>NW_027507718.1:78808869-80148869 GCF_037356315.1 Lithobates pipiens
TGGTACCTGTCAGGGCAGCAGTGATAGGCCACTGCAGAATCTCCCATCCAGTCATTGGAGGCTGCCATTCTTTCAAATTTTAAGCAGTTCCAGTACAGGCAGGCACGGTTGCATGCATGTTTTCTCCCCCAGAACTATCAGCACCCAGTGGCATATCTGGCACAAGGGTTGATTGATTATTTTACACCACCCTTCTCTACCAACAAAATGACTTGAAGCAATAAAGCAATGGTGCAGTGCTATGCAACATAAAAAAGTTGGCATCACTTGGCCAGCTGGGAGTGGCTAAGAACCGAGAGGGATGGCACCCGGTGTGGACTGCACCCTCTAAGTATGCCACTGGTGCAGCTACAAGTTTGACCGTGGCAGCCTTTGTCAATGGATGGCAGTCTAGTCCAGTGTTTCTCAAGCTTTTTCCAGTCAAGGTACTCTTTTAAATTATGGACAATCTCGAGGCACACTCCAAAACTATGGACAGTCTTGAGGTTCCCCATTCTAAAATTGCAAAACTATTCTAATAGCTAGTGGTGACTGGTCTGCAGTCATCCTTTCAAGCACATATGAAAACAATTATAGATATACAATTTAAACTAAATTATTTGTATTATCCATGCATTTGACTGTAACTTTTCATCTACTGTAAAATAAAGTATTACCATATTTTGGTAACGAAGATGGTTATTGTTGCCAAGCTATCCCTGCCATGACAAAGCTTGAGAACCAATGACACTCTCCAACTGACACATAAGAGAAAAGACAACACAAGCATCATCAGCTTCTGTGAAATTAGTATGAAATGTTCATCTGTCCAAATTGTATACTGTAAACTCACCAGAAAGCCCGTACCTGTCTGTGATTAGTAGCATGGAAATAGGGGGTCTAGGGTGAAATAACCCTGGAGCTCTCCTCCTTTGTACACAAAGAAAACGTGCTGTTATAACAAATTCCCAGGTGATGGTAGATTGCAGGCCTTTGATGCTATGCTTGAGAAATAATGGACACATGTGTATATTACCCTACATGCTCATGAAAGCTGGGCTTTTTTTATTCCTACATTTCTGAGTCTAGGAGCAATTATGATAATTGAATATAAGCTAGCTTTTTGGAAATAACAGAACAAATTTAATATATTTTGGGAGTTTGTTTAGGAACCACAACTGAAACAGAATGTGCAAAATATTTGGTTCTATATTATAGCTATATGTGTTTAATTCTTATTAGACATGTGCACACTGAAATATTTTGTTTCGGAATTTCGTTTTCGTCCGAAAAAATAAATTTATTTAGTTTTTTTTATTTAGTTTTTCGTAAAAAATTGCATTCGTCTGAAAATCCAAATGAATTAAAGTCGAATCTGTCATTGAAGGCTTATGGTGTCTGTCGAATGTTCAAAGAAGATTCGACGGAGCAGCTAAACTGTATGACTCCGTATAGTTTAGCTGCTCCGTCGAATCTTCTTAGAACTTTCAACAGACACCATAGGCCAAAGATTTGACGTTTGTATGTTTTTCGCTGCTTTGTCGAATCTTTGTCGTTCATGTTGAATCTATATAGTTCATACAGAAAATGGACTGGTGATAGTGATCACTGATCAGACAGGTAGCAAGAAGATAGGGTATATAGAATCTATATAGAATCTCAATCTATAATATAGAATCTATAATAATAAATCACCCCCCCACACACAACACGGGCAGCCTCTGAGGCTATCACAACACTAACAACACTAGTGTCACTATCAGGTTCACAACACTAACACAATAGCAGCAGATTATTATGAAAAAATTAAGTTGAACTGTAGCTTGCTTCACTATTGTTCTGCTGCTGTGCTTATGCTTAATTGCTAAATAATTCAGGTTCTCTGAAAAACGGACCAGCTAAGACTGTCTTCTGAAATGATTCAGTGTGTGTGTCTCTCTCTGCTAGCAATCGTAAGTGAAAGTAAGTTGGCTGTGTGTGTGTACTTAGTTCTAGCTATTTTACTGCTCCTCCTCTTTGGTTACAATCAGCCAATAACATTCATCCTCATCATTATTTTTATTTTACTTCCCCCACCCAATTCCAGCAGCGATCTTTTCTCTCTATGTCGAATCTTTTCTCTCTATGTCGAATCTTTTCTCTCTATGTCGAATATTTTCTCTCTATGTCAAATATTTTCTCTGTATGTAGAATAATCTTGGACTAATAGAGTAAAGGTTAGGGACATTTGACCAAAGTTTCCATAGACACAGATTGTTATTGTCAACATCATGTCGAATCTCCTATCTATATCGAACTGTTGTCACAACGAAAATGAAAATAAAGCATTTGTTTATGTCGGATCTTTCATTTTTCGGATTCTGCACTTTTATTATCGTTTGTTAAAACGATAACGAAAATACCTGAAATTAGGACGAAAATGCATTCGGACGAAAACTAATGCACATGTCTAATTCTTATAGGTATCTTCCATTTTCTTCATTATTGGCTCACTTGTCTGCTGGATCCAAGTGAGACAACTGGAACTTCTGGGTATGGAGAGCATGTGACACTTATACTCCTCTCCCATGATGTAGTTCTGAGTGTTTGCATTCCATATACCAATCCTGAGCACTGTCACATTGTGATGGGGCCTTTAGCCTCGGCAAAAGCTCTGGCCACACAGACTTGGAAGACTTTTTCTTACTTAGTTGCAAAGATTATACAGGGCAGTAGAGGGGTAAAAACAGGTAAATACACTGTATAGGTATATAGAGGAGAAAGGTGTTTAACCTCCCTGGCGGTACGATTATTTCGGATTTTAGGTGCTAAAAGCGGTACCATTATTTTGCATGAAAATTTGGCGTTTTATATTGTAGTCCTGTAATTCTTAGGAATAACTCTCTTAAATCTGTCCAAACCAGAGTCTAGCAGACATCCTGGGTATGATAAAGTTTGAAAAATTAAATCATAAATTATAATATAATAAATAATTATAAAAAATTGTACCAAATAATAATATAACAATAATAAAAATTATTCAATAATTTTATCAAATCAAAAACACTGAAATTTGCTCAGTTGCAGAATTGTCACTGTCATTACTTTTCAGTATTTGATGACGGATCTCCCCACAAATCGCTATCGCTCAATTCTGCGAGTGATTCTAATTTATTATCGCTGTTTTCTAGCTGGTCTAAAATCATTTTTGATGTAAAATGACAGTTTTGGTTGCTATGGACAATCTCCAGTTTCCAGGCATAAAGAACAGTTTTTATTATATAAAACTGCATGCAGGACACTGGGCAGACCACTAGGGACAACGGGATGTGAAATATTTACATACAGCAATGTAATCTGTAAGATTACATTATACTGTATGTTTACTGTTTGTTTCACTTTTTGAATTTGGCGCCGATCTCCGTGCCCGTGCGTCGCAACGCTCGCAGGGCACGGAGATCGGCGATGTAATGCATCGAGCGAGACACGGCTCGCTCGTACAGCGGGGAGACAACGCTGGATCCGAGGGAGAAGGTAAGTAAACCTCCTCCTGGATCCAGCGATGCAGTCCCGAGTCTGACTCGGGGATACCGCTTTTGGTATGAAAAATCCACCCCGAGTCAGACTCGGGAATACCGTCAGGGGGGTTAAAGTACAAGTTCATTTAAACCACAGAATTAGTCATTTTCTTAGAGAAAGATTTTTTTTTCCTTAGAGAAAATATATTGTGAGCCATTTGGATAAATGTAACCTTTCTCATTTGGCATCTATGGGGCACTCAGGAGGACTTAGGCATGCATCCTTTTTGGCACCCATGCATGCCCAACTTTATTATCTTCTGCAAGCTCTAATAAATTTTTCCCTATTGTTCATTAGCTCCATTGTGCCTTGTCAGCTCTGTTTTGTTTATATGTCCACTGTTACTGAATAATATCCTGTATAGAATGTATGCCATAATTATTATATATAATTTTTATGTAACTTTTTTTTAACAAACACACACACAATCAAAAAATGAGGCCACATGCCACGGATAACCCACTGGTAAATATATTGTGTTCAGCTGGCTGTTGACACAATACCTGCCCTTAGGCTACGCTCCTCTGACAAGTTTTGCCCCTTCTAGGGCTTAATCATAGATAAAACCTATGATAAAAGCAACACTAAATGCTTGTGTTTTTTTTTTTTTTTAAATAACAAATATGTTATACATACCTGCTCTGTGTAATAATTTTGCACAGAGCAGCTATGATCCTACTCTTCTCAGGTCCCCTACTAGCGTTCTGGGCTTTTTCACCATTGAGTGCCCCCATAGCAAGCCACTTGCTATGGGGGCACTCGTGTGTGCTCACTCCAGAGCCCTGCTTTGTGTGTCTCTAAAACACACAGAGCAGGACTCGTACTTGCCTCCACTCCCTCCTCACCCGCTCTGAATTACATCAGCAGGAGCCAATGGGCCCTGCTGCTGTATCTGAGCCAATGTGGAACAAGACCCCTGTGAGAGCCTTGACTCTCGTGCTGCTCATTTGATTGAGATCAGGCTCAGGTATGTATTTAGGGGAGCTGTGGGGGAAGCTGCACGCAGAAAGTTATTTTACCTTACTGCACATAAATGCAAGAAGGTAAAAAAAACCTTCTGCAATCAGAAGTACTTTAAGCCCTAGGAAGGGTGAAATATGTCAGTAGGGTGTGCCCTAAGGGAACTGTTTCAACAGTCAGCTACACAAAATAAACTTACCTGTGGGCTGTCGATGTTTTGGGGTCTCGTTTTTCAATTTTGATATACATACTGAGCTAGACGAGCTCTTGAAACCTGCACCCAAAGCAATGGAATTCCTGGGAGGCTGTTTTAGGAGATTTGGAGTGGAGCAGTCTTTCTTTTTGCAAACACACACACACAAATACAGTACAAACGTGACTGGAGTGGCAACATGCCGCACATCTCATCATATATTAACTGAAACCAATCTATTTTGGTGATTTCAATACATCTGATTTGCTCATTGAGCTAGGATACAATTATGAAAAAAATACAATAGCATTGGTTTTCCTGTCCTTGTCTGGTACAAGTGCAATAGAAAACAAAGTAGCTTGACTCAAAAGATAGACTTGCAGTTATTCTAATATAGATGGCCAAGGGATTGTCTGCCAATGACTGATGAATCAATAATCACAGCAAAATATTCTCTGAATGACTAAGAAATGTAAGGTAAGTCAGGCTATGGTGCAGATTTACTCCGCTCTGTCACGAGGTGCTGGGTTATAGACTGATGGGTGTGTGGATTGTGCATCTGCATATGTAGCCAGGTAGGAGCAGCGCTGCAATAAATGAGTAAAATACATTTCTCCATGACAGTAAATGTGACAGTATACTTTACAGGTTCTCAGTTCTTTCCCAAAGCAGTGTTAGTGATTCATTGTACCGTATAATGGCATAGTTTTGGTCATTAATATATTTAGAGGGGCCAGTATATATTTTGAAGCTTCTTGTCTAGCTCTAAAAATCTTCAAGACGGCTATGGGTGAAGAGAGTTCAGCAAGAACTTGAAATGAATTTCTGACACCTGCATTCAACTTTGAAGTGTTATAACAATATTAAAGGATATCGGCTAAACCTTCATTTCACATTCAATTTTCAATATAAATGTAATATGCATATTGGTTTTCTTTTACTTCTTTGTGGTTCTTTTTATTATAAAGAGCATTGGCCTTAAAACCTACATTTAGGTAAAAAAAATTATCAGCAGAAGGGACGTTACATAGTTTTAATGCAAAGCGTTCCTTGTGCTGGTGCTGGCTGTCATAGTGGAATCCAAGGTCCTCTGCCACTGTAATCTGACGGGGACTACAGTGGTTTACACCAGCGCTGAGCCTGAGACAGATGATGCCTGCCAATTCTGCCCACCTCCTTCATTCTTATTAGCTGTACAATAGCTTCCATGAATGAAAAACGCTGCATTAATGGAGAATGGGTGGATGAATAAAATGTCACCCTCCTCCATTCATAGGTCATTTTTCATTCATGGAAGCTATGATTTGGAAGAAAAGAGGAAGGCGGCAGAAAGGGCGGGCATATTCGGCACTCTTGATGAGTGCCTGTCCCAGGCTCAACACTGGTATTAACCCTTGCAGTCCCAGGCTGATTACAGCTGTAGGGTATGGAAGGGGGGTGCAGAGGACTTTGGTTTCCACTATGGCCCCTTGCACAGGGGGCAGGCTCTGTTGGAGCCTGCCTGCTCAGCAGGGAATCTGTCTGCTGATCCCCACTGAGCAGGCAAATGGCTGCTCCGTGTCCACTCTGCTTCTGCAGAGCAGACACAGCCTGCTCACCTCTATAGGCGGTCAGATGTAAACAAACCACCTGTCCATTTACACCCAACTGCCATCTGATCCAATCCACCAAACGGATGGGGATTTTTAGCCAACAGGATCGGATAGGATATTGACGGGTGTCAATGAACATGTGTCCGTTGACACTGCTGCTCCGTAGAGGAGACTGGAGGGTCCGTCCCAATGAAAGGGCACTAAGACAGCTGGCACCAGCACATGGGGCACTTCAAATAAAATCTAAATAACATTCCTTGTGCTGATTTGTTTTAACTTTTCTCCAGATTTTGTAGGTTTGACAAGGAAGTCACATTGTGGAAGTGAAAGAAAATGGTTAAAAAAATGTGTTCTTTCTGTAGCAGCTCTTCTTTAAAAGGATTGGATTACTCCAGGTCTAGTGTAACTCATTGTCAACATTTTCAGCAAAAGTAAATAATTAAAAGTCTTTATGAATTGACAGCATTTCCTGTAAAATAGGCATTGCTGGGTTACATTCCAACTTCGTTAAAATGCAATGAGAATTAGCAAAGAAAATGCTTCAAGTAGGTTTACAGATAGTTAAATCTGACAACAAGGTTATTGCCATGAGGAAATAGATATTTCCACTTTTATAGACCGTGTGCTTTGGGCAAGAGGTTTTGAAGGTTTAGGATCAATAAGATCTGTTCTCAACTTGCATAACACAATGGTAAGAACAGTATATTGAAAACCAATCACGAAAACCTAAAATACGTTTTATGATGTTAATTTAATTAAAAAAGTAATTCTCTATCTTTTTAAATCTGCAGCTTTTATTTTAATATTGGTTGTTGATCCTGCCATGAAAGGTCCTTGTTCCTGTTATAGATTGACAGCTGTTTCCCAGTTTTCCTCCTACTTTTTCACCTTGTCACATTTGTTTAAATTACAGATGGTCATGCTGACACACACTGTGCATGTATGGTCAACCATAGTCACCACCAGGAGGCCCTGAGCAATGGTGTGTAGCCGATGCTGGACTGAGTGCATGTAGACACTAGGCAGGAAGGGGCTGAAAATGCTGAAACATATTAGAAGTACTGAGGGGATGAAAAAAGGGTAAAAATTGTATTTAAAAAACAAAACAAACATACATGGCCTTTGTTTGTGATACATAGTGATTTAGAAAGCTAAATGTCATCCAGTTAAGCCGCGTACACACGGGCGGATTGTATGGCCTACTTATTCCGTCATACAATCCGATGGACAGTCCATCCTACTTTCGAATGAACGGACTTGACCACACACGGATGCACAAACAGTCCGTCGAAAGCTTGCACGATGACGTGTACAGCACGTACGACGGGACTAGAAATAGGAAGTCGAATACACAGCAATGCAACCTTTCGCCGTGTAAATCCTTTCTGAGCATGCGCCATTCTTAGTCTGTCGAACTAGTTTACTGACGAGCGGATTGTCCGCTGAAACCAAAGTATGACGGACAGTATTTCGAAAGATCCGAAATACTTAGTACGCCAGACTGCACGCTGAAAAAGTCAGCTGAAGCCCACACACGAGCGGACTGTCCGCTGAAATGTGTTTCGACGGACTAAGTAGGCCATACAGTCCGCCCGTGTGTACGCGGCTTTAGAGTTGATATCTACTTTAGCTTCAAGTGAACCTGTGAGGGGAAAGCAAACATTGTCCTTGTTCACACTTTTTTAAAGATGACCTCTCCTCGTCTGTCCTAATACTGGCTTCACAACATAGTGAGATGTTTACTCAAAAAAGTAGGCAGCCAGTGAAGCCTAAAAGTTCTGAACCTTGTTTCTCCAAACATTCAAAGAGCTGTGCACTTTTAAAAAGAAGCTAGCAGTGGTAGCTACCATTTTTCTGTTCCACGAGATAACTTTAATACATTAGGCTGTACGGTATTAGTTGGCTGGGGCAGTTTGTAGAGTCCTGAAAGACATTAGACTGCTTTGACACAATTTTGTTAAAGCGGAGTTCCACCGAAAGGTGGAACTTCCGCTCATTTGATTCCTCCCCCCTCCAGTGCCACAATTGGCACCTTTCAGGGTGTCTAATACAGGTATCTGCACCCACTTCCGGGAATAGACTCCCACAGGAGTCACGCCCCTTCCTGGCACCCTCCGCTGTCTCCTGGTAAACACACAGGTCCCAGGAGATAGCGGGGACCACGCGCTGCGCGACTCGCACATGCGCACTAGGGAACCGGGAAGTGAAGCCGCAATGCTTCACGTCCTGATTCCCTCAACGAGAATGGCGGCGGCATCAGCCAAGAACCGAGTGATTGCTCGGTTTTGGCTGCCAACATCGCTGGACCCTGGGACAAGTAAGTGTCCATTTATTAGTATTTGTAGCTGCTGGCTTTTAATATTTTTTTTTTTCAGGTGGACTCCCTCTTTAAGATTATCTCCTTTTTTAATCTAAAAAAAATTGGTAAAGTAGTATTTTTTAGCGATCATTTCTGTTTTTGACCTGTTGCTTTATTTAGGTAAAATTGCTGATTTGGCAATTTACATTGATGTATCTGGAAGATTATCAGATATAGAATGTTATTTTTGTTGTTAACCATTTTAAGCATACCAGCGACTGCCTGCTGTGTCGTTCAGTGTCATGTTTAGACAGGATGTCGGCTTTCTGTCAGGTCCTTAATACGAAGCTCTTTGTTTACTAGTTATGCAACTGTTGGAAAATCTCTCAGCAGAATTGTACCTTTTTTCTAATCAATATACATCTGTCACATGACCCAGCTCTTTCCCAGCCTGTCTGCAGGAATCATAAGCAGGGGGAGCTATTTTTTTACAGTAACATGGTGTGAGTGGATTTATGTCAGTCACAGGCTATGGCACGCCCCTCCAGCCTGAGTCTTAGAATAAGAGGGAGGTGAAGCCTCCATTAACCACTTCAGCCCCAGAAGGATTTGCCCCTTTCCTGACCAGGCTATGTTTTTGAGATACGGCACTGCGTCGCTTTAACTGACAATTGCGTGGTCATGTGACGTTGTACTCAAACAAAATAACAATATGTATGTAATTTTTTTCCCCACAAATAGAGCTTTCTTTGGTATTTGATCAACTCTGCGTTTTTTTTAGTTAAAATATCCCCCAAAAAATGTAAAAAAACAAATTTCTTCATCAGTTTAGGCCGATATGTATTCTTCTACATATTTTTGGTAAAAAATCGCAATAAGCGTATATTGATTGGTTTGCGCAAAAGTTATAAAATAGGCGATAGAATGTATGTAACTTTTATTATTATTATTTTATTATTATTATTTTTCTTTTTACTAGTAATGGTGGCAATCTGTGATTTTTATTGGGATTCTGACATTACGGTGGACAGATCAGACAATTTTGACACTTTTTTGGGATCATTGACATTTATACAGTGATCAGAGCTAAAAATAGCCACTGGCACTGGCAGGGAAGGGGTTAATTAACTAGGGGCGATCAAGGGATTAAGTATGTTCCTTAGGTGTGTTTATAACTGTGGGGGGATGTGACTGACTGAGGGAGGAGACAGATTGTGTGTTCCTACTTGATAGGAACACACGATCTGTCTCTACTCCTTGACAGAAGCGGGATTTATGTGTTTACACACACAGATTCCCGTTCTCATTCTGTCAGGAACAATGATGAGTGGCAGGTGGACATCGCGCCGCTGGGCATGCGCATTGGCTCCAGGGAACGTGCGCCTGCTATAGTGTTTTAGTGTCGCAGAGCTGCAATATTACAATTTATAAAAAAAAAGCCAAGACAGACCACAGCTGACTGTGCAATATATGTTTACATAGGTATCTTTTTATGTATAACTCTTAACAGTTTTTTTTTCTCTTACGCACTGGGTGTGCGCTTAAGTTTGGCGTCACTTGTTGCACTGGAGAAATTACCCCTACCATTTATGCTCGACATATTATGTGTAAACCTGTTTTTGTACACTAGTGTTCAAACTTGTCATTTCAATAAAAACCTTTATTGCAAAAAAAAAAAAAAGATGACACAGTCATGTAAATCCTTGTTCCTGTGCTGTTCTTGAATGTGTCCACAGCACTCTGAAGCAGATAAGCACCATTCTTATTGCAACCTCTCACCTTGTGTCGTGCTGCAAGATTATATGTTGCAGTCTCATTAATTGAGGAGGGGGGGAGGGATACTAAGGAAATTCTCATGCCGCGTACACACGAGTGGACTTTTCGATGGACTAGGTCCGACGGTCTTTCCGACTGACTTTTGGTGGAGTTCCGACGGACTTTCCGAATGAATGGACTTGGCCACACACAATCACACCAAAGTCTGACGGATTCAAACGTGATGACGTAAGACCAGACTAGAATAAGGAAGTTCATAGCCAGTAGCCAATAGCTGCCCTAGCTTCGGTTTTTGTCTGTCGGACTAGCATACACACGAGCGGATTTCTCGATAGGAACTGGGTTCGGAGGAGTTCTGGCAAAAAATTTGGAACATGTTCTGTTTCTAAAGTCTGTCAGATTTTTGGACAGCAAAGGTCCGATGGAGCCCACACACAATCGAATTGTCCGCCGGATTTGTTCCGTCTGACCTTTGCTGTCGAAAAGTCCGGTCGTGTGTGCACGGCATAATTCTTTCCTGCAGCTGACTGATCACATGATTTTTTGTCTGGGGCTCAAAGACTAATATTTAATTATAAGCAGTGCATCATTTGTAAATTCTATTCTGTTGATGTATGATGTGACAAATCAAGAATTTAGGCATACTGAGTTCTAACGCTATTGGAAGGTTCACTTTAAATGAAGATGAAATGGTCATATTTAGCAATAGTCTATTACATAAACATTCTTAGCTAGCATTTTAACAGCTCATTTAGGACATTGGTCTGTCACAATGTAGACATCTGGTCCAGAAGACATGGAGCACTAAGCAAACAAGTCATACTATCAGTACAAATATTTTTAAAAGTTTGGACCCATTGTTTGGGATGGGAATGCTTAATGGCAATTTTCTTATATTACAACACATTCCCGTTAACACAAGTATCATTTTACATGACACCTATGATGAAGGACATGTACTGTTGCCGGGGTCAGTGCAGCAGCTATATGAGACAATGGGTGTCTACTGCATGAGACAGCCTTGACACTAGCCGAGTCCAGTGAATCATTGTTTTGCAATGAAGTCCTTTTGGGATATGAAATGATGCTGTTGTGGGCTGCCCCTTTAAGTATCCTGTGGCTTTTTAGCACAGCTGGTTTCAGATGTGTCTGTCTTATTCTGCTGAGGTTCCTTTGCCAAAGCAGGGCTGTCACAGCTGGTAGTACTTACGATACTTGCGGGAAAGTATGTGATTCATTAGTTGGGGCCGTATGTTTTTCACCAGTTCTGGTCATGTTTTTGTTAGGATGTGGTAAAAAGCATAAGCAAGGGGTGAAGGGACAATGGAAATATGTGACTTGTTAAATATTGGCCTCAAACACTTATTAGCTTACACTGAACACTGTAAAAAACGTCTATGTTAACTCATGCAACAAATCACCTAGTTCTGCCCAGAGCATAGACGACATGCTCACATGGAACAAACTGTAAGTCTCTTTTTTTCTTAGTCCAAATATGAAAACATTTTGTTCCTAGCTTGTTGACACTAAAAGGGAATCGGGCCCATTCAGCAAAGCAGTGCAGAGAGCAGTGATAAAATGCATTAACCCATATCAACCAATTGCATTTTGGTTTCCTTTCCTTTGAAAAATCTTAGGAAGTTTTTCATTGGATGCCATAGGTTAGTATTATGCACCCTATTGTTTTCCTTACTAAATAAACCTGAAATGTATCATTTAAACAACATTAGATTTATTCTTCTCCTTTGATATAGTATCAACTTCTTAAATGTGCGAATTCTTAGCTGCCCTTATAGTAATGAAGTGACAGTTCTACATAAATTACGGTATATATATAATGTTTTAATAAATACAGTGGTGCAGTGTCCCTGTAGTGAACTGATTTCAGAAAAAGTATGATATTTTTTATTTTTTTTACTTTGTGCAAAGATGGTATCCTACTTTGCAATAATGAGTTGATGATAATAAAAAGAATGCAATAATTAGCTTGGCAAAGCTATAGCGAGCTGTAGCAGAGATCTAGCATGCTGGAAATTGTTTGTCCTCTCAGTGTAAAAACACTTGGAAAAAGATTTGAGAATGGACAATTACCAGGTCTTTTGCCTGTATCAAAAAATAGCTGGATATGGATGGCTGGCATCAGATTGTTATGTTTATGGATGGGGTCCAATACGAATTATGTAACGCTAGAACCTGGATACTAACAGCTAAGCTATGAACTGGAAAATCTTTGATGTTCACTATAAACCACTTTTACTGTTCTGTGTTAAATAATGATGATGATTGCAACCTTTTTCTCCACTGGATTATGTGAACTTTGCTGCCTTACTGTATCTCTTCTTTGGTTTACAAAAGCACTATATAGCTAATTGCATAGCTGATCTAATGACCCTTGTGCATATTATGGGCACTTAAAGGACCGCTGTCATGAAAAATATTGGTTTTCAATAACTGTACATGGCAAATACTTTTAATAATAGTATTCAGTATGTTCATTTTTTTCATATTTTTTTTTTTTTTATTCAAATATGTTTAACTATGTTTTTCTCCTCATTTTCATGCAGACCAAGCTTAACAGTAAAAGTATCAATTACAGGGGTTGGGACAAACTATGACACAGCCTGGGGCGCTTAGAATGGTCACATTTTATTTAGATGGTTTAAAAAAATTTGCAGCTGTACGATCAACTCAACGTCATTAAAGTGGACCTTTACTCCATAAATTAAAAATCCACTGTGCATTCGTCTTTGCATGCTGATCCCAAAACATCTGTAAATAATATTTTAAACCAAATATTTAATCTTTTACTTACAAAAACATGCATCCTGCTTCCAAATTTACCGAGGCATTGGTAACATAGCCAGGGAAGGCTACATCACCAGGGCCTTCCAGGAGGATTGAATCTGTGAAATTTTGGAGAAAAGGTGTTTTTTTTTTCCCTTAGATGATCTGAAGAGAGACTGGGTAGATTGTTGGGTGCACAGGTGTGGGATCTCCCTGCCTATTATTGGGGTTGAGGGAGTGGAAGTGGGAAGAAGACTATTTTGAGAAGTTAATGGAGAAAAAATCCCAAACCAACAAAACCAAAACCTGCATTTACCAGTAGATAACAGAATAATAATGTTTAACTTGCAATTTCAAAACATTTAAAATGGTGCCTTTATTTTGGCAATATAGGCAAGAGTCCACTTTAATGCTAGACTGCTTGGTGAGCAAATAAATATGGGGAATAACATATTATTATTTAAGGTACTTATAAAGCGTTGTCAATTTACACAGTGCTTTACATATACATTCACATTGGTCCCTACCCTCAAGGAGATTACAATCTAAGGTCCCTAACGCACATTCATATACTAGGGCCAATTTAGACAGAAGACAATTAACCTACCAGCATGTCTTTGGATTGTGGGAGGAAACCAGAGTACCTGAAGGAAACCCACGCAGGCACAGGGAGAACATGCAAACTCCAGGCAGGTAGAGTCATGGTTGGGATTTGAACCAGCGACCCTTTTTACTGCTAGGTAAGAGTGCTACCCACTACGTCACTGTGCCACCCAACATAAGTATGTTATAGTGTTACTAAACCAAGGAGACTGATTTCATTATATCTGGTCTTCCACAGTACACAGATGATGGAAATGCAATCATTTTAGTAAATATAAATTGCTAAATATCTTTTCTCATCAGCAGTTAGAGCAGTCTTGTGACTTCTATCAGTGTCCAGCCAAGCACTTGTTAAAGCTTGTAGGAGGAGTTTTCTGACTGACCTATAAGACTGCAAGGTCCCTGACCCTCTGTCTGGACAGTGCTGATGTGCTGATCACATGCATCCTCTCAAGAAAAAAAAAAACCTCTAGCAATGCACACTAAACTGAGCATGTGCAGCTTGACTCCATAGACTCTGTGCTATCAGGAAATTATTAGGAATCAGTGGAAGAAGGGGAGGATCAGAAACCAGAATTAAACAGCCTTTTTATACAATGCAGAGGATTAACCCCTTAGGTTTCACAATGTGTATAACAGGCATGCTTTACTGCATATACTATTGTGGGTTTAGTAACACTTTAAAAACAATATACATTTATTTACTTAATAATATCTGTGTGTGTATTAATTGCTCACAATATTTTTCAAGATAGTGGGCTTTTGACTTATTCCAAATGGTCAATGGTTATGAAGTAAAGAGGAATGGTAATTGAGGGTCTAATCTGTGAAAGCTAGGACAAAGAAAATCGGATTATTGGTAATGCTAACCATAACAGGATTCAATTTTCCTTACTAACCTGCACCTGGGAAAATAAAGAAGGAATCTCATTGGTTGCTTTTGGCAGAGCTCCATTTTTGAATGGATTTACCTTAAAGTTTGTAAAAAGTTTATATACAGTATATCAAAGGGACTGTTTTTAAAACTCATGGGGGGAAATCTGCATCTGCATTTAGTCGTGTATCCCTGCACCAGGAAAGCTTGAAGTTTGGGCCAATGTGGCAGACCTTAGTGATATTAGTGCATATTGGTTCCAAGGAAGTAAAATGTAGCCTATTGAAATTTACTGTGATTCTTCTGCCCCAGAACCAAAATGAAGTCTAACATATATTGATACTGCCCAACATAATTTTCACCCCACTCTCTGGCAGGTGGTGGGCACAGAGGGCTACAAGACCTTTCCTGAGTAAGTGCATCATTCTGTAGGTGTACTATTGTTGCTAAGTAGAAAGTAACCAGTTTCTTCAATAAAATATTACTCTGAAGATAATTTAACCCTAAGATATCAGTATTTATTGAAGGAACTGTTTTCCAGGTGTGATGTGCCCTCTTATGCCACACTGTGCCCTATTTCTGAAATGCAATTAGGAAAGTTAAAAATGGAATGTCGCAATGTCAATGTGAAGTGAAAAAGAAGGCACTGGTGAAAAGTAGAGAGATTGCCAAAAAACAAAACAAAACAAAAAGCTAGAGAAAGGGTGAAATGGTAAAAACAAGTACAGCAACTTGAGGAAAGGTCCTCCTGCAGCCTCCTTCTTTGAAAAGAAGGCTACATTTAGAATGGTGTAATCAGCAAAATGTTTAAAGAATCAAACGGTGGAAAGTCTTTATAAACTGGCAAAGTTATCTGAAAAATTGTACTGGATTATTTTCACCATGCCTGAAATATTTAAAAAAAATGAGTGAAGGATTAGCCTAGAGCAGCTTTTTTTAGTTCAGCAAAACTGTCAAAAACAATATTTCTTATAAAATACATTCAAATAGCCATTTTGACCATTATGGAATTATAGAACAAGCTCCCTCTAGTTATATTGTCGTGTCTGTTCTCTTTTTCTAAATCAGTTTATTAAAAACTATATTCTTATCACAAGTAGCTTATGGAAATGAACCTTTTTTTTTTAATGCAAAGCAGCACCTATACATAATATGCACGAAATGAATGGAGCAGAGAGCTACCACAGGCCTGTAATTTGGTAAACAATGAGTTTCCGCTAATACACCAGGGCTACTTGTGTCCATACAGCGAGCGTGTTCATTAGAAGTTTTATAACGACGGCTCTGCTCTGAATTCTGTCGCAGCAAGTCCCTCCTGTATCTATTAGAATGACCTGTGGCACTGAATTTTTACCTGCTCTCGTCTAGTTTGTCAGCCCGATAAAGAGAAAAGCGGCTCCTTGTGTGCTTGTCATTCCTTTCCATTTTTCTCTGTGCATTGACTATCAATGAAGCTCCTGGGGTAAGGGAATTTGCAAATTCTTGATACTAGACTGGGCAAGATTTCTGTTATTTTCCATAAGTGTGCTTTCTGAATGACAGACATCCAGCATCCTAACAGTTGCTATTTCGCTCCGTAATTGTATGGCAATCACCAAGACCGTATGTCATATTTTTCCTCAACAGTATGCTATAGTATTAATAGCTATACACAGTATTACTTTCAACTGAAGTCAATTTAAGTTTTTTGTTTTTATCCCATCCTAGTGTTTTAAAGTGGAGCCCCACCCATTTTATAGACTTTGCACCCCCGTGTTCATGGTCACTTTATAATGTCTCCTTGAACACTGTTTTTTTTCCCTTTAATGTAAGTACCTTTTTTTAAGCCTATTGTTGCACTTTCACTGTACCTTGTGGCAGCGAGGTATGTCATGTCTGATTGCCCATTGGCTACTGGGATATGAGTGCCATCAATCCCAGGAGTCAATGGGCATCCGTTGCTTGTAGCTTTGTACGATATGCGCATGGGTGAGATAGGGAGGTGCATGCTGGGTAGCCAACAGCACCGTATCCTGGAAGGAGCGACGAATGGGCTTCAGATGCCCACATTGAAGATGGGAGTGTGCTTGCTGGGGAAAAAAAGAAAATTAATTATAAAACCTACATTTATTACTAATACCATTATGTATAGGGGGTGTTTAAAAAAAAAAAAAAAAAAAGCTGGAATGGTTTAAACGAAAACATGAGAAATGGGAACACATGTTTTCTCCTCCACCACTCTTATGCTGCATATACACGACCGTTTTTTTGTCAGCATAAACTCTGATGGTCTTTCCGACAGACTTCCGCTGAAGCAGACTTGCCTACATAAGATCACGCCAAAGTCCGTTCGCTTAGAACGCGATGACGTATGATGGGACTAGAAAAAGGAAGTTCAATAGCCAGTAGTCAATAGCTGCCCTTGCGTCATTTTTGGTCCGTCGCATATAGACGAACGGTTTTCCCGATAGGAATTGATTCCGTTAGAAAGATTTAAAACATGTTCTATTTCTAAGTCCATCATAATTTTTGAAAAAAAAGTCAGATGAAGCCCACACACCATCAGAATATCCAATGAAATTATTCCGTCTAACCTTTTCTATCGGAAAGTCTGGTCGTGTGTACGCGCCATTACTGCCTAGGATTTTGTAGAGTGGTGACAAGTTCTAAATTTTGATATTTGTTTTATCCTTTCCTTTCTTATTTGTGCTACCTCCACAGTACATTGAAAATGCAGTTGTATTTGTGTATATAGTCTGTGTCGTTTTCTGGTTAATTATTTTTTAATTATGCTGCCACCTCATTACTGGTTTGTGTATTGCATGCTATTTTCTGTATTTTCCTCCCCCTTCTTGTGAGTGTAATTCCTTTTCCTTTATGTGGGCCTCTGTAATCCTTCCTCCCTTGCAAGATGCACATTGTGGCTAGAAAAGCCAATATTCATTTTGACTACCTAAAACACTTCTATATCAAGTCTACAGAATCCTATTGTACTAACTCTGCATTATGCTTGCAATAAAGACATTTGTGGATTTTAAGTGTTTGGTGAGTTCAGGTTTGTGACGAAAATTGTCCACGATGAGTACCTCTGCTACATTCTGGCCAGGCATAGAGGTCTCAGGAAGGGATAGTCACTATTACGACAATTGAAGTCAGAATAATATTTACTAAAGAGTTCTGGAAAATACCTAGTAAAATTGATACTGGACAGTAGTAGTCCCTTCAGGTTATCAGGTCTTGGTTTAGCAGTATAAAAGCACCTACTTAGTATGTACTGTACTTTAGTCTCAGTCCTGTGTCTAATCAAAAGCAGCTGCCTAATTTAATTAAATGTAACTTGTGTGCAAAAACCTAGTGGAATGCTGTTGCTTTCCTGCTGCCGCCACGGGTTGAAACACTGAGCCTTCTCCGGTTTACAGCTAAGGAGATTGAGATTAATGACACACTTATCCCATGCATTTACATTGTGATATATGCACTAAGCCTGGAACTGATATGCTGTGGGAGGAACTTATCAGGGTGTGCAATTTTAAGTAAAACCCCAGCCCAACACCTTGACCTAAATAGAATTGGGTGGCTTTTATAGGTGGCTGTGCCTCTGCCGGGTAGATCACATCTCACTCTCTATCATGCCTTTTGAACAAAACATTATGGGAAATTCCCCATTGCATAAGAACAGCACTTTAGCACCTTAAAATAAAGGATCTCACAAAAATTACTGTATATGCAGCATGTCTGCAGTATTGTAATAATGTAGGAAACTTCAATTGAACTTTAAGGTTTTAGTAAGCCTTCTACTTATTAGGTACTTGTGGCTTTATTAGTCACGCCCATATGGAGGAAGTAAAAATTTAAAAAAATTGAAACCAGCCTAGCCACACCATAAACACCAAATTTTTACTTTCCCCTATATGAAAGCATTTATTATGTATGCTTTGCTACTACCTTCTAAATCTTCTAAAACTGCTTTTCTAACAAGATATAGATATTGCAGGGAGTACCATTACATGATGCCAACTCCATGAGTGACGACATCGTGATTGGTCATTCAAGTGACCAGAGAGTGAACCCAGAAGGAAGACTAAGCGAAGATGGAAGCACCTGTGACCAGTGGGGGAAGTGACATCTCAGTGCTGGATGGTTTTGTTTGATAGGTAGTTCAACCATAATGTGGCTTTTTGTGGCATATACTAGCACATTATGGCATAAGCCACCTGGAGGCATGTTTAATTAAAGAAAAGATGCTTCTGAGTTCCTTCCATTATCTTTCAGAGGTAACTTGTTTGTAGAGGACGAGCTGACAAATGTTTATATGAACCAATTTTTTTTTCTACTTTTAGAATGAGGTAGAATTAACCTCAATGTGTTTTTAATGGTATGTGGGGCTCTGCTAGAAAGACCTTTCCTGATTTCCTGTCCAGACAAAAAGATTTCACCTGACAAAAATAAGCTCACCTCCTGTTCTAAATCTGGCAAGTCTGTGAGAAAATGTCTGTCAACCTCCATACACATATGACAAAAACCTTCCAGGGGGTTCTGCACAGCCTATCTTAAAGAAAGGCAGTGCTAGTCCTCCCACCAGCATTCTTCTGAGCCTGCTGCATATTGACCAAGGATGCCATTTTCCCGCTATAGGTGGAAGTGGGGAGAGTCCAGGTGGTGTCTGGCTACAGCAATTTGTGCTGGAAAGTGGGGCATGTAAGTACATGCTATGGGCTTTAGTGGTCTAACAACTCTGCTTCTAGAAAAGCTTTTGTCTAGGCAAAAGTTTCTTAAATATTAAAGGAGGTGTTTGACTATAAGTTGTATTAACATCATTAAGAGCATTAGTCTGCAGCATTTTACACTGAAAATCCAAGCTGTGATAATGGAAATCTATGGGAATCTAGAAGGTAGAAAAGCTTCTCTTGAATCAAGCCCACTGCATTTGTTTGGATTCAGCACCTGACTAAATCTATATTCTTTACATTGTCACCACCTTGGAATTTGTTTCACAGTCTTTTGGGTAATGCTAATCATGTAACAGTTTTACACTCTGTATACTCTTTCCTAATAGTATAATTTAAGCAGTTCTAGGCAACCTCGTATAATACATGTGCTTTTATGACCCGGTTCTCATTTTCCTGTTATGAACTTTTCTACCCAAGAGCTATTTGTCTGTTTTCGATATATTGGCCTCTCCTTCTTATCAGAATTCTTCCTCCCCCATCCTTTCTCTGCACTCTCTCTTGAGAGATGCCTGGGAGCAGTAATAAGGCAAAGAAGAAGCTGAGGTTTGTTAGAAAAAATTAAGGCTAATGATCGGCGGCTCATTTTCATATTGTGTGGGTGTGGACGGAGGAGTTAATCAGTGCAGGTGGCCTTCTCCCGCTGGGAGGTCCCCTTTTGTCATCATGAAAAGGAGGGGAGCGTAGAGATTGAATTACCACAGCTATGCAAGGACTAAACATATTTTAGCTCCCAATGGGCATCTAGTCTGTGGACTGAGAGCCGACATTAATTCCACTCCAAGGCAGCGCTGCAATATGTATTTATAATTAGGCAGACTGCAAAGAGCAGAGAGTCTTGTTCAAATTTAATTTCTGGTGTAATCTTGCTAATGATGGCCTAGAATGCAAATGGCCTTTGATTCAGTTTGACAGTTTGTGTATCTGGGCTCAGACAAGGGCCGAGACACTTGCGCATTAACCCTTTCCATGACTATCATTAAGAAAACACAGTTTTAACAGCCTTAGTTCTGTTTCATGTTGAAACTGATTTAAAAGCTCTCTTGCTTTTTTTATTATATTTGTGTGTAGAAAACAATATGCACATAGGATATGTAGAATGATGACCAGGTGCAGGTGCACTAAAGTTTTATGGGTTTTATGGACAACAATAAAGGTTGCACTGTAAAAAGCATTTTTTCGCATTAGAGTTTATTGTAGATAAACCATTGCATTCCTGTGCACTTCAGACCACTAAAAGGGGACTATACAATATAACCATCAAACATTTAAATTAAACGTGGCCCCAGCCGAAACAGAGTTAAATAAGCAAGAGACAGCCAACCACTATATGTATTCCAAATTTAAAAAAAGATAGTACCTTAAAATGACTTATTGTCATTTAAAAGCAGTACTCCAGGTAGATAAAAAATACTTAATTTGTGATGCTGGTGCATGTATATAATTGTACAACATGTATGATTACTGAGACAAAAATCATCTTTGTAGTATAGGAGGAAGCAGCTCAGCGCTCTAATCACTAAATGTCTAATTGCTTAAGAGTCACTAATGTGTTGGTCTGGGGCCGGAAGTGGCCTTTTGCTTGCCTCTCTCTGGCCCTTGGGGCACTATTTTATCCACAACTGACATTAATGACGAGGCACTATTCCTCCCACTGACACCATGGATGGGGTGCTATTCCTCCCACTGATAACAATAGGGCACAATTCCTTCCACGAAAACCAATTTTGAGGCATTGTTTACCTGACGCTTGGGCATTTTCTACTCCCACTGGCCACAGTCCGGCCCCCCCATACAGTCTGAAGGACAGTAAACTGGCCCTTTGTTTAGAAAATTTGGAGACCCCTGCTCTAACACACATTTTTTGCGGTGTGCTGCATTATGAGTGGCACAGTGGTGTAGTGCTTAGCACTTTCACCTAGCAGTAAAAAGGGTCGCTGGTTCGAATCCCAACCATGACACTACCTGCCTGGAGTTTGCATGTACTGCCTGTGCCTGCGTGGGTTTCCTCCGGGTACTCCAGTTTCCTCCCACACTCCAAAGACATGCAGCTAGGTTAATTGGCTTCTGTCCAAAATTGGCCCTAGTATATGAATGGGGACTTTGGATTGTGGGTTGGGGGTAGGGACCAATGTGAGTTTGCGATGTACAGGGATAGGGGTAGACACTCACTCAGGTTGGACTGGTGTCTTTTATTCAACCTTACTAACTATGAAACTATGAAACATGACAGCCCATTCACGAAATGGCAGGAAGTGTATTCTAACGGATGAAAAAATTGACATACACAACTTTTTTTTTAACTGTGAATAGGACTCTAAACAGTTGTCTTGTGTAATGTGCTTTTACAAACAGATTTACTAAATGTATTAAAACCAGAGCAGTATTGTAATGTGAAGTATGTTTTTGCTGTATGTATTTTATATTCTGTGTATTTCATGTGTGATTTTGTTATACTCTGTCTGCGGTATATAGAAAGTATTTTGTTTCCATCGTACCATGGAAGCCGTAACTCCACCATCACCTCATGTTTTGTTGTGGAATCTCCACTACAACAAAGATAGACCTGTAACCTCTAACTGGTATTCCCCAGAGTCTCACTGATCTGCTTTGACTTGCACAATCTACACTTACAAAAAAAACAACCATCCGTTTTCACTCTTTCTCTGAAAGAAAATAAAAAAAATCATACGCAGGGTGTATACTGATTTCTCCTTGTATATGAAAGACTTGTGAACGTTTGCAGTTAGCATACGCTTTTCAATATGAAGATGCCAAGGCACAGATCTTTTATCACTTTTCTTTTTCGATATAAATGTAAAAGATATAATCTTGATGTAATATTTATGTGAATGCTGAAAACACCTTATGTGTGTACATAGACACACTCAGGGTTCTTGAAGTGCCCCAAACAGTGAGTTGGCCCATGCCCTCCCAATGGCAATAACAATACTTTTTTTGGGGGGAGCAGATGTATGTTAGAAGCTAACTCTACTTTTCTGAGCATATTTAGGAGTAGGATGAAACATGGTTAGAGTTTTTCACCCTTTACCACCAAACTGCACCCCCTTACTAAATCGTAGGGTTCTTCTCTGCACATAATCCAGTATTTTTTTAATTTAAATGGCATACATATGTGTGGCTCTGCACAGAGATCTACCAATTGTAAAAAAAAAAAAAAAAAAACAGGAAGGTGTAAACACCTAGTGCATTACCTCCATTAGAACGTATTAAATAAAAAGCTGCTAATATACTCACAAAGATTGTAAGGAACAAGCAGCCTGAAGAAGGGGGCACGGCCCCTGAAACACATTAGCCTTCCAACTAAGTCATGTTTAGATAATACACCCTTTCCTTGCTGCTGGAGTTGTTATTTGACAATCTTGTTCCTTACCATCTTTGTGAGTATATTAGAAGTTTTTTTATTACATATTAATGGTAGGAATGCACTAGGCATCTGTGTCTCCCTGTGTATTTTTAGAGTTTGTTGAAGATTTCCCAGTCTGAGGAGGGCTGCATCGGGCAAAGTATTAAAGTGACACTATTGGATGTGCTGCTTGGCACTGGAATGTTTATATATATTAGTCTAGAAATCTACCAATGGATAGACTACAGGTCCCATCTTCCACCATGGCAAAGGGACTCATTTGAGCACAAGTGCCGTGATGTTAGCACACTTGTTGTCCATTAATCTCCATATCTGAAGGTCCTTACCTTGGTACGGCCCTGTGACTGGATGAATAGTCTACAGGAGCCTACAAATTGCACTCTCAATTCACCAATTGCAGTTGCAATGCTTTGCAGGTTCAAATACAAAACATAAATACCTGGGCTTTTTTTTAAATCAATGTGGGTGCATTTATTATTTTTTTCCAAAAGGTGGAATATACCTTTGAACAGAAAGTTGTATTATTTTCATTGAGGTTCCAAGCTCCCTCTAGTGGCTAATCTACAAATCTCTATATTTAATGCAATACAAATATGGAAGAGCAGGCATGTAACTCTCTCTAAAGAAAATACTCCAATGCTAACTTAAAACATATGTTTACCGAAAATACCTTTTCCTTTGAACAATGCATTCAAATATACAGGTTAGCCAAGCCAGAGATATGAATTTCATGTGATGTTTCATTATTGAGCATAATTTAGTGTTGTAGAACTGTGCACTAGTTCAGTATTCTAGTGTCAGTATTCACATGCATTTAAACTTTTATAAAAACGTATTGTATACAAGAACTGTTACCTTTAATTGGGCCAGCAAAGGATGTGAGGGATTTTGTAGAGGAAGTAACTGTTGACCTAAAAAAGTCTCCCGAATGTCTTTACTTTGAGCTAAGTTAGCCGATTTCATGAAATAAAAAGAGGGAATTTGACTAAAGTAAACCAGGTTTGTAATAATCCAGACAAGCCAACCATGGCAGGATTTAAATTTCACCTTGGACCACCCTGTATAGGAGCTTAAAAGGTTTCTGTGGTTAGTGAACAAAAATCTCTTAACCCTCCGCATAGGTTCAGCTACCTGTACATATTGAACATGGTATCACATGTAATTTGTGCTGAAAATATAAATGGTAGTAAAAAGGCATTTCATGTAGTTTGCCAATTCAACTAAGGGCTAATGCCAGTACTGACTTTAACCTACTGGTCATGTCACGGTGAGCATACCTGCTCTCTTCACACACAAGTGAGCACAATATAAGCAAAGTTCTACACTACTGTTCCTGAAAAACTAAAATCTGATTTATTCTTTCATTACTGGGGAGAACACTCCATTCTTTCTGCTGCGTTTTGCCCCCTACTGGGGCTTAAGGTGACCTTAAAAATTTTTAGAGAAAACAATTCTATTTAAGTAGTTATTCTTAATTCAAATCAACTTCCTATTGCTCTGGGCCTCCTTCCAATCTCCAAATTCCTTTTTTTTTTGCTGTCATGATCTGACTTCCTGTTAGAGGGTGGTTTATTTTCAGTGCAAACATGTAGTGCAAGCGCACAGGATAAAAAAAAAATTTCAATGCCTAATAAAGGCCAGTCCAATGAGTTCTTAACCCCCCTGACGGTATTCCCGAGTCTGACTCGGGGTGGATTTTTCATACCAAAAGCGGTATCCCCGAGCCAGACTCGGGACTGCATCGCTGGATCCAGGAGGAGGTTTACTTACCTTCTCCCTCGGATCCAGCGTTGTATCCCCGCTGTACGAGCGAGCCGTGTCTTGCTCGATGCATTACATCGCCGATCTCCGTGCCCTGCTAGCGTTGCGACGCACGGGCACGGAGATCGGCGCCAAATTCAAAAAGTGAAACAAACAGTAAACATACAGTATAATGTAATCTTACAGATTACATTGCTGTATGTAAATATTTCACATCCCCGTTGTCCCTAGTGGTCTGCCCAGTGTCCTGCATGCACTTTTATATAATAAAAACTGTTCTTTATGCCTGGAAACTGGAGATTGCCCATAGCAACCAAAACTGTCACTGTACATCAAAAATGATTTTAGACCAGCTAGAAAACAGTGATAATAAATTAGAATCACTCGCAGAATTGAGCGATAGCGATTTGTGGGGAGATCCGTCATCAAATACTGAAAAGTAATGACAGTGACAATTCTGCAACTGAGCAAATTTCAGTGTTTTTGATTTGATTACATTATTGAATAATTTTTATTATTGTTATATTATTATTTGGTACAATTATTTATAATTATTTATTATATTATAATTTATGATTTAATTTTTCAAACTTTATCATACCCGGGATGTCTGCTAGACTCTGGTTTGGACAGATTTAAGAGAGATATTCCTAAGAATTGCAGGACTACAATATAAAACGCCAAATTTTCATGCAAAATAATGGTACCGCTTTTAGCACCTAAAATCCGAAATAATCGTACCGCCAGGGAGGTTAAAGAAGTCCATAAGGTTAGTATATAGCCTGTGGATGGGGGAAGCAACCAATGGAGTATACAACACTTAGGGCAGAAGCTTTTCTCGGGACTAAGAATTTGACTCTGTGAAGTTAATGCATGAAGAAAACAGAAAAGCACCTATAAGTGTAGTATTTTAATGAAACGCGGTATAGCAAAATACAAATGACCACTCACATGAAGGATGTGAATATAAGGCTCATCTGATAATAGTAGGCTTCTAATGGAGATGATAATCAACAGGCCAGTCCAGGTATGTGAAGGCTGTGGTATGACAAGAAATGAAGCCGGCAAAGTCTGTGTCGTTCTGGGCATGGTACAATGGAAGGTGCGATGGCACTTCCATGACACTGTGCTCCCGCTGCCTTCCATCACACCATATCCAGAACGACACAGACTTTTCTGGCTTCATCTCCTGTCATACCACAGATTTCACATACCTGGACTTACGTGTTGATCATCATCTCCATCGGAAGCCATCATCTACTATCAGATGAGCCTTATATTTACATCCATCATGTGAGTGGTCATTTGTCTTTTTCTATACCATGTTTCATTAAAATACTACACTTAGAGGCACTTTTCTGTTTTCTTCATGTTTATTTTCAGTGGTCCCACTGTATGTAGACATGTAGCCACCCTCTCTTTCTCACTCCTGAGATGGACTAAGTACTATAGACTGTGGGATGTGTAATATAGAACAGTGCACATGAGCACAATTAGAAACCAATCAGCTTCCAGATTTTTTGTCAAAGCTCAATTGAACAAGTTGAAGTTAGAAGCTGATTGGCTATCATGCACAGCTGCACTAGATGTTGCACTATCCAGTTTTAGTAAATCAACCCCATGGTGTTTTGCTGCATCATGGGACCCACAATCGGGTCATACTCTTGGCCATAAAAGTTAATGGCTGTATGGCTCTGTACTTGTGTAAACACCAATGTTTCTATGCTTTGGCATTTGACCGTGCATTTGCCCATGATGTGTTTTCCTGAACGTAGAACTTTTGTGTTTGGGAAAATATTGTATCCGCATGTGTGGGTAAATGATTATGCACAGAAGCATTGGATTATACAGGAACATACAGCCAATCGCATCTATAGCTAGTCCAACATGCAATTCCCTGGGTGCAGAAAAGTGTTATATTTTTCATGCTAAGCCTATTTTTTTGCCTGAAAATGTCCATGTATATGAGGCTTGAGTCATTTAAGTTTTCCAATCAGGCAGCTCCGTTTATCCATTTCATTTCCCAGAGCACCTGTTTACATTAACGATTAGAAGAATGAAAGACTTGATAGGGGAAGCAAAGTGAGCCGAGTTGCTGACAAAAGGGCTTGAGTGACTTCAGCTTTTTTGCTGTACACTTTGAGGATGAATTGCAGATACAGTGGCTGCAGCTTTATAGGTTATTGAGATTTTTTTTTAAAAAGCATGTATTGCTTGTAAAGAATAATTAAATAATTGAATGTAAATATTCATGCCACAGGTCCACTTTAAGGCTTCTTTTTTAGCTGTAAAAATTTAATTTGTTATATTTTTGCAGAATATTCAGGATTTAATTTATTCAGGACCAGTGAGCAACCTCCTACAGTATGCAACCAACTGCACTATAATACTGTATGTATATAATTTCATATGTCTTTAGTTGCAAGTGTAGTTATGCAACTGCGTTGCGTGAATGGAGTTATATTTTTCCTTATGAGTTTTGCCCTTACCTGTACCTGTGGCATTCTTTGAAAGAAGCCATGGAAAGCTGACTGGGCTGTTGTTTTATGTACTTCAGCTTCTGTCAGACCCTCTTTGTGTATTCAGACAGGTACAATCCTCATAGGTCTCCACAGATTCTCATTCACACACTAAGATGAACTACATTGCTTGAGTGTGGCTCAGGGGCAACTTCTCCATGGCACAAACATAAAAATCCATAGGTACAAGCCCTAAGTTATTTTGAATTTGGCTTCCTGACACGAATGGAATGCATAATGTAGAGATTTTACCGCTACTTTCTATAATGTAGTTACTGGGTTTAAATTTTCACATATAAAACTGGTAAATAGAATAATGAGTGCAGCACTGTGACCAACCTTATGCAGCCCAAATGATTTCATTGTTTGTGAGCTTGGTCGGCTTTTACATCCGTACACCCTGGAGGAATCAAAACTTCTGGATGGAGAAATAAGATGTTTAAGTTGCCACAGTGTTCAAGGTTTTTAATAGGTCACAGAGGTATAGCAGTGAAACCTGTATAAATATACATGGATATACACATTGTTAGCCTGCATGTGCCGTGGCTTGCAAAGGTATTCAATAGCGGGCATTGTGAGGATTTTATAAATCATTTACAGCAGGTGTGGTCTTCATTATTCTACAATAAGGTAGCGATGAAAATTGTTCTCATTTTTGGCAACTGAGCGGTGTATGCATTTTCTGTTGTGCGTTTTTACGTCATTAAAACACGTTTTAAAATATTACAGCATTTAACGGTTTAATATTTGGTAATCTGTCAAATGTGCTGCACGTGAGCGCAGATATTTTACACTAGTTTTTCTTTACTCTGTGGAATTCTCCCAGTCTGGTTAGGAGTACCCACTTTAAATCAGCCTTTACATTTTAGAATGTTTATTAAAACATGAGCAGGAAAATTGTCAGGGTTCCCTGTCAAGCAGCGTTTGGAATGTTTGGTAATAGATCGCTTGCACAATTGTCAGTGACCCCTATCAGAGTTGATGGTTTTGGAACTGGTATAGAGGAAACAGCCTTCCATGTGATTAGATGGCTTTGCTAATTTATTTAGTATATACAAGAGTCGAAAATGACAGCCGGATAGCTGGCCACATCTACTCTGAGTGCTGTAAAGTAACTTTGACCGACCAATAGCTCTTGCCCGGGCTGATAAGCATCACGTAGATTTATTTTACTGCATGGTTGGGAGAAATAATAATATCCCTCTTTAATGCACCCGGTATAGTTGTGGCAGCGTATGGTACTCAATCTCCTCCATTCCATCTACTTCATTACTTAAACATCCTGTGCAGAGATTTGTACAAGTTCTTTCTTTCATTTTTTTTCATGACCGTTCCACATGACAAAAAGTGTTAATATCTTCAAGCCCAGGCAGCAGTAATCCTTTTACTTGAGCGAATCATGTGCTAATCTGCTGGCCGAGTCATGGGCATATTAGATCATTAGGAATTCATTCTGTAAAGCTGGTCGAGCACAGTGACAGGAGACTGGGGAGACATTGAAGAAAGTGTCACCTATTGCAGAAAGCTCTGCTTTCTCAATGTTGCTACCATAAGGCACACGTAATGTGCAAAAGAAGAAAAAAAAAAAAAAACGCATCTCATCTTGAAATCTTTTAATATTTGTTTAATTGCCTTTAATTGAATGACTATATAGGTTATCATGGTATATAGGTGAAAGTGCAGTGCGCAAAGCCTAGTTGTAGCTAGTAGTCTCCATTCTGCTGTCATCTTTCACTCTTCTTCTCTAGTACACTGAAAGCAAATCGGTAGCTATGAGTTACTGCAAGTGTATGCTGTCACGGCTCTTTGAAGTTCATTATTATTATCAAGTGAACCGATCTGGTGAAACAGACTAACAATACACACATATGGCAAGCATGGTGTAATCATTTTTTTTTTTTAATAACCCTTTACCCATTCTCTTTGTGCAGGGGAGCTCCACCCTGAACTAAAGCTTCTGCCTCGCTTTTGCCACTAGGGCCCTTTGGATTGGTTTGTGGGGGGGATGGAGCATAACATTGAGTCAAAGCAGCCATTAACACCTCTCTATAGAGTATGCTTCTAGGCACCCAGGGAGAAATTTAAGAATTAATGAGGGTACATTCAGTCACCGCAAGTGTGTTATATTTGCTTGTTGCCTTTTATTTGGCAGGCATTGTCTTTAAATGATCCAATACATGTATATTGTTTACATTTTAAGATATCAGTTTGTACTGCAGATCATCGACATTTCATTAGTGATAAAGCCCTATCCATATCTTGATACTTACAATTGTAAATGCATTTACCTTTGTGAGTTACAGCTATATTGTTTAGCACAGTTCCATATATCTACATCCTTTATTGGACAGATGATGTTCAAATTGAAGGTGCTTAGAGGCTATGTTCTATTTCCCACCACCATACTTATGCAGACACATACACACAGCAAGGACTATTTTTATTTTTGAACAACCTTTTATTGAATTAGACCATAAGCCACTTACTGTATGCCAATGAAAGTGTTTTATTTGTGTTTTTTAGCGTATGAAAATGAACATTCGTATAGGAAATAGGACATTTTTTTTTTTAAATCTTGTTATTTTTTCTGAATTGGTATTAGAGCCGTGCACTCACAAAAATGAGTAGAAAGGCTAAATGTTCCAATATAAATGTTGTGTGTGTGTGTGCTTATTTTCATTCTCTTTAATTGTTTTACAATATCCGTCTCTAAACTGACAGCTATGATTGTAGTTTGTTATATGTATTTATGTGATACTTTGTTTTACAACATAATGGATCCATTTTCTGTTGATGTTTTTCTTTGTGAACTTCAATAAAACTGTTTATTAAAGATGCACAGTAAATCAGCTCAAAATGGCAATATCTGTTGGTTGTAACCTGGGAGTTTTTGTAGTTATTTTTTAGCCTGTCAGGTTTATTTGTAGAATTAGATCATGTAAGGTATATGGCATATTTAGCCTCATGCACACAGGGCTTCTCTCTGAATGCCAGAACTGGCAGGAAAAGTTGATTTAAAATTGCATTAAAAAACACATATTGCACATGCATTTAGACACAGCTAGCATTTAGAAACACAGAAAAGTGATGGCAGAAAAAGACCTAGTAGTCTATCGAGCCTACCCATTTTTTTTTTTTTTTTATTGTTTTGCCTTTTTTTGTTTTGTAACTTTGCTATTTGGCTATAGATCTATGTTTATTCCAAGCATGTTTGTAGCCATTTACTGTTAACTGTCTCACTGCCTCTGCTGGTAGTTTATTCCAAGCCCCAATTTACCCTTACAGTAAAATAATACTTTCTAGAATCAATTTTATACTTTCCTCCAGTTAGTTTGAGGTTATGTGCCCGTGTTCTTGATTTTGGTTTCATATTGAAAAAACTGCCTTCCTGAACCATATTCACCACCTTGATGCATTTAAAGGTTTCATTCATATCTTCCTTTCCCTTCTTTCCTCCAGATTGTACATCTTAAGTTCTTGAAGTCTCTCTCTATATGTTTTATCCCCCCAACTTTTCACCATTTTTGTTACCCGTCTCTGGACTCGTTCTATCTTATCAATATCTTTTTGTAAGTGAGGTCTCCAGAACTGGACAGTTTGATTGTTAATGCATTCTATTGGTCAGAACATTAATTTATTCTAGTCATTGAAATGCTTTAACCTCTTGGCGTCCTGACCTGAATTTCGAGGAGGCCGTCATATGACAGCTTCCCCTTTGCACGCGCCCCGCGTGTCCCCTGCAGGCTGTGATCACCAAGTCACTGAGACTCGGGTGATCATATACCGATCCCGGCCCCTTACCAATGACAGCTGATCACATGATGTAAACAAAAGCTTGGTAATCAATTTTTTTTCTCCTCACGCTGACAGTGTGAGGAGAAAAAAAAGCCGATCACCAGCTTATGTGCAAGGGACATCAGTCTCGAAGAGGAAGAAGCAGTTCTGCCTCATCTGTGCCACCAGTACCCCTTGCCAGTGCCACCTGTCAATGCCCATGAGTGCCACCTATCAATGCCCACAAGTGCCACCTATCAATGCCCACCAATGGTGCCAATCAGTGCCACCTAGAAGTGCTGCCTATCAGTGTAACCAACCAGTGCTGATCAATGCCCATTATTGCCACCCATCAGTACCCATCACTGCCACCCATCAGTGCCCATCACTGCCACCTAGCAGTGCCCATCAGTGGTGCCACATCAGAGTACATCATTGATGGAGAAAAATTACCTGTTTGCAAAATTTTATAACAAAATATAAAAAAATATAAAAAAAATTAAAAAAATTTTAAAGTTTTTTAACAAAGAATAAAAACCGCAGAGGTGATCAAATACCACCAAAAGAAAGGTAGCTATATTTGTGGGAAAAAATATATAAATACTTTATTTGGGTACAGTGTTGTATGACTGCGCAATTGTCATTCAATTTCAGCTGAAAGCTGAAAATTGGTCTGGACAGGAGGGGGGTTTAAGTGCCCAATAAGCAAGTGGTTAAAGCCCAAAAGCTAGATTAGCATTTATGTGCATTCAGAAGCATTTAGGTATGTTCCTCTTTTTCTTGCTTTTCAGCTGCTGTCTGTAAACACTACTCTTGTAATATTACTGTAAATACCTATGTATGCCTGGACACATTGAGATTGATTTACTAAAGACAAAAAGACTGTTCACTTTGCGAAGTATAGTTGCACTCTGCAAGAGCGGTTGCTCCAGAGCATAGTAAATGAGCAGAAGCTCTGCTGACTTCTATCATCCAATCATGTTGGAGAAAAAATGCGTTTTTTTGAACATTTCCTTGCATGTGATTGGGTATTCTTTGCAAAGTGAAGCTTTACCTCATTCACTAAGCTCTAGAGCAACTGCTTTGCAAAGTGCCCAATCTATTTGCCTTTAGTAAGTCAACCCCATGGGCTTACATAGAAGTGCTTTTAAAAAAAAAGCAGCAGCATTTTTAAGCTATGTGTGCATGAGGCCTTTAAGTGCATATCATGGTAGAAAAACAGTTTCTGTTCCTGAAGACATCTAACGTTAAAGCATACCTGAATGCAAATAAAATTATAAATGAATGTATTACAGTTTGAAATGAATAGACCCCCACTCTGTTTTTTTTTGAAGAGATTTCCATTCACTTCTTGTCCCATAGTTGGAATAGGAAGCCAGAGGAAATCACCACTAAGTAATGAAAGATCCTCTCTTACACAGTTCTTATCAGACCGGGTGTCCCATGGATTTTCCCAGCAATAAAATCCTGATGGTAATTCAAACTTTTCGCTGCTCTACCAAAAAAAAAAAAAAAAAAAAAAGATTGGCTAGTTATAGACTTTAAAAGCTGCCAAACTGCTAAGTAAAAGAATCAGATCAACTTTCCTTTCTGTGTGCTGAAGCTGTAAAAAAAATTATTTATATGGAACATCTATGCTTTTGACTGGTGAGATGTGAAAAAATTAGCAGAAAAGAGTTCATATAATACAGTGGTCTCCAAACTTTCTAAACAAAGGGCCAGTTTATGGTCTTTCAGACATTAGGGGGCCGGACAATAGTCCCCTGGGAGTAAAAAATACCCCAGCATCAGTGGGAGTACACAGTGCCTCTGACTTGGTGGTTAGTGGGAGTAAATAAATAATAAATAGTACCTCTGGCCAGTAGGAGCAGGACTAGTGCCCTGTCATTGGTATTGGAGGAATAATGAAAACTCATTTATTCAGGGAAGCCTATCCCACACCCACCTAACAACTGTCCCCGAGCCACCACCATCAAATCATTCTCTGCAGCTATTACCCTTTGTACCACCACCCCTCCCTTTAGAATGTAAGCTCTATGAGCAGGGTCCTCCTGTACCTTTTGTATTGAACTATACTGTAATTGTTTTGCCCCCCACCCCTCGCCATTGTAAAGCACTGCGTAAACTGTTGGTGCTATATAAATCGTGAATAATAATAATAATAATGCCTCATCATTGGTGTCATTGGGAAGATTAGTGCCCCATTGTTGGTGTCATTGGGATGAATAGTACCCCATCATTGGTGTCATTGGGAGGAATAGTGCCCCATTGCTGGTATCTTTGGGCAGAATAGTGCCCCATTGTTGGTGTCATTGGGAAGAATAGTGCCCCATCGTTGGTGTCATTGGGAGGAATAGTGCCCCGTGATTGATGTCATTGGGAGGAATAGTGCCCCAACGTTGATGTCAGTGGGAGGAATGGAGCCCCATGATTGATGTCATTGGGAGGAATAGTGCCCTATCATTGATCTCAGTGGGAGGAATAGTTCCCCATCATTGACGTCATTGGGAGGAATAGTTCCCCATCGTTGATGGCAGTGGGAGGAATAGTGTCCTATTGCTAGTGGAAGGAAGGAATAGTGCCACGAGGGCCAAATAAAGCCAAGCAAAGGGCCACATTCAAGTTTGGAGACCACTGCCATAATACATTGACTTTTTCCGACACCAAAAAGAAAACACACAAACCTGATTTTGAAGGCTTATTCCTTCAGGTACTTTGAGTTTCAAAGAAGTAATGGTAATTGTTATATCTTCCTTACATGGAATTTATTAAATAACATGATTATCCAAGCTGGTTACTTCTCAGTGTAATCATGGGAAAAAAGCTATGGAAAATGTTTGGAACAGAAGAAGAAAATTGTGGAAGGCATACACTGGTACTAGTTCAGCCACAGAGGTCTCTGGAGGAGGGTCTGATTAATTTGATGGTTTGCAGCACAGCAACTGACAGCAGAGTTCAGTTTGGGATGAGATGAACTCATGCCTATTCTAAAAACTTTAGCAACAAATTCCAGTCTATACAATGCTTGTTGTTATACTTTGGCAAAGCATTATAGACATTCTACTGTATATCTGCACTGCATCTGTGTTCAGGTAAAGTTTCCTGATTTTTTTTATGTTGATCGTTGGTTAAGATATACATTGAGCTAGCTCTGTTATAGTTGGAGTTTTAACAGCCCACTGCTCATTATTGAGCGATTTTTATCCCATTCATGTTTTGTTTAATATTGACTGATTAAAGAAGACCTCTTTCAGAAAAAAAAACATATTCTACTCAAAGCTTGTACTTGTTGCTTCTTGGTGTTATGGTCAGAAAACAATGTGGTCGTGCACAAGGTGATCCTAATCCTTCTAATACAACCAAGTGACTGTCTGACCATGTGTGGTCAAAGATTGTGCCATCTTATGCCCCATACACACGGTCGGACATTCTGACCACAAAATCCATCTGATTTTTTCCAAGGGATTTTGGCCGAAACTTGTCTTGCATATACACGGTCGCACCAAGTTGTTGGAAAATCAGATCGTTCGGAACGAGGTGATGTACAAAACGTACGACGGGACTACATAGAGGCCAGTAGGCAATAGCTTTCGTCTCCAAATTTTTTCTGAGCATGCGTGCCACTTTGTGCGTCAGAATTCTCTACACACGATCGGAAAAAGTCTGGTTGAATTTTGTTGTCAGAAAATTTTAGATCCAGCTCTCAAACTTTTTCCATCGGAAATTCCGACAGAAAAAGTCAGATAGAGCCCACACACTCTCAGATTTTCTGACAACATAATCCGGTTTAATAATCCGGACTTTTTCCGTCTGAATTTCCGACCGTGTGTATGGGGCATTAGTGTCCTTTACTAGGACATTGTTTGAATGGGTTGGAAAGTTTTTTTTTTTTTTTTTTTTTCAATTTTGCTAATTAACAGGATTTTTTAGAAAATAGATTTCATGAGGATAATGTTCTTCTTCTACTGCAACTTCTGGACAGATATCAGCAATCACAGAGTTTCAATTACAGTGTCACCTGTTATTGAACTTTAGTATTAAGAGACACCAAAACCAAAAGTAATTCCCCAGTGTAAACACTGTATTTCATTGATCAGACTCCAGCCATGGTGAATGTGAGCAGCAGGGCAATGTGGTCTTCCATGTTGTATAGAAGGGGTTAGTGAGGTAGGCTTCACCTTGCTATTGCCAAAGTTACTTGAATAAAGAAAAAGATTTCTATTAAAATCCACTTTATGAAAACATTGACTTGTGCTGATGAAATAATTTAATATAAATAAATAAAATAATAAGTGTTTATTACCCAGCATGCAAAGGGATGTGCACATAAGGCGAAGAACTGATCCTCCCAGTCTGATGACTCCTAATGATCAGTTAGAAGCACCCATGTGGGTACCTATAATACTTTTAATAGAGATCCTCATATGAAAATTTTCTATTTTATTAAAACAATTCAAATACTTTCAAGCACAGTTCTTCTGGCATATGCTGCAGCTAGATTGCCATGGTAAATATTGTAGCTTTGTATTGGCATGCAAGGACATTAAGCTTTTTATTTACTTGGAAACAAACGTTTTGATATCCATAGCTTGGAAACTTATGTTTGTGTGTCCAGGAACTACACTGTAAAGTGGAACTACACTGTATCTGAGCACCAAAAATGCAATTTAATTCATTTTTAATATTCAGCAAAGCAAACTCCCACATCCAGCCATGCCTCCATGCTTTATTTTGCTTTATTTTGCTGAGAAATAACTTAGAAAAACATCCCCTAGCACCTCTTGATTAAGGGCAGATGATTCATGTAGCATTTACTTCCTGTAACCCATCTGCCCTTAGCTCTGGTATGCAGGCAGGAGGGTGTGCTTAGCTGAGTAAAACCCTCCTCCCCTCCTGAAGACTCCTGGGATATGTGACATCAGTTGTCTAGGCATAGAAACTAGGAAGTAACTAAAGAAATTAAATAAAACATTTTAAAACAAGTAAATAGGATATATTTTACTATCTATTTCAGTGACTCTCAACCAAGGTTCCATGGAACCCTAGGGTTCCTTTAGCATTGGCCAATTTCTGCCTCTCAGATAAGTTTCCAATGAGAGAGTTGATCTTTTTAGCTATCTGTAAGGAGGTAATTCATCCCAGTGACCACAAGTATAAGGTCCATTCTTCTCATTGACCATCACACTAATGTATCATGAGTTGTAGATTTCTAATTTTTAGCAGGGGTTCCCGAGACTTGAGAACTATTTCAAGGGTTTCTCTGTGTTGAAAAGGTTGAGAAAGGCTGTTTTATTTATTAATGCTAGCAGCATAAGGATTTAAATTAGTCGTATTGATGTTGATTGAGAGAGTGAAGTTCCACTTTAAATATTTAATTAGTAATTATGGCAACTGTGCTACATTGGTATAAGAATCATAGGCATGGTTTTGCCAAGAAGGCTTTGGTATTATGCAGAAAGATCCCACGTCCAGTGTTTCATTTCACAGGACCTTGAAAATCTTTGTGAACACAATGAACTATAAGGGGTCATATGCCACTCCAAATCACCTTTGTATGTGGCCATTGTCTATCATTCAGGGAAATCCTGTGTTAAACACAAGCAAATACAGATCAGCACAGCCAGTCAACTAGTCACACAAAGATAGGGAGCCAAGAACAACAATGTATCCAACTCTGTGAATTAGATAGTAAATACCAGTAAATTAGCCCAGTGGTTATTCTCTGTATTTTAGTGACTGTTTAGTCCATATGAAACAGAAATGTGAAATTAATAATTAGTTGCCTTTTTATTTTTTAGGTTCGTAAAACAATATTAAATGCTCAGATAGAAAGGTATTGAGAAAGGGATTGAAACGGCATGTGACATAATGCGGTATGTAGCATTACCCATACTGTATGCCATTATAGCATAACTAGTACACATCCTGGTCACATTCATCAAATAGATTTTTTTTTTTATATATATATCATAGTAAAATGTGCTTATTGAGCTGTTCTTTAAATTTAATTTTTTTTGCTTTAGAAAAAAGTAATTTTCATCCATTAACATATTAACAGGGCCGGATTTTGTCAGCTATTTTCAGCTTCACTTAGAGGTGCAGATCAGGCCCTTTCACTGTCATTCATCTTATCTAGTGGCAACCTCCTCTTCCATGTAGGTATTTACGTTATGTACATTGACTATATTAGCAAAAGTATTGGGGTGCCTGCCTTTACACGCACATGAACTTTAATGGCATCCCATTCTTAGTCCGTAGGGTTCAATATTGAGTTGGCCCACCCTTTGCAGCTATAACAGCTTCAACTCTTCTCGGAAAGCTGTCCGTAAGGTTTAGGAGTGTGTCTATGGGAATGTTTGACCATTCTTCCACAAGCACATTTGTAAGGTCAGGTACTTATGTTGGCTGAGAAGGCCTGGCTCGCAGTCTCCATTCTAATTCATCCCAAAGGTGTTCTATCAGGTTGAGGTCAGGACTCTGTGTAGGCTAGTCAAGTTCCTCCGCCCCAAACTCGCTCATCCATGTCTTTGACTGGCCTGCACAGAGCCCTGATCGCAACCCAATAGAACACCTTTGGGATGAATTAGAGCGGAGACTGCGATCCAGGCTTTCTCGTCCACATCAGTGCCTGACCTCACAAATGCGCTTCTGGAAGAATGGTCAAACATTCCTATAGACACACTCCTAAACCTTGTGGAGAGCCTTCCCAGAAGAGATGCAGCTGTTATAGCTGCAAAGGTGGGCCAACTCAATATTGAGCCCTACGGGCTAATGCCCCATACACATGGTCGGACATTTCAATCACAAAATCCGTCAGATTTTTTCTGACGGATTTTGGCCAAAACTTTTGTTGCATACACACGGTCGCACAAAGTTGTTGGAACATCCGATCGTTCTGAACGAGGTGACGTCAAACACGTACGTCGGGACTATAAACGGGCCAGTATCCAATAGCTTTTGTCTCTTAGTTTATTCTGAGCATGCGTGGCACTTTGTCCATCGGAATTGTCTACACACGATCAGAATTGATGTGATCGGATTTTGTTGTCGGAAAAGTTTAGATCCTGCTCTCAAACTTTGTGCGTCGGAAAATCTGATGGAAAAAGTCTGATGGAGCTCACACACGGTAGGATTTTCTGACAACATGATCTGATCGCACATGTTCCATCGGAAAATCCAACCGTGCATAAGACTGGGATGCCATTATAGTTCATGTGTGCCGAAAGGCAGGCATGGCAATACTAGTTAGTATAGTGCTTTGGTACTATTGTGTACTATTGGTACTATTGGTACTATTGTGTAGATCAGACTTTCTCAACCTTTTCAACACAGAGGAACCCTTGAAATAGTTTTCTGGTTTCAGGGGAACCCCTTCTAAAAATTAGAAATCTACAACTCATGATACATTAGTGTGATGGTCAGTGGGAAGAATGGTCCTTACACTTGTGGTCATTGGGAAGAATTACCTCCTTACAGAGAGCTAAAAAGATCAATGGTGTTAGTGGGAACTTATCTGATTGGCAGAAATGGCCCAATGCTGAAGGAACCCCTAGCAACCTCTGGAGGAACCCTAGGGTTCCACGAAACCCTGGTTGAGAATCACTGGTGTAGATACACCCAGGCTGATACACCCATTTGTACTATTGGTACTATTTTGTAGATACATCCAGGCTGCAAAAAGCAGGACTTCAGGGCTGGATAAGGTAAGTATTTGGAATGATTGAGCATTGAGAGTGGTTAGAGAACTCATAGAACTGGTGGGGTGTGTGATGTTTATAGGGAGCAAGAAAAGTAACCTTTTCCTTTGTGCATGCTAGCTGCTGAGACCTTTTAATACACAATTGACTCAAATGACTTCCATTCTTGCAACCCATCACTTCTGTCTCTCTTCTTGACTATTTTAAGGCTCCCTCAGCAAACCTAGATTTTTTTCCTCCCTCTTTAATGTATATAATCTTTTAAGCTACAAATATACTGGAGTTCAAGATTTGTTTCTCTGCAGTACTGAGCACTGATGGATATCCATAGAGCTCCTTTGAAAAAAGCATAAATGAAAGGCATACACCTAAGAAAATCATCCATCTTTCAAACTTTTACATACTGACAACACCAAAACGAATGTGATATATAACTTAACATGTAGAGTACGTGTGAGGAAGGGCAAGGTGTTTCCTTCAGGATGTTTCCCTTTAAAAGTAATACGTCAGTCACATAAACGGGCCTTCCCACATAATTAGACTCCAGCTCTCATCACTGCTGTGAAAGTGTGTGGCGTGCGCTAACAGCTTGCTAAAGTTCAGTCTGTTAACAACACGTGTTTTCCTTGCAAGCATTTGGTGAATGAAAGACAGGATACCATAATTACAAGTGCCGGTTTAAAAATAAGTAAAGTGAGATAGAAGTGTCAGCCTGACAGCTTCTTTCTGCTGGATCTTCTACAACCTGTTTAGTAAATGATAAGTCTCCAGTTAGCGACAAGAAGCGGAGTCCTGCAGAGAGCTTTGATACTTAGTCAAGTGGCGGATATTAATTAAACCAACATGCTGAGCAAACTGCAGACAAATAAAGAATGACCCCAAAGGCTAGAGTTTGGCATCTAGCAGAGAATTTGTTTTTAAGTATTAATTTATATCCTTGACACTGTAAACTGCCCATTATCCTGCTGTTATATTGTTTATTTACTTTAATCTGCTTCGTCAGAGAGAAACACGCTCTTCGCTTAATCTCTGACTCCACAAAATCCTTGAGCCAAATATTACTTTCTATAAATATAGCATTTTTTTTAAACCATATAAAAGGGACGGGCTTGATAAAGCGGAATCAGTAGAACTCTATTAACCTGATCAATTCTAAAAGGCAATAATATATATTAAATGTGTACCCACATATAACAACAGGACAGCCATGTTTGTGGACTGATAAAATATACTACCTAAAATGTACTAAATACTAATGACATCACTATGACATGATACGAGAGTAATTACAGTATGTTTCACCTTCCTTTGTGAATCATAAAAGTATTCTAACCCATACTAAAATCATTTCTTTAGTTCCCAATTTTAAAAAAATGTGTTAGGACAACACTTGAAGGGCATACACATATTAGAAAAAGAAGAGGGCTTATTTAAACATTTAATTAACCTTCAAAACCACTCACTGGTTCAGTGCTGTCATTGTACCAAACCATGTATCCAAAAAAGAAGGACCAATCTTGGAGCTGAAAATAAGTTTCTGGTACAAGGTAAACATTACTTAACACTTAACTTCCCTGGCGGTATGATTCATTCTGGTTTTAGGTGCTGAAAGCGGTACACTGCACAGACCACTAGGGACAAAGGGGGTGTGTAATTTTTTTATACAGTACTGTAATCTGTAAGATTACAGTACTGTGTGTGTTTTGTGTGTTTTTACTTTTTTGAATTTGGCGCCGATCTCCACTCCCGTGCGCCGTAACGTCGCAGGGAATGGAGCTCGGCGGCATTCGGGCACTGTGTGAATCGAGCGGAGGACAGCACGATCACACAGCGCGGAGGACATCACTGGATCCAGGGGACAAGGTAAGTAACTTATCCCTGTGTCCTCCCTGTATCCAGCGATGCGATCCTGAGTCTGGCTCGGGGTTACCGCTTATGGTACTGAAATCCCAGCCCGAGCCAGACTCGGGATTACCGCTAGGGAGGTTAACTGACAAAATGTGGCTTGAGCTAATGAAATTTTTTTTTAGCAATTACATCATAAAGCAGTACAAAATTACCAAACTTTTGCTAAATACCCTCCAGTGTCAAGATCACTACATTGGGGTTGATTTGCTAAAACTGGAGAGTGCAAAATCGGGTGCATCTCTGAATAGAAACCAATCAGCTTCCAGCTTAATTAAACAAGCTAAAGTTAGAAGCTGATTGGCTACCATGCACAGCTGCACCAGATTCTGAGTGCTCCACTTTTAGTAAATCCACCACACTGTAATGCACATACAAAGATGCATAACAAACAACAAAACAATGTGCATTCATAAAACATCCAGACATCAAGTTAACTGTAAATAACCGCTTTTACCTTGAACTGGAACCTTCTATTTGCTACAAGGTTGGACCTTGTTTTCAAAACTTGAAGGGGCCTTATTTCCATTTCTTGCAGATGTTGGATTAAAGGAGAAGTACAACCAAAGCTTGGTTGCCTGTACTTCTCCTGTGGATCACAGAAGTGCAGTTTGTTCTGTACACCTGTGACCCATTTTCCACAGGCAGCTGGCCCAGGCTGTGGAAAGATCACAACATTATGGTCGGGATCTACCCACAACCCTGGATTGGCACCTAGCTCAGCCTCTCAATGAGCCACTGAGAGCCGGAGCCAGCTGCTTCAACCACCTTCACAGCTCAGTGAGTGGGGGGGGGGGGGGCATAGCAGGCCGCGGTGACCGAACTGAGCAATCAGCAATGTTTGAACACTCGGTTTTCAGACTAAGAGCCTGCGGGGGGCAGATTCAGCACCCACCTTGTATGATTCTAAAAAAAAAAATCCCACATTTCTCTTTTAACTTATAGATTAAAGGTTTTTCATATTTCAGTTCCCAACATTGTACCACAGAAATTCACCATGGAAATTATATGGGGGTATCACTCTTGAGCTTTTTGTTTATTAATATACAATACACACATGGGGACGCCTATGCTATAGAGGGCAGTGTGAGACTATAAGACCCCTTTAACACTGGGGCAATTTGCAGACGCTACAGCGCTAAAAATAGCGCCTGCATAGCACATTGAAACAGCTGCTGCTTTGCCTCCAATGTGAAAGCCCCGAGGGCTTTAACACTTGAGCGGTACGCTGGCAGGATGCTAAAAAATGTCCTGCCAGCAGCATCTTTGGAGCGGTGAAGGAGCATTATGTATACTGCTCCTAAACCGCTCCTGCCCATTGAAATCAGTGGGGCAATGTGGCTATACCGCCGGCAAAGTGCCTCCACAGTGGCGCTTTGCGGTGGTTTTTAACCCTTACCGCCGCAAATCCGACGGTAAAGTGCCACTAAAAATAGACGCACCTCCCGCCCCAATGTTAAAGCATCCTAAGGTTAATGGAAACCAAGCTGACAATTTTGGTGATGACATCTTGGGGTTGATTTACTAAAAACTAGCAAGTGAAAAATCTGGTGCAGCTCTGCATAGAAACCAACCAGCTTCAATTTTTTTTTGTCAAAGCCTCATTGAACAAGGTGAAATTATAAGCTGATTGGCTACAGCTTTCTCCAGGGTCAGTAACAGTAAGAGACAATAAAGAGCAAGAGAAGATGAGAAAATTTTCTCTTCCTGTTGCTGCTAGTCGTATCATCAGAAAACAATCCTCACTTAGGGGTTGATTTACCAAAGGGAATTAGACTATGCTTGTTGGTGCAGTTGCTCCAGAGCTTAGTAAATGAGGTTCAATTTGCAAAGAGTACCCAATCACATGCAAGGAAAATATAAAAAAACAGCATTTTGCTTCCGCATGATTGGATGATGGAAATGCAAAGTGCACAGTCTATTTTCCTTTAGTAAATCAACCCCTTAAGCTTATGGCCTGAATGGCCCTCAAAGTGGTTTCTTCTATTTCTTTTTTCTAGGAACTTACTGGCAGAAGATAATTTACTGTGCACTAAACATGGATAATATTTTAGCATACTGCTACAACACAACCATGTTTATTTTAAGAAAACAGTGCAAAGATCTATGATGTTGGGCAAAGAGCAGTAATCCATAACGCCCAATGTTCACCGTTTGTCTAATAAACACATTTAGAAAAAAAGATGGTTTACAATTGGTTTCAATGGGTTATACCGTAGCACTTTGGCCATTGGTCTTTGTTGTGTTCTACAAGTCTGAACATGGTGTAGTGCTATAAATGCACTCATGTGACTGTGAATTAATAATGCTCACGTAAAATCATTTTTATGTTTTCAGGAGTAGCTGGATAGTTGCAAAGACTTTAAAAAGAAAATCTTGTTGATAAAGCATAGCTTGTCAGTAGTAAAAACAGCGCTGTGTATAGAAAATGCTTGTTGCCTAGTATACATAGCTTAAGGAGATTTGCATCATATTTTACTTAACCCTTCTACTGAAACCATCATGAAAAGCAGAGGAACTGCTTTTTTGTAAGACTTACATATGCATTGTGTTTTTTTTTTTTTTTAAAAGAGAGTCATCTGTAATTACCAGTTTGCTGAACGAATTCCTGCAGGGTTTGTACTCTTGCCATTAGTAAAAAGAGATAAGTTGAAATGTATTAAAATTTCACTGTACAACTGGGAGTTTTTGTTCACAGTAAACGTGTTAATGTTTTTCCATTGCTCTAGTGTTTGTGTTTAAACTTAGAGAATAAGCCCACTGGGGACAATATCATAGGAGAAATCTTGTATGATAGAAGAATACTTTAGAGAACATATTGAAAAATATACAGTATTTTCCTTTACTATTTAGGGACACAATATAACTCTCTTTCAACTCACAACTGTCTCTTGGTACAAAGATTTAAATCTCATCTTATTTCTATTCCTATCACAATATTTTAACGTGTATTGTGCATAGGCTTCTTTTTCTTCATGGCAAGTGTTGCAGGATTCAATGATAGACATAAGATATAGAGTATTAGTAAAGCCTCTAAAGGCAAACTATAGGAATATTTTTGTCTTGTCTTTTTACATTTCAGATTGTTACTTACTACATTAGCAACTAGTAACCTAATGCATAGCATAAGACCTCTTCCACACTGTGGTGGTGGGTGCGCTGGCGGTAAAACGCTGCTTTTTTTAGCGGCACTTTACCGTAAATTTTTTTCTTTTACCTCGGCAGCAGCGCTATGCCGTCGGTATAGCCACGTTGCCCCATTGATTGCAATGGGCAGGAGCGGGGAAGGAGCGGTGTATACACCGCTCCAAAGATACCGCTAGCAGGACTTTTTTTAGTGTCCTGCCAGCGCACCGCTCACGTGAAAGCCCTCAGGGCTTTCACATTGAAGACACAGCAGCGGCTCTTTCAGGGCGTTTTGCAGGCGCCTATTTTAGTGCTGTAGCGCGTGCAAACCGCCCCAGTGTGAAAGGGGTCTAAACTGGCCATACATGGTCAGATTTTTGTCTGTCTGTTTAGTTACCTGCAACAATGTAAAGTAATGCAAGGGCCTGAATAAATGTTTAATTCACAAGATAGCATGTCTGTAAACATTTACACTATTTGTTGCAAGTTTGGTGGTCTAAAAGATCAAAATATGACCATGCATGGACACTTTAACCTTTTTCCTATGGATAAAAAAAATTGACCACCCAGAAGCCGCGAACAAAGAAATAAAAAAACATTTGTAATATTTATCATCTATCCCACACTGTCCCCTGCAGACCCACTGCACAACAATTCAGTGCCACTTCTCTTCAAAGTTGAATGATGCCCAGAGTTATCCAACCCACTTCAGGTGAGCCCAGGGCATTAAAGGCACATCCCCAGGGGATATGTCTATGCCAGCCAGGTTCACAGTACACATCATTACATGAATGATGCTCTGTCCAGCAGTAAGGCCCCTTTCACACAGAGTGGACTCAGTTGAGATCATCAGGGGACCTGTCCACTGATCCCCTGCTGATCAGAGCAGAGCGGGTGGATGACAAATCTGTGTCATCTTAATTTTTGCAAATCCAAACTCAATATTCCCCACGCACATGTTCCTGAAAAAAGGTGTTCAGTAATGCTGGGTGCTGTAATGACCACAGGCTGGCAACTGTAGACAATCGGAGTGAAGAAATGTCATCAGCACACCAAGGATTCCTCAAAAGGGTGCAAATCTTTAATTTCAAGGTCACATGGTAGACACATGTAAATGTTTCGGAGCCACGCAGGTCACTTGCTTGATGAAGGGGCCCTGCGTGGCTCCATAATTGTGCTGTATGTGTACCATGTGACCTTGAAATTAAAGCTTTGTACCCTCTATAGAAGGGGTTTCAAACTAGCGGCCCTCCAGTTGTTGCAAACCTACAAGTCCCATAATGCAGGGGTGTCCAAACGACGGCCCTCCAGTTGTTCAGGAACTACAATCCCCATCATGCCTAGTCATGTCTTTGAATGTCAGAGTTTTACAATGCCTCATGGGATGTGTAGTTCTGCAACAGCTGGAGGGCCGTAGTTTGGACACCCCTGCCATAATGCCTCTGCCTGTGGGAGTCATACTTGTAACTGTCAACCTTGCAATACTGGAGGGCCGCCAATTTGAGACCCCTGCTCTAGAGGAATCATTGGTGTGCTGATGGCATTTCTTCACCCCCTAATTTTTGCAGAAAGAACATCAACAGAGCCCTCTCTACTGTATGGGCAACTGGGAGTAAATGGCCTCCACTGTCCGTTTACTATCTGAGGATGTGAAGGGCAGCTCTTGAGATGTGGGGGGTGGGGGGGGAGTAAATACAGCTTTTTAAACAAGGAAGAGAAAAGGGATTTTAAAAAAAAAAGTGAAATTGAGCTTTAAGATCCCTGGCATCTACATATTTGCAGTTAACACTCATGCATCAGAGTAGTCAACATTGTGGAAATCCATGTCTATTCCAGCAATTGATTTTGGCATCTGTATCAATATATGTGTTCAGATAAATGTAAAGAATGTTATTAGTGTACGCCAATATTTCTAATCATAATGGTACATGGGGGATGCCACCCACAACTTATGCAGCAACTCAGTGATTGTGCTTTACTGTCCCTATCTCCCATTTATAAGTTTGTCCCTCTGCTCAGACTGGTTGAAAACAATACAAGATCTAAGTGATTCACATCAAAATCAGCAGCTACCATGTTCAGAAGTAAAGTTACATCAACCATTGTTTACAAAGTTAAACTTTGCAATGGGAACTCAGAGTATGTACTTACTAAAAATATGCTCTAGTTTCCCTCTGAAGGCCTTACGTTGAGAGAGAAAACAAGTGTTGGATTGGGTTGATGATGAGCTTATTTGTGATATATTATTGGTGCCCTACTGTATTTCAAGTGTATCTCATATCTAGAGTCATCTTCACTAATACAATTTGAAAAGCTGCTAATACACTTATATTTCTCCATGGTATTACAGAAAAGGATTGCTAATGTAATAGAATAGGATATTGTTGCGGGAAAGTGACAGCTATCTGGAAGCTGCTGTTTTGTTATCAGTGGTAGCATACTTATACGACCAAGTATGTGCTGAACAAGTAGACTGTGACAAATCCTTACCAACATGCATCAACAGTATTCAAGACAGCCATACAAAAAAAAGTTCTGCACACAATTGGATGTTTAAAGCAAGCACAGGCTCACTTCACTCTTCTGTAGTATATTGCGTCCCTCCATTGACCTACATTTTGTTTTACATCTGAATTCTTACAATTGCAAAACTAAATTTGGAATGGTTTAAGTGACCTGGTCACGCTTGTAAGCGTTAACGAAATAACTGGTCTGCTTTTGACCTACTTTAAGATTAATAATGGGGTAAATGGAACATACTTATTTTAACAGAAATGGAATGCATATTTAACAGTTTTAGAAATTTTCCAACATATTGATACATTTCTATCATACAATCCTGTATGGCATCTGCAACAGTTGGCGTTACTTAGGGTTAAGCCCCTTTGTGGTCATGTATTGCATTGAATCAGCAATCAGCAAATAATGCAATGTATTAGGTTAAAATAGCAAATAATTATACAATCCTCACTCTGCTCGCTAGTATTAATCCCCTTTATGATGTAAACTTCACTGACAGATTGCAGAACTGCTGCAAAGAAAGTGGGCCAGGGGATATATAAAAATATTTGAGCCCATTTTGGATTGCTTGTGCTGTTGAGTTTAACCTTTTTAAACACAATGGAGTAAATGGGCAGCATTGAGCGTTGGTGCTCTCCAGTGATTTCTTGTTGACCCTTCTAACAATATTCCTTAATAAACAAATACATTCTTATACAAGATGTCAATTTTCTTTATTCCCACCACACCTTTCTAGGTGGTGGGAAATAAAGCATAAACAGTCCTGAAGCACATACATGGCACATCGTAATTACAATTGGCATAGCTGCCACTGCATATACCTTAGACTGGATTCACACCTATGCATTTTTAGTGCTTTTTGCATTTTTCAGATTTGCACTACAGAACGTGTTCCATAGGAAACCATGGTAAATGGACTGCAAAATGCACTAAAAATGCATAGGTGTGAATGCAGCCTTACGGGGGATCATAGGTACCAACCAAGTGCTTAAGTTACTTAGAGTTTCTATATAGTTTCAATGCACCTTGAAGAATGTTCCGAACCAACTGTAGGATAATAACATTGAAACATTAGCCTTCTTGTTTTGGATTAATGTTAAGCAAAATTAGATATAACATTACATGTGGTGTTTCAGATATGATGGGGCTGCTTCCCAAGTCCCGGAATCCTTACTGCCTTTAAACACTGATCTGCACGTTTTCTATGCCATATGTATTATTGTGTGTCTAGACTAAGAAAGACACCAATGTAACCAGGTATTTGAAGAAGATCATGCCTATTATTACACTAGAACTAGTTAATTTCTGTCTGAGTGTGTAAGAGCATGCATTATTCCATGCCAGACTTCAACAGGCTGTTTTTCCTAGAGAGGTTGTGCTGTTCTGCACTGTCTGTTCTGACCTTCCCTAAACATGTGAAACAAACATGCTGACCTGCCTTAAAATGATATCTGCTTTGTAAAGGAGGTTTCACTATGGAAAATAAAATTAAAAGCCAGCAAATCCTGTAGCCACGTGGAAACAGGAGTGGGTACCTGTTAAAACTAGCTACCCGCTCCTCATCCAAAAAAATGACATGCCAAATGTGGCAGGGGAGGAGGACTTAAAGCAAAACTTCCTCTTTTTGGTGGAGTTCTGCTTTAAATCACTTTGAGAAAATTGACTAGGAAGATTATGTAGTGTGCTTTTCTTATCAACAAAGAGAAGAATATTTTCTTACATGCAGTATTCAGTAGCTGCACAGTGAGTAGTGTTGTATAAACAGTTGGGTCTGCCTTTTCAACACAGTTAAATACCCTTTAGTGAAATTGTGTGAAACAGGAGTGAACTGTGCTGCCCAAGCCATCAAAATACTCCCTTTTTATTTTCAAACCTTTACTGGTAAATATTACAACTGGGTTGGGTAGGAAGATCATTTTGTAAAGTGTGTGCAATGCTTAGCAGTCTATAATACCACAATAGTGGCATTGGCAGTTGAAGCCAATCAAGGCTGATGGACACCATAGTACATAGTACCTGTCTGTTTCATGTTCACTGATCATTTTGCAAGGAAAATCTCATCTTAGCAGAGGCAGGGGGATGCATGTCTACATGTTCTCAGGTACAGCATTCTCTCCAACAGGTCTTTGGAAAAACTGTGAGCAGCATAGTAGTGACATCACCAAATCTCACTCCAGACCCCATAAGAATAGAATTAGACAGGAGAGGGTGGCATACCCCTTACACGGTCTCGCACTGCAGATTTACAGCTATAAGGCTACATAAGAAGGGAGCCTAAGCACAGTCATATGTCATCATATGTCAGGATGTGCTCAGATATTTTTCAGAAGGAAAAAAGTAAAATTTTCAGGGTTAGCTTAGCCACAATCAACCTTTCTAGATCTTCCTTATAAAATAACAAATCAGCGCCTTTCAGTATTAGTCCACTTTACCCTTTGTTTCATTTACCTGTTCATTATAAGCTAGCCTCCATAGTTCCAGGAAAATTGTATTTGTTTATTTTTGCCCAGGCGTAAGGAGTTTTCATGTTAACACAATTCTGTCATAATGATGTGAGTGGTCCAACTGGACATGTTCAAGGTACTGAAACTTATTCCATGGGGGGTGGGGTTCAGGAATGAGCCCCTGATACAGGCTACACATGGTAACCTGTGTAGGGTAAACTGTGACACATTGATTAGTCCATACATGTCTATGTACGGTATATCTATTCCCTTTTTAAAGCACACTTACAAAAAACCTTGATGTTAAAACAAACACAAGTGTACAAGAAAGGGTTAAAATCAGACTGTCCCTTTGTAACTTTCCTGCATGGCACAGCAGCACAATTAATTACAGAGTTCATTAATTAGTGAACATATTAAAGAGAGACACCATTACTGACAAGTGCAGACGTGATATATCATCAAGTCAATAAACTATTGAACATGGAACTGGACCTTTCAGCAAGATCTCCTTTCTTCCTCACTGTTAACCTACAGACACATATATTATTCCTGCTTCATCAGCAGTTGTCGTTGGTAATATATTTCCTATTACTATTTCCGTTAATCAGGAATACATACTTATATAGCTTGGAAAATGAGCGATCGAACAGTTTACATGATGGAGGGGGTGCTGTAAGTACCGTGTATGACAGCATAATTTATTTCATGCAAGGGACTGGTTTTTAACAGCGGTGTTACAGAGGAGATATAAACTACTGCTTGGATGAGGATAACTTACTGCGCTGCAGCAACCTCTGAAGTGTGTGCATAGCATGATATAGAGAGTAGAGCATTGCTAAGAAACCAGAACTTGCAAAATATAGGGGTGGCCCACAATAGCTCTCAACCTTCATCTCAGTGATCCAGTGCCATTTAGGACGCAGGTACATATTGATATCATATGGATAAAGTAGTTACTTAAATAAACCATATTTAAATAAGAATATTGACTTTTGAATACTTAATTATTTACGAAAGGCAAATTTCCACGTGCACTTGGAAGTGCAGTCGCTGTAGATCCGAGGGGGACATGCAAGGAAAATAAAAAACAGCATTTTAGCTTTCACATGATTGGATGATAAAATCAGCAGAGCTTCCCCTCATTTCAGATCTACCCCTGAGACTTACAGCGTCTGCACTTCCAAATGCACTTGTAGTGCAAAGTGGATTTACCTTTCGTAAATAACCCCCAATGGTATGTTTTAGGGAAGGTCTTTTTGTTTTTTCTTGGACACTGATACTATAGCCAGAAGTTATTATTTCATCCCTTGCTTTTTCTTATCTAAAGGGTTGATAGATTTTATAGTCCTGCTTTCACAATTAGCCTCCCTCGTGGTATGATTATGTCTGGTTTTTGATGCTGAAAGCGGTACATTGTTTTGCATAGAAATGTAGGGTTTTATATTGTAGTCCTGTAATTCTTAGAAATAACTCACTTAAATCTCTTGTCTAAACAAGAGTCTAGTAGACATCCCGGGTATAATAAAGTTTGAAACACAAAATCCTTAATTATAATATAATAAATAACTGTAAATAATTATCACAAATAATAATATAATAATAAAATGCATTCAATAATGTAACCAAAGCACTGAAATTAGCTCAGTTGCAGAATTGTCACTGTCATTACTTTCAGTGTTTGATGATGGATTTCCCCACAAATCACTATCACTCAATTGATTCTAATTTATTATCTTTATTTATTATAAATTATTATTAATTTATTTCTAGCTGGTGTAAAACCACTTTTAACATAAAGGGACACTTTTTGGTTGCTATGGACAATCTCCAGTTTCCAGGCAGAAAGAACAGTATATACAGTATAATATAAAACTGCATGCAGGGCACTGGACAAAGCACTAGGGACAAAAGGGAGGTGAAACAATGTGATACAGAAATGTAATCTGTAAGATTACAGTATACTGTATGTGTTATGTGTTTTTCACTTTTTGGATTTGGCGCCTTGCTCCATCTCCGTGCGTCGCAAAGCTCTCAGGGAACGGATGCCAGCACTGTGATAAATCGAGCAGAGGACCCAGCCCACACACACTGCGGGATGACATCGCAGGATCCTGAGGACAAGGTAAATAACTTTGCTTGGATCCTGCGATGCAATCTCAAGTGTGGCTCGGGGGTTACCGCTTTTGGTAATGAAAATTCACCTTTTATACACTTATAACTTTGTTCTATGCTCTGATTTATAGCTTTCAGTATTATGTACTTGGAATGAATAAAACAATACCAAACAAATACCAATATGCTAAAATACAAATATATTCTAACTTTCTACAAAGTTAATCTCCAGACATCAAAATATGTAAAAATAAATATAAATTGCAATTAATTTTTATATATAACTAACAAAATTGCATGATGAGGGAGGGAGGGGCAGCACTAAGAGCTAACCAGGCTTTACTACATATGCTGACAGGAGGAGAAATCAGAGTGAACAGAGTTGAATACCTAATAGTATGTCGCTACACTTTAATTGTCCAGTCAGCAACTGGGGAAGGTGACCTCAGTGGTGTCAACTTCCTGGCTGTACTGTTCAGCAAATGTATATGATTCACAAAAGTGGCTGTACAGAATTGCTAATCATTTGGCAAGTAAAGCTGGCCATAGATGGATTTTTTTTTTATCAACTGGCTGGCTGAAAACAAAAAAAAACAAAAAACAAATTGATTCCCTTATCCACGCATTTGAGGTGGATAGAGAAATCCTCCTGCTGCACTACACTATTGTATTCTGATGGTGGGGGCTCTTCCGCTGTCAAAAAACAGTAAAACCTTGGTTTGAGAGTAACTTGGTTTGAGAGCGTTTTGCAAGACAAGCACATTTTTTAAAATAAATTTTGACTTGATATACAAGCAATGTGTTGATATACAAGTATCTTTATGTCACAACTGAGTATAAAAGAAGAGGCGCCTCTAAGTGTAGCAATATGGTTACATTTAATGAATGAACAATTTTTAGCAACATATTGCTACATTTAGAGGCACCTTTCTTCTATTTTATACTTTGTAGCTCCTGCTGGATTCTGCTTCTAATTCCCTTGTGGACAATTCCATTTGTGGATGGACATTTTATGGTTACACAACCTAGTCACATTGCTATAATCTTTTTATATGGACTATAAACTGAATGGACTATAAACTGAAGGACCTATGAATAAATGGTTGTGGAACAAATCATTTGAGTGTCCATTATTTCTTGTGGGAAATGTGCTTGGATATACAAGTGCTTTGGATTACAAGCATGTTTATGGAACAAATTAAGCTCGCAAATCCAAGGTTTTACTGTACAGTGATCAGTGCTGCAGTCAGTTGGCTGCAGCTCTGATCAAACACAAATTTTACAACTAGCCTGTTTGTGAGAAGTCAATCACTAGATTGACTTCTCGCTAATAGAAATGTCTATAGATGGGTAGAAATACTGTTGGTCCCTCCTGAATCGGCCAAATTTTGATCCGTCTATGGCCAATTTAAGAGAGTTTGCATATGGGAATTTAGCTGTTTACCTGGAATTTAGCTTTAAATTAGCAGCCAGCGGTGAACTGACCAGCCGTCTGTATACTTTTTTCTCCATACCAATACTAATCTTTTGAAATTCCAGTAAATAAAAAGCTTTACAAATTGAACAGTTATGGTATGCAATCCTGGTTATAATATATATCATTTCTTTGGAAACTTGATTTGATATATTACAGGCTCCATGAACTTAGCGTTTGAAATCTCCTTCTTGTGTTGCCCATAAAAATTACATTTTAGATGTTCGTAATCTCCAGCCTTTGCTGTGTTCAGTTCCATGAGAACACAGCAAATGCCTAACTCAGAAACAGCTTTGATGCCACATAGTTGAAAGCAATATATGCCAAACAAAAATGACACATAAAACATTACGTGTGTGCAGATTTTATGTGTTCTGGTAACTTGCGTTTGTTAATAAACTGAAGGATAAAACTGCTCTTCACGTTGTGAGTATAGACAGATTCCTTTTTTCTTGGTCTGTTCAAAACTGGCCAAAAGCATTTCTTTTGTACATGTCGTAGTATTACTGGTTGTTTTAATACGTGTGACCATAACATTTACCACTTTTTACAGTATATGGGATCTGTTGGACCAACAATTAGGCCTAACAAGTGCACGTAAAATTTTTGGTGTTTAGGGATAAGTGTACTTTTATTGGACTATCCTTTTTAGGCCCCCTTCTTTCGATTTTGTGTTATTTGGTATACTTTATCAGAAACCTCACCCTGTGGAAAAGTCAATTACATTTAAGTATGCATGCAATAAATACAATGAAGGACTGGAGGAATTTTGAGGCTGTGGGATATTGTGCCAGCTGCACACTGATGTTAAAACCATCAGGGCTACTGGTAGAAATTATGTGGACCTATACAGCCTACCTCACAGGGCTCCTCCAAAAATATAAAAAACATTTCTTGTAGAAGGAAACCCACTCAAGTGAATAGCGTTGCAGGGCATTAGTGCCGGGTTAAAGCAGGTGGTGAGGAGGCTGCTTGTCAAATACTCTGTGATGAGGGATCCAAATCCAAATGCTCACTGTTCCTCAGAGAGCAAAGCATATGTATGAGCTCTTACCTTTCAAAATTTTTTAAAAACGTTTACATAAATTCATTAGTGCCTTTCTCTGCAGCCTCAGCTGCATGGGAGATGGCTGGGAAGCACTCTGATGCTTTCTGTTCATTCACAAACTTAAGCTTATTAAACTATGCTTCAGCGATGAATGGACACAAGAGCAATCAGTACCGATCACTCACTGTGTTTATTTATTTTATTTATTTTATTTTTATTTTATTTATTTAGAGTCACAAGACAGCACAGCTGGCCCTCCTGCTCGGCAGGTGCCTTGGCCCCCCTTTTAAACTGATGGGACCCAGGCCCAGTACAGGAGGGCTGACTGTACTGCCTTATCAGAGGCCGTGGTAACCCTTGAGGTATAATATTTTAGAATTTAGGTTAAAGCATGTAACAAGGTAAAATTTTAAGGAAATGTAGCATATCACTGGAATACATGCACATGTATCTACAGTATATTTTGTCCTTTAGGCCGGGTTCACCATGGTACTACAAACGCTCTGACATCAGGAGCTCATGTCGCATGACATGTGAAAATCAATGTTTCCCTATGAGAGCCATCATAACTGGTCTGACACAAGTTGGTCCCACTTTGAAAATGCTCCCTGCACTACTTTGGTCCATTTTTGATCCAACTTTAGCCCATTGAATATCACTGAAGTCAGATCAGAGTCGGATTGCCGTCTTAACTGATCCGACTTTGGCATGCGACTTGTGCTCTGATGATCTTGAAGAGGAACTCCACGCCAAATAAAAAAAAGAATGGCATGAGTTCCCCCTCCAAGACCATACCAGGCTCTTCGGTCTGGCATGGATTTTAAGCAGCGCGAGGTCCCCCTTAAAATCCATACCAGACCGAAGGGCCTGGTGTGCTCTTGGAGGGGGAACCCATAGTGTTTGTTTTTTTTTCAAATTTGGCGTGGAGTTCCCCCTAAAGATTCATACCAGACGCAAAGTGCCTGCATTGTCAGAATCAAATTCTGATCCCGGTTCATTGAAGTCGGACAAATGTCGGACTTCAAGTCACAGGGCAAAGTCTGATCCACAGTCATACGACTGTTGTGTGTCGTGTCATACCAGTATGAAACTGGCCTTAAACATGCTGCAAGTACAGAAAAAACCTGTTGTTGTTCCAGATTTATAGTGCGCTATTTCTTCTATGACATGACAATACACCACTGAAGCATGTGATGTCAGACCTGCATGCCTAAAAAGTATCAGTAGATCCAGAGATATTGGCAGTTAACGTTTCCTGCAAGTCAAGCTTAATCCCACTCCCCCCCAATCTCTTATTGGTCAGAAAGGATGTCCTTTACAATAAGAACCAATCAGGAGGCTCAGAATGCAAGAGAAAATTGGAGCCATGTTAGGCTTTTACAGGAAAACTTTGATTTTGCAAATAAAGCTCCTTATCCTTTGTTTGTGCCTTTTTTTAATCACGTACTTAGTTTTAATTGCTATGGTGTGAGACAGTTTTACTTTGAGCTATCAAGGCTGTGTTGCTAAAATAGTGACTAATGGGTGTGGAATGGCAAATGTCTTTTCACCAATATTTTTTGTTAATAAAGTCAATTTTGTACTCACCTAATGCTTATATCAGTCTAAATTTCCTATATTTAATATTAAAATTAAATGGTAGGGGTGATTTACTAAAGGAGTATAGGTAGCTCACGTATCTTGAAGAATAAGGTGAAGTTGTGCTGGTTTCAACCATATGCAACCAAAAAAACATAACTGGGTATTCAAACACAGCTCCACCTTATTCACTAACCTAAGTAAACATTCACTTTGCTAAGTGCTTCATTTCCCTAAGTAAATCAATGCCATTAACTCTGCTTTTTTGCATTCAACCCATGTAAACCAGATTAGTTTGGCACTATACTAATATATGAACTATGTATATGATTTCTTACAATGTTCTTAGATAACCTCATAGCTTTTATTTTGTTTATCGGTTTTACTGTTATGACAGCCACTCGAAGCTAAGACTCTCTTAAGTATTAAAGCATTGCATCGGAAATGTGCTTTTTCCATTTTTTGTGTCCCTGCAAACAGCACTAATAGGTGATTACACTGTGTTTCCATAAGCCACAATATCTCATACATATTGTAAGAGCATAAACCGTGAAATGGACATCTCGATCAATGACTCTCTCTTTCCTCTTCTAGGCCATCCGATGTACACTTGTAAATTGCACATGCGAATGTTTCCAGCCTGGGAAGATTAATCTGAGAACCTGTGACCAATGTAAACATGGCTGGGTGGCACATGGTAAGAAACATCATTGTGCTATTTGTTTGTCAAAGAGGGGCTATTTACTACAGCTGGAGAGAGCAAAATCTGGTGCAGCTCTACTTAGAAACCAATCAGCTTCCACATTGTATTGCCAAAGCTTAAATGAACAAGCTGAAGTTAGAAGCTGATTGGCTACCATGCACAGCTGAATCAGATTCAGAGTGCATAAGTTTTAGTAAATCTCCCCCACTATCACAGATGCCTGACATTAATTTAAATAATACCATTAAAGGGCCTAATGTATGCTAGAAGAACATCTTCATAATTATGGGCAACACCTCAACTTCTTTCCCCTCTATTTGATATTTAAGGTCCATTTTTGTCAATTGTTGTCATGTCTGGAGCAATCAGCTTTTAGATTTTATTGTCAAAGCTTAATTGAACAAGCTTAAGTTAGAAGCTGATTCTATGGTTTGAGGGTTTCCATGCACAGGTGCACCATATTTTGCACTCTCCAATTTTGGTAAATCAACCCCAGAATTTTGAGAGCCTGAAATTAATCCACAACTGTCCAATCCAGCTAGTGAAGACTTTTCTAGTTAGAAGTCTAGACTGACTTGAAGAGCCTTCGTAGGGGTCTCAAACTGGTGGCCCTCCAGCTACTGTGGAACTACAAGTCCCATCATGCCTTTGCATGAGGAAGACATGCTTGTAATTGTCAGCCTTGCAAGGTCCCATGTCAGCCTTGCAACAGCTGGAGGGCCACCAGTTGGAGACCCCTGCTCTAGTAACTAAGGCCTGTTACATTATTTATTTCACATCAACAAAACGCATTTTATCAACAAAAAGGGGAAGGATTAGATCCTCTGACAAGTTATTATTAATGTTTGTGCTTCCTGTCCCAGTGACAGCCAATCCTCTCATTTTTGTCTTGTTGTCACAGATATAGAAGGTGAGTTGGAATCTTTTCAATGGGGTCATGGACAGGAATAAAAATTGACAGAGGTATTTACTCTTCCCAAGACTATCAAAAACTAAAGAAAAGAAAGTTCAGTTTAAGGTTAGGCTTTAGCCTCTTTATATAGTTCTTACTGGGTAAGAACCTGTTATTTGAACTCTTTGAAAAGAAAGCGAAAGCAGTTTCAAACTAAAAAACAACATTTTGTTAAATTGCAGTTGACCAATTATTACATGTGGTGGTTGTCTTTGTTTTTTTTGTTGTTTTTTTTTTGTTTTATTTAAGCCTTTTTTCCCCAGTACCACCTTGGGATCCCATCTGTTATTTTCAAATGTTACTAAGTTTAGCTGTTGAGACAAACCATCACATATTTTCATTTATATAAAACCTTTATCCCAAAAGGGAAAAAAAAAACTGTAGCTTCTTATAAAGTGTTAGCTGGAGTTCAGCTTCAATTTGCTGGTCAAGTCCATCCAAATCTGCTAGTAAAACACTACCCTCTCCCCAGACTGACCATGCTGCTTTCCAAAGGTGTCTGCTTTATTACTTCATCCAGAATGCAGACACCCTAAGAAGGACATGTGTTACTTCCAGGATCACCAGGTAAAATGAAGGCATATAGGCCTAAAATTAAAACGAATGCAGCCATCACATCTAAGAAATGGTAAGCTGCAATTGAATACATTTTTTGTTTGTTGGCTTCAATACTGTTTAACTTATACTATAGAAGAATAAAACATATTGGCTGGCCACCTTATCTGATAGATCTAGCTAATATTTTAAGAATAACAACTGATTTACAACGCCATGTCATAATTATTAAATCAATTCAATTCAGTTCAATTAAATACGTTATATGTAAAAATATATTTTTTAAAATTATTACTATTATTATTATTTCAAAAGTGTAGTGTTATACCGCGATAGGTGCAAAATTAAATGACTATACTATATAACAGCAGCAATTAATCCCAGTGACATAACCAAGTGTGTACAAAAAATAATTGCGCAATTATTTTTTATTATTACTGTCTGCATTTTTATGGGCATTTGACTTTGCAGAACAACTGCCAGTGATGTCATTGGATTGGACTATTATAAATAACTGAGATGCATTGAAGGCTCACCTGTTAAACTTTCACATCCTTCACACAGGTTCTTCTTTCCAACAGCAATATTTGTAGACGAGTGTTCAAGCAGTCCTGCCTGTGACTCACGTATCTGTGTATGTTCTTTAACAGATCATAGCTGCAGAGTTGTGGTTGTCATTGTGGACAGTGAACCTCATAAAATATACTAAAGTGTGCAGGGCACAGGAGTGCTGGGCAAAGCTTCCTAAACCCTTGGTTTCACATATCCAGAAATGTTGGCATCCAGCACAGTGTGATGTAAGGCTTTGAATAAGTTCAACTTTAGGAGTTTAAGGGTCCAAGCAGAAAGGGGAAGAGTAAAACATAGACAAGTAAGCAGGCTGAGTGCAATTACATCTGATAGGCAGACAAAAGGACAGGGCAAGCAGAAAAAAAAATGGAAACAATGGGCAAACCAAACTGCTGCTAAGATGATGAGGAACAAGATGCACTTATTGTGCACAGGTAAGAATCAAAAGCCAACAACTGAAGTCAAAGACTGGCCCAGGACCAGAGGGGCTAAGCCAAATACAGGAATTAAAGTGAGTAATGGGAAATAGAGTACTCCCTAATCACAGTGCACCAGAAACCAATGGAGAGGTAACCTTAGCATCAAAAAGAAATTCCAATATTAAATTATTATTTGTACTTGCCCAATAGCTTATGATGGGTGATAAAGGTAAATACTGTTGTCTCCTAGAATCGCATACTTTCTGCTTTGCTTGGAGTGCATTGCTTTGGGGAGGAGGCTACTATTTCAGCTCAATGAAGTGCAGCTCTTCCCTCTCCAAACAGCACCCTCTAGGGCAGGGATAGGCAACCTTGGCACTCCAGGTGTGGTCAGACTACAAATCATGTCCCTTCCTCTGGGAGTCGTGCCTGTGGCTATGAGAATTGTAGTTTGATAACAGCTGGAGTGCCGAGGTTGCCTACCACTGCTCCGTGAGTAGGCAGGAACAGCTTGTTAACAGCAAAGTTGGGTGTAACCGTAGAGTTAGGCAGTGATGCTAGAAAAAAACATTTTTACCTATAAAGATAACCTGTCATATTCAATTTTTTTCCAGAAATTCCACAGACAAAAAAGTATAATTCAATGTAAACGTGAAGTTTTACTTCAAAGGAAAGTTTTCATGAGAAAAAGATGTATGTTGAACTGAACAAAAAAAAATAAATAGTGCTGTGAAATAACTAAATTAATACATAAAGTGCTAGTGCAATAAAATATATACAATAAAACATGAACTGGGTGCTAAAGTGCCAAGTGAGAAATAACACAGAATATAAATTCCTATAAATAATGAGTATCCATAGTCATTGGTGAGAACTCAATCATGAAAATGAATAAAACCAATAAAGTATGTAAACAGGTGAATCAAAACCAGGAAATAGATATCAAAAGTCCCATGTGCACTACTGAAGAAAATATCTTGAATATCTAAGTGCAATCCAAAAGATATTGTGACAGTCTAACGATTAGAAGATGCAGTCCAAGTAATACTGTGACAGTCTAGCAGATTTTTTCAAAATAAATAATGCATCCCTCCACCGTGAATGAACAACAAAAGCCGGTGCCTGGCCAGTCTTCTGTGATAGCACCTGTGTGTGTACAAGCTCCTCACCTTACTGCCGTAAGGTTACAGAATATATATAGCTCACAAGCATCGGTCCTCAGGGGGTCCATCTTTGATGTTAATAAAGCTTCCTTTGCTAGTATACTCCATATGGAGAGATAAGACACAAGGAAGAGAGGTGCCAATAGCCTAATCCCGTTTTAAAATACCATTTATTACAGCAAACAAATAGATACACTCACTTTTTTAAATTTAAAAAAAGGCAGCAATCCACGAGCGCCGAGCTCGTATACTTCCGTCCAATCCAGGTATTGCCTATTGCTCCAATCCCAACGCGTATCGACACACGACGTGACTTCATCAGGGGATACCCTTAGGGGCTTGTATATACACTGTGCTATCACAGAAGACTGGCCAGGCACTGGCTTTTGTTGTTCATTCACGGTGGAGGGATCCATTATTTATTTTGAAAAAATCTGCTAGACTGTCACAGTATTCCTTGGACTGCATCTTCTAATCGTTAGACTGTCACAATATCTTTTGGATTGCACTTAGATATTCAAGATATTTTCTTCAGTAGTGCACATGGGACTTTTGATATCTCTTGATTTTGATTCACCTGTTTACATACTTTATTGGTTTTATTCATTTTCATGATAAAGTTGTCACCAATGACTATGATTTTTTCTTTCTGTGTTATTTCTCACTTGGCACTATAGCACCCAGTTATTTTTTATTGTATATATTTTATATTATATTCTCTCTTAGCTTGGTGAATGAGGTAAAGCTGTTCTGATTTCTATTATTCAATCATGTGCAAGCAAAAATATTTTTTTTTCTTTATTCCTTGCATGTGATTCTTTGCAAACTAAATTTTCACTACATTCACCAAGGTAAGAAAACATTTTTGTACAAATTTAACAGTCCGCTTCACTTTAGTAAACCAATCCAACAGATTGCAACAAAACTCTTCTTGTTTAGTAAAATGTGGAAGGGTTAGAGCCTCTTGCAGGTTATTGTTACTGTATGTGTCTGGCTGTCCCTACCACAACCATTCCCCTAATTTTTTGTTGTGCTGTCACAGGGTTCAAAGATGGCAATAAAAATCTGAAAAAAAAAACCTCCAAAACAATTTACTTGAATTGGGCTGTACTACTTCTTATATTAATCTCTGTTTTGTAAAGTCCAATTAACCACTTCAGCCCCTGAAGGATTTACCCCCTTCCTGACCAGAGCACTTTTTGTGATTTTGCACTGCGTCCATTTAACTGACAATTGCGTGGTCCTGCAACATTGCACCCAAACAAAATTTATGCCCTTTTTTCCCCACAAATAGAGCTTTCTTTTGGTGGTATTTGATCACATCTGCGGTTTTTATTTTTTGCGCTATAAACAAAAAAAGAGTGTCAAGTTTGAGAAAAACACAATATTTTTTACTTTTTTTTGCTATAATAAATATCCCCCAAAAATATATTAAGAAAAACTATTATTTTCCTCAGTTTAGGCCTATATGTATTTTTTTACATATTTTTGGTAAAAGAAATCACAATAAGCGTATATTGATTGGTTTGCGCAAAAGTTATAGCGTCTACAAAATAGGAGATAGTTTTATGGCATTTTTATTATTATTTTTTTTATTAGTGATGCCGGTGATCTATACTGCGACATTATGGTGGACACATTGGACACTTTTGACACTCTTTTGGGACCATTGTCATTTATGCAGCGATCATTGCTATAAAAATGCACTGATTACTGTGTTAATGACACAGGCAGGGAAGGGGTTAAACACTAGGGGGAGATCAAGGGGTTAAGTGTGTCCTAGGGAGTGAGTCTAACTGTGGGGGATGTACTACTACTCACGACAGCGATCACTGCTCCCGATGACAGTTAGCAGTAGATCTCTGTCATATCACTAAGCAGAACAGGGAAATGCTTTGTTTACAAAGGCATCTCTCCGTCCTTCCGCTACGTGACATGATCAGGGAAACCCAGCAGACATCGAGTCCACAGGACCCGCAGTCTCGGAGCATGCGGCGGGCGTCCACAATGCTGCATCTTAAAGGGGACATGCCTGTACGCTCTTTTGCCCACCCGTGTCATTCTGCTGATGCATATTGGCATGCAGAGGTCGGGAAGGGGTTAAGTAAAGCCCAAATACACTCTTTTTTCGTTCAACCCAGTGGGCTGAGCGAAAAAAGAAATGGAGGATCTTGCTGTATTAACTATCCAATGTTAGTACAGCGATCTCCCTGCTGAGCTATTTTATTGTGATGGGGAACTCACCAGAACGCACCGCACCGCCTGCACCATTGACGGCAAGTACTGATCGGATGCCATCTGGCTACCGTTCTTCCAGAATGCCTATTCAACAGAAGCCAGACGTTCAGCCGGGCTTCTGTCAGACAGGCTGCAGTAAGCATGAGCCGAATGTCAGACGGTTACTGTTGAACCGGCCAATACTGCCTGATATTTGGCCCGTGTATATCCGGCTTAAGATAAACAGGCTATCACATAGCTTCTAAAAGGAACAGCAGCCTCTTGTCACATGAGCATTGGTAGTGCAACTTCCCTCTCATGGTGAAAGTTAAACTGCTATAGGTTCATACAGAGATGGTATCAATGGAACCAGGGGACATACGGTACAATGACATGTACTTTTACAGGATTCAATTCAGGGCCAACATATTAGGACACAGAAACTATAAAGGAGCAAGTGTGGCAACCAGACACAGAAAATAAATAAAACATTCATTTTTTTAACATTTTTGTATAGGATATGAATAACGGAGGCCAAGGTTTCTATATTATCCTTTTCTCTTGCAACAAAGAAGCAACAGAATGGAATAATTAAGTCCTTTGCAGTGACAATCAAGACCCCAACATTAGTTAAATAGTGTTCAATGACGTTTCAAGAAATTTTAGACTTAAATGTATTTATTGCTGATTCTCATTACAAAATAGAAATGAAAAACCAAGTGCGCAATCCACATCCACAAGAGGGCAAAATGTAATACACGTGTTAAAGCAACGCTACGCTCAGGCTGAGAAAATGCAGCAATTGACAATTGTTAATTAAAAAGACTGGGAAATGTAACCATTTTAAACATTCCAGTAGTCACTCAAAGAGACATGGGATGCGTCTAACCCATATGCAGATTTCTAAACAAATACTTTTTTCCTAATGAGTCGCTGCACCTAGCTTGCTAGCAGCATCCTGATACCTGTCAGATTCTCGCAGTTGATGGCTCATCGAAACAGGCTGAGGGAACATTTCATCTGCCATGCAGTACTGATAGGCTTCTAAATGAGTGCCTGAGGACTGCGGTATGCTTGCTTTGAGACTCTGACCTCTGTTTGTTTTTTATTAAATACTTTTAAAAAGAAGTTTAAAAAAAACACACGCTGCTTATTAAATCACAACACAATAGCAACTGAATGTTAAAAAGCACTCAATCGAATCGGCTTACTATTCTTCACCTCCTTTATACAGCAGGATATGTTTGAAATGGATCTGTAAATACAAATTGCTGTTCCCTGCTGCAATAATTACACCGTTTCCTGGTGCTGTCATTAATGAATCTAATTTACACTTGTGCCTGTGAAAAGTTGGCTTAAAATATGAAGATGGATAATGTGTATGCTTTGGAATGTTGTGCTGATTTTATCATATAAACTAAAATTACAGCTAATTAATGAGGTCAAAGAGCAGGGCACATATGTAAGGCCTGGGTTAATTGACCTTTGTGCTCTTAACGAAGGATTGCTATTAATACAGATGTAAAGAGTGTCTCCTCTAAGCACTTAGATAATGTATTACTAGTAGACTTTATATTAAAATCCTAAATGCGAAAGAGGACATAATAAAAAAAAAACAGGAAGTAATTCAATGGTGCTATATACTATAAATTGTATACTATATACTGTATGCTTTATAATATATACATCTTAAAAAAGAAAATTCTTAAGCGACCATGTCATTTGGAAAGACATTTCCTAAAAAAACGAGTTATGCCGCGTACACACGACCGGACTTTCCGGCAGAAAAGGTCAGACGGAATCATTTCATCAGATATTCCGATGGTGTGTGGGCTTCATTGGAGTTTTTTTTTCTCAAAAATTCTGACGGACCTATAAATAGAACATGTTTTAAATCTTTCCAACGGAATCAATTCCTATCGGGAAAACCGTTTGTCTGTATGCTGGTCCGACGGACAAAATACGACGCAAGGGCAGCTTTTGGCTACTGGCCATTGTACTTCCTTTTCTAGTCCCATCGTACGTCATCATGTTCTAAACGAATGGACTTTGGTGTGATCGTGCATAGGCAAGTCCGTTTCAGTGGAACTCCGTCAGAAAGACCGTCAGAGTTTATTCTGACGGAAAGTCCGGTCGTGTGTACGCAGCATAAGAGACACATCTACAGAGATTTATCAATAGATCCAGCTGGAATACAGATACCAGCTGACCACCTACTACATGTACACTTTGACCTTATTTTCAGCAAGTGCTCAGTTTGATGCCATTGTGTTGGACAAGTGTTCTTACCATATTATTCGTTTTTTTAGCAATGCTGTACTTGAAAAGAAAAATAAATTATGCTGGCTGAATCAAATTAAAATCGTGGCTCGCCTCTACATAGCTGGATGATCTTTAAAATCCTCAAGCACACTCTGACCCAAAGTATTAAATCTGGTAATGCCATGCCGAACAGCTTTGTCTAATTACCAACAGCCATATACAATTTCATAAAAGTCAGGCAACATCATTTTGAGGTTGAGCAGTCATATCACAGTCGCAATAGCAGCAGTAAATCAGTTTCCAAGTCTTCAAGAGCTTTGGTAGCTAAAGAATCTGGAGCATGCAATATCCTTTTGGGTGTGTCGGATGCCCAGTTCCTGGCTATGCTCTGTGAGTCCTCCCTGAAGGCCCCTACATTACTACTGTGTTCTGTAGGGGTTGATGGATTTAAATCACTGTGCACTGTGGGGGACCAGGCATCTAACACACAAGGGAGTGGTGTATGCTGAAATTCTGCCGTAATAAGCATGAGAAGTCTGCTTTTGCAGGGAAGTTTTTTTACGCAACAAAAGTTCTTTAAAGAAGATTTCTAATTTTGTACAGGCATACTCCAATTTTAAATACACAATGGGGTTTATTTACTAAAGCAGGAAAGTGCAAAATCAGGCTCACTTCTGCATAGAAACCAATGAGCTTCCAGGTTTTATTACCAAAGCTGAGGTTAGAAGCTCATTGGTTTCTATACAGAAGTGAGCCTGATTTTTCACTTTCCATCTTTAGTAAATAAACTCCATTGTGTACTTAAAAGTGGAGTATGCCTGTACAGTTTGCTGAAGGGTTATATGCTCTGTCAGATTTTTTTATTTGACGCCCGTATCCCTGTTCGGGGTATTTCCTCTCACTTCTTGTCCCGGGGACCACACAGGATTTGAGGATAATTCTCTCAAGTGAGGATACAGACTGTTGTATGGAAGTGAAGGCACAGAAATGGCAATATGGGATTGAAAGGAAATCTTCTTTAGTGACAACTACTGCAAATGGAATTTGACAGAGATTCTAACTCTTCCTTACTCTACTAGGCTGCAGTTTTTGTAAATCAGCCCTTTTAACAGCAAGGTCTTTAATGCAAAGCAGAAAGAAGTTGAATGCAAAAATAAGTAAAGTAAAAGAAAGGATGGTTTTTGTACATAGCAACCAGATGGTCTGCTATTCTTCTAGTACAGCATAGAAATTGAGTAGCTGATGATAGAAGTGCAGACTCCACTCCAGGTGCAACATATAATGCAATCCCTATTTCTGAATCACAGGGTGCCAGTCCAGTCTGTGACCTGAGCTTAGCAAGAAAATATCAAAGGAAGGTTGACCGTTCTCCAAAAAGTGCGGTCAACCTTCCTTTGATACAAATTAAGTAACAAACTATTGCCCTTTTTTCTAACTTTTTTATATATGTGACCAACCTTCATTATAAAGCTTTTAATATTTTTTATTAAAGGGGTTGTAAAGTCAGAAGGTTTTTTTTAATCTTAATGCATTCTATGCATTAAGATAAACCACCTTCTGTGTGCAGCAGCTCCCCCTAATACTTACCTGAGCCCCATCTAGATCAAGCGATGTTGTAGGATTGTCTCAGCTGCCCAGGACTCCCCTCCTCATTGGTTGAGACAGCAGTGTGGCAAAATTGGCTCCCACTGCTGTCAATCAAAGTCAGTCAGCCAATGAGGAAGGAGAGGGGGATGGGGCTGGGCCACGGCTCTATATCTGAATGGACACATGGAGCTGCAGCTGGGCTTGATTGCCCCCGTAGCAAGCTGCTTGCTGTGGGGGCACTCAGCAGGAGGGAGGGGCCAGGAGTACCAAAGAGGGACCCGAGAAGAGGAGGATTCGGCTGCTCTGTGCAAATCCACTGAAAAAAAAATTGACTTTACAATCACTTTAAGCTTTTTTGTTGGCATAAAACATATTTTGTAATTGGAGGGAACACACCGATATTATTAGTATTATTAAACTGTATTACAGTATGCCCCATCAAGTTTAACTGAAATTGTATTTAAGTTTTAGTATTTTTACCCAAGATCCTTTGTATTTTCCTGTCCAAATCTGACTCAAGATATCTTTTGATATGATTAGATATTGCACTGCTTAGTATGTACACTGAGCATACATTAAATATTTGCAGATCAAAAAAGGATAGGATTGATATGAAATCCTAAGATTTGTTTGTATGGTCTGTTTTTGTGGGGGTCCATAATGCTTCTGCGTAATATTATATAAATGTATATAAATTACATTGGAAATGCATAATCTAAAAACCTGCCAGTGCTAGTTAATACTAAAAATGTGCAGTTAGCAAAAGCAGCCTTCAAAACACATGCATGTTTTAAGTATATTGATAGAAATATAGTTATACTCGTTAATTTATAAAATATATCTGGCACTTGTCGCTGAGCAATGTGTTTGGTACAAATTTACCATAAAAGTGCTACATCTTTTCTGTGCCAGCAACAGCTAATACTAATAGGTGTATGGCTGCCGTATGTCAACAAGTAAGTGTAGAGAGTTATCTTAATACAGAGCCTCTTTCAGAAACTGTTAAATGTGGACACTAAAAATTATATTTTCTTTTCTTCATGACTGCCAGAAGGACTTCATAGATATATCTCTTAAAATGTTAACCAGTTTGAACCAGGACTATCTAATCCCTGGTCTTGATTTTGTCTCCTTTTAATCTCATATGCCTTTTTGTAAGGAAAAATACTAGCAATAAGTATTACAGTATCTTTAACCACTTGACCACTGGGCACTTAAACACCCTTAATAACCAGACCAATTTTCAGCTTTCGGTGCTCTCACATTTTTAATGACAATTACTCAGTCATGCAACACTGGACCTATATGAAATTTTTGTCCTTTTTTTTCACACAAATAGAGCTTTCTTTTGGTGGTAACACATGCAATATGCAGCTGGTCAGGGTATTACTATTAAATATATTAAATATATTAAATTTTATATTAAATTTTATATACTTGGTCCTTATATATTTTAATAATTTCTCCTTTCTTTTCTGTATGTTTTACATATATTTTTTACATACACTGTATTAATTTTATATTAATTTTACTAATTGTTTTTATGTACAGTGGTTAACCTCTTTTTATGAGTATATTGAAAGATACCAATTGTATTCATGCATAATTGCTGATATTCCCTTTATAAGTATACTGGAATAGTTATGTAGGTTGCGGTGCTACATTATTATATCTCACCATGCCCGGAGTCCGCAATTACAAACATGTAGGCAAAAGTTTAATTGTGACCGTTACACAATAGAAGACGGCATACCCTGGATTGACAATAAGCAAAGAGTCTTCCCACGTTTATACTGTCACAAGAGACCATACAATATAGACGCACAGCGGCTCGGATAGGGCATTCCCACAATTAAAATGGCGCTAATACATCGCGCAAGCGCAGAAGAGCACTGCACCCTACATAAACGTGAAGGTGCACCAATATGGCCGCTCCAGATGACGTCGCTCTGACGAAACGCGTAGGGCGTGGCCTAGAACGTGCACCTTACACTGCTATTCAAGCAGTAACGCCGGCGGAACATATTTCACAGCGATCTATCTTTTTTGGAATTTGTGAGTAAAACTGATTTTAATAAACATTGTACGTTTACACAACAATATTGCACCATGGCTGTACTTCTGTTTCCCTTCATGTACAAACGCTAAACGGACCATTCACGGAAGGAAGAGTGTAAAATATCCCCACAGCACAGCGGTGGCAGAGCCTTGAGAGAGCTGCACAGTGGCTCATACTGTGACTGCTTGGCTAACCCATTGGGGGTTTAATGTCTGGTGAGCGCATATATACATTTCTTCTCTAACACAGAGTGGCGCACCGGAGAGGAATTTAACCCTTGTTTTCACCAGTCACCTTGCTTCACCTTCCTATCTGATAAAAGTCTTATGCGTTTTTTCAGCAACTAGATGATGCGACTTTGAATAAATATTTTCAGTTGGACATTATAATATATTTTGGATTGGACATTATATGATCTTTTTGATGTTTTCACTTGGTAGTTTCACAATGCCTTTTTGATTATCACTTTTTAGAGTATAAGTATTGGCTCATTTATGTGAGCAAAAGCACTTTTTACCAAAGCACTTACATTTTTAGTTGTGATAGATTAGTTGTATTTTTCATCATATTATTTACCACACTTGTGCATAGTTATTATTATTTTTTACCACACTTGTGCATAGTTGTTATGTAAGATAACGGATACACATTCCCATTCACATATATTTTTAATATCACATATACAGTGTATTGGTGAAATTCCCACATTGGGCTTCATTTTATGTAATTTGCAGAATATTAGCATTTTTAGTACACCATTTAGGTTTTAGCGCCAAAGCTTAATTTATTTTTCAGGTATTTAATCACCACTCATCTTTTTATTTTTTGTACTATAAAAGAAAAAAGACTGAAAATTCTGTAAAAAAATGAATTTTTCTTCGTTTCTGTTATAAAATTTAGCAGATTAGTAATTTTTCTTCATAAATTTTGGCCAAAATTTATACTACTACATATCTTTGGTAAAAATAAGTACAAATTGGTGGATATTATTTGGTCTTTGTGAAAGTTATAGAGTCCACAAGCTATGGTGCCAATATCTGAAAATTGATCACACCTGAAGTACTGACAGCCTATTTCAATTCTTGAGACCCTAACATGCCAGAAAAGTACAAATACCCCCAAATGACCCCTTTTTGGAAAGAAGACATTCCAAGGTATTTAGTAAGAGGCATGATGAGTTTTTTGAAGTTGTAATTTTTTCCCACAATTCTTTGCAAAATCAAGATTTTTTTTCCTTTTTTTTTCCCCACAATTGTCATATTATCAGTTTATTTCTCACACACAGCATATGCATACCACAAATTACACCCCAAAACACATTCTGCTATTACTCCTGAGTATGGCGATACCACATGTGGTGACATTTCTCTCCTACATGTAAAAATCATAATTTATTTTCTAGAAAATTACATAGAATCCCAAAACATTATATATGTTTTTTTAGCAAATACCCTGGAGAATACAATGGTGGTCATTGCAACTTTTTATCTCACACGGTATTTGCACAGCAATTTTCGAATGCTTTTTTTTGGAAAAAAAAAAAATTTTGTGCTTAAAAAAAAAACGCAGTAAATTTAGCCCAATTTTTACATAATGTGAAAGATGAAGTTACGCTGAGTAAATAGATACCTAACATGTCACTTTTCAAAATTGCACACGCTCGTGGAATGACGCCAAACGTCGCTACTTAAAAATCCCCATAGGTGACACTTTAAATTTTTTTTACTGGTTACATGTTTTGAGTTACAGAGGGCTAGAATTATTGCTCTCACTCTAACGTTCGCAGCGATACCTCACATGTGCGGTTTGAACACCGTTTTCATATGTGGGCGGGACTTACGTATGCATTCGCTTCTGCATGCGAGCACATGGGGACAGGGGCGCTTTAAAAAAAAAAAAATTTTCTTATTGTTCATTTTACTTTATTTATTTTAGTTTGACATTTTTTTTCCCCAAAAATACATTTTTTGATCACTTTTATTCCTATTACAAGGAATGTAAACATCCCTTGTAATAGGAATATGTGTCAGGTCACCTTGAGGCTAGGTGACAGGTGCACACCGAAGGATCAGGAGTGCACCGCAAGGTAGTGGACCCTATGGCTGACTGCAGACGGGGACAGATCCCACTGAGGTTAGAGCGTAAGATTCCCTGGGACGCGGAGTCTAAGAGCCAGCGGGTGTTTACCAGAGCCTCGAGGGGTGAGGATGGACTTGGCTGCAACTGGCTCCAGGTCACGACCCCCCAGGGTCCCCCAGCTGACACAGACAGTAGGCAACAGGAGGATAGGGATGGTGAGGGACAAAGCCAAGGTCGGGGCCACAAGCAGACAAGAATAGTCGGGAACACGCCAAAAGGTCAGGATCACAGGCAAACAGGGATAGTCAAAACACGCCAAAGTCGGTAACAGAAAACAGTAGAAGAGCACACGGCAGGAAACAGGAAACTAACACACAAAGGAATACACAATGGTTGATCAGCACTGGTGGCCTACAGTTCGCAGGTTAATATAGGGCTCCCTGATAGGGCCTGGTATGGAGCCATGCTTAGAGGAGAGGTTATAAAAACCACCAGGTGGAAGTGCCTGGCTTCTTAGTCTGAAGACATGAGGGGAGGTAAGCAAACACAGGAAGATCACTGCATAACCATGACAATATGGCATGACAGGTCCTCTTTACAGTGATATATGGGGTCAATAAGACCCCACATCTCACCTCTAGGCTGGGAAGCCTGAAATAAAAAAAAATAAAAAAAATTCTGGCTTTGATCGTATTGACGAATCGGTAGAAGCACCGGAAGGCGGCGTGAGGGGGGGGTGTCTATGGCTGGGTATTGCAGGGTATCACCGAGTATGGCTGGGTATCTCCGAGTATGGCTGGGTATCTCCAGGTATGGCAATTTATGGCAGGGTATTGCAGAGTATTGGCTGGAATCGTACTGCAGAGTATTGGCGGGTACTGCAGAGTATTGACGGGTACTGCAGAGTATTAGAGGGTACTGCAGAGTATTGGAGGGTATTGCAGAGCATTAGCGGGTATTGCAGAGTATTGGCGGGTATTGCAGAGTATTAGCTGGTATTGCAGAGTATATGCTGGTATTGCAGAGTATTAGTGGGTATTGCAGAGTATTGGTGGGTATTGCAGAGTATTAGCTGGCATTGCAGAGTATTAGCTGGCATTGCAGAGTATTGGCTGGTATTGCAGAGTATTGGTGGGTATTGCAGAGTATTGGTGGGTATTGCAGAGTATTAGCTGGCATTGCAGAGTATTTGCTGGCATTGCAGAGTATTGGCTGGTATTGCAGAATATTGGCAGGGTTTTGAGGGGTTAAATTTCAGTGAGCAGCGATGTGGGCACTGCAGATACAGCCCACAGCGCTGCTGACACTGATCTCTTCCCCCTCCGCTGTACCGATTGGTACAGAGAGGGGAGGGAAGGAACCAGTGTCATTTCATGACGCCGGTTTGTTTACAAGTGATCACTCCGTCATTTGATGGAGCGATCACATGGTAAACGGGCGCGATGAGCGGCCGTTTACCGTGATCCATGGACCCGGCGGTCACAGACGCTCTCGAGTGCGCGCCCCAGGAGGCGCGCGAGAGTGGAATTCTGGGAGGATGTCATATGACAGCCTCCCAGAGTTAAATAACCGCCCTGTAGCCGTCATTCGGCTATGGGTCGGTTGTTAGGTTTTGAGGGGTTAAATTTCAGTGAGCAGCGATGTGGGCACTGCAGATACAGCCCACAGCGCTGCTGACACTGATCTCTTCCCCCTCCGCTGTACCGATTGGTACAGAGAGGGGAGGGAAGGAACCAGTGTCATTTCATGACGCCGGTTTGTTTACAAGTGATCACTCCGTCATTTGATGGAGCGATCACATGGTAAACGGGCGCGATGAGCGGCCGTTTACCGTGATCCATGGACCCGGCGGTCACAGACGCTCTCGAGTGCGCGCCCCAGGAGGCGCGCGAGAGTGGAATTCTGGGAGGACGTCATATGACAGCCTCCCAGAGTTAAACAACCGCCCTGTAGCCGTCATTCGGCTATGGGTCGGTTGTTAAGTGGTTAAAGTAGAACGGAAGGCAAACCATTTTCGATTGTGGTTTCAAAGTATGGGAGGGTTATAACCCCTGTCAGTTTTCTTGTCATTTATGTCCCGTTGCAAATATTTCCCTTCACTTCCTGTCCCAAAGCCAAAACATAGCCAAAACAAGAGGTGAGAGGAAATTCTTCCAAAGTGAGGGAATTGCTTTTATCACCAAAACTAGTGTCCCCACTGGAAAAGTTTTACCTCATTTCCTGTACTGGTGACAACCATAATTTGGGATTCCTTTCACTTTCACTCTCTGTGCAAACAGTAAACAGGACAAACAGAAATAGTGAATCTCTATCATGAGGACACAGGCAGCAATAAAAACAGACAAGTGTTCTAATCCCTCTCCACTCTATCCACAGCAAAAAAGTTTTCCTTTTAGTTATACGTTAAAAATAAATGCACCACAGTGCTATGTCAACTTCAGCAGGAATTTCAATCTATCTGCCAAGTGGTTAAAGAGGATTTTTTTTTTACAAATACTGTAGCTAATGACTTTTAGAAAATCAGGTTCTCACCAGTGCCTGGAGTCCAGCATTATCTTCCTGAAGCCAGCTCTGCTTACTACTGTGGGTCCCTGGCACTGCCACCTTGGTAATGGGAACCAGCTGTTACTTCCTGAGGAACCACAGCCCCACTGCACATGTGTGAGCTCTCACAGCTCTCTGTGAATGGTCCTGCAGCCTCTTGGGGCATGTGTATTCCAGAAGGCTGTGGGTGGGGAAGCGGCAGGGCAAGAGGGGTCAGCCTTGCCTCTGTGAAAACTGCAAAGTGGGAGCGGGTACCGATAAAAATTTGAGCTCACCCCACCCACCTCAAAAAAAAAAAAAAAAAAAAACTTAGAATAAAGTTCTTCTTTAAGGATGGCAGACTTTAAGGTATCTATTTATAAAACAGTGAATGTAAAGCCTCATACACACGATCGGATTTTCCGCGGGAAATTGTGTGATGATAGGCTGTTGGTGGAAAATCCAACCATTTGTATGCTCCATCAGACAATTGTTGGCCAACTTTCCTTGGACAAATGTTGAATGGCAGGTTTATACATTTTCTGTGGACAAATGCCCGTTGTCGGATTTTCCGAGCGTGTGTACACAAGTCCGTCGGACAAAAGTCCAATGTACAAACACGCATGCTTGGAAGCAAGGACTAGTCAGAAGCTGTCGGTCTTGTAAACTAGCGTTCATAATGGAGAATTAACATTTGTGACGTGGCAAATTATGAAATCTCGAAATGCAGCGCACATTCTCTTCTTCTTTAATGGGATAATAAAGAAGCTGCTTTGCTGGTGACACTGACGGAGTTCTGCCAAACGTATTTTCAAAGGCTTTTTGTTTCTAGCTATATCTTAAATGTAACTGCCTACTCCCAAACTGTCATTTGAAGTAAAACACATAGCCAAGTATTATTCCCCACATTTTTTTTGTTGTGCATTAAAAAAAGAAAACAAATACAATTAGACACGCTATCTACCAATAAAACTTAACCAAAAAGTGCATTCTATGCATCCAAAAATATAGAAAATATACCAAATCAAATCATTATGCAACCAAAAAATAAAATAAACGCCTCATGCATGTGTCCTGCTTGTTAATATAGGGGGTCAACAATGCCAAGAGTTGGTGAAAGCAGGGGTCTGTCATCCAGAGATAATTCTGAAAATCATCTGGATTATTCTCCTGGAGCTCTTGCAGCAAAGACATATGACATAATTAATCATGATTACTTTTTTTTTGGTCCAAGAAATCCTCCTCCTCCTGTTCCTGAACTGGACTTGGGTAAAAGCAATAACTCCAAGGCCAATAATAAATAACACGTTATCTGCTCTGATTCCGCAACATGGCTGGTTGAGGAACGGCCATTCGGAAACAAACTGAAAAGCGCATAATGAAAAGTGCGAAATGAAAAGCTCAAATCAACACTTACCAAACTTCTACTAACACAAAATTAGCAGAAGGAGCCCAAAGGGTGGCGCATGACAATTGAACTTCCTCTTTGTAGTCTCGTAGTACATTGTATACATAGTCAATTCTCATGCGCCACCCTTTCGGTTCACATATCTCCGCAGCAGATCGGGTGTGTTTTGCAGAAAAACGCTGCGCGTCTTTTGGTCCATTTGAGGTTAGAATTCAGCCCAAAATTCGGGCTGAAATTGGACCTGAAATGGTGAACCAGCATGTACCGGACTCGCTGCATGCAACTCATATGCGAACCGAGCCTAAAAGTTCTCCTGTGGAGAATCTGTCACTATTATTTAAAAGAAAATTACTATTACAAGTACTTATATAGAGCCATCAATTTATGTAGCGCTTTACGTATATATTGTACAGTCACATCAGTCCCTGCCCTCTAGGAGCTTACAATCTAAGGTTCCTAACTCACATTCATACATACACATACTAGGGCCATTTTAGGCCAGGTTCACATATATGCGAATGGGATGCGGGTTTCTCACAGGTCCAAGGCAGCCATGGTCTGCATTCCAAAAGGGTCCACTGCATTTTTGGGTTTGGTTCATGTGCGAATTCAGGCAAAAATTCAGACCTGATTCACACCTGAACAGGTATGCACTGGCGCTAATGCTGGGAACCGTGGCCGCACATACACTATATTAACAAAAGTATTGGGATGCCTGCCTTTACACAAACTTTAATGGCATCCCAGTCTTAGTCTGTAGGGTTTAATATTGAGTTGGCCCAACTTTGCAGCTGAAAAACAGCTTCAACTCTTCTGGGAAGGCTGTCCACCAGGTTTAGTAGTATTTCTATGGAAATGTTTGACCATTCTTCCAGAATTGTGAGGTCAGGCACTGTTGTAGATGAAAAGGCCTGGCTCTCCGTCTCCGCTCAAATTCATCCCAAAGGTGCTCTATTGGGTTTAGGTCAGGACTACTTTTTCTTTGTGCACTGGTGCACAGTCATGCTGAAACAGGAAGAGGCCACCCCCAAACTGTTCCCACAAATTTGGGAGCATGAAATTGTCCAAAATGTCTTGCTATGCTGACACCTTAAGAGTTCCCTTCACTGGAACTAAGGGGTCAAGCCCAACCCCTGAAAAACAACCCCACACCATAATCCCCCCTCCACCAAATGATTTGGCCGAGTGTACAAAGCAAGGTCCATAAAGACATGGATAAGCGAGTTTGGGGTGGAGGAACTTGACTGGCCTGCACAGAGTCCTAACCCCAACCCGATAGAACATCTTTGGGATAAATTAGGGTGTAGAGTATCCTCCACATCAGTGACTGACCTCACAAATGCGCTTCTGAAAGAATGGTCAAATATTCCCATAGACACACTCCTAAACCTTGTGGACAGCTTTCCCAGAAGATTTGAAGCTGTTATAGCTGCAAAAGGTGGGCCAACTCAATATTGAACCCTATGGTCTAAGACTGGGATACCAATAAAGTTCATGTGCTTGTAAAGGCAGACGTCCCAATACGTTTGGCAATATAGTGTATGTAAACCCGGCCTTAGACAGGTGCCTATTAACCTACCAGCATGTCTTTGGAGTGTGGGAGAAAACCCACTGAGGTACAGAGAGTACATGCAAACTCCAGGCAGGTGGTGCTGTGGTTGGAATTCGAACTGATGACCCTAGTGCTGCTAGGTGGAAGTGCTACCCACTTAGTCGCTGTGCTGCCCATAAAGACCTGAACCTGAATGATTTACCTACAGAGAATGTTTGCTAAATGTCAGAATTATTGCTTTATAAATATGCCCCCAAGTCAGGGACACCCTTGGGGTGAAAGTGCAAAGTGAAACAAACAATGGTTTAGATGTCTGTGTTGACAACATCTATAACTCCCCAACAGTACAGTTTACACCTGAAGGTAACTCCTGAGATGCCAGCCTAAACAGAAATTTCAACCTATGAGATTTCTGTCCATAAGGCATAGCAGGTCTTTGACTTATTGCCAAGAAAATTGGCCTACCTATGACCTGCATAGCTGTTTTGCAACTCTCCAAAAGATGGTAGGTGTATTCTCTCTAGAAATATTATTAATGAAAAGAAAGTTGCTCTCAAGAGAGAGAAAAAAAAGCATGTGTTTGTCAGTTTTTAAATGCTTATCTGAGCCATGTTTAATATAACTTCTTTCCCATTTTACCTCATCTGCAGATCCGTGACCCATCTTTCTAAAATAAAATCCAGTGTTGAACATTTAGCAGCTTTGAATAATCTACAAACTAATTAGTCAAGCGCCTGTGAGACTCTTGAGGTTGTGAGAAATCCCTAATGTGTACAGAGGGAGTTTTTCTTCAGAAGAAAAGGGAGTCCCCAGGCTGGGGTGAGATTAACCCTTCTTCTTCACGTTCAGCACGTGATCGCTATAAAGAAAGTCTAGCATTTATTCATATGTATACTGCACTGGTCTCCAGCAGATTTATTTTCAGAGGAAAAAAAAACCTTGTCAGCACGAAAGCCGTTGTAGGATCAGAGGAGACAGAAACAGGTGTCACATAGGACGTCAAAAACGAAAGGGGGAAAAAAGATCAGGGTGAAGGCGCGAAAGACAGACAATTATATTAATGCTGTCGCTTTTATGTTGTAGCTTTGCGTTATTACCTTGAGGTGCTGAGTGTGCAGTTGCCTCAAAGAAAAGTAGACAGGAGACAAGGGGGAAACACGATCGTTATTAACTGAAGAGGCAGTGTGTCAAAGCTGGAGAAGGTTCAAAGTTTTGTTTGAAAAGAGAAAAAAAAAAATTCAGACAGCCACGTCTGTGAACAAACTGCGGTTCTGCTGTCGGCTACATAAACAGTGTAGCCGTCTAAAATGTACTGCTTGAAAAAAGATCACAGAGCTGAAAAAATAATAATGAAAGATGTCATTGAGACTTTTTTTCCGCTTTAATTTAATTATATTTAATTTGTATGTATATCCATTTTGGAACGATATGTTTCACTGACCCTTAGAAAACATCCAGAGTAAAATGCACAAGTAGTGGTATCTGAACAAGGTGCAAAGATCAACACAACACCTTTTTAGGATTTACTACACTCAAATATTTAAAGATAATTTAGAATTATGTAGGTTAGGTTGGTTGGAATGTGGTGATGGGAGTGCTCTATGTACAACTATTTTTGTTGCATTGGTCACATTCATCCTCTTAGCTTTTTCTTATCTTTTTTTTTTATTTACTCTTTTTATTCAAGATACTTTTATCTGAGTACAATGGCCAGTGTAACATCTCCAAACTCAGCAAGCCTCAGCCCTCAGTACACAGGCAGTCCCCGAGTTACAAAAACCCGAGTTACGTACAACTCCTACTTAAGAACGGCCTCAAATGCCGGAGACTTGTGCTCCTGAATGCCTCGGCTCGCCTGCCATGTAAGCGCTGGATAGAAGGAATGGCAGCACGCCGACGTAATGAAAGTGCTTTTATTGGAAATGAGTAAGCACAATGTAGTTGTGTGAAACGCATCAACCTTAGCCCTGGCTGTTGCACTTGTGGTGTATGTCATGTAGTTTTGCGTACCTCTACAATTATTCCAATAAAAGGACGTTTGTTACATCGGTGTGCTGCCATTCCTTCTATACGGTGATCTGGTATTCGCCATATTGGAGTTGTGATCATTAATGCTTGTTTTTTCATTATGTTTGTCAGTATGGTTTTTGCTTTTTATTAAATTTTTTGGTGTTGTTTGGTGCATTTGTGCCCTCCTTTATTTTCTTACAGGCCAGTGTAACATACCTATCAGTCACAAAGCAAAAGTTGTAACATTGGTAGCAGTCAAACATGTGGTCGTTCCCCTAAAAAGTCAGCATTTTATCATTTGTAGCTCATGACCTTATAAACTGCAAAAAACTGGAAAATCCAACCGTGTGTGGGCTCTATCAGACTTTTTCTGTCGGATTTTCCGACACATAAAGTTTAAGAGCAGGATATAAAATTTTCTGACAACAAAATCCGATTGCATAAATTCTGATCGCGTGTAGACAATTCTGATGGACAAAATGCCACGCATGCTCAGAATAAACTAAGAGACGAAAGCTATTGGCTACTGGCCCGTTTATAGTCCCGACATACGTGTTGTTCGTCACCTTGTTCAGAATGATCGGATTTTCCGACAACTTTGTGCGACCATGTGTATGCAACACAAGTTTCAGACAAAATCTGTCTGAAAAAATCCGACGGATTTTGTGGTCGGAATATCCGACCATGTGTACAGGGCATAAGCCTTTAGAATAGGAATGGAAGGTTACAATTACATAAAACATTCTTTCCAGGTACAAACCTCCAGCAGGATCAGTGGAAGTCGGGGACTGCAGGCAATCAGACAATGCCCAGCATGCCCACATTAGAATTATTCAGCATGCCCAGCTCTGAAGAACTACAAATACCAGCATGTCCAACCAGCAGGCACTATGCTGAGTGCTGCAGCTCCTTCACAGCTGGAAAGCCATAGGTTGCCTCATTCCTGAATACATCATCCACAGTCCATACATGCTCCATACAATACTGCCCCCCCCATCTCTATCCTCTTACCTCACCCCCAGCCTCACTTGAGCCTGTTAATATGGGGGGAACTATTAGACCTCTTTCAGGCTGCCAATGCTGGGGATTTGTCATAGTTTTTTTTTTTTTTTTTTTTTTTTTTTTTTTTTTTTTTTTTTTTCTCCCCCCCCTTTTCTTTTCTCTCATTATTACCTAACCGAACAGCATTTACAATCCTTCCTAAATCATATCTAACCAGCAACAACTCCCAGTGAAATTTATTTCCTACCCCCCCAGCCCATACCATCCTAGTTCCGCTCCCCCACCCCCCCCTTCCCTAACCCTCCCACGCAGACTCACCCTATCCCTACCCATCCTAATTCCTCCCCCCCAAGCCCCCCTTCCCGTAAGTCGCCCACAAACCCATATACTCAAGCACATCGGTATTCTACCACGATATCTCTTAATCAGACTAATCTATAGGAAATCCCATCTCTATTATCCAAGAGGTCCAAATTCCCTTCCACTCTCTATAGTTTCCTCTCCTTACATACAAAGTTTTCTCTTTCCAGACCAAGTCATTAATACATTGGATCCATTCTCCTACTGTGGGGGCTCTTTCAGCTTGCCATCTTTGCGTGATCAGTCTACGTGCCTGAAACAAACATCTTACCACTGCTGCCGTGATATGTTTCCCTTCTCTCGGCTCTTGCCTGCATCCCAATACACACAGAATCGGGTCCATTACCATTTCCAACTTAAACACCCTATTAATACTCGCCAACACCTCACTCCAATAACGAAAAAGCTTCGGGCAACGCCACAGCATGTGTAGGAGATCTCCCTGTCCCTGACACCTAGGGCATCTGTCGTCTATCCTCCTGCCAAACTGACATAATTTTTTGGGTGTGTAATAAGCCCTGTGGATCAACATCAACTGTGAAACTTTTTGGGAAGGGGAGATTGAGGTTACCGGCCCTAATTCCATAATTCTCCTCCACTGTGTATCCAGTATTTCTCCTACATCCTCTTCCCATTTCTTCTTCAAGTTCGGGTGAGCGGTTTCCTGATTAAGAATCATACCTAATTGATTGTAGATACCTGAGATAAACCCCTTTACCCCATCTGTAGTGAGCCACTTCTGAAGCAAAGGGGTTTTATCCCACGTGGGCATATTTCCCCCGAATTGTGCTGCCAGGGCGTGTCTCACCCTCAGGTAGCTGAAAAATGAATACTGTGGTATATCATATTTATTTTTTAAATCCGAGAATGTCCTTAAGGCCCCTCCATCATAAAGCTGGATCAACTTAGTTATACCCTTTCTTTCCCATGATTTAATCTTACCAATGGTTAATATTTCAGGTAGATTTTTATTGTCCCAGAGGGGTATAGATTCTAATAACCCTGAATAACCCAGTTTTAACTTCACCTCTTTCCATACCTTAATTAGCATTTTAGTTATCGAATTATTATGTCGAAAGGAGTCGGCCTCCAGGACCTCAGCCATGAGTTCATGTGGGGCTCCTATCATTCTAATCCCTCCTTTTAGCTTCCTTCCCTGCTCCGAGTCGCAACCCGCCAGGTGCTGCATCTGCGCCGCCAAGTAGTAGCTCCTAGGATGTGGAACCGCTAGGCCTCCTCTATCTATTGGCATTTGCAACGTTCGGAGTCGTATCCGGGCCTTGCCTTTCTTCCAGATCAATTCCCGAAAGAGGGTCTCTAATTTCCTAAACCATTTTTTACAAATCCATACCGGCGCATTGTGCAAAACGTACAGCAGCTGAGGCAACCAAATCATTTTGATCAAGCTACAACGGCCCATTACCGAAAGCGGAAGTTTACTCCAGACGTCACATTTACGCTTAAATTTATGCAGAAGGGGAATTAAATTTTTATTGATATATTGATCAGGGTTCTGTGTCAAAAATATGCCCAGGTATTTCAACGCATCTACCTCTCTTACCTTTATACCCGGCGGCAAAGACGCAACAGCCGGGGGGTCGACTCGGAGCAGTTCGGATTTCGCCCAGTTGATGGCCAACCCTGAGAGGTCTCCAAAGCTTTCTACTAAAGTGACTACCTGCGTTAAGGATGAACCGGTATCTCCCAGAAACAGTAACACGTCGTCTGCGTATAGGGCTATCTTTTCCTGTCCCCCTCCACTTCTTTGAAAGCCCTTAATCCCGGAGTTTGCCCTAATGGCTATGGCCAAAGGTTCTATGGCCAACGCAAAGAGTAGAGGGGACAGGGGACAACCCTGTCTTGTCCCTCTACTCATCTCGATCCTCTCCGAATATCTGCCATTAGCCCTTACCCTAGCGCTAGGGGCGTTATTTGTCATAGTTAGATATCTCCCAAGTCCCAAGTCACGCCTATGGCAGTAAAAATTGCATGCTTTTTTTTAAAGAAAATCTCTAATTGGAATGTACCTATACTATATATCAGCAGTACCAGATGTGCAGTTAGCCACAGAGGCAAAAAAAAAATATGTATGTGCTCCACCCTTTAGCCTAAACTGGGCAATAAAGACCTTTTTTGGGAGGATTTTTTTTTTAGGATGATGACACATATATTCTTTAAATCTTAAGTAGACAGTGCATCTTATATAGGGATACATATTACTACCATTACTGTTCTATTAATTCCGAATACTGTTAGTGATTCCAGACTGACAATATTATCCTAAGCAACCATAGCATCACATCACTGTCTGCTGAAATTATATATAGATGGGAGAAGGAATTGCCCCTAGCTAGTACAGAAGCAGTATTATTGCTATCTTCCTCAACCACTTTGTTGCTTCTTTATGGGATTTTGTAACCAAGGGCTGAGCGTGCCCATACTGTACAATGCTGGATTTGGATCTTTTGCAGAGCCTGGTGAAAGCATCTCAAAAGGACATACCCTATCTGAGATATCTTGCACTGCTCTCAGTAAAAGTACCAAAAACTGCTGTGGTTTGTGTGAACCGGCCCTTAGCTGTCTTAATGTGAATATTTGATTTGTCCTTGCATGACAAAGTAACAGATTTACTTAAATGCTGACCTCCAGCAGCTGTTATGCTGCAAGTCTCAAAATCCTCATGTGACAGCACTGTGTGCCTAAGCAGCCAATCACCATGCACCCACACTGTCATGTGGGAGGAAGGAAAGTTAGTGACAGGCTCCTCTATACCTGGAAATTCCAGGTGCGTGAGTGTTCTTCCCCAGGCACATGGAGTGGTGTGGGGAGGAGCATAAGCATCTGTAGGGGCAGGCTTTATTGTGCATCTGCTACTTTGCACTGCATGGTGTTGTAGCGTCGTTATATGGCATTTTTACCAAAGTGGAAAACCAGTCTTATAAAAAAGATAATGCTGCTACATCAGAAAGATTGTTCCAAAAATGGTAATGAACAATTTTGTTAGCAAAATGCACATAGCGTATAATATCTCAACAGTTTGCATACATATTACATTTAATTGTTAAACCACTTCAGCACCGGAAAGATTTACCCCCTTAATGGCCAGGCCATTTTTTGTGATGCAGCAATGCGTCGCTTTAACTGACAATTGCGCAGCCGTGCGTTGTTGTACCCAAACAAAATTGGTGTTTGTTTTTCCCACAAATAGAGCTTTCTTTTAGTGGTATTTGATCACCTCTGTGGTTTTTATTTTTTGCGCTATGACTGAGAATTTTGAAAAGAAAAAAAAACATATTTTTTACTTTCTGCTATAATACATATCTAAAAAATATATAAAAAACTATTTATTCATCAGTCTAGGCCAATATGTATTAGTCTACATATTTTTGGTAAACCCAATTATATATATATATATATATATATATATATATACTGTATATGTATATGTATATATATATATATATATATATATATATATATATATATATATATATATATATAGGTTTGGCCAAAGCTTTAGCATCTACAAAATAGGGGAGAGATTTAGTGACTTTTTATTTATTTTTTCATTTTTTTTACTAATAATGGCCAGGATCAGCGATTTTTACTGGGACTGTGGTGGACAAATTTGACCCTAAGTGACACTTTTTGGTGACCAGTGACACTAATACAGTGATCAGTGCTATAAAAATGCACTGATCACTGTATAAATGGCACTGGCAGGGAAGGGGTTAACACTAGTGGTGATCAAAGGGTTAAGTGTTCCCTAGGGAGGTGCTTTCTAATTGTCAGGGGGACAGACTGACTGGGAGAAGAGAGAGATATCGCTGTTCCTAATCACTAGAAACAGCTGATCTCTCTCTCCTCTCCTGTCTGAACGGGGATCTGCCTTGTTTACATAGGCAGATGCCCATTTTTCTCCCTTTCCCGCAATAGCGGGTGGCTGGCGGTGTGCCCACTGTATCTAATGCACAGACCGGCATACAGGTACATCGGTTCTTGCAGCCAGGCAGCTCTGCCTTAGTATATGTGTGGTGGGCAATCTGGAAGTGGTTTAAAATGATATAACGGTAAGTGAAAAATTAAGTCAAACCATTTCTTGTTTTTTGGAAATGTGTTGTAAAACAATGAGGTTGATTTGCTAATAATGGAGAGTGCAAAATCTGTTGCAGCTCTGAGAAGAAACCAATCATCTTCCAGTTTTTTTTTTTTTTTTTTTTTGGCAAAGCCTAATTGAACAAGCTAAAATTAAAAACTGATTGGCTACCGTGCACACCAGCACCACATTTTGAAATTTCCAGTTTAAGCAAATCAACCTCAATGGATTCACAAATTGATTTTTGTGATAAAAGGCATCTAAAAAATTGTTAGTATAATCCAAGAAACAGCTATTGCAGTTTTTTCAGACCATGATCTATATCCCTTGATAGTCTAAGGCCGCGTACACACGGGCGGATTGTCTGCCCAACTAAGTTCGTCAGACAATCCGACAGACAGTCCGTCCAAACTTTTGAATGAACGGACTTGCCCACACACGGCACTTTTTGAGCGGACTAATACGGCGGACCAAGTCCGCCATACAATCCGCTCTACTTTTGAAATGAATGGACTCGCCCACACACGCGGAGGAAAGTCCGCTCATTTCGAGCGCGTCTCCAGGTAGGCGGGGCCCGCGAAGGAGACGTCGCTGGCCCCGCCGCCTGGAATGGACTTAAAGGGGAACCCCAACGCCGAAAAAAATCGGCGTGGGGGTCCCCCCCAAGTCCACAACAGACCCTTGTCTGAGCACGCTACCCGGCCGGCCAGGAAAGGGGGGCGAGCGAGCGCCCCCCCCTCCTGAGCCGTACCAGGCCGCGCGGCCCCCCCACCCCAAAGCACCTTGTCCCCATGTTGATGAGGACAAGGGCCTCTTCCCGACAACCCTGGCCGTTGGTTGTCGGGGTCTGCGGGCGGGGGGCTTATCGGAATCCGGGAGCCCCCTTTAATAAGGGGGCCCCCGGATACCGGCCCCCCACCCTATGTGAATGAGTATGGGGTACAATGTACCCCTACCCATTCACCTGTGAAAAAAAGTACAAAAAAAACACAACACAGGGTTAAAATATTTTATTGCACAGCTCTGGGGGTCTTCCGTCTTCGGGGGTCTTCTCGCCGGACTCCTCCGCTATCTTCTTGTAGCTCTTTTGCTAGCGGAGGAGTCCGGCTTTCTTCCTCGCCGCCGGCCTCTTCCCCCGACTTCGGGGGTCTTGTCCCCCTCTTCGGTTCTTCTGCCGGGCCACCGCGCCTTCTTATAGCTCTTTTACAGGCGGTGGCCCGGTCTTCTGTCGCCGCCGTCGCCGCCGTTGCCTTCCGTTCTTCTTCTTCTTCTTCTTCTCCAGGAGATGTTGCCTCGACGATCTCTCCGGCCGGAATGCCAGAGCCGCGCTGCACGGCCACTTATATAGTGACAATGGGGCGGTGTCACATGGTATATGTCACATGGGCTGGTCACATGGGTTGATGTCACATGGGGACTATGACATCGTAAGGGGGCGGGGTCACCATGTGACACCAACCCATGTGACATATACCATGTGACACCGCCCCATTGTCACTATATAAGTGGCCGCGCAGCGCGGCTCTGGCATTCCGGCCAGAGAGATCGTCGAGGCAACATCTCCTGGAGAAGAAGAAGAAGAAGAAGAACGGAAGGCGGCGGCGGCGGCGGCGATAGAAGACCGGGCCACCGCCTGTAAAAGAGCTATAAGAAGGCGCGGTGGCCCGGCAGAAGAACCGAAGAGGGGGACAAGACCCCCGAAGTCGGGGGAAGAGGCCGGCGGCGAGGAAGAAAGCCGGACTCCTCCGCTAGCAAAAGAGCTACAAGAAGATAGCGGAGGAGTCCGGCGAGAAGACCCCCGACAACGGAAGACCCCCGGAGCTGTGCAATAAAATATTTTAACCCTGTGTTGTGTTTTTTTTGTACTTTTTTTCACAGGTGAATGGGTAGGGGTACATTGTACCCCATACTCATTCACATAGGGTGGGGGGCCGGTATCCGGGGGCCCCCTTATTAAAGGGGGCTCCCGGATTCCGATAAGCCCCCCGCCCGCAGACCCCGACAACCAACTGCCAGGGTTGTCGGGAAGAGGCCCTTGTCCTCATCAACATGGGGACAAGGTGCTTTGGGGTGAAGGGGCCGTGCGGCCCCCCCTTCCCCAAGGCACCCCCCATGTTGAGGGCACGCGGCCTGGTACGGCTCAGGAGGGGGGGCGCTCGCTCGCCCCCCTTTCTTGGCCGGCCGGGTAGCGTGCTCGGACAAGGGTCGGTTGTGGACTTGGGGGGGACCCCCACGCCGATTTTTTTCGGCGTTGGGGTTCCCCTTTAAGTCCATACCAGGCGGCGGGGCCCACGACGTCTCCGTCGAGGGCCCCGCCTACATGGATACCCGCTCGAAATGAGCGGACTTTTCTCCGGGCGGGAAAAGTCCGCTCATTTCAAAAGTAGGGCGGACTGGCACACACACGGGCGGACTGTCCGCTGAAATGCGAGTCCGACGGACAGTCTTTCCAACATTCCGAAAGACTTTGTCCGCCAGACTGTCCGCTGAAAAAGTCCGCTGAAGCACACACGAGCGGACTGTCCTCTGAAATGTGTTTCGGCGGACTAAGTTGGGCAGACAGTCCGCCCGTGTGTACTAATAAACTCTGATGGTCTTACTCACTGAGTTTCCAACGAAAGTTCCTGACCGCAAGGACTTGCCTACACACGATCATACCAAAGTCTGTTCGTTTTGAACGCAATGACGTACACTAGAAAAGGAAGTTCAATAGCCAGTAGCCAATAGCTGCCCTTTTGTCGTATTTGGTCCATTGGACCAGCATACAGATGAACGGTTTTCCCGATAGGAGTTGATTCCGTCAGAAAGATGTAAAACATGTTCTATTTCTAGGTCCGTCAGACTTTTTTAAAAAGAAAGTCCGCTGAAGCCCACACACGATCGGAATATCCGATGAAATTATTCCGTCTGACCTTTTCTGCCGGAGAGTCCGGTCATGTGTACACGGCATGAGTCTGCTCTACGATATCTTAGTCATGATTCTAATGACAAGTATGCATTCATTTGTTCAGTAGCACTCTGTACTGGTTTAGCAGCAACATGTGCTGTGTGACATTCGATGTGTACATGATATTATTAATAAATAGAAGCTGCCTGTAGAACTCTAGATCTTGGCGGTAAATGTCCGTGGTAACAAATCCTGTACCCACATATTTACACTAACTTATACCGTGTTACACCAAATTATTTGGCTGTTATTTTGAGCTCACGTAAAAAAAATCCTTTAGTTCCCAGATTAGAGAATATTCAGGCAGCTCAGGGATCTCTTCTGGATAATTAAGCACAGAACATATTTTCCTTTAATATATAGATAGATCTTAGACCTGCAAGAAATCATTTGACAGTTTTATTTATCCTACGCATTTAGTGTACTGTACACCATTTCTACAAAGAGATACGTATTTTTGTCAGTTTTTGTTCAGTAATTAAAATATACTCAAATTCTGATTCTAAAATCTTGCAATCACAGCCATTGTCATTTGGAAAATATCCACAATATTATACTATACACAATTGGCTTTGCATTAAACAAAATGCATTTAAACCAATATTAAAATTCATAATATTGTAAATATTACTCCTAGTACACATCTGTGTAAATTCTAACACTATTTTGAAAGCAATTCGCAGGTGTTTGTTTATGGATTTAATTATGGATTTGAGATGCTGGTTTAAAATTAGGGTAAAAAATATGCTCGGTGCTCATCATTAAGCCTGAAACTTACTGTTTTTAAATTTTTGAGTCTATGAAGTCTATAACTTGCTTGGTAGCAAACTTGCCAGGATAGAATTATCCATTTGCTCGAGTTAAGTTAGTGCCTAGAAATGCTCTTTGAGGAAGTGTTGACAAAATGTCCTGTCCTGCAGATTATGAGCTTTTGGAAGATGCTATCCATCCTTGGTACTCCAACATGTCAGCATTCTCTATAATTGAGACCATGATGCATCAGCTGGTTTTAATTTAATTCAAATTATCATTGAGCCATTGGATATTAATGAATATGGTTGCCATAAACCTGGAGCAGATGAAGTAATACAACCAAGGGAGGCCCTATATAAATAGAATTCATTTTTCCATTGTTATCAAATTCTTACCTAATGATAGATTTTTTTTTCATTCTGGATAGAATAGAAAATAGTTAGAAGCACTGTCGTGTTTTTATTGTTTCTATGTCCCTGCTGGGAAGATTCACCCCTCTCATTGTCCTAGTCATTGCTACTAAATCAAAAACATAAACGTAATGTACCATCGTCTTATCAAATAGAAAATTGGGACAGAAGGTTAGAGGCAACTATGGACGTTTGTGGTATGGCAAAAACTCACATTAACATTGGTTTAAAAAAGTATGAATTTATTTAAGGCAACAACATAATTTTGAAAAGGTCCTATGAAGAGAGAATAAACAATAACATTGTCTTGGTGACCATTGTCATTGGGCCTGAAAGTGAGGGAAAATCTAACATTTTGATTTGTCACAACAATGTTAGTATAGTTGAAATCTTTCTATGGGGATGTTTGTTTTGATGACCACTTACTTTCTCTTACTTTATTGAGATTGTTTTGCTTCAGGTCAGGAAGTGGAGAAAAATCTTCCAAATGGGATTTAGCTAAGAAAAATGTCTGTGTTTTGGCTCTATTAAAACACTTAAAAAATACATTTTGGATCTAGATTTAATATAAACTACACATCTAGACTTGTCTGAAATGGTGAATGGAGACCTGACATTTCCCTTACTGCATGCAACCTATGCCAAAGACACTCAGTCTTTATAACTGTTAAAAAAAAGCTAATATAGCCCGCACAAAGTATACAGGCATACCCCACTTTTAAGTACGCAGTGGGGTTTATTTACTAAAGCTGAAAAGTGCAAAATCAGGCTCACTTCTGCATAGAAACCAATCAGCTTCCAGGTTTTATTACCAAAGTTTGACTGAACGAGCTGGGGTCGGAAGCTCATTGGTTTCTATGTGAGCCTGATTTTTCACTTTCCAGCTTTAGTAAATAAACCCTATTGTGTACTTAAAAGTGGGGTATGCCTGTATACAGTCACTTCAATCCTTGCTTCCATTTGGGTTTTACATCCTTCTATTAAGTCCAGGCAGAAGGTTCATCTAAAATCAACCTGGGTTTTCTGCGGAAATTCAGTTGAGTTATCTTGTCCTGTGAGCAAGCATGGATGTTTTCATTAAAATCCTCTCTACAAAGCCCTGCAGTGTTTTTTTTGTTTTTTTTTAGAATGCATTCTGCCTCCATCTCTACCTGATCTCAAGACCTGTGACATGTCTGTGTTCTGTACCATCTGTTCAGCACACTTTTGCTTGATTTGAAGATGTCTACTAATGCAATGCTGTGATAACTACAATCCCTTCAGTTCTGCTTGATGCTTGAGGCTGTAAGGTCTCAAAAGCTCCTAATGAAACACTTGTCATCTCCTCTAACCAAACCTACTTAGCCCTGCTGTTCTCAACTGATCTGCACCTAAGCTCGTATAAACCCAGTCAATGCCATTCAATTTCTTTTTCTGAAACTATTTTTTATTTAAAACTGATTCTGTATACTTGTTCTTGAGCTATGCAAGCTGCAATTTTAACAAAATTAACCTGTTTATTTTCCCACAAAAATTGGCAGCTCTGCAGACCATAGCTCAACTATATCTTTCTTTGAAACTGAGATATTTGTAGTTGGACAGACTAAGAGAAAATAAACAGTAAAGAGCGCATTTTGAACACTTGCAGAGTGTTTTTTTGGGAGAAACTCCTCTCATGCTTTAGCTTACGCTTGGTGGTGTAAGTTATATACTGGTCAAGTAAACAGTATATTTTAAAATGAAGCACAATTAAGTTCCAAACTTGAATTGTTTTCTCTTATAAATGTTGCAGTTATATGTATGAAAACCCTAACAATTTATTTGCTCTGTTTTGGCCTGTTACCTAGCCCATGCAAAGCATATCTATTTGATAAGTGCAACAAATATCTGTTGATTCTCACAGAAGACTTGTGAGCTCATAACTTCATGTGCTCTCTACCTGTGCTGCACGTTTATCAGTTAGCATTGTTCCAGTTCTCTATATCGACTACAGAACACTTCCCTTATAATTTGGAAAAGACAAGGATAAGGAGTTCTGTAGTCCTGTTGTTGGGCGAAAATGCTTCTCATGCATAGATACAGTACAGTTCGTAAACTTGTCATTCTAGGAAAGGAAGTGAGTTACTACCAGGATCGCCAGGTGAACATAAAGGTATAAAAGCCTGAAAGAAAATAAAAATGAGGACTGGTAGGCTGTAATATATTAAACTTTTGTCTTTGGGTTTAGATTTTTTAATATTCATTCATAAGAGTCTCATTAGGAATAACAATATCCAACAATCCAAGTTAAACCCCACATCTGATACCTGACAGTACTCTGTAGCCAGGCAGAGAAATCATTAAGGAAGGTTTATCCTGGTCCAGAAGGCTAGTTCACAGCAATTCATACAGTGCGCCTCATATGAGGAAAGGGATAGAGAGGGAGGTTAGTTAAGAACCAGAAAAGTTCTATGTGGGGATAGAAGGATTCCAACTCTACCTCCCTACCATCCCCTGAGTCTGGGAGAGTGAGTCCAGAGGAGACCACTATGAAAGAGGAAAGCAGGAGAGGTACAGTCAGATTCTTAAAGGCAAGTTTGAGTAACAGCAAGTAGATTAAAAGAGCTAGACTGTCTTGCATACACACAATCACATCAAAGTCCGACAGTCAAGAACATGGTGACGTACAACACGTACGATGGGACTAGAAAAAGGAAGTTCAATAGCCGATAGCTTCCGTCTCGTACTTGCTTCAGAGCATGCATAGTTTTTGGTCCGTCGGAACAGCATACAGATGAGTGGTTTTCCCAATAGGAATTGTTTCCATCGGAAATATTTAGAACATGTTCTATTTCTAGGTCCATCAGAATATTCTACATAAAAAGTCCGATGGGGCATACACACGATTGGAATATACAATGAAAATCTCCCGCCGGACGTTTTCTGTCGGACATTCGTGTTTACGCGACATAAGAGCTGAATGGTGAAAATAAGGTCAATTTCCAATGGTCAAACCCTTTTCTGCTGTGTACCAGCAAATATTTTCTGGGCTTGGCTTACCTCAGTGTGAAATTCAGATAGACTTCTTGCACTAGTATTTCCATATTTGAATGTTTTCCAAGTTGTTACAGGTTGGAGAGAAAGCCTTTTACAATTTTGCAATATAAAATATGTAACTAATAGGCATTAGTTAACAAGACTTTGTAGGACTCATTGACTCAGTCATGTTGCTACCCTTAGAAGACAACTGAGGGATTACAGCATATGTGGAAATGAAAGGCTTTTCAAGCCATTATCACACCAAACATACAAAGATTGGTCAACTTCTTACAGCATCATAGCACTTCTTTTTAATTCCACCACCTCTTGTATAAATTACGCCCTAAATGTCTCCATGGAGAATAACCAGAAGCAGCCATATGTATATAAATACCAATGAAAAGGCTCTGGTCCGTAGGCTGAATAGAAAGCCAATCTGTTCTTGACATTCAACCAAAACAAACTTTACAAACTCACCAGTTGAAAAACTACGAAATAAGCACTTTAAATTTAGAATTTGCCACAGCTGTGTATGTCATTCTTGTGAAACACAAGGACCCTTTTCAGTCCACTTCCTCCAAAATGTCAGCTTCTTTACTCTGCAAAGTATGTGGTTTTAAGATTCATTAAGTTCCCCTTGCTCAATGTGTAATTACTCCTTTTTCAGTGACTGCATACATTCAAGCTCTGAGCACTCACAGCGAGTGGAGTTTTGGCGAGTAAAAGTGATGCTCACAGCTGAAGTGCTTATCAGATAAACATTCACTGCTAACATTACAATGTTTTACTTACAGCTTCTGATTTAGGTTAGGGGAAGACAGACATAAAAGAAAAAATCCAAATCGGGAGTAATAACTGATTAAGAAAATATCATCACTAAAGATTTCATAGTGTTGTGTATTTAATACTAACACAATATTAAAATCAGAGTGAATGAACAAGCTGTGTGTGAGTAAATCAGCTGATAAGACAATTATAAATACAAAGAATATTTAAATTTGGCTATGTGAGCAGCTTACTGTGCAAGTGATAAGGAAAGAATTTTTATCACAGTACAAGACACTTATTATAATGTCCTGTTATTCTATATGATATGTTCAGGTGTCCGTTTAATGATATGTTATGTATCCTACTTGCAATACTGCACCAGATCTGGTCACCTCATTGTGTGTACTTACACATTTCAAAATAGATTGTTAACTTAAAATGGACCTGAATATTTAGCAGACCCCTAAATACACATTTAAAATGTATATGTTTACTGTTTTACCCACCAGATCATTTTTAATTCTCCTTAACCAGTCTTGTTATTTAGACACCCCCTGCCACCTAGCACCCACATAGTCAAGTAGAAAACATATTTTCTGACTCAGTTTTGCAGCTTCCTATGACACCACTTAGATTGAGCACTGAGAAAGAAGGTAACCTGGAAAGTTGTATAGCTAAACTAGTAAACAGTAAACTGATATTCCTGGCTACACCATGTGGAGGAGCGAAGTGAATAACAAATCTGGCAGAACAGAATTACAACTGTTTTGGCAAGGAAAACATTTAAAAGGATGTATTTCAACTGTGATTTTAGCCGTTGACCTGAATTTCTATTGTGAGGTGCCCAAAAAACAAAATCTGTCAATATGAGCATAAATGAAATTGCTTTAGCTGCATATGCTAATACCTATGGACATGGAAGGGGTAGTCAGATGTTGGCACTGCTTATCTCTTTGGGAGAACTGTAGTGACTGGTTGGCTGATAGATCACTTTGACTGATTCGTTTACCTAAAGTAACACATAATTTGCATTTTAACCTTAAAATATTAATTCACCTTTACAGAAAAAAAATAAAGGTGAACTAACACTGTACACCCTCTCCACCCTTCCCATGCCTCTGGTACCTACTACCTCCAGAGATGCTAAGCTGTCAGTGCCCCACAGCCGGTTCAGTAGGCTGAAGATTTGATATCCCCGCTATTCTCCCTCTTCTCCGTGCAGTGCTCCCGGGACAAATCAGAGTGATGCTCTGTGATGGCGCTGACTAATCAGAATTTCTGTGGTCTGTCCTGGAAGTCTGTACAGAAAACAAGGAGAAGAAAAAAGATTTCAAACCCCCGTTCCACTGGATTGGCTGTATGAGCACTGACAGCTCAGCATCCCCAGAGGTAAATACAGTAGGGTCTGGGGAAGGAAGGGGGGGAATGGTTTAGGTGATCATCATAAAGAGAGGGTGCCATAATAGACAAATAAGTCAGATGACTCTATCCATATGGTGTTAGTTTACCTTTACATTTTTTCTGTTAGTTTACCTTTACATTATTTCTGTTTACCTTTACATTTTTTTATTCAACCATCAGTCTGAAGGAAAAAATAAAATAAAAGCTACCACTGTCCCCACAAACAAGGTGGATGAAGGAATCCCTGCCACGGAACATTGTATTCTGATAGCAGAACGCACCACTGTCAATATACACTGAACAAATGTTCTCCCACATGTCCCTTCAACAGAAGTTGATCCAATAAGTGACTTCTGGGGAGCAGGGACAATCACACACTGATTGAAATTTGACTGGTCCTAGTTGAACCAGCCAAATGTTGATAAGCATACGACCAGTTTTAATGTTTTGAGCTAGGGTAGTTACAAAGACCATGTTACCCCCTTCTTCTACATTTAAATAGTTTACACATGTTTGTTTTAAGGATCAGTTTAGTTCTTTGCAGTAAAACACACATTAACCACTTAAGCCCCGGACCATTTTGCTGGCCAAAGACCAGAGCACTTTTTGCGATTTGACACTGCGTCTCTTTAACTGACAATTGCGCGGTCGTTGCGATGTGGCTCCCAAACACAATTGATGTCCTTTTTTCCCACAAATAGAGCTTTCTTTTGGTGGTATTTGATCAACCCTGTGGTTTTAGTTTTTTGCGCTATAAAAAAAAAAGAGCGGCAATTGTGAAAAAAAAGCATTATTTTTTACATTTTGCTATAGTAAATATCCCCAAAAAATCTATAAAAAAATTTTTTTTCCCTCAGTTTAGGCCAATACATATTCTTCTACATACTTTTGGTAAAAAAACAAATCACAATAAGCATTTATTGATTGGTTTGCACAAAAGTTATAGCGTTTACAAAATAGGGATAGTTTTATGGCATTTTTATTAATAATTTCTTTAACTAGTAATTGCGGCGATCAGCGATTTTTTTCATGACTGCAACATTATGGTAGACACATCGGACATTTTTGACACATTTTTGGGACCATTGTCATTTATGCAGCAATCAGTGCTATACAAATGCACTAATTCCTGTGTAAATGACACTTGCAGTGAAGGGTTAACCACTAGGGGGCAGTGTAGGGGTTAAGTATGTCCTGGGGAATGATTCTAACTGTGGGGGGGCGTGGCTATGTGTGGCACATCACTGATCTCTGCTCACGATCACAGGGAGCAGAGATCAGTGATACTGTCACTAGGCAGAACGGGGAGATGCTTGTTTACATTAGCATCTCCCCATTCTTCCTCCCTGTGAGACGATCGCGGGTATCCCCACGATGACTCATGGAGCTTGCTGTGGCGCGCCCGCAGGCCGCCTCTTAAAGGGCAACGTACAGGTACGTTAGTTTGCCTGTACCAGCCCTTCTGCCGACGTATATCGGCGTGAGGTGGTCGGCAAGCAGTTAACATGAGGGGACTGCCTTTACACAGTGCACCTTAATGCATGGTGATGTAACACACAGACAAAAAGTTACTAAAAAATTTAACCTCCCTGGCGGTATGATTCAGTCTGGATTTAGGTGCTGAAAGCGGTACAATTATTTTGCATGGAAATTTGGCGTTTTATATTGTAGTGCTGTAATTCTTGGGAATAACTCTCTTAAATCTGTTCAAACCAGAGTCTAGCAGACATCCCGGGTATGATAACGTTTATAATATAATAAAGAATAAAAAATATTTAATAATGTAATCAAATCCTAAAACACTGAAAAAGGGACACTTTTTGGTTGCTATGGACAATCTCCAAATTTCAGGCAGAAAAAACAGTATTTATAATATAAAAGTGCATGCAGGGCACTGCACAGACCACTAGGGACAAAGGGGGTGTGTATTTTTTTAATACAGTACTGTAATCTGTAAGATTACAGTGCTGTGTGTGTTTTGTGTCTTTTAACTTTTTTGAATTTGGCGCCGATCTCTGATCCCGTGCACCATAACGTCGCAGGGAACGGAGCTTGGCGGCACTCGGCACTGTGAATCGAGCGGAGGACAGCTCGCACACACAACGTGGAGGACATCGCTGGATCCAGGGGACAAGGTAAGTAACTCTCCATGTGTCCTCCCCTGCATACAGCGATGCTATCCCGAGTCTGGCTCGGGGTTACCGCTCCTGTCAGTAAAATCCCAACCCGAGCCAGACTCGGGATTACCGCTAGGGGGGTTAAGAATGTTCAAATTGTGGGAATATTCACTTCAGTTATTCAATTAGGTGAAAAGAAAATCCCTCTTTACGCATTTCATCTGCACATACAGTAATTGAATAATTCAAGTGATTATGTGAACACTTTAGTAAGTCAGCCTTGAGATTTTAAGGGATCCTAAATGTTCTATGGGGAGGGGATTGTTGAGTCTATTCCGGGGCAGTTCCTTGGTGTGACTCAGCGGGATTATGTTGTGTTGTGCTGTTCTTAAATTTTCAATCAAATGACTGTTGCTACTGCAGAATTTTGCCACCATAATTTAAACAATAAGTAGTAACAGGGAGAGTGAACCTGGAGAACTTCTAAGTATAAGTTTGTAGCAAGAAATCATGCAAACTCTTCCAGTTTAAAAATGAATAATGTGTCCGATTAGGCAGCCTCTGATTGGACAGTGCAGTTTTAAATGCTTTTAGAACATTAGTTATAGCAAGTATTGGTAATATTCATTCTGTAAGGGTTTAGAAAAATCAAATAATCAATATGTCGTTTTTTTTAAGTCAAGGTTCCTTTATAATATTAATAACATATTTTAAACTGATACTTTGCCATGTTTCCTCATTTTAGTATCAGTAATAAATCACTTTTCTTCATAGTGAGTTGTGGAATGACAGAAATGTCTAAAAATAAACAATTCTTGGAGAACTTTGTTTATTCACTTCTATTTTTGCATGACTTCATTCCCTGGCTAGAAAGCTAAGAGATTTCCATAGTCCCCTTGATTGTGCAGAAGCATACAGTGCTTTGCTAGACAATGCATTATCCTTAAGGGGCATATTCTCTAAGCTCCAGCAGCTTTGGTGTAAAATCCCTCCTGCCGTCAGTATTGCCATTTCTAGAGCCAGAAGATTCCTAATTGAGTTAAAACAAGACTGAGAGTGACTTAGACCTTGTTGCTTGAAAAATCCACTTACAAGTTATCAACATTATGGACTGATCTTTTAATACAGGCATCTTTTTATTTTTGTATTTCTCTATTACTACAGCTTTGGACAAGCTCAGCACTCAGCACCTGTACCACCCAACACAAGTGGAAATTGTACAATCTAACGTAGTGTTTGACATCAGCAGTCTTATGCTCTATGGTACACAGGCTGTACCTGTGCGGCTCAAGATCCTGCTTGACCGGCTCTTCAGTGTCCTCAAACAAGAAGAGGTACTGCACATATTGCACGGCTTAGGATGGACACTGCGGGATTATGTTCGCGGATACATACTTCAGGTAAGATATTTAGAAAGGGTAAGAAATCATATATGCATAATAATATTTGGTGTGAAATCATCACATATATGGACAAATTTCTCAGTGTTAAAGTAGTTGTGAAGTTATTTATTAATAAAAGCATTTTTAATAGATGCTACAATATATTTGAATAATGCTTGGTTACATAAAAAAACAAAAAAAAAACAAAGTTGCCTGTAGTGCCTGTAGTGTAGGTTGTTAATGTTCACATGACCGCTCCTCAAAGACCTGCAAGTGGGGGTTTAGAGAGCAGGGCAGACGTCATTGCAGGAATTGACTTAATGCCACTGAGCATCAGTGTTTCCAAGGAATTTAAATGCAATTATAAATGGTGGCATTGCGTCACTTCCCCCCTTCCCCAGCAAAGTCCAGTGGCAATCAATGGAGGAGGAATGGCCGAGAGGGGGCTATAAGCTGACCATAGAAGATACAGGCACACTGTGCTTGTAGCTATATGCCAGATGACAGAGGACATAAATTGATCAAACTGTTTTGTTGCTAGCATGGTCAGTTTATTAACAGGAAGATAGGAACTTACAGTAACGTTATTAAAAAATGAATAGCAATATTAAGAGACAGATACATCTTTTTTTTTTTTTTTTTTTAAGATTACAAACACTTAAATATGATTTGTAAGACCACGCACAGTTTCCAGTGAATAAAGCCATCTCATATAAACATCATACATTATTTAAATTCCTAACATTATAATAAAGCATAATTAACTCTATCCTACAAAACAGAGCATTAGCTTTATTATATCAATGTCAAAATGCAATACAGTTTTTGTAAGTTGTAAAACGAATAAAAAGGTTTTATGACATCACTTATTTTCTGGTCAAACCTTCTTTAATGGCGTAACAGCTAGAGATGTCCAATGATAGTTTAAACTGCTATATGTACTAAAATTGCTTTTCATAAATACTACAGTTTTCTGTAAATGTTTGAAATCAAAAGCAATCTATTCAGGTCTCAAGTATCCATCCAACAGCCTAAGCCTATATTGGATTTTTTGGACATGCAACCCAAGTAAAATTAAACACATAGATTTGCTTATAAACTTTAAACTGTTCCACATGAAAGGGTAAAATCTCCACGATAGAGTTTCTAGTTTTGTGGCAAAGTAATGGCACTCTTTCTTCTGTTACACTGGAAGGCTCAAACGTCCTTTCCAGCTCCTGTTCCTGATAGATAAAATAAAAAAGCATACTGGCTGCATCAACCCAAAACCAACGTTTTTAAAAAAAAGCAGGAATATGAATTTTAAATGAATTTAAATGGATTGTTTTTGTGAAAAGTAATAACAAACAGAGTTTCAAGTCTCACAACTTATATCGGTATCTTGTGGGTAAGTACTGTTGTTATGTAACAGTTTTTAATGTATGTAATATGGGCTTATTATTTCCCTATATATTTACTAATCTGCAACAGGCATATATGTGTCTTTCACTCAGGAAGGTTCTCACCTTTCCACCATAAACTTTTCAATGTATTTGGAAAATTCCTGGCGCTATTATGACAGCATATAGTTGCGTCATAGTACCTTCCACAGTGGTACATTTTTGCACACCCTGAGCAGCCTTTGCAGGTTACCACTGTGATGAAAAGTGTGCCAAATATAGAATTTATTTTTGTTCATAATGACCAATAGAGTTATAGGTTATATTTTTGATGTCAAGAATTTTGCTCTACCAACCGCATGCTGCTGGCCAGAAATCTTGGTCTCCAAGTTATGTGATATGTGATGTCAGAAGTCTCTTCACTCCCCAGCCAGGACCTGCAGGAATTTGTGTTGGTCTGAAGCCTTTTAAAACTTATTTAGCAGGGAAAGAACAAAAAAACAAAACAGGAAGCCTTCTACCTGCTCTCTATGGACATACAAATATGGCAGCAGTGTGTATTTTTGAGATAACACATGAGGAGTGCACAGGACAGCTCCAAGATTCTGACAGGAAAAACTGATATTTTATGCATTTATTAAACAGATATAACAAAACACTTTCAGTAGTATATTTAAAACGCTGAAACAGAACAAATAAGATAACATTAATGATAGGGTTTACATACATTTAAAGCACATGCATTAATGTATGCTTTGTCAAGGATTTGTTAAAGCAGCCTAGTTATTTGAGTGGACTGCCAACACACCACAACAAATCAGAAATACACCTGCATAAAGCAGCACACCACAACACAAGGTAATGTATGGTGGTGTGCTAAAGACAGGTGTACTGGAGGTGTATTCCTATAGTGCATTGGGGTGCCATTTAAAATGAATGGCACTGCAATGCACTAATGCATGCATGGTGTTTTATTGTGCACACTACAGAAACACATAGGTGGGAAGCCAGCCCTTAATGTAGTACAGGCATACCCCACTTTTAAGTACACAATGAGGTTTATTTACTAAAGCTTGGAAGTGCAAAATCAGGCTCACTTCTGCATAGAAACCAATACGCTTCCAGGTTTTATTACCAAAGCTTAATTGAACAAGCTGGGGTTAGAAGCTCATTGGTTTCTATGCAGAAGTGAGCCCGATTTTGCATTTCCCAGCTTTAGCAAATAAACCCCATTGTGTACTTAAAAGTGGGTTATGCCTGTATGTGTTAAGCTTAAAGTGTATTTCCACTTTTGCAGTCAAAATTAAGATAACCTCACTATATGTTTGTTATGTGCTACCATTAATGCACCATACATAATGCCATACAATGCCTAAAATACATCTTTCAGCTTTGAGATGTTTCTGAGGAGAAGGTCTCATGGCTGACTGCAAACATTTATGAACATGGTCACAGTGGAGTTGATTTTCTAAAACTGGAGAGTGCAGGATCTGTGCATGGTAGCCAATCAGCTTCTAACTTCAGCTTGTCCAAATCAGCTTTGCTAATAAAACCTTGAAGCTGATTGGCTACCATGCAGAGCTGCACAAGATTTTGTATGCTCCAGTTTAGGTAAATCAACTCCCATGTCCTCTGTCCCCACACAGAATGGGAACACATTAAGTGTTATTTTTTTAAGAAATACAGATTACTATCCTTCCCCCGTAAAGTACTATGTGATTTAAACAGATGGGTGGGGGGTCTGGTTGCTAGAGGCAACAATAGCATTCTTTCTCGGAAGTCTTTAATAAATAAGGCGGATAAGATTTCTTGATTTAATATTATTTAATTGAAAGTTTTTACAGAGAGTAAAGAAATGCCAATAAAGATTTCAAACAATTTGCTATTTTCTCAGCATAAAATGCATATATGATAATAAAAAAAAGAGTGAGCATTATAATCAAAGGAAGAACAGAATGACGATCATTATCACATTTGAAACACTTATGATCTGTGCTCAACCATTTACAGTCTAGCCATTATAGCAGTGATGGTGAACATTGGCGCCCAAAATGATTTGAAACTACATTTCCCATGATGCTCATGCACTCTGAAGTGTAGTTGATCATCATGGGAAATGTAGTTCCAAAACATCTGGAGTGCCAAGGTTCGCCATCACTGGCATAGGTCCTTGAATGTATACTGTCATAAATTCAAGTATAGCTCTGAACAGCATCTAAAATAGCATACAGGCTGTTTGCAGCATGCTGTATGCTGCACGTCCCAAGTGCCCAACAATGCCAGGAATTTATGCTTTACAGGCCAAACCACCCAAGTACATGAGCCCATATCCAACTTTTGATCCACTGAAGAATGGCCCTGCCTAAGTAAACCAAGCAAAAGTAGCTTAGACAATACCCCTATCGTTATCAACAGAGTACTGTCACGATTGACTGAGTAACATGTGTCTATCATATTAATATGGGAGAAGACAATCAACCAAAAAGCTCTTATTAGACAAAAGCATCAGCATTAAGTACTCTTCTAATCTCTTCTAATACGAATCGGGAAACATTTGATTTAGAACTAAATTAGATGTTTTATTATGTTGTCCTGTAAACTTGGTGTAGCAGAAAATTGCTTGATTTTCACCATACTCGTTAATGTTGCTGGCAGCATTTCTGCTATTGGATTACATCTTTTTCAGACATCATTAAAAACATACAAAAACAATCAGAGTGCTTTGTCTTTATAGACAGAGTCTTTCTGCAGATGCGGACTGGAATGGTTTATGTAAACACTTTAAAAGAGAAAGAAAAAGTCTCTTTTTTGGACGACACCCATCTATTAATTTTAACCACAAAACACTGTAAATAATGTTAACTTCCATAAAATAAACAGACTGGTGGTTATGCACCATATGTTTCATAATTATCCTGTGGATTTTGTTTACTGTGCTGTTACAAATCCCTCAGACAGCTCTGTGAAGCAACGTCTTTGCTAGACTGAAAGGCAGTCAGCACTTTCTAGCATCCATAAAAGGAGTTTAAACAAACCCAAGTGTCCCTGTCTAGTCAATGTGGCCATATTTAAAAGACGCGCATCGCTGTAGATTATTAGAATTTGCATGGATCACTTTAAGTCATTAAAATATGATTTAACATTACTAGAAGTATAAAGAACTCAATTCTGCACATAGCTATATATTAGTCAAACCAGTATACTGTTAAAATATGCATTACATTGGTGATGCATTTATAGCTGTGGCTCAGCTGTAGGTTGCATTACTGAATCTATAAAGCAGAATTATTTCAAAAAAATTAGCTAGTGTTTAGCATATGTAATTTTGTAGCTTCTTGCCCATAACTATGAAAAAGGTAATAACCATTTTTTACTAACTTGCTGCAAATTATTTCTTTACACCTTGAGAACATTTCCAAGTGTTTTAGGCTGAAAACATGTAATTTTTGGGGGCCATGACATTGATGGTAATCTGCGTGAGACAGCTCAGGTTTTGCATACTGTACGTCTCCTGGACCACGTGATCACATTTTTGCTAAGGAAGAACTCAGTGATGCTTGTGAACAACCGCAGTAACAGATAACCAAAACTTTTTTCTTTTATTTATTGCTTTTCTTTGTGTTAGTATTTCTTTAGTGAACTATGTACCACTGATAGAAAACTTTGAGTCAAAGAGCACAATCTCAACAACGAAATGCTGAAAATCAAGATTCCTGGTATGAGGGAGAATTAATTGAAGCCTTAAACTTTATGTATTAGTGGATTTTTCATTCCTTAAAGAGAAGTTCCACCCAAAAGTGGAACTTCCGCTTAAGGAATCCTGACCCCTGACATGCCACATTTGGCATGTCATTTCTTTTGGGGGGGTGTGGGTACCTTGTTTTGACAAGTGCCCAGCTCCCACTTACGCTCGGGCCTCCTAGGTAGCCCTTTCCTCACTGCAATCTTCTGGGACATGTCACAGGTCCCAGAAGACTGCCTGGCCTTTCAGGACACGCAGCACGGCTCGCGCATTCACGCAGTGCGTACCTGGCTGTGAAGCCGCAAGCTGTCACAGCTGGGTGCCAACAGTAGTAAAGCCAGTGCTGCGGAGAGAGGAGAGGGAAATGAGCAAGGCTTCAGGTGGTTGCATCCCTGGACCATGGGACAGGTGAGTGTGTGTTTATTAAAAGTCAGCAGCTATACTTTTTGTAGCTACTGACTTTTAATAAACATAGAACCGACTGGAACTCCAGACATTTGGGATAACAAAATATTCCAAAACATTACAGTGATATATATTAATAAACTGTTCTAATGGCTTTTTTTCAGTATTTTAGACAGAAGGGGGGAGATTTACTAAAACTGGAGCTTGCAAAATCTGGTGCACTTCTGCATAGAAGCCAATCAACTTCCAGGTTTTATTGTCAAAGTTTAATTGAACAAGTTAGAAGCCGATTGGCTACCATGCACAGCTGCACCAAATTATGAATGCTCCAGTTTTAGTTCATCTCCCTCAAGGTCTCCTTAACCCCAATACAATGCTAATCATGACCTTAGATATATATCCAGTGACAAAACAAAGTTCAAAGAAAAACTCCTGGGTCAGATATAAAAAGTGTTTAATTTTATAACTTGCAATTTCACTTCTAATTTACACAAAAACTAATTGTCAAACAACCCTATATACAGTACAGTATATGTATGTGTAAGTCTTTTTTATTCCACCAAGCAGTTCTTGGCTGTTCAAGTAGGGTGGCCTTCCTTGTCTAGTTAGAAGAAGTTAGAGAATATTTTATCCAATTTTCTAGAGCCTGCTAGGCAAAACCCCGCCTCTTTTAGGCCCCTTTCACACTGGGATGGTGCGGGTGTCGATGGTAAAGCGGTGCTATTTTTAGCGCTGCTTTACCGTCGTTTTAGCGGCCGAAAAAGGGTTAAAACCGCCCCTGCAAAGCGGCACTGCAGCAGCGCTTTGCCAGCGGTATAGCCGCGCTGCCCCATTGATTTCAATGGGTAGGAGTGGTTTAGGTGTGGTGAATACACAGCTCTTTCACCGCCCCAAAGATGCTGCTAGCAGGACTTTTTTTACCGTCCTGCTATCACACTGCTCCAGCACACTGGCGTGAAAGGAGTCGCTTTTTTCAGGTGCTATACAGGCACTATTTTTAGTGCTGTAGCACCTGAAAAACACCTCGGTGTGAAAGGGGCCTTACTGCTATGTTACAGCTGATATACATGGGGGGCAAGCTTAAGGGTCATGTCAGACAAGTGACTCTGTTGCTTAAGACAACTCGCCAATGATAGAATTACTAAGAGACAACTTACTATCCCCTAAGAGATGCTCTTTTGTTGGCTTGATCAGAAAGATATTTCTCCATTGCTGTTCCTGCTGCCTTCTGAATTCTGCAGTATTCATAGCCAGCAAGGTGGCGATACCCACAAGGAGAAGAAGCTGTTGGAGATGTGTTTCCAGCATCAGCTTCACCATAGGCAGGAAGGCAGAGGAGAAATGCCACAGTAGGTTACCCCACATGTGCTGGCCCAGCTCGCCGCTGCGACAAACAAGGAAAATTGGAATAGGCAGCTGCACACCGCATCGGAATACCAATAAAAACTTTCTTTATTGTACTGTAGACAGATGCAGTCACAGGAATGAATGGAAGGTTAACATGTTTCACACGTCTTGTGCTTAGTCATAATCAGGATCACCATGCATTAGCCTAAGGAACATCATTACTTCTTGTGGTCTCTGAAGACTACTGTTCATACATCCCTTTCCCCTATGCACTTTCAGTACAATGATAAATGCACAAAAACAACTGTAATTTTATTATACTGTAAGCTGCTTTCATTTTTCAGTTAGGAAAGCATAACTACGGGCAGTCCCCTAATTACAAACATTCGACTTACAAACAACTCCTACTTACAAATGGAGGGAGACACCAGGAAGTGAGAGGAAATCTACATCTAAGAAGGAAAATTCACTTCTGTAAAAGTTGTTATGGGAAAAAAGGTACCTCTGCTGATGCTTTATCACCAAGGCGTTTTTCCACAACAACCCAAAATTTTCAAAATCCAACTGTCATTGGGACAGAAAGTGAGGTGGAATCTTCTGAACATGGACACAGACAACAAAATAAACAGGGGTGTTAACCCTTCCCTATGCTATCCAAAGCTTACATTTTTTTTTGGGCTGGAGCTACACTTAAAAAATGTACCTGTTCTGACTTACAAACAGATTCAACTTAAGAACAAACCTACAGTCCCTATCTTGTTTGTAACCCGGGGTAGTATGTAAGATAACATTATACTCTATGAATGAGCATTATGACCTATGTATCCTGGTGCCTTACTTACAATAAATATCACTGCAAATTTTACACCGATGTCTCATGAAAATAACATAAATTACTCTATCATGTGCAAGAGTAAAAAAAATATATAAATGTATATCCTTTTCGTTCTACGCACTGTTCAAATGTACCCCTAGATAACATTTAGCACTTTTCTCTACAACTACGCTATGACCCCTTGCTTTCTATTGTGCTTGTAGAGGCTGTCCCCATTTCAGAAACCAAATTTGAACCTGAAAACTCAAGTTGCTAGATATAATATCAAAATGTATTCCTTATAAAAAATGTGTTTTCTTCCCAGTGTCTTGGCATCTGCTCTGAAAACATTTTACATCTGTTCTGCTAAAAGGCCTGGAGGACTGGGAGGGGAAGCAGAGTGCATGGATTGTGGGGGGGAGGACTGAAGGAAATGTTACAAATCTCTTAATTTTATCATTGATGCTCATGCAATTTGAGCATCATATTTCGTGACAGGGCTATCTCTTTCACATCTCCGTCCCTCACTTTGTGATGACAGTGCCGCCTGAGAGCAAAGCATTGTTCCAGAGTCCCCTCATCCCCTCTCCCTCTTGACTTCAATTTGCAAGCGCAGGGCTCGTTCCAGTGACAGGCAGGTCGTTCATGCTTGAATAACTTGCGCTCTGAGCTGTACAGTTTGTGGCATCCATGTAATGCTTAGCAGTAGGTACAGCTGTTAACCATTCACTTATAAATAATCTCCCCCTCCCCTCACAACCTGTCTCGCAGGTAGTATACCTGTCACCATTAATAACTCACAGTCTGTGTTCCCAAGTGATCTGGCCCATCTCATGTCATTCACAGCCGACTGGTGCAGAGGCCAGCAAGTGAAGTTCAAGCTGACAGCCTAAGCAATTCAGTCATGGCATTAGCTGTGAAATAATTTCATTTTGTCTGGGTTGTCTGGAGAAAACGACAGATCTGGTTTGCTTTTGGTATTCTCATGTATGTTTGGAAGAGTCACCTAACTGAACATCAATCTTCCCCACAAAGCGCTTGTAACCTGCTTTACAAAAAGGCCCTTTTGACAAGGTCAACAAAGAAGTGTATTAGTAACTTGTTGGGCAAATTAAACAATTTTTATCAAACGTATCACAAGGCCTCTGCTTTAAAATATTTTTACACTATAGTGCATGTACAATGGAAAAAAATGGAAAATAAATATATATATATATTTATATTATATATATATATATATATATATATATATATATATATATATATATATATATATATATATGTATATATATATATATATATATATGTATATATATATATATATATATATATATATATATATATATATATATATATATATAGATAGATGGGTGGATAGATAGATAGATAGATACACACACACACACACATCGTATATATATCCATGAAAAAAGGATGAATATACTTAGGTGTTGCAGTACATTCAACACACATATGGCACCAGGACTGCTGAACCATGTCTAATTAATTGCAGCAGGAAAGCATGCTCGCTACACATTTATGTGGTCAGGAATGGAGACGCTATTATGGACATGCTTTCATCGTTTTTCCTTTTAGGCTGGACAATTCAGCAATATTAGCTGAACTCTGGAAAAGAATTGGCATGTATAAGTACTTGAAAGAATCACTTGCATTCTTGAGCGTATAAAAATGTAACTGAAAAATAGCTAGGTGCAGCGCAAAAAGTAAAAAAAATATGCACCTGCATTATGGTTATCACTTCACATACAAACCACATGGCAACATCCTAAATGAACAAGTCTGTGTGTAGAACAATAAAATAAATGCCTCATATTGCAGAGAAAAAAATGTGATGTGTATTAAAACGTAAGCAGGGCCAATATAGCCATAAATGATAAATCGCTAATAATTTTTATATGGCATACATATGGCATACAAATCATAGCATGTTTCTGTACATGTTTTCTTTACTTACTAATCTCTATGTGTCTTTAGCATCTGAACTAAAGTACTTGATCATTACAGAATATAGGATGAACAAGCAAGTTTCTTTTACAATGTTAGCCCTTGTACACACGGTCGGACATTCCGACGGAAAATGTCCGATTGGACTGTGTTGTCGGATAATCCAACTGTGTGTGGGCTCCATCGGACTGTTCGGATATTCCGACGGACAAAGTTTTAGAGCTGGGATATAAAACTTTCCGACAACATGATCCGATCGGACTTTGTCCGATTGTGTGTAGAGAATTCCGATCGGACAAAGTGCCACGCATGCTCAGATCAAATTCCTAGACCAAAGCTATTGGCTACTAGCCTGAACGTAGTCACGTCGTAACTAAATAACGTCATCACGTTACGTACGATCGGATTTTCCGACAACTTTGTCCGACCGTGTGTATGCAACACAAGTTTCGGACAAAATCCAACGGATTTTGTTGTCGGAATGTCCGATCGTGTGTACAAGGGCTAAGGCTGGCCATACACATTTGTTGGAATTCTAAGCTATATTTTGTGAAAAAACAACAGGAAAAATGTAAATACAAAATGAAATATGGCCAGATAACTACATGAAAAAAGTAGTCATAATAATATATCTAACATAGACAGTGTAAGGCTGGCCATACACAGAGCGCATTTGCTTGATTCCTCCATCAGCACAGTGAGTGTTGATGTAGGAATCCTTCCTGCTGGGCCATTGTCTTCCCTTGGTGGGAGGGCGGGCAAAGCTGTCACTGCTGGGAGAAGAAAGAGCCGCTAGAGAGAATTGTAGGTAAAAACTGGCATGCTGGTTGTACCAAAATTGATCGATCAACTTGGTATATTCAGCCTGCCCGCACATGGCTCAAATTTCGGGCGGTTCCTGCTGAACCAGCTGAGATTCGAACTGTGCATGGCCAGCCTAAGACTGCCTTGTCTATATGATACCCCTAGCAGTTGAACAATCAAAATTGTAACATTCATGGCAATACTACTTGCAGACAACGCGGATATGTGTGGTGTTGACCTGAGCATATTTTACCATAAATGGGACGTTCAACAGATCAGTGTCATTAAAATTTTACTGCCTTTGAATTTACAAATAATAGTATGAGATCCAAAATATTAATGTGTGATCAATTACCATTAAACCTGAGTACACTGCATCTACTAGCCATAGCCATAGCCTCTAAACTTTGCATAATTTGGACATGATGTTATTTTGGAATGGGAGGCCCAACAGGTGCTACAGCTGTATACATAATCTCTAAACTGCCTTACCAGACAAGCTATTTAATTTCATTATTTAAACCCATTGCCGTTGCCATTGTTAATAACTATTGCCCACTGAGATAGTGAAAGGGGATTATAATTGTGCCAGAAAATTGTACATTACAGAAAGTATATAAAAAATTAGATTTTATTAGGTACAAACATTAAGACAAAAATGACATACATAGGTGCATAAACATACATACATGTACATACAGAACAGGCCAAGATGTTAAGCAGCCTAAATCAGTTACAGGCAATGAGTCCCTACATGTTTCGAAAAACATTGGCTACTTCAGGGGAAATAGTGTTATTAACCTGTACAAGTATGTAGACTAAACAAAAAGACACAAAAAAATGACATGTTAATAAATAGTTGATATATATGAGATATTGTTTACCATCTATGGGAAGCCATTTTTAGCCATGTTATGCTTCCAGTATCCATTAAACATGTTTAATCTCTCATATATATCAGCTATTTATTAACATGTAATTGTTTGTGTCTTTTTGTTTAGAGTCTACATACTTGTACAGGTTAATAACACTATTTCCCCTGAAGAAGCCAATGTTTGGTGAAACATGTAGGGACTGTGACTAATTTAGGCCGGTTAACATCTTTGCTTGTTCTGTATGTACATTACTCTGTTTTGCAACTGTTCACATACCTGTGTATATAATTTTTCCTTCATTTTTGTACCTAATAAAATCCAAATTTTTATATACTTTCTGTAATGTACAATTGTCTGTCACCGTTATAATCCCCTTTTCCTACCTCTCTCTTTTTTTCTAACTAATATTTGGGATGAGGTGCCTTACATTTTGAGGATTTTCCAGCCATATTCCATTTTCTCAACTATTGCCCACTATTTATTCTGACTACTCCCAATTTTGCTCATAGACACTCACAAGACAGGAAATATTTCTAAATGTGAAAATCAGGAGAGCTATTCCATAATTATGACATGGGGAGGTGTTTTGTATTTCTATTCATATCTCTATTGTTGTCTGTTCAGTGCTCTTTCTGTTTATCTGTCTGCATATGCTCACTAACATATTCTTCACTGCATTGACTGCAGATGAGAAAGCATGAAACGAAAATGACCTCCAGGCCATTGGCTCTGACACACCAGTTTATCAGTTCCCCACCACCTCCTTCCCTGTAAAAATCCATAGTGAAGTGTGAAAAGCAGCAGAAAGCATTGTTTGTGCCAGTGTAGCTTTTTTACTTGCTTGCCAGCACCTTCATCTCCTCATATGTTTCTAGCTAAGAAGTAACATGGAACATAGAAAAGAAGAAGGAAAAAAAAAAGCCGACAGCAATAGAGACCAGATGCCGGTATTTCTTCTCTGTCACTTGGCTGCCGAGCAGATGGAATTTATATCACTCGGGCATGCTAGAAGGAAGAGGCCTAGAGCAGCCAACATGTGGAACTAGGCCTGAGTGACATTTTTGCTAATGTTTTGTCCTTGTAGAACATTATGCTTCCTTTTTGCTTATGAGCTGCGGTTTTCCTGACTCAGACAGAGTTTTCCAGGCCCAGCTGGAGCAGGGCTCTCCCCCTCCTTTTCCCTTCCCACCCTCTCTGAAAAGGCCTACGGAGCAGGAGTGGACCCTTGTACAATGAAGCTCTTTATTAAAATACCTGACATCTGTGTGCAATGCGCACCAAATCATCCTGAGCCACACTAAGGAATTTGCTAGGCATTACCAGTCACTTCTAGTCTGACTCTCCTTCCATGCCTGATTTATGTAGGCCTCTGGCAAAAGAGTGTGTTAAGTACTTTATTGGACTAGAGCAATCTTCCAAGAGGTATTGTCCTACAGATACAAATTAAGTATTTTCTTGTCCCTTGTGGTTTCCAGACATCAGGAAAGGAAGAGAGAAACAGAGCGCGATGAGCATTGTTCCTCACTAACTCAAAATATATGCTGTGTTTTTTTCCCAAATGAGATATCTAACATATGTCTGCGCCTAAGCATGTTTTGTTCAGCGGAACAATGCTTTGAATGTGAAATCTAAGCTGGTGTGCTGTATAAGTATCAAATAATATAAATCCTACTATAACTCTGTCAGCACTATCTGTACATATCACACTGCTCTGCATTGTTCTCCCTTTGTACTTAGATAATAAAGGTTAAATGAGCACTTCTAGCAGATACTGGCAGCCTAACTACACCCAGAATCCCTTTCAGCTCTGTTGTTTCTGATTTGAAGTCATGAACTCAACTTCTTACTTCATTTTGTCAGCCACTCTTTTTAAAATTCTTCTGTAACATTACAGTATTGATGCCCTAATTTCCCAATATAAATGTTACATTTCTTTTTATTATCATGCCATTTTGTATGTGGTGAACCAAAAGTGCACAATTTCTTTTTGTAAAATAGCCCCATGGTGATAAAAGCATCCTACTGTCTATAAAAACCAATATCATTACACCTAAGGAAAGTGTGCTGGTGGTGAAGACTTCCTCAGATATCTTTGATGGTACCATCCATCTGGTCACTACAGCACCCATCACAAAGTACTGGGTCTTCAGCCTGTTAGATGCAAATGCTAGATCCAATTTCAGTGCTTCAATGGAAACTGTAATTGGTGTTCTGAAATGATAGTTTAACACAAATACCTTGCTAACAGTTCATTCTTTCATGCAGGCCTTCTGCAAACTCTGCCCTGCTGAAGCCATTGTCTAAATTGCTTCTTGGTAGATAGGCTAGAAAAGGTTGCATGCAAGGCAAAAAAATGCCTATATATTTAAAGTTGCATGGCTAGATTTCTCATGTTCAGCCCATGAGCTCAATGACAGATTATCAGGCAATTTCCCCATTCCCTCTTCCACACTAAACGGCGTGGAGGAAGGAATCTCCACTGCCTGCTATTAGCCTTATGACAGGGTCACCCACAACTTGAATTTCAGACAATTCAGCAGGAATCAGCTGAAAATTGAACTGTCTATGGCTAGCTGCAGGCTGTGTCTGCTATAAACAAATGGCCATAGTGAGATAAAGAAATAATTTGCATGACTTTACCCTCTCTCCTGAAATACTTAAAAAAAACATAACTTTTTTGGACTTATAGGAAATGGTAGTATGCAAAACCCTTCTGTATTAAAATGACAGTGTTGCACTTTAAAATAATTATAAAACATAATATACATAGGATTACATAGTAAATATCACAGTGGTTAAACAGTTTTAAAAGATTGCTTGCACTTTAAAGGTGCTGATATACAGGTGCATGGCAGGGTTTCCAACAATTTGCACCTAGGTTTACTAACCAGTGTACTGCCAATCACACAACTGTGATGTGTGATAACATTTATTACAGTGGTATATGTTAAATAAGTGGGGGCTTGAATCACAAGTAAAATGATTTGGTCTATTTTTGGTACGGACTTTCAAGGAAGTAATTTATTAAGTTAACAGAGTGTAGGCATCATCTGGTGTTACTGCATAGCTCAACATTTTCTTAGCTCCTACATTCCAGGTCTTTCATTTTCGAGTTCTATCCTTTCACTTGCATTGATATAATATAAGATTGTATCAAACAATAAGGATAACATTTTTTTCTAAATTACAAACCTATTTTGCTTTCCGCTCTCGGCACAGCACAATCTGATAGTAATTAGTGTTTCGACAAGCTATGGGTGCGTGGCCTAACTCAAGGACAAAAGCAACACTAATGGGGAAGGCTTGGTCCCCACCATTGCATTCTTTATTTGACCTTGTTTAAAGAGCTCTGCACAGAGAGACAGACAACAGTACAGACATCTGCTTCTTGGACAACAGCTTCACTTAAGATGAGCACTACCCATTGCAAAGAAGATGTGTTCATAGATTAGGATTCGTGTATAAAAAGCAAGCCTTCAATTTAAGATTATTGAAACAAGTATAAATATATATATATATATATATATATATATATATATATATATATATATATGTATATATATACATATATTTCTGTAATCCTCTATTAGCAATTTTTTTGTTTTGTTTTTTTGATTAATTTGCAAGTGTAGAATATTTTTTCGGATTAGTATATTCTGTATCATTAATGCATATACTGTACCTAAGCTACATAGAATATAGAAAGCATTTATCAGTTTAGTGCAAGTTGTTTAAGAAAGAAAAATTAGTTATGGTATATATTTCCATTTTTAGTAATATCTTGTGAATTATAAGATCACTAGTTACATATTTAATAGTATTTATTTAATTGGACCTACTAGTAATGATGGCTGGGTGTGTTTTGTAAGCAAGATACAGATATGTTTACCCTTCAGCAATGTCCGATTTCCTTGTATGATTTTCAAGTATCATGGTATAATCATATCTATCTATTGCAAGGACAAGGTTCTCTGGCACCCAAAGCAAAGACTGCAGAGCATAGGTGTGCCCAGTATATTGCATTAAGGTGTGTACCCCAAAGTCCAAACACACATGCCTCAACTGCATGGGTCAGTGAATGAATAGGAAGTGCTTGGGGCTTAGCAGTTTCCTGTTTATTCACAAACTGAAGCATAGTTTACTTTGTATCAGTTATGAGTGAACACAGTGAGTGAGTGTGCTCACTGTGTTTATGTAGAAAAGGAAGGGGCCATAAATTAAATATTTACCAGCCCCTTTCCCCACTCTCCATCCTGAAACATCCCCCCGGAGCAGATGGGGGAGAAATGGGAAGACAGCAGCAGCGGGAATCGGCACAGCACATTGTGATTGCCCAAGCACACAGGACACACCCCCTATGCATACCTATGCTGCAAAGTTTGATTCCCACCTTGAGCTTAGGCAGGTTGTGCTTGCACATATAGTGACTGGGCCAAGGCAGGGTGCTGAGATGACAGTTGCTCTCCACCTACCCTAGTTGCAAACTTTTGGTCCATGGAAAACCAAACAGCATGGAGTACTTAGGGCTACCAAGGGTTAATAAAGAGTAAAATATAACAGAATAGTATTCTGGTCTCCTAGTATTAATCTACATTGGGTGTGATGCACATAAGATATCACTGTAAGTAACCAAAACTCTGCATAAGGAATTTCCGATTTTTTTTTTATAGCTATAGTAAAACATTCAATTATTTGTTAAATCCAATCTGTGCCTTTATAAGTTTCACATTTCACTTTATCAAAAACGTAAAGTAGGTTTTATTATATCAAATGTATTAATAATAAAAAGGAATTGAGGTATAAGGTAAATGAAACTGCTTTTAAAAATACCCTAGACAAAAAGAATCCTTAAAGTGTGTGTGTGTGGGGGGCGGGGGGTCCCACTGCAAGTTTTAAATTGTCACTGGAGTTCAGCTTTAAATAGCACCGTCAAAGCTCAGTACAGTGCAGTATAAAGACCTGTTTCCATCAGTCCTGACCCTTTAAGAAGCTTACCGCCTAATGGTTTCCACACTCATACATGCTTTAGGGCCAGATACTAATTAACTATCCAGTATATGCTTTTGAAGGAAAATGAAACACCCAGAAAAAATACACACACAAGATAGAGAAAACACGTCATATAGTATTCAAACCCAGAGCTGTAAGGCAAGACTGCTAACCAATTTTCTGGCCAATAGTTGTCATATTTGTTACCGTAATGCAGTTCATCTATTGCATGTGTATAGCAGCTCTTGTATGAATACAACACTGCATCACAAGAACCATTATGTTCTGCGCATTGCATTTTGCTTATGTTCTTATATGGATATACATTATTCTTAACCTGTTTCATGTTATCATTGTCAGATGCTTCTGCAAGTTTCTCAGAACAAAACGCTGTTTTTTTCTTTTGTTTTTTTTTCTTGTGTTTTTGTGAAAAAGTTCAGCCATGTGGTTATGATTTGGAATTGTCAAGTTTTTTTTTTTCTTTTTTTTTTTAAAAGAAAAAAAGCTGTACCTTTTTCTTTGGCCAAGATGCTAACTGCAGACACATCAAAGAGTGTATACATTGGATCAAGGTGTTTTTTTTTTTTCTGGTCACATCACTGCCAGCTGTGGTGTTTATGATTAGAGTCAGTGTTTTCCAGACACCTCAGAGTCCTCTCCTAGATGCCGATCTATAACTGGATCCATCATTGGGGAGTGACAATAAGCAGACAGTCCAAAGGAGGGAGCATGATTCCAACAAGAACAGCCTAAAATGAGCGAGCAGAGAATACTTATGAGACAACTAAATACCTTTTTTACATTAAGAGTCTTGACTAGCCTAGGCCTTTGTTTAATGTAAGACAGCACATTCATATCACTGAGATGTTTCCAAGTGAACTTTAACATTAAAGAAGGTGGAATTGATAAGAGACATGCAATCGTTTTTATCAGAAGCAAATGCATTGGACTGTCTTATAACAAGGACCACCCCAGAATCCACCACAACACATTAATAAATTACACAGAAGTTACCATTAACCACTTGAAGACCAGGTCCTTTTCTGACATTTGCTGCTTACAAGTTAAATCAGTATTTTTTGCTAGAAAAACCCCCAAAAAGATCCAAACATTCTATATATATATATATATATATATATATATATATATATATATATATATATATTTTTTTTTTTTTTTTTTTTTTAGCAGAGACCCTATAGAATAGAATGGTGGTATTTGCAATATTTTATGTCACACTGGGTTTTCGCAGCTGTCTTTCAAACACAATAAAAAAAAAAAATACACTTTCATGAATTTAAAAAAAGTACAGTTTTGTTTGTATAATGTGAAAGACGATGTTATGCCAAGTAAATAGATGCCCAACATGTCATGCTTTAAAATGATACAACAAATGGCGACAAACTATGGTACTTAAAAATCTCCATAGGTGACGCTTTAAAAATGATTTACAGGTTTCCTGTTTAGAGTTACAGAGGAGGTATTGCAGTAGAATTATTGCTCTCCGGCTAATGATTGTGGAGCTACCTCACATGTGTGGTTTGAACACAAATGCAGGCACGACTAACATATGCGTTCGCTTCTGCGTGCAAGCACGGAGGGATGGGGCTCTTTAAACTTTTTTTTTCTTATTTATTTTCAATTACATTTTTTATTTTTACACTGTCCTTTTATTTATTTTTTGATCACTAGTAATGCTGTCACAAGGAATGTAAATATCCCTGTGACGGCAATAGGCACGTGACAGGTACTCATTATGGAGGGATCAGGGGTCTATAAGACCCCCGATGCCCTCCTCTGCACTTGAAAGCACTCAAAATGCCAAGATCTGCGTTTTTGAATACTTTTAATTTTTTAAAACTGATGCCATTGGTAAACCGAAACTAATGTCACGATGTCACTTCTGGGTTACCATAGCTGAGATCCGATCAAAGCAGACTCCAGTACAAGCACTTGAAGCCAAATGACATACAGGTATGTGATTTGGTGACAAATGTTTTAAACAGATAACAGGTCTCATTAATTCTTATGAAAGAAAGAAATGTGGTGGTCTTGCTGTTGTGTATGTGCTAGATTCTGGGTAGAGGTATATGCTTTTAGTGGGGATTAGAAAATCAGTGGAAACATCTAAATAATATGTATTGAATATTTATTATTGAATTTATCCAGTTTTCAAAGAAGTTACAGTAGCTTAAAATACTCCAATGCAATGTCTCGGCAGAGAGCCTAACATAAAGCATGTACTTGTCCACACCACAGAATACAGGTTTGGGATATGTGACCCTATGGGCTCTATTTTTATAGGTTTTAAAATAAAAAAAAACTTGTTAAAGCTTTTAAATGTATTTATATAGCTTTAACAAGTGTTTTTAAGTGTCTTGGACAGGAATAAAAATCACAGATAATGCAGAAGAAACACCTTTTGGACAGCTGGGTGTTTATTTAGTGTGCTCTTTGACTTGTAGCATCCAAGCTGGTTGCCAGTGACATTTCCGTCCATACAAAGTGATGCTGGTGCTCTAGTAAGGAACTTTTTTGTATAGACACGGACAGTTAGATTATAAATATTGACACATGCATTTTTGAAACTGTGCTGGGGCTCAACAAATGTGAAATTGTGCCCATATGTATAAGCTCTAATGCCCAGTAGCACACATGTGGATTTTCCGTCTGAAAAAACATGGATGGGTTTTCCAACTGAATTCCGCTCAAACTTGTCTTGTATACACGTGGTCACACAAAAGTTCTCTGAACATTCGACCGCCAAGAACGCGGTGGCGTACAACACTACGACGAGCTGAGAAAATGAAGTTCAACGCTTCAGAAAATGCGTTGAATTGTTTACGAGCATGCGTGTATTTTTGCGCGTCGGAATTGCATACCGACGAACAGAATTTCCGATAGGAACTTTTTTCTATCGGAAAACTACAGAACCTGCTCTCAACCTTCTCAACCAATTCCACCAGCAAAAGTTTGATGGAGCATACACACAGTCGGAATTTCTGACCAAAAGCTCACATCAGACTTTTGCTTGTGGAATTTCCGCTTGTGTGTACGGGGCATTCATTTCTTTCTCCCACTATAGCATATAAGGAATGTTATCCCTCCCAATTGTAGTAAAACTTTTTTAATAGTTGTGTTGCACTTAAGGCATGGCTGAAAATTGCACATCTCCTACCAATATACTGTAGTCAAAAGAATAACCTTTATACATTGTCAATAGGTTTATACACAGCACGATTTATTGGCAACACAAAGATTCTGTTTTGTTTTGGTTTGGGCATCAAACCAGCAGGTTAATAGTACTTTTGTTAGAAAAGAGCAATGGCATACCACAAAAGTGCTTCAAGTAGAGGTCCTCTGTGTATATGAGGCCTAGGGCTGTTGCTCTTTTTGACCTCTTCTAAAAGTGTCACTGGAAATAAAAGGAGCTGTTGGTACACTCCACACAGGCTTAACGCAAGCTCTCCTAATGCTGGGCTTCGGGCTGCCCAAAGGCCTAGTAGTCTTATGTGTTTCAGTAGAGCTTTCATTAGCAGAGTAAGGAGGGAGTAGCTAGGAGCCCAGCATAAGCTGTCATTGATCCACTTTCACAAAGTGCAAAGATGTGCAGCTTTCTAGTCACAGGCCATTCAGCTCCTGAGCAGCTTCATTTGACACTGCTGTCAACCCTATACTACAGAACTGGTCAAAAAAAAGAAATAATTCCCTTAGCTATTGGTTTCCTAGCTAACGACACAGAATTCCCCTCGGACACGGCTTGACTGGAAACATTAGCACTTGTTCTCAGGTCTTGTTGACATGAAATTCTTTCAATAGATAACAGGATGGGAGAATGCTCTCACCCAAGCATGGCGATATTATCTTAACCGCCTTGTTGGGTGAAAATGTGATTTATTGACAAACAAAATGCTGCTGTGCTTTTCAAGCTGTGTGTAATTAGTCACCATTTCTAATGTACTGTGCTCCTCTGCAGCAAAGCATACCAGTCAGTAATAGAAGTATTCACCTCACATGGCATTGATCCGTCAGCTTGCATTTTCATCTATAACCACTATTCCCAGTAATTGAGTCTGTAAGACTGCAGGACAGGTTAGATAGCTATTAAGCTACAACAGTTAACGTAATGCCAGTACCTGCAAATATATTTTTTCAGCATTGCCTCCTATCGTGTGCACCTCTGATTTTTTTTATGTGTTTTGCTCACTGTAAAAACAAAAGAACTCAGTTCACTCTGAGATGATATAACCAGGTATGCACAGGAAGATTTTACAGTATATTTTGTCTGCTTTTTATATAAACATATGGAGTTGTAAATGAAAGTAAGGACCAAAGCAAGATACAGTACTTCATTCCATGCCTGGAAGAGACTTCTCCCGTCTCCCTTGCTAAAACATCAGCTCAGCAAGGGAGAACTCAGCTAGGGTAAGAATTCTCACCAAGTAATCCCACCATGAAGAGAGAACATGTGTACAAGATTGTGGATAGGAATGCTGGGCTCATGCACTATGAGGTGTAAAGCAGCACTGTGCTCATAACATCTTGCTCCACCATAGAAAAGATAAGAGCCAAATGCATAGAACGGTGCAACCCAGGAAGTTTATGCTGATCATACATGGATCAAAATTAGGCCAGTTTAGCAGGGACCAGCCAAATTTCTATCCAAGTATGGACAGGCTGGTTGTACACAAGTCAATCTATACATAAACTTGTGTACAGCCAGCCTATCGTTTTTTTTCCTGAACAATCAGTGCCGCTGGCCATAGCTGGCAACACTTATCATTGTATTCTGGTGGTGGGAAGGCACCCCCGCATCCGAACACAATATCACAGTGGGAGTTATGCCTCAGTCCACATTGAGTGCGTGGATGGGGGAATTTGATTTGTTTTTTGTTCAACCCACTGGTTTAACAAAAAAGTATATCAATGTGTGGGCTGCCTTAGTCAATGCAGCCATGACATACTGGACCCCCTAAAGGACATTAGGGACACATGCTGAAGATTCCTATCTTGAAAATAATACTGACCACAATTTACGTAAGCTCTGTGCTCTTCGGGCATGTAACTTGAAAAATGGTCCAATTGTACAGCCCTTCATCTTCAAACCTCCCCCCTACATCCATGAATCATGGAGTTTTTCCCTTCCTTGAACACACCTATTTTGCTTTGAATTTAGAGTGGCTGTGCATGCACGCACAAATTCATCATCTGTTCATAGGTCCATTCACTGATCTGTGAATGGAAAACGGCAAGTCAATTCTACCAGAAAGACACATAGATTTTATTAAAGCACTTATTGATATTATTGCACTTGTAATCCATTGTTTACTTCCTCCAAATGGACCTAGGGCTGAGGAGTACAGGTTGAAAGGCTTGAGCATCGCACAGGCCCCAATGCAAATGTAGTAAATGCACATTTTTTATTTTATTAAGGTGGGTGCATTTATTCATATTTTTTTTTGCAAAAGGTGGACTATGTCTTTAGGAATGTCTTGTACCTCCTATTGTTTAGCAAGTGCTATAAAAAAAATAACAGTCCTCTTTCGCAGGAGCATAGGAACCTCAAAACAAAACATTTACTGTATCCCTATGTTCTAAGAGTTTGCATGTACTAGTCTAATAGTTTGTCCTTGAGATGCAAACCTTTTTTTTTATAAGATTATCCAGTTGGCTAGAAGGTCCAGCCACTCATTGGCACAGACCGATATTCAGTTTTGTGTGGAGTATGCCTTTCCTGACTTCATCTTCCACTTTATAAAGATAAGGACACAAGGAGCCTCTACAGCACTTTGGTGAACAGTGTAGCTTTCAGCACCCTAAGAGAAACAGCAAAGTCATGTGGCTTTAGACTTAGCCTGGTGCAACAGAGTATAATAGTTGGAGTGGAGGTATAGTGGAATACAGTATGTTCCACACCTAGGGTCCAGCACAAAACATACAAAAGAAGCTGCTCTCATCCAATTTTGCTCTTACTTTCGTTTGCCTTCTTAGCCTGTTTCTGCCCTCCACTAAAGAAAAGTTAATGTATTGTAAGTACATACATGGAAAACACCAAATCACATATATGTGGTTTTATCAAGCTCACTGTAAACTGGTCATGATCAAACATTTCATAGAACATCTACTGTACGTGACAATGTAAGCAGCCTCCATGGACCTTTTCAGCACTGGATTTATCGTTTTGGCTATGTAGCCAAAGACAATCCTAGAAGCAATGCATGTGCTTTATTTATTTATAAATATGGAATTTATTAAAAAAAAAAAAGAAAAAAAGCTGTTTCTGTGCAGGTCATCCTTTCACCTGTTTTATTCTCCAGAACATATAGGCTTTACTGGTCCTGTTTCAAACCCTCCCAGAACATGCACATCCAAATCTGTCAACTTTGAGTAAAAAAAAAAATTCAACCACATTTAGTGCACTAACATATCCTCATAATTACCATTTTTTACACATTTTCTTCTTTTTTAGATTTCTACTATTTAGTGAAACGGCACAGTTTGGTAGCCCAGTAGTAATCCGGCAAGGCTGGCATATAGATTAAACAAAAATTCTCCCAATTAGGAGCATTTGGCAACAGTTTCACTAAAGCTTTAAAACATGATCTCTTATCCCCCTTATTTCCTTCTTCACGTACATAACATCTTTTGTGACCTTATGAATGTTTTCCTTGGCTTTAATTTTTAGCCTTTGTATCCAAGTGATGATATATATTTTAACACCTGATCCTGCACATATAACAAAGACAAAGATGTCTGACAACAGCGTGCCCCTTGATTTCACAGTTCTTGTGCCCATATGTGACCTCCTAATTCTCCATGTCTCCTTATTTCTTTTGATGTTACCTTTAGTATGGCTAATATCTCTGAAGCACACACGCATCATATCTTCCCATAACAGTCAATCACTGACAATTTACTAGGTACAGACACATTTACTGGGATAAAAATAGGTTTATTTGGATGTATGTGGTTGAAGAAGTATATTTAAGTTAATCTATCATACATGCACCAACACACACTTAACTGCCATGGTCCACTTTTGTCACTTTTGTCACTATTGGTAAACCAGTCCAAATCTATGATGTGCAGACAGCACCTAAATGAAGGTATATAGACAGGACGTGGCTGAAAAGGCTGAAGAAAATAAGCATGGTTGCTCAAAATAAAGATGGGGCAAAAGGTGAATTTAGAGTGTTATATTTAAAAATAAAAAAAATCTATATATAAATCTATATATATATATATACGCACACTATATTACCAAAAGTACTGGAACGCCTGCCTTCACGTGTGTATGAACTTTAATGACATCCCAGTCTTAGTCCATAGGGTTCAATATTGAGTTGGTCCATCCTTTGTAGCTATAACAGCTTTACCTCTTCTAGGAAGGCTGTCCACGAGATTTAGGAGTGTGTCTATGGGAATGTTTGACCATTCTTCCAGAAGTGCATTTTTTAGGTCAGGCACTGATGTGAACGAGAAGGCTTGGTTTGCAGTCTCCACTCTAATTCATCCCAAAGGTGTTCTATCGGGTTGAGGTCATTGGGTATTGGGCCACCACACCTCCAAATCTTTTGGAGGAGGGAGGATTGTGATGTGGGGTTGTTTTTCAAGGGTTGGGCTTGGCCCCTTAGTTCCAGTGAAGGGAACTCTTAAGGCGTCAGCATACCAAGACATTTTAGACAATTTCATACAACATCATCCAACTTTGTGGGAACGATTTGGGGATGGCCCCTTCCTGTTCCAATATGACTGCTCATAAGTGCATAAAGCAAGGTCCAAACTCTTACTAACAATTTTTACATTTTCGCTATATGGCGATAAAATTGTCATAACAAAGTAGTAGGCATTCTTTTGTCTTAAAATATAATTGTATTAGTACATAAACTATAGACAAAAAAAGGGAGTTTTTTTTTTACCAATGTTAGCTTGAAATAAGTTACATCAGAAAAAAAGTAAACACTTGTTTATTCTATTATTTGTCCTTTTCAAAATGACAGTAAAATTAGATTTCTTGTACAAAGCAGAAAACGAAACAATTAAAAACTAAAAAAGTTTAAATATTACTAATGAATGGAGGAAAAAAATATAGAAAAATAATAGCTAACGAGAAAAGTGTATGGGGTTAAATAAGAATACATTTTATTTAAACAAAACATTTTTCTAAGGTTTCTTCAATTGGTGTAATATATCGATCAAAGGTCTCCCCTGTGATCTACATATGACTTAAAGGATAACTCAATTTTTGTGGAAAAAAGAATACAAAAAATATAGTATATACAATTGCTACACAAGCCATACTTACATACATCAAACTGCAGCTCTGTAATTTACTGTAAAAATCAATACGACAACCTAGTACACAGAGGAGCAGGGCATAGGAGATATGCCCTAGAAACTTTTTTAGATTTTTTTTTAGGGTGTATCTTCTATGCCCAAGGTTCACAAATGATTGACGTGGATGTCCTTTTTTTTTCTACTTTTACAAGGGAAGGATTAGGACCTCTATTCGATTTTTATTGTCTCTGTCCCGTGATGCAGACAACAATAAAATCATTGTCACCTGAAACAGAAAGTGAGAGAAAAACACATTTTTATAGTTGATATACTCAACAGAACAGGAAAAGATTACAATCTTAAAGTGAAGATACTTCTTAAGGTTCTTCTGATAACAACTGTTAAATGTGGACTTTTCCCATGCTGACTGGAGTTCTACTTTCATAGATACGGAATTTGCAAAGTTGAGGATAGCATGGGTCATGACAGGTCCTTTTTATGAGACCCCATATCTCTCCTCTGGCCTCCAAATGATCTAATTGAACTGAGATTGGTTTGATCAGATGCTTGTAAAAGCTGGTAACAGTAACAAAATCCTTGTGGCTTCTGGTTTCACAACATTAGTTCCTCTCTCTCTGTTCAGTCCATAGGATGCCACTGGTCGGCGCTGTCCAAGGATTGGAAGGGAGAGCCCAGGAAAGGCTGTGATTTGACAAGGGGGATGCCCCCTTCCGTTGCCTGTAGAAATGATCAAGTGGCTCTGTATGCAGGCATCATCCCAGTATCACTGGTTCTAAAGGCTGAAGGTTCTATGCAAGAAGGTAAAAAACCTTCTGTGTGCAGCGGCCCGCCGCAGCCCCCCAATCCTTACCCGAGCTCCATCCAATCCAGTGATATTCACGATAGCCTTAGCTGTCCCAGGACTCAACCTCCTTGTTTGATAAGACAGCAGCGGGAACCCATTGGCTCCCGCTGCTGTCAATCACAGCCAGTGAGACAATGAGGAGAGAGCGGGGCACAGGTGGCTTTCTCTGGGGACACTGCTAGAGGGGGAGGAGACAGGATCGCTGGTGGGGGACCCGAAAAGAAGAGGATTGGAGCAGGTCTGTGCAAAACCACTGCACAGAGCAGGTAAGTATAATGTGTTTGTTATTTTGAAAAAACAAAGCTTAAATCCCAGAACATCATATGATATTTAGCCAGGGAGAAGTGGTTAATAGAGTCTTTATTTCCACAGCTAAATATGCTGAATAAAAGTGTGATGGTAATTGTTAATGCCTGAAGTGAGTGCCAAGCTCTCACCTCCAATTTAAATCACATGCTATTTACCTGTAGAAAGGTGGGAAGCCTTTGGAATATGATTGCAGGTTTTATAAGTTGCCTAAATGTATCATTCAGAATGATTATGTTCCTAAGTACTCAGTATCTAGGAAAATATTTTAATTTTGATATTTCTGAGTACATTAAAATAATTATTAAACGGTGGGTTGATGCAAGGGTATCTCAGATAAGTAATATCACATAACAGATTGCCATATTTTCAATTGTGAAGTTGTTTTCATGGTCAATGGGCTTAAACACAAAAGCAAACATTTATTAAATTGCAGATTAACAATTCTTAGACATGATGGCCAGCATTCATTTTCTTTCTTCTATTTTAATCTGGTGATCTGATTAGTAAGTCTAATGTTTTTCAAAAGAACAAGCTCTCTTCCAGATGTATCAGTTTACAGGGATGAGACAAACCATTTAACACAGGCAGAAATGCTTACAATGATCAGCATTTATTTATTCATGTAACATCTTTATCCTAAAAGTAAAAAAACAAAAAGAAAGCACACACACAGTTTGCTATAACTGATTGTAAAGTGTGAGCTGGAGTTTGTATTTAAATCTGCTAGTCCATCCAACACTCCTCTCCCCCCTAGATTGACAATGCTGCTGTCTGCTGTGCCCCTCTGTGTTTATTCATCCAGAATGGGGGCACTCTAATACAGGAGGTGTGTTACTGGCCAGATCACCAGGGGAAAACAGAGAGAAAAAAGGCTAAAAAAAGGAAAACAAATGCAGCCACCATATCTAATGATTGGTAAGCTGCAATATATTACATTTATATTACATTTTTGGTTTCAGGTTTAATACTTTTTTAATATAGAGAAACATATCCATGTTCCATGTGTTTGAATAAGGTACATAACCCTAAAAATGATAATTAATAATAATTAATAAAATAACAATGATAACTACTTTAATTTTTTCTTTTTGTTTTTGTTTTTGTTTTTTTATGACAATGTAGAATTGTTCTATCTAAAAGATAAAAAAAAAACCTTGGGCAATATTTTCACTGCTGCCCATTCTCCAATGACAACTACTTCCCCCATTTCTTTTCCAGGCATCTCAGGGTCAGGCAAAGTGTGGGAAAGTCTCCTAGTTGGAAAAATGGCTGGAGTTCTGCTTTAACATATCATTGTTGTCAATAAATGATAAAGTCATTTGAACTAAATTAGACATTTGAGCATTTAGCTTATTTTGCACAGACCTGCAAATGTATAGTAGCTTCATGGCCCACAAAGACTTATGCTTTAACATACATCATTTGCTGCGTATGGTACTTCGCTTTCATTCATTTGTATTTTAACTTCCACCTTTACCTCTCTGCATGGTCGTCTTGTTCCATCCTGCAATTCAGCAAACATCTGCATACTCTGCTGGGGCTATGTAAATAAACTTATACATGAATACATTATACTAGGCAAATGACAGGGAGAAGGCACGGCGTCGTTTACATGTATTAATATATAAGTGGCATGTAATTAATGATACCCTTATTAACATCTTTAAACTCCGTGCATCAGCTGTTTTTCCTCCTGACTCCTTCAGTCATGTAGCGACAGCAGTAGGAAATAAAAGGGAAGATAATTATATCTAATAATAAAAAAAGATGTGTAATGAACACACACTTGTCATTTTGAATTTTCAGCTAAAGAAAGCAGGTGTCCAGATGTTTACTTTCTATTACTAAATGTAATTACCATAATTAGCATCAATGCCAGTTATTCTTGAAAAATGCATTGATTAGCCTAATAATTTGTAAATTGTGACGAGGTGAAACAGTAGCTTGACTTCGCAGCTCTGCGAGAATTGGTTTAGATTGGTTTTCAAAAGAAGTAGGATTCAGTAACTTAAGAGCGAACACGTATAATTAAAATATTCTTAGAATGCATCACAGTAATTGAAATTAACTTTTCTAGTTTAAAATAATGCTTAATGTTAAAAATTTTAATAATACATATGTATTGGCATATACTTGTAGCAGCGGGTACTGCTATAACTCCCAACTGTCCCTGATTTCGAGGGACTGTCCCTGATTTCGAGGGACTGTCCCTGATTTAGAACAATGCCCCTCTGTCCCTCGTTCGTCCTCATTTGTCCCTCATTTTAGTCTGATCTATATAGTTGTATATAAATTTGACTACGTATCTATCAAAAAGTGTTTCCCAGTGCTAAACCTTTCAAACAATTTCAAAATTGCTGAATTTGGAAATTTCAAAACTCAATATGGAATAGTAGTGGTAAAAAAAAAAAGCAATTGTGGGTTTACCTAATCATTTTTTTTTTTGTATAATTCTCGTTTCAGAAGACATGGCAGAGGGTGTGTCCTATGCCTACATAATTTTGCTAATATGTGCCCCTTGCTCCCATCTTAAAAAGTTGGGAGGTATGGATACTGCTCTTTTAGCTTGTCCTATCTTTATGTGTTTAAAAGGGGTTGTAAACCCTCTCCTATACCCAGTGAAGTGAAGAGCCTTGGATGATACACAGAGATTAAATAAATCCTCCTATATAAGTTTTAAATGTATATCTGCTGTCTTTCCTTTTCTACACTCTTTGGAAAGCGCACATCGTGTCAGAAATCTTTCTCCCTCATTCAGCAGTGGGAGGGGAGTCTGGGCTTACACTTTGAGAGAGCTGATTGGAGGAAAGGCACACACCCCTACTCCATAGGCAGAGGAAGGAAGGGATATCCAGAGCTGTATTATGAATAGACAAGCTCTCTGCTTATCTACCTCTAAGCTCCCTCCCCGACACAAATTTTCAGCTGCTATTATTTCATGTATGGGAGAACTTGTCAGAAGTGACTGCTGATAACAGGACAACTGAGCAGCAGAAAGACACGGCACTTTGGAGCTTTGGAGTGATATAAATAAACACTACAGATATACTGTATGTGCCTAGGTCAAATTTCATGAATGGGGTTTACAACCACTTTAAGTCCCTGTTGACTAAGGAGGTGGGCCATATACTTTGTATATAGGTGGGAGGAGGAGCTGGGCTAGTGGCTGTCTGCAAAAAGCTCTCAGTGAGAGAGATGTAGCAATAGATATGTGCATGCTTTCCCCTTTGGGAGTAAGCAGACTGCAGTCCGGGAAAGGACTGCACATGTAGTTTGGAGCAACTACCATCATTGGGGCCACCATAGCAACCTTCTTATGGCACCCATTAAATATGACTAACAGACATGTTTTTTTTTTAGTTCTGCCATATTTTTGGACATTATTGTTTAATGTATTTGGCCGGTATTGTATGCGCCGGTAAGTTGCATCTAAAGTAAAGTATCTCCTAAACAGTGCCTGTTTATTTACTGTACCTATAGGTGAGCCTTATTATAGGGTATAGGTAAAAATTACTTTACTTTGAATCTACTTTTTATCACTTTAAAGTGGTTGTAAACCCTAGAAGAAACCCTAGAAGAAAAAAAATGCAAGACATAGGCATAATGAGCTAGTATGTATAGCATACTAGCTCATTACAAATTACTTACCTGAGATCGAAGACCCTGCAGCCATCCTCATACCTCGCTCCGGCAGCCGACATCGCTCCCGGAGTTACTTTCGGGTACTACAGGCTCTGGCACAGTGATGGGCCGGAGCCGCAATGAGGTCACTCCTGCACAGGCGTGCTGGAGCCACTGGTAACAGCACAGTCTAACTGAAGCAATGGCACGTACGTGCCGTTGCTTCAGTGCACATGTGCTGACGACGTTGGCACATGCAAATACAGGGGCTATCTCCTAAACCATGCAGGTTTAAGAGATATCCAGTGTAGCTACAGGTAAGCCCAATTATAGGCTTACCTGTAGCAAAAAGTGGTTGTAAAGGGTTTGCAACCACTTTAAGAACACACATACAGAAACACATCTGGAATGGATCTGGAGTCGATTTTTGACTATTTTTTAGTTATGACGGGTCAGTCAGTGGTGGTGGTCAGGAAGATGTCCTGGGTGCATGCAGCTACCATCAGGACCCCTATTCCTATTGGCCTCAGGTAATTGATGGGATCCCCTTTGGACTAAACCTGGAAACACTGGTAAAGTTGAGACCTCTCAAACAAAATATAAGTAATTGTTCCTGAGAAGGCCTAAGGCCAAATAAGTGTGGATTCTGACTGTGTATTAAGCCAACGGGGCAGAATCTTGTATTGCCATTCTACTCTAGCCAAGCCGTACTGTAGGCATTGACTTTGGGTACTGGCTGCCAGGGTGTGTCCCTACATATTTGAATTTCCATGTTAAAAAGCTAGTCTACTATTTATAATGCTTTTTCTGTGGAATTTAAAGCATTTGCCGCATGATAATGTACTGTGCAGCCTGAATTGTGATGTGTACAGGGGATGGTGTGAAAGGATAAGTATCCCTTAGCCCACTTTTATACAAACTCACACCTATTCAAAAAATAAGGATACCAGCAGCCTGTGTATGAGAACAAATTCTGGGCACCCAATCATGGTCTTATGGTGAAAATTAGATTAGACAGTGAACACCTAGATCCCATTGTGCAAGACAGTATTCTGTAGGTGATGATAGCCAGAATGAAAATTACAGCCACTCTGCAAGTAGGCTGCTTCTTATAAATAGAATATTTGCACAGGTCATTTTGGATTGGAAAATACATGTGTATACACTTGCCCTCTGAAGATATACCCCACTTCATGACCAGGCCATTTTTTGTGATATAGTACTGCACTACTTTAACTGACAACTGCGTTGTCATTCAACGCTGTACCCAAACAAAAATTTGTGTCATTTTTTTCCCACAGGTAGAGCTTTCATTTGGTGGTATGTGAATACCAGTGCGTTTTTTATTTTTTGTGCTATAAACAAAAAAAGACCAAAAAAACAAACAAACAGTTTTTTACTTTCTGCTATAAAAGATATCCAATAAATATTTAAAAAAAAATCAAACTTCTTCATACATTTAGACCAATATGTATTCTGCTACAAAAAAATCCCAATAAGCATATATTGATTGGTTCGCACACAAGTTACAGCGTCTACAAACTATGGGATATATACTGGAATTTGAATGTTTTTTTTTTTTTTATACTAGCAATGGCGGCAATCAACAACTTATAGCAGGACTGCGATATTGCAGTTGACATTTTGACACTAACTGAAACTTTTGCCATTTTTATGTACTGTGTTTGGTGTTTTTACTAAGGGAAGTGAAAGATTTTATTCCCTGCATTGCAGGGAAAGAAAATCCATGACTTTGCTTCTGTTAGAACGGAGCTCTGCCTGTGTCTCCTCCACACAATCGGCAGGTGTCGGCGGACATCGATTTGCACCTGCTGCCCCCTACCTGGAAGTGCAGAATCACATATATATATATATATATATATATATATATATATATATATATATATATATATATATATATATATATGTATATGTGATTCTGCATAACACGGCCACCCTGTAGCAGTGAATCTGCTATGGAGTAGTCGGCAACTGGTTAAAATGATTTGTGGAAGGTCTGTATCTAAACAATTTTAGTAATTAATTTCCATGTTGCAGTGCAACTATTTATTCCAGAATGTAGATATTCAACCATGTTGAAATTTACCTTTGAGCAAACAGCGGAGACAATACAAAAAGTGGAGAATACAAAAGCACAACTTGTAAAATGAGAGCGAATTACTTGCGTTAAAAATGAAGAGGCTATGTAAATATATCTGTCCTGCTAAAATTACTAGAATAACTTAACTTGACTTGATTGAATTACATGGATGCTTTGCGGCATTGCACAGGTTTCTTATTCATTTGTCCAATTGACTGGAAAAAAGAATTCTCTTTTGACTGTGAAATGTGGAGCCTCACTAATTACAGTGGAGGCCATCCATCTTTTACCCTGTCCCTTCCTGTTATTAGTCATAAACAGCGGTGTCACTTCTCATCAATCCTATGACATCCCTTCTGGGAGCTCCATCCAAAGAGGTCAATTCTCCAATTGCTGTCCAACAGTTAACTATAAACATTGACCTCTGCCTTCACAATAAATGAATGCCACAAAACGGTCAAGAAGCGCTGTCATTTGTAACGGCTAATGCTGCTCGGTGACACTGGAGAACTGGATACCTCTGGCATTGATATACAGCTCTATTAGGTAGTTAGACAATGCAGATATTAGACATCTGTGCTTAGCCTCATGGAAAAGCTACTAGGAGCCAATATACCTATTATTTAACAGCCTTATAGATGGTAGTAGGTATGGGCTTTTGTACGTAGTTAAGCAATTATACATTCTTAACATTGTGTACCGCGCTATGCAGCCATTGTCAGTCTAAATATGCAAAAACACCCATAACAGGAAAAAGGCTAAAAATATGCATTTTTTTTAGCATATCAGATATATTTAATCTTAATCTGTCATTAAGTGCATAATGTTGTAAACCAGGCTGAGACATTACATAAACCACTTTTATTGTTTTTTTTTTTTCTGTTTTTATTCTGCCTGCTCTCGCTGAGTAACCAGTAGTGGAAAGCCAGTGGTTTTAGCACCTTTACTTTAAAGCTGACAATGAACCTATATGGCTTTACACGTTTCAGAAATCCTCTGTACCCACATGCTGCAGAGACTCTTTCAGAGTGAAAATAATATTACATTACAAAATAGAAGTGGTTGTAAAGGTTGAAGGTCTTTTACCTTCCTTCTGCATGAAAGTAAAAAATCTTCATGACCTCGCAGCACCCACTCCCCCCCCCCAATGTGCATGAGAGCAGAGGCTCTCCCAGGTTTCTCCATTCTCCATGGCTAAGACACAGCAGCGGGAACCATTGGCTGTCAATCACAGCCAGTGAAGGAGGAGAAGGGTATGTCTCATAGATACACAGAGCTGGCTCGGGAGCGAGCACACACAAGTGCCCCCAGAGCAAGCAGGGGGGGGGGGGGCAGGGGCGCCAGTGGGGGGGCCCGAGAAGAGGAGGATTGCGTCTGCTTTGTGAAAAACCATTGTACAGAGCAGGTAAGTAGATGTTTATTTATTTATTTTAAAACATTTTAAATCGCAAGCCTTTAATATCACTTTAAATCTGACACTCACAGTTGAAAATAGGATGTTTTTTCCAGTTAAGGCATTGCCTCACGGCTAAGCATTATTAGAAGGAGAGAGATTATATTGCCAGAGCACAGTTGTTTAGCTTTATTCCATCCAACTATAACATCAGCAAATAGGCAGTTACCATTCTCTGTTTAAAAAAAGAAAAATTCAATTGCATAATCTCATGGCACCTTAAAAGTGCACATAAATCATTCAATTGTATTGCATTTGGTAGTCAATTTAGGAATATAGTATTAATGTTTACACTGTTTTGGGCCAATACACATTCATTTTCTCATAATAATAGAACATTTAAATATTTAGTTAAAGATGTTTAGAATTTATATTGATTGTTAAAGTGGAATTTAACCTTTGCCAAAAAGAAAAAAAAAACAATCCTGCCCAGTGCTGCGGTGTCAATGCCCTCATCTGTGTTGGGTGCTTCCACCTTCTCCTAGTTTTCCTTCCTAATTCTGAATCTTCAGCTATTTCATTTGCTGGGCCATGATGACGTCACTCCTATGCTATCACACAGGAGTCACATTGTCACAAGCCAGAGCAGCTCCATAATTGTACACTGAGCTATGCATGCGCATCTCAATGTACACAAGTACTGCCAGGTAGGAAGAAAGACAGAGAACAGGAACCATAATTCCATTTTAAAAATAGGTTTCTTACAATAGTATTAAGGGTAGTAATTCTGTATTTCATTTATTAGACACAAATCTCAGTAGAAAATTAATGTACAGCAAAAGAAAACATTTTGTATATGGATGGGTCATTTACTAAAGTCAATACATTTTGCCCAGACTTGTGTGCATTTTAAACACGCAAATGGGTTAAGTGGAAAATCTATTTTTTTTTCTCCTTGCAATTTGGGCCTGTTTACTAAACTCTGGTTCCCTGATCTAACACAACTTTTACCAGCGATGGTAAATCATCTCTTACAGCCCTGGAACATCTTTATTTTACTATTTTGTAATATCACGTGCACAATATGTGCTATGTGTTTGTGTTATAATTTATTAAACTGAAGGGCTGAAATTTATGAAGTATCTTCTGGGCACAGTCTTTAAAGCCTGCAGAGGTCACTTTACCAGATGTGAATAAGGGAACCTTCGAAAAGAAAAAAAAGAAATAATGGTAAAGTGTGCAGAAGGGGAGTAAAAACATGCCGTTCCTGGTGATTATGAATAAATCATCTTTTAATTAGTCAAAGTAAGAACAGCTCACTTACACTAAATGCTAAGCACTATTGAGGCTTCTACTTCTTTGAATGGATTTACAGCATTAAAGGGGTTACAGCTTGCAGTCTCTTTCACAAAAGTGAGAGCGACTCTGTTCTACGTGTGATGTGTTTCTCCTTGATAGGCTGCCAGCAGAACTGCTGGTACAAGGCTCTCACACATAACGTAGCCATCAGCACTGCTTATTGGAACACACTGTGTTTGGATAATTTACTTTCGCAATAAACAAAAGATTAGAGAGGAACATTTCAACAACGTAGTCCATGTGGCACTGAGATAAGTAGAGAAACATGTTGCATTTAGACATGGTGCCTTGCAAAAGGGGCAGGCTGGCCCTGGGTGATAGAAAAGAAACATTTGGATCAACTTGCTGTAAATATGCTCACTCTTTCAGTACACTGTATTTGAACACAAGTCATAAGATATTCTGCCTGGCCACATTTTCCCTATTCTAACCTATATAGCCTGATTGAACCTTGTTCAGTTACAATTTCTAAATGCATTATACCTAAACAGTATTTTATTATTATTATTATTATTATTATTATTATTATTATTATTATTATTATATTTGGACTCCATCATTCATCTACTGGCCAAGTATATTTTCACTGTGTATATACTGTAAATTAACTGTGAAGGTATAGACAGATAGCTATATATTAATAGAGATAGTTAGAAAGTTAGCTAGATAGATAGATAGATAGACAGATAGATAGATAGAGAGATAGATAGATAGATAGATAGATAGATAGATAGATAGATAGATAGATAGATAGATAGATAGATAGATAGATAGATAGATAGATAGATAGATAGATAGATAGATAGATAGATAGATTCAAATGAAGAGTAGCTTTATTGGCACCCAGATTTCTCCCATGGTTCATAATACACAACTGGGGTCAGATGGTGAACACCACATCCAATTCCATCCAAATAGTGCATAGAGAAGAAGAATCTCTCTAAATGCCTCCATGCAAATTAGACAGGGAGCGAAGGAGGTGCCCGATGTTCAAAAAGAAGTGGGATATTAGAAACCGGTAGCAGGGTTGGGGCATCATATAGGTTAGCTCTCACTTGCATTAGAACTTAGCAATGTCCTACATGACATTGGAGGGCAAAACGACCCACACCACAGGGTTCTTGTTCATCTGCAAAGTCTGCACATATGCTATTTCTGTTCTTCACTGAAGCCAGCTCTGGGAAGTCTGAAAATGTTCCTTTGTAAGGAGCTGTGCCTATGATACAAAGGTTAACTGTTTGTTTAGTCTAGGGGATATTAAAAGTACTCTTCCATACCTGATGCTATGCGCCCCAGAACATGGTGCTCCCCTATGCTCCTACAGTTGGCTGTCCCTTGGCGTCTTCCTGTACAATGCAACGTAAATATTCACCAGCACACAATATCCTCAATTACCTCCAAACAGTTTTTATTGAAGAAAGATCAATCACAAACAATGTAGTGCAAAGTTTCAGAGCCATGCAGGACCCCTTCATCAGGCATCACACGCCTGAAGAAGGGGTCAAGCGTGGCTCTGAAACATTGCACTACATTGTTTGTGATGTGATCTTTCTTCAGTAAAAAAACATTTGGATGCAATTGAGGATCCGTGGCATACTGGCAAATATTTACTTGTGTTGTGTATGCTCCAGTATCCAGCTGGTGCACACTGCGTCACCTGATACTTTTGAGAGCCCATTCCAGGAATGTGTGCGTAGGGAATATGGACTGTTTCCTGCACAATGCAGAGCTACTGCATCTAACAATACAAGTTTTATAGCTGAGGCCCAGTTGCAAAAACAATATGTGTGGGATTCCTTACAGTTCCAGAAGACTGGAAAAGGCAGCAAACTTTCAGGAAAAATGCAGGATTTACCCTGCATCAAACATTACAAAATTTGCAGCTGAGACCCAGCTGTTAAAATTAAGTATGGCACCATTATAATGTCAAAGCACCAGAAAAGTCTAAAAGAGGTGGCAGGAGCTGATATTTTTGATATGTATTAACCAGTCTTCCATCATGTTGTTCACATTCTACAATAACTGCCTCCACCTGCTGTCACACATACAAAGCCTCCCAAATATTCAATATTCAAAACAAAGACATATTAGGCTTCACTCCCAATCTGTTCAAATCCAAACTCAAATTTGACATTATTTGGAATAACTGTTCTAACAAGCCACTCCCATTGTGGTGTTGAAAGATATGGGTGACCTGTACAACTCTGTCCAGGTTTGTTATGGTGAGGGACACAGAAATTCTCAAATATTATTTGAAATTGGCATTGTAGATGGTTTTTCAGAGGAGTAATTAGGAACAATTCTTAAGTAATGCAACAAGTTACGTCACTGAGAATTTAATGTGACACAGCATAACATTTTACTTAGCAGGTTAGGTTTGACAAAAACCAAGTGGCAAATCTCTTCCTTAGTGTCTGGGGCTGCTTAGTTGTAGAGAGCAGCATAGAACAGAATTTTTGTGGAAAAAATAAAAACTAAAGCATTAAGAAAAACCGCAAGGCTGTCCTGAATGTGATACAGTATGTCCCCGTGGGCAACAGCAGAGAGAGTAAGGTTGGGTTCACACCTATGCAAATTGGAATGCAGCTTTCCCCGCTTCCAATTTGCATAGCAGGAGAATGTGTCTGGCTCTCTATGGAGCCGGTTCACATATCTCCGCAGAAGGTCCGGTGTGATTTGCTGAAAAACCTTGTGCCTTTTTTGGTGCATTTTAGGTCCGAAGTCAGCTCATAATCCAGGCTGAAATCGGACCTGAAAGGGTGAACCATCACGCACTGGATCCTTGCTGTGCTACGGATTCGGCAATAGTGTAAACTCGGCCTAAAAGTGGCCGATTATAAAACTGTGAAGAATCAGCACCATTTGTAGTCTCCTCCACTTCTGATTGTTCAGCAGTATTATGGAATGTAGATATATTTAATTGAAGTAGCATGTGCACAGAGACTAATGTGTACAGTATACAAACATATAATCATAGAAAATATCTGTAGGAGCAAAAAAATTGATTTATATTCCCTGTCGTAGCTGAAGTATGAATTTACTATATAAACCTACTGTTTTTTTCAACAACTGTACATAAAAATGTGAATGCTTTCATTATAATAAAAAGTTTGAATAGCATGTTATCTACAGCTTTCATTTCAAGGCACCACTTGTGTCTTTACAATGCTTAGCAGTACAATTCTATGCCAGTTTCTAGTATAGAAATAGCATAAAGCAAAAAATGGCTTTTATAAACATACAGCCTTCTATCTACCCTACTTCACTTTCTAGAATGTGTCAGTGAAGTAGAGTTTTTTTTTCTATGTTACCAGCGTAACGTAGATAATGTTGTAGATAAGTTCAATGGTTCCTTTCTACCGATCCTTTCAAAGCTAATGTACGCATAAATGAACAATCTACATCACAAAGCAAGTTCCAACACTCGGGTTTTCTTGTATCTTCAACCAAAGTTCTGCTTACTCTGAATATTTGAATTAGTGTTTTGCATATGATAACAAACATTTAAAACTACAATGCTACACTTAGCTACACTAATTTGGTAAGAAGTTACATTTAAAGTAAGCCTATCACACATCTGGGCCATTTAAGTATACGAGGAAAAATCTATAAGTAGAGGTAATCTTTAGTAAAAACAACATGTCAGATTGTTTGTTAGATCTAGAGATATAGGCAGATGAAGGTATATGCAGACATGTACTGAAAGCTACAAACATTGAAAAAGCTGGGCATGGTCTTTCCCTCCTCCTAAGCTTCCCTATTGATCAGTGAGGATGCCCATCACATTATTGGATCATATAGGACCACTCAGGGCCAAACATGACTTTTACAGATGCCTGTATTTCTGAATTTACTGATCATACTGACATGTAGGTTTCACTGCTTGTGACCTTTGCTTTTATGTTGTTTTGCTTAGCTTGAATTGCACTGGCTTGCAATGGGTTTGCTTAACCACTTGACACGCAGGCCAATTCTGATATTTCTCACATACATTTAAAAATCAGAATTTTCTTGCTAGAAAAGCTCAAACATTATGTTTTTTTAAACAGAGACCCTGGAGAATAAAACGGTTGTTGTTGTACTTTTTTACAATATTTGTGAAGCAGTTTTTCAAATGCAAATTTTCAGGAAAAAATACATTTTAATTAATTCAATAAAGATAATGTTACACCAAGTAAAAAGATGCCTAACATGTCCACACCAAGTAAATAGATGCCTAACATGTCATGCATTGAAATTGTGTATGCCCATGCAACGGCAACAAACGACAGTATACTGTACAAATCTTCACAGGTGATGCTTTAAAAGCCTTTACAGGGTACCATTTTAGAGTTATACAGGAGGTCTGGTGCTAGAAGTATTGCTCTCTCTGATGTTCATGGTGATGCCTCACACATGTAAATAAACAAACCAAACCCAGAAATGACAAAATCCTTGTCACTTCATGTTTGTGACATCACAAAGGGGAAGGAACAACATCAGTTCTTCTCACTCTGTGTACTGTGAACATGTAAACAAAACACCAGCGGGCGCTCCTGAAAAAACACATGGATACCGTCTACGGGTGGAAAGTGTATAAAGCGCTGTTAGCAAAATGGATTTCAGAGCCCAATTACATCAAAGACCAGATGTCAAATAAAAGGTCAAACGTTTATTCCAAACAATTTAAAAGCATGAGAAACATGACCGAATGTTATGCAGTATTACCGGTGGTTGACCAGGCACAGGCTTGCGGCAGGAGGAATATTCTGGGGGACCTAGGTGGAAAGAAGATCCTTGTTGGGAGACTGCCCACCGCGGTCAAACAGCGGAGGGACTCCAGTTACCGCAAGTGACATCACCAGAACCGAGGAGGTCAGCTGATACAACCTCGGAATGCTGGAGAACTATTTATGCAAATCATGACATTTGTAGAAAAAGTGAAAAACTGTAAACAGCTTTAAGACCTCCTATAAATACTGTACCTTGTCATGGCAGGCCAGGATATGCAGAGAACCATAATGCAAAACAAATTATTTGCAGACATTTGGTATTAATAATCTTATCGCGCCAGCAACACATGGGTGGAATAGTAATTTTCAGTCAGCTCTCCATTATTATTTGTGTGAGTGAAGTTTTTGGCCTATTCCAGTGCTTAGGTACTGCAATGGTGGCAAATATAATGTTTCCACAAATAGACTTCAGTTTCAAAATTTTAAATGTTTGCAGCTAGAAAAGTATTGATCTGTGTCTCCAAGTTTGAGGTCTATTCCAGTGCCTCTCCATTTAAAAAGATTCTTCACTATTGTCTCAGATACAGTACATGGTAATATTTACAATATTTCAAGTAACTGCCTCAGCCAACCCTTATATTATGGCATAACCAAGCTGCTTACATACTGTTTAGACACTATAAAAGTCAAGGCTATTGTCTCTGAAGTAATACTCTCTGATGTATATTTCATCGTAAAACCTGCCTCTTCTCTCCCTCTTACTTTGTGACCTAACTAAGTTTCTTACATACTGTCCAACCACTGTACAATAGACATGGATATTGTCTCTGAAACTCTTTAGAACTAAGGATAAAACATGCATTGTCTATCCTTCTTACATTGTGGTCCAACCAAGCCTTCTTCCTGCTCTCCAGCTGCTTACATACTCTTCATTCACTGTACAATATGTTTGGCTATTTCCTCTCAAAAAAATATACTCTAATGTTTATTCCAAATAAAACATCTCTTGTTGTTATGTCATACATTGCAGATTAATCAAGTTACTTACATGCTGTCCAGTCACTGTACAATTATTGTGCATATCGTCTCTCAAGTAATATATGCATTGGCTTTCATGTTTATATTTCAGCCTAACCAAACTACTTACGTACTGTCCAGCTACTATACAATGGGGTTGATTACTAAAACTGGAGCGCGCAAAATCTGGTGCAACTCTGCATGGAAACCAATAAGCTTCCAGGTTTTTTGTCAAAGCTTTATTGAACAAGCTGAAGCAAGAATCTGATTGGCTACCATGCGCAGCTGAACCAAATTTTGCACTCTCTAGTTTTGGTAAATCAACCCCAAATTCTGTTGCTATTGTTGTTCAGATAATGCACTCAAACCTGCATTGTCTTTTCAACTTGCCCTGTAAATTGCCCTCACGTACGATTTCCCAAACATGTATTGGATTTATCATATCCATCTTAAAAGGAGAATCCTCTTCATTATGTATAATATTATGTACATTATGTACAATATTTTTTTAAATGTTGTTGGCATTGGTGTATGTCCCGTGTGACAATGCCAGCTCCCCATGCCATATTTTGACAATCACTTACCTATTAGCCTTGAAAATGGCCAAGATTGAATATCACTTCCGTTAGAGTTCAACAAGGTTTGGTTTTAAAGAATAACTCCACTTTTGTTGAGAAAAAAAACCACTCTGGGTGATCTATGTGCATAGAATTCAAAACGTTGTTCCTGATTCCTACATTTTGCTGTTCTGAAGAAATAGCTGTTTGTTTGTCTGTGTCCATGTGGATAATTAATCTAATGGGAGTGATGTTATAATTATCAATCAGCTGCTGCATTTGCAGGGTTCTAATGAGCAAAGCGGCAGGGTCTGCATCCTTTTAGATGTGATTTCCCTTTGAGAGTATCTCCCCCAAAAAAATACATTTTTGTTGCAGGGGATGCCCAAAATCTGACTTGTATGTAGTGCAGACTTCTGGGACAATCAGTGAGCCAATCCTCCACATAGGAAATGAGATATCTGGGGGACATTTTGTACACAATCTGTGTACAGAACACCTCCAGGTAGCCATATTGCAATGCATTTTATAGAAAATTACAGACTGAAATAGAAAGGTAATTTTTAATAATATTCAATCACAATATGACTTGTGTAGCAAATGCTATATTATGTTTTTATTTGCTATTTTTTTCCCCATGAAAGTGAAGTTATCCTTTAAGTTTGCAATTTTCTTATGCTAGGTTCGGCGAATTTCCCATGAACCAAGCCCAGACACATTTGCTCATCCCTACTCAGCTACAATATTTTGTCTGGCAGGTCAGAAGAAGTGATTATTTTCACACTGCTTCATGGGTTATTCCTCTTCTCTGTAGCACGTAGCATACTTGGATGAGATTTAGTGCCGATTTAAAATGGTATTTTTTATCAGTCACACACAATAATATTAAGCTATTAATACAATTCTTCTTAAGCGGATTACAATAAAGATTTAATGTCCCACTTTCAGCTTAGAAAGTGATGCTCAGTGTGAATTGCTCATAAAATGATATCCAATCAGCCAGCTCTGAGTTACTGCTCTCCCTGGCATTCATGTCCCTCATACATTACTATAAAATGTATGGCAAGTCCTCTGACTTGATTAAACGGTAATACTTTATTCAGTTTTATTCAAACATACTAGGAAAAGTCAGGTATTTTGTGTGTGTACTTCTCATAGGTAAAATATAAAGAGTCTGAATTACTAAAGAAAACAGGTTCACCCAGCCCGTATTCAGCTCAAATATCAACTTAGGGGAATGTAACAAAAAAGACATTTCACTTGAACATGAATAAATATATATATTAACACTTCTCGCTGTATCTTCTGGAGTTATTGTGGGATTATCACCATTTTTATCGTTTTTCCTTTTGCACTTATTTGGACTTTTGTTCACTTATTTTTTTGGACTCATTTGTACTGTCAATTGGGCATGGTGTCTCTATAGACTTTGTTTGATCACTCATTAGTATATTTATTTTTTGTTGGTTTAGTGCTGCACTTTTGCTTTTTGGAATACATTGTGTTGGTTATTATCTATTAACCCGTACTAGCAGATTTTTACTGTCATACACAATTTTTTTATCTAAGTGCAGATTTTTTAGGTTTTATATGGATAAACACATGCTAGTACAGCAATTATTGCTTTACTAAATCAGATTAAATCTGACTATACATGCCTCAGTTTTTTTTGCTTAGCCAGTAGGCTGGGTGAGAAAAAATGAAACCGATTCCCCCATCCATGTAATCAAGGTGGATGAGGTAATGCTCCTTGCTGAGTCATTGTATTCTGAAAGTGGATGAGTCAACTAGACTCTTCCACTGTCATAATACACTGATTAGCCCTGCAGCTTATTGGCTGCAGCACTGATTAAACTAAAGTTTTCCAGCAAGCCCACTCGTGAGCAGTTGTACAGTAGAGCGACTGCTCTTGAATAGGACGACTGGCCATAGATGGATCAAAATATGTCCGTTTCATCCGGTTCCTTCTGAAAGATTATTTAAAGATTTTTCTGAAGATGTTTACATTTTTGATAGCGTAGGGAAGAATTAGAACATCTGTCCTTTTTTATTGCTAAAACAAAATCAAACCATGCCACACCTATTCCTCATAATAAAATTGATGTGGGTGCGTGGCCAAAATAGGAGTACCGAGTAGGTCCAATGAACAATAGAAGCTAGCATACAAAAATTACATCCAGAATTTTTTTTCTGAAAACAACTTATCAGAGACATGGAGGAATCCTTTATTGGGGTGATATTGGGGACCTCTGTAAAAATTTTAGACATAATCCATGCATGCTGGCTTCTATAATCCATTTGTGTTTTTTTTTTTTTTTGCTTTCTATGTCCCCACTGAGAATATCTTATGTATCTATTTGCTTTGGTGACCACTGTCACCAGAACAGGAATAGAAGGGAAATTTCCAATAGAAATTATCTACATTTGACCAGGGTGTTTCCTTAGTTTTGGAAACATCTCCTTCCTCTGATTAAGGTAGTTCTCCCCAGAGAATGGCAAAAAATACAGGAAGTTTAACCATTCTCTGTAGGTCGCACACATCAATTAACTAAAAATAGCATTAAATATAAAATGCAGGACACAATAAAATTTGGTATATAAAATGGCCGTGTTATCTTTATTGCTATTAAAATTGAAATCTATTAAAACTTTATTCAAATATCAATAAGTAAATACATATATATTCAAAATTAAACAAACTTTAAACTCGCTCAGTCATAGAACTCAAGCTATAAATTAATAATTAATAAAACAAAGTCCCCCCTTGTTTCAAGGGTGAAATAACCACATAATGGTACCAGCGACAGGGTGGGAGGGAGGGGGAGCTCGTCAAGCTGATCCAGGACAACTGTGAGCGGGGTCCGTCAAGTGGGGCCTTTTATAGACTCATACACATGTGGAAAAATGTTTTTCCCGCCTAAAAGCCTTGTGACAGGTACTCTTTTTTTTTTTTTGTATATACCATTAAAAAACGTTGTTAACAAACATCAATCCCATGTTGTGGGCTCTTAATCTGTTCCCACTTGTCATTCATCTAAACGTTTATGTCAGTATGTTAAATGTGGTTACTTAGAACATGAGACAATAGTTTTGTGTGTTTTATTCACAAATACAAACAAATGTTAGCTACTTTCCAACAGGAAAGAGAGGAATTGATAAAAAAAAAAAAAAAAAGGAAGAAGGAAAGGGATTTTCCTTTCCCATTACTATAGGATCTTGTCTGAAAAATAATAATAGAGAGAAAGTCTGACATGACATTAGTAATACTATCTACTGCAAAATAGTACCAACCGTGCAGCAGTTAATGTAGCTTCTCATTTGCATCAGGAAATATAATAAGCGCCCCTAAAGCGTGTTAGCTTTTACAGTAGGAGAGTGAAAATGCGCTGAGAAGGAAGCTTGTCAAAGTCTGTGGGGAAATGCTGAGTGCTTGTGGGAATGATTTATTTGTAGCTGGATTAGCTTCAGGAAAGATTCAATTATTCCTGGAGACAGTAGAGAAGTATGACTGCAAAACGGAGAATCAAGATTTACTCCAGTACTCTTTGTGACTTTGTAGATGCTTTCATCAAGGGTTAATAGTGCATTCAAAAAGAATGGAGTACGTGTTTCCTAACCCATTCATGCCCAGTGGTATTGTATACCATTAATGCAACCTAAAATACCAGTTAGAACTTTTTTTTTTTTTTTTTTAACAATTCAACTAGAAAGTGCTTAGTACATTGCCTTTATCTGATTCTTAACAACAACATGGACTGTCATTTTATCACTGTCCAGTAATTCTTCTCATGTTATGAGAACTGTTATGTTCAGTTCTTATTCTCTTCACTATACCCATAGTTGATAGTAGCAGCAATTGTTAAAGCTGAGCTCCAAGTGCAACAACTTTCATTTAAAACAATATATTCAACAATAGCCACAAAGGTTAAATACTCACGTTGTGTGCCCTACAGTAAATGCCTTTGCAAACCCAGGTATTATATGTAGTAGTAACATCATTATTATACTATACATAACTTCTGCAGAGAGAAAAGCAATGGGAAGGGCCCAGCAGGTCCATCCACTACAGGATGCATGCAGAAAGCTACAGGAGGGGGCAGATAGGAGACCAGTCACCCTGCACAAAGAGAGAGCAGAAGTGACTGGTCCTCATAGAGGAAATTCCTGCACAGTGGTAATGTTTCACAATGGATTACTGCACAGGTCTGAAAAAAATACACAAAGCACACCAAGATTCAAGTAATGCCGCGTACACACGACCAGAACTTTTCGATGGACTAGGTCCAACGGTCTTCCCGTCGGACTTTCCGAATGAATGGACTTGGCCACACACAATCACATCAAAGTCTGACGGATTCGAACGTGATGACGTACGACCGGACTAGAATAAGGAAGTTCATAGCCAGTATCCAATAGCTGCCCTAGCGTCGTTTTTTGTCCATCGGACTAGCATACACACGAGTGGATTTCCCGATAGGAACTGGGCTAGGTGGAGTTCCGGCGAAAAAATTTGAAACATGTTCTATTTCTAAAGTCCATCAGATTTTTGGACAGCAAAGGTCCGATGGAACCCACACACGATTGAATTGTCAGACGGATTAGTTCCGTCTGACCTTTGCTGTCGAAAAGTCTGCTTGTGTGTACGCGGCATAAGAATATACATCTCAAATGTATTTGGACAACATTTGCTTATGTCAGAGTTTGACTTTAAATGAATGTGAATGCTTCTTTGAACTGCAATGCATGTATAGGCTTGAATGGCAATAGGAACATGTATGTGAGCTGGTGTGTATTTGCATGCCTTTCACTTCCCTTGCCTTTTTTTATCAGATACTAATATAGAATTACAGACCAAAGAAGCAGACATCATTGACTGTTCACTGCCACAGGCTACCCAGTATCAGGGAATGTTTTCAACCATGGTTGTTCTCCGTGGTCCACCTACCCCAAGCCCAGCCATAAAGATCAGTGACCATGTACATACTAAGTTGGGTGCATGTGCCTGGGAATTACATTATTATAAATATATTGGACTGTAGGTGTGTGCACCCTATTGCATTAGGGTGTGTACCCCAATGCTCAAACACAGAGCAACAGAGGTAGTGGCTAGGGGTGTACACCTGTCATGGTCATGATGCTATGCTTTGCAGCCATGACAAAAATTTCAGAGTGCAAAGCAAATGTGAAGAAGTCCTTCACTTTTTAAAATTATTTTTTGAAATGTTATTTGTTCTATTTTTTAATGTTTTTTTAGATTTTTATTTATTTTTTACATTTTTTAACTGTCCTTTTGGGTGGCATTGGTGAAATATTAGGGTTCTAAACAGACCCCTGATGTCTTACATTTAGGACTGAGGACAGGATGGAAGCACAGATGCTAGAACTGATCCTCCCTGCAACGCAGCTGGAGGGAGGGAGAGAAAGAGAAATTGGAAGAGCTGCAGGGGGAGGAACAATAGGACCAGTATCTGCAATAAAGCAGTACAACCAGTGCTCCTGCTTGGCAGGTGCCCGGGACACACTTTTTGAACTAATAGGACACAGGCCTGGTACAGGGGGGCCGGCTGTACTGCCTTATCATTGGCCCCAGCGCACGGGATAATTAGGGTGTGCCCAGGCACACCCCCTGCACATACCTATTTATTGGTGTCACATATCTGGTTGAGGCCGAGCTAACAGGAGGGCTTTCCCTTACACCTCCTATCCTGTTTATCCCGAAGGTGGTGACAGGATATAACAGAGCACGGGGTGCCTGGTTGGAGATCCTAGACAGAAGGTGCCAAGCAGTGGGCAGGTTTGTGGAATGGCCGATGCAGGTACATGCCAACAGGTGCAGGACAGCAGGCAGACTGGTGGACTAGCAGGTGCAGGTATACAGCAGCAGGTGCAGGACAGCAGACAGCAACCAAGCTGGAGAGCAGGCAGATGCAGGGTCTAGGGTGATCAGGCAGGCAAAAGTCAGTAATTACCAAGCAGCAGAGGTACCGAATTGGATCCAGAGAAGAGTCAGTACTAAGCTAGGGTCAGTATCAAGAGAGCAGAGAAGGTACCGGAACAGAAGGCAAAAGGCAGAGTCGGGTCACAAGCTGGGTCAGCAATCAGGTATCAGGAACGATCAGAGTCAAACAGGCTGGTTATACACAGGAACAAGTACAGGATCAGGTCACAGACGGTAGAAGCTGACGACCACTGAGCAATCTTCTGATCTATGGAGCCAGTTTAAATTGGCAAGAGGGTGCCAAGTACTCACGCACAATCAGACATGCACACGTGCACAGATATGTTAGTGAGTCAGGAATGCACAATTGTCACTTTGTCGAATTCTTCTACTCATGTGCACGAGTTACAGAACCTTTAACTGTCAATTGAGAATTCTTATTATAACAATTATTATAACAAGTGCACATCTTCGTGCACGATTATGCATACAATTTTCCTGACAATTGGACATATTTTAGATACAGTATATGCTGAAACGCTAAAAATAGTAAAGCCTAGTATCTCTACAGATAAAGTATTTGTGTTTTACAATTGGCACTTCAAACATTGACAGTTTATTTTATTGGTATGGTTGACAATGAAACATGAACGCAAAGATGTTGTTCACACATTTGTGGTGGTTCTACTGACATGATTTAAACGCTTTTAAAAAGTATATTTTATGATTTATGGGTTCTAAGTACTATTGCAATGACAAGCAAACACTTTGTTGTTATAGATCATTAGTTCTATTTCTTTATTTCTTCTTTTGTTGTGGCATGGCTGATTCTTGAACATGCAGTAACAATTTTTACATCTGTGTAAATCATTACATTTTTAACAAATGTTTATGTGGATGCCAACATGTGGCAGCAGTGCAGTTCAGTTAAAAAGATCTTTGTAATGTGTTTCATGCAATGCCAGTTCCCTTTAAACCCTTGTAAAAAATGGTTATCAATGCCAATATGAGGTGCAGTACCTATATATTGAATCTGTTCCAAATGCTAAGTGAATCAGTATGACGTTTACTGCTTGCACAACTGCTTTCCCTGACCGCAGAAAGAATGTATCAGCTCTTCCAATGTTGTTATGATTAGAGCTGAGTTGTAAAGATGTTTATAGAAAATGAACTGTTGCCAGTTCTCTAAATATGTTGTAAATATCCTCAGTTAATTTTTTTTTTTTTTTTTTAATATAAACCCATGTTAAGCCATTATTACTATGCACAGCCTTAAAAATGCATACTATAATATGAATAGGATTTTTTTCAAATGCAGATTGAGGTAGAACACATTATTCAATTCTGGCTGCTGTAGCAGATAATTTGTCTTAGTTGTGATAGTTTGGGTGTGGAATTGTTGCTGGAAATTGCTGGCATTGTGCAATTTGAGGTGGTAAACCTTCAGGCAAATATTGATGTAATACATTTGTTTTTATTTTGATATTTGTTTAATAGTTAGGATTAGGCATTACATTTTCTTAAAAGCCCAACTCCAGGCACGGAAAAAAAAAAAAAACCCTTGCAGTCGACAACCCCCCACCCTGCAGATGCTCTTTATGTCTAGGGCTGACAGAAATACTTACCTTATTCCATGTCCCAGCAGGGTCCCTCCAGCAATGTGCCCTATTACCCATAGCTTCTTCTCCAAACTCCAAGCTGTAGCTTGGCACAAAATTCAAGGGTGTCTTTAGATGAGGGTTGAGGTTTAAAGTCAACCTATCACTTTGCCCATTCAGGACAAAGTTGAAGGTTCTCTTGAAAGCCCATCACCCCCCTCCACCTGACATTTATCATCTATGCATTCTTTTACCACACTCTTCACCTAACAGGGCCGTGGGATAGAAACCTTGTGTAAGCTCGTGTTTAGGCAAGGTGATTGGCAGTTTAGCTACAGAGAGCTGCATTGTGGGAAGAGAAGAGCGCATGTTCTCCCAATACCCGTAAGTGCCAGGCATTTGAAAGGGCTCCAACTGTAGCAGTAAGATAGAGGAGTGTCTTATCAACAGGATTGGTGTCTTTGACCATAATGTTTACTTTGGGGGTTAGGTAAAGTTTAACTTTAGGATTAGGTTTAGATTAAAGGCTACAGTTATAATTTGAGGTGGGTTAATATATTTTTTTGAGGCTGAGTTCACACCTAACACAGATGCGGCTTGCAGCAGGGGTCTGGTGCGTCCTTGTTCTCTGTTTTTGGGAAGAATCAGGGCTGCATTTTGCCTAAATTCGGCCCTGAAAAGAAGCCAAAGACGCACAAGCATGCAAGTCGCTCTGTAGCCGCAATGGAGATATGTGAACCGGCTCCATAGAGAGCCGGTCGAAAACTCCTGTCATGCGAATTTGAAGCAGGGAAACCCACATCAGATTTGCATAGGTGTGAACCCAGCCTGAGTCTATTTCAGCTGTCTTTTGAAATAGTTCAGGCACTGTGCTGAAAAGTATCACGCCAAAAATATTGCATCCAAAATGAATACAGTGTTGTCCTATTGTATATTTGGTACACATTTATTTGCAGCTTAGTCCGGTTAAACTTTATGAACGTGTCTTTATGAAACCTACCAGAAATTATAGTCAGTCAGTAATAGAAAAGACAACCAATAATTTTGAAAGTACTTTTATATAATAAGTAGGCAAAGAGGTTGGCTTATTGGAAGTAAAAGTAAAAACTAGAACTGTTGACTTTGCAAAGTAAATGGTCAATGAGTTTAGCAAATAGGATGAAGCTGTGTTCAATAGAAGCAGTCAATAACTGTATGTGTTATCAAAAGTCCTGTTTTTTTTTTTTTTCCCCTCACATGTGATTGGGTTTTGAAAGTAAACATGGGTTCCCCTTATTGACTAATGTGCACATTGCAAAGTGAACACTATTTACACTTTAAATCAACCCTAATGACATCTCTATAAATGAATGCTATCTCTATACATGAACAAGCAAAATATGCTTATTTTTAGTATTAATCATAAATCTCAGATTTAGGACATCATTGACAGTGGACAGTGTTTTCTTTTTCTAACTAAAGAATTAGAATTTCTAAAGAATAATGCAGTATATAATTATTCCTTTAATTAGATAACGAGAGGTTGGCGTGCTGTCTTGTTACCATATTTAGCTCTGTACTATGTATGTATATATATATATATATATATATATATATATATATATATATATATATATATATATACAGTACATATACAGTTCTATCTATGCAGGATTATTCTAAAAAAAAATCTAGGATTTTCTTACAAAATCCCAAAAAGTCTATACCAAAGATTTCAACAGTCTTAAAGCAGAATGTGTGCAGGAAAGCATAGCAAGAGAAAAAATGTATACATGAATATTTTCAACCTTTGCTGACTCTTATGACAAAATACATTGCATTCCAACTGTGAACAAATAAGGCCTAACTATTGAAGAGAACCTGTCAGAATGGTGGTTATGGCTCATACCTTGGGCACTTAAACAACACTGGAGGCTACCATTGCCTTCTAGGACCAGTCTTAGAAGTAAGGCAGGCATGTCACTGATCGTCATACTACACTGGTCTGCTCTACCCCAGATGTCAGGCAATGACATACAATGCTGAAAGCAGCCCAGGTTTTGAAGGGTACTACTCTCCAGAAAACTTTTCCTTTTAAGAGGAGGTCCAGCCCCCTATGAAAAATTAACAGTCAGCAACTACAAATACTGCAGCTGCTGGCTTTTAATATATGGACACTTACCTGTCCAGGTAGTCCGCAATGTCAACACCCCAGCTGATCTTCGGATTGGCTGCCAGGTGCAGCCCCCACTATTCCTGGTAAGGGAACATGGCAGTGAAGTCATTCGGCTTCATAGCCGGTTCCCTACTGCTCATGCGCAAATCAAGCTGTGCTTTCTAAGGCCTCTTGTACATGAAATGCTGTTTATGCCATCTACTTTTTCATACTTTTTTGTGTATATTTCCACGCATTTTGTGCATATGCGCAATTTTCGCACACATTTGTGTGCATGCTGATTTGCTTATTTGTTCGTTGATAATGTTAATGGACAAATGGGTGCACATATTTGCACGCATGAGCCATAAATTACTGAACAAAAATGCAGATTTTTCTATTTTTTTTACTGAAGAATACACAGAGCTTGTGTGCATAGGCCCATTACAATGAATGAGCCGTATTTTAGCTCAGTAAAAAAATAAGCTGTACTGAGATTTTTCAAGCTGCAGTGTGCAAGATGCCCAATTGGTGCGGCGGCGGAGGAAGGAAGAGGGGATCAAACTTCCTAGAGACCAGGACACAGCCCCGTCTCCTGGACGGAAGTGAAGAATGGTACCTGTCAAAAACAGGTACCCGTTCCCCTCTCCCCCCAGAAAGGTGCAAAATGTGGCACTGGAGGGGGAAGAGGAAACGGATGAGTGGAAGTTCCACTTTTGAGTAATTGTCTTTAAATATGTTATGTTTAATAGCATGATTTATGTAACTATCATTTACATAAATGCAAATGCTCTAAATACAGATGTTGACCAGCGCTCATTGGCAGTTTTCTGCAGGCTTTGTTGTAATAGCTATATTACTGAAACTTTCCTAATAAACTTGCAGATAAATTGCAGATTTTCTTTTTTTTCTTACATGGAATAATCCTTAATCAATTTTAAAGATTTACCAATATGTTCTCAGCTGCCAGTGTTAAGAACTTTAATCACTAGCCATACATTGTTGCTTAATCTTCTCTTTGTATGAAGCCTGTTAGTTTTTAACTTTAGCTAAATCAAAGGTGCCCAATTGTTTCAGTACCCTTTGGTAGACAGGGTTTACTACATAGGAATTCATAGCTTGTGTGCATTCCTTTTTAAAGGTCTTGATATGTATACATTTGTCAAAACATATATACTGAGAAGAACTGTACATAATTTCCCACCAAAGGTGGAACTTTTATTTGACTTTTACATAAAGAATTTCTATGAGCCTTTTTAATGGCTTCAAGCTTTTGACAACATTTTCAGTATAGGTGAAACTTTTATTTCACCTTTGTATGACAAAATGATATGAGTATTTTTATTAGCTTCAAGCTTTTGACAACATTTTCAGCATAGGTGAAACTTTTATTTCACCTTTGTATGAAGAAATGATTTTGAGCATTTTTATAGGCTTCAAGCTTTTGACAACATTTTTAGTATAGTAGATCATAGCTACTGGTCCAATAGGTTATACTTTATCAGTAGTAGATTGTTATTATTCACTGTAATCAGATATTTTCTTGACTTTGGCATAAACGTCAGCTTGGCTAAACTGGAAAATCAATGCGGTACACACATGATTAAAAGCTAATTCTGTTTTCTCTGAGAAAAGGGAACTATAGATCAGAAGTATTTTCCAACATAATGAATAATCACTGTGTGTGAGATCCTCTAATAATTTGCACTGCTTTCATTAATTGATAGCCATTTATAATCATAGCAAGGCAAAACTTTGCCAAGTCCATAAGCCATGTTGCAAGAGTTCTTTCTTAGCCTTATGAATTTAAGTGGAGTTTGGGTGTTTAAAAATAACAATAGTAATTATACAATGCAGGTAAATATAATGTAAAAATGACATTAACAGAGATTGCTGAAATATAAACATAGCTGTTTAAATGGGTTTTTTAAATATAGTGATCCAAAGATCAGATTCTATACATTAAAAATCCCCCATCACATGAATTCTATTATTGAAACATATGTTATTTAATCCTGAGAAAAAAGTAAGATGCTATGTGACATCCTGAGTTGTGTTGGGAAACAGAGAGCTTAAATATTTTACTCCCAACAACTCTGTCACGCTGGCAGCGAACAATAGCGTCTGACTGAAGTCAGCATATGAACACTGCTTGCTATGACATCTGGAGGCCTGTTGTATCTATAAGCACAGTTGTAGACAAATGAAAGAAGGCAGATGTAAGGCTAGGGTGGCATCTTTGCCTCGAGCGCTCTCAGGCTGTACATTTTCCAGCGTGTCAAAAGCAGGGAGCTTTTCAGTTAGAGTAAAAACATTCTGTCACATCTGTGCACAAGCTGCTTTGCCTCCTCTCCGCTCTCAGGCAAAAAGCAGCAGAGACTTGTTCATGTTTAGCAGAGAACTAAAGTCAAAGTACCAGCACAGCATGCTTAGAGGGCTCTGGAGGAAAGTATCAAAGCAACAGGTTGAGGCAATATTCCAATCTGCAATTACATGGCGTTATCTTAACCCATTTGATGCTTACGGTAACTGAAATGCATTACATCAGTCAGCTTAGTAAGGTGAGGGTGATGTCACAGTCTCCGACATAGCGAACACAGAGATAAATGGGAAAATGCATATTCAGAAAATCTGAAGTCATATCTTGAGTCTAAGGCTAATCTAAAAACCAAATTTTTGGCTCAATAATTTTTATTACAGGTATAACATTAAAACATGCAATAATGTCAGAGACATCTAGACTGCCCACGCATGGGCTAGGACTGGCACATGGAAAACATGAAACGTACAACATAAACAAAAGAGGGAAGCCTCCTGTCTAAGCGATCACAGAGAACCTGATTGCAACATACGAATATTTGGGGTTAACCAGTAACCAGGACAAATATGTAGTAACTCAGCATTGAAATAGTCCTGGGCTTCCAAACATAACTAAAGAGGGCTAAGAGCCCCATAAAGAGAAAGAAAAGAACAGAGAGAAAAATCAAAAGAACAAAGCAGAGATAGGGTAGAGGGGAGAAAGGAGGAGAAGAGGACTCAGGATCACCTAGGATACCACTCAGAGCCTACCCACACTAGTCAGGGAGTTCAGGGAAGGCATACATCAACCATGGCTCCCAGGCTTTAAGGAACTTGGCATGAATACTAGACATGTGTTCATTGACCATCATGGCCGTCAAGTGGTATTTCATGCTCTGAAAAATGATGGGTTTCTTCGATGAATGAGCGATCATCCTTTTAGCCGCTATAAACAGATAGGTTGCCAATTTTTGTTGACGAGCAAATAAACCTGGGATAGGGCAATGCAATAATGCAAATTTAGCCTCTTTTTGGACATTCAAATGGAACAGAGAGTACAACAAACCAAACACTCTGGACCATAATCCCACCAATCCCACCAATCAGAGGCAGGTCCACCAAGTATGTATAACATCCCCATGATGACCACACCCTAAAAACAAACTTTCAATGTCAAATCACACACATGATACATGATGTATGTCAGAGGTGATAACTACCAGAAGTTAAATTACTTATATATAATAATTGCAATCAAAAAGAGTTTTATTTATCATGTATCTGAAGGTGGGGCTATTCCTGTAGCCTTTTTTAGAACCAGCCATGGTCCCACTGAACTATAAAACAATTAAAGAGAAAATTTTGTTTGGTTGCCAAACGCTATACCTTGGTTATTTTTTCTAAGACCTTTGAGAAAAACCTGAATTCCTTCCTCTTGTTATATGTTCACATTTAAAATCTAGAACTTATACATTTGTTGATGTCACTATTTTAGACTTTTTGAGTTTCAATAATCTTTCTGCACCTGTTTAAAATTCAAATGAGTACCCCCATGGAGTCCGAGACTTTCTAGTCACTTTATATGGCACCTAAATAGCTGTGTCATGGTGAATTTCCCTGCAATCTTGAGAATCTTGGATAGAATTCAGCGTGGATGGATCTGCCAAAAGACAAGATGGATCATGTTCAGAGTAAAGGCACGTTTTACTATATGTATGTGTAACCCTCATCCAGTACTAAGTAAATAGAATATCCTTTCAAATAAAGCCTTTAGCTGGAATTACATTGCGCTGTGAAATTGCTAGACTCAACAGCAAGCATAAGTAGTGTTTTTATAAACTTCCTCAGTTTTCTCTGCTTCTATATTTTCATCATTTCATATTTGCTGGTGGTTTAGTGGTTTTATACAAAAGAAACGTGCCTTCTTTTAGAGCTTGAGATATCAACATAAAGCCCATTGTGTATTAGAAGTGTGCTGTGGTCCTTCTGGACCCAGGATACAGATAATGTCATCACTCACTTTGTCTTCACTATGTCATCGCTATGCCTGCAACTTTGTCACTTAAAGTGGGTCTGATTTCAAAAAGTGAAGATTTGATATGATATAGGAAACATTAAGAAAGTTTATGGTGATAATTTCAACTTTTGTGTTAAATTCCTCATGAAAAGTATCAGTGTACTTTTTGCATTGATTCCCATCAGTCACCAGAGGGGCTGTTTTGACATGAGTCAAAGCCCTGGCTTCACCAGGATGGCTGCCTACACTTAAGCCCCATACACACTATCAGATTGCTGATTTTTGTCTTCCCATTTACCAAAACTATGTAGTAGAAGGGCCTGCCTGATTGCATACAGATTGAAACTCCTAAGTTTTGACCTCATATTATATGGTTTTGGTAAATTTGAAGGAAAAACTCAGAAGAAAATCTGATAGTGTGTATGGGGCTTTATTTGCAAGTCAGTACTGAAGAAAAGATCAGCTCCAAAAAGTTTACCAGCCATATTGGTGACTTGTCTTTGGCCCTGTACTTAACTTTTTTGGGCACAACTTTCAGCGTTCGGGACTTTTTTAAACTATTCCACACATATTGTACATCAGTGCATGAATATGTTTTGTAATCCTACCCCAGCAGTGAGGATTTTATGTATGTGTAAAGTGGGGTTTAAAGCCTTATCCCTGGACATAACTGTGCCCAAGTTAGCTATACAATAGGAATGCACTCTACAATGTACCTTGCATTCAGCCAGATTGCACAGAGTATGTATTTTATAAAATTACTTGCATGGTGCTCTGTATTGACTAAGATAGCAGGTAAGTAAACAGGTTTGGCTATAGCCCTGTCCAGTTTTAGAATGTTTTTTATTAGTGAAACATCATCTTAAGACCCATATAGGATTGTAACTGAAGCATTTAAAGGAAGTGTAAATGTATAGTCTTTTTAATTATTTTTATTGGAACAAAATGTATAAGTGTAATGCCCTGTACACACAGTCGGAAATTCTGACGGAAAAGATCCGATCGGATTATATAGTTAGAAAATGCGATCGTTTGTGGGCTCTATCTGACTTTTTCTGTTGGAAACTCAGACGTAAAAAATTTGAGAGCAGGATCTAAAATTTTCCGACAAAAAATCAGATCTGACTTTTTCTGATCGTTTGTAGAGAATTCCGACGGACAAAGTGCCATGCATGCTCAGATCAAATTACTAGACCAAAGCTATTGGCTATTAGCCTCTATGTAGTCCCGTCGCACGCAACAAACGTCACCTCTTTCCAAACAATCAGATTTTCAACAACTTTGTCCGACCGTGTGTATGCAACAACAGTTTTGGACAAAATCCGTCGTAAAAAATCAGATTTCCGGTTTTGTGGTCGGAATGTCCGACCGTGTGTGCAAGGCATAAGGCTGGGTTCACATATGAGCATGCAGCTTACAGCAGGAGTCTGTAGCATTCTTGTTCACCGTTTCAGGTCCGATTTCAGCACACATTTATGGCTGAATTCGGACCTGAAACAGACCAAAAGACACACATGGCTCCTGTGAAAATTGCACAGGAGCCGCTGCAGAGATTTACAAACTGTCTCAGAGTGCCATTTTAATGTGAACCCTGGTATTCACCTAGCCTGGTCTGTATTTTGAGGACAGGAGTAAATCAGCTATGTGAGGTACTGGAGGACTAGACCCTCAATATCTACCTGCTGCTTGCAAAAAGTATAATATTTAACATTTATTTGCAATATTTGATATATACCTGGCTGAATTTTTTTTTTCAAAAATCGATTTTCTACTTATGAACTAAATATTTGGAAAACATGATGGTTTGACTTTAATGTACTGGTCTGGCACCCCACAATCTACCACATTGTATGATGAGACAAAGCATCACCAAGAAAAAAATAATTGCAATAATTGGTGACTATTTCTTAAAGTGGTTTTTAAGACTCAAGTTTTTTTTCTTACCGAGATGCATCCTATGCATTAAGGTAAAAAAACATCTGGTTCAGCTCCCACCACCATCCCCAACCCTCAGCCCCTTTCACTTATTAGAGTCCCATCTCATTCCAGCAGTGTGCATGAAAGCAGCAGCTCTCCTGGGTCTCTCTCTTTTCATTGGCTCATGCACAAGTGGGAGACATTGGCTCCTGCTGCTGTCAATCGCAGCAAGTGAGCCAATGAGGAGAGAGTGAGGGTGGGACTTCCGAGATGCACTTCTTGTGTGAATGGACACACAGACCGTGGCTCGGGATTGAGCCTGCTCAAGTGCCCCCATAGCAAGAGGCTTGCTATAGGGGCACTCGACAAGGAGGAGGAGCCAGAACTGCCAACAGGGGTCCCAAGAGCAAGAGGATTGGGCTGCTCTGTGCAAAACTATTGCACAGCACAGGGTATGTAAGCATAACATGTTTTTCTTATTTTTTATTCTTTATTTTAGATTTTTTTTTTTTTTTTTTTTGCAATATGAAGTCACTGGAGATAAAAATTAGATGCCAAAAAAAGGAAAGTAAATGAAGAGCAGCAACTAATTAAATATTACCTTTTAAATATTTGCATGGTTGCTGCAGGCATCTGCCCCAATTGCCTTTGCCCCAGCTCTTAAAAATAAGCTCCATCAAATTTACCATGCATATCGCACATTATTCCAGCATTAAAGTTATTATTTTAGTTTTCAGTGTCACATCCTGAGAAAATATAAAAATTATTATAGTAATAATGAATGAACTAATAATCATCGGTGGTTGCTTATTTTTTTTTAACAGTAACATAAATGACAGTGGAGATCATTTCCAATGCAAAACCAAAGACAGAGCACAGAACTGCTACATAGTTTAAAAGGAATTTGCCACAAAAATATACTATTTTCCATGTGATGATTGACAGGACTTTAGTATGCTCTCTCCGAAGAATATTTATTTTCCTTTACAGGCTTCAAGGGCTACAAAAATCTGCTTGTATTTCTTTTTTGAAATGTAAAAAAAAAAAAAATGCTTTACATAACTTTTAAGAGAAGTAAATGGATCACTGTGATCCAAACTGCACCGAGTCACTGCTAAGGTAAGGAATACATTGGTGGTTATTCACTTGTTCCTTGATCCCTTGTGTTTTACATGTACATCTGAAGCTGTGCAACAAACTATTCATGAAATGCTCATCTGTCTAGAAGCCCATCTGCATGTACCTCAGGGAGGAAGCACTACAAACTGAAGTTCCTGCCAGGAATACATGATGCAGTAGCTGTCTGATTAAATGTGTTTAAAGGAGAATTACAAAAAACAAAAACAAAAAAAAAAAAAACATTTTATCAATAAGCACCTATGTCATCTGTCATGTTTTAGTTCAATAACCATTACCTTCTTCCATGTACAATAAGGGCAACCTCCTCCTTCCTCTAAGTTTGTTAGTCCTGCATGCATAACAGTCACTTCATTATGCTGCCAAAAGTTTGGGGAACTGTATTTTTAGGCCACATTTTAAAAGAATATGATTGTTTCTGATTATGAGGTTTAGGTTTTTATTAAAGGTTAGGATGAAATTTAGGGTTATAAATTGAGATGATGTTAAAACATATCTAAACCCAAGGACCACCAATGAAATTTAGGGTTATAAATTGAGATGATGTTAAAACATATCTAAACCCAAGGGCCACCAATGAAATTTAGGGTTATAAATTGAGATGATGTTAAAAAATATCTAAACCCAAGGACCACCAATGAAATTTAGGGTTATAAATTGAGATGATGTTAAAACATATCTAAACCCAAGGACCACCAATGAAATTTAGGGTTATAAATTGAGATGATGTTAAAAAATATCTAAACCCAAGGACCACCAATGAAATTTAGGGTTATAAATTGAGATGATGTTAAAACATATCTAAACCCAAGGACCACCAATGAAATTTAGGGTTATAAATTGAGATAATGTTAAAACATATCTAAACCCAAGGACCACCAATGAAATTTAGGGTTATAAATTGAGATAATGTTAAAACATATCTAAACCCAAGGACCACCATTTAATATTTTGCAACTTATCAGTCATTTCATTTGATGTCTATAATCATTTCCTTTTTTCTTTTTACTTTATTTTTAAACTGGAGATGGTTCTACACTTCCAGTTTTAGCGTGCCAACACTCATTTTGCTGTATCTATAAATGATCAGTTTTGTCATCCCAAAGCAAGATGTGTAGTAGGACTACAGAATACTCCTTTATTTTTCTTCATACCTAGGAAAAGGTATTCTATAATCAACAGGGAACGCTGAGGAAAATGTGGGAAATCAGTCCTCAATAAGGCCTATGGTCAGCCTGCAGAACCACCGGTAGCAATCCTGGGTTCCAAGGTAATACGGAGAGCCCAGAAGGGCGCCGAAGGTGGTTGGGGGGACCCCCTCTTGACCCTTGTAAGAGCAATCCAGTGGCTATTTAGCTGCTAGGATTGCTTTTAAAAGAAAGTGATCCACCAGCTGTTAAAAAAAAAAGATACCAGGGATGACATCTGCAGCTGCATATCATTACAACCACTTAAAGTCAGGCAAAGTACTGGTGCATCACCTGGCGTTAAGTGGTCAAAGTATATATAAGTATATATATATTTTTTTGAATAGAGTCACCCTTTCTATTTGTTCAGTTTACTGTTATCATCAAAAGTGAAAGTAAAAGACAATGTTAAATCTTTGTGCATTGTGGTTTTCCACGATTTATCACGTGATAAATGATACCCAAACATGCGTTTTGCGATTGCAGTGTGATTTAAGATCACAGGCAGAATCACAGCTATACTGCCTGGGATCCCAAAATGTCAAATGTGAATGGAGCCTTAAGGCAAAAAAATCAAGCTTTTACTGCCTTGTGCTTTTTACTGGCTCTTGCCTGATCTGTTTCCTTTAATAGGAATGGGTGAACTATGGACACTTAGGATACTTTGGAAATCACAAATTTTCTGTAGACTTTTTTTTAGATTTTGTAATACTAGTAATGGCAGTGATTAGTGACTTATGGCAGTGCTGTGATATTGGAGTGAATAATCGGATACTACCTGACACTTTTGACACTTTGTGGGAATCGGTGACACTAATATATTTATCAGTGCTGAAAATACTAATGACAGCTGGGAAGGGGTTAAACATCTAGGGTGATCAAAGGGTTAACTGCGTGCCTAGCTAGTGTTTATGTGTACTGTGATAGGTGCTTTTACTACGGGAAGTGATGTATTTTACCTGCTTTGCAGAGACACAAAATCCATCACTCCCCCCCCCCCCTTGTTTACATAGGCAGAGCTTTATTCTGTGTTTCTGCCTGACCATCACCAGGTGCCAGCAGACATTCAGTGCCTGGCACCCACAGATGGGCTTCTGCTGTGAGTAATCACAGCAGAAACGGCCCGCCGGGGGCCCCTAGGAAGAAGTACAGAGTCACATACATATACGTGATATGCACAGGTGGGCCACCCTGTAGCCATATATCTGCTATGGGGCAGTCTAGAACTGGTTATTAAAAAAAAAAGTAGACTTACAAAAAACAAACATTTATACTCACCTATGTGGATGCAGCATTGATCCAATGCTGTATCTATCAATTATTGGCTCTGCAGTGAGAACTGAGTGATCAAACATAGCTGATCACTCAGTTCTCCCCCTCAGCTCTGAGCAGAGCGCTGTGACTTTCAGTCACTGGCACTCTGCTCTGCTCCTCCAATGCTCACTGGAGTGCTGAGTAGAGGAGAGGGTGAGAGGGGCTGGTTCAGGCTCTTGGCAGATCACTGGGAAACTGAGCCAGGTGCTGGTGTTCTATCGATATGTGCCCTCTATCGAAAAGTGCCCGCACATGTGCAGTACGGAGACGCACTCCAGCTGATTTGGCGATCAGCTGGAGTGATGTGACCATGACACATGCGCACATCAGAGGAGGCATTTTCAACGGTAGAGAGAATGTCATGGACACAATTAAAAGTTATTCACAGAGCAGAGGGACACTGTAGTTCTCATATTGTGCCTCGCTGTTGCGGGGTAGGGTTTTAGTCTACTCAAGGTCACCTTTTGTCAGTGTTGCACAGCAGTTTTAGTGTCTTGATCAGTGCCTGTTGCCTGTGTCTAAGGGCGGATCGCAACACAAACAAAACCCGCCCTTCAACACAGCCACAAGCCGCCCTGCAACAGCGAGGCATAATGTAACAACTATGGTGTCCCCCTTCGCTCTGTGAATAGCTTCCAATCGTATCCGTGAAATTCCCTCTCCCGTTGAAAAATGCCTCCTATGATGTGCACATTCTCCATGGTCACGTCACTGCAGCTCTGTCCTGCTCATGTACGGGCACTTTTCGAGGGCACATATTGATAGAACACCAGTCCAGGCATCTGGATGGATCCCAACCATATGTTTTGGATCTTTCCCGTGCCTTGACCGGCTGAGTGTCATCAGCCAACTTTAGTCCACTGTTGAACTGCACTCCTGTAACCTACTCAAGAAGTATAGCCCAAAAAGCTTTGGCTAGTCTTCTCCTTTCACATGTTTCGACATGTGTATTCAGTAAAATCCGACCATTTCCTACAGTAAAAAGGGAAAAATATCTAATACAAGAATAGGTTAAAAAAAATACATATACAGTAAGTCCTCTATATACGAACCCTCAAGTTGCGAACTTTTGCACAGTTTTTGTTTTTCTTGAAGCAGCGATCTTCCCAGCTATGATATTGTGTTCTGAACTTGTTGGGGATTTACTGTATATGGATTATAAAAATAATTTTTTTCCTGTTATCCTGTCTCAAAATATAATTATTATTATTATTTTTTTTTTAAAGGCAGAGCTACAGTTTAAACAATTAAGAAAAAAAATAAATGCACGACTTAGGCTAGGTCACACATATGCGATGCGGGAACCAGCGCAATTCCTGTGTGGGTTCCCACATCACATGTTTCTTGCAGGCAGTTCATACTACCCTATGCCAACCGCTGCAGGTGTCAATAGAAAGGAAATGACACCCCCAGATCGGTTTGCAGATTGTAGTGCGAATTGTCAAATGGTACGGGAATCGGATCACATAGGTTTGAACACCCATACAATCATATTCCAGTACAGACCAAAAAAAGGGTTCTGCCTCATTTTGGTGCAAATACAGTTTGTATGGCTGAATTCGCATCGCACAGGCATCACCTGTGATCTGGACAGCAATGCGGTGCCTGTGTTCAAACCAGTGTGAACCCATCCTGATACCATATAGTATAATTTGTTTATTGTTACCCTGGTATATGCACATCATTTTCAAAATGTAAATATTGTAATTTAAATTATGTATAAAACTTGATATTAAGGTAGCCTAACTTTAATTTTAAGGAATCAGTAAATAACATATATTAAATATATCTCTGGGAAATGTGTAAAATAAATTGCAATGAAAATGTGTCTTGGATAACTTGTTTTTACTTTGCTTCTAAGCTCCTTGGCTTTCCGAAAGGGATACTGTGCAACACTTTTGTTTGGAAAACAGAAGCATTATGCCATTAACCTAAGACACAATGCATTGTCCATTTCCTGCTCTGTCCCAGCCACACTACCATCAATCCACTAAAAGTGCTTTGTATTCTGAGCCCTAGGGCCCAGAGTAAGTGCCTCTGTGTATACAAAATGGCACTTTTTTGTTTTACATGCTGTTAGCACGGGGGCAGAGGAAGCGAGAGTGTAATTGCGTAATGTACAGCAAATGGCCATTTGTACCTGCAAGGAGCAAATGGGTCTTCTCAGACATATAGGCCAACCTTTAATACCACTTGAACGAGCTGATAGATGAGACAAAGATGTACCTGCTACACCAAAGACCCGAGGGCCCCTGTACCTGTGCATGACTTTTCACTTAAAAACCAGCACCGTGCTTCAGTGACTCCATCACTCTATTTGTGCTCCCTGGCTCACAGGAGCATACAGGCTTATCCTGAGAGTGCCGGGTCTAAAATTTTAATGTGGCGCTGCCAGGCCCCATGGCAATCTTACAATGAGTAAGAGAGCATAGGAATGAAAAGAAGAAACAGAGGTAATGTTTAGTTCATTTGGATTTTAGGACATAAAGCTGTATAGATGCATTACAAAACAAAAGGCAAACAGTGTATCTTTCATTAGAACTGCTTAATCACTATTTATTCAGTGAATATTAGAAAAATTTACTGGCTGAAATGATGCTTATTATTAGCACTATTATTAGAGGTACATTCTGAAGTATGAATCTACAGTACCAAAACATATAAAGTTCATATTTTTGCCAGAAATTCCTGTAGAGGCCGATAGAGTAGTGGAACTGTTTCAAATGAATGAATGGTGTCAAGTATATATAAAAAAACAAGTATATAACTAATCAATTGACAAAATGAGTATAGCCAGCAATGATGATCAAAGGTAATATGATTAAAAAACATAATGGCCTGTTTTTTCAATCCTTTGGTTCAGAATTTAGTCCGTAGAACAGGTGACACAGCGATAACAATAGAAGAACTGAAATATACAGCAAATAGAATATCTTTGAATTGTTTTCCTGAAAGATTCTGGCTTGTTAAGGGTTAGCACTTACAGGAATCTGACACAAAAGTCAAGCACAGCATGCTTTCGAATGGCTTGCATTTGAGATGTGTTTCAGGTATATCTGAGATGTGTTTACCAGGCATGTATTGTGTGTGTTAACATTGCATTCTGGCTTGTGTAGAGGAATAAAAGCAATACTATATGATGTACGGCAAAACAATAAGAAATATTCTTTCTGTGTCAAAATTCAAACTCTGCATGTCAGATTGTTCATCAACACTTACAAACACTTGTCAATGCCTGTGTACACTAACCTTTAGTGTAGTAGTCATGCACACTCAGGGCTGGCCCAAGAGACCGTGCTGCCTGGGCCCAAGAATGAAATGCTGTCCCCCCAAAAACAAAAACACGCCCACCAAAAGGCTCCCACATTATTTTATATCATGACAATTAAAGCTAATACTAAATGTATCAGGAAATCAGATTTACATGAAACACTGGTGGTGGTGGGGGGTTCTGTCCAATGCAGCTGTGGTCGTAAGGGGGTTCAGACAGAAGCGATGGTTGTGGGGGGGTTCAGTCAGAGACAGATGTGGTGGTGGGAAGGGGGGGTTCAGTCAGAGGCAGCGGTGGTGGGCATGGGATCAATGGCACTTGCACTTGCTTGCTTACAGTGTCAATCATGCCTCCAGCGATGCCTTTTCCAACATGGGGTCTCTGCTCACAGCAGAAATCTCTTCTCCCTTCATGCTTTTGGCCGTCAGCTGACTTTCTCCTGCAGTTTCTGCCTCTTGTCCCCACATGGCATTTGTCTGCAGCAACTGTGGAGAGGATGGACGGGCAGTCTGCTGTGTGGGTATGGCAGTGAGTGCTCTGCCTAGAGCTGAACTGGGACAAAAATTTGGCCCTGGACTTCATCCAGACTGGCCCGCTTTACTCCAAACACCTGGTGTTGGTGCTTCAATCATCAAGCACCAAGGTTGTTATGGTGTCAGGATTATTGAAGCGCATTATTTCTATTATTACATTGTAATATATAATGAAATAGTTCAACTCACTATAATGCAGAATCAATGGGAGCCCTGAGTGTGTCACTTGCCACTGTCTCCTGCCACCAAATGTAGCATGTCACTTTCCACGACACTTGACAGCAGATGCAGCATGTCACTTGCCACATCACTTGTCAGCAGATGCAGCTTGTCACTTGCCACGTCACTTGTCAGCAGATGCAGCATGTCACTTGCCACATCACTTGTCAGCAGATGCCGCTTGTCACTTGCCACGTTACTTGTCAGCAGATGCAGCATGTCACTTGCCACGTCACTTGTCAGCAGATGCAGTGTGTCACTTGCCACCAGATCCAGCATGTCACTTGCCAGGTCACTTGTCAGCAGATGAAGCTTGTCACTTGCCACGTCACTTGTCGGCAGATGCAGTGTGGCACTTGCCACGTCACTTGTCAGTGGATGCGTGTCACTTGCCACATCACTTGTCAGCAGATGCAGCGTGTCACTTGCCACGCCACTTGTCAGCGGATGCGTGTCACTTGCCACATCACTTGTCAGCAGATGCAGCGTGTCACTTCCCACATCGCTTGTCAGCTGTTGCAGCTTGTCACTTGCCACGTCACTTGTGAGCGGATGTGTGTCACTTGCCACGTCACTTGTCAGTGGATGCGTGTCACTTGCCATGTCACTTGTCAGTGGATGCATGTCACTTGCCACATCACTTGTCAGCAGATGCAGCCTGTCACTTACCATGTCACTTGTCAGCAGATGCAGCTTGTCACTTGCCATGTCGCCTGCCACTTGTACAGGACCCCATGATTTCTACCAGCAGACCTTATGCCCACTGTCGTGTCGTGTGGCTGTCATGTCGTGAGCGGGAGTTTACTGCCCCTCTGAAAGTGCTGCCCGGGACACATGGTCCCACCGGGTTCCATGGTTGGGCCAGCCCTGTGCACACTGCAGAAATCAGATGATAACAGCAATCTTCATAATTGAAGTAAGTTGTTAAAAAATAATAAAATAAAATAAGTAGAATGCTTCTACTATTTAATTATTTTTGTGTGTACATGGGTAAGGGGGGCATTAACAATCAGTATTTATTGCTTACTTCTTTAAATGCATAATAAAACTGACCATACACTTAGGCAGGCCATACATGGGTCAAATTTCAAAAGAATTTTCTTTCAAAAATCTTAGCTAAGAATTTTCGTTCTAATTTTGCACCATTGGTAGCCAACTAATGGTGCAAAATTTGAACCAGCAACTGCTGATTTTCATGCGACTGTCGAGTTTGAGTAATCAGGCATGTTGGAATTTTTCTGAAAAACAAGCGATTCTCTAATCAATGATGGGAGAATCGTGGCGAGAAATGTAATCGAAAAAGAAATGAGCATGTGCAAGAAAAGAACATTCCCGGAAAGAAAAGTAGATTCCCAGCCACAAAGATTATTTTCTGTAGCAACATGGGGTGAAATTGAAGGCTTGGTTGGCCAAATTTCGAAATCAATGGTAGCATCATTGGATCACAAAATGCACAAAATTTCTGCTTTTTAAAAGAAAATTCTTTCGAAATTTGACCATATATGGCCAGCCTTAGTGATAGTTGTAGACGAGGCCTTTAAACACTCTGGATCAGTGTTTCTCAACTCCAGTCCTAAAGGTGCACCAACAGGTCATGTTTTCAGGATTTTCCTCAGATGAAACGGCTGTGATAATTACTAAAATAATTAATAAAATCACCTGTGTAAAATAATGGAAAGCCTGAAAACATGATCTGTTGGGGCACCTTGAGGACTGGAGTTGAGAAACACAGCTCTGGATAACTATGTGACAGTAGCCAGTATTTCATGATATAAGTAACAATTTTGTAACAACTATTATAGAACAAGTGTTGTAACTATAGCCACACAACTGCTATGAGGCCTGGAGTTTGGAGGGAGGTCCCTGTTTTTAGAATATTGGGGCACAATAAACTTAGAAAATCTATATGCATGTGAAGATAACACAGATTCATTACTGTATCATTAGAAGTCAGAAAGATTAGAGTTGATGCTGACTTTGACGCCCTATAAAGTCTCCAGTCCTAAAAGAGCTGATGCCAGACCCAGAGGAAGGGTTTCTGGTATCAACACCTGTCACTGTCCTGCCTCCCTAAATTTCTCTTTGCAGAAAGCAGCATTTGTTTAGCCATTGTAAAGGCTGATGGGTGCCCGCACCCAAGAAGGGCTCCAAGAAAGCTGTGACCAAGAGCCAGAAAAAGGACTGCAAGAAGAAGCATAAGAGCAGGTCCACCGCGACACCCACATTGTATCAAATGCCATGAGCATCCAAACTCCCTCGTCAATGACAATTTCAAGGGCATCTCTGGTGAAGCTTCCTGTCTAACTCATTACAACCAGCCCTCCACTATTACCACCCAGGAGATCTGGACCTTCAGCTACTAACTGATGCTCAGTGAGATGGCCAAGCACACAATCTCCAAGGGTACCAAGGCCATCACAAAGTACACAAGCACCAAGTAAATCTAGACTTTCAAATCATCCTAACTTGTGATTCAAATGCTTCTTCTGGGTTAATTCATTCAACAAACACAAGATGTGCGTAAATTACTTCAGCATATTGAAAGAGACATGATCTGACCTTCACCTACACTTTTGTAAATGTGCTCACCCTGATATTTGAACTTCTAAATGATAAGAGGTCTGATATTGCCTTAAAGCGGAGTTCCACCCATATAAAAATCAGCAGCTGCAAAAAGCATAGCTGCTAACTTTTAATAATCGGACACTCACCTGTTCCATGGTTCAGCGATGTGGGCGTACGAAGCCTCGCTCCTCTTCCCCTTCTCTCCTCAGCGCCGGCATTGTGACTGTTGGTGCCCAGCTGTGGCATCACAGCAGGCCACGCATTCCGCATGTGCGAGCCGCGCAGCACACTGTGATTGGCTGGGCAATCTTCTGGGACCTGTGACAGGTCCCAGAAGATTGCATGGAGGGAGGGGGGAGAGGTGAACTTCCTTCCAGCTCCGTGGAGCCCCGGGAGGAAGTGGGAGCTGGATGCCCCTAAAAAGAGGGTATACGCCCCCCAAAAAATGACATGCCAAATGTGGCATGTCAGGGGGTCACCTTCACTTAAAGCGGAAGTTCCATTTTTGGGTGGAATTCTGCTTTAAATACCTCCAGTTGTGATATCATCTGCTCACAGTATCTCCATGTTAGGCATATCCAGCAACCATTATTTAAATTACCTCCTATTACCCCCTGTTGCCAGTTCCAGAAATTTCAACTATCCTCTCACCCAGGATCCCATATGTCTAACATAATCTTCCTGAAGCTTTAAAAAAATGCCAATGTGTCATCCCAGCTAAAAACTGGTAAGACAGCTGAGATGTTTAGCTCTGCAAAAAGCCAAAAGTTTATATTAGGGTAAAATAGATTAAAAGTGCTAAGGAGACTAACAACTATGTAATAGTATAGCATTATCATTGTGGTTGCTGTTACAATCTTTATTAATATTATTATTATTATTATTATTATTAATACAAATCTATTTTGACTGAGTACTAGACCACCTTAGAACAAAGAACCTAAGATGATATACCTTTGAAAAGATAGGTTGATGCTGAAAAAGACTAGCACGCCAATGAGGACAGAACTGTTAGTTGTTAAATTGAAATATAACTGACAACTTTTGTTTTATTTCTAGATTATAACATCTGTCAGGTGTCCCCTTTGAGGAGATTTACCTTCTCTGTTTGTCCTGGTAACAGTTACATTTTGAATGGTCAACAGAACAAGAATAGAGGAAATCTTCCAATGGGGACACTAGTTCTTGGGGATCTCCCTTAGTTTGATGGGATTTACTCTCAAGTTCTGTTGTGGCTATGGGATAGGAAGGAAATCACCCCAATTGGGCAGCAAAGAAATGACAAGGGTTATACCCTTCCTTACCCTATTCCTCCTCCACCTCCTCTTTCTGCTACCCCTTCTTTCTATATATATTCTATATATCTTCTATATACTGTACCTAACTGGTCTCTAGTAGTTTATTCTCTAGGCTAACAGCTCTTCTGCTACCTGTTTTTCATTTTGGTATAATATACAGTATGGTAAGATCAATTATAATATTGTTACAATTGACACTGTCATGTGCCACAGGGAAAAGTCTCCACAGGGCTCCACTTAACTTTTGCTATACGGCCTCCATGATCTGTAGGTATGCAGCTGAATAGAAATACAATTTTTTGTAAGACAAAGACAAAGGGGCTACTATCACAAAGCTTACTAAATATTAGGTTTAGTGACTCTTTACTAATACATTTTCCTAGGAGTACTACATGGAATCATCACAATTGTGATGCCGTTGAGAGCAAAATGCAAGAATGATCATCTATTCTTAATTAGCTCATTTGTTTTAAATGGTGACTGCTTTTTTTTTTATTAACCCACTGGGAAAGAACTCTTATGTACTGTAGATAAATTAAAATGAAAAGCTAAATAATCTGCAGCATATTATATTATTACTGTACACACCCTTTGTTTCAGTACAGGAAAGCCAACTGTTATTTTGCTTTGTGAGTTTAGGTAAAAGTGCGACTTGGCTTATTCAAAATTACTTAACTCTGTGCAAACAGCTAATTGTGTGCTTGCTTTATAAAATATAATACATATTTGCATGTATTGAATAGGCCAGTCCAAGCCTAGCATATATACTGTTTCTTCTAGCACATACTCTAAGCACAAAAATTATTTTGGCAGCAACAACAGAGGTAGCAGTGTACTGCACAGCATGCTTTAAGACTGGTAGGAAATCACATTCTCTGAAGACAGTGGTGGGAGGGGAATCTTCTCCTGGTACCATAATTCTTAGGCCGCGTACACACGGGCGGACTGTTCGCTCAACTTTGTCCGCTGAACAGTGTTTCAGCGGACAGTCCGCTCGTGTGTGGGCTTCAGCGGACAGTTTCAGCGGACAGTCTGACGAACAAAGTTTTTCGGAATTTCCGTAAAACTGTCCGCTGAAACTTAGTTTGAGCGGACAGTCCGCTCGTGTGTAGGCTTGTTCGTCAAACTAAGTCTCGCGCATGCTCAGAAACGATTTACATGCCGAAGGTTGCATTGCAGTGTATAGGACGTCGTTTTTCTAGTCCCGTCGTACGTGCCGTTCACGTCATCGCGCACGGTTTCAGCGGACTGTTCGTTCATCGTGTGTGGTCAAGTCCGCTCATGCTAATTTTGAGCGGACTGTTTGTCAAGCTGTTTGACGAACAAAGTTGGGCGAACAGTCCGCCCGTGTGTACGCGGCCTTAATGGGACCTGGAAGACAAAGTCCCTACATCTTATTAACTGAAGAGTGTGGTCACTTGTGCTACCAAGTGAATAAACAATTAAAAAGTGACAAATTAAACTGCTGCTAGATCTATAGTATACACAGTGCACATACATGAATGGAAATGTGAAATGATTATCACAATTTCTTAGTAATAAATATGAATGACTATAGAAAAAATAAGTATCAAATAACAGTGACATGCTAAATGTGATTGAGCTACAGTCCAAAAGGGTCTTCCAAGTGTCTATACGACAGTCCTGCAAATTAAATATTCATGCAAACAGTGTTCCCGTGACTTTACACAATTGCTTAATGCTAACAGAACTCTCACTTCAGTTAAATTGTAAATAAGCCTTATGGGTATGTATGGTGATGGTGGGCTTCCACTTCCAGGCTCCCAGTTACCAGGTCTTGATATGTCACTCAGGGTTCCAGGTACTATGTGAGAATACAATAAATGCCTCCCATAGTGTAAAAGGTTTAAACAACTAAAGATTTATTAAAAAATCCAAATGTAATCTTACATAGATATAGTTTAAAAGCGCATAAAAGTGCAACAACGGCATTACAGACACCTCTTACATCACTTCCAGTCCGCTCTTTACTTCTGGCCATGCCCTATGTGTTACATTATGTGACTTCATCAGGGTATCTTATTAACTAATTTGAGGGCCTTTAACCACTTCAGCCCCGGAAGGATCTTCCCCCTTAATGACCAGGGCATTTTTTGCGATACAGTACTGACACCCAAACAAAATGAATGTCCTTTTTTACCCACAAATAGAGCTTTCTTTTGGTGGTATTTGATCACCTCTGCGGTTTTTATTTTTTGCGCTCTAAACAAAAAAAGAGCGACAATTTTGAGAAGAAAAACTATATTTTTAACTTTTGCTATAATAAATATCCCCAATTTTTTTTTTTTATTATTTCTTCATCAGTTTAGACCAATATGTATTCTTCTACATATTTATGGTAATAAAAAAAAAAAATCACAGTATTGTATATTTATTGGTTTGCACAAAAGTTATAGTGTCTACAAAATAGGGGATAGATTTATGTAATTTTTTTTTTCTAGTAATGATGGTGATCTGCGATTTTTAGCAGGACTGCGACATTGAAGCGGACAGATTTGACACTTTTTTGGCATCAGTGACATTTTTACAGCGATCAGTTCTAAAAATAGCCACTGATTACTGTAAAAAATGTCACTGGCAGGCAAGAGGTTAACACTAGGGGGCAATCAAGGGGTTAAGTGTTCCCTGGGAGGTGTTTCTAACCATGGAGGGAGTGTAGTGACTGGAGGATGAGAGAGATCGCTGTTCCTGATCACTAGGAACAGCAGATCTCTCTCTACTCCCCTGTCAGAACGGGGATATGTCTGTTTACATACACAGATCCCCATTACGGCTCTTTGTGGAGCGATGGTGGGGGGCTGGTGGACATCGCGGCCACTGGCCACGCTCATTGGCTCTGGCGTTGCGTCTCCTCTCGCTCTTAAATCGGCTGACGTACACCTACAGCGATTCGCGCAGCTGTGCCAACCTACCGCAGTATAATGACGGTGGCTGGTCGGCAAGCGGTTAAATATCATTTTTGTTCTTTAAAATACTTTTACAGTCTCACACAAAAAGCCAACGCTCTTGGTGGTAGACATGGTATATACATGACCATGTAATCTAATGTTCTAACCTGTTATAAGGTATGTTTATACCCACATAAACATAAAATGGATTTGGAGGTTTTAATGTTTTGCAAATACAGCATGTTTTGCCCTTATTGGCATTGCTTCTGTGTGGATGCCCTACTTTCCTCCCAAAACCCACTGAATGATTAATTGCTTCAAACCAAACTGGCTCAAGTATGTATGCGTGTACTTATCTGGCTCTGGATATACACTAGAACACTAAGCAGGAAATAACGTCAATGGTCATATGTTTGTAATGCTCTTGGTATACATAACAAAATAAACAAATACATAACAATATACCCTTAGCTAAAAAATAATAATTATATATATATATATATATATATATATATATATATATATATATATATATATATATATATATATATATATATATATATATATATTAATGATGTAAGTGTAATATACAAAACTTTCATCATTAAAAATGTAACTACAGAAAAAAATATTTTGACCTCATCTCAGGCCAAATACTTACATTCCAAGGGTAACGAATAATCCTCAAGCTCCAAAACCACACTACATAAATATCCTGCTTTATTTCTACTATTGAAATGCTCCCAAACCTTCCGCATGAAAGACAGAGAAGAAACCAAATAAAAAAAAAAAAGTCTTTGATTTATTAATTTCTAGTGGATTTGATCTGCAAATGTTTCCTATCTTTTTAATTTGAGCAGTATGCAGAGCCGTAGAAGCTTTTAATTATGTGTTTTGTGTAATGTGGCCCCAAATGAAGGAGAATAAAATTAAAATTGTGAATCAAATAGTAAATCTAGGTAGAAGCAAAAGGGAGCTGTAGCGTAATACTAATGGTTTTGTGTCTTTCTGGTGTCAATAATAGCTCTAATGACATTAAGTAGAGGGTCCATTAGTGTATTCTCTTCAGTACTGTGCACCATAGCAACACATTCTACAACCAGAAAACAACTTTTATTTAATGACATCTCAGTCATTGCTTCTTTTTCTTCTAAATGCAGTCTCATGTACAGGAAAAAATATTGGTGGGCTCAAAAAAAAAAAAGACTGACAGTTTTTTTTTCTATTGAATAATGCTCTACCATGTTTGCTTCTAAAACAAATGCCTTGCTTGTTCATCAATCTCAGTATCTAGTAAAGTAAAAAAAAAAAAATAGAAAAAAACAACATAAAAAAATATATATTTTTCTTTTTTATATTTATGGTATCAATGTTGAATAATAAGCAGGGAGGAATGCATGTTTTTAATGCATTTTATTCCATTTTCCTATAACTGCATGAAATCTCAGCTTTCCACACTTTTGTGTTCCTGGAGAGAGTGGATTTAGTATTAAACTGTAACATTACTACATACGCTGGCAGACTTTACAAGTACTTTCCTGCAATTTTATGCTGATACTGAACTTCCTTATATACTGTAAGTTCATACTCTGTATTGTTGATAGCATAGTGCTTTTAAACACATTTTTTCACATAAAGACTAAAAGAAAAGATAATCTGATAGCTAATTTAAAATGCTACTGAGAAATAACTGCACATAATAGGGTCCTACTAATCTATCGATGTAAGACGTTAAAGAAAGATATGTATGGGGCCATCTGAGCAGTAATGCATTTCGGGCCTAGTGTGTAAAGGAGTCATACTAGAGGCAGCTGTCTTTTATGCCGACTGCAGGTGTCAATACTCATTGATGTTTTGCTGACTTTTAGATGCTCTCAGTTCCATTTCAGGCATATCCAGTGGTCAGCAAAGTGTCAGTGAGCATTGACACATGCATACATCATAAAGATTTGTCTCTGTGGTGAACACTTTTACACACTGCATCTAGAAAAGAAGGAGAACTCAGATAATCACATGAGTATTCTCAGAACCTTTTCAGAATGAGCCTTTGTGGTAACTGCGCAGTGATGGTTACTTATTTTTGCAGTATCTTATCTTGGATAGTCATTTTTTTTTTCTTACAGAGTATTATAGTATATGCAAAGTATACAGTAATTACATTTGACAATAAAATAACAAATGTTTAATTGTATTCAATTGTATGCCATTCTGAAGCCAGATATTAAACTTTCTTAGGTTCTGATTTATACTCAACCACTTAAGGACCTGGCCATATTTTGCAATACAGCACTGCGTAATTTTAACTGACAATTGCGCAGTCATGCAACGTTTTACACAAACAAAATTTATGTCCTTTTTGTTCCCACAAATAGAGCTTTCTTTTGGTGGTATTTGATCACCTCTGTGATTTTTATTTTTTGCGCTATAAAGAAAAAAATAACAACAGTTTTGAAAAAAAAACAATATTTTTTACTTTTTGCTATAATAAACATTGAAAAAAAAATTATTTCTTCATCTTCATCATTTAGGCCAATATGTATTCTTCTACATATTTTTGGTAAAAAAATAGCAATAAGCGTATATTGATTGGTTTGCGCAAAGTTATAGCGTCTACAAAATAGGGAATATATTTATGGCATTTTTATTACTAATTTTCTTTTTACTAGTAATGGCAGTGATTTTTTGTGGGACTGCGACATTGCAGCAGACAGATCAGACACTTTTCACCATTTTTTGGGACCATTGACCAGAGCTAAAAATAGACACTGGTTACTGTATAAATGTCACTGGCAGGGAAGGGGTTAACACTGGGGAACGATCAAGGGATTAAGTGTGTCCTAGGAAGGTGTTTCTAACTGTGGGGGAAATGAACTGACTCTGAGTATAGAGAGATCGCTTTTCCCGATCACTAGGAACAGCATATCTCTATCTGCTTCCCTGACAGAACGGGGATCTGTCTGTTTATATTGACAGATCCCCATTCTGGCTCTCTGAGGAGCGATTGCGGCTGCTGGCCACACACATCTGCTCTGGCATCGTGCCCCCTAGAGCTCTTAATGTGGTCGATGTACACCTACGGCGATTCGCGCAGCCGTGCCAACCTACTGCAGTATAATGATGGCGGCTGGTTGGCAAGCAGTTAAAAAAAAAGGTTATAAAGGGATCAATTTTACAAGGTACAAGAATGAAGGGCTTTGGATTATTATTATATTTACTGATTGCTTATTTTGCTAGCGAATTATTTTTTGTTTTAACTTTAGTTTTGTCTGGATGTGCACATGTATGTATAGCCTGGTACACTATGAGTACAGCGGCTCCGGTCAGAGCCGCTGTACTAGCTATGCAAAGTTAGTGCAGCGATCTCCCACACTGAGCTGTTGTGTTATGACAGGGGAACAGCCCTCCCACCAGAACAGTCCGATCAGTGCTTTCTGCCATTGGCTGAAAGCGCTGATCAGGAGGCAGTCGGCTACTGGTTATCCAGCATGCTCGTTCGACAGAAGCCAGCCAAACGGTCAGACAGACTGGCATAAACGCGGGCCGAATGTCGGCATTTTTTATTTTTTTTAACTGGACGATGTCTCCCTACATTTGGCCTGTGTGTACCAGGCTTAAGTATATGTATATATGTATGCATGCATATACGTATGCATATGCATATGTATGTATGTGTAATTGAATAACAAGATTTTTAGCAATTAGTATAATATATCAGAATTGTTAATTATTGTATTGTAATTTTATACTGTAACTTTATGCTGATGGGAAGCTAGATAATTTATTATTATTAATTATGGAGAAGGGGTTGAATTAAATAAGAAGGTACTTCTTTCCACTCCTTTTTGGATATGTAAACCAAGTTATTGTTTTGTTTTCAGTTTTGTGTATGTTTTCTGTGTGTTTGACTATTACTATATGATTACTTTGCTATTTCTTTTTTACGTTTATATTTTTTTCATGTTCAAAATAAACTACTACTACTACTTATATTAGGTGAGACATCATTTTTTGTTATACACAGTGAAAGATCCATTGTGTACCTGTAGTCAGTCAGACATGATCTCAGAATCTAATACAAACATTTTGTGACCCAAATGCTCTTTTCCCAAATGGATTATGGTGAGCAGTGCAGGGGAATTTCTTTGCATAATGTCCCTCACAAAAGATAGCAATTGGTCTTCCAAGCTGGACTTTCTATAGACTGGACGTTTTGCCAATAGCATTGATAAAACTGCTTGTACAAAACTTGATTTGTGTAATTCCTTTTGCTTAGTGCCCTTATTGACATAAAGTTCTACTTTCAAACACATGAAATACCACTTGGGAACCTGTACATTCACATTAGTCCCTGTCCTCAAGGATTTACAATGTAGGGTCCCTATTTTACAGTCACACATACATGCATACACATCCTATGGCCAATTTAGACAAGAACCAAATAACCTACCAGCATGTCTTTGGGGTGTAGAAGGATGCCTCTGCAAGCACCAGAAGAACATGCAGATAGCATCCCGGGTGGGATTTGAACCCATGAAATGTCAACATTACCATTAACTCTGCAAGCAAGACATAGGAATGCCGATTCACAGATGTCCCATACTGATATGGCCATGACATGTTTGGCTTGGTATTGGCATCTAATATTTTTGGACAGGTGAACATTTTACAGAAGTATAATAAATGATCACATGAAGGATGTAAGTTTGCTCCCACCATAATGCAGTTGTAGAGTTAACAACAGAAAACAGGGAAACCCTACAATGTATTGTATTGCCTGTAAAGTTCATAACCAGAGAGAATCATAATCTATTAACATGTCCTTCCCCATTTCGTATTTTTAAAAAGTTTGTAAAGGGTTGGCAAGGCAAACGATTTCTTTCTATTTCAGTAGCAGAGCAGTTATGCACACAAATGTGTACATATTTATAATCTCTCATGTGAGACAGTTGTGTTCCTACAACTGTGTTGCAGACGGAACACATTGTTATATCCTGAAAGCACTTACAGTCTCGCACCTCGGTGTATTCCCAAGGAGGCTCAGAGCCACTGGCATAGACAGTACACAAAGCGCATGTAGCTGACATCAAGGGCTGTTGCACTTTCGGAGCTTTGTTGGTTCAGCAAAGCGTGCAGTCTCATGTGAATGAAAAGTGTCACCAGAATCTCCATTTCAGACAAAGCTGCTCCTGCTGAGGCTTTGGGGACATGCTGCCACTCACTGATGTAACAGAAGCCTAGGGAGGTGATCAGAGACTTAAAAATCCTTTATTTTCTTTTAGTGATGTGTTTTTTTTTTGTTTTGTTTTTACTATACATGAACTCTGTAATGTAGAACAAAGAGCAGAACACAGAAAATTAGTTCCTGAAATATACAGTTGAAGAATTTATTTAGAATTGTAGAATTTATTTAAGAGCAGTGAAGTCATTAACCTTACCATCATTTTATATATTATATGAATTCTGATTGTATATTCAATATATTCAATTCATATATATATATATATATATATATATATATATATATATATATATATATATATATATATATAGACAACACTAATAAAAAATATACTTCAGCATGAATTAGTAAAGACGAATTATTGATATTGATATTGATTGACACACACATGAGCTGGCCTGAATGACCTACACAGAAAAGCCACTGATGCCTGAGAGTTGGAGATCGTGAAGGAACAGGAAGGTACCCATCTGAACAGACCCATGTAATCTAAGTGAGTAGCGTCTGTATTTGGGTCTGGTGAACCAGTTAAGCGGAGAGGCTGAGGAGCAATAGACAGAACTGTGTGATAAAAAAATGTGAGGATGTTTAAAAAACTTTTGTATTCATTATGGCAAACAACTCCTATGTGGGCAGAACATTGTGTCAGTTTGCCGTATGGATGAATAAAAGTGGGCCAAAAACAACCATAAAAGGCATTCTGCTAAAGGGACTGAGCCCTTGGAAAATCTTTCCACATAAAGTTAAAGCGATTTTAAATCTTTAAAACTTTTAAATCTTTAAAGTGATATTAAAGGCTTTCTTTCTTTGTTTTTATACTTTCCTTCTCTGTGTAATAGTTTTGCACAGAGCAGCCATGATCCTCCTCTTCTTGGGTTCTGCACCAGCGCTCCTGGCCCCTCCCTCCTGCCCAGTGCCCCCAGAGCAGGCTCGCTCCTGAGCAGTGGCTTTGTGTGTACATTTACACACAGAGCCATGACTCAGCCTCACCACCTCTGTCTTCTCATTGGCTCACTGGCTGTGGCCACTGGCCAATGGCTCCTGCTGCTGTCTCGCTCAATGAGAAGGGGGAGTCCCAGAAGAACCAAAGCTCTTGTGCACATCACTGGATAGAAATGGGGCTCAGATAAGGAGGTGTTTTTACCTTCATACATAAAATGCATTAAGGTAAAAAAAAAACGTTGAGCCTTTAGAACCACTTTAAATTATTTTTTTTAAATAACAAAGATGTTATACTTTCCTGCTCTGTACCATGGTTTGGCAGAGAGCATCCCTGATCCTTCTCTTCTGGGGTCCTCCACTTGGCGCTCCTGACTCTTCCTACCTTTGCGATTTTTGTCATAAACACAAACACACATAACACAATTTTAAGCCCACAGTATTAATCTCCCAGGTTTACATTCTGTATTCAGGTGCTGGCAGAGATAGAGCACATCTAGCTCCAGGATACAATATAACATGCAGTTACTGCTGCACCTGTATTCAACTCCAGTGTGTAGTGAATGAAAGACAGGCTTTAGCTCAAGTCCCCATTCATTGGTTTCATGCACATTGGACTTAATCATAGAGGTACAGCTGCAATTAAGCCCAGTGTGGGTGAAACATGTTAGAGTGGCTTGACCAATGGGTAGAGACTTGAACTAAAGCCTGTAGTTGAATACAGTGGTACTTGTATGCTATGAGCAAAGACTTGTTATAAATTTACTGCTGGGACAGAGTCTCTTACTAGACCACCCAAAATCTACTTCTACTCTACTCTACTCACCTTCCCTGCACTTCCTTGACACCTGTTTCCTTAGAGAGTCAAAACCTCTGTCAGAGCTTACATCTTATTGCTTCTTCTCTTATGTGTTTGGGCATGGGGATTAGACCAATGGAGCAATGGAACTGTAGGGGAGTGGGAGTAGGGTACATTTGTGGTGGGCTAGTAAGAGACTCTGTCACTATGTCAAAAATGGGGGCAAAGTGATACAGTATCTTTAACTCAAGCAAGACATATATCATGGGTAGACTGTGAAATCCTTTTCAAATATGGGCCTATGCCAAATGTTTATAGTGGGAACGACAGAAGGAATTATATGTAGTGTACATGGAATTATGTAAAAGCACTACTTCCTTCCTTTGCTATTAAATGGTATATTTGTCATCCTCAAGTGTTTGGGGTCGCATATACACAGTCGATTTTTTGCAGCAAGCTCCCTTTTCAAACAATAATTGACCTTTGAGTGTGGTAGACCATCCCCGATTTGACCTTTGTGCTTGTGTGCACATTTTTTTTGTACTAAGCCTATTAATAACATGATTACCATGATCCTATGTGTTGATTCTATTATATCCATGCCAGTTTTAAGTAATGACATGTTAATTTGCTTATTTTCCTGTCTGTGCAATTTACAAGCCAAGACAGCAGATATAAATTTAGCCATAGTAAATTCATTTACAGTGACACAATGGCAGATACACAGAGCAGAACCCTTCCTATGAGATAAAGTGGACTGAGTGACTTATGCAGTAATTAGGGGATAATTGTCATTAACCTCGCAAACAGTAGTTTACCCATATTGTTTCAAAGGCTCCAGGATGCATAATGACAAGGTAATCTGTCAAAGCGCTAGGGGGAAATATTAATGAGATTTGTGCAGGCCTGTATTGAAAATATGCAGAAAGCGGCCACATTAAGCTAATTGGTGGATGAATATACACTTGTAAAAGTGCTTCTAATGGCACGTTTGCTTCTCTCCAAATGACTGCTGTTAATGTGGAGAAGTGGGCTGCTCGGAAAGTCAGGACTGCTGGGACGAGAAGCATATTAATATGTACAGACACAATTATTAGTATTGTATATTGTTCACTGCAGGACTGCAATATTACCTTTAATATATTTATTGAGCATTTGTAATATATCCTGAAAAGATTTCACTCTTGATTTGCTTCAGATGTTTAAAAGAATCCTAGATGCTGATACATGCAATAGGTACCAAGTGATGACATCACACTAACTTGCCAAGCTTTTACAGCACAGTAGTTTGGTAGACAATCACCTCAGACAACTTTGGGATTTATGGACCAAATATGTCTAGAAGAAAAGTTGTCTTGCTTATGAATGACATCCAATTAAATGCTTTCTTTCAGTGTTATTTTTTGTTTGCATTTTCACAGGGATACCCAGTATATTCATTTTTGGCACCAAGTACCTAGTACCAAAGTTTTAAGGACTGGAAAGTTTTTAAAAATCTAATACCTTACCCCATTCACTGCTGATCTTAAGTCACCCAAACCCTAAGTCTAATAATTGCATTTAAAACATAAAACTTACCACCTAACTGTACCTAAAATGTAACCCTACCTGCAACCTTAACATAACCATAATGTCCTAAATCTTAGCCCTTGTACACATGGTCGGAGATTCCGACAACCAAATCCGTCGGAGTAATTCCGACGGATTAATTCCGAAAGAAGTCCGGAAGTGATGTTGCATACACACGGTCGGACTAAGTTGTTGGAAAATCCGATTGTACATAACGTGATGACGTTATTTTGTTACGACGGGACTACGTTCAGGCTAGTAGCCAATAGCTTTGGTCTAGGATTTTGATCTGAGCATGCGTGGCACTTTGTCCCTCGGAGTAGGCTACACATGATCGGAGTATGTCCGATAGAAGCATTTTGTCAGAAAATTTTACTGGGCAAGTTGGAAAACTTGGTCCATCGGACATTCCGACGGAAACAGTCCGATGCAGACCACACACAGTCGGAATATCCGACAAAACGGTCCGATAGGACACATTCCGTCGGAATCTCCGACCGTGTGTACAAGGGCTTAGACTTAATTTATAGGAATAAAAATCACAGCCCTAGTGATGAATCAGGTGCATTTGTCATATGATGTTACTTATATATCAGAAGTTAATTCCCCTGCTTGATGGTACACAGTTGTAGATTATTAAAAAGGTGCAGACACAAGTACTATTATATATGACACTGAAGTAGCAGTTGGTTTATTTATTCAAGGCCTAAGTATAGTATACATTTCCTGTATTCTTGTATAGCACTTTGAGGTCAGATTTGCAGCTGTCACTCATGCAGGTGTTGGATCACTTGACCCAAACTTTTACGTTATAAGGCTCCTTCTGAAATGTAGAATGCCTGTGGCTCTCTGCAAAGCACCACTGCTAAGATGTGTATAGTGGAACTCCCCTTCTCAGTACATTTGAAATGTGGAAAGAAATGTAATTTATATGCTAGATTATGGTGTTATGAAGCCCTGGCTTCCGCTTGGCTTACATAGGAAGCAATTCGCCTTCCTCTAAGATAATGTAAAAAAGTTCCTGGAACCTTTGTGCATTCAGACTTGATTTAGCTGAATAAAAGCTTAGCTGAAGCTGCCCAACAAGATATACGGTCTGGGGTGTGGTGGTAGATTGTGGACCAAAGGATCCTGAGGAAATGGCCAGGGATTTCTGGTAAAGCTAAGATTTTACACTGAAAAACAAAAGAGAGGGAGGCAGGAGAGCCCTTATAGTGCAGTAGATCAACTAAAAAACAAGAATGCAGTACCTCCACAACAAAAAGAAAGGTCAAAATGGATTTACAATGGTTGAGGCTGTGGTCAGACAACTATTGGGGAACACACAGCCTTCCTAGTGTGCAGGTAAAGAAAACCAGTCTCCACGCAGGGTCAGTGTGGTCGCTCTCTATGCCTCGGACATTCCCATCCTGGGTGCTCTAGGGGAGTTCTCAGGTGGGTGATTTCCAGAGTGGTCCTCGCTACCAGCTGATATTAGACACCAATGTTATCACCCTGAACTGAGGAAGTAGCAATTTAAAACCACAAAACACACTTTATTTGGTGAAATACTTATGACTTGTGCCTATCCTTTGAACAACCTCATCGGGCGCCTCTGTCAATTAAACTACCTACGGGACTCTTTCTACTACAACAAGATATGTTACTGTTATGCTTTGTTCACTTGTGTGGAAACATTTTGTTTCAAGCTATTGAGCCCTTTAAACAACAAGCTGTTTAGCAGAAGGTAAGGAAATAGAGGTAACATGAAAAAAGACCTCAAGTTCAACCTACTGGCTAGATAGATAGCTACAAAATAGAATGCAACATTTCATAAGAAAATATATTTTAAAAAGGCTTACTTTTTAATCCTGGACATAATAAAATATACATCACCTTTAAATCATACACAGGGAAAAATAATTATACAGCACAATCACCACCCACGTCTTTGCTGAATCGAGTCCCAGTCACCACACATCTGTATTTTCTTTTCTTTAATGGGAAATTCAGGTCACAGAAACATTCATGCAATTTAAAATTCAGGGAGATTTTCAGCTGCTGGGCTGCTTACATTTATCATGAGTTTGCCCAGGACCCACAATGCTTGTTTCGGCAAGCCCATCATTGTTTGAAAACTTTAGCCCAGTGGGGAAAGTCTAACTTGTTTTTGTATCCCCAGACTATATGGCAACAGATAGGCAGCACATGCAAGTGGACCTAGGCAGGTGAATGCACTTAGATTGCCTTGCACAGCTTATATATGGTTTTAAGCTTGAAGAATGCATTTCCAGTGATGGCAGGTTAGCTTTGTAGAATTAATTAGAGGGAGCAGATGTGCTGTATTACACACACATTACTTTATCAATCCTTATTGCTGTGCTAATATCAGTAGTAAAAGCTGTACAGTATATAAGACCTACACACAGATGTGATAAACTGGAAAGGCTTCACGTGTTTTTACAATGGCCCAGACATTCACCTCACATCTTCCAATCACACCAGCAATTGTTCTCACAGCTTAGCTATGCTCTGGAATCAAATTGCAAAGTAGTCACATTCTTGAAAAAGCAGTAGAATGCAAATTTGTTAGAAGTCTCCTCTTCATGGCTTGATATAGTGTATACAACCCTGAAATACTACACATGCTGTATATTAATCATTTTTAATTTTCAAGGTCATAGATGGTTTATGTAGCTTTGTGTGTATTTGTGATGTTATCCAATCAATCTAAAACATATGGCCATATTATTTTCTTATATTCATGGTGAATTTAGAAAATCAATTAATAACCATTCACAAAAGTTGAACATCACACATTTATAACTCAGTCCAACCAAAGCAGATATTTCGGTTTCAGTCGATGTTAGCAAATTCAACCATTTCTTTTACCTCAAGGGGGTTGAGGTGGCAAGATCCCTGCTCTCAATTGCCTATCTGTGTCCAGCTGCTGTAGCCATTATCAGCAGCCTCACATGCCCTATTTATTTGTGATTTTTTTTATAGCAAAAAATGTAGTTGGACAAGTGACTCTCCAATACAGGGTGTACAAAACCTTCGACTTAACAGCATTAACCAGAAATATCAGTTTTTGGAGGACTGGACCTCTAACGTGAGCTAACAGTTCAGTTTGTGAAAACATTAATGAAGATAATGAAAGTATACAAAATTAGTAAAAAAATAATACCTGTTTTTAACCACTTGCTTACTGGGCACTTAAACACCCTTCCTGCCCACTTTTTTTTTTTTTCACTTACGGCCGCTGCAGCCATTCATCTCTCCCCTCTCACACGCTGTCTGTGTGAGGAGGGAGAGCGGCGCTGAGAGATGATCTCATATGTTTACATATGAGATCATCTCTCATTGGATAGGCCGATCATGCTGTAAAAGGCCGTTAACAGCGATCTGTGTTTGCCTGTCTCCGGGGGACATGGCAAACACAAAACTTCCCCTATGCGGAAGTAAACACGAGGATGTCCAGGGACGGCCTCCCGGGTGAGAGCGTCTGCTCTATAGCTGTCATTCAGCTATAGAGCGGGCGGGAAGCGATTAAAAAGCCTTTAGATGATTCTCTTCTTTTTAACAACTTACAGCACTGAATTCAGTATGAAGTTAATTTTTTTATGTATCAGTTGACACTGTGAGGTTGATTTACTAAAACTGGAGAGTGCAACATCTGGTGCAGTCTGCATAGAAACCAATCAAGTTCCTTTTTTTTTTTTGTGAAAGCTTATTTGAAGAAGCTAAAGTTAGAGGCTGATTGGCTACCACGCACAGCTGTACCAGATTTTGCACTCTCCAGCTTTAGTAAATCAACCTCTAGGCATCTACTAACTATATTGACTCGAAAAGGGACACTGACTGTTTTTAATTTTTGGCATATGGCATGTATATCAGAAATAGTCCTAGCTTCCATTTCTTATAAAATGTTAAAAAGTGATGTACCTTTCAGATCTTCTACATGCTTTTACTCTTGAAAGTACTTCAGTGAACCCTGTGTTTGACTCTTTATGCAAGATATTAAGCTGACAGCCTACATCTTCAAAGCTAATCATCTTGCACTCATCCCTTGCTTCAGACGTGACTCAGATGTTGGACAAAGTATGTCCTTATGTCTGGGTCACATCCTCACACATTTTATCCTTGCCTGCAGGTCAGCTGCAATCATATCATCAGTTCATGAGAGGAGAGGACTGCACACTACATTGTCTTAATAAAAAAATCTTCTTTTGCTCTTCAAGATAATAAGCCCTGTCCAGAGGTCATCTAGCAGATGCTGTTAAGTTTTTGTAACACAACGGGGTGCAAACAGCAATAGAAAAAATATTGGAAGTACACTTAATTACATAGCATTTGAAAATGTATGTTTGTGAGTTAGGTAACATAATCCGAGGTATAATGTATTAAATGTTGAAATAGTGACAGATGTAAGGATTTTTAGAAATATAATGCAATGCTTTAGTAGAACCTAAGGCACACATAGTAACTTGCTTTCTATTGAGGAATATCATCTTGAATCTGTGGTAGTAATTTTTGAAGCTCAAAGAGCTGGTGTACCATTTTTCAGTGTTCTACTGCCACAAATAGGACCATACTAATAAACTTAGAAAATGAATCAGGTTTTTTGACATAATGTGATGATTGTTTACCCATGTATTCATGCTGCAATAAACTATAGGCCAGCTAACTGGTAAGAACAAATTACACATTTTTGGAAAAACCTGCTCACAAGATAGGTTAGCTAGAATAAAAGTGTCAAAGCACACCCAAATCTTTAAATTAAAAAAAGGAAAAAGAATACACCATGTTATTATATATTTGGAATGTTGTACTAAGATAGCAGGTTTTTTCTTTTACAAATTCCAACTTTATAACTTCAGATTTGTTTACTTTATAGATTATGGGATTATGGACTAAAGCACACAGTAGACAAACAGCCAAATACACAGTATAAATTCATATGTTAGAAATGTTTTCTGCCAACAATTCTGTTGAGCCTGTTTTATAATGTTTACAGTCCACCTTCTGACACACACTAAAGCCCAGTCCTAAATGGTTACGTTGTCAAAAGGTTGACTGGATGCTGAAGGAGCATTGGTTCACTAATAAGGTCATATATCTGCTCTCTCCTCCAATCAGTAAGTGTAAAGTACAAGACTAGGGTAATATTTGGGCTCCAAACCAAGAGGTAATTTAGCATGTATACTCAGGGCCGGTGCTACCACTAGGCGGACTAGGCAGCCGCCTAGGGCGCACTGCCACCTAGGGCGCCCGCCGGCCGCTGGTTATCCTACTCCCGCACTGTCCATAGAGCTTGCACTATACACCAGGCAGCCCTCAGAGCCTCTGACATGTGTGAAGCAGCGCCCCAGGTCCCCGGTCTCCGGCCCCACCCCCCGGTCTCCGCGCTGACACATCAGTGACATAATATGTGTCCGCACTGTCCAGCACATCCCCCCCCGACAAGTTTGCAGCGGCCATCCCACCCCCCCAGCCCGCTCTCCACTCTGCGCTCTGACTCAGAGCGGAGATAGTTCTGACTTCTGAGTAATAGTGACATGTGTCCAGCAGCACCAGCCCATCCCACGCTCTGCGCTCTGACGTGTGTCCAGGGGCGGACTGACCCATCGGTCATTCGTTCGCCGTCCGAGTGCCCGGACCCATTAGGGGCCCGTGGCCGGCCCAACGAGAAGCCCCTTAAAGCGTCTGTAATAATACCGCTAACAGCGCGCTGCTTCCCGCCGGCCCCTCCTTCCCTCCCGTCCGTCCGTCGCAGGTGCATGCACTGTACACTACATCACCTAGGACAGACGAGAAGAGAGGAGGGGCCGGCGAGGAGCAGCGCGCCGTTAGCGGCATTCTTACAGGCATTGTGTGAGTTGGTTAGTGAAACTTAATTTTTTTTACTGGAGGGCCGCCATCGGAAGGAGGGGGCACTGCAATGGGGCCTGGGCCAGATTTCAGTGAGCTCTCCCCCCTCCCCACACTACCCCCGTTTGCTCTCCCAGTGTTCCCCTGTGTGCCCCCCAGTGTGTGTGTCCCCCAGTGTTCCCCTGCCTGTGTGTTCCCCTGTGTGTCCCCCCAGTGTGTGTCCCCCCAGTGTTCCCCTGTGTGTCCCCCCCAGTGTTCCCCTGTGTGTCCCCCCCAGTGTTCCCCTGTGTGTCCCCCCCAGTGTTCCCCTGTGTGTCCCCCCCCCAGTGTTCCCCTGTGCGTCCCCCTGTGTGTCCCCTCCCCAGTGTCCCCCTGTGTGCCCCCCCTGTGTGTCCCCTCCTCAGCATTCCCCTGTGGGTGTCCCCCCAGTGTTCCCCTGTGTGTCCCCCTGTGTGCTCTTCCCCCCGTGTGTCTCACTGTGTGCTCCCCCCCAGTGCTCCCCTGTGTGCTCCCCCCCAGTGTTCCCCTGCGTGTTCCCCTGTGTGCTCTCCCCCCCCCGTGCCCCCCTCCAGTGTCCCCCTGTGTGCTCCGTCCCCCTGTCTGCTCTCCCCCTCCCCACAGTGTCTCACTGTGTTCTTCCCCCCAGTGTTCCCCTGTGTGCTCCCCCCCCCCACAGTGTCCCTCTGTGTGCTCCCCCCCAGTGTACCCCTGTGTCCCCCCCACAGTGTTCTCCTGTGTGTTCCCCCCCAGTGTCCCCCTGTGTGTTTCTCCCTTCCCCAGTGTCCCCCTGTGCCCTCCCTCCCTCCCAGGGTCTCCTTGTGTGCTCCCTACCCCCCCACAGTGTCCCCCTGTGTGCTCCCCAACCCCCACAGTGTCCCCCCCTGTGTGCTCTCCACTCCCCACAGTGTCCCCCTGTGTGCTCCCCACCCCCACAGTGTCTTCCTGTGTGCTCCCCCCAGTGTCCCCCTGTGTGCTCCACCCCCCCACAGTGTCCCCCTGTGTGCTCCACCCCCCCACAGTGTCCCCCTGTGTGCTCCACACCCCCCACAGTGTCCCCCTGTGTGCTCCACACCCCCCACAGTGTCCCCCTGTGTGCTTCCCCCTCCCAGGGTCTCCCTGTGTGCCCCCCCCCCAGTGTCCCCCTGTGTGCTTTCCGCCCTCACCCACCACAGTGTCCCCCTTTGTGCTCCACACCCCCCACAGTGTCCCCCTGTGTGCTCCCCACCCCCCACAGTGTCCCCCTGTGTGCTCCCCACCCCCCACAGTGTCTTCCTGTGTGCTCCCCACCCGCCACAGTGTCTTCCTGTGTGCGCCCCACCCGCCACAGTGTCTTCCTGTGTGCTCCCCACCCGCCACAGTGTCTTCCTGTGTGCTCCCCACCCGCCACAGTGTCTTCCTGTGTGCTCCCCACCCGCCACAGTGTCCCCCTGTGTGCTTTCCCCCTCCCCAGTGTCCCCCTGTGTGCTTTCCCCCTCCCCAGTGTCCCCCTGTGTGCTTTCCCCCTCCCCAGTGTCCCATTGTGTGCTCTCCCACCCACAGTGTCCCCCTCTGTGCTGTGCTCCCGCCCCCCATGTCACCCTGCGCAGGTGTGGCTTGGGACGCAGGGGGCCCCATGATCTTCTATTGCCCGGGGGCCCCATTAGTTGTCAGTCTGCCCCTGCGTGTGTCTAACGACTACACCCCCCTCCCCCGAAGACGCTCTCCTGCACTGGCCGTGTCACACTGGAGTGGAGAGCATAGCATGGCGCCTGGCAGAGCCTGGAAGAGGCACAGACAGAGGCACGTACAGGCGTACACATGAATTTTAGACAGGTTCATGTCCTCAGATACAAGTTTGCTGAGCCCAATACCATCACCTAGTGTGTGGTGAGTAAACACTGTTGCTGTCTTAGATAATAATGATATTGTATATATTGACAATGACATGCAATTTGCAAATGTTATGTGTGTATATGTATTTATATTCACTGATTTGCCAAAATGCCAAGTATGTACCGAGCCCCCCCCCGTGAGGCTGCATTGGCAGTGGTGAAGCAGCATTGATTGGCACAGCTGAGACTGTATTTGATGGACTCAGGTGAGACTATTTGATGGGCACATATGAAACTATTTGAGGGGCACAGGTGAAGGAGCATTAATGGGCATGGGTGTCACTGTGTTTGATGGGCACAGGTGAATTGGCATTAATGGGCAAAGGTGAGTGAGGCTGTATTTGATGGGTATAGGTGAGGCTACGTTTGATGGACGCTGGTGAAACTGCCTGAATTTGTTGGGCACAGGTGAGGCTCCATTGATTGGCATTGGTGGAGTGGCATTGATGGGCATCCCTTACAGTCACACACAGACACCGAAACACAAAATGCATCCCTTACACACACAAAAACCTCTGGTGTGGTCTGGTCCCCTCATTAAAAAGGTGGGGTGTACATGGGCAGGGCAATGGGGTTGGGATCGGGGGTTGAGCCGGGGGGGGCGGCAAAATTAGGTTTCGCCTAGGGTGTCAAAAATCCTTGCACCAGCCCTGTGTATACTACAAAAGATAATCAACTACATACATCATATACATAAAAGGTCTCAAGTAACACATTCACCTAAACAAAATTGTGCAATGCAACTATAAGAACATTTTGAATACAATGTCATATCATGTAATTATAATCACTATACATTTGAAAGTGCTGTCTACTGTTTACTATTTGTGGGGCAATCAAATCGCCAGCTCACACACTTATTTTAAATAGTAGTATTTTCATCTCCACTAGATTTAGGGTCCTGTGATTAGCAACTGGCCTGCTGGATTCTGAACCAGGAGGTCTTGACATCACCACCTCGCCTCTCCACTTCACCCATTTAGAATACATTAGGCCAGTCACTCAGCACAGGACCCATAAACAAGAGAAGATCACTGGAGTAGCGATGTCTACTTCAATGATTTGCATTTTCCAGGAGCATCAGCCAGGTATAGTGTATGCCAGTGTTTTTCCATATTTTTCAGTCACAGCACCTTGAAAAGTATTCTCAGTCTTGAGGCACCCCATTCTAAAGCTTTGTTCACATTACTGCATGATGACAATGTTTGCAAAGTCATGTGCATTCCCGACATGCAGACAAGCAATGTGCCCTTTAGCGAAACTTGCAGGGGTGCCATTAACTCTAAAAACGCAGTGTGTTTTAGTGCATACCAAATCGGTAGGGTGTGATTTTGAAATAAAGGGGGACTTTTTTCACTGTGTTCTGCAAGTTGGGCACCCCATTAAAATGAATGGGCTGCCCTACCTGTAGCACCCAGGTGCACAGATGTGAAGCAAAGTATTGTTCACACATGAGGATGGGGTCAAACCAAGTGGTTATACTGCTATTTTACCACCCCTCAACTGCTCCTCCTTTAGGTGTAGAGGCACCAGCTGGGGTCATATACATGCTGTGCACATGACAAGAAGTATACCCCCAGGTGAATGGGGACAATCTGAAACCGCCCTGCAATCATGTGCATTGCACACAAGTTGCCGTACAGTGGTGCTGCATTTAGGAGGTTAAAAAAGCAATATATCACCTCTTCACCACCTGTCAAATGCCTGGACGGCTTTTCAGAGGAGTGCAGTCTTTGCCACTATGATGAACAGGCCCTAAAAAAGCAGTACTGATTGTGCAGGATTAGGGATCAAGATTAAAAGTAATGTAAATACAAACACACCTGCATGTAAACATACATGCACACATGCATACATACAAATGTGTATGTGAGTACATAAAGACATTTACATACATAAACATACATAAATACACACACATATACACACACATACAGCCTTTTTAAAAAACTGCAGTACTGTACCTGCACATGCACTGCCATGTACTGCACTTCAGAGTACTTCAGGTAGGGGAAAGTGAAAAGATCAGGACTCAGGAAGACATCTCCTTGTTCTACTGCTCTGCATTTTGCTATGATCGAGCTCCTGTTGTGCTGATGTACACTTAGACGGATCAGTGGGAGCTCATAGCCTTTCTTAACCAGGATGCTGAAGCACCCCTGGTAAGATTAGGTGGCACCCCAGGGTGCCTTGGAACTCTGCTTGAGAAAGGCTGGGATATACATAGTTACAGTGGTCCAGCTGAAATACATGGGTATGATTTTATGGACCATGTTTGTCTTTTTAACTTATGCAGGAGTGGATTAAAACCACCAAAGCTATATAAAAACATGAAATGGTAATCTGTTGATCCAACCATAGAACAACCTTTCCTACAAGTGATCTCTCAATAAACTTGTACAATCATTTCACTTTTGTGTTCATGTTTTAGCACTGAGAAAACAACCCTAGAGATAACCTTATCACTGAGGAAAAAAAGCAGTCTTTCAGGATAAAGCATCAATGTGATGAACTTTGCGATGATTAGTTGGCCAGCAGATCTCTGCAAAAAGATCTGTGCATGTCATGGAATGACGAGTTCACAAGACAATTCTTTCACCGACTATACCTTCCAACCCTCATCTAATGTTGATGTGGCTAGCCTTATACTTGGCTGTCAACACATAGTAGACTTGGCTTGCCTTAAATTACCTCTGTTGGTTCTAATGCTAAATGCCTGCAAAATTGCTTCTAAGTTTAAAAATATCTGTTCTGTAATAAATTATTAGCATCATAAACACTAGTAGCTTTTTTTTGTTCGACTGGGCTGAACAAAAAAAACACTGACACCTCAGGATGAGCTGCTTTACTAACTATCCAACGTTAGTACAGTGATCTCCCCTGCAGTGCTGTTCTATTGTGTTTTGACAGGGGGTAACCCCCACCAGAACACTTCAGCCAATGTCTGGGAGTGCTGATCGGAAACCAGTCGACAGACCTTTTTGAGTCATGCCACTCAACAGAAGTTGGCAGATCAGCTTCTTTCAAACCATCTCCAGTACACACGGGGACGAATGTCGTCCGTTTTTTTTCAGAACTGGCTAATGCCGCCCGACATTCGGCCCTTGTGTACTAGGTTTTTTTGTATTATATCTATAATAACTATGTATTTTGGGCAAAATATAATGCCATTTTGGAGTAATAAAATAAAACGTGTTTCTTCTAGGTGCTGCTTGAGTAACTTTCTGTGCACTGAACACAGGGGATTGCTTGTATTTTTTTCAGTGACTACAAGCCATTCTTTTATTGGAGGAGGCAGAAAGGAGGAGCAGATTATGTCATGAACCCTGCCTTGTCCCTGCCTTGTCTTATCAGAAAACACCTTGTATTCATTGAAAAAAAAGATTCTCTGAATTGCGGGGGTGCCAAGTGAGTGACTCCCTGTGTTTGGTATATAGAAAGCAAGTAGCTCGAACAGCAATCAGAAGAGACCAGTGCTGGATGTATTTAGCACAGGCAGCTAGAATGAACTATCCCCTCTAGAAGAGTGCTCATAAGGATTAGATGTAACCAAGCTGGACCAATGTAATTTTAAAAAATGTCCAATTTCTAGAATTCAGCTTCAAACTCACTTAAAATAATAGACTGCTTGAGGAACAAATAATAATGAACTGGGTCAAACAACTAATGTCTAAAGCATCGGTCACATAATTCTTTCACCATGCTGGAAAATATGTGCCTCAGCAGAACTACATCATTTAAAAAAATGAAAAAAATACACTTGACTAAGTAGAGGTTACAAACCTTTTATTTTACATACTTTTGTCTCAGGCCATTAGTAAAATCTGGATCTTTTGTTGTTATCAACCAGCGTAGCTTGGTCGGTGCAATAAGGATGATGACAGCCAAGCAGACTAAAGCAGACTAAAGCTCCTGAGCAAAATTGTTGTAAATGAATTATTGCGAAAAAAAAATTGCATATAATAAGGAGCTTGTCTTACTAAAATTTTTAAAACATCCTCGTTATTTTATAATTTATAAAGGATCTTCTTCTTTTTAAATGAAATTGTGTTCGAGGGACGTCGAATCATTTTGATAGGCCTCATGTAAAATATGACAGAGCCCCCTGGTAATAAATTAGCATCTGTATATGTGTGTATATGACAGTAACATTACCAGGTGCCAACATATTTGAATGAATGCTTTCAAATATTAAATTGCTTTGCTTACCTCATAGAACATATAAAGACTTACGCTAAAGCTTTATAAAACGAAGACAGTTTTAGTATGTTACGGCAATGAATGTGATCATACATATAAGAGCAGGATGAATATTGGCTATGGTGTTAAAAGTGCAGGCTACCATCTCATAAAGTGCTGCCTATACTTTACATGCTCTAAGGAGCATTATTAAAAGCTGTAAAAATATTTTTAGGACTACCAAAATGTTGGAAGACTTTAAAGCAGAATTCCTGTCTGGAAACATGCTTTATTTTTACAATAACCACAGGTTTACTTTCCAAAATACTACATTTTTATTCACATTTAATTTCTTATCCAGACTGTGTTGTTGCTTAGTAACCTTTTTGGATTAATGTTTGTGTGACTGTACTGATATTGCTTGGCACTGGTATGCCTCAAAACCTATATTTGTCTTTAATGATTATGTCACAGCTTTGTTTTTAACATAACGGCGGTTCTTTGAGAAAATACAATGATAAATATTCTATACAGAAAGAAAACATATTGCAAGTGTGAACATTTTTGTGCATGGATATTTCATTCTAGTTACCTCTCTCCTAGCGGAGATGGGAATGTCTTAATTTGTCAGTTAAATATGGCCTTGCAACAAGCAGACAGGAAGTGTTTACTATTCTTATTGCTGAGATATTATAAATTATAAATACATGTTATCAGTATCTCTATTTGGAGGATTGTCCTAATTTTTTTTTTTTGTGGTGACCAGGTTAGTAATTAAGGGAAAACCCCCCCAAAAGGGGACACAAAATAAGGGTTTGACTGTTCATGGGTGTAAACTTGTAAATGCTATTAGTGGCTGCTTTTAAATTGAGAAATGTTTTATGCTGCATAGTGCAGTTCTTGTTACTTATTTGCACAGTATGATATCACATTGTATACTCATTTATGATAAGCATTTTGCAACACAGCTAGATCTCATTGGTAAAATGGTAGGGTCACATGGAGTTAGTTTCAGAGTTCTAGTGATAGATGCTGTGTTTGTTTTGACATTAGTTAATACAATTTATTATGCTGTGATTATAAGTACCACATTTAAATGGCAAAACGTTTCTTTACTAGCTACTTATTAGTAGTACCATGCTCATTTGTACTGTTCAAACAAACAATGATATATTTATAATGTTTATAAGTGTTTGTTTTTATTTTTTATTTTTTTATTTTTTCACATATGTTTGTTATGTTTATTCTAGGATACTGCTGGCAAAGTCCTGGATCGTTGGGCCATTATGTCCCGGGAAGAAGAGATCATCACTCTACAGCAGTTTCTAAGGTTTGGAGAGACCAAATCTATTGTGGAGCTTATGGCCATTCAAGAGAAAGAAGGGCAGGCAGTGGCTGTTCCTTCCTCAAAGGTTGATTCAGACATAAGAACTTTTATTGAAACCAACAACCGCACTAGGAGTCCAAGTGTTCTCACTCACTTAGAAAACAGCAACCCTTCCAGTATTCACCACTTTGAGAACATGCCCAATAGCCTTGCATTCCTCCTTCCGTTCCAGTATATCAATCCAGTCTCAGCTCCTATGCTTGGTTTACCTCCTAATGGGCTTATGTTAGAACACCCTGGACTAAGGTTGCGGGAACCTAACAATTCAAATCAGAATGAATGTGAAGAGACCAGTGAGTCTGAGGTCTCCCCCATGCCTTATAATAGGAGTGAACAACCGTCCAATAGAAATGCTTTGAGTAGCATCACAAATGTTGAGCCAAAAACAGAGCCAAGTAATGCCTCCCCTTCTCAAACCTCATCACCTGTCAATGACATTATTAAATCTGACCATGTCAAAAGTTCCTTTAAGATTCACAGGATGAGGCGGATGGGAGCATCATCAAGAAAAGGCAGGGTATTTTGTAATGCATGTGGAAAAACCTTTTATGATAAGGGAACTCTAAAAATTCACTACAATGCTGTTCATCTTAAGATAAAACACAGGTGTACCATTGAAGGCTGCAACATGGTTTTCAGTTCTCTTAGAAGTAGAAATCGGCATAGTGCAAATCCCAATCCTCGGCTTCACATGCCAATGCTGAGGAACAATAGAGATAAAGACCTTATCCGTGCAACATCTGGAGCAGCTACCCCTGTTATATCAAGTACAAAATCAAGCCTATCTCTAACAAGCCCAGGTCGTCCTCCAATAGGCTTTTCAACGCCACCCTTGGACCCTCTTCTGCAAAATTCACTTTCCAGCCAACTGGTATTCCCTGCATTAAAGACTGTACAACCTGTTCCTCCTTTTTACAGAAGTTTATTAAGTTCAGGAGATATGGTGAGCCCTCCAACATCACTACCTACTAGTCCAATTTTGCCAGCACCTCTGGGGGTGGAACAACCTCTTTCTTCTCTGTCACAAGACTTATCATCATCTGTGATCAACATGTCAACACAGGATGCAAACGCAGACCTGGCTCCCAAGAAGAAGCCAAGGAAATCAAGTATGCCTGTCAAAATTGAAAAGGAAGTAATTGATACAGCTGATGAATTTGATGAGGAAGAAGAAAATCTAGATCATTGCCCCTCCACAAATGACATTAGCCAAGATAATTCTCAAGGTGATTTAAGTCCTGGGTTATCCATCAACAGTTACTCAAAAAATGGCAGTGGCAGATGTATTCTGAGGACAGACACCAGAGCGAACAGTATTACTTCAGAAGACCCGGAACATGAGAGAGATTTTGAAAATGAATCAGAATCATCTGAGCCAAAGTATTGTGACGAACCAATGGAAGATGATCACCTTCCTCTTCATAAAGAAAGTAATGCCAGGTCTATGACAGACAATGAGAAACACTTTGAGAATCACATTGACTGTCATCAGCAGGCTGTTATAAAGGTAAAAGAAGAGTTTACAGACCCCACATATGATATGTTTTACATGAGCCACTATGGACTTTATAATGGGGGTAGTGCTGGCATGGCTGCACTTCATGAAAGCTTAGGTTCATCTTTGAACTATGGAAGCCCTCAAAAATTCTCTCCGGAGGGTGACCTCTGCTCAAGTCCTGATCCTAAAATATGCTATGTGTGCAAAAAGAGTTTCAAAAGCTCATACAGTGTGAAGCTGCACTACAGGAACGTTCATCTGAAAGAGATGCACGTCTGCACAGTAGCTGGTTGCAATGCTGCTTTCCCTTCACGACGAAGTAGAGACAGGTTAGTACATATTCTGGCAATATGGAAGGTTTTCATGTCTTCATTGTTTATTTCACTGTTCAGTTTTCCTAAGGAAAACAGGGGTCTATTTGTATTTTCAAATCCTGGGTATAAATAAATGGGGAATTGCATGATTTTGGAATGCTCCATATCTACCACAAAGTCTTCTGCCAAAGTTTTTACTTCAGAGAGATTCTATAGCATATCTTCTATGTAGGCCTGACTAACCTGAACCACTAGACTTCCTGCTCTGGACAGTTTATAAATCCCCAGTGTTGATATTATTGCAATGAAAATACAATTAACTGATTTACAGCATCCATTTAAAAAGCATTGGTCAGTTACATATCAATGTCTGGCATTATCTTGTTAAAGACAAATGAGTATAAGACCCCTTTCACACTGGAGGCGTTTTTTAGACACTACAGCGCTAAAAATAGCACCTGAAAAAAGCCTCAGCTTCAAACCCAGGGTGAAAGTCCAAGTGCTTTCACACTGGGGCGCTGCGCTGGCAGGGCATCACAAAAAGTCCTGCCAGCAGCTTCTTTGCAGCGGTGTAGGAGCGGTGAATACACTGCTCCTCCACCGCTCCTCCACCGCCCCTGCCCATTTAAAACAATGGGGCAGCACCGCCATACCCTTTTTTGGCCGCTAGCGGGGGTTAAAACTGTCCCACTAGTGGTGGAATAGCCCCGCTAAAATGATGGTAAAGCGCCGCTAAAAATAGCGCGGCTATACTGCTGACGCCCGGGAGGCTCAGTGTGAAAGGGGTCTTAGGATGGTGTCATCAAAACCTTGAGTTAATGAACATAAGCATTCTGGCTGGGATAACCTTTTTCAAATGAGCCAAATGAGCAATCATGTGCATGGAAACTTTTTTAAATTACTTGAAACACGAATGGGGTTTTTAAAACAGTCTAGGCCTTATGCAAACTAGGCTCTTGTGAAAAGCCATGTGTGTTTTGGCATGTTTAGATGTGTTCAGGCTTGTCAAGCATTTGGGTGTTTATTCATTTCATTAGACAGAATATTCATTTGTTCTAGTCATTGAAATTAATAAATTAAATGCTCAAGCCTAGCATTTAGGTGCATTTAGATGCATTTACATGTGTTTAGGCGTGTCAGGAATTTTTTCTGGCCATGTTTCTTTTCTGAATGTGTTCAGATTTCTACCCCTAAGCACTCCTGCTAAACTTCTCTAAAAGCCTACGTGTGCATGGACAAATAGGCTAACATATAGGGGTGTTTAGGGGCAAAAACAAGTCAAAGGCATGTAAATCTCCTTTGATACTTTACTAAATAAACACAATGTTTTCCAGGCATGAACACACTATGGGGGTTATTTACAAAAGGCAAATCCACTTTGTACTGCAAGTGCACTTGGAAGTGCAGTCGCTCTAAATCTGTGGGGTAGATCTGAAATGAGAGGAAGCTCTGCTGATTTTATCATCAAATCATGTGCAAGCTAAAATGCTGTTTTTTATTTTCCTTGCATGTTCCTTGCATGTCCTCGGATCTACAGCAACTTTACTTCCAAGTGCACTAGCAGTGTAAAGTGGATTTTCCTTTAGTAAATAACCCCCAATGTTTCTTTCTGTACTTCTTGTAAATCACAGAACTAAAGCCTTGATTATACATAATTATTTCATAATTATATGTATCCTTCTGTCAGTATAAAGAAGTCTTGGAGCAGTGGTTGGTCCTACCTGGAAGTCTGCATTGTTTTATGAGGTCTTGCAGTTTAAGAATGGTCCTTACAATATAAAAAGCAGTGGTGCAGGGTGTAGGTACAATTTTGATGCCATACCGATTTTACATACTGCTTAGCAGAGTCAGTGTACATACCTTTGGATACAGCCCTGCAAGTGTTTCACATTTTCCGTTTATACATTTGTGATCTTGAAAACCAAATCAATTATACAGGTTTATAGCTTCAAGATCAGGTAACCAAAACTAGTTAGTAAAAAGAAACCCTTTCCTTATTGACTTTTAAGAGTGTTTAAAAAAACTGGTTTTAAAATGAACCCAAGAATATTTGCTCGTCCCTAATTCCATATAACAGATGCCAGAATTTTTACATTTTCTATTATTATTATTATTATTATTCAGGATTTATATAGCGCCAACAGTTTGCGCAGCGCTTTACAATATGAGGGCAGACAGTACACTTACAGTACAAATCAATACAGGAGGGATCAGAGGGCCCTGCTCGTTAGAGCTTACAATCTATAAAGGAATAATGAATATTTCAAGAGTCTATGTAAGCAAAAGGGATCTAACCATTTATTGCAGTGATACATTTGCTGCACAATTTTATAATAACATATATGCTAGAAAGGCAGATTTAGGCTTAAAAGCAAAAAAGAGAAAGCCTTTTCTCAATTAGCATTGTATACCATAAAACTTTTGTGAAAATTGATTATTTCGCTTTACTTTTTAGTTACTACATCCTAAACATAAAGCTACAACAGAAAACAAACTAGGAAAACTTTTCTTCAAACTCCAAAACATCTATAGGGGCCATATCTTGATATTCAATTTGTTGCTTTTGCGATAATAAATAACAAACTATTGTTAAAAATAGGCATAGGAAGTACACTGAGGAAACGACCTTCTCCTGTGGCTTTAAGGGCTTGATTGAAGTTACACACATCCATTAAACTACACCTTGGAGGAGGCAATAACGTCATATGGGTTGTTGCAGGACATTAAAATGTTTACTCACAGCCTCAGTGAGGAGGAGCAAGAGGGGAAAGAGGGTGCATTAGTAACACTGGTAGACAACTAGCTGCTCTATACCAGGGAGGATAATATGTGCTGAAGGTTTAGTCACTGGAAGGAAAAGAGGAAAGATCCCTGGTTCCGCAAATCCACGGAGTATGATGATGATATGAGAGAGTCAACCTCAGCCTGGGCTCCACCAATAAATAAAAATTTTCCTCGAACTCCAAAAAGTTTATAGGGGTCATATCTTGATATTCAATTTGTTGCTTTTAAGGTAATAAATAATCAACTATTGTTAACAAAGTAGGCATAGGAAGTACAGTGAGGAAAGGACCTTTTCCTTTGGCTTCAAGGGCTTGACTGATGATACACAAATCCAATTAAACTACACCTTGGGGGAGGCAATAACATCATATGGGTTGTTGCAGGACATCACAATGTTTACTCACAGCCTCAGTGAGGAGGAGCAAGAGGGGAAAGGGGGTGCATTAGTAACACTAGTAGACAACTAGCTGCTCTATACCAGGGAGGATATAGGTGCTGAAGGTTTGGTCACTGGAAGGAAGAGAGGAAAGATCCCTGGTTCCAGCACATCCACAGAGTATGATTATGGTATGAGAAGACAACCTCAACCTGGGCTCCCACCAGGCCACCCCCACAATGCTAGAAGCTTTGGTTAAGGGTGTGCTGTGACTGTATTGGTCAGCCACTATGGCAAAATAAAAGTCAACTGTGCCCCTCCTCCAGTTTTCTGTCCTGCAGGACCTGCTTCCCCCCTGCTTCCATGAGCAGCTTCTCATTTTAAACCTGCCTCTCATTGTAATATTTATTGGAAACTAAATGGGACGCCTAGCTTTTTTCGAAGCTATCGCAATGCTTTTGATGCACACTAGTTACCACATAGCAACAGAGAAAATAAAACACCCCACCCCCCCCCCCCCAAAAAAAAAAAAGGAAACTCTCTTTTTTTTTAACCCTAGCAGAAAATAACATTGAAAAATGTTGAAAAAAAAAAAAAGAAAAGAGACCCTAATAATCAGAAAATAAGATGTAAATTGTTGGCACAGAGACACATGCTGCTGATACAAAAAAGATTTAATGAAGACAGTTAGGTCTATGGAACGGTAAACACAGATACACAAGGATAGGCAACTTACCACAATGCAAGCTACAGTGTAGCACAATATAGCACTGTGTAGCACTACATAGCACAGTATAGCACTTTATAAAACTGTATTGCACAGTATAGCACTGTATAGTATAATATAGCAGTGTATAGCACTGTATAGCAATGTATCTTTCCCTAGATAAACTCGTTAGCTTTTCCTAACCCGTTTCAACACACAGTGACAATACAGATGCTGGGAGCCCACTCTTTTATAGTGAAGCAGAGGACTTTTCTATTATTTATGATTATTGGTTTTTGTGGACCCATCTGACCAGGGACAAGGGTTATGCAGCGCATTATATGTTCAGATGTGAATTTTCATAAAAATTTTTTTACAAAAGTTTTACAAAGTATCTAAATCGAACCAAGGTTGCTCCTAACCCAAAATTCATCCCCATGAGAGATCTATGAATACATGGAATGTCAGAATACCATTGCTGAAAGTAAATAATTGTATAAGGTGTACCTATGGTTCCACAATTGTCAAAAGTGTAGTTTGAACACTTGTTGGGGAACCTTGTTGTTATAACAGAGCAAAATGCTGTATGTCATTAAATTGATTCTATTCTTTTTTCTTTTTTTTTTTTACATAAAAATCTTTGTTGAACGAAATATAAAGATTACAAAAAGAGAAGAACACAATTTCTAGCACAACATAAAGTGCAGTAATTATCTTCAAACTTATAATATATAATTGAGAACAAAGGAAAGGATGTAGAAGACAATGTTTCAAATTTGCAGAAACAATGTAGATAGCTCATTGAGAACCAAGCTTGACCATCAGTTATGCAAAGTCTTAGGGTGGAATGATAATTCCAGTGCCCCTGAAATGTTTTCAGAGTGATGAAAGTAGTAGGAGCCTAAGAAAAAGAGAGAAGGAAGCGATAGAGGAAAGTGGGATCAATGGGGGTAGGGAAGGGGGGGTGGGAAAGGAAAATGTGGGCAAGAGGCAGGGAGCAGGAACTATGGGTCCGTTCTCTCAACCGACCGCCTAGCCCCTACAATAAAAGCAATAGACCAAGCTCAATCTAACACAGAGCAGAGGTAAAGGCCTATAAAAGGTTAATAGCAATCATTGGCAGACAGCTAAGTGAATCTTTTTTACATATCACCTCACCTTGCTGCTAATACCCAAAGAAAAAAAAAAAAGCACTGTGCAAGCTTCAAGTCAGTCTTAAAGTCTGTTTGGAGCCTACACTGGGTCAAAGCCTTTCCTCCTGCCTTCATGTGACAACACTTGAGTCTGGAAATTAGCTATTCAGCTTTGAATTGTTGAAGGGGAAAAAAAGAACCGCATCCATGTTTCTGGAAATACCTGCATAAAGGGAAGAGTATTGTAGCAATTAGGTGGACCTGCTGCTTTGCCCTGCAAGGGCATAGGTGTACTTAAAAACTCTTACTAGTTTATTAATTCTATTACACTTACTTATAGCATGGAATCACACTTTAACTGAGTAATGCCTTGGAATAGTATTGCAAAAAATAAATAGGTACCTTTGTGTATAAAGTTTATGCCAGGCAGCAGCTGCCATCCTCTTAACCCCCTATACTGGTGTCCAATGCTTTTGGCCACATCTAATATCTTGGGCATCTGATATAAGTATAGCCAAAAAAAGAGTTGTTTTAGAATACCTGACAAGTTTATATTGCATGTTCCAGCTAGATAGATTCCCCTTCTCTTTTTGTCCTGGTGACCATTGTCACCAAGACTGAATTGGAAATCCAATATTTTAGAGCTGTCATCACAACAAAATGTGAGGTAAAACCTTTATATGGGGGCAACTATCTTTCCTCTGGATTTCCTCACAGTTTGTGGAGGTTTCCTTTCATTTTTAGTTATGTCTCCAGGTTAGGAAGTCAAGATAAATCCCAATGGGTCACAGACAGCAAAGAGTAAAAAGACGGGGGTTTTATCCCTAGTTACCCTAAATTTTGACTCAACATACACTCCAATGTTTATTTTGGTAGAAGAATAAGTTAAATATTGGTTTATTCCACTTTAATCATATGGAATCTTATATTAAAGGAAAATGCCAGAAAAAAAGTCCAGGTTTCCTGTAATAGTAGTTCCACAAAGATTTTAGCCTGTAGCACAAAATTAAGCATGTCCCCTTCATGCTGAGCATGTCCCCTTGCATAGTAGGTATCAGATACATTGCACATTGATTGAACACTGGATGCTGTGCTCTAAATTTATTCTGATTTCATTTTCAACATTCTTTTGCAGTATTTCATGCAGAACATGTTGATGTTGTGTATACAAATGACTTCAGTGGTTGCAGTAGTTGTGACTTCAGTGGCCAAAAACCTGTTACAGATCAGTGCAATTGCAACCTTAGCTTGTGTTTCAAGATAGATTTCTGTTAGGCTTGCATAATATGTAGTTATATGTCACACCACCTAGCCATAGCACAGTGCTTATTTTGTTCTCTTTGTATTTAAATGTATTACTAGGAGTTGTAGTATTAGATCGTTATGTTTAATGGGTGACATAAACTTATCCAACTAACTTGTGTGTCTGTTTCACAAACACAGTTATAATAGGTTGTGTTTACTGGTAATGAATGGTAGGTGATGGTGAGATGCCATGTGTCTTCAACAGTATAAGGCTAGGTGTTGATAGGTGATTAAGTCATGTCTGTCCCTGGCTGCAATCAGTGCACCCTGAATATGAGCCTAAGCAGAGCTTCTACCCACTGCTGCATTTTGGTTTCCTTATACCCTATAAGTAAAGTACACTTTGACAGATGGTGTCAACAATAAATAAGTAGGAACATATCAGAAACTTACCACTGCACAATAAATGCTAACAACACTCAATAGCTTGCTCTTGCACCTGTTCAGGCAGCACTGAGTGCAGTGAGAGGTTGGCTGGGCTTGGATGATCCTGAAAAGCCTATGTATGTATCAACTTTTAAATCAGTTCAGATGCTAGATGATTTTTCTTAGCTATCCCCTTCTGCATGGCAAGGAAGCCCACGAACCTGTAAGCAGGCAGTATGCAAAACAGCAAATTCTACTTTAGGAAGGAGTTGCATAGGCTCTCACAATGTGTGTCCTCCTTGTAGACCAAGGAGACATGAGAGATAAAACTGAAGCTATAATTAATGTTTGCATACTGTGTGCTATCAGGTTTTAGGAGCACTTGAAACATTCAGCTAAGAAAAAAAAAATAGGTATGTATGTGCAGGCACACTAGCTGATTTGAGGTTCCTATAATAATTTAATAGGTTTATACCAATGACAGGGTTGCATTGGGTTTTATGCAATAGCTGGAGAACATAGCAGCAGTTTTTGCTTATAAATTCTATATCATAGTATTATATTTTCAGCCATAGCTTACACTGTTTTTACAATGAGCAAAAATATGTTTGCCATATTGAGGGTAACTGATGTAAAATATTTTGACAGGCTGTTGTTAAGAGTGAGTCATTTTTATCTCTTTTAAATCTGCCTTTACACTCAACAATTCATTTTTGAATATGTTTGTCATGTTAGAACTCAATGAAATAGATCAGCAGTTATAAAAATGTACTGCATAAGTAACAATTTGAACTTATAACTATGCCCTGCTAGGGATGGGCAAAGAGTTCGGCCCGAGCAGAAGTTCGGGTTTGACTTTGGTTGTTTGGATGTTTGGCGAACAACGAACATTATGCGGTGTTAGCGACAAATTGCGAAAGCCGCGGAACCCCCATTAAAGTCTATGGGACGCTAACATGAAAAACCAAAAGTACTCATTTTAAAGGCTTATATGCAAGATATTGTCATAAAAAGTGTTTGTGGACCCAGATCCTGCCCCAGGAGACATGTATCAATGCAAAAAAAGTTTTAAAAACTGCAGTTTTTTCAGGAGCAGTTGTTTTTATAATGCTTAAAGTGAAACAATAAAAATGAAATATTCCTTTAAATATCATGCCCGGGGGAGTGTCCTTAGTATGCCTGTAAAGTGGCGCAGATGTCCCGTGTTTAGAACAGTACCACAGCAAAATTACATTTCTAAAGGAAAAAAAATAATTTAGCAGTGATCGCGGCTGTAATGAATTGTCGGGTCTTGGCAATATAGATAAAACTCATTGAAAAAAATGTGGGCTCCCCCTCCCAGTCCATTACCAGGCCCTTCGGGTCTGCTGTGAATATTAAGGGGAACCCTAAACCAAAATGTAAAAAAAATTGCCAGGCCTGGTATGGATTTGGGGAGACCCCCACACAGCAATTTTTTTTAAAAAGCTACAAGAGCAGTTATTCCAGGACTTAGTAAATGAGGTAAAGATTCAGTTTGCAAAGACAACCCAATCACATGCTGGGAAAAAAAACAGCACTTTTTCTTGCACATGATTGGATGATGGAAGTCAGCGGAGCTTCTGCTAATTTACTAAGCTCTGGAGCAACTGCTCTTGCAAAGTGCACAGTCTATTTGCCTTTAGTAAATCAACTCCAAAGTGATTTAGCTTTTTCTTTTTACTCCTGTATTAATGTTTTCTCTTTTATCTATTTTATTTGATATCTAAACATCTCCTAAAGGTCTCTAACATCCATCAGAGGCCAGAGGCCAGAGACCAGAGGACTCCAGAGGCAACCTGTGAAGCTCTGGTGAACTCCATGCCCAAGAGGGTTAAGGCAGTGCTGGAAAATAATGGTGGTCACACAAAATATTGACACTTTGGGCCCAATTTGGACATTTCATTTAGGGGTGTACTCACTTTTATTGCCAGCGGTTTAGACATTAATGGCTGTGTGTTGAGTTATTTTTAGGGGACAGCAAATTTACATTTAGCTGTACACTCACTACTTTACACTGTAGCAAAGTGTAATTTCTTCAGTGTTGTTACATGAAAAGATATAATAATATATATATATATATATATATATATATATATATATATATATATATATGTGTGTGTGTGTGCACAGTGTTCCTAACCAGAAGTGATATAAATCAAATTATTTTACAGTTATTAATTTGTCAAAGTAGCAGTGACATTTTCACTGTACTGCAAATAGCCTGTATAGATAATAGAGATGTGGAAAGGATGCAGCAGACCCCACCATTACTGGCCGCCTGCAGAGGTACAAGACCAGTCACCCTGCAAAACAAGAAGAAAAACAGTAATGACCGGTTTTTGCTACAAGCTAAGGAACAATATTTGATTATCTCAAAGTTTAGCTTTTAGGCTTCATGTACACTGACATCCCCAAACTTGCTTTTTTTCCACAATAGCCTATGTGTCAATGTACACATGCGCTTTTAACAGAGTTTAGGAGCTGTTACGGTTAGGTGAGAGTCAACATCCCTCTCCTGAATGCGGAAATATCACGTTCAGGATAGGAATGTTTTGACCGCTAGCCATGGGAAAATGCACAATGCGGCAAAACCACTGCGATTTTGCCGCTTTTTGTGTTTTCCCACGTCCGCGGTATGTGTAGGCAGGGTGTACATGAAGCTATAGTCTTTCTGATGTTATAACCATTTTAAAGTGGTTGTAAACCCTGGTAAAAAAAAAAAAAAAAAACCCCTGCAAGACAAAGGCATAATGAGCTCATTATGAATTACTTAACCGAGATCGAAGCCCCCGTAGCCGTCTTTATCTCCCCCTCTGGCAGGCAACCTCTCTCCTGGGGGTTACTCCCGGGTATCGTGGTTCGTGATTGGCCTGAGCCGCCGGTAATGGCACACAGACTGAAGCAACGGCACATACATGCTATTGCTTCAGTTGACCCCAGTGTGCATGTGCCGATGCCATTCACACATGCAGGCGACAGGGGATATCTCCTAAACCGTGCAGGTTTAGGAGATATCCTGGGTAGCTACAGGTAAGCCTTACTATAGGCTTACCTGTAGCAAAAGGTTGTTGTAATGAGTTTACAACCACTTTAAGTGAAGTGGTGCAATAGGTAACCAGCTTACTTCTGGTATGTTTGCCAAGTTTGGCCTAAATAATACAGTACTTCAGCATTAGGTGTGGGAATAATGACATTTTGATAAAATGCTTCTTGGAAAATTCTTGGAAATACTGTTGAGGCTTCTGCAATGTACTTATATTACACTTTGGATGTTTCCTCTCTTGATGCAATACATATCCCAAGCCTTATGTAGAGACATGATATCACTTTTAGGTTTTGTAAGATTTTTATTATAGTATAGCATTTTTCTAGACAGACAATCAAGTAAATTATATGCAGATTTTCTTTTAAAAAATGGAAGACATGCACATCAGGTGTTGCTGCAATCAGGTTGTTAGCACAGCAAGTGTAGACTAGGAAGGAAAACAATTGGATTACACCTAGAATTCGCATTCAGTTTATGAAGACCTCCTGGGGTCTCAGGGGTGCATTAGTGACATCTACAACACCCTTCTGCTGCCAGATTAACTGTCTCCTGGATACAACAGGTGTGCTGGAATAAATTAGCATGGAATCTTGGACGAGCCACTGCATAATATTAACAGTGCAGGTGATGGTGTGAACAGAACATTACCTGCCTCTTGTTAGCACTTATTGGCCTCTCCTGTTTTGATTTGATTCAGAAAAGTGCCAAGATTCATTTGGTTAGAAATCATTATTATATATATATATGTATATAGAGAAATAGAGAAAAGTGATTTGCCTATGAATTGCAATGTGATACAGGCATTGCTAATGTTTGTATTTCTTTGTACATTATATAGTGATATTAGCAACTTTTAAAATGATAGGATGTAAATACTGGGATGTAGATAGATACACTGGTAAAAGGAATAGTTTGGGTTATTAGTTTCTAGTAAACATTGCTTGACATAATTGTTCCCCACAGTCACCAATTTAGCCACTTCCCTGGGAATTAACCTTAAAGAGGAAGTAAACCCTGATGGGTGTTACTTTCTCTTTGATTCCTTGCAAAGGTAAAGCATAATGGACTACTATGCATCGCATAGTAGTCCACCAACAAATACAGTGGTGCCTGTATTTTGGCAAATATCTCCTAAACCGTGTAGGTTTAGGAGATATTTCTTGGACCTACAGGTAAGCCTTAATCTAGGCTTACCTGTAGGTCAAAGTGGCTTGTAAGGGTTTACAACCACTTTAACCACTATTTTACCACTTCCCTAAGAATACAATTTTTCTTTGATCCTCTGAGTCAACATCCTATATTATTTTGTTTGGGCAGTTGTATAAGTATCTTCCTTGGCAAGGGCCGCAAACACTGTACTATATCCAGAGACCTCTGTTTCCAGAGTTTTTGCTATAATATAATAGAGACAAACAGTTAACCAGCATTATAATAATATCTATTTGCAGCACTCGTATCAGTAAAAACACGTTGGGATGGCAAGAGTTGCATATGGATTATAATGTGCAAATGTTATATGAAATGCAAAGCTTCATGTCAAAATTATTAATTTTTGTTTGCTATAAAATTATACATATAAAATATATAAAGGCTTAATATGTAAAATAGTAAATTGCTTTACAGTATAAGAAAAGTTATTTTTGCAAACAGTCAGTAAATTATCACAAATGCTAACTGGCTTAGCAGTACATGGTATAGAGAGCTGTAATTTGATGTAACCCATAACAACAGTCTCAAAACTCAGATTTATAATAAGAGGTATAATAGAAAGCAGTGGCGGCCCGTCCATTAGGGGCACACAGGTGCCACTCCACCCTATCCATGCATCTGGCCCCCTTATCTACATGCAGGGTCTAAATGGGAGGGGTGTTTTTTTAAGCATGTGATTAGAGCCAGAGGCTCTAATAGGCTTCAAAAAAGGGTGGGCTCAGAGAGCAGAGCACTGGGCTCCGAGCCCACCCAGTTGTGCGACAATAGCAAATGAATATTCACTATTCTCCCACTTATCCTGCTCCTGGCCAATCAGGAAGTGGGCCCTGAGACCCATCATCCAATTGGCTGAAAGGACAGACAATCCTATTGGACGCCTAGGAGGAGGAATGAGAAGATGCACGGTGGAAGTCGGTGTGAGTCAGAGGAGGAGGAGCCGCCCACCACCCATAGGAGCGCTGCCCCTCCGGAACCTAGACGGGGTAAGTAAGTGCGAGGCTGGATGACCGACCAACCCCGAGACCCCGGGGGGAGGTTCGGGTGACCCGACTGAGCAGTGAACTGTTGTTCGCTGCCCCCCAAAAGAAAACTACCAGCTGCCACTGGTACAAAGGTCTGCTCACTATTAGGGCTTATTCACACCATATCCAGTGCTCTCTTTGTTAATGTGCACAGATCAGCACGAGCTTAACACAATGGCACATAGGCAAATGTGTATTTTATATTCTTTGTTCACACCACAGCACTTTGGTGGATTGTTGTGCATGCTGCATTTTTGTTTGCACCACACCTTAATTCATATCAATCGCCACTGTAGCGCACAGAGTGAATGAAATAACATTTTGAGAGATTTTTTTTTTATTATAGGTACTTATATAGCACCAACAATTTATATGTATTATACATTCACAGCAGCTCCTGCCCTCAAGGAGCTTAAAATCTAAGGTGCCTAGCTCACATTTATACATACTAGGGCCAATTTAGACAGGATCAAATTAACCTCCCGGCATGTCTTTGAAATGTGGAAGGAAACCCATGTAGACACAGGGAGAACATGCACAGTTCAGGCAGGTGGTGTTGATGTTGGGATGCTTAGCCACTGTGCTGATTTCAGCAAAGTTAAAAAAAAAGAGATAAGCAATGCCTTGCACATCAGACACTTGCTCACATTAAATCAGACTTGCACCTGCACATTAAAATGGTAACAATTTAATTTGCGGGCTGAAGAGCAACAAAACTGATAAGAAGCAGGGAGGAGCTCAGCTATGAGGAAAGATTAGCAGAACTGAATTTATATTCTCTTGAGAAGAGCACATTAAGGGGGTACAGTTACATAGTTACATAGTTACATAGTTACATAGTTACATAGTTAGTAAGGTTGAATAAAGACACCAGTCCATCCAGTTCAACCTGAGTGTCTACAATTGTCCCTATTCCAGTACATTGCACACTCACATCAATCCCTACCCTCAAAGAGCCCAGGATCCAAGGTCCCCATTCATATACTAGGGTCAATTTTGGACAGAAGCGAATTAACCTACCTGCATGTCTTTGGAGCGTGGGAGGAAACCGGAGTACCCGGAGGAAACCCACGCAGGCACAGGGAGAACATGCAAACTCCAGGCAGGTAGTGTCGTGGTTGGGATTTGAACCAGCGACCCTTCTTACTGCTAGGTGAGAGTGCTAACCACTACACCACTGTGCCGCCCAGTATATACAGTATATGATCAACATGTATAAATACATAAGTAGTCCATATGGTAAACTTGGTGAGGAGTTATTCACCTTAAGGTCACCATGCGTCTAGAGGAAAAGAGATTTCAACTCCAAATACGGAAAGTCTTCTTCACAGTAAGAGCTGTGAAAATGTGGAATAGACTCCCTAGACAGCTGTTTTTTGCCAACTCAGTAGATCATTTAAAAAAGGCCTGGATTTTTTCCAAATGCACATAATATAGCTGGATACTAATATTTATAGGTAAAATTGATCCAGGGACTATCCAATTGGCCTGTTGGAGGATCAGGGAGTAATTTCTTTCTCCCGCTGGAGCAAATTGGATAATGTTTTTTTTTTGTTTGCCTTCCTCTTAATCAACTGTGGGCATAGGATAGTGCAGTGATGGCGAACCTTGGCACCCCAGATGTTTTGGAACTACATTTCCCACGATGCTCCACTATACTGCAGAGTGCCAGAGCATCATGGGAAATGTAGTTCCAAAACATCTGGGGTGCCAAGGTTCGCCATCACTGGGATAGTGTATATGAAGGTTTTCTATTTGTGTGTGTGTGTTTTTTTTTTCTATGCTTATTGAACTGAATGAACTTGTGTCTTTTTTCAACAAGATTAAATATGTAACTATATGTAACTAGGTAACTATGTGAACATGCCTTTTTCAGGAAACCCACCTTCGGTACAATGTTAGAAAGAACCTGAGGCCACATCTCAAGTCTGTGTTTGATCACTGCTGTGGGAAAGGCAAACCTCAAAGTCACCCTGACCCCTTCAGTGATTCAAGCTTTTCTGTTTTGGCTTTTTGAGCTGCCATCAATGCTAGCATAATACCAAAATGACATTCCCAGGGTATTGGATCTCTGTGTCTGCTTGCTGTTACTCCCTGCTGGCCATTGCCACTCTAGATGTATCCCTGCATCACCCAGTGCAGCCCTGGGATCAGGACCAGATTTGCCATTAGGCCCAGTAAGCCTATGCCAATAGGCAAAGCAGTGGCTTAGTTATTATTCACACATTTTCCCATCAGTAGATATATAGTCATTATTATTATTATTATTCAGGATTTATATAGCACCAAAAGTTTGCGCAGCGCTTTACAACATGATGGCAGACAGTACAGTTACAATACAATTCAATATAGGAGGAATGTAGTTAAGTCAGACTAGCACCAGTAAAACAACTTGCAGAGCTATATACTTACAAGCTCCAATGACAGAAACCTTTCCATGCTACCGATATGCCATTTGACATTGCAGTGCCCATGTGCAAGTATGTGGCAGTGCACTGCAGGACTACTGTTTCTCACCACAGAAGGGGAAACATTTAATAGAGTTTGTCACTTTTCTACTCCCTGCGAAAAATGCTTTCAGCATGGTGCAAGGGCTTTTGTATGGGACAGTGGGGTTTCCTAAAATCCAACTCACCGGTCCAGCCTCTGTAACATTATAAACAAATTACTCATTTGAACTCTGGTTCTGGTGACATGGAATCACTGATGGGTAGTACTAGTATCAGAACATAATGATAGTAGACAGCACCAACTTTTAAACATTACATTTTACTGGTAAGATGGCATTCATTTTATAACATGACAATGTTATTCCTTATGTTGTGTGGCTTTGACAACATGATGCTACCCTGTATCTGCCAAGGTGTAGAAATTACAATGCGATTGTGGGACCTTGTTCTACAATATTCCACAAGAAGCCAAGAAATATGAGGTTGCCCCAGGTGATAAGCAAGTGCAGAAATGGACCACCAACATAGTTATGAGACTGGTTGGATTTATCAATGCTGTTTTCTGTGAGCTCTTTCAAGCATTTTAGACATATTGCTGAAATCACTAAAGGCTTTCAGTAAATGTGGAACAATTTACACACTATAACTATGCAGGATGCATCTACAGAAATTAAGTACAATGTATGTGTCCTAATCCCTATTATGGAAAAAAAAAAAGACAACCAGAGAAATTGTCATACAATTTGTGAAGGGACTATCTTTATACCTAAGAAGTGGCTCATATCACCTGCTCGAAGAAAACCTTAATTTGTTGCTTGGACTGAAAATGATATGCAGGCAAGAACTTTCAGCAGAGGTTATCAGCTGGTAAGAAGGGACGTCACAGAATCCCTTTAAAATGTCAAAAAATATCTCTTAAGTCATCAGTGTTGTCATTAGAGTATACTTTTTCTTCTATTAGGTTGAAAGATAATGTACAATATTGATTTTTCTCTGAAGACCTTTTACTTTAGACAGTCAAAAAGTGTCACCAAATACAACCAGCCTGCTTTTTTTCAAAATCAATACAACAATCAATATTGTATACTGGCTACCAAGTCTGGTTGATTTGAACCAGAATTTAGTTTATTGTTTCCTGTTATTTAACAAATAATAGCATTTTATTTTTGTTTGATGTTGCTGATGTTGTCCCTAGAAAACCTTTTCAAATAGACCAGGGATGTAGCAGCTCAATAAGGAAGGCACGGTTTAGGCACATATGCCCTATTTTTTCTTGGTACTATTTCACTCTGAAGTCTGTCTTTTTTATTGCAACAACTTGACATTAGCACTCCAAGCTATATTAGCATCCATTTCAGCAGTTCAGTAATGGTATTAAAAAAACACTTAACTTCAACAGTGAATAGTCGCATGACAGGGTCGTAAAAATCCACATTAAAAAAAAAATGTGCGTATTTGTCCTGACAAATCGTTCTTTTTATATCATTTTGAGATGCTAAAATAGGATGAGTGATTAGATATAAAATGCCCAAATAGGACATTTTAACATACTAAATGCATCGACATGAAAAAACACATTAAACATTTTCTATCATTGTCTATTTTCTCCATTTATATGCATAAAGTATTTAAATGTCAGAAATGTATTCCACCTTTAAAGGGAAACTATAATGGTACTGAATGCCCATGTTGTGTTATTTTTGTAAAGGTATTTTTTTTAATGAAATGTCCCTATTGATACATGCCTGCCTTGCTATTCATCATGTACAAATTTGCAGGTAATTCTATTGGTGACTGGCTATGTGTCAAATGCAGCCATACTTATTTTACAAGTAATCCTTGCCTAGTTGTATAGAATATGTTGTCCACAGTGAATAAAAGCTATGGGGAGTACTCAAACACATTCTCTTTGCTGCAATACTTAACAGTCACATCACATCACATCATATAAGTGTAAGGAACTAAAATGCAGTTATTCATAAAGATAGAAACAGTTTATATTATTAAAAATAAAAAATCATATATACATAAGTATTCACAGCTTTTGCCATGACACTCAACATTGAGCTCAGGTGCATCCTGTTTCCACTGATCATCCTTGATTGGAGTGCACCTGTGGTAAATTCAGTTGATTGGACATGATTTGGAAAGGCATGCATCTGCCTATATAAGGTATCACAGTTAACAGTACATATCAGAACACAAACCAAGCCATGAAGTCCAAGGAATTGTCTGGAGACCTCTGAGGCAAGATTGTATGGAGGCACAGATCTGGGGAAGGGTAAAGAATAATTTCTGCAGCATTGAAAGTTCCACTGAGCACAGTGGCTTCCATCATCCGTAAATGGAAGAACTTTGGAACCACCAGGACTCTTCCTAGAGCGGGCCGCCAAACTGAGCAATCGGGGAAGAAGGGTCTTAGTCGGGGAGGTGACCAAGAACACAATGGTCACTCTGACAGAGCACCAGCATTTCCCTGTGGAGAGAGAACCTTCCAGAAGAACATCCATCTCTGCAGCACTCCATCAATCGGGCCTGTATACTGAGTGATTAGACAGAAGCCACTCCTCATTAAAAGGCACACGACAGCCTGCCTTGAGTTTGGCAAAAGTCACCTCAAGGATTCTCAGACCGCTAGAAAAAAAATTCTCTGTTTGATGAAACAAAGATTGAACTCTTTGGCCTGATTGGCAAGAGCTATGTCTGGAGGAAACCAGGCAACGCTCATCACCTGGCCAATACCATCCCTACAGTGAAGAATGGTGGTGGCAGCATTATGCTGTGGGGATGTTTTTCAGCAGCAAGAGGAGACTAGTTAGGATCCAGGAAAAGATTAATGAAGCAATGTACAGAGACATCCGTGATGTCTTCCAACAGGACAACAGGACAATGACCCTAAGCACACAGCATTATAACAAAGGTGTGGCTACGGGACAACTCTGTGAATGTCCTTGAGTGGCCCAGCCAGAACCCAGACTTGAACCCAATTGAAAATCCAACCCGATGGAGCTTGAAAGGTCCTGCAAAAAAGATTGAATTTCTTTCTTTTTTTTTTTAAATAAATTTATAAATATTTTAAACTTCTTTCACATTGTCGTCGTGGGGTATTATTTATAGAATTATGAGGAAAATAATAAATTTAATCAATTTTGGAATAAAGCTGTAACATTAAAACATGTGGAAAAAAGGAAGTACTATGAATACTTCCTGGATGCACTGTATACAATATATATATATATATATATATATATATATATATATATATATATATATATATATATATATATATATATATATATATATATATATATATACATATTGTATACAGTGAATCCAGGAAGTATTCATAGTACTTAATTTTTTTCCACATGTTTTAATGTTTTATATGTATGTATATATATATATATATATATATATATATATATATATATATATATTATAAAGAGATTAGCGTAAGTGTATCTAAAGCCAGAATTTTTTTTTTTTTTAAAGGAAAGTATAAAAGACTTGGATACTCTGATGATGATTGGCTAAAGGAGGAGTTGAGAATCTTCATTTAATAAATTAAGCTGGTACTCACATTTCACATGATATCCAATCATATGAAAAGCACTTTATCCCCACATAACTGGCCATTAGCAATGAGCAGGAATACTTTTCAAATTTTTATTTTTTATTACTTTTTTATTGTTGTAGATTGCTGTCTTTGTCCCAGCTAGGGAGATTTCCTCTCTATTTGTCCTGGTGGGCACTCTTAAAGTGGTTTATGCATTATATGCAGTAAGGTAAAAAAACTTTCTACATGCATCTACCCCTGCATACATACCTGAGCCTGATCTCAATCCAGTGATGTGCATGACAGCTGAGGCTTTCTTGAGCCTCTCGCTCCTCATTGGCTCAAAGCCAGTGAGGAGGGATCATGGGGCGGGGTTCATCAGAGCTCAAGAGTGAGCGCGCTCAAGTGCCCCATAACAAGTGGCTAGGGACTCAGTAAGAGAAGGATTGGGGCTTCTCTATGCAAAAACATTGACATGTTTGCATGTATAATATGTTTTTTATTTAAAACAAAACAAAAAAAAAAGGCTTTTGGTACTACTTTAACAGAACTAAAAATACAAAATCTTGAGTTTTCCCAATCTTGCAGTTGGGATACCTGTTCTTGTGACCAATGTAGGAATTCCTCTTACTTCAGAGATACTTTCTCTCATACCCTGCTGTGTCTACCAGACAGAGGGATAAAATAAAGGGTCCTTAAACATTCCCTATTATATTCAAGATTAAAAAATTAAAGATCAAAAAATACTGGCTTTAGTTATACCTTAGAATAACCTGTAGTCAAGCTCTGGATATTCAATTACTTAAAGTTGAAGAAAAGCCAACTATAACTATTCTTAATGCCCCTGTCTCTCGTCATCTATACTGCTTAATTTGTATAAAAAAAAATGGTGTGTTATTTTTAGTCCCCTTTGGTCCAGTCACATGATCCTGCAGCTCTGACTTTCTTGTGTCAATTAGGGGCTACTGCAAGGAAGTGGAAGGAGTGTCAAAAATGGCTGGGCATGGGAGCCTATGGGTGACTAAACTGCTCACAGAATTCACAGCCGTTGTTCAAGCGCTCCCTTACACAGGGTTGTGAGATCACGGGACTGGAATGGAGTAGATTGAAAATAGGTACACAGATCTTTTTTATACTGGATAGACAAGATAGGTAAGAGAACAGTGATGGAATAGCTTGTAAGAGTTATATTTAGAGTTTTCTTCAACTTTAAATATTCATACCAAGCAGTAAATAAGCTTTGAGTAATTATTTAGCAGCTCAGTTCACTGTTTCTAGAGCACCAGCTCTGGCTTTACTTTAGAGGCTAGAAGGATATAAGGCTGTGAGGTCACTGTGAAGAACGGTGAGCTGAACTGCTGAGAGATGAATTTGAACAACCTCAGTGCTTTTGCTGGGAACTTTGAGAATGAAATGCTGCACAGTGTATGCCGTTATAGAGATCAGTGAGGGATTGTTTTAAAGTTAATTTACTACTTCGTTAATTTACTACTTCTTTAGGTAGAACTATACACAAAAAAATCATATTAATCATTTTAAATATACACATATAATAGTATGATTTTAATTTACTAAAGATTTTTTCTTCTTGAAATAAACATCTGGTAAAACTGCCAGTAGATGGGCATTACACCAGGAGGGGGACAATGGCATTTGGTCTGCACCAAATTTACTGCAGTGTAGTCACCCTCACTAGCTACGCAGAACTGCATTTTTGTGCATGCTAAGGAGAAGTGATATTAGCATTATCAATGCTGATAACCCTCCTCCTCATTGCTAGTCAGTGCTGGCCATATAGCCCAACTGGCTTTTGGAGGAAATTACATAGGGCGCTTCAGACTCCAGTGAATCCAACGACACCATCAGACTCTATTCTCGTCAAGGGGTGATGGACTTGAAACTTACTTTGAGAATATGTATATACTTGAGTGTTCAAAGTCTGGCCACTGGTTCACCTTAAAGTAGCCGTGTCCAGGACATGGGCATATTACTGCTAAAGAGGGTCCAACGTATTTCTTTGTTGAAAACCTGCCTAAGTGTGGGTGTAAGCTGATTTTGGTAAGATCCGGAAACAAATGTGTGTCTTTGGCCAGTATGGAAACTTATAGATGCACCTTCACCTGGCAAAGAATCAGTCATCCAATATAATTTTTATTTGGATCTAACTATAGGTAATGACAGGACCAAGCAGCATTTGTTTATTGTATAAACATGTCCACTATCCCAAAAAAGATAACTTTGCAATAGTTCTACAGATGATGAAGTGGTGCTTCAACCATTATTTAATTTATATGGGTAGCCTAAGTTAACCTACACATTAGATGAAAGTTTCTCTGTCATGATCTAATGTTTAGAATATGCACCTGTGGACCCTTATCAGGAGGCTTATCAGGAATAGCTATCAGACAGGCTAGATAACTTGTCCAGTTTCTGTTTATACAGTGTGTTTCCCCAACCCTATTGAAAATGTCTAAATATGAACAGCTGACTAATATGACCAATTATCTTTAGTGAATTTCTGGCCAGGAAATATGCCTGGAAATGGTCAGATACTACCTGCGTTTCTGGCTGCACTTTTGGGTCTGTGGCCAACTTTAGATTCCTCCTAAGGCTTACTTATTTTATTGAGATTACAATTTTAATGCAAGAAAAAAGGAAACAAGGAAACAATTGACAATGATGTAGTATGTACCTGTATTTCAAAATACAGAAAGTATTATCCATCCCTCATAACTCAAATGAGAATAAGATCTGCTATATCTGCTATAAAAAGATATTTTGTGAAACGTGTGTATGTTTATATAGTGGATCATGACTATGTATCTATGTTAAAGGGAATAAATTATACGTTTAACTCACTAAGTCAACACATTATTTAGTTAAACTTCTACGCCTATACTACGACCATCTGTAAAAAAAGATCATGGTCTATAACTACTTTTATAAAAAAAGTATATAATATATAATAAAGCAAACTTACACTTTTGACAAATTAGGTCCACTCTGTAAATATCTTTTGTAGATAAAAGTAAGTACTACTCAAGCTGTATAAACATGATTAATCTTAATTTTATTTTCACTGTTCTTCAGCCAGAATAAGGGTTAATGGCACCCCGTGGCTTTGGATTCAAATACGCCGTTGCAGTTGTTTGCAGCCACGTTTCTTTCACTAAGTGCTTTGGCAGTCTGCAGTCTCTACACGAGAGAGATGCTTGAGCATGGTTCTAAATTTTGATTAAACGCAGTGCCATTAATCAACGGAAAGACACTGAGCAGTTGGCAAGGTCCAGAGCTGCACAATGTTTAAGGCATAAAACATTACCAAGTAATTAGAAAGCGTTCCTATCGGAGGAGCAGTGACTTCAATAAAGAGGTAAATGATAGCATGTTTATCGTAGACGTAGGCAGACAGTGCAATATGATAAACTACAGGAGATGCACATATCAGTAATCATCTGCATTATTAGTGCCATTAATCATAATTCCCCAAATATAAGGGCCGCCAACACATCCATTTGACCAAAGTTGCCCTCAGCCAGCCTCCTTTTGACCATTCTAATTTCCCTAGTAGACTATTGCAACCCTGCTTCACCATGAATCAAAGTTCACATATTGATGCTGAGACCTGATGGTCAATTAAATTTGAGCAATTAGCTCCAAGTCTCTCTGGGAAATACTTAATGCTCAACTATTATCCAGTGGCATTTAAACTTCATTGAAAACTTAAATTTTTTTTTTTTTTTGGTTACAAGTGGAATGCACTCTTCAACATGGTGATTTAGGGTAAGCTTGAAGTGTAACTCCACTTTTTTGCTGTCTGTGACCTTGGTGAGATAACAATGTTTTCACCTGGACTGAAGAGGAAAACCTGGAATTTCTTCATAGGCAAAGCAAATTTTGTTCAACCATTGTATACAGCACAGTAGCTAAACATATTTGCTTGATTTAAACAGGTGCTGCCTATTTTTGCTAGTGATCCACTATTCCGTCACAAATACCTAACATGTGGAAAACATGTTGACTTAGAATGTAATCAAGTCCAGGATTATAAACTGCCCTATAATCTGAATATGTGCAGCAATGGTTATGCAGATTCCCACCAAGCCTAATGGTTAGAAGTATGCTATTTTCTTGAGAAACCATGGTGTTTGAACTCCAAATAGCTGATAGCAGGGGCAGGGACAAGAATCATACCAAGTCAAGACAAGCAGGGTTCAATGTCTTACCAGTGGTAAGCAAAGGGACCAGTAGAGTGCATAAGTGAACAACTGTCATTGAACAGAACCCATCACCTGAGGCTATAAGCTAACTAAGTGGTAGTTCCTAGGTTGAGGCCTCAGATTTGCTTGATTGGTAATTACAAGGTGTGGCAGTTACACAAGGAGACAAATTCCATAGAGAGCTTGTGGTCAAAATAGAGATACACACTGCCAACTAAACTGCCCTATCTGTAAATCTAAAGACTAACTGAGATTCATGAGATTAGTTCAGACCACCAATTGTGTTACTTAATCAAGGGTATAAATTTAGCCATAACAAACGCTGTGGTCAGGACCAAAGACAACACTAGCAGAAAATCAGAAACAATTACTCAGAAAAAATTTAAACTTTGCAACTTAAAGATCGAGTCTTAAGAAGCTGACTTTACAAACAGAATATTTTGGCAATCTTCTTGAAGTCTGATAGTGGTTTTATAGTAGACGCAGTGTCTAGTTAATGAAGAACAGGTGCTCAGGATCATTAAGGAAGAATGCCCTAATGAAGGCAAACAAGCCAAGTAGGATGATATCAACTATGGCTGGTGGTCACTACAAAATGTCCAACACTACCTAAACACAGAGGTGTTGATTTATTACAGGCAAAGAAGCTATTCCCTATTCACAAGCTATTCATTTGCAAGGGAAATCTCCACAGAGCTTAGTGAATGCAGTGACATTTTACTTTGCAAAGATTATCCAATCATTTGGATAGAAAAAACAACAACATTTTTGTGTGCACATGATTAGATGATGGAAGTCAGCAAAGCTTCACCTCATTCATTAAACTTTGGGGTATTTCCCCCGCATAGTGCAATGTATTTTACAAAGTGAACAGTCTATATTCCTTTAGTAAACCAACCATTGAATCTCACAATCAAATCCAGGTAGGACCATGATACCAATCTTGACTTGCATTGTTTCATTAAACTGAAATATGGCAGCAACGTATTCACAGCCTTGTGTTGCAAACCACCTCTCCTTTTAAATGTTTGTTTTACAATTATAGGATAGGGTGAGATTGAAAAAATGGTTTCGAACTTAGTAGCAGTTTGAAGAACTGGATTTCAGGACCATTTTAAGTATAGGCACCCCAGGGAGAAGAGTATATTCTGATATGCAAGTACTTTCTTGGTTGAGAGCCTAGTCCCACCATCCTGGCTCATTTCTGTGATGGGGGATCATACTGGTGACTAGCGAAGCCTAGCATGTGGAATGGTTTGGGGGCTCAAGGTCTCAAACTATCAATCATGGAAGCATGTGCATGTCAACACATTTGCAATTATGAGGACTCAAGGTACCTCCAATAAACTGACAATGCTGGCTTAGATAAGGATTATTCAAATTAGATTTGATTTATAGAAACTGTAGTTATTTTTCTGACCAGAGAACACTTTTTTTTTTGGAAATGCATCGCTTTAACTGACAATTGCACAGTCATGCAATGCTGTACCCAAACAACATTTTTTTCCCACAAATAGAGCTTTCTTTTTGTGGTATATGATCACCTCTGCAGTTTCTATTTTTTGCGCTATAAAAAAAAGAGTGACAATTTTGAAAAAAAAACTATATTTTTTACTTTTTGCTAGAATAAATATCCCCAAATAAAAAAACAAAAACAAATTTCTTCATCAGTTTAGGGCAATATTTATTCTTTTCCATATTATTGGTAAAACAATTACAATAAGCATATATTGATTAGTTTGCACAAAAGTTGTAGCGTCTACAAATTATGGGAATGATTTATGGCATTTTTATGGTGTTTTTCTTTTTTTTTTCACTAGTATGGTGGTGATCTTTAATTTTTTATTGTTATTGTGACATTGTGTCGGACAGATCAGAGGCTTTTGACACATTTTTGTGACCATTGACCTTTATAAAGCGATCAGTGCTATAAAAATGCACTGATTACTGTATAAATGTCACTGGCAGGGAAGGGGTTAACACTAGGGGGCGATCAAGGGGTTAAATGTATGTCCCCTCACTGTGTTTTACTTTGTGGGGATGGAATTAACTAGGAGAGATGACAGATCGCTGTCCCTACTTTGTAGGAACACACAATCTGTCTTCTCTCCTCTGACAGCACAGTAAACACACAAATCCCTGTGCTGGCTCTCGTGCACCACTAGCCACGTGCCCTCTGGTGGCTCGCCTGGGCAAATCCGTAGATATATGGGATTTCGCCCAGGAGAGCCATTCTGCCACAGTATATTTGCGTGAGCCAGTCGGGAAGCAGTTAAGGGAATAAAATAGTCTGGCATGATATGAAGCTTGAATAGATTCTGGAATTTACTCCATATACCCACATAGTTCTACTAACTCATAATTATGTTATTAAATACCAATAGTTCTTGAACAATGATCAAAGACAAAATGTTAAACCATCATTGTGCTTTCTGTAACCATCTAAAATATTTTTACAAACAATCTGAAAACTCTCACATGATGGCGTACACTAAACTGGTGCACTAGAGGAATATGGCTTGCATTTCCTTTAATGCAAATAAAGGCTGTACTCCATATTCATAGGAAACATCAGCAAACACATGCTTAATACTGTCTCCTTAAATACCCCCTTAATACAGTAAGTATCAAATATCATTAAAAACTCTTATTACTTTCCCACCCACGCTATAGCCGAAAGACAGCTACAGCACAGTCCTAATTTTCCAGGAGGGTGCACATGGATATCCTCCCATGATCTTGCTGCCCACATGCCCCCAGCAGACTTAGCTTATCACAGATTGGGGTAAGGGGCCAATTACAGCGGCCCTTTCCCACGTGATCAGCTGTGTTCAATGACAGTAGAGCATAGAAGTAAACACAAGCCAGTTTTTGCCTTTTCTTTCCTCACGCTGACAGTGTGGGGAGAGAAAAAGTGAGCCGATAACCATTTTGTGTTAAAAGGATATCAGCACTGATAATCAGGGCAGTGATTTTCAGTGTCCTGATAATCAGTGAAGTCCCATCAGTGCCCACCAGTGCTGCTAATCAGTGCGCAATTGTCATTCAAAGCGTGACAGCACTGAAAGATGAAAATTGGCCTGGTCAGGAAGGGGATAAAAGTGCCCAGTAGGCAAGTGGTTAAAGTAATGTATACATGTTATGGCATTTCTCAATGTGTACATAATACCCATAAACATAGGAAAAAGTTGTTAAGTTTCAACACATTCAAATATTACTTGGATAAAGCATGTGCCAGGAACAGTTACAGTAAAACAGTACATTTCTATTGCTGTCCTGTGTAAGCTAAAAACTAGCTGTAGGCATGAGATCAACATCTCTCAATATGGCCATTTTTAGCAGAATCCAGCAACCCTTTTATGTCTGTAGTACAATCGCATAGCCCTAGCTGACAGATCTAAAGAGGGTCTGGCTAAAGAACAGTGGGATCAGACATGCATGTCTAACCTCCCTTCTTCACCAATAAGGTTGGCAATGTTCACTATCTGATTTAATTTTAGGATAAGGACAAAAGTGGTGTCAGGAATATTCATGCCTAATTTAATGTTCAGTTTCTAACAACCGATCACCTTTATAAAAAAAAATATATATACTTTTTAGCTTTATTGCAGATCCATACCTGCTTTTGTTCTACAGATACTAAATTAGAATATCCAAATGTACTTGCTTAACTTTTTTAATTGAGTGTTAAGTGGTGGTAAGTGCATTTATTACAATTACATGATCAATTGCACTGTTGTAATAAGAAACTGTGTAGTTTCTAAAACAGAGATGAAACGTCTAAGGTAAAGACATTTATAGATATTTCCAGTTATAAAAAATAAAAGCTAGCTGCAGATTGCATTTTTTTTTTTAAATTATGCATTTATTTGCATATTGCAGTTGTTTAATTGTATATACTTGTTTTTACAAAATATTTTTTTTTAAACTGGTAGTGATATCATACTTAATTTGCATATTTTTTTTAGTATTTTGTATAAAATATTTTACCAGTACTGCATAGCTTTTAATGTATTAATGAAAAAAATTAGCTTACATCTACAACCCAACTTTTCATTATTTAAGATCCATGAATATGTTACAGTCCTGTAATAATTATTTTACCTATAGGACTAGATAGGGTATACTTATTATTTGCAGTTTTTAGAATATGTTATTAACAAACAATTAACACTATTACATTTATTTTTAAGCATTGCAATATTTTTCTTCAACAATTTTGTAATATCCTCACGCTAACCAAATTGAACTGCAAGAACCTACTTAAGAAAGGCAGTGGTTAAATACTGATATGTACTGTAAAAACTGATCAAAAAGGAGACATTGCGTAGATATGGTGTATAAAATCTTGCATTTGGCTGACAATCAATTTTATTAATTAAAGCAAAATGCAACCAATCAAAATTCACTTGCTACTAATTTGTTCTTGGTAAAATTAAACCTGATTGGTTGCTGTGGGTTACTGGGTATTTCTTTGCCTAGAGTTGTCTAAAGTAGTACTTAGAATGGGGGGCCCCACCATTATATGCATGACTGTTCTGTTTCACTGCTAGCAATAGGGGAAAATTAGAAATGTATTACCAAGGGGTTGCCACCGTAAACAAAATTCCTGTTTAAGTCACGAAGCCCTGCACTTTGCACATCATCATTGCCTTTTGCATTAATTGGCTGAGTTTTGGGTTATTCTATAAAATTATATATGCTATAGATATATAATGTGTTTACATCATATAAGGAAATATAGAAGGGGCTTAAGATAAAGAAATAATGTCAATTTCATTTTTTCTTTTATAATTTTACATTTTGTTTTAGAATTAGGGATAGTTGTATCCTTTTATATCAGTAGGAACCAAGAAGGACATATATAAAAACCAACTTAAGCAAATTATCTTAACTTCATCAGTTAAACAAGAGACATCACTAACTCATGGGTTATTTGCACTTTATGAATATTAACGACTGGTATGCAATTTGGCCCTTTAATACCACCGCAAAGTAGTTATCCCCAACACACAGCCTGGTGTTAAAAAAAAAACACATTTTGGGGTTTATATTCCTCACATGACAGCATGGGATGCCAGACAGTGATTAACATTCCTGGGGCATTCACATTAATACAGTACAATGCTTCCGTTGCAAAGTTTAATACTTTCTCCTGAGATTCCTGCTTGTTGACTAGACAAGACTGCCAATTTTGTTTGCCTGCCACATCAGAGGTTCCCAGGAGGGATAAAAGGGCTCATGGAAAAAGGAGTAGCAGAATAGGAAGCATAATTCATTGTGAATTGAGCAAAGAAGTCTAATTCAGATAAATGGCCGACCCCAATGCATCCTACCTGTTATTACAGCAGACATGCAGTATCTGTGCAGTAAATTAGTCAAACCCCAGTAGAGCTTGGTGGGAGCTTATCTTCAAGTGTATAATTTGAGTGATGAGGGAGCCGCCTCCGTGACCAGACTGACTGATTTGCTTCATACTGAAAGAGATTTAAGTGACTGTCTCCCTGTCTTCTCACCCCTCTGTTTAATGCTTACATTATATTCTCTGTGCTGTTACTTAAACCTGCGCTTTTTAGAAGGCAAACAGTAAAACCCTGAATTGATTTTCCTCAGGGTTATATAGCCCCAAATGTTGCTTAAACTCTAATGGCTGCTTTTATCAACTCATTGAACAAAAATGCTTTGGGTACACCTCAGGCATCAAAGGAGCTTAACAAGTATGTTCTGCTTTCTCACATCATAAATTAAATAAGATTAACCATTTAAGTTAAAACTGAGGGAAGACTTTATTACAATATGCTGCTAAACTAATACGTAATAATAAGTTGTTGTTCAGAAAATTGATATAGACTGCATGTTATCTAATGAGTCTCTTTTTGACACGCATGCACTTATGAAGAAAAGGCTACCATTATTTTTTTAACAGCTTTTTCCTTGCCATGAACATGTCCAGCTTTATTTTCGTTATCTTAGGGTAATGTGTGTACACTCTGGCTTTTTCAATAAACAGTGAATGGGTGGAAGTACTAAGTGCAAAAGTGCAATAACCCATTGAAACCATTCTTCATGTTACTAAAGCCAGACATAGGTACGAAGGGTCCTTAATAAATGTTATGAGTAGCAAACTTTTCATTGTTTACTGCTCTACTGAATAGGCTAGCTCTGCTTACAGTGTACCTATAGTGACATTTCTGGAGATGTTTGCACATCACTGTCTTCTAGAATGTCTTGGGAGTCCCAAAACCTGGGGTGCATGCAGATTGCAACTGTAAATTACAAAGTTGAAACTCTGCAGGTCAAGGAATCTAGCTCTTGCATTGAGGGAGGTGTCAGAAAACGGGCAAGAGCTTAGACCTCAGAGTTGCATACTGACATTTGCAGAATGAGGCCCCCGACTTTCAGAGTTCCCAAGGCACTCAGAGATACATTTTGTTGACTGCATTTCAATTTTGCTGCCATTTCTGTAAACGTATTCATAATAATGAGCTACAGAAAAAAGACTTGTAAAATATTTCACAAAACAAATGCTTTCTGCAGGATTTTGGCCTAAATGTTTCACTCTTAAAGGAGTATCCAAAGGTTATTGCATTTCCCCAGACTTACAAGTCTGATACATGATAATACATGACAAATTCTGTCACACATAATTGAAAATGCACCAGTCCTGCAATCTGTTAAAATCTAATTGCATGTTAATATATTTGATACTTCCACTGTTTTATATCCATTATATTAAATAGATTCATTGCCTTTTTAAAGCAACAGAGTCAACAGGTGCTGGTCTTATTTTAAGAGGGGATAAGAATGATGTTACCAAACAATATGCCTTTTTGATCATTTTAATTGAATTTCACCTAAAATATTGCAGCTTAGTGCTGTTTAACTTAAATGATTTATATGTAAAATCAAGGGGGGGATGTATTTATCAGTAGCATAATATATATGTAAATCAAACGTTTAAGTACACCATGCTGTATAACAGAATGTTTGTCAACATACTTTTGGCCTATTTGCCTTGAAGAGTGTAAGATCTGGCAGTGAAAGGATAACAGAACTTAAACGAGTGACATATTTTAAAAACCTAACAAATATTTTGCAAAGAAAAAAAAGAAACTATACACAAAAATAAAATCAGTTTGCTGTTAAAAGCCTTAGTACAAAAATGCCTCCCTCTCCAGCACCCTTCAATGCACTTAGGCCTTTAATCTTCCCACAATGTTCATATTTTCAAGAAGCAAGGACATGTTTCCAGAGTTATGGGTGTGGTTTGTTTCTGTTTGTTTTAATGCAGACCATCCGGATTGCACCCAGAGGATGAAGGAGCAATTGGGGCAATGGGAAAATTAGAAATGTAACTGGGTAAATATTACTTCTTATAACATTCATTCCTAAATTGATTGTTTGTGCCCTTTATTTCAGATATTCTATACATTATTATTTTTGTGACTTTTTGGTTTTGCTATTGCTAAGTTGTACACTTGTTAGGGGTCCAATTTTTACCAGCAGAAATCTAGGACACTTAGGTCCAAGGCAGTACTCCCCACTAAAAGTATTTGGGTGAACTTACTAAAAGATCTAATCATTGAACATACCTAACAAAGCAGGTGTTCTGATTTAACATAAAAGTACAGTAAGTTTTGTAGGAATTCATTCACTTTTCCATAAAAGAATACCTGAGGGGATTTAAAAATAATAAAGAATCCAGTATGCATTAAAAGTGGCTGCAGCTATCTGGATATCTAGAGTGCTTATGGAGCCCAAAGCATCAGGATATTCTAGTATACAAAATAAAGGCTTGATCTGTGAGGTCTGTGCTTGACCCTTGCATCTGACTGTTGGCTGCACTAACAGGCCAGTAATGAGGTGTGGGAGGGGTGGAGCCAAGCATTTTTTTAGAGGTAGATGCTACATGAATAATAATGAGCAATGAGTGCTCTATTAGATAACCAGGAATTCTAGAGGGAACCTGTAGGTACAAGTCCATTTATGAGTTCTAAATGTCTAAAGTTACACTTTAATTCCAAAATTGACTTCAGTGCACTGTTAGCCTGAACTGATGTTAAAGATATCAAGACTAGGAAACTTGACTGTCAGAAAATATTTGAATGACTAGCAGACCTTTTGAAGAGGTACAAGAACGTTGTTTTTTATGCTGACAGGAATCTTATAAATGTAATCACAATTACAAAAGTAAAACATGATACAGTTTCTTGGCTGATGTATTAAAATTAGAACAAAAAAGTTGATTGCATTTCCCAAGCTTTGAAAAATAGAGCTGGCACTTTACTGGTTGCTGTTGCTGGTCATTTTATATTCTATATTTCACTAGTGGCAGATTTTCATGTAACAAGAAAAAATATAGAAAACTAGTAAATTATAGTCTTGTGTATTGTGGTAATTCTTAAAACAGAAGTAGAAGGCAACTACTAAATTGCAATATTTTAAATTGGCATAGAATTGAATTGATTAATCATTAATGACTAACTCATTAACACTTTCTCTGCTATGCTAGAATACTGATACTGTCAAGCCAGTTCTATAATGTTACATTCTTCAGTGCTGATTGCATTACGTTTTATGACATGTCCTCAGGCTTTAAAGCCATTTTAAGAACCTTGATGCTTCTGTTTCTTCCTGTCATGCTACACTTTCTTCACATAAGCCTCAGACCCTTGAGACGTGGATTTGTGCACTGTATATCGCTCTCATAGTTAGGTCATACAATTAGTGTTTATACTAAGCCTGGGATTTATCTAAAACAAACCATTGATGTGCTTTTAATTACTTCTGCACCACATTTTGGTTCTGATTATGATGATTTTAAAGGTTTAGGTTTTGTTAGCACAATTTCAAAATGTAAAATTAGATATCTTGGAGTTGCTTAGTTGATCTTCAAATGCGAAATAGAGCGAAACTACAATAAAACATCACTGACACATGCATTGTGGCAATTGTGATATGCAATAGAGGCATACCCTGGGTAACTAGCATGACCTCCTACCAAAAGCTCTGCTTTTTTATTACATTTAGACAGTGATTGAGCACTAACTATGCTGCTTGCATTTGATGTGATATCATATAGCGACTTTATATACCAGGGATATGCAATTAGCGGGCCTCCAGCTGTTGAAAAACTACAAGTACCATCATGCCTCTGCCTATGGATGTCATTCTTTTGGCTGTCAGAGTCTTGCTATACCTCATGTAGTTGTGCAACAGCTGGAGGTCCGCTACTTGCATATCCATGTTATATACCATTTAAGGTATAGCAATCTTCTTTGAACTAAATAATAATTTCAGCCAGCAGCTTTTTTTTACTTTTTTTGTTTTTATGATTAGTTTTTTTTGCTAGTAGAATTAACCACCTTGTTGCAGAGATATTTTTAGTCTGCAGACTTGTTTGTTGTATTACAAACTATCACCCCTTTTTCAATAATGTGTATTTTGCAAAGCTAAAATAATATGTTGTTCAGGTTACTAGAAAGTGAGCTACAATTGTAATACAGACATTGTTAAAAAAAACAAAAAACAATTATGATTTTAAAGCACTTTAGATCCTTGCCTTGATGAATGACCACACAATGGCAACAGTCTGACAGACAGTAGAGGTCTAAGGGCTTGGAACTAGCAAAGTAAGCTGGCTTGAAACATTCTAGTTGGTTATTTTAGCTACTTGCTGGCTAATTTTGCACTCAGCCTAGAAAGGTAGTAAGAAATAATTTTATATAAAATAGAACCTCATCAATAGTTGTCAGGGAAGAGATTTTCCTTGTTTCAAGGGACAACTTAGCCTGAAGCAAGGAAAATTAGAAGGCAGTCACAAAAGAAACATTAAGGCAGATTATTTAAGTATAGTAGTACTATTTAGTTGCAATAGATTAAAAGTTTCTATTAAAATTTTATACATTTAGACATAACATGGAAGCCATGAAAACTGTGTTTCCTGGGGAATATTGATTGAACATTTCTACTTCACTATTTCTGTACAATATGACTAATATACTATGGACATATACCGATGACTCTATATTTCTTATTTGGCTTACTTTCTTTGAAAAGTTTTGAACAGATTGTTATTGGTTTTGTGACAATACCTAGATTAGAAAGTGTGCAATCTGATTAATCAGAGGTTAATGCTTCATCAGACTGATGTAGAATAACAACACTGTTTTTTTACAATTTTTATTAACTGTTCATTAATAGATAGTTGTAGATATTAGCAGCAGCTTGCTGGACTATACAAACACCATATATATGACTAACTCTGTATTTTTATACTAAGAAGAGCACATCTATAGTTCAAATACAACATTATGTAATCCTATTATATATTGTAATAGATACATTTATTTTCTTGCTCAGTTGTAATTTTACTTGTTTCCACAGTTGTAAAATATCTTGGTTTTAGTTTTATTTTACCAGAAAATTGCAATCCTGGTGAAAACGTTATCTATAGGAACAAAACAGGGTTTTACTCATCCATCTACTAAGGCCGCGTACACACGGGCGGACTGTTCGCCCAACTTAGTCCGCTGAACAGTGTTTCAGCGGACAATCCGCTCATGTGTGGGCTTCAGCGGACTGTTTCAGCGGACAGTCTGACGAACAAAGTCTTACGGAATTTCCGTAAGACAGTCCGTCCAAACTTGGTTTCAGCGGACAGTCCGCTCGTGTGTAGGCTAGTTCGACAGACTAAGTTTGCCGCATGCTCAGAAAGGATTTACACGGCCGAAGGTTGCATTGCAGTGTATTGGACGTAGAATTTCTCATCCCGTCGTACGTACCGTTCACGTCATCGCGCACGCTTTCAGCGGACTGTCTGCTCATCGTGTGTGGTCAAGTCGTTCATGCAAATTTTAAACGGACTGTCTGTCGGATTGTCTGACGAACTAAGTTGGGCGAACAGTCCGCCCGTGTGTACGCGGCCTTACGTAATTTCCGTAAGACAGTTCGTCCAAACTTGGTTTCAGCGGACAGTCCGCTCGTGTGTAGGCTAGTTCGACAGACTAAGTTTGGCGCATGCTCAGAAAGGATTTACACGGCCGAAGGTTGCATTGCAGTGTATTGGACGTCGAATTTCTCGTCCCGTCGTACGTGCCGTTCACGTCATCGCGCACGCTTTCAGCGGACTGTCTGCTCATCGTGTGTGGTCAAGTCCGTTCATGCAAATTTTGAACGGACTGTCTGTCGGATTGTCTGACGAACTAAGTTGGGCGAACAGTCCGCCCATGTGTACGCGGCCTAAAGCATCTTTCAGCAACATTACAATTCATATTCCCCTTCTTATATGTGTTTTGCTACATTTGGGAGAAACAATCTCACATTCCTTCTGATGGTTCAATGTAGACAATTTCCTGCACACCATCATTTAATGGCACTCCATAAGCTTGGGTTTCAGTGTCCTAGTTTTGTACCTAGTTTTGTGCCTGGTTTACCAGAAAATTTGCAATTAGGACTAGTGACATATTACAATCTTGGCCTTACCCTGCACAGAGATTTTCCAGCTCATGGGACAACAATCTAAGTGTCAGCAGCCTGAGAGATTGTCACTGGGTCAGGTTAAATTGACAGGTAAACTCTTATACACAAACACACATACGGTAGCCACCACCACATGTTTTAATGAAAAAACTATCTGCTGTTGAAATCCTGACTTTAAATAAACATCTTTGATGCTCACTGCCTTACCCAGACAGGAATGTAACAGAGTTTCAAACTATGGTAGCCCTTGCAGAGGCAAATAATCTTTCATTTCTGATTAAAGCATTCAGAGATTGAGATTACCAATATATAGTTTAATGAAATATAGTTTAATGGAAATAAATTAAAAACAATGCAAGACAACATTTAAAGAAAATATATTACAAAAATAGGCTATTAGCAATAGTAAAATAAACGTAATTAGAAGTGAAACATTTGCTTGGTCTTTCCATGTAAAGTAAGTCTAACCTGATTTATCAGACTCACTGGCTCTCATAAAGGACTCTTAGCATTGCTTCATAGTTCCAATGGCAAGCAAGTGATAAAGAGATGTAAAGCAAGTGATAAAGAGCTGCAGCCTTCTTTTCATGATAGGATAGGAAGAGAACCAAAAAAGAGCAGAATCTTGGAGTGCATCCAGTGAGGATGAAAGTAGAGAGAGGTGGCCAGGTTAGGACAGGACAGGGGTAAATATTTAGTCATAGAGGTAGTCAATAGCAAAATAGAGAAGTGAAGGGTTAAAGTGGTAAAGATTTCTACGAGTAAGCGTTTTATGCTTGGTGGTTGAAGACAAGGACAGTGTGGAATCAGTGAGAGGAAAAGGGGTGTTGATGAGATTGCCAGGAGTGCAGACATGGGAGAATACAAGGTCAAGGGTGTTACCATCTGAGTGAGTGGAAGTGTGTGTCCATTGTATTAGATCAAAATATGAGGTTAAGTTGAGAAGTTGAGATGTAGTTGGACTGTTAACATTAACAGGGATGTTAAAGTCACCAAGAATGATAGTGGGTATTTCAGAGAAGAGAAAGTAGGTTAACCAGGAATAGAAGTCATCAAAAAAGTGTGATTCTGGTCCAGGAGGCCTACAAATCACTGCAATCCTTCAGAGAAATTGAAAAAAAAAAACAGATACAGTAGGTCTCAAAAGACAAAAGGGGTGGAAGAAGGATGGGGAGGGAGGGGTAGAAAGGACTTGAAATAGAAAGAATCCAAATCCACCTTCTTTTCCATCCACTGGGTCTGGGTGAGTAAGTCATGGAGAGGCCATCATGGCAGAGGGCAACAGGAGAAACAGAGTCAGAAGCCAGGTATCAGTAATGGTAAGTATGCTAAAGGAATGGGAGATATAAAGGTCATGCAGAGATGTGAGTTTAAAAAAAACACATAGGCGGGTGCAAATGCCTAGTGCATTACCACCATAAATATTAATTGATTCCAAAAGACAAAGGCATACTCACAAACACAGAATAGAACAGGCGTGTTAGAAAACAACTTCAGCAGTAAAGTAATGTTATCTAACCATGCAACCACAGTTGGAAGGCTTACGCATTTTGGAGAACATGTCACCTTCTTCAGAGCAGGCATTCCAGAGGGCACATGAGATGGAGCTGGGTTTTGGAAGCAATGGAAGCAGAAGGAGGGTGACAAAAGTAAGATGGGTGTGGGCTGTATATGAGATCACATACCTCACTGTCCTGGTGTTTAGGTCAGAATGTGAGTTCCGTGTTTGTAGGAGGTGACAAATGCAGTAATAGGGAGAGGGTAGGAGAGAGGGTAAAAATATATAATTTGTGGGATGGAGAGGAGGGGTAATGTAAGGAGAATTTGAGGACAGGAGAATTTTAATGAGAGAAAGAAGAGTAAAGGAAGCATTTTCAGAGGGAAAAGAAAGTGAGAATCAGACTTCATAAGAAATTATTTACAAAATATTGGTTTGCTTGCGGTCTGTTTTTTAGTGGAGTACAGCTCTTCTTGTTGTATATTCTAACTGTTTTAGTCAAACCAGACCAGTCACAGACACAGGCCAACATCATAAAAGATAACTGATTCTTTGAGCACTAAAGGCAAAAGGAGAAAGATATTAGAGCATTTACCATAAAGCAATACCATAGTGTCTTTTATCAATCATACATAGATGGTTAAACTTGGATATTCCATTTACCTGCAGTCATTTACCTGTGAGAATGCAGAGGAGACATGACGAGAAAGTGATAGAAGCTGTACTAAACTGCTTTAACACCTGTTCAAAAAGCTTCTTATCTGCGTCTTGACCCTTGTTTTACAATATGACTATCAACATATAGTTGAACAGAATGAAATAATGATTTGATAGACACATACTATGATATAGCTCTTATGCGTGTTTCAATTAGAAAGTCTAATGTGTCCCATTTGCCTGATAAACACGGTAGCATAAGTATGATTTGTACTTATTTGGCATCTTTCATACATCACTGTAATCACTTTTTATGAATGTATATCCACTACTTTAAAAATTATAGAATATGAACCATAGCTGGGCTTTGGTAGTAAAAAAAAAACATACCAGGATGTGTATGCTTAAAACTGCTCTACCAGACTATTTATGACATGGCAATTTTATGACAAATAATTACTATAATAATTCAATGCTTCTGCGTTGCTTTCTGACTGATCTGCTTTGTGCCAATGTGTCTGAAGCTGGACTGTAATATGTTACCTCTCATGAATGCCTAACCCAGACATAAACATGTTGTCATCAAATTGTAAATTTTAGAGAGATTTTAGATGGCACCATGCCCAGTACATTAAAAAAAGGAAGACACCACTCCAGGTGAGCAATCACTACAGTCCGGATGTGATGGGTGCAAGCCACGCCACGCCTCGCCACCGATGATTAATAGGAAGAAAAGAATGGCCGCACGCCACAGGAACGTTCTAACGATTTTGTTTCAAAAATAGCAAATGATAGCCAACAAAGACAGAGTGTCCGAACCCAGGAGGTGATGCCTGCTTTTCACACTGACCTCAGTGCTTCTTCAAACCAGGTTTGAAATGCACGCATCACCTCCTGGGTTCAGACACTCTGTCTTTGTTGTCTGTCATTTGCAATTATTGGAATGTTCCAGTGGTGTGCAGCCGTTCTTTTCTTCCTACCATATCCAGTACAACTCCCATTTTCACTCCACTTACAGTAGTTTGGGGTTCATCAAACATTCTTCTCACAAAATTCTTACTATTAACCACTTCAGCCCCGGAAGGGTTTACTCCCTTCCTGACCAGAGCACTTTTTGCGATTCAGCACTGCATCGCTTTAACTGACAATTGCGTAGAAGGGCGACGTGGCTCCCAAACAAAATTGACGTCCTTTTTTTCCCACAAATAGAGCTTTCTTTTGGTGGTATTTGATCACCTCTGCATTTTTTATTTTTTGCGCTATAAACAAAAAAAGAGTGCCAATTTTGAAAAAAAACAAATTTTTTTTACTAATAAATATCCCCCAAAAATATATAAAAAAAATGTTTTCCTCTAAGCCGATACATATTCTTCTACATATTTTTGGTAAAAAAAAAAAAATCGCAATAAGCATTCATTGATTGGTTTGCACAAAAGTTATAGCATCTACAAAATAGGGGATAGTTTTATGGCATTTTTATTAATATTTTTTTTACTAGTAATGGTGGCGATCAACGATTTTTATCATGACTGTCACATTATTGTGGACACATCAGACAATTTTGACACATTTTTGGGACCATTGGTATTAATACAGCGATCAATGCTACAAAATTGCATTGATTACTATAAAAATGTCACTGGCAGTGAAGGGATTAACCACTAGGGGGCGGGAGGGGTTAAGTGTGTCCTGGGGAAGTGTTTCTAACTGTCTGGGGGATGGGCTAACAGTGACACGACACTGATCGCTGCTCCCGATGACAGGGAGCAGGCGATCAGTGTCCTGTCAATAGGCAGAACAGGGAGATGCTGGTTACATTGGCATCTCCCCGTTCTTCAGCTCCGTCACATGATTGCGGGTATCCCAGCGGCAATCGAGTCCGTGGGTCCTGCGGGCACAGTCACGGAGCTCGCATTAGGTGCACGGCAGGAATTTCAAAGTAGCGTATGGGTACGTTACTTTGCCCAGCCATGCGATTCTCCCGACGTATATTTGCTCACAGTGGTCGTCAAGTGGTTAAAGAAGTTAACTTTTTTTACAAAATGACTTAGAACTGTTATTTTATATTTTGCAATTCCTGTACCATTTTTAGACCATTATCCAAAGAGCTGTGTTCTAAATTTTTTCAGTGTACATATATGCATACATGCAATCACACCATCACTGGGTCTTTTAAAATCCCACATTACAAAATCAATCTGAAGTTTCAGATAGTGACGATTAAAAAAACCCCCCAAAAAAACTGCCTGATATTTAGTAAAAAAACCTTTTAGAGAAGAGGTTTTATAGTATTTTGAAAGTGTCCTGTTTGAGACCTTTCTCTTTACCATTCCAATAGCATTCCGGTTTTAATTTCATATATAACAGTTACATATGACAGGCTAATCCAGGCTAATCCAGGCTAATCCACACCTCAGAACATTAGCATAAACTACACCAAGCTTGTATACAACCTAAATGCTTACAGCAGGGTGGAGCTTACCAATAGAATAGTTTACCAAAAAAAAGTGGTGCCTTACTCGCTAGAACTGAATGGCAATGGCTAGATTTATAGCACTTTTTTTTTTACCAGGCTTATAAACAGAAATCCTTGTAACTCAGTAGCAAAATGAGAAGTTAGCTGGGATATCCTTTGGTTACATTTTTATACTGAGGATGTCCAAGTAACTTATCTAAAAAAAACAAAAAAAAAAACAACATGGTTTATACAGTAAAAAAAGCATGACACCTTTATAGTAAATTATTTTGCAGGTGGTGTTTAAGTTTTATGAATAGTTTAATAATCTAAAAACCTGTAAGGCTACAGTTATGTGTACATCTTTAAAAAATATCAGTAGATAGGTGCTGTACAGAATTGTGTTATTATTAAAACAAATAAACATGCAATTAAGGGCACGTGACACATATTTATAACGTGATATTAATTAAAGAGAATAATTGATTATATTAAGATATAATAATAATAATAATAATAATACCAATAATATTAATAAAACATTATTAACAGTATTAACATAATTCCTATAACCCGTATAGGACATGGACAGCATGCTTGCATAGGAAAATTGAGAAAATAAAACAAGTTTGTCACCAGCTTTATGGGTCATTATTTTGTGCATACAGTATTGTGCTAGGTTATTAAACAAAAGTGCAATAGATTAAAGAGTGACAAGGGCTGCAGAATCAATTCTTTTTCAACTGAGGTGGCATAATGGAAATCGACTTCTATGAATGAACTCTTGTTACAAAGTTATGAGGTGCACAGCTAATGCACTGCCATGAGTTCATTTTTATTATTGTGTTACACCTGAATCAATTGACAAAGCTGTCTTTTTTCTCCTTCAGCTTCCCTTTAAGCAAGAGATGGCACTTAATTGAATAAAAGTCAATGTAATTATATTAACGGACCCTGTGCTAGTGCTGACAGAGAGTAAGGGACATTGCAGCACAGATTCTCTCTGCGTAGTTCTGCATTCAGTTAAGCTTGACAGAAATTGAAGGAGTCTACACTTTCTAATTAAATTGTAGGGATCTTTAGGTTTCACTGCTGTGACTAAAGCAATAAGAAGCTAGTTTTTCTGCAATGTACGGATCTCAAATTGCTAGGCTTCTGCATGCATCTATTCCTCTGTGCATTTTTACACAATGGTTAACTTCTAAAGGTATCCATAGACTGGACATGCTTGTTGGCGGAGACTATTATTTCATCTGTTTCAGAAGACTACTTATTTAGTATTGAAACAGATAATGTTGTCTCACTACCACTGCAGGAAACATCTGTTGATTGGAAGTTTTTACCATTTGACTATTTTTTCTTGGAGCTATCACGAATCAAGCGGAGGAACGATCTTTTAAACATCAGTACATTTCCTAATGGCCAATTCCTTTCCTTTGTCTGCAGTTATTATTTTGTATCAGTATTCAATGCAAAACATCAGTATAATAACATAGATTTAATATGGCAAAGCCCTGTGGGAAAAAAAAAGGGTAGGGGATGTAGCAGATTTTGGTTACATCCTACATACAGTATTTTAATACCTTGACCTACAATCTGCTTGGACCTCCTCTTTCTGTTTTCAAATAATCTATTTTTGAAGATATATATAAAGCATTAAAGACCATCATAAAGTTATTGAAAGATATATAAAACAGACATCCATTATACAAAAAGCAAGCCAGTATTTAGGCAGAAGTGAGTTAAATAATATAGTGGGTGAGTGTGATATGGCACAAGAGTATGGCCGTAGTCCCATCAAGACTGAGCCATAGTAAATGCTCTGCAATTAAATATTTAGTGATACTGAAGTATAGTCGTGTACATTGGTACCTGTCCAAAACTGTTTTTTTTTTTGTATTATCTTCAATCATTAGTGATTGAATAGAATCTTTCTGATTAACTTCATCAATCGGCTCTTTTTTCCCCTGAAACAGACCATTTAAAGTGGTGCTAAAGGTAGAAGGTTTTTTACCCTTATACATTCTCTGCATTAAGGTAAAAAGCCTTCTGTATGCAGCTTCCCCTCTAGCCACATTTTATGCTTACTTGAGCCCAATCTTGATCCATGGGTGTGCCCGAGAATAGTGGCTCTCTCAGCTCTCTCTCCTCAATGGAAAGAGAGGCAACAATGGAAGCCATTGGTTTCTGTTGCTGTGACAGCCAGTGATTAGAGAGTAGGGGGCAGGGCTTGGGATCGAGCCTGCACAAGTGCCCACGTTGAGGTGTACTCAGCAGGGAGGGGGAGCACTGGCAGGGGTCCCAAGAAGAGGAGAATAGGGCCTTCTCTGTGCAAAACCATTGCACAGAGCTGGTAAATATAACATGTTTGTTATTTTAAAAAAAATTATAGGTTTAAAATCTTATTTAAAACCCACCTAAGTGTACAACGATGCTTGTTATAATAAGCAGAACAAAAAAATATAATTTTTTTACTATTTCTTTTAGCAATCTATTTATTTCTACAGCACCCTATACATTTACATTACTTTTTTTTCCTTTATACACAGATTAACCGTTTTTGTTAGCAGCGTTGTATGTGCTTTTTGATTGCTTTTTATGTTTGCATGTGCATTTTATGTGGACTGCATGACATATTTCTTGCAGTTATTTTAAAAGTATACTTATATGTTATGTTAATGTGAAATTAAACGAACATCCATGTAAATGTCAGACTGTTTATTACATGTAAATATATAATTGTATATACATGCATTGTTTATATATATATTCTTTTTGTATTATTTCAGACACAGTGCCAATATTAACCTCCACCGCAAACTGTTGACCAAAGAACTGGATGAGATGGGGCTGGACTCCTCTCAGCCCACACTACGAGATGAGTTCTTGGCAAAGATCTATGGTGGTCAACATCCCTTGGTCCTGGATGTTAGAGAGGACACCAATTCGCCAGTCGGTACAGAGGATTCCCACATCAATGGATATGGCCGAAGCTTTTCAGATGATTACATGGTCTTAGATTTGAGCACGACCTCCAGTGTCCAGTCCAGCAGCAGTGTCCATTCCTCTAGGGACTCTGATGTGGGCAGTGATGAGGGTATACTCCTGGATGACACTGATGGTGCCAGTGACATTGAGGAGTCCTCTCAAAAAAATTATGCTTCTGCCCCTCTGATGGGACCAGGCAATGATCTTTCAGATTCTTCCTTATACAACAGCTTTGCTGTGAGCAATGGGGGAATAATGTGCAACATCTGCCATAAAATGTACAGCAACAAAGGGACTCTACGAGTTCATTATAAGACAGTGCACTTGCGAGAAATGCACAAATGCAAAGTCCAAGGGTGCAACATGATGTTCTCCTCTGTACGCAGCCGAAATCGGCACAGTCAAAACCCTAATCTCCATAAAAACATTCCTTTCTCTTCTGTGGAATAGCTTCTAAATGGACACTGTAAACTCCAGGTTTCACAGACAACATGACTGAACTGCTCCATATTTATATATACGTACATATATAAAGAAAATGTATATGTATGTTATATATCTCTATATATATAAATCTAGATATATATTCTTTTTAACAAAAAGAGAAAAAGAAAACTATGAAACACTAGGTGCTTTTTATGTTCACTTAAAGGTGAAACTGCCCTCCAGAGGACAATTGAACAAAAAAGAAAAAAAAATCCAAACATGGTCACTTTTTTTTAATGGAATGAAGTACTTGGTTATCTCCAAAGATAGTGTCTTAATATTCCAGTGACTATTGCTCGCAAGAAAAAATAATGAACAGTTGTTTTGTTTGAATTCACAAGAACACACTGTTAGGTATATTTTGAGAACACTAAGCATGGCAGATTCACCTGTATATATGGAGTCCGCTTGGGCAGACAGTATTGTATTGATTTGGTTGTGTACTCTTGGTTTCTTGTTGCAGTTACACCAAGCTGTTTGCAGGAAGAAGGGTTGCTGTCTCGGTCTGTTACTTTATTTTAGCTTTAATGCACATTTTTGCAACACAGACACCAAAACACAACCGGTTTGTAACTACCTGCTAGATGTAGTATTATGGTGTTGCATGCTTACAGCACTATCAGACCATTGAGTTTTTTTTTTGTTTTGTTTTTAGCATTTTGTACTATTTGTATAAAAGCAGCCATGCACTTTTTCCCCATCCAAACACTACAGTGTGTGTAATGATATCCTTATTTTAGCATCCTTGTGGCAAAATTATACAGTCTCCTGTACTGAAGGAGCTAAAGTAATGTCGTTATCTTTAGATGTTTTGGCCTAACAGGTCTGGTCATATAAATGGCATACTTGCCAAATTAAACAAGTATTAATGGAGTTTTGCAAAATGTTTTATGGTAGAACTGCCAATTTTGCACATATCACTTATATGCAGAAAACATTCTGATGAGGTATAAGCCATATTTCATGGTCCTCTAGCAAATAAAAGCTAAACTATATTATAACAGAAAAAAAGTCAAATATTTAAACAGTGTTCAGAGCCAATACCACACTCCAGCGATGCCTGACTATTAAACAGGGTGATAATATATTTAAGATGTATGATGACAATTCCCTTACCCCTATCATATTATGGAACAACCAACACGTCTGTTCCTGAATTCTGCATAATTATTGCACATGTAACCGGAGGGACCACAATATGTTTTTAGTGTTATTTCATCATTTACAATGAACACAATGAGAACAGGATGACTTTCTCTCCTATTTACAGCAGTACTCAGTGAATTTCATGTATATTCTAAGTGTTTGTCCCAACACTTGATATGAAGTCTTAGTTTTTCTATTTGTCAGTATTATAGGGAATATAACTCTATGGAAATGTAATTCAAGACACAAGAAGATTTATTTATGATTATTTCCTAAACAATGTATGTTTAGTAAAGCAGGGCAAAGGTCAATCAATTTGTGCAAAGTGCAGTACCCCACATTAAATCGCTGTGGTGATCACTTATGGTGTTCCAGTAATCAAACAATACATTTTAAGAGTTCACTATGGGTTACCACACTTTGCACATAATCATTGCTTTTGTAGGTTATCAAAATGCCAGTTACATACTTGTATTTATTAAATAGTTATTGGTAATGGTATTCAAAAAAAAATAAAAAGACTCAATCTTTGATTTTTGAAGGTTTTGGCAGATGTTTGCACAGCCTAAGTATCAGAGCTCCAAGTGGGCTTTTAGGACGTTCTACCCTTCCACCCTGAATTATTAGGGCAAAAATAACAATAAACTAACTGATAGGTTCCCCCTCTGAAATAATGAATTTTACTGACAACCACATTAAAACAAGTAGATAAACTTATCGCCACCCTTACTTTTTTTATTTGTTTTCTCTAGGTCTACGTGAGGCTCCTAAATGTGGGATCCTTTAGCATAATGATATGATACAATTCAATAATACTTTATTTTTAAATTCAAATTCCAATTGAACTTGATAGATGTTCATGTTTGTTTAGGAAAAAAAATGCTTTAAAATAAAAGTATTTCTTTTAAACGATTTAGCAAATGCAAGATGCACTTCCCTTTAAAGTCAATGCATATGTCAGAGGCCATTCTACAGTAAAGAGTTTTAATATTACATCTCAAATTTACAAGCCCAGACCTGTGTAATAAAAACATCCAGGTGGCTCCACAAACCTCCCCTGATAGGAGGCTCAGCCAAAATGAATCCATTTATGTCCATATAGCTAGAAACAGGCAAAATCAGTAGTATTTGTGTGTCATTGGCTTTATCTTGGGAATTCTTACACATAGACTGGGGATCAACTTACAATCTTCTTAGTATCTGGGTGGTCAGCAAGGTCATGTTACCTCATTATTGTAAAAACATAAAAAAAAATTAAAAACTCCTCATCAAGAGACCAACAGCTGAAGCACTTATAGTACAATAACCTGGAAGCATGTGCTTGACCTCAGATGGACTACATTCCTATGGTATAGGAACATTTATTTGATTAAAAACACAGATAATATTGCTAATTTCTTTGAACATTTTTGCTGAGAACAGTGTATAGAGACATAGAAAAGCGCAAGGCACTTTTGTTCCCTATGAAACGTTCACATGTTTTCTGTGTTTATGCATTTTGCCTGAGCTAGAGAACAACATGGGCAGCTTATGTAGCTAAAAGACATACTAGTGAAAGAATATTCACCTGACCAAGATATTCTGCCAAAATAGTACATTTCTTTGTGTACCGAATCCTCCTTCTACTTTTTTCCAGTTAATACCTCTTTTGACAATACCAACTCCTGAGATTATAATTCATTGCCGTAGCATCCTGTATGTAAAGTCAATATAATTTTTCTTTAAGTTACAGCATCAGTTTGTTACGATTATTCATGCTTATGTTATATTTGCAGCAAATATCTCATGTTTGCCAAAGGAACTCATATACAACTTTTTAAGTTTACCTAATGTACATAGCACTCATTGTGGATTCCAAGCATACACATGTTCTAGCAAATAAGACAGTATTTACAGTTACACTGATTGCTGAAAATTTTATTCTCAAAGAACTGTAAAAAAAAAAAAAAAAATGCCCACAGGAATAACCAGTTATGTTTTTTTTTTCTGGGTCCACAGTGGTTAAAGACTGAAAATTCTTGTTAAAACAGTAAAAAGACTTTTTTTTTTTATTTAAACTTGCATTTGTCCAACACTAATGTTTACTGAGAAAAGCTGAGGAATTTTTTGATGACCATTTTTTGGGAAATGTCACTGAGTTTTAAGTACTACTCTCGGTTAAATTGAATAGTATTCAGCTTAGTTTTTATACTGTTCATGTATACTGTATGTGTTTGTTAAATTGCAACCGGACTAAGTAAAGTGTACTCTTCTTATTCAGTTTTATGTGTGTCCATGCTACAGTTCTCTTATATTGCTTTATTCTTCAAAATTTTGGGGAACATCATTGTTTCTAGGTATTATTAGCACTTTTCTCATTAAAACTTTTTTGATTGTGAGATTCAAACATGTTTTCGTAATAAAAGTAAAAAAATAAAAAAATTATATATTTCTGCAAATCTAATAAGTCCTATGGTTACAATGCATCGCAGACATCAGTTGTTCAACACTAAAATAATGTACAGCTAGTAAATCATTTTTAGTCAGTTGTTAATTGCAGTTATTGTATGGTTATAACCATTCCATTGGTAAAATATATGAAAAAAATAACAAATAGTGACCTTCCTCACCCCCAATCTTTCTTTCTTCCTTCCATTCCTTGCTTCCTCCACACTTCTTTCTCATCCTTTTTTCACCTTGTCTTTCTTCCTTTGTTACCATGCACAAAACTCTACCTTTGCCAGATTTCTCTTTTTGTTCAGAGCCTGGTTTATAAACTCTATGGTACCGGAATAAACACCATTGGGTCAAACTTACTCAGGTTGAACATCAAAAGCAATCACTCTAATTTTCAAGAAAGTTTTGAGCAAGACAAATATTTGCTGGTGGTAGATTATAGATTTAACAGAAAGTAGCCAGTGACATGTCCATGATAACATGAATACAAAAATGAAAGTACTTCTACTGTAGAATATAAATAAAGGATTCCAACAACAACAAAACACCAATCTACACTTATAATAGTATTTATTATGGCTTCTGAATATTGGCGTGGGAGTATGGGTTCAAAAATATTCAGGCGCATATCATTCAAGTGACATTTTATCACCTGTAAATTGTATGTAGTTTTTATTTTAATCACCCAGATATATATGGCACTAACACTAGGGTTGATTTACTAAAGGCAAATGGGCTGTTCACTTTGTAAGGGAATTTTAATTTTGCAAGGGAATTTTCTCTAAGCTCGCCAAATGAGGTGAAGCTCTGCTGACTTTTATCATCCAGTTATATGCAAACAAAAATGTGCTCCCCCCCCCCTTCTAGGCAATAGGGTATTCCTTGCAAAGTGAATTTCCACCACATTCACTAAGCTAAAGGAAGATTTCCTTGCTAAGTGTAAATTCTCTTACAAAGTGAACAGCTTATTTGACTTTGACAAATCAATCCCACGGGTACACCGTTTTTGTGCAGGAACAACCATAAACATAATCTTAAAGGCTAACTCCACAATTTGCAATATGTTACATGCTTATGGTGTAACGTATACCATTTATACTAAGATCCTACCCCCCCCCCCCCCCAGAATGCCCCAGAATTCATAGTTACATAGTTAGTAAGGTTGAATAAAGACACCAGTCCATCCAGTTCAACCTGAGTAAGTGTCTACAAGTGTTCCTATCCCTGCACGTTGTGTCTCAATAAGATGCTCATTCATATTACTATTTATTTAAGGTACCCATATAGTGCTGTCAATTTACGCAGCGCTCCACACATACATCGCACACTCACATTGGTGCCTACCCTCAAGAAGCCCACAATCCAAGGTCCCCAACTCACATTCATATACTAGGGCCAATTTTAGACAGAAGCCAATTAATCTACCAGCATGTCTTTGGAGTGTGGGAGAAATCGGAGTACCCATCACCACGCAGGAACAGGGAGAACATGCAAAATCCAGGCAGGTAGTGTCGTGGTTGGGATTTGAACCAGCGACACTAGGCGAGAGTGCTACTCACTACACCACTGTGCTGCCTTCTAAACATTCAGGGGTTACAGAATACAGGGGTTTGCTTTTGAATACAGCCTTTACTTTTGCAATCAACGCAGCTATGCAGAGCTCCACCCGCACAGCCCATCATTTATTCAAGAAGCTCTGTCCCATCTGCCACCGTGGCAAACATACTTGTAGTTATTAATGGAATACGAATGCAGTGATCACCACGCTTACAGTATAGAATAAGAATGGCTGCTCAGGAGGGAGAACTGTTGACAAAAAGGGGTTGTATAGGTACCCACATCCTATAATATCATTACTTAAAACACAAAATGAGGTGGGGCAGCATGACTTTCTCGGTACCACCATTAGACATTACAATAGGATAGAATCACAAAATGTTATTTCATATAGTTTACAAAACAAAATGTTTTAAATGAATCATACAGACAAACAAAATATGTATTCAAAAGGGTAAAATTATTATCCCTCTTAATGGCTGCTACCAATAATATCAAAGGTTTATGCAAACGTTTAAAGAGATGGTGAGCAAATTAACATCCATGAGTATACAGTCTATATAGAAAAACATTTGCTGAGAAGTGTGGTCTAAACAACACTTACCCAATATCCAGGCAGGGTTAGCCAACAGCCATCATGGAGGCATCAAGGCATACATTGCTGTCAAGCATGGGAACAAAGAGGTGGGGCCACTGGAGTTATACAGTATATATTATCAATCATTTAGGCAGTACTCCTATAAGATCCATAGTTCATCTTCAAAGTAAAGGTAACTCTTCATAGTAATGGATTATACATACAGTATGATACATACCAAAATAACATTCATTATGGACTAATGGCAAATCTTTTCTAAGGAGGTGGGGTAGATGGAACACGATTGGACTTCAAAAGATTGGAGGGTGTATCAAATATTCAAATATTAGATCAATGCCCAAGAGAATAGGTATACCCCTAATTGAGCTCTGCATACATTTGTATCCTGGTACCTACATCCGCTATCGAGATAAGCATATACTTATAGGAAAAAACAATCCTTACTTAAGCAAGAACATTCTAGCCCCCCATATATAATGATTTCAAAAGTCCAGGCAAAATCGGATTGACAATAAATACTCACCCAAAGAGAAACTATGAAGCACAAACAGATGAAGCAAGTAGATGAACCATATACATTCAAACAGGACAAAAGAGCCAATAGCAAGCCCAGTGAGACAAATCCTATGGGGGAAGCAACAAAGAATCACAGGTAATAATCCAACCTGCAAATTAATGCCCAGTGTATATGGAAAAGTATGCAGCTAGATGAAATATATCTGTAGTGATATGCAGAGAGAGCTATTCAACAAGTGCTTGTGAAAAGAAGTCCAGAGGGAAGAAGAGGGATAATAATGTCACCCCTTTATATACATATATACCCTTTTGTATAAATATGTTGTTTGTCTGTATGGTTCATTTAAAATATTTTGTTTTCTAAACTATATGTAATATACTTTTGTGATTTTAATCTATTGTAAAGTCTAATGACTGCTACCCCACCTCATTTTGTGTTTTAGTTTACACTTACAGTATATTGATACTTCCTCCAGCTCTCCAACTGAAAGTCCATACCTTGGAATGCGGAGGGAGCTGGAGGAGGAATCTGTAGGGGGCCGGGCACTACAACCATGATCGATTGGCTGCAAATTGTAATGCTTTACAGGCACTTGTGAAAAAATAAATAAATGCACACTTTTTTTCCTGAAAAAATATGTGCATTTATTATTTATTTTAAAGATTAACCTTTAATTCTAAGTAACTTTCTATAGCCTTAACGCTCAAAGAAACCACTGCACAAAATGTACATATAAGACTAAAGCTAAAACCTCAGCTCAAAAAAAGGCCTATGTTTGAACTACACCTAACCCTCAAGCTTCCCACTAACCATAGCACTTTGGTGGAACTTTACTTACACAATGCAAATTTGCAGACAGGAGGTTTTACATGCAGAAGAGACATACTATGGTGCAGCTGTACATGGTAGCCAATCAGCTTCTAACTTTAGCTTGCTCAGTTAAGGTTTGATAAAAAAATAATGGAAGCAGATGGTATCTGTACAGAGTTGCACCAGATTTTGCACTCTCAGTTTTAGCAAATCAACCCCTATGTCTCTTCTGTATTAAGGTATTCTTAACAGCTTGTTCTCAATATACACCAAGCTACACATACACGACTCTGTGTACAATTTTGGGATCTTCCTAGATGGATGAACTCTGGAGCATGTGAAATATGACATCCTGGCCAATCAAAACATCCGAATATCTGAACCCAGAAATAACCGGCCGAAGAAGTCTGGTGCCTGCGAGGGGAACTTCTGGACCACTCATTGCTAGAGTGGAGGTGAGCATAGTTCTACTTTAAAGTGTATGCATAGGCATTTCTTTTTGGTATTGGATCATTTACAAAAAAGATAAAAACCCCATCAGATTATTTTTTGCTCTACCATTGGGAAGATTTCCCTTTACTCCTTGTCCTAGAGAAGCAAAATGAAGTGAGAGAAAATTTCCCTAAAGCGAATGAATTTCTCTTATATAGTTCCCATTGGAATAGGCTCCTGCTTGGAAGTTTAAACCACCTCCTCTTGTTCTGGTGACGACTTTAAAATACTGTATATGCCGGTGTATAAGACGACCGGGCATATAAGACGACCCCTTAATCTTACTGTTGTTTAAGCATTTTTTTCTTGTACTTACCGTATAAGACGACCCCCTTCCAAGGCTTCCGACGCTTGATATTCCGTCCTTCTTGCTGGAGCAGGAGCTGGCGCCATATCCTTCTTCCTGCTTTTGCTGGAACCAATCGCGGCGAGCGATGTATTCTATTAATGAATACAAAGCCTGCTTGGATTGGCAGAGGCTGTATCATCATCAGCCCGCGCCTCTCTGACTCTCAAAGCCAATCCGAGCAGGCTACAGAGTAGCCTGCTCGGATTGGCAGAGGTTGTTACTCCAATCCGAGCAGGCTCTGTATTCATTTGAATACATCGCTCGCTGGGATTGGCTCAGCGGTATATACTGTATGTAGCCGAAGCTACATACAGTATTACCGAACCCTCAGCAGGCATCTGAGGGGCTGATCCGGCGTATAAGACGACCCCCGATTTTCGGCCAGTTTTTTTAAGTGTAAAGGTCATCTTATACGCCGGCAAATACGGTATATATTTCCCATCATTTTCTGTCCAGGTAACAGTAGTCATTAGGACACACAGAGGGGTAAATCTACTCAATGTGGAAACAGACTGCAACAAAAAACTTTACTGAAAATCTAACCCTATCCAAACTAAAAAAAAAAAAAAAATGTTACATACTTTTACCCTTTTCTTAACATGATCTCTAACCCTTAGCTGTAAAAGCACAATAGCACCATAAACTCTATATACAAATATTGCTTTTGCACCAAACATTTCATTGCAACAAAACATACCTATGGTGTAGTGTGTTAGTGACATACAGTAACTGTTATTGAAAAGAGTTCTAACATGTAATATACTGTATATTCTACACGATATGTTGAATATATATTTATACCACTTCACATAACAATCACAAATGGCCTTGCCTTGCATCTTCATATTGGTTTACTTACACATGTGAAGATTACCTGGGTGACTCATAATCATTTATTAAATAAGAGGTTTGTCATGATGTTACTTAAATCATTAAAAGCAGGTAAGACTCAATGGCCAGTCATTCTACTAATTTTCTCTTCATCCAAGCAATCACTAAAGTAATAAAATCTCTATATCCATTTCAGAATGAAAATACCTTTGTGTGTATTTCTAGCAGACTCATTTACTTCACTGTAATTATTTCCACTTCTTCTCCAGGGAAACAGCTTCCAAGAATGTCCCATATTTCACAATGCAAAAGCATCTTGGAGAAAAAAAGAGAAATAATACTGCAAAAGAAAAACTTACTTTATGCTATAATATATGCTATATATACAAAACTGGGACGGTTCTTTAGAGGTCACAGGGTCATTTGTGTTTAGATGGGGCTTGAGCTAAGCATAAAGCAAACCTGTGCTTTACCCATCCTCATACCCTTTCCCGAGTATAGAGGGCTTACTCCATGTGACAGCACTGGGCCGATCAATGTTGTCACATGAGGAGTTTTTAGCCCAATGTAAACTATGACTCTGGTAGCTTGCACAGGGCTTTCAATCACTGCCAGGAATAAAATGTGTTGAGGAGAGTTAAAGGAACGTAAACATATGCTACTTAAAGAGGATAAATGAAAGTGAACCTGTTATTTTGCCCTGCTTGAACAAAGCACTGGTTCGTTTTAAGGCCTTGTTCACATGGGTGTAATAAAGCATACACCTGTGCAAAGGGCTGCTGCATTCACAAACAGGCATGCCTGTTTATGTCTATTGGAACACAGCAGCTGCATGGATACATTTACTGCCCCCAATATGACATCAGTGAGTGTCCTTGAATGCAGACAGTGTGAGTTTCAGGGACAGACACTCACACAGCTGTCAAATCTGAAGCAGCAGCTTTGTCCATGCAGCTGCTGATTCCCAATAGACATGAATGAGACTGTCTGCAGACAGATGCACAGAACACCTGTGCATCTAATGCAGGCAAAATCAGCATTTCCCATGGGTGTAAGCTTTAGTTTGTTTATGTGAACAAGGCCTAAATGTCTGTTTTAGGGAGGGAAGAAGTGGTGTATTTATATATTATTATTGTTCTATAAAAACTTTCTAGTGAGTTTCAGTATCAATGAGGGTTATAGTTAGGATTCTCATAACATGTACAAGTTTACTAAGGCTAACTCCCCCTCCCCCACTCTTTAAAAACCAAAAAAACTTAGGCAAAGTGAACTTCCACCTCCAAAATGGTCTAAATCCCATCTAGGAATAAATACTGCATGTCCATATTTTAATTATGTTACAATTATGTAGTAATTTCTGAAATTCAAATGCTAACTTAAAATGTGTTAGCTCTGCCAGTCTTTGGACTGCTGCATGGTATGGCAGTGTGATAAAACCTTCCATCAATCACCCAGTTGGATAATGTTGAATTTTGATACAAGTGGACTTGCTTAAAAAAGCAATGAAGCATGGAGCCACTGTGAAAAAAGATACTTGCTAAGATTACCATATTGTCAAATCAGGTAAATAATGTTTTTTTTGTGAAATCATACTTACCTCGGTGGATGCAGGTCCAATGCTGCATCTGTACCCCGCCGGGGTCTAAGACTGAGAACTTGCGTAGAGGCTGACTCGGTCCAGGCATGTAGGCAGATCCTGACCATATGGTCGCGATCTTTCCAGATCTTGGACTGGCTCTTTGGATCAGCCAACAGCAGGCTTCAGCCCGCTGTCTGCTGGAAATGCATCACAGAAGTGCAGAACGAACTGAACTCCTGTGATCCGCAGGAGAAGTACAGCCAAAAAAGCTTTGTCTGTACTGCTCCTTTAACAGTGATCTTTTTGGAAAAACACAAAACTTTATTGAAATAAAAATAAATAATGCTTTTAACCACTTGATTACTGGGCACTTAAACCCCCTTCCTGCCCAAGCCAATTTTCAGCTTTCAGTGCTGTCACTCTTTGAATGACAATTGTGCGGTCATGTTACACTGTAACCATATGATATTTTTATATTTTTTTTTTCACACAAATAATGGTTTCTTTTGGGGGCATTTAATCACTACTGGGATTTTATTTTTTGCTAAACAAAGAAAAAAATACCGAAGATGTTGGAAAAAAAAACTGTTTCATAGTTTGTTAGAACATTTTTCAAATAGGTAATTTTTCTGCATCATTGATGTGTGCTGATGAGGCTGCACTGATAGGCAGTGATAGGCTGCATTGATGGGCACTGATAGTTGGCACTGATAGACACTGATAAGGCAGCACTGATGGGCACTGATCAGGAGGCACTGATCGGTCTGCACTGATAGGTGGCATTTATGGGCACTGATAGGTGGCACTTAAGGGCACTGGTAGGTTGCACTGGTGGGCACTGATGAAGCGGAAAATGACCCATTTACAGACGCCAGCAATTGGCTTTTCTTTTTCTCGTCAGGCGGAATAAAAAAGCTGATTACTTGCTTCTGTTTACATCACATGATCAGCTGTCATTGGCTGACACCTCATCATGTGGTAAGGGGCCCCTTACTCCGATCTGTGATTAGCCGAGTCTCATTGATGCGCTGATCACATAGAATGCAGGCTCTGTGAAATATGTGACACAGCAGTGCATATTCAGAAGAACATTCAACAAAATAGATGTGTGGGGATTCTTCAAAAAGTAAGTGTTCATACCGAAAGATTGTTCAGATGATAGACGGTAGGCTAGAATTTATTTAAATGTATTAACCACTTGACCACTTGGTACTTAAACCCCCTTCCTAACCAGACCAATTTTCAGCTTTCGGTGCTCTCACAATGTGAATGACAATTACTCAGTCATACAACACTGTACCCACATCAAATGTTTGTCCTTTTTTTCACACAAATTGAGCTTTCTTTTGGTGGTATTTAATCACAGTTGTTTATATATATATATATATATCTATTTTATTTATTTTTTTAGCAAAGACCCTAGAGAATACAATGGTGGTCATTTTATCTTGCACGGTATTTGCGCAGCAATTTTTCAAACGCGTTTTTTTTTTACGTTTTGTGCTTAAAAAAAAACAAAAAACAGTAAAGATAGCCCAATGTTTTTGCATAACGTTAAAGATGAAGTTATATCGAGTAAATAGATACCTAACATGTCACCGTTCAAAATTGCACACGCTCGTGGAATGGCGCCAAACTTCGCTACTTAAAAATCCCCATAGGCGGCGCTATAATTTTTTTTTACTGGTTACATATTTTAAGTTACAGAGGAGGTCTAGGGCCAAAATTATTATAAACATTCCTTGTAATAGGAATATGGCATGGCAGGTCCGCTTTACAGTGAGATATGGGGTCAATAAGACCTCACATCTCACCTCTAGGCTGGGAAGCCTGAAATTGAAAAAAACAAAAAACGATCCTGGCTTTGATCATAGCAGTGAGTCGGTAGAAGCACCAGACGGCGGCGAGAGGGGGGAGGGATTTCCCTCTTGCCTCCCGTAAGAATGATCAAGCAGTGGAATAGCCTCTATGATTGTTCTTATGGTGTAGGAAATCACCGGCTGAAAATGCTGATATCTCAATGAATAGCTGCAGGCATCATTCAGATATCCCCGCACAAAGTCAAGGATGTCATATGATGGCGGGCGGGAAGTGGTTAAAATGCATTTTTTTTTAACACAAAGTTGTCCATTTATACAATATTTGTAACACATAGCATGTACATACCAAAAATGACACCCCAGAATAGATTCTCCTACTCCTCCTGAGTACGGCCATACCACATATGTGAGACGTCCACAGCCTGGCCACATACAGAGGCCGAGTACAGCCGAGTATGGCCGAGCATGGCAGAGTATGGCCGAGTATGGCTGAGCATGACTGGGTATGGCTGAGTATGGCAGGGTATTGCAGGGTATTGCTGAGTATGACTGGGTATGGCTAGGTATGGCAGAGTATGGCTGGGTATCACAGAGTATTGCAGAGTATGGCAGGGTATTGCAGAGTATTGCAGGGTATGACAGAGTATGGCAGAATATTGCAGGGTATTGCAGAGTATGGCAGGGTATTGCGGGTTATTGCAGGGTGTTGCAGGGTATTGCAGAGTATTGCAGGGTATTGCAGGTTATTGCAGAGTTTTGCAGGGTATTGCAGAGTATTGCAGGGTATGGCTGAGCATGGAGAGATGGCTGAGAATGTATGGCTGGATGTGACTGCAATTGTCACAGAGCAGCACTGTGGGCACTACAGATCCAGCTCACAGTGCTGCTGCCATCCGATCTCTCCCCCTCCACTGTACTGATCGGTACACAGAGGGGAGAGAAGAACTGGCATCATAACATCACGCCGGTTTATTTACAAGTGATCGCTCCTTCATTTGACGGAGCGATCACGTGGTAAACAGCCGCTATCCCAGGGGACGCGCAAGAGCGGGATTCTGGGAGGACGTCACTGTACACCTTCCCATCCCAGTTATGCAACTGCCCTGTAGCCGTCATTCAGCTATGGGCAGTTGGCAAGTAGTTAAATAATATATCATTTTGTTACATAGTTACATAGTTGGTAAGGTTGAATAAAGACAGCAGTCCATCTAGTTCAACCTGTGTGTGTGCGTTAAAGTCAATATAATTTCCCATATCCTTGTATGTTGCACTCACTAAGATGTCCATCTAAGAGGGTTTTTTGACACTACTAATACTTTCAGCTGACCTCACTGATTGTGGAAGGGGGTTCCACATCCTTACTGTTCTAAAAGTAAAGAATTCCCTACACAGTTTAAGCCTAGTTTGACACTAAGGCGAGGGGGCGTGAGCGGTAAAGCGTTGCTAATTTTAGCAGCACTTTACCGCTGTAATAGCGGCGCTTTTCGGCAGCTAGTGGGGTGCTGTAAACCTCCGCTAGTGGCTGAAAAGATTCTGCTTGCTGGACTTTTACTAACGTCCTGCTAGCGCACTGCCCCAGTATGAAAGCACTCGGGCTCTCACACTGAGGCTGCAGGGGAGGCGTTTTTCAGGCGCTATTTGTAGCCCTTTAGCGCCTGAAAAACTCCTCAGTGTGAAAGTAGCCTTAGGTTAAATTGCTTCTTATCTAATTTCATGGAGTAGCCACTTGTCTTCTTAAGCTCCCTGAAGCTGAATAGTTTTCTTCCTATGCTTGGATCACCATTCATGTACTTGTATATTGCTATCATATCTCCTCTCAAGCATCTCTTCTCCAGGGAGAAGACATTTAATGTGTGTAGTAGTTCCTTAAAACCAAGGTCCTTCAGTCTCTTTATTAGCTTTATTGCCCTTATTCTTCCTAAGGATTGGTGACCAGAACAGGACTGCATACTCAAGATGTGGCTGAATGAGAGTCTTGTAAATTGGTAGAATCATAGTTTTAATCTCTGGAGTAAATCCCCTGCTAATATTCTGCTGGCATTGCTCTCTGCAGCTTGGTCTTGCATGCCATTTCTGAGCCTGTGATTTTTGGTCCCCAAGTGCATTACTTTACATTTTGCCGACCAAGCTTTTTGTTTACATGTTTAAATCAGTATTTTTTGCTAGAAAATTATTTAGAACCCCCAAACATTGTATCTAGTTTTTTTTTGTGCGAACACCGTTAAAGTCTTTGGGATGCGAACGTAAAAAATCAAAAGAGCTAATTTGAAAGGCTTATATGCAAGTTATTGCCATAACAAGTGTGTGGGGACTTGGGTTCTGCCCCAGGTCACATGTATCAATGCAAAAAAAGTTTTAAAACAACCGTTTTTTTCGGGAGCAGTGATTTTAATAATGCTTAAAGTGAAACAATAAAAATGAAATATTCCTTTAAATATATTTTTCCTGGGGGGTGTCCTTAGTACGCCTGCAAAGTAGTGAATCTTTCCCATGTTTATAACAGTGCCACAGCAACATTTCTAAGGAAAAAAAATGAAAACTGCTCAAGGCTGTAATGTATTGTAATTACACGTCCCTGTTAAACAGGGGCAGAAAAATGGGCCTTGGGTGGTGGTGGTGGTTGTGCCCTGAACCAAAATTATTGTTTGAAGCTAGTATCATCAAGATTAAGGAGGAATAGGATAGTCAGCATAAGCAGTCTTCAAGGGATCCCACACCCATAGCAAATTCAATCAGTTACATCAGCATCAGGTGCTTGATAGCTGCTGATACCAGACTGATTCATTTTTATGACTGTGAGCCTATAAACAGAATCTGTGGACAGGCACACTTATTGATCTGTTACAAACCCTCCAGCAGCACTGAATGAGCATTCAGAAACCATGTTGGATGCAGGAAAGGCCAGTAGCTCAATTGCATATTGAGCAAGTTCTGGCCAGTGGTCAATCCTCAAGACCCAGTAACCCAGTGTATGCTCTGTTGGAAAGGTCTCCAAGTCTGCTCTTGCCCCTAGATATTCCTGCACCATGTAATGCAAACGCTGGGCGATGGTTGGTCATCCGGCCGCCTTCTCCACCGCTCTTCCTCTGATTGAACAAAGCACGTTGTCCAGCACCAGGAAATTGTAACCTCCCAGGGTCTGGAAATGCATTGCACAAACCTTTCTTCAAGGCCTCCTGAAGATGTTTCATCCTCTGCTCCCTCTGCAAAGGCAAGATGAGTTCTGAAACCTTACCCTTTTAATGTGAATCAAAAAGGGTTGCCAGCCATCCTTGCTTAGGCTATGCAGAATCAGGGAGGCCATGCAGTGTAATTTTGCAGAGGCCTTCGATTCTGATTCCTCTGGGTCACTAAGGATCACATGATTTGTAACTACCTCCTCCCAGCCACGTAGAAATCCTTGGGTTTCTGGGGCCTGAAAACCATCCCTTGAAGACTGCTGCTGAGAGTTATCCCCTACATCTATGCTGACACTATCCCCCTCCTCCCCCTCAATTTCTTGTGTGTTTGGCAGGCTCGAAGGAATGCTATTTGGATAAAGGGGGCTTCAGATATCAGCATTTTCAGCCGGCGATTTCCTACACCATAAGAACAATCATAGCGGCTGTTCCACTGCTTGATCATTCTTACGGGAGGCAAGAGGGAAATCCCTCCCCCCTCCCGCCATCCTCCAGTGCTTCTATCGACACTGCTATGATCGAAGCCAGGATCGCTTTTTTTTTTTCAATTTCAGGCTTCCCAGCCTAGAGGTGAGATGTGAGGTCTTATTGACCCCATATCTCACCGGACCTGCCATGCTCTTCCTCCCGCTGTTCTGTCCATGATTCCACGAAGCATGTGCTCCAGTAGGAAGACTAGAGTATCAGTGTCACTGATGCATGAATTATCACTGCTCACCATCCTTGTGGCCTCCTCAAATGGTGACAGGACAGTGCATGCATCCTTAATCAGTAGCCACTGGTGCTGGCGTAAAGAAGCCAAGCTCCCCTTATCCTGTCCTGGTGCCATACTTGCACAAGTACTCATTGATGGCCCTCTGCTGTGTGTGCAGCTGCTGCAGCATTGCCAATGTTGAGTTCCACCTGGTGGGAATGTCACAAATGAGGCGGTTGGTGGGCAGGTTGCATTCCCTTTGAGTGTCAGCCAGCCAAGCACTGGCATTGTATGACCAGTGGAAATGACCACAGACTTTTCTGGTCTGCCTCAGGAGATCCTGTAAGCTTGGGTACCTGTTCAAGAACTGCTGCACCACCAAATTCAGGACATGTGCCAAACATGGTACATGGTCAGGTGTCCCTGTCAGAGGGTGGAGAGAACCATTCCTTGCTGTAGCTGGCGTTGGGGTCAACTACCTCTCAGTGGGGCTCCTGTCCCTTAGGCAGACCAACTCAAGTAGCGCATGGCATCTTTTAGCCTGACTTCTTGCATAGCCCTTTGAATGCTTATAGAGCACTGCTGGTTCAGAGGACAAATCTGCAGAAGAGGCCATAGAGGAAGAAGAAGAGGAGGGTGTGGTGGAGAGAGATGTGGCAGAATCACCACTAGCATTATGGAGGTGTGGTGGCAGAACTAAGCCCTGTCCTGCATCCTTCCCAGCTGTCAGCAGATTTACCCATTGCACCGTGAAGGAAAGGTAACGTCCCTGCCTATGCCTGCTGGACCATGAGTCAGAGGTAATATGAACCTTACTGCTGACCGTCCTGTCCAATGAGGCCAAAACTTTGGCTTCCACATGACGGTAGAGAGCCGCAATGGCCTTCCATGAAAAGAAATGGTGTTTTGGAACCTGCCACTGAGGTACAGCACATTCCACAAATTCACAAAAGGGGACAGAGTCTTACAGCTGAAAAGGCAGCAGTTGCAGTGCCAACAATTTGGCAAGCTAACATTTAGACACTGAGCATGTGGATGGTTGGGACCAAATTTGTTTTTATGGTTCAGCAACTGGGGTAGGGAAATTTGCCTGTTAAAATCAATCTATACTTGGGACACCTATTTGTATAGCTTCATTCCTCACAGTGCAGGTTTTTGAGAGGAATGGAGGTATAATAGGTTGGAGATCCCAGATGAGGAGTATGGGTGCCCAAGCGGCTGCTGTTCTGGCCCCGCTTGAACCCAACTTCAGACATAAGTTGCAAACAGCAATGGTGACATCTGCTGCACATGAGTTGAAAAAGGCCCACAACTTTTAAAAGTCAGTGGGGAGTCAGCAGTGCCCTGCACCTGTGGAACTCTGCGGTGTGATGCAATAGGGTGGCTGCCCTTAAGCTGCCCCCCAGAGGACATCCTGCCTCATTGGAGTTGTGCCTCCTCCTCTTCTCTTCTCTCAGGCACCCAAGTACAGTGAGTGATCTCATCATCCCCTCCCTCCACATCACTGGAGCAAACTTGGCAGTATGTTGGGCAGCCCCTCTCTCCAGGCTCATGTTACTCCCTTCCTCAACCTGGGAACCAACATCAGAGGCTTCATATCGCTGAGTATCCTCTAGCAGAATGTATACCCTACACTGTGGTCAAATAATTCTGGGGATTCCTCCATTCATGATGGTGGGGCTATGAAAGGAGTGACTGTGGACAAGGAGGCGGTGGAATAGGCCGCTTTGACAGCTGCGTCGAAAGGCAAACTACTCTGAGCCTGGGTGACAGAGGATGATGAGGATGGGGACAGCTTTGTTATCCACTCCACCCACTTCTGCATGTTGTGGCTCAATAACAGAACCAGCAGCAGAAAAAAAGGACAAGCGTGCCCCACATTCAGAGGATGCACCATGCCCATGACCACCACTGTTAACTGTAGACAAAGAGGCTGCTTGCCCTCTTTTAGTGACCTGTGAGTGTCTGTCTTTCCTTGGTGGCCTTCCGGATATGGTGAATTTTTTGTTTTTCAACACCACACTACACTGTATTAGATAGTGTGTACACCGCCTGAAGTGTATTAGAAAATGTTCACACTGTATTAGATACTGTGTACGCCTGCACTGTATTAGAAACTGTACTATGGCTGCACTGTATTGTGTACTGTGTACACCACCAGAAGTGTAGTAGAAACTGTACACACTGTATTAGATACTGTGTACACCACCAGAAAGGTAGTAGAAACTGTACACATTGTATTAGATACTGTGTACACCGCCTGCACTGTATTAGAAACTGTACAATGGCTGCGCTGTATTTTCTACACCACCAGAAGTATAGTGGAAATTGTACACACTTGATTAGATACCGTGTACACCACCTGCAATGTATTAGAAACTGCACTATGGCCTCACTGTATTGTGTACTGTGTACACCACCAAAGTGTTGTAGAAACTGTACACTCTGTATTAGATACTGTGTACACCGCCTGCACTGTATTAGAAATTGTACTACAGCTGCACTGTATTGTGCACTGTGTACACCACCAGAAGTGTAGCAGAAACTGTACTCACTGTATTAGATACTGTGTACACCGCCTGCACTGTATTCAAAACTGTGCTATGGCTGCAGTATCTCAGAAAAGTGAGTACACCCCTCACATTTTTTTAAGTATTTTATTCTTTTCATGTGACAACACTGAAGAAATTACACTTTGCTACAATTTAAAGCAGTGAGTGTACAGATTGTATAACAGTGTAAATTTGTCCCCTCAAAATAACTCACAGCCATTAATGTCTAAACCGCTGGCAACAAAAGTGAGTACACCCCTGAGTGAAAATGTCCAAATTGGGCCCAAAGTGTCAATATTTTGTGTGCCCACCATTATTTTCAAGCACTGCCTCTTGGGAATGGAGCTCACCAGAGCTTCACAGGTTGTCACTGGAGTCCTCTTCCACTCCTCCATGACAACATCACGGAGCTGGTGGATGTTAGAGACCTTGCGCTCCTACACCTACCATTTGAGGATGCCCCACAGATGCTCAATAGGGTTTAGGTCTAGAGACATGCTTGACCAGTCCATCACCTTTGTCCTCAGCTTCTTTAGCAAGGCAGTGGTCATCTTGGAGCTGTGTTTGGGGTCGTTATCATGTTGGAAAACTGCCCTGCAGCCCAGTCTCCGAAGGGAGGGGATCATGCTCTGCTTCAGTATGTCACAGTAAATGTTGGCATTCATGGTTCCCTCAATGAACTGTGGCTCCCCACTGCCGGCAGCACTCATGCAGCCCCAGACCATGACACTCCCACCACCATTGTTGACTGTAGGCAAAACACCCTTGTCTTTGTACTCCTCACCCATTTGCCTCAACACACGCTTGACACCATCTGAACCAAATACATTTATCTTGGTCTCATCAGACCACAGGACATGGTAACAGTAATCCATGTCCTTAGTCTGCTTGTCTTCAGCAAACTGTTTGTGGGCTTTCTTGTGCATTATCTTTAGAAGAGGCTTCCTTCTGGGACAACAGCCATGCAGACCAATTTGATGCAGTATGTGTCGTGTGGTCTGAGCACTGATAGCACTGACCCCCCCCCCCACCCCTTCAACCTCTGCAGCAATACTGGCAGCACTCATACATCTATTTCCCAAAGATAACCTTTGGATATAATGCTGAGCATGTGCACTCCACTTCTTTGGCCGACCATGACAAGGTCTGTTCTGAGTGGAAACTCTCCTGTTAAACCACTGTAAGATCTTGGTCACCTTGCTGCAGCTAAGTTTCAGGGTCTTGGCAATCTTCTTATACAGTAGCCTAGGCCATCTTTATGTAGAGCAACCATTCTTTTTTTCAAATCCTCATTGAGTTCTTTACCATGTGGTGCCATGTTGAACTTCCAGTGACCAGTATGAGAGAGTGAGAGTGATAACACCAAATTTAACACACCTGCTCCCTATTCACACCTGCGACAACGGGGAAGGAAAATGGCTAATTGTGCCCAATTTGAACATTTTCGCTTAGGGGTGTATGCACTTTTGCTGCCAGCGGTTTAGACATTAATGGCTATGTGTTGAGTTATTTTGAGGGGACAGTAAATTTACACTGTTACACAAGCTGTACACTCACTACTTTACATTGTAGTAATTTCTTCAGTGTTTTCACATGAAATGATAGAATAAAATATTTAAAAAAAAACTGTGTATATATCTTGTGTATATATATGGAGTGGACCTTTGGTGAACGACCTATTTACTGGCCCTTTTCAACAGCGGGAGATTGCTACCCAGGGTTGGGTGATAAGCTAATCTAGCTTATTCAGCTGGTGCCTGTCGAGAGCCTTCAATTGGAAATTTATCATCTGATGTTCAAACATCAATCTATCATCTGATCTTTTGACACCAATCCATGTGTTTGGGATACCATTTACAAGCCTGAAGTGACCCCTGGACTGCAAAGCTGGGGGTCGTCCTATTGTGGTGAGTAGGGATACAAAAGGGGTGTCACTGTGCTCCTGCAAGTTTATGAAGCATTTTGTGCACCTACTTCACTGTGGATCAAAATTTCAGTTGCATGTGTATTGTGTATTGCAGTCTGCAAGTGGCTAAACCACATTTGCCATTTAGTTACCAATAGCTTAAATTTATTGAGGACTTCTTGTAAGGTTTCTATACCCTGCTGTTAAGCTATTGCCCTGCTTAGCTTTGTATCGTCAGCAAACATTGAGATTGAGCTATTTATAGCAACATCTATATCATTTTTTAATTTAACCAGAATAGGGGTACCCCCCTTACCTCTCCAGACCACTCTAAGTACTTGCTGTTTATAACCACCCTTTGTATGCACCCTTGTAACCAGGTTTCTAACCATGTACATGCACATGGTCCAAGCCTACAGACCTCAATCTGTAAATTAAGCATTTATGAGGAACTGTATCAAAATGTCTTTGGAAAATCCAGATACACCATATCCACAGGCTTTCCTTTATCTAGATGGCAGCTCACTCCCTTGTAGAATGTTAGCAGATTGGTTTGGCAAGAATGGTCTTTGATAAATCCATGCTGATTACTACTAATGCTACTATTATAATGTGTAAATTCTTGGATACAGTCCCTTATATCCTCCAATAGTTTACATATACTATTGATATGGCCTGTAGTTTCTAGGTATATATCTTTGCCCTTTTTAAAAAATTGGTACCACTTTGCCTTTCTCCAATCAGCTGGTACCATTCCAGCCCTTAGGCTGTCCATAAAAAATAGGAATAATGGTCTAGCTATAACCTGGCTAAATTCTTTAAGAACTCTCGGGTATACGCCATCTGGTTCTGGTGATTTATTTGTGTTAAATTTTTCAAGTCTATTATGGACACTGGCTTTTGTTAGCCACAAGGGTACATTTTGTCACACGTTACTAACAATACAGTCATTGTTGTTATATCCCTCCTTTTCCCTTTGTAAAACTTGAGAAGAAGAATGCATTTAGTACAGTTGCCTTCTGCTTGCCATTTGTAACCAGCTTCCCCTGATTATTGTTTATGGAGCCAATATGCTCTGACCTCGCTTTCTTACTGTTAATGAATTTAAAAGAATTATTGGGATTTTTTTACTTTCCTTCACAATGTGCTTTTCGGAATCTATTTTAGCTGCCCTGATGGCACTCTTATGCCCCGTACACACGATCAGATTTTCCAACAACAAATATTGGGTGTGAGCTTGTTGGCTGAAAGTTCGACCATGTGACTTTCCACCAACAAATGTTGGCTAGCAGGTTCTCAAATTTTCGGCAAACAAAACTTTGTTGTCGGAATTTCCAATTGTATGTACACAAGTCCGACGCACAAAAGTGCAAGCATGCTGGGAATCAAGCAGAAGGAGCCGCACTGGCTATAAAACTTCTTATTTCTCGACACGTCATACGTCCTGTACCTCACCACATTCCCACGTTCATAATTGTTGGCCAACGTTTGTGTGACCGTGTGTATGTAAGACAAGTTGGAGCCAACATCCTTTGAGCAAAAATCCACTGTTTTGTTGTCGGAAAGTCCGATCGTGTGTACGGGGCATAACACTTCTTATTGCAATCCTTTTAGTGTTGGAATGCCAACAATGACCCCTCGGCCTGGAGAACGGCGCCAAATTAAAAAAGTGAAACACACAGTATATATACAGTATAATGTAATCTTACAGATTACATTGCTGTGTGTAATTATTTCACATCTCCTTTGTCCCTAGTGTTTTGTCCAGTGTCCTGCATGCAGTTTTATATTATAAAAACTGTTCTTTCTGCCTGGAAACTGGAGATAGTCCATAGCAACCAAAACTGTCCCTTTACATCAAAAATGGTTTTAGACCAGCGATAATAAATTAGAATCACTCGCAGAATTGAGCGATAATGATTTGTGGGGAGATCGGTCATCAAATACTGAAAAGTAATGATAGTGACAATTCTGCAACTGAGCAAATGTCAGTGTTTTTGATTTGATTACATTATTGAATATTTTTTATTATTGTTATATTATTATTATTTGGTATAAATATTTATAGTTATTTATTATATTAAAAATGTATGATTTAATTTTTCAAACTTTATCATACCCGGGATGTCTACTAGACTCTTGTTTGGACAGATTTAAGTGAGTCATTCCTAAGAATTACAGGACTACAATATAAAACGCCAAATTTCCATGTAAAATAATTATACCGCTTTCAGTACCTAAAATCTGAAATAATCATACCGCCAGGGAGGTTAAAGCACTCCCGTTTTTCCTCAGTGTTCAGTATTTCTAAGATTTGATCCCATTTAATTTCTTGTAGTATTGAGCACAAGGAAAGTTGTCTCTCTTGAAATTCTGTGTTTTTGTCCTTTATTTCCATCTCTGCAATCAGATTCATGTTATTTGTCATAAGTAGATTTGACAATGCTAGTCTATTAGGAGAATCCACCAATTAATACATAAAATTGTCCTGCAAGACATTTAAAAAATTATGAGTCTTAAATGAGTGAGCAGTGTCTTCTGCCCAGTCGATATCTGGGTAATTGAAATCGCCATTATGATAACATTGTCCTGCCTTGCCGCCAATTCTAACTGTGATAGGAGGTCAGACTCCTCCTCATCCTACAAGTTAGGGGGCCTGTAGAATATGCCCTTAAAGTCAAAATCCTCCTCTTGCATAAGCAGATTCAGATTCAGAATACTTTATTAATCCCAAAAGGAAATGATTAAATTATTAGGCAGCTTCAGTTCTTCCATTTTATTAGCTAGACTTCTAGCATTTGTGTGCATGCCTATGCAATTTTGTATTAGCGCAAATTTGTTTATCCTTAGGTATTCTGCACTTGTGCTCTGCCAACCTACCCTCCTTTGGCTTTGGTATCCTCTGACCTTTGCTCACTGGTGGCTTTTGTGTCCTTTTATCCCTCTGATACTATAGGAAGACTTTAATGTTGAAGATACCTTATATAAATAATAATATCATTAAATAATTTATAGTTGTTGCAATCATTTTTATAATGCTCAAAATGTGTTTTAAAGACTTAAAATCATTTGCTACAGATTATATTGACTAACAAAAAAGAAAATTAATAATTTGCATTTTTTTTTCAAGTCAATTTAAATGTGATTTGACTTTTTTTTCTTTAGAAATGTAATTTTTTCTGCATTATCTTCTATATATATGCTACAGATCCACCACTTTACAGGTACACTTTGCACGTTAACCACTTTAACCACTTCAATACAGGGCATTTTTACCTCCTTTCTGCCAGGCCAATTTCCATGCAATGTTGTACCCAGATACATTTTTTATTATTTTTTTCACACAAATAGAGCTTTTTTTGGTGGTATTTAATCACCCCTGTTTTTTTTTTTTTTTTGCTAAATTTTGTAAATATAAAGATTTTTTAAATAAGTACCGTATATACTCGAGTATAAGCCGAGATTTTCAGCCCCTTTTTTTAGGCTGAAAGTGCCCCCCTCGGCTTATACTCGAGTCCCGCAGATCAGGTAGGCAGACGGCGACCATTCCACTATTCAAAAGCCGCGCCTCCCTGTCTGTGATAGGCGGAACACTCAATTTCCCAGCAGTCAGTGTTCCGCCTATCACGGACATCCGCTCATTCTCATACTACGGACGAGGATGAGAGGATGTCCGTGATAGGCGGAACACTGACTGCTGGGAAATTGAGTGTTCTGCCTATCACAGACAGAGAGGCGCGGCTTTTGAATAGTGGAATGGCCGCCGTCTGTCAGACGAGGAGGAGAGGTGCGGCATTCAGGAGTTTACCACCGCTTTAAGTATGTCCAGCAAAATGAAAAGCACCAATTTTTGTAGAATGCTTACTGGATTTATTATAATATGATATATAATATTCAAGAACATAAAATGTTTAGTGCCAGTGTTAAGTTGATAGATTCACACACAAAGTTACAAGTAAGGAACAGCTGTGCCATGACTTTGTTTTTAAGGTAACCAGAGCAGAAAATGCCATTGTTTACTATGTAGCTTGTGGTACTGCTTGTATAGCTGTGGACAGATAGTGCCGTCATATGGATGACATTTAGACGTACTCATGCTTACAATGATTTCCAAATAAGTCATCATCACTATGATCAGAATAAAGTCAGTATCGACTGAGGCCATAGGTGTAGATTTTATCCTAAATCAACAAGCTTATGCTCAAATCCAGAAATCTAGATGTTGCTGTCCCAGGTTATTTCATGTTGCCTTCCCTATAACCATTACTTTTTGTGGATACACAGTTCCTAAACCTAATTAAAAAATGTAATGAAATAGTATAAATGAATGAAATTAAACATTTTGTTGTTGTATGCAAAGTTGCTCGTGTAACAATCTTTACAAAATAATGAAACAAGGTACAACCTTCTAAATCCAAATGTTAGGGAGGCATTTAAAACCTCACAAAGGTACATTGCATTTTGCTGGCTTGTGTTGCCAAAAGCCAATGGACATATTAGAAGTAGGGATGAGCCGAACACCCCCGGTTCGGTTTACACCAGAACCTTTGAACGGACTGAAAATTAGTATGAACTTTAGAACCCCCTTAAAGTCTATGGGACTCGAACGTTTCAAAACCAAAAGTGCTAATTTTAAAGGCTAATATGCAAGATATTGCCCTAAAAAGGGTTTGGGGACCCGGCTCCTGCCCCAGGGGACATGGATCAATGCAAAAATTTTTTTTTTTAAACTGTAGTTTTTTCGGGAGCACTGATTTCAATGATGATTAAAGTGAAAAAAAAGTGAAATATTCCTTTAAATATTGTGCCTGGTTGGTGTCTATTGTATGCCTGTGAAGTGGCATATGTTTTCCGTGTTTAGAACAGTCCCTGCACAAAATTACATTTAATGGAAAAAAAGTAATTTAAACCTGCTTGTGGTTTTAATGTAATGTCTGGTTCTGGCATTATGGATGAAAATCATTGAGAAAAATGGCATGGGTAGCCCTCCCTTCCCATTACCAGCCCCTTTGGGTCTTGTACGGATATTAAGGGGAACCCCGTACCCAAATTGAAAAAAGGAAAGGCGTGGGGCCCCCAGGCCCTATATACTCAGAACAGCAGTATACAGGCGGTGCAAACAAGACAGGGACTTTTATTGGCTTGCGACTGTCTGCCTCTCCTTGTTGGGCTTCAAGACATACTAATGGCCTGCAGGGAGTTGGGAAAACCAGCAATTGGGGTAGCTTTAGGTGCACACTGAGCAGATGACACAGTACACCAACTGTAATTACTGCAGCTGCCTGCCTGTGGTATAGGATCTGAATAACACCAGCAATTGGGGTAGCTTCAAATGTATACTGTGCAGGAGGCACACTACACCCACTGTAACTTCTGCAGATGCCTGTGTTAGAGAAACAGAACAACACCAGCAACAAGGGGTATCTTCAGGTGTATACTGTGCAGGAGGCACACAACAACCACTGTAACTGCTGCAGATGCCTGTGTTACAGAAACAGAACAATACCAGCAATAAGGGGTAGCCTCAGGTGTATACTGTGCAGGAGGCACACAACACCACTCTAACTGCTGTAGATGCCTGTGTTACAGAACCAGAACAACACCAGCAATAATGGGTAGCTTCAGGTGTATACTGTGCAGGAGGCACAAAACACCCACTCTAACTGCTGCAGATGCCTGTGTTACAGAAACAGAACAACACCATCAATAAGGGGTAGTTTCAGGTGTATACTGTGCAGGAGGCACACAACACCCACTGTAACAGCGCTAGGTTCACAAGCAAAAAGACACTGTCCCTGCCTATCCTGCTCTTTCCCTGCACGCCAACACACTAAACAAGGCAACCGTGCTGGCGGCCTTATATAGTGTTGGGCATGTACTAAACCCCCCTGAGCTATAATTGGCCACAGGCATCCTGCCTGTGGACAATTATGGCTCTGCTCACTGCCGGCGCTGTGATTGGCCAAGCATGCGAGGTCACAGTGCATGCTTAGCCAATCATCAGCCAGCAATGCACTGTGATGCCGCAGTGAATTATGGGCCATGACGCGCCACTCGAATTTGGCGCGAACAGCCTATAACATTCGCAATTCGACGAATGGTCGAACAGCCGATGTTCAAGTCGAACATGGGTTGGACTCAAACTCGAAGCTCATCCCTAATTAGAAGTGAATGGAGTTGTGATAAAAAAAAGCCAGAAGGAATGTTTGTGTCAAAGTCACATGACCGGGTTTCTCCTTCAGTTTTAAAGCTCTCTCTACTGCATTAAGGATAGAGGGCAATGCAGACTAGACAATGTAGCCACATTTAATGAATAGGCTAATAAATGGGGGCAGCAGGAATTATGAGTTTATAAGCTATACCAATCAGTTCTCAGTGGTTTATAAAGGGCCTGTGTAATTGGCTTTTGTTTACTTCAAATGGGGTTTTGCATTTCCATACAAGCCACGGGCATGTAAAACTAGCTAAAAAAAGGTCAGTGGCAGATCAAAAGAAGGTCAACGGCAGACCAAATACCCAGATCAATGAATTCTGAATGATCTCGGAAGTGTCTCAAACTGATGCCTTTTACACAAGCCCAAAGCCTGTCAACATAGACCCAAAAGTTTTGCGGAAGTTCACAGAGATTTATGCATCTAAATAAAAAAGTGAACAGACATTTTATATGGCAAGCTGAATTTATCCTGCTGCCCTTAACTATGCATGAAAAATATTGACCATTTGTCACCCAGGTTCTCTTAAAAAACAACTGTTTGAGTGTAATTTTACAGCAGTGTTTCAAAATGGTGCCTGTTATTAGTGACTGTGGCATGACAGGTGCAGGTGCTAAAGCCAATAAGTCACAGCAAGGATCTACTGCTTAGCTGAGCATACAAATTGATAAACTACTGGGTTTTCAATCCTGCTATAGAATGTTCTTACATTTAAAAAAAATATGATTATATTACAAGCACAATGCGATTATATGCATAATCCCAATGACTATCTCTAATATCTCAAGGATTTCCTATATATGTTAGTGGCCATCTTGTAAAGAAACTCATTCAGTTTAAAACAGAAATAAAAGGCAAAACATATACATTATATGTATAGACATAAACATTAAAATATTTTTTTCCCTCTTTTTCTATATGATCACACTGCCTCTGTTCTCAGCTGCATAAAAGCTGTGGGAGGAAAAACAGCATCACACTCAACTTTCCAGTGAAAGGGGTGAAAGGGGTTAAGGGGGGGATATCAGGACAAGTATGATCATTGGAGGAGAGCAGGCTGAGCTCCCAGCACAGCTAGAGAACTGACCATGGCGTGTTCTCCTGCTTAGTGTGGTCAGTTTTTAACAGGAAAGCAAAGGAACACCAGGGATTTCACACAAAGGTAGCAATACAAAGAGAACAGCATACTTTTTCATATCAGGAATATTAAACATTGGGTTTACATACTTTTTAAGGTTTCATTCATACCAAATGATTGGTACTATGTTGGCAGATATTTCCAGTGCAGCTCCAATGCATAGAGAAGTAAAAATGCCTTGTTTCCTATGCTGCCAGTTCATGTCACATCATTACGTGGCGCGTGGGGAAAAAAGTACTGCATGTTATACTTTCTTTCAATTACATCACAAATCACTGCATCACAACGTCACTGTATCGCAATGTTACACGTGACATTAAAATTCTGTGAAAAAAAGGGAACAGTGTCCCCCCAGCACACACCAGTGGCCATGCAATCATTGTGGTTGGCTGGTGTGAATGAGCCCTAAATCTTAACACTAGGGGGCGATCAAGGGGTTACATATGTTCCCTAGTTAGTGTTTCTAACTGTATGGGAATAGGACTGACTGGGGGAGGAGACATATCGCTGTTTCTACTTACCAGGAACAAACAATATGTTCCCTCTCTGCTGACAGAACAGGGATTTGTGTGTTTACACACACAAATCCCCATGCTGGCTCTCATGCCCGCGATCGCGGGTGGCCAGCTGTGATTGCACCCCCGCCGGCCATGCACATTGGGATCCTTGCCATGCGCCTCTTACAGGGAACAACATACCCATACATTGTTTTGCGCAGCCGTGCCATTATGCCGACGTATATCGGTGTGATCCGGTCGGGAAAGTAGTTAACCACTTAACAACCGGGCGTTTACCACATGATTGCTCCGTCAAATGACGGAGTGATCACTTGTAAACAAACTGGCGTCATGTTATGACGCCGGTTCCTCCCTCCCCCTCTCTGTACCGATCAGTACAGCGGAGGGGGAAGAGATCGGTGTCAGCAGCGCTGTGGGCTGCATCTGCAGTGCCCACATCGCTGCTCACCGAAATTTAACCCCTCAATTCCCTGCCAATACTCTGCAATGCCAGCTAATACTCTGCAATACCCACCAATACTCTGCAATACCCGCTAATACTCTGCAATACCCGCCAATACTCTGCAATACCCGCTAATACTCTGCAATACCAGCTAATACTCTGCAATACCAGCTAATACTCTGCAGTACCCGCTAATACTCTGCAGTACCCTCCAATACTCTGCAGTACCCTCCAATACTCTGCAGTACCTGCCAATACTCTGCAGTACCCGCCAATACTCTGCAGTACAATTCCAGCCAATACTCTGCAATACCCTGCCAATACTCTGCAATACCCTGCCATAAATTGCCATACCCGGAGATACCCAGCCATACTCGGTGATAGCCTGCAATACCCAGCCATAGACACCCCCCCCTCCCGTCGCCCTCCGGTGCTTCTACCGACTCGCCAATACGATCAAAGCCAGAATCTTTTTTTTTTATTTCAGGCTTCCCAGCTTAGAGGTGAGATGTGGGGTCTTATTGACCCCATATCTCACTGTAAAGAGGACCTGTCATGCCATATTCCTATTACAAGGGGTGTTTACATTCCTTGTAATAGGAATAAAAGTGATCAAAAAATTTATTTTTGGGGAAAAAAATTTCAAACTAAAATAAATAAAGTAAAATGAACAATAAGAAATATATTTTTTTTTAAAGCGCCCCTGTCCCCATGTGCTCGCATGCAGAAGCGAACGCATATGTAAGTCCCGCCCACATATGAAAACGGTGTTCAAACCACACATGTGAGGTATCGCTGTGAACGTTAGAGCGAGAGCAATTATTCTAGCCCTAGACCTCCTCTGTAACTCAAAACATGTAACTAGTAAAAAAAAATTAAAGCTTCGGCTATGGGGATTTTTAAGTAGCGACGTTTGGCGCCATTCCACGAGCATGTGCAATTTTGAAGAATGACATGTTAGGTATCTATTTACTCGACGTAACTTCATCTTTCACATTATGCAAAAATTGGGCTAGCTTTACTGTGTTTTTTTTTATGCACAAAATAGTTTTTTTTTCCAAAAAAAGCATTCGAAAAATTTCTGCGCAAATACCGTGCGAGATAAGTTGCAACGACCACCATTGTATTCTCCAGGGTGTTTGCTAAAAAAACATATAATGTTTTGGGATTCTATGTAATTTTCTAGCAAATAAATTATGATTTTTACATGTAGGAGAGAAATGTCAGAATTGGCCTGGATGCTCCAGAACGCCTGATGGCGCTCCCTGCATGTTGGGCCTCTGTATGTGGCCACACTGTGTAAAAGTCTTACACATGTGGTATCGCCGTACTCGGGAGCAATAGCAGAATGTGTTTTGGGGTGTAATTTGTGGTATGCATATGCTGTGTGTGAGAAATAAACTGATAATATGACAATTTTGTGAAAAAAAAAGTTAAAAAAATCTTGATTTTGCAAAGAATTGTGGGAAAAAATGACAACTTCAAAAAACTCATCATGCCTCTTACTAAATACCTTGGAATGTCTTCTTCCCAAAAAGGGGTCATTTGGGGGGTATTTGTACTTTTCTGGCATGTTCGGGTCTCAAGAATTGAAATAGGCCGCCAGTACTTCAGGTGTGATCAATTTTCAGATATTGGCACCATAGCTTGTGGACTCTATAACTTTCACAAAGACCAAATAATATCCACCAATTTGTACTTATTTTTACCAAAGATATGTAGTAGTATAAATTTTGGCCAAAATTTATGAAGAAAAATTACTAATCTGCTAAATGTTATAACAAAAACGAAGAAAAATTCATTTTTTTACAGAATTTTCTGTCTTTTTTCTTTTACTTTCAAAATATTTTATTTTATATTAAAGGCACTTACATACGTAAAACAGTACATAAACTAGCAGCAGCAGGGAGGGCCTGCTGTCACAATGTAAGTAGAGAAAACATGAGACATTAGTGAAAAACAGACAATATCAAAAGTGTACAGTCGGCAAGCCCTTCCTTATCGAGGGGCTACATTAAAAAGAGGTAAACGGAGGGTGTCCCCCCCGGGAGAGCCCACCAGGTAGAACTATTAGGGGAACTCCCAGGAGCCCCCATCCCGACACCCCTAATAGGGAACTTGCTGTGCCAGGATGAGGGAATGTCCTCCCAGGCCCCTCCCTCGCAGAGGGAAAAAACAGTCGGAGGATCGTCTGCAGTGGGTACCGCAACATTAAATTGGACTGTATGGTGAACCTGTCAATTACAGCTCTGTTGAGCAAACCAAAATCTTAGAACGACTAGAAGGATCGAGAAGAGAAGAAAGGAGGAGAAGAGGAGAACAGAGGGGTCGGGGGAGGTAAGCTATGTCCTGACAGGGTGGAAGGATATAGCGAGGGAATGTTTCGCATTCAATGTAAGAATGGGCGCTTTAGGGGTGAGGTCTGGTTCCTAGGGGAGGGCCTGGGGGTACCCCAGGCAGCAGAGAGATTCCTATGTAACGGGCCCAAGGGTCCCACACCTTTCGGAATTTAGGTGTGGTGTCTGACAGAATACCTGATAGTTTTTCTTGGGACATTATCCACGATATCTTCCTCTTAACTGCGAGGAAGGAGGGTTTGGGTTGCTTCCATGCGGAGGCAATCGCAATTTTGGCTCCTAATAGAATAAAATAAGTTAGTTTCTGCATGTTACCAGACATCAAAGGAATCGGGGTATTGAGTAACGCAACCTCTGGAGTTCTCGAAACCCGGCAGCCTGTGACTAAGTAAATCAAGTTGAAGATTTTAGTCCAGAACGAGCGGAGTCTAGGGCATTCCCACCAGATGTGGATCATGGAGCCACGAAGTTGGCACCCCCTGAAACATAAGGGATTAGCCGTGGGATATATTCTGGCTAGCCTTACTGGAGTGAGGTACCACCTGGTAATCAATTTGATGCTAGCCTCCATTAGTGAGGTGTTCTGGATCCCACGAAAGGATCTGGCTAAGGCCAGCTGCCAGGATTCGAGACTCCCAGAGGTCTGGAGATCAGATTCCCAAGCCGTCATATAGGGGGATTTACCCGTTGGGGAAGTGAGAGCCGCGTAGATCACTGAAATACCACCCCTCTGCTCCCCGACTCCACCACACCAGGCTTCATATTCAGTAAAGGGAGGAGGAAGGGGTTTGTTTTTCCAAAGTGAGTTCAAGTAGTGAGATATTTGTTGGAAGCGGAACCTCTCTGTGTTTGGTAGCTCTAAGTGTTCGATACAATAAGCTAGGGAAATCGGACCCCTGGAATTAAAAAAGTGACCTATCCGGTATAGTCCCTTGTCCAACCACCATCTGAAGGCCTCAATGTTCAGACCGGGGGGGAAGTCATGATTACGGAACATGTGAGCAAGGGGTCTTATAGTGGAGACTAGGGAAGGCTCTTTGCGAAGGCCGTCCCATAGGGCACATGAGTGAGAGAGGGATGGGGACATGATGGGCGGCCTGGCTTTGGGCGGGCACCATAATAAAAAATCTAGTGTATAGGAGGGTACCGAACAGCGTTCTATGGACTGCCAGTCCGGTTTCTCATATTTGGAGTAGATCGAGGAGAGTTGGGCTAGGCGAGCTGCAAGGTAGTATTTGTGGAGGTTAGGCAGACCCAGCCCCCCTCTGCGTCTATGCAGGAAGAGCGTGTTTTGCGGTAGACGGTATCCCTTATTACCCCAAATATATTTCAGTATTTTGCTTTGCAAAGAGCAAAGGTGGTCCTTTCGAACTGGTATTGGCAGGGCTCGAAAGTAGTAAAGGATTTTGGGGAGAAGGGTCATTTTTATGGAGTTAATCCGGCCAAGCCAGGATAATTCATGTTTAGACCATGAGGAGAGGTCAGTTTCCAGCTGTCTGTATAATTTGGGGTAATTGTGGGCATATAACATCTCTATTTTAGGTGTGAGGGAGATACCCAAGTATTGGATGGCAGTGTCGCTCCATTGGAACGGAAAGGATTGTTTGAGTGAGAGGACTTGGTGAGTGGGGAGAGAAACATTCAACGCCACAGACTTGGAGTAATTAACCCTCAAGCCTGAGACCTTGGCAAAGTCGTCCAAAACCCGGGATAAGTTGGGTAGGGTTGTGAGGGGGGAAGTGAGGAACAACAGTATGTCGTCCGCGAAGAGTCCACATTTGTGCGATTGACTACCGCATTGGACACCTCTAATGTCCATATTGTGGCGGACTGCGATCGCCAGTGTTTCAATGGCTATTGCAAATATGAGGGGGGACAGGGGGCACCCCTGTCTGGTCCCCCTGGTTATGGGAATTGGCTCAGAAAGGTATCCCTGCATTCGAATTTGGGCCCTCGGCTGGGAGTATAAGGCCTGTAATAAGCCAAGGAAGCGAGCCCCAAATCCCCACCTGTCAAAGAGCTGGAAGATGTACTGCCATGAGACCGAGTCGAAAGCCTTTTGAATATCTAAGGAAAGGAGGAAGCCAGATTGTCCGGATCCCCCTTCCCAATTAGACTGCAAAATGGAGATAATATCGATCGCCCTCCGAATTTGATCAGGTCCCTGTCTGCCGGGAATAAAACCAACTTGATCCTTGTGGACATAGCGTCCAATAAAGGAGGCTAACCTATTGGCCATAACTTTCGTAAGAATTTTGAGATCATTATTAATAAGGGAAATCGGTCTGTAGTTGCTGACATCTTCCAAGTTCTTGCCAGGTTTGGGGATGACCGTGATATACGCCGTGTTAAGGTGGGGATCCAGGGGGTCTCCATTAGCTTTATGGTTACCGAGATTGGCCAGGTGGGGGGCTAGTGTGTTGGCAAAGGCTTTATAGTAAGGGATCGAAAGGCCGTCGGGACCAGGGGCGGAGCTTTTTTTAAGAGTCTTAATGACTTCCAGTATCTCCTCTGTCTGGAAGGGGGCTTCCATAACTTGTTTGTGAACGTCCGATAAGGCCGGGATGGGGAGACCCTCCAAAAACTTTGGGAGGAGGTTATCTTTGGGGGGTGGGGAGCTACTGTAGAGAGAGGTGTAGAATTTCTGAAAGGCATTCAGAACTGTGACCGGATTAGACGTGGGCGGGAGTCCTGCGCTTCTGATCCGAGGGAGGGTGCTCAGCTTGGTTCTAGGGGAGAGTCTATTGGCCAGGAGAGTGCCTATTTTATCCGCCTGTGAGTAAAATTTGTGGCCAGACCACCTAACTGATTTTTCAGCTTTCGTGGTGAGGGCGAGATTTAGTTCTAAGCGAGTCCTGTCTAGTATGGCAGTGGGGGTACGGAGGGGGTCCTTTTTGTGAAGAGCTCTGAGTTTAGAGTATTCCTCTTCTAGCTTCAGGATGGTTGATTGCCTTTCCCGTTTTATTTGAGAACCCAATTGCATGAATTTTCCCCTAATATAAGCTTTGTGCGCCGCCCACAGGGTCTCGGGGGAGACATCAGGAGTCGCATTAATAGAAAAATATTCCTTCAATGCTTTGTCGAGATCTATAACTCGTGATGGCTCCGAAAGGAGGGATTCATTTAACCTCCAATGCCTAGGATGTCTCCCACTCGAGCCCCCCAGGGCCGTCACAATTACAAGTGAGTGATCCGAGATCACTGTGTCAGTGATGGAGGCTTTGAGCATCCTGGGAAGGAGCGAGGAGGGGACAAGTATGTGGTCTATGCGTGCATATGATTGGTGAGGCGCTGAGAAGTGAGTGTAGTCTCTCTTTGTGGGGTTTAATTCCCGCCAGACATCGGATAACCCATGAGCGTGTAGCAATTTGGCAATCCGTAAGCTTGCCTTTGTGGGCCTGGTTAAGCGGGGACGTGAGGGGGAGGATTTATCAAGTCCTTGATCAAAGGCGACGTTAGAGTCTCCTCCGACAATAACCGTCCCCTCTAAAAGAGGTGCTAAGGTACGTAGCATGGATTCGAAGAATTTGGCCTGACCCGTGTTCGGGGCATAGTAGGAGACCAAGGAGTAAAGTTGGTCCCCCACAGTGCCCTTTACAAGTAAAAATCTGCCCTCCGGATCCGCTTTTTCAAAACTCTTATTGAATTTGCATGTTTTGGCAATCAAAATGGCCACCCCCTTGGTCTTGGATTCCGCGTTGGCTAAGAAGAACTGAGGGAAGTGGGCATGTAGGTACCTGGGACTATACCGGACAGGAAAGTGGGTTTCCTGAAGCAGAATTATATCTAGTTTCAGGGATTTGTAGTAATCGAGGGCTTTTCTCCGTTTGATGGGGGAATTAAGACCCTGAATGTTGTGGGAGGCTATCTTAAGCCTAGCAGCCTGTGGATCAGCCATGGAGCAGAGGGGGAGCCCAGCATCTAAAGGCGACCACACTTACCCAATCTATGGCTGGGTCCTTGGTAAGGGCATTGAGATCGGTGGCCCGAAGATGTCTCCCAGGATACCATGTCGACTGGGTTGGCTCAGCCCAACCTGAGGAGAAAAAAAATAGTGTCATGCAAACATTCAACGGGGGAAGCTTACCATCAAGGGGGAAGAGAAGGGGAGAAAGGGCAAGGAAAGAAAGGGTTCCTGAGAAGAGAAAGAGGAGATCAGGGCAGGAGACACCCCCCGAAATCCCAAGCAAACACAATGAAGACAACCGACCCATAAGGTCAGGAGTCCCGACCCTCAGACGCCTGGGAAAGGCCGAGGGAGGGAGAGTTACACATGTGGTCCCTCGCGGAACTGGGGACCCCTAGTCGGGTAACTACCCGAGCTGTGAAATCAACTTTAAATAGCAATAACATAAAAGCTGCAATATACATAAAAAGGGAACTTTTCTTTTGAGGCACGGCTAAACATATTGCCTAGAAGACACTGGGGCTGAAAAATGAACGCTGTTCTTAAGGCATAAGGGAGGATGGTACATCCAGGGGGGGTGCTGAGGAATGCAGCCCCCTGGGAAATCCTCAAAGCAACCTTAGGGCCCATTTCGAGGGGATGTAAACAAAAAAATATGCGGGGTTACGGGCAGTCCAGTAGATGGACAAAGTACTGCATAGCGTCCCGGATTATTGGAGGCAATGGGGATAAGGGTAGAACAAGGGTAGCACAAGTCCTGGGCAAGGGGAGGGCAAAAAGGGTTGGAGGGCCAAACTTTCCATGTTTGGGGAGCAGTCCTCCGGCCCTCTCCAGGACCTCGGACGGTCAGTCACAAAATGTAGAGACTGAGAATGGGATTGGAAGTTGCTCAGGTGGGTGCATTATCCTTGACCTTCTTGGCTCTTCCGGAGGTCCACAACGGGGATTGTGGGCTGTTAGGAGTGGGTCGTTTGTTAGATCCCTGGCTAGGGTTAGAAGTGTCCATGTCAGCTTCTTGAGAGATGATTTTCAGCTTGGTGAGGAGCTTTTCCCCCTCGGGAAAAGTGGAGAAGGCAAAAGACTTCCCTTTGTCCGTGAACCTGACCGCAAAAGGGAATGCCCATTTGTATTTTATGTCTTTGTGGGACATTGCAAGCAAGAGGGGTTTTAGAGCTCTTCGTCTCTGTATCGTGGAGGGGGAGAGGTCCGCAAAGATCTGAACCTGGTGACCCTGGTAATTGACGTGTTGCAGGGATCTGGCTCTCTTCATGAATTCTTCTTTCACCGAGAAGTGATGTGGCTTGGCCAGAACATCTCGCGGGGTGCCATCCTTCCTAGGGGGGCCGAGGGTTCTATGGACCCGGTCAAGTTCAAGCTTAGTAGCTGGGATGTCAGGGATTAGCTGTTGAATGAGGTCTTGCACCGCCCTGGATACATCAGTTATTGATTCTGGAAGCCCGCGAATTCTGACGTTATATCTGCGTGACCTATTTTCGAGGTCATCTATACGGGCCATGGCTATGTCCAATTGCTCCTGTACTGAGTAAATGTGTCTGGAGTTTTGGATGGATCTGGCTATGGTATCCTCCATTTTATGTTCGATCGTTTCGATCCGGGAGCCTAGGTTAATAAAATCAGCTTTCAATTCCCCCGTGATTTGCAAGGCAGTTTGGGAGAGGCCCCTCTCTAATAATTCAGAGAATTTGCCAAACAGGGCATCCATGTGGGAGACTGGGTCTGCATGAGCAGCCTCGTGGGGGGCCATGGCGGTCTGGGTAACTCTGTAGGTCCCCGCTGGGGAGGGAGAGAACTCCTGGATGGTGCGTTCCAGCAGAGAGACCGTGGAGGCCGGGGACGGTGTGGCTTCCTTGGGGAGACCCCTGGGGTTGCCTGGGGTGGCGTGGAGAGGAGGAAAGTCTGTATCTGACCTGAAATCCACTGTGCCTGCGGATCTGTGATCCTGAGACAGGAGCTGTGCTGCGGTGGCCATCTTGGATTTCTCCCTCACGTCCAATGAAGCGAACAGCGGGCCGAGATTGCGTTTAGCCAGTCCACCGGTCATTCAGAAATGTGCCCCAACACTTCGGGATTCCGCCCCTATAGCTCGGGAAGCGGAAGGGTAGCCGTGCCGTGCGGTAGGGGTTCCGTTGTTCCGCGAGGCAGCGGAGCTTTAGATGATCGCGGCCATCTTGGAAGCCTCGCGCATGCGCACTCCAAGTGAATTGTCTTTTTTCTTTTATAGCACAAAAAATAAAAAACTGAGCGGTGATTAAATACCACCAAAAGAAAGTTCTATTTGTGTGAAAAAAAGGACAAAAAGTTCATATAGGTCCAGTGTTGCATGACTGAGTAATTGTCATTCAAAATGTGAGAGCACCAAAAGCTGAAAATTGGTCTGGTTATTAAGGGTGTTTAAGTGCCCAGTGGTCAAGTGGTTAAAGCAGAATTACATGTGTAATGTCACTTTAAATAGTTCATTTGGGTCAATTTTGCCCAAAAGGCAGCATAGTCTATAAAAAAGAGAGTCAGATGTTAGTGCTTCTTCACCATTCAGGAAAAGCCTTGTATGTTTATGAAAGAAAGCATGGCTGGCCAAGGTGGAGTTGTGGACAGACAATGGATTCAGGGGAGAATGATGGAAAAGGACTGAGCCTGAATTCCTTTATATCAGGCAGCAGATGGGAAGCCATCCATACTGCTGCTGGAATGCAGCACTGCTTACTCTATGTAGTGAATGCTACTACAGTTCATTACAGTATACACAGCAGTCACATCATTCTGTAATGGAAATAAGTTGCTTGGGACCGTTTGGCCCAAAAAAAAATGATTTCAAGTGAAGTTAAACATGGAATTCTTAATGAGGAATTCCAAGCATGGTATATTTCTACATAGTTACATTGGTCCATGGTATACCATGGAATACCATACCTGGCTGATGCCCTTGAAAGATGGAAATCACTGAAGAAGACACCACTACTTCAGTGATCTCCACTTACTTCTGATTCCCATCCTGAATAGCCGGCTTGATGCATTGTGTTGTGGAGGTTGGCCACTGGGCATGAGTGATATTTAGAAAATGCTTTGAATTTTCTGAATGAATGTAAAGCATTTTCTGATTGGACAAGGTGGAGAGACATGGCAGTGGTGTCACACTCTCCACCTCGTCCAATCATCTATACACACAAGGGTAAATATATAAGTTGTGCTGTGTGTTGTATCTTTTACGAGGCATAAGCGACATTAAAGCCACTGTCTGTCCTTGAATCTGCAAGAACTCACTGCATTATAACTTGTGACTCAACTGACAATAGGAAAGGCTAAACCGGCAGTTAAATGTTTCATTCTCTTTACTGAGCAAAGAAGAGGATGATTGGGCCCTTTCCAACAAGATTTTTACCAAACTTGACACTTCCGATGTTTAGAAGTATTTGCGTTTGTCCCTTAGGTAAACCCTACATAAGGCTACCCATATTGCATGGGACTGTTTAATTGGAATTGTCTGTTGCTGCACATAATTCTAATGACAATACCTTTGTATCTGCCCTTTAAGGGCTGACTTGGGAGTTGTTGTGATTTATTCCTTACATTTTGTACAGTATTAAATTGCAGTTCTGTGTATTGGCTAAACAAATAAAGATATTGGAAGTCAAGCTGTTATTCTTACTATGGGACTGCTGTTGCTGTGTGTCCCATTGGCAGCGGGGAATGGTTTGTTGCTTTATTTTCCTCTATCAAAAACACAGTAGTAATATTCAGAAGTAGAATGCTCATTTCGCCTGTACAAAGTTTGGTTTAAAAAAAACAAAAAAACATTTGAGTTCAACCAAAAAACACACTTTGCATACTCAGAAACCTATAGACCATCCAGAGAAAGGCAAAAAAACTAAAGAAAACTTACAGTGCACAGTCCAGTTTGCTCAAACAGAAAAAAATATTCCTTCCTATGCTGGCCATGCACTATATGAAAAATCGGCCAAAATTTGGTAATTTAGACAGGGATCGAGCCCTTACTCCGATCTGTGATCAGCCGAGTCTCTTAGACTCGCTGATCACAGAGCGTGCGCTCTGCAGGGGGTGCGCAGGCCGCTCGGGCGTGGGAGGACATCTATTGACGCCCTCCCGGCAAAGTAGGTCGGCGCTGTAGCCATCATTCAGCTATAGCGCAGATCTGAATAAGTTAAATTAGAAAGAATGGTCACTTTGGACAGACATGCATGAATGTCTGACATTCTGGTGTTCATTATAAATGCCAAATTGAAAATTTGTTAAGCAAATAATGTAAACATTTTACCTTCCATTTGTGCAGCAAATCTACCAATACTATATCTGTAACATATACCATATTTATAGGTGTATAACACGCACAGGCGTATAACATGTACTTTCATTTTAGGGAAGTTTCATGGAAAAAAATTAATTTTTAAATAAAGAATTTTTAAGCAAAATAAGGGTCAGTGCCCATAAATGCAGCCTTATCAGTGCCCATCTGCAGCCTCCCCATTGCCCATCATTGCAGCCTTGCCATTGCCCATCTGCAGCCTCACCATTGCCCATAACTGCAGTCTGATCAGTGCCCATCATTGCAGCCTAATCAGTGCCCATCTGCAGCCTTGCCCATCATTGCAGCCTAATTAGTGCCCATCTGCAGTCTTGCCCATCATTACAGACTAATCGGTGCCCATCTGCCCATCACTGCAGCCTAAACAGTGCCCATCTGCAGCCTTGCCCATCATTGCAGCCAAATCAGTGCCCATCTGCAGTCTTGCTCATCATTGCAGCCTAATCAGTGCCCATCTGCAGCCTTGTTCATACTTGCAGGCTAATCCGTGCCCATCTGCAGCCTTGTCATTGCCGGAAAAGACAGAGGCGGATCTTCTGTGTACTCGGCTCGGCTCAAAGTCGTGCCAAGTCCCGCCCCTTGGCTCGGTTCCTATGATGGACATAACACTGGTCCAATGCTGGGATGTCAACACTAGGAGCTGGGATGTCAACACTAGGAGCTTGGTGACTGCATGCCAAGCCGAGTACATAGGAGATTGCTTCTCTGTATTTCAGCAGTGCTAGTTCCCTTCTTCCCCTTCAAGACAGCCCTATATTGGCATATAGCACGCACACATGATTTTCCCCCTTTTTTAAGGGAGGGAAATTGCGTGTTTTAGACTGATAAATACGGTAGTTAAAGAAAGTATAATATTTAACTGTTTTTAAATGAAATCTGTATGTAAAGGAGTCAGCTTCATATAAACAGCAATGGGGTGTAGTTACTATAGACAAATACAGTAGATTGTGCTCTTTGCAAGAGATCACAGTGCATTGACGGCTACTGATTGACCAAAGCATGCACCTGACCTGCATGCTTTGGCCAATCACAGCACACTCTGCTGTTAAAGCAATGACTCAGCAGAGTCATGGTTCAGGGGGATAAATCCATGCCCCACACTATGTAATTCTGCTTACATGGGGGCCGTACACAGTTTAATGAATGAGAGCAGCAAAATTACATTTCTAAAGGAAAACGTAATTTAAAACTGCTCGCGGCTGTAATGTATTGCCGGATCCCGGTAATATATATAAAAATCATTTAAAAAAAAGAGGCGCAAGATACTCCCCAGTCCATTACCAGGCCCTTTGGGTCTGGTATGGATATTAAGGGGAACCCCATGCCAAATTTTTTTAAAAATGGTGTGGGGTCCCCCTAAAATCCATACCAGGCCCTTTAAGTCTGGAATGGATTTTGAAGGGAACCCCACGCTAAAATAAAAAAATGGTTTGGGGGTCCCCCCAAAATCCATACCAGACCGTTATCTGAGCACGCAACCTGGCAGGCTGCAGGAAAAAGGGGGGAATGAGAGAGCACACCCCCTCCTGAACCGTACCAGGCCATGTGCCCTCAACATGGGGAGGGTGCTTTCTGGTCCCCCAAAACAACTTGTCCTCATGTTTATGGGGACAATGGTCTCTTCTGCCCAACCCTTGCCCGGTGGTTGTGGGGGTCTGCGGGCAAAGGACCTATCTGAATCTAAAAGTCCCCTTTCATAAGGGGGCCCCGGATCCTGCCGCTCCCTATGTGAATGGGTATCAGGTACATTGTACCCCCACTCATTCACCAAAAAAAGTGTCAAAAAGTAAAAATGACAGGAGACAGTTTTGGACAATTCCTTTATTTTTTTTAAAAAAGTGTCCTGCAATGTAAATCCATCTTCAATCACGGCGCTGACGGTCCCAAGAAAAAAAAACACGGAAAACCTTTTTTTTGCATTGATACATGTCCCCTGGGGCAGGACCCAGGTCTCCAAACACTTTTTATGGTAATAACTTGCATATAAGCCTTTAATATTAGCACTTTTGATTTTTCACATTCGTGCTCCATTGACTTTAACGGTGTTCACACACATTTTTTGCCTGTTCACATGTTCTGCTGCGAACAGAACCAAGGGGTGTTTGGGTCATCCCCATTTACCGATGCCATACCTCGTTCTGCATCACGTCTCCATATGGAGGTGGCCATCTTGATAGAAGCAGGCCTTTGCTTCCACCTTCAGAGTCTCCAGCATGGAGAATGTCAAGCAGCACAGTAATGATATTAACAAAAACAAAAATAGTGCAGTGCTTTACCATATGATAAATCCATGAGCATAAATTCAATAGTGTATAATCAATTATAAGCACAAATATTCAGAAGTTGCCTTGCAAAAAAAATGCTGAATTTGCCATACATTGAAATAATAAATCACTGTTGTACTATAGTGAGACGCCCCCTATCAATGTGTGTTATAAAGTTAATAAATATCAATTACTAATGTCTTCACAAACCAATATTGTGCATATATACGTCAAATAAAGGGGATGTTCTACTACAGCACACTTTCCATTCTTTTGAACCAAAGTAAAAAAAAAAAGTAGTTCTGAATTCAAATCTTTCTTCTGTGCTCTTCATCTCTGTGTATGAAGACACACACCAAAGTCTTTAAACCCCTTAAACTGTGAGTCAAACAGGGCTTGTTCTCCTTGTCCAGGTGTTCCTTTGCGGTTATCTCTCCAACCATATGTAAACCAGTCTACTGCCTCCTTTGCATCTGAGACCAGTGACCTCCTCTCCTTCTCTTCTTGAACATCCCAATCACTGTAAATTTAAAGACAGGGAAGACCCAAAAAGATATGGTAATCCTGTTGTATTAGTTTGAAAATAAAACAATGAAATTGCAGTTACATACTTGATAAAGAATATCAGGAAGAATGACAGCAAAATATCTCCCTGCCTCTATTGCGGTTCCTGGAATGCATCTGTGTTCCAAACAGCAGAAGTGACACGGCCTAAATAAACACTGAATTGGGTTATTTTTAACAAGGAATGTAACAGAATACATGTTGACTTAAATTCATGAAGAAAGAGTATTTATTTGCAAAATTTTATAACAGAAATAAAGAAAAGATTTTTTTTTTTCAAATTTTTTGGTCTTTATTCGTTTGTTTAGCAAATTATAAAAAAAAAAACAGTGGTGATTAACCACTTGCCAACTGCCTCACGCCGATATACGTCGGCAGAAGGGCTCGTACAGGCAGAATCACGTACCTGTACGTTGCCTTTAAGAGGCGGCCAGCGGGCACGCGCGGCATGCTCCGTGAGTCGGATCACGGGTCTCCCGGACTCAGTCGCTGGGGAGGATATCCGCAATCACCTCACGGGGAGGAAGAATGGGGAGATGCTAATGTAAACAAGCATCTCCCCGTTCTGCCTAGTGACAGTGTCACTGATCTCTGCTGTCACACACAGCCACGCCCCCCCCACAGTTATAAACATGCCCCAGGACACACTTAACCCATTCACTGCCACCTAGTGGTTAACCCCTTCACTGCCAGTGTCATTTACACAGGAATCAGGGTATTTGTATAGCAGTGATTGCTGTATAAATGAAAATGGTGCCAAAAATGTGTAAAAAATGTCTGAAGTGTCTGCCATAATGTCGCAGTCACAATAAAAATCACTGATAGCTGCCATTAAAAAACAAAAAAAATAATAAAAATGCCATAAAACTATTCCCTATTTTGTAAACGCTATAACATTTTTGCGCAAACCAATCAATAATTGCTTATTACATAGTTACATAGTTAGTTACATAGTTAGTCAGGTTGAAAAAAGACACAAATCCATCCAGTTCAACCTTAAAAACAAATAAATAAAATAAAAAATAATCGTACAATCCAATATACCCAATTTTATGCCCACAATTGATCCAGAGGAGGGCAAAAAAAACCCCAGCAGAGCATGCTCCAATTTGCTACAGCAGGGGAAAAAATTCCTTCCTGATCCCCCAAGACAATCGGATTTTCCCTTATCGCTTATTGCGATTTTTTTTACCAAAAATATGTAGAAGAATACGTATCGGACTAAACTGAGAAAAAAAATTTACTTTTATATATTTTTGGGGGATATTTATTATAGCAAAATATTAAAAATAATGCGCTTTTTTGAAAATTGACGCTCTTTTCTTGTTTATAGCACAAAAAATAAACACAGCAGGGGTGATCAAATACCACCAAAAGAAAGCTCTATCTGTGGGAAAAAAGGACATCGATTTTGTTTGGGAGCCACGTCGCATGACCATGCAATTGTCAGTTAAAGCAATGCAGTGCCGAATCGCAAAAAGTGCTCTGGTCAGGAAGGGGGTAAATTCTTCTGGGGCTGAAGTGGTTAAATACCACCAAAAGAAAGGTCTATTTGTGTGATTTTTTTTTTATTATGGGCACAGTGTTGCATGACTGTGCAATTGTTATTCAAAGTGTGACAGCACTGAAAGCTAAAAATTGGCCAGGGCACAAAGGAGGTAAAAGTGCCTGGTATTGACGTGGTTAAAAATCCAGTTAAAGATTACAGTATTCCCTCTTAATAAATCAGATCAGGTCATGAATGAATGCAAAAATAACCAGGGAATTGCTGTGATTGTACCAGTTCAATTTCAGCACACATCTGCCTAATATATATATGTCACTATATTGTTATCTGGTAATGTGAAAGCTGCCAGTAAGGCTGTCACATTAGCAGTCAGCTTTCAGTGTATGGCATGCCCCGCATCTCTCACTTATTATTACTAAATAGACACCAGCAGGGTTCCTTCACAACCACCGCATTACCATTGGCATTATGTAATTTAGAATTGATTATTTATGCATTATGCATTCAACATCAAGCAGATAAAGTACACCATGTTCAATGCTATTGCAACAGTATTGGCTATCCATTTGTCTTTTTCCTTAATGTGTACTGAGTCTGTACTTAAAATGAACACTCACGGTACCCTTCTTATGATCCTATTCCATATTTCCTATATTTCTCAAAGGAAAACATATTGGTAATTTATCTTTTTCCTTAGACTCTGGTGTTGATTTACTAAAGGCATATAGACTGTGCACTTTGCAAGTATAGTTGTACTCTGCAAGGGCATTCACTCCAGAGCTTACTAAATGTGGTAAAGCTCTGCTGACTTCCATAATCCAATCACGTGCAAGTGACATTTTTTTCTTGGATGTGATTGGATGATGGAAATCAGCAGGACACCCCCTCATTTAGTAAGCTCTGAAGTAACTACACTTGCAAAATGCAACTACACTTACAAAGTGCACAGTCTATTTGACTTCAGGAAATCAACCCCACGGTGTTGGAAGGAAAAGAGTGCAAACTGCTGCTGATACAAAGGACACTTAATACCAGCAGTTTGCCCTCATTCTCCCAGAAGACATGGGGGTGGATTTACTAAAGGAAAACAGGCTGTTCCCATTGAAAGTGCAGCTGCACTCTGCAGGTGCAGTTGCTCCAGAGTTTAGTCAATGAGAGAAATGCTGCTGACTTCCATCATCCAATCATGTGCAAACAAAAATGCTGTTTTTTTATTTTCTTATTAATTTCCTTGCATGCGATTATTTGTCACAATAGTGAAGCTTCACCTTATTTAGTAAGCTCTGGAGCAGCTGCACTTGCAGAGTGCAACTGCCCTTCCAATGTGTACAGTCTATTGGCCTTTAGTAAATCAACCCCATGGCCTCTTTAAAAGACTTCTGCAAGTGCATGTGTATTTTTAATGTTAATGGCAAGGGAGAAGCCGTTATGAAAACAATTCTAAAAAGTAAAATATTGGAAATATGTTGCATAGTTACATAATTAGGTTGAAAAAAGATACTAGTCTATCCAGTTCAACAAATATAAAAAGAAAATAAATGAGATAAATTAATAGAATTTCCTGAAAGATCCAGAATTCCCTGGGGCACAACTTTTACAGAGTTCAGGTCCAGCCCATCCCCCCTACCAACCCCTCTTTCCCTAAGGGGTTCAAGAGGCCTTCAGCTACGTTGTATCCAAGAAATATAAAGCCACATTGCTGTTTAGTTAACAATCGCCAACTTTGTTTGCAAATACTGTAAGACACAATCCTGGTTAAACACAATAATAATACAACAATCAAATGCTGCGGAAAAATCTGATCAATTTTCTTTAGACCCACCCATAGTTTTTTTAGCTGCCTAGTGGATTCTTATAGTGTTATTCATAGGTGTGCGCAGCCTTTTCAATTAGGGTGTGCATCCCAAAGCTCAAACACATATTTTTCATCATTTTTTTAGGAGAACAAAAATAGATTTGTTTTTTATTTGGTGAAATATCAGGGGTCTAAACATTGCAAATATGCACCACATGGGGTTATTTGGGGTATGCCCAGGCACACCAGGCACACCCTGTGCACATGCCTATGGTGTTATTCCTATCCTTGGCAGAACGATGTTCTGCATATGCACTGCTTTCAAAAAAGTATTTGGGCTGCACAAGAAGGGATAGGAATTCATCATGAGAAGGATTATGTGTTTTCTTTCCCATTGTAATCAGGGATGAGCTCAGACATGTTCAAACATGAGTCCAACTGTCAATCATAGGTGGCAGAGGCATTCCCTGCCATCACAGTCACATGTCACACCCCTTATATATGTGTGGTTGTGGGCAGGGCATGCTTGTGGGGCTGTCCATTTTGACAGCTTCCTGCTAGGATAGACCAGGCTTGGTTTAGACTTCTGTCCAAACACGCTTGAGCTCATCCCTAAAGGTCCTTTCACATGGACGTCATTAGTTCAATCATGTTTTTTGCTAAGAAAAAACTGATTAATACTGATTCAGGTTACATCAGTTTACACCAATTTGCACATCTATATTCAGTTCAATTCAGCTTATATTAGTTTGCACTTCAGTTCAGTTTAGTTCAGTTCAGTTTACATTAGTCTATATCTGTTTTTGCATGTGTTTTTTGTATTTTTTATTGTTGCAGAGACCAATCAGAGGTGACAAAAATAGACTAAAACATTTTTCTTGCCTAAAAATGGACATAAACAGAATAAATGTAAATGGACAGCATCAGTTTACATCCATTCAGATCCATCTAAACAGAAAAGAACACATTTAATAACAGACCTGAATGGACTCAGATGTAGGCAGATGTAAACAAGATAATCATCCATTTATATCCACCCACCTATAGGCAAACACTGTCGTTCAGTCTGGATCCATCTGAAAAACTGACAGACAGATCTATACTGAACAACCACGTGAAAGGTGTTGCATTGTAGTGTCTATGTGCTAGGTCAAAATTCCTTGCTAATCTGTATGCAATTGTACTGTGTGTTGGCAAATTGCAAGTAGATTATAAACTAACAGATCTGTCAGACAGAGATCTGTGTGTATGGACCTGTGTGTGTGCGGTCAGCCAGTTAGATTTGGCTGACCACACACACAGGCAGCTCCAAATCTTACAAAAGGGCCCTAAAAACTGTGATGAAACAAGTGGAGGATCAGCAGTGGAAGAATGATAACCGGCAGGAACCAGTGATATTTTCTACTAGGCATAGTCTGAAATGGATTGAATACATACATCTCCAAAATAATAGGAAAATGTGTGATGCTCATGTCCTGAAAAGCAGCCAATATAGGAAATACATTATCACTCAGCCTGTTTATCAGACCTAAGCTAGGTAGAGGTAGTTGGCTGAGAACCTAAGGGCAGTTTAAATGTGGTGGGTTGAGATGTTCCTGTTGTAAACATTTGGGACACCCTCGCCAGAGATGTATGCTGAGGCACTGGACAGTATCAGAGCCAGATACACACAGGTTACATACGCTGCAAACATTAGAGAGAGAACAATAATTCTAGCACTAGACCTCATCTATAACTCTAAACATGTAACCTGGAAAAAAAATTTAAGCGTTGTCTATGGAGATTTTTAAGTACTGAAGTTTGGCGCCATTCCTCGAGTGTGCGCAATTTTAAAGCGTGACATGTTAGGTATTTATTTACTTGGCGTAACATTATATTTGACAATATATAAAAAAACAGGTTATCTTTAGTGTTTTGTTTTTTTTTACATTCGTGAAACAGCTTTTTTCCCCAAAAAACAAGTTTGAAAAATTGCTGCGCAATCACCGTGTAACATAAAAAATTGCAACGACCACCATGGTTATTCCCTAGGGTGTTTGCTAAAAAAAATTATGATTATTACATGTAGGAGAGAAGTGTCAGAATTGGCCTGGGTGGCAAGTGGTGAATTACCAAAGGTAAGTAATATACAAATAATTACAGGCATACCCCACTTTTAAGTACACAATGGGGTTTATTTACTAAAGCTGAAAAGTGCAAAATCAGGCTCACTTCTGCATAGAAACCAATGAGCTTCCAGGTTTTATTACCAAAGCTTAATTGAACAAGCTGGATTTAGAAACTCATTGGTTTCTATGCAGAAGTGAGCCTGATTTTGCACTTTTCAGCTTTAGTAAATAAACCCCATTGTGTACTTAAAAGTGGGATATGCCTGTATTATATATTGGTTTAAGTTAATTTACTATATTTTAAAAAAACTGTACTCAAGCAAGTGGCTCGGACAAAGTTATAACTTCCAACCACAGTAAATAGATAAATAAATTATTATCTTATAACATATAGCATAATAATATATGATTTAGCTTGTACCTTTTCAACAGCAGCAGATTCTCATTCTTCCTCTTAACTGTGTGAGAAAAACATGGGAGTATGGGTAAATCTTATACATATAAACACATTATTTCCTTCTAGTTAAGAGGGCTGGGCTGGAAGGGAGCATGTGTCTTTTAGACACATGCCTTCTATGACACTGCAGTGTGAGGTGTGCCTCCACTGCAACATTTTTATTGGACAGCTGGGATTAATGGTACTTTATCATTGGTCCAAGACTCCAAGCTGTCCATTGAGCTCAGTGCCTCTGACAAGAAGTGAGGAGAGGCCCTGTGATCTCATCCTCTCAGTCTGCTGCAAACAGAGTGTGCCAACTTGTGTATAAACGGGTCACTCTATATGTAGTTTCTGACAGGCTGTGCACGGAGCCCCGTATCTCCAGAACCATAGGTGCTAGGAGCGCCAACTTTTTACCAGTGGTGGGGTAGGACTTAAGCTATCTAGCCCACTCCAGAAAAAAAAAATATGTTTTTTTCCCCTTACTGCACGTCCCTGGCCCTTACCACATTGTCTCTAAATCAACCGGGAAATGCATATAGGTTTAAACAACTAGTTAACTGTAATACTTGATATGTGATATATGTTAGTACATGTGAAGACTGTGGCCTACAATATGCCGGCTGCACTAAAAGGAGATTGTGTGGTAGACTACAAAAACATTTACAGACAAACTGAAAAATGTGACAAAACACTTTATAGGGGTACATTTAAAAATACAGACTTTCTAAAAATATAGAATATTGAATATGTAGACATGGCAGTTAGAGCTGGAGGCCTTCTTGATTATATCGCTGTGAAGTATTTTGGATTTTTTCTTTGAACGCCCATTTACCCGATTACCTTATTTTTTAATAGGATATTGCCCATTATTATGGATAAATTACTATTCTCTCGTTCTTCCCAGCCCCTCCCTTTTCCCTATTTCCCCCTTTCTTTCCACTCTACCCCCCTTCCCACCTTCCCTCATATCCTTCCTTTCCTCTCCCCTCCTTCACTACTGTTAATTGTGAAATCCAGGTATAAGGGATGTCTTACCCTATGTGTCCTTGCTCTAAAAATCGCATAAATATTTTCCAGCACACCACAGTTCCTCTGACATAGTCCAAACTGTTTTATATTGAAGAGAAATCACATCACAGCAAGAAAGTACAATATTTCGGAGATTCACAGGGAAATGTTTAAAAGCTTTGAGATGTTGCATTTGCTCGCTGTGGTGTAATTTCTCTTTTAGAACATTTAGAATTTGTCTGAAGATCCGTGTGCTGGCAAATATGTATGGTGCTCTGCGCATGTTCCAGTTCTCAGATGGTTGTTGCTGCAGCACCCGTTAACCTCAAGAGCCAGTTCCAGGAACATGTGTGAAATGTGAAAGTGAAATGCACTGAAGTGAAATGCATAAGGGTTTGAAAGCGCCAGGTGTTGTAGTTTGTGCATCAGATTGCTTAATAAACTTGAACATTGGCTTTTACTATGGTGAGAGGCTCTCCTTTTTTCCTAAGGACTTGTGTGTGCTATTCTTTGAGTGGCCAGCGACTATCAGGAGCCTGCACCAGGTTTGATGGGAATTAAAGGGAAATATGCTTGCAGTGGAATATGACATTATCTAATCCATTGGACTTTATCAAATATCCTTAACGTGGACCTTCAGTCATTTTTCAACTTTCCACCTATTAAATCTTCTGCCCTTGTTGTTTTAACTTTGGAAAGTAAAATGGAAAATTTATATCAAACACTTACCGTAATTTTCCTTTCCTGATGGGCTCCATGGCAGCATACGTGTGGGTTAGCCCCGCCTCCATAATTACCCAATAGGACCTCTACTCCCATAAATCTTTGCTCCAAGCTGCTATCCGTGTTCCGTAACTAGCCTACTCCAACATTTGGGAGGGAACTCCTGCTGCCATGGAGCCCATCAGGAAAGGAAAATTACGGTAAGTATTTGATATAAATTTTCCATTTTCCTGACAGGCTCCATGGCAGCATACGTTTGGGAAATAACTCGCCAAACACACCCGGGTGGGCTAAAAATGTTGAGCAAAGAAACTAGAAATTTATTTTTCATTGTCCACTGACAATACTTGTAAACCAAAATTAACAGAAGAAAGCGCAGCTGGCTCTACACAATAATGGGAAACAAAAGTATTAATTGAAGACCAGGAAGCTGCTCTACAGATAACTTCTGGTGCGACATGTCGAACTGCTGCCCAAGAGGTCGAGATGCCCCGAGTTGAATGAGCCGTCACTGCCTCAGGAGGAACCATGCCCTTTGCCTTGTATGCCCTTTGAATCGTTTGGACCACCCAAGATGAGATTGATCTTACTGATGCTCGCATCCCTTTATTTTGCCATGGAGAAGGACAAAAAGAAAGTCTGTTCGTCTGAACGAGGCTGTAGCGTCCAAATATTGCTTCAAGGTGCGACCAACATCCAAGGGATGAATCTCTTGGTTGTCTGACATTCTAAACGTAGGTAGCACGATCTCCTGATTTTCATGAAATACTGATGTAACTTTTGGATTTGACCCAAGCATAGGGATCAGGACCACTCTGTCCGGAAAGAAGGTTAGAAATGGTTCCACAGACCCAAGATTCCTAATTTCCGACACTCTTTTGGCTGAAGTTATTGCCACCAAAAACACCGTCTTGATAGTGAGATCTCCTAAAGACAGGGGAGCGTCCAAACTTTTTCCAAGATCAGAAAGAAAATCCAGTACTAATGGAAGGTCCCATTTGGGAAACCTGGGCCTTTTTTGAGGCCTAAGCCTGATGGCTCCTTTAAAGAATTGTTGTATTAATGTATGATTCGCCCACGAAACTCCTGTAAAGGCTGAAATGTCTGAAACTTGTACTCTCAGAGAACTAACTGCCAGAGACAAGTCTAACCCTGACTGAAGGAAAGACAAGATATCTTGAACTGCCAGAGAATTATATGAATTTGACCTAGAAGACATGTGGACCATAAACCTGGCCCATATACGTTCGTATACTTTATTGGTACTCTTCCGTCTGGCACTAAGAAGGGTTGGAATCGCTTCTTCTGGGCAACCCAGAGCTTCTAGCCTTCCCCTCTCAAGAACCATGCCCTGAGGTGTAGACAGGATGGGCACGGGTGTAACAGTGTGCCCTGGGACAGTAGATCTGGCCTGAGAGGCAGGGGAACTGGATCCTGATAGCTGAGGAGCAACAGCAGAGGAAACCAAGGCCTGTTGGGCCAGAATGGTATTATCGCAATGATCTCCACCTTCTCCCCTCTGAGCCTCCGAAGAAACTGTAGGATTACAGGAACTGGAGGGAAGGCATAGGCTCTCTGGAACTTCCAACAATCCGTGAGAGCACCTGTCCCGAACGCCTGAGGATCCCTGAACCTCGAGTAGTATCTGTGCATCTTGCGATTGTACGGCGAAGCGAACAGATCGACCTCTGGAGATACTCCCAGAGTTAGAAGCCACTCGAAGACATCCCTGTGAAGGGACCACTCGTTGTTGTCTATTCTGACCCGTGACAGAAAATCTGCTTGAACATTCTGGACCCCTGGGATGTATACAGCAGAAATGTTGACCAAATTCCTCTGAGCCCAGCTCATTATCGGTTCTACTTCTCGTAATAGAGACCAACTGCGAGTCCCTCCTTGTTTCTTTATATAGGCCACCGCAGTTGTGTTGTCCAATCTTAACATTACTGACGACCCTGCCACCAGATGGCGAAATGCTATGAGCGCTTGAAAGGCTGCTCTCAACTCCAGGATGTTGGAGACCACACACAGCGACGGGAACGACCACCTTCCTTGAGCTACTTCCGTAAGGCAATGAGCGCCCCAACCTTTGTTGCTGGCATCTGAAGTTACTATTACCCAAGAAATGGGGACTATCGAATGATGGTTGCGTAGATTCTTCCCTTGAAGCCACCAGAGGAGAGACATCCTCATCGCTGGAGTAAGGAGTATGCGTTGTGTTTGACTGGACGAGTCCCATTGTTGCAGAAACCCTTTCTGGAAGGGACGAGTGTGCCACTGGGCCCACTTCACCCAAGGGATGGTGGCCGCCATTGTGCCAATCCCCTTCAAACATTGTAGAGCCGAAAGATGAGATGATTCCCAAGCCTTGTGAATCCTGTCTCGGATCACACTGATTTTCTCCTCCGGTAGGGAGATAGTGCCTTTTAATGTGTCGAACTGAGCCCCTAGAAACACGATAACTTGAGTTGGAACCAGATGACTCTTCAGGAGCCAACCAAACGTCTGCAGAGTGGAGATGACTAAACTCTTGTGTTCCAGAATTTGATCTCTGTCCTGAGATAATAGGAGAAAATCGTCCAGATAATGATGGAGACGAACTCCTTTGACTCGTAAAAGAGCTACTATCGCTAGGAGTACCTTGGAGAAGACCCGAGGAGATGTTGTCAACCCGAATGGGAGACAGGAAAACTGGAGGTGTTGATCGCCAACTGCGAAACGGAGAAATTGCTGGAAATCCCTTGCTACTGGCACGTGAAAGTATGCATCTTTCAAATCGATTGAGATTAACCAATCCCCTAGCTGCACCGACTGTTGGATTGTAAGAAGAGATTCCATCTTGAACTTTTCCTTGCGAATGAAGGAATTGAGGTGGGTCAAATCTATCACCGGCCTCCATGCGCCATTTCTTTTCTGAACCATAAACAGAGGAGAATGCATGCCGTCGCCACGTTCGTCTTCTGGCACGGGCACGGCTGCGCCTTGATCCAGTAAACAACTTACGTAGGTCAATAGGACCTGTTTCTTTTCCTCTGAGCTTGGAATTGTTGTGGGAACGAACCTTAACCTCGGAGTGTTGATGAAAGTCCACTTGTGACCCGAGGAAACCGTCTTGACGATCCAATAATCTTGAATTGATGCCGCCCAAACATGTCGGTAGTGAAGAAGGCGAGCCCCCACCTGACATGTTTGAGCGGGCCCAATTTCAAAAAGATTTAGTAGAATCTTGGTTACCTGCGGAAGCCCCCTTTGAGGTTTTCTTAAGGGAGGATTGTCTGGACCTCCAAGATCTAGAGAACTCCCTGCCGGGTCTATAACTGCGCGCTTCTCTAGCACGATCCGAGGTCTGCCTTCTTGGAAAAATACGTTTTTAGTTTTGAAGACGTCTATCTTGAGGGAGGAACCCAGACCTCCCACCTGTGGCCTGGGATATGGCGCTATCTAGTTTATTACCAAACAAGGAGGTTCCCTCAAATGGTATACGACACCATGCCTGCTTAGATGTTGGATCCGCCAACCAGGGACGGAGCCACAAAGCACGGCGTGCCGAGACTGCTGCCAACATAGCCCGAGACAGAAGGCGGGTAATGTCAATAGATGCCTCCCCCAAAAAGGCTGATGCCATTCTGATCTCCTGAATGGGAGAGTCTTTAGCCGTATTCACTGAGATACCTCTCAAGAACTCCTCAACATTGTCGGCCCATGTTTCAATAGCCTTTGAGACTGCGGCTAAAGCCAAAGTTGGTTTACAAGCCATCCCTGAAGTTAGATAAATTCGTTTCAGATCTGAGTCAATTCTTCTCTCTAACGGATCTTTGAAAGATACCGTGTCTTCCAAAGGGAGAGTCACGTATTTGACTAAACGCATAAGTGCTGCGTCTACCAGAGGAGCTGATTCAAGGTGCTTCACATCATCCTCCTTAAAGGGGTACAATTTAGATACTTTTGATTGCATGGAGCTCTTCCTATCAATCTTGCTCCACTCTTCAGTAATGATTTCTCCCAATTCAGATAGGAAAGGAAAATGTTGCTGTTCCTTTTTGAGTTGTTTGAAAAACTTTCTTTGTTTGGGGAGGGGGGAAGTAGTGGGTTCTTCCCATTTTAAAGCTTCTTTCACTGCCTTGACAAGAGCAGGTACTAAAGCATAATCAAATCCTACTCCTGGATCCTCTGGATCCGATTCGCTGTCAGACAAGAGCACAGAGTGGTGGCTTGGTTGAGAAGATTCCCCAGTCTCTTGTAAGAGCCCTTCACCTCCTGAAGGACATAATGGGTCTGAGGGGGATTCCATAGAGTGATGAGCTTCCCTCTGCTGCAGGGATTCCTTTACCACCCTTCTCACCATAGATTCCAAGCGTTGATCCGCACCATCTCTTTCATCTGCGACTTTAGAGAAGCAATGATCACAGAGCGATTTGTCTGATGGGATGGGCATCTTACAGCCCCAACATGAATTAACTGGTCCTCTGCTTGAGTGCGAGTGACCACTGCGTTGTTCAGATCTGGAAGACCTATGGTGACCAGACTTTGATGATGATTTACGGTGGTGCGATTTTGACGATCCACTGCGACTATGCGCACTGTAATGCGGTTCGGACCTAGAAGGGCTATAAGGAAATATACAAAAGAGAGAGAGAGACACAGACCAGGCTGGTGTCAAATGCTAAGGAATACTCCACATATACACAGCAATCCAGCCATGCACATACCTGTTACAAGCGGGCAGGTCACTAGTAGGCAGTGAGGCATCCATGACTAAAGAACGCTGACTGTAACAACAATAGACCCTCATAAGCAGCCATACAAAACACAGGAGCAACAATACATCAGAGCAGATCATAACCTACCTTACACCAACCAGAGAATGGCCCCAGGAAGTCGCTGAATTTCCTGCAATCATTCCCAAATTCTGACATCTCTCACTGTGTTTTAAATATGGCGCTCATGAGGTCATCAGCGGCGTCAGACGCGAGATGCCCGCGCATGCGCGGGAACCAAGCCTCGCTTTGGATTTGGGTCCGCGCATGCGCAGAACGCAGCGCTAGACCCGGAAAACAGGAGGAGAAAGGCTGCTGGAACGTGGAAGCGTCAGCGCCTATGCACAAGAACCAGCTGGCATATGAAAAAGACACAGGTAGAAAAAACACATAAACACTGCTGCCATGAAAAACGGAATTTTTACAGCTCACCACTCCACCAACGATCATCTGGCCGAACAGATTCAAGCACACACCACCGATCCACCGGGCAGATAATGGCCACCTTACATAGCAGGTAATAAGCCGTGCGCACTTATCTTCGGACAAACCAAGCCTTCAGCGCTACTCTGCCATACACTCCATACCCATGCTTAACAGACAGGGCCTATCGGAGGAAAATAGCTTGATAGTCGGCCGACTTGATCGTAGTGAAGATCTCTTCAGATAGGAAACACCTGTCCTATGGAGGAGGACAAAAAAGGAACACGGATAGCAGCTTGGAGCAAAGATTTATGGGAGTAGAGGTCCTATTGGGTAATTATGGAGGCGGGGCTAACCCACACGTATGCTGCCATGGAGCCTGTCAGGAAAACATTTTTTTCCTCTGCCAGTAAATAGAAGTGAAAAAAGTTGCGCTACTAGTGAAATGTGATAAACAGAATAGGTCAGCAGTTAGCATCAGCAATCTAGTGAAATTGTATAACAAAAAATAGTGAAATAAAATGCAGCGCTAATGAAAAATAATGTGATCTCGAAAAACCTTTCACATTGATATATAGTGAAATATTATCCCCTAAAATTTTGAAATTTTAGAAAAAACACAGTATCAACACGTGTTACTAAACAGTCACAATATATTTCGTTACGGTGAAAAGGAGGGAACAAATCCTTAAACCGACTCCTGAGAACCTATGATAGGAAAATGGCTCTCAATGATTCAACAAAATGTACATATATATCCAAATATATTTTCAAATAGTTGGTGCTGACTTAAAAAAACATAGCGTGGTAACAAGGAATATAGTGAGTTAAAAACCCACTATATTCCTTCTTACCACGCTACGTTTTTTCTATGATTTTTACATGTACTTATGGGACGGATGCTTTTTTATGATCTGAAATCTCCAACTGGATGCCATTGAGAGTTCCACACATGCAGCTGCCCAGAGATTGATCTGCCTTACGGTTACGGTTACCTTTTGGAGTGACAAGATTACCGGCCATCCACCCTTCATCCTTCACAATGTGGTCAGAGCAAGTTCCCATATTGCCCCCATCTCCGTTGAAAGATCTGCTGGATTAGGCAAGCCAAATGCTCGTTTGACTCACCGCTATATAGTGTGTGTGTCCATCAGTTGGGGTAAGCGCACCTTATCTGTTTATTACTACATATGGATTGTCATTGGTGACGTGTGGATGGATACAGCTCTCTTGGTATAGCAGCACTTTGAAGAGGCAACACTCCTCACCTATTTAAATAGGACTAAAACCCCTCCTAAGGGAGGAAGTTCACCTTCATATGTGTTCACGGACTATCTTTTAGTTATTTTAAGTCAGCACCAACCATTTGAAAATATATTTGGATATGTATGTACATTTTGTTGAATCATTGAGAGGCATTTTCCTATCATAGGCTCTCAGGAGTCGGTTTAGGCATTTGTTTCCTCCTTTTCACCGTAACTAGTTAGATTGTGTAGTAACACATTTATATTTACCGTTAGGTATTGATTTGATACTGTGTTTTTTCTAAATTTTAAAAATTTTAGGGGATTATATTTCACTATATATCACTGTGAAAGGTTTTTCAAGATCCAAAACCAAAAAGGCTAAAGAGGGTCTACCCCCTTGAAATGGGTCCATCACCTTTACCATTTCATCATCTCATTCGATTTAGGCTTAATTCCTACAGGCCCCTTTGGATCTTTGTTGACTTATTCTTGATCCCTACAAAATTAATGGGATCCCATGCTATTCCCTGGGGAAGCCCCTTCTCATTATTTTTCATTAGCGCTGCATTTTATTTCACTATTCTCTGCCAGTAAATACCTTATACAGCCCACTTCCTGTTTCTTGTCTGGTAAAAAGCCTAGGCTTATGACATCATGCACAGCTCTCTCTTACTCTCGTAAGAGTTTGCCAGAAAGGGAGGGGGGTGAGTCATGAGGACCAATGAGAGCTGCAGGGCTGCAGAGCTGGAGGTGTGCCTCTGTGTGTCTGTAAACATTTCTGCAGCATATTTGGCAAGTACAGAACCACAGTTTATATAAAATAATGTTGGTTGGAGGGAAGCTTCAGAATGGCAAAGATGTTTTCTATTACAAATTATGTGAGCAGACTGCAGTTCCTCTTTAAGGGTCCGGTATATATTTTGCGGTTCGTTATACCCAGTTTTACAGAGAGAAGCAAGCTGGCAGGAAAAAGTAATTTACCAGCAGTTTAGTGGTGTTTTTATCTCTGTAAATGTCACATTTGCTGCACTAGATTGTATACATTTTACAGCTGCACCACTTCACAAGCCAGTTTAGGGCCCCCCAGGCATTTTTGAAGTGCAGTTTAAATGTTTCACTTTTAGCATTATCAATTACTTGATGCCCGCGCTATAGCCAAAAGATGGCTACAGTGCAGGCTTAAAATGCAGGGAGGGCATCCATGTACTTCCTCCCAGAAACACGATCCCTGCGTGACCCCTCGGGTGGTACGCATTGGGAAAAAACTGTGATGGCCGTGTCCTGTGGACACAGCCAATTAAAGATTGCGGTAAATGGCCAATCACAGTGGCTTTTTTTTTACGTGATCGCCGTGTCCAATGACAGGCAATCTCAAATATAAACATTTGCATTCATCTCTCATTGACAGCTCTCCTTCTCTCACATAGGAATGCATGTGAGGAAGAAAAGTGATCTGTGAACGAGTGAGTTATCTGCAACATTGTTCCAATTTTTTATAGTGCCAATACAGTGCTCAAACGGTACCTATCAGTGTCACAGTGCCATCAGTGTCACAGTGTCATCAGTGGCATCAGTGACATCAGTGTCATCAGTGTCACAGTGCCATCAGTGTCATTAGTGTAACAGTGGCATCAGTGACATCAGTGTTACAGAGCCCATCAGAGTCACAGTGTCAACAGTGCCATCAGTGTCACCGTGCCCATCAGTGTCATCAGTGCTATTAGTGTCACAGTGCCATTGGTGTCATCAGTCTCACAGTGTCATCAGTGTGACAGTGCCCATCAGTGTCACAGTGTCATCTGTGCCGGCAGTGTCACTGTGCCATTAGTGCCATCAGTGTCATCAGTGTCACCGTGCCATCAGTGGCATAAATGCCATAAGTGTCATCAGTGCCATCAGTGTCATAATTGTCACGTGCCTCAGTGCCATCAGTGGCACCTTGCCTCAGTGTTGTCAGTGTCACCGTGCCATAGTGTCATCAGTGTCACCGTGCCTCAGTGTCATCAGTGTCACTGTGCCATAGTGTCTTCAGTGTCACAGCGCCATAGTGTCATGAGTGCCCATAGTATCATCAGTGTCATCGTGCCATCAGTGTCACATTGCCATCAGTGTCACACAGTACCACATATCAGCGCTGCCAGCGCTATCAGTGTCACAGTGCCATAAGTGCCATCAGTGTCACATTGCCATCAGTGTCACACAGTTCCGCATATCAGTGCTGCCAATGCCATCAGTGTCACAGTGCCATTTGTGCCATAAGTTCCATCAGTGTCACAGGGTCATAAGTGCCATCATTGCCATCAGTGTCACAATGTGGAAATGTTTGACCACATTTTTGGCCTGCCTCCTGGACTGATATTTTACCCTGCTACTGGAGTAGTGGGATTCATAACACAGGGGTCTCACATATGCGAGGGGCTCCAGAACTGTTTTTTTGGATGAAGAAAAATAATTTTCGGGTTTTTGCATTCCCAGATTAGGCTTCAAAAAGATTTGGGTGGGAGAAGCCTCTACCCCTGTTCCGATTCTGTCCTGACTGAGGTCCTACTTCTGCCTGCGGCCTATATGACTTACTGCCATGATGCCTCTACCTGATACCTGTACTATGGACCATGAACTGACCACACCTGTGCCTGCTACCTGTACTATGAATCATGTTTCTGCCTACTACCAAGACCAATATTTTGTCACTGCTCACAATATCTCTGCCTGCACTGACCCTGTACTGTATATGGACAGTATCCATGCCTGCTGCCTGTACTGACTATGGACAATATTCTTGTCTGCTGTCTTGACAATTCCGTTTGCTGTCGCTGATCAAGTCCCTGCCTGCTGCCTGGACAAATGCTCTCCTCTTGTGGACACTTTCACTACTAAAACCATAGGTAATCTTTTGTTTACCCTTTGCTCAGCAGTGTATTTTGGGGTCTAATTCTTGGTATGTGCATGCTAAGTGTTAGAAATATTAGGAGGCCTTCAAACATGTGACAGGTAGTCAGGAAATTAGATGTGTAATTTATGTCCCTAGAACACCTGACAGTGCTTCTTGCATGTTGGGCCTCTGTATGTGGCCAGGCTGTATAAAAGTCTCCCACATGTGGTATCGCCATACTCAGGAGGATAAGCAGAATATATTTGGTGGTGTACTTTTTCCTATATACATGATATGTGTTGGAAAGATCTTATAAATGGACAACTTTGTGTAAAAAAAAATGCATTAAAATTTTTTCCCACATTTTCCAAAAACTTGTGGAAAAAAGGACATGTTCAAAAGACTCATTATGCATCGTAGAATATATGTTAGGGTGTTTGCTTTCCAAAGTGGGGTCATGTTGTGCCCATTTTCATTGTTCTGGCGCTCCAGGGCCTTGAAAAGTAGTTGAGAAATTGGATATCCATTTATGCTCCTAGAACGCCTGAAGGCGCTACTTGGATGTTGGGCCTCTGTATGTGGCCAGGCTGTGTAAAAGTCTCACGCATGTGGTATCACCATACTCAGGAATAATAGTAGAATGTACTTTGGGTACAAATGTTGCTATGTACATGCTATGTGTTGGAAATATCTTATAAATGGACAACTTTGTGTAAAAAAAAAAAGTGTTTTCATTTCCTTTGCACATATTGCAAAAACTTGTGGAAACAAATGACATGCTCCAAAGACTCATTATGTCTCACAGAATATACGTTGGGGTGTTTGCTTTCCAAAATGGGGTCATTTTGTGGGTGTTTCCATTATTGTGGTGCTCCAGGGCCTTGAAAAGTGTAATAGGTATTCAACAAGTTAGATGCCTCATTTATATAGAATACCTGATGATGCTCCCTGCATGTTGCCAGGCTTTGAATTTCCCTGGCTTGTTGGTGTCTCAAGAAATAAGACTGAGCCTAGGTTCACACTGACAGCGGGATTGAAATTGTGCGAGTTTAGCTGAACGTGCACAATTTCATACCCGCATTTCAATCCGACTTCGGGGGGCAATTTCAGAGACATCTGTGTGGGTTCCTGCACAGATGTCTATTGAAATCGCACCCAAAGTTGCCAAAAGTAGTACAGAAACTACTTTTGGGAATCGGTGCTGCGCCACAAAGTCGGCGTTGCACCGATTTGAAGGTTGCCATTGTCGACAATGGCCGCCGATTTGACATGCGATTTGACATGCCAATATGCATCAATGTGAACCTAGGCAGACAATCAGTACATCAGGTGTGATCAGGTGTGATCAATTTTCAATGATTAGCACCACAGCTTGTAGACTCTCTAATGCCGCGTACACACAACCAGACTTTCCGGCAGACTAAGACCGACGGAATCAGTCCGCCGGACAATCTGATCATGTGTGGGCTAATCCAATCGTCTTTCATTTAAAAAATCCGATGGGCCTAGAAATAGAACATGTTTCAAATCTGTCCGACGGACTTAATTCCTATCGGGAAAACCGTTCGTCTGTATGCTGGTCCAATGGACCAAATACGACACAAGGGAAGCTATTGTCTACTGGCTATTGAACTTCCTTTTTTAGTCCCATCTTATATCATCGCGTTCAAAATGAATGGACTTTCGAACGGACTTAGTCCATTCGTGTTTGGCCAAGTCCATTCATTCAGAAGTCCGTCGGAACTCCGCTGAAAAGTCCGTCGGGAAGACCATCGGACCTAGTCTGCCGGAAAGTCCGGTCTAGTGTACGCGGCATTACTTTCACATAGACCAAATAATATACACTTATTTGGGTTATTTTTACCAAAGCACTGTAGCAGTATACATTTTGCAACAAAAATGAATAAAAATGTGGAAAAAAAAAACCCACTGGTGATTAAATACCACCAAAAAAAAAAGTGCCTAGCAAGTGGTTAGAAAAGCTGCTCCCCACCTAGCTTAATGTACACGGGACATTTTACAACCTCGCATGAATGATTTAACTTGACAGCTAGTAACCAACGTTTAAAAACATCCATTCTGCTGCATTTACATGCCGCATTTAGACGTGTTTTGAAGGTTTTTGTTTTTTTTCATTTTTATAAATAGTCAAAAATTGTAAACGCCTGTAAACAAAATGAGGCTAAATGCGAGTTACCGCATTTACAAGCTGTTACAGGCATTGGGCATTACAAATGCCTCTCAACATCTGTCCTGAACGCATTTTTTTCTTTCCAAAAAATGCTTCTAAACTCAACAACTGTAAACGACCCTGTGTACATGTACTGATCAGATAACATAGGAGAGCTCAGGGGCAGCTGAAAAAAAAAAACACTAAACTGCTCCTAAATGTCCATTTACCAGCAGCAGTGTACATGAAGCCTAACAGCATTTACAAAATAAAATTGCATTGGCTCATGTCCCCTGGAGCAGTGCCCAGCAAATCATGGACATTGTTTGACAATCTCTTGCCTATTAGCGTTGAAAATGGTCAGAACTGATTTGAGTTTCATCTCCCATTGACCTTAGTGGGGTTCAGATTAATTAATTAATTAAACCCCCTGCAGTTCAAGCCCAGGTACATTTGGCATGTCCCTATTATTGGGCATGGCATTCCTCCACATTGCTAAAAGGAAGGAGGGTCCCTAATAGCTAAAAACAACTAGAGAGCTGCACCAGCTACAATTAAATGTTAAAAAATAACAATAAATATGAATAAAACTAAAATGAAAATTAATAATGAATCTGTTCAAAGTATCCACATCAGTTGATCACCAATTTCTGATAGTGACTTTTCTATAAAGATCTTTCCTTTGTAGAAATTGAAAGAGGCAAAATCACCACGGTGACTCCACACATGTAAACTGAAGAGAAAGAAGTGCCCGGCCCAATAATATTGCTCTTACCAGATGCCGAAGCATAAGTAGCATTTAACTCTGACACATCAGCAGCCTGAAGCATATGTCAAGGGAACTTATAACGCACTGGAACCAGACCTCATGCTGTCATCGTTATGCATATATTGCACAAGATGTTTCCCAGTAATAGCTCAAAAAGAAAGAAGACTGCCCATAGTGTAAAACTGTTTCGACATTTTAATATATATAAAATTAATCCACTTACAAACAAACTTGCATCAATCACGTAAAAACACAAAACAAAGCCGGCTGGCAATTTTCGGGAGCCCGTCCTCCCTTCGTGTAGCGTGGTGGCGTCACTGCGTGCCTTCCCAGACGTATTTCGTCATAGATGATGTTGTCAATGGGAAACCTAATAGCTAGCTACTGTATTTTTCATTCCATAAGACTCACTCGACCATAAGACACATCTAGGTTTTAGTGGTTGAAAACAAGAAAAAAAATATCCTGAACCAAATGGTGTACTAAAATATTTACCAGTGCCCATGAAATACAGCCTGACCATTGCCAAAAAATGCAGAGTCACCATTGCCAAAGAAATGCAGAGTGACCATTGCCATAGAAAATGCAGAGTGACCATTGCCATAGAAATGCTGAGTGAACGTTGCCACAAATGAAGCTTTACCTGATTTTATCCCTTCTGCCTAACAGAAGACAGAGCAGCCCGATAGGCCGAATGCTCTATTTTCTGTCTCAGGAACCAGCCGGAAGATCGCCCAGCACCCATGGGGGTTTGGAAGTCTGTCCCCTGCTCTCTTGCCTCTCTTCCGGTGGTGGCGACGTGAATGCGATGCAAGCGGTGACAGGGGGTGGTGCCAGTGGCTGCGGGGGGCAGTGCCTGTCATATATTCGCACCATAAGACACAGGGACATTTTCCTCCATATTTCTGGGGAAAAAAGTGTGTCTTATAGTCCAAAAAATATGGTATTCATTTTTTGTTTAAACGAGTTGTAAAAGCAGTCCCTGATTCTCCCTCCAAGCTGCTTGCTGTGGGGGCACTCAATAGAAGGGAGGGGCCGGGAGCAGCAAAGGGGGACCCGAGGAGGAACCAGACTGCTCTGGGCAAAACCACTGCATGGAACAGGTAAGTATAACACGTTTGGTATTTAAGACAAAAAAAAAACAAGACTTTACAATCACTTTAAGGGTAACTCCTATAAACCAGGGATATCCTTTAATGTTTATAGAGGAGATGATAGAGTTATAATAGTCTAAGTGAACTATGGAAGATAATGAATTGTTAATAGTGTATAATTTTTAATTATAGAATTTAGAATTATTAATCCTGTATAATTTTCATAGCTTTTACAGCATGCATTTTGTATGAAAACATGACAATCATGTGTCCCATGAAGCATGGGGAATTAGAAGTACAATGTCATAATGTGTCTAGTAAACAGGAATGCATTGTGATCGTACAATGCAGAGATAGTAGTCATACAAACATCAGTATCAGGGGAATGAAAGCTTATCATCATACTGATATAACCATTTTGGCATTCATAGCTGCACACATAAATAGTGAATGAATATCAGACATGCTATTTCCATTAGTGACATCATCTTGTTAATCTTGTCATTGTCAGATAGGTATAAAGTATTTAGTCTGCACTAATATGCCTGCAAATTATAGGCAAACACAGTTACAACTTCATAAATGGAATACGACAACGTTTGTGCTATATAAACAATAATAAACATGTAAGTAGGTTTGTCTGTTTATTCAATTTTTAAGTGAACCTTCTTGATGTGCTTTGGAATTTTCTTTCGCTTGTTTTAACAACTAAGCCCCAGTTCACATTGACTACGGCTTTGAAATTGTGCGACTTCATCTGAAATCACACGAATTCAAAGCAACATGTCAGTGTGACTTGGAAGACATCTTTGTGGCTTCATGGACAGATTCTATACCAGTCGCACCTGAAATCACCAAAAATAGTGCATGTACTACTTTTTCAAATCTGTGCGGCACCGCAAATTCATCATCGCACAGCTTTAAACAGTGCGATTACTGGCAATATGATGCGACTTGTCATGCGTATTGACCAGTAAAATCGCATGACAAGAAGCTCCAATGTGAACGGGGGCTGAGAGTTACAGTTGTTTTAGAAACTTAGCTGAAGTATTAAATTAGCTCTAAAGCCTAACTGAACGTTTGCTAAAGCGATATGTACTGTATAATAACAAAATTGTAATTTATTTTCCAGATAATACTATTTCATGTTTTCGTTTTGTTCTTCTTTGCATCTCCGTGCTGTTGATTGCTGGCAGTCTCTTTTAGACACTTTCTGTGTACATCTACTTCCTATACAGTATATATTATTCCTATAATCAAAACTTCAGATTTTAACAGACTTAAAGAAAAAATCTTTCTTTCTTTCTTTCTTTCTTTCTTTCTTTCTTTCTTTCTTTATTTCTTCCTTTCTTTTTTTCTTTCTTTATTTCCTTCTTTCTTTTTCTCTCTCTCTCTCTCTCTCTCTCTCTTTCTTTCTTTCTTTTTTTTCTTTCTTTCTTTCTTTCTTTCTCTCTTTCTTTCTCTCTTACTTTCTTTCTTTCCTTCTTTCTTTCTTTCTTTCTTTCTTTCTTTCTTTCTTTCTCTCTTTCTTTCTTTCTCTCCTTCCTTCCTTCTTTCTCTCTCTTTCTTTCTTTCTTTCTTTCTTCCTTTCTTTCTTTTTCTTTCTTTCTTTCTTCTTGCACATCAAGAAAAAAAAGTGTTAAATACCTATGCACTGCCCAAATTCCATGCAAGGTAAGGTACATACAAGGGCATACCACTCTGTACTTCCTATATAGTATATATTATTCCTATAATGAAAACTTCAGATTTTAACAGACTTCAAGAAAAATCTTTCTTTCTCTCTCTCTCTCTCTCTCTTTCTTTCTTTTTTTTCTTTCCTTCTTTCTTTCTTTCTTTCTTTCTTTCTTTCTCTCTTTATTTCTTTCTTTCTTTATTTCTTTCCTTCTTTGTCTCTTTCTCTCTTTCTTTCTTTCTTTCTTTCCCTCCTTCCTTCCTTCTTTCTCTCTCTTTCTTTCTTCCTTCCTTTCTTTCTTTTTCTTTCTTTCTTTCTTCTTTCACATCAAGAAAAAAAAAGTGTTAAATACCTATGCACTGCCCAAATTCCATGCAAGGTAAGATGCATACAAGGGCATACCACTCTGTAGTGATCCCATATTTAACATAAAATTAACATGTGCTGATATCTTGTGCAACTATTTACTCTATGTCATCCTGTATGAGAAGCATAAATCTCTTCAACTAAGATAAAGGTTGTATCCTAATCCCTAATAATCATGGTCTAAAGGAATTAAGAAAAAGCACAGTCCCAGGCTACAGATCCGGTCCCAATACTGATGAATTACCTTTTTTTCATGCAGGTCTCTCATTAGCCACTGAACCAGACAGGTACAGCCAATCCTATTAGACCTGTAATTGTAAATAATATAATTATTGAGCTACTTAAAGTATGATAACAGAATTACACTACAGTTACTGTAAATAAATAGCTGGAACTCATTCCTGAATTTATTTAGACAGTAAGATCTGAAAAAGCTTCTTCCAAGGTTTAAACCAAAGGCTGCTGTTGCACATTCTAAAATACAGTCACATTACAAGGAAAAAAACTGTCAACCTTTTCAACACAGAGAAACCCTTGAAATTATTTTCTGTTCTTAGGTAACCCCTGCTAAAGATTAGTATATCTACAACTCATGATAATTTAGTGCGATGGTCATTGAGAAGAGATAAATTTGCTGCGCCTGACTTTTTGCCTCAATTTATAGACCAGACGGGAGCTACCCTGTCTCTCAAAGGTGAAGAGTACTCTAATAAAATCAATCCGAAGGTAGCGATGGAGAAACTTCTGGAATTGGTGAAGACTCTTTACCCCAGGGCAGACTTCACAAAATTGGAAACCTGAGGATTACACCTATAAGGGAGCACAAGAAGGTTCTGGAATATGAGCAATCGGGAGCAGCAGCAGATGACTGATATGTCCCCAGGCTGTGGTACTACAACAGCCTGCAGTTTTTGTCTGACCAAACCAAACCCAAGCCATCACTGTCAACACTCCGTTGCACAATTGGGGAGTGGAAAAATTTCCCCCAAAACCCATTTTTCTGATTTTGAATCTCCACCCCCACAGCCACCACAGCAACCCCACCCACTCCAGCAACATGGTGGACTGGGGATTTTCAGCCCTACAATTACTAATTTGCTTTTTGTTGATTTTTTAAAATTTGATTTTATGTTTTATACTTTATTTCTTTTTGTATGCGTAGAATGCACTTTTTGGTTAAGTTATTTAATTTAGATTTGGATGGCAAATAACTTGTCTAATGTTTTTTATTTATTTTTTTGAATAATGCACAATAAAAAAAATGTGTAGAAAAATACTTAGCTTGTATTTTACTTCAAATGACAGTTGGGAGTAGCCTGAAACATTTAAAAAATACAATGTAAAATTAACAAGCGACACCAACAAAATATATAAAAAAACTACGGGATAATGGTGTTGTGTTTACTTTTTTACCATTATACTTACCATTTTACTTATTTACTATTTTACCAAAAAAATAAAAAACTGAATAATATTATTCTGTATATCACTAGAAAAAAAAGCCTTTTTTAATACGTTTGGCAGAACTCCATCAGTATCACCAGCAAAGCAGCTTCATTATTATCCCAGTAAAGAAGAAGAGAATGTGCGTTGCATTTTGACATTTTATAACTTGCAGCGTCACGAATGTTAATTCTCCATTATGAACACTAGTTTTACAAGACTGACCTCTTCCGGCTCGTCCTTGCTTCCGAGCATGCGTGTTTGTCCAACAGACTTGTGTACACACGCTCGGATAATCCCACAACTGACCGTTGTCAGCGGAAAATTTATAAACCTGCCATCCAACATTTGTCCATGGAAAGTTGGCCAACAATTGTCTGATGGAGGATACAAATGGTCGGATTTTCCACCAATAGCCTGTCATCACACAATTCCCATTGGAAAATCCGATCGTGTGTACGAGGCTTTAGTAAAACCTTGTTCAGACATCAGACCATTTATGTCATTTTATAAATGAAGAATGAGGATCTGGACAGCCACACTCCAATATAAACGTCTTAATTGTATAAAATAACAAAAGTTCAAACAACAGCAGGGTACAGGATGAATTAACTGATGCGTTTCACTCTCTTAATAGTGCTCAATCATAGCTACACAACTACAAATTTTGCCATAAATATATACTAGTATAACATGAATCATGTGATAAGTTATATGTTTGTGGTAAAACTTTGTGGTTGTGTAGCTATGACTCAGCACTATTAAGAGTGTGAAATGCGTCAGTAATTAATCCTGTACCCTGATGTTGTTTGAAATTTTGTTATTTTATACAATAAAGGCGTTTATATTGTTGTGCGGCTGTCCAGATCCTCCTTCTTCATTGCTACATGCTTAGCCTGTACCTGCTACTTCCACCTCGAGGAGAGTGTCATTTTCAACACACCCACCTGGAGCAGTGATATTTTCTTTCCCTTGCTTTTGGACTTTGTTTATGTAATTGTATAATCACTAAAAATATACAGTATGCAAAAACAGAAAACAATTGCATCTTTAGTGCAATCCATAATATCCCTCTTTATTTCCAACCAAAAAATACATTCTTAAAAAAATTAAAAACGGTAATAAAGTAATCCTGTGGTGCATATTTAAAAAAGATAGTGGGAACTGACTTTGAGAAAACCATTTTCTATGTGGTTATCCTTCTATGTCATTGATGTGTCAGAGCAGTTCTGCATGGAAGCCAAGGCATAATTATAATCTTTTCATGTGTCATAACACATCTCTAATTGGCATGAGTTTCCTGAAACAGAATTTTTCACGCAGGCTTTCAGAACCAGAAAAGGGATATAGCCAGGCGCCCATACAAACAGCTCTTGGCAAAGAGTGAGAAAACTGCCTGGGCAAGGGCCAAACAAACACCCACGGAGACACTTAAAGGCTTGCCGCCTGTTCATTTCCTTCTTCTAAACTGACAATACGACACTGGATTAAGTGCCACTAATTTAATAAAACTCCTCTCATGAACATGTTACTCTGTATGAAAGCATTAAAGAACATGAATGATCAGCCTCAGGGAAACTAAGAATCAAAGTTCTCCAGATTCCAAGCATCTAAGGCATAATAATCACATTGCACAGCATAGGCACAACATCTTTAGATCTAACCATATAGGAAAACGCAAATACAATGAGACGCATGAATAACCAGATGAACGATGTTCAGCATTTTGCTCGGCGGAAAATCATATAGCAGCCATTCTCAAATTCTGAAAACCTCATTTGCAAGACAGTTCATAGTAATAGAGTGTTGTACTGTGTTAGCCATCCATGGAAGCATAAAAATGTACAGCTAAAGTGATATATTTAATTAACCATCTGAAGAGATTAAGGAGCTGGCTACTAAAGGAGTAATTTCTTCCCTAGACTATGTTCTTTTTTAATAAGGTGTCCTGGGTCCAACAACAACAAAAAAAAAGAAAACTGTGAGATCATATATCAGAGTTTTCTGTGCTTGATTTATACTTCAAGATCACCTTTAGGAAGGGTAATTCATTACAAAATTGACCCTGAAATATCACAGAACCATAACTCTCTGTGTGAAAGTGATTTCTGTATTTGGGAACCACGTGCCTCTACTATTTTCTTGTGGCTTCCTTTTTACATTTGTGTAAGCAGCTTTGAGTCACACAAAAAAGATGAAATCTGCATCTCAAGGTTCCCTACAGAAATAAATTATGCTTTTCAACCATGAACAAATATTGTAGATCCATAACAGCTAAAGAATCACATGGTGGGAAAGCTTGCAATGGTATCAGTAATTTGTATAATTAATCAGTTTTTGAACACCCAACATACAGTGCCTTGAAAATTTATTCATATCTCTTGACATTTTCCACATTTTGTCATGTTACAGTCAAAAATTTAATTGTAATTTATTGGGATTTTACAAATAAATATGTGAAAAGTGTGGCGTGCATTTATTTTCAGCCCCCCCTTAGTCAATACTTTGTAGAACCACCTTTCACTGCAATTACAGCTGCAAGTCTTTTTGGGGATGTCTCTACGAGCTTTGCACATCTAGCGAGTGACATTTTTCCCCATTCTTCTTTGCAAAATAGCTCAAGCTCTGTCAGACTGGATGGAGAGCATCTGTGAACAGCAATTTTCAAGTCTTGCCACAGATTCTTAATTGGATTTAGGTCTAGACTTTGGCCGGACCATTCTAACACATGAATATGCTTTGATCTAAACCATTCCATTGTAGTTCTGGCTGTATGTTTAGAGTCGTTGTCGTGCTGGAAGGCTCAAGTCTTTTGCAGACTCTAACAGGTTTTCTTCTAAGAATGCCCTCCATTTGGCTCCATCCATCTTCCTATCAATTCTGAGCAGCTTCCCTGTCCCTGCTGAAGAAAACCATCCCCACAACATGATTCTGCTGATGGTGTGCTCAGGGTGATGTGCAGTGTTAGTTTTCTGTCACACATAGCATTTTGCTTAAAGTTAAATTTTGGTCTCATCTGACCAGAGAACCTTCTTCCACATGTTTGCTGTGTCCCCTACATGGCTTATCGCAAACTGCAAACAGGACTTCATATGGCTTTCTTTCAACAATGGTTTCTTCTTGCCACTCTTCCATAAAGGGCAGATTTGTGGAGTTTACGACTAATAGTTGTTCTGTGGACAGATTCTCTCACCTAAGCTGTGGATCTCTGCAGCTCCTCCAGAGTTACCATGGGCCTCTTGGCTGCTTCTCTGAATAATGCTCTCTTTGCCCGGTCTGTCAGTTTCAGGTGGACGGCCATGTCTTGCTAGGTTTGCAGTTGTGCAGTTGTGCCATACTCTTTCCATTTTCAGATGATGGATTAAACAGTGCTCTGTGACATGTTCAAAGCTTAGGGTATTTTCTTTTTATAACCTAACCCTGCTTTAAATGTCTCTAAAACTTTATCCCTGACCTGTCTGGTGTGTTCCTTGGCCTTCATGATGCTGTTTATTCAATAAGGTTCTCTAACAACCCTCTGAGGTCTTCATAGAACAGCTGTATTTATATTTGTATTTTGTATTTATACTGAATTGGAATTACACACAGGTGGACTCCATTTACTAATTAGGTGACTTCTGAAGGCAGTTGGTTTCACTAGATTTTAGTTAAGGGTATCAGAGTAAAGGGGGTTGAATACAAATGCATGCAACACTTTTCACATATTTATATGTAAAACATTTTGAAAACCATTTATCATTTTCCTTCCACTTCACAATTATGTGCCACGTTGTGTTGGTTTATCACATAAAATCCCAATATTTATGTATTTGGTTGCAACATGACAAAATGTGGAAAATGTCAAGGTGTATGAATACTTTTTCAAAGTACTGTACATACCCCAAAATACCTGTTTTAGCTTTTTCCAGCCTATGCTGATATCACAAACTTGCTGAACCCAGGAAATTCTAAGGAATAGGTGTTTTTTTCCAAAACCCCTGATGGTGGAGATAGGTTATCTGTATCCTACTTCTAGGTTGCTACCCCAGACTACAATGGACTAAGTACAGCGCGGCATTTAGAGGGCCCAGGGGACTGAAGACTGTACAGCATACAAGATTTCCAGGAGCAGGATATGGCTTAACGTGTAGGATTTTCAGAGATTGGTAAGCGGAATAAACATCTAAGCACAGGGTACTACTCAATATGCAGGATTTCTAGGTACAAGTGAGCAAAGTGCCACTCAGAATGCAGGTATACTAGGGCAGGTGAGCAGAGTGTGAGTGCATAGCACATGTTCCAGGGACTGGGTACTGCTCAGAATGCAGCCCTACACTGTCAGTGGCAGCATGTCCCCGAGACACAGCTTGCCACTGATGGGGGTGAACAGCCAATGGGCATGACTGTTTACCACGTAATCAGCCGTGAGCCAGTCATGGCTGATCACAGATGGTACTTTCCACATGGACACGGTCAGGAGCATGCTGCGCAGGCATATCAGTGGTGTTTCCAGGAATGGTAAGCAGCCAGTGGCCAGTGACTGTTTACCACGTGATCACAAAATGTAAACACAGATATGTAACTGGCTGTTACTGGCTTTTTTCTCCTCATACATCGTTTCCAATGTGAGGAGAGAAGAGCCAAGTGTAGGGATGAGCCGAACACCGGCCCCCCCCCCCGGTTTGGTTCGCACCAGAACTTTCGAACGGACCGACAATTCAAACGAACTTTAGAACCCCATTGAAGTCTATGGGACTCGAACGTTCGAACTAAAAAGTGCTCATTTTAATTGCTAATATGCAAGATATTGTCCTAAAAAGGGTTTGGGGACCTCGCTCCTGCCCCAGGGGACATGGATCAATGGCCACATTTTTTTTTAAATGGCTGTTTTTTCGGGAGCACTGATTTTAATGACGTTTAAAGTAAAAAAAAAAAGTGAAATATTCCTTTAAATATTGTACCTGGGGGTGTATATAGTATGCCTGTGAAGTGGCAATTGTTTCCCATGTTTAGAACAGTCCTTGCACAAAATGAGATTGAAAGGAAAAAAAGTCATTTAAAACTGCTTGCGGTTTTAAAGTAATATCTGGTTACGGCAATACGGATGAAAATCATTGAAATCATTGAGAAAAAAATGGCATGGGTAGCACCCCTGCCCATTACCAGCCCCTTTGGGTCTTGTATGGATATTAAGGGGAACCTCGTTCCCAAATTAAAAAAAGTAAAAGCATGGGGCAACCAGGCCCTATATACTCAGAACATCAGTATACAGGCGGTGAAAACAAGACAGGGACTGTGTAGGTTTGTTGTGTTAAGTAGAATCTGTTTGTAATTTTGAACTGGTACATTTTTAAAGTGTAGCTTCAGTCAAAAAAATCGATTTTTAAGCTTTTTGGAAAACATAGGGAAGGGTTATCACCCCTGTTTTTTCATCTCCCTTCCTGTTGTCTCCTTCCATTTGCAAGTAGGAGACTTTTGTAAGTTGGATTTTTGAAAGTAGGGGCCTGCCCTATATGCTCCGCAGAAATGTGGGCCTAAGGTGTTAGTGTTGCCACAACACTGTAAGCCCTCAAAGTGACTCTTGGTGGGCGCTGGAGTGCCCTGCTGTAAACAATTATATCAAGAATTGTAATTACATTCCATTGTTGAACAGTGGTAGAAAAATTGGGCCTTTGGTGGTTGTGGTGGTGGTGGTGATGCTGGTGCCACAACACTATAAGTCCTCACAGTTACTCTTGGTGGGCACAGGAACGGGCCCCACTGTTAAATATTATATCAAGAATTGTAATTACATGCCCCTGTTAAACAGGGCCTGAAAAATTGTGCCTTAGGCACTGGTGCTGGTGCCACGACACTGCAACCTCTCCCAGATACTCTAGTTGGAGTGCAGGAATGAGCCATGCTGCAAAGTATTGCATCAAAAATTGTAACTACATGCTCCTGTTAAACAGGGTCTGAAAAATTGGGCCTTAGCCATTGGTGGCGTCACCCAGAACTAAAAATGTTTTTCCAAGCTATCAGCAGGATCATTGAGGAGGAAGAGGATAGTCATTCAACATAACAGGACAGTCACTCAACATCAGCATGGGCAGTCTTGAAGGGATGTGACATTTCAAAGAAAATTATTTGGTTACATCAGCTTCAGGTGCTTGGTAGCTGGTGGTGATCCAAGACTGATTCCTCTTTATGAAGGTCAGTCGATCAACCGAGTCGGTGGACAGGCGCACCCTGTGATCAGTTACAAAGCCTCCAGCAGCACTGAAGGTGCGTTCTGAAAGAACACTGGATGCAGGACAGGCCAGTAGCTCAATTGCATACTGTGCAAGGCCAGTGATCCATCCTCAAGACCCAGTAAGCCAGAGGATTTTCAGTGGGAAAGGTGTCCAAGTGTAACCTTGCCCCTAGGTATTCCTGCACCATGTAAATAAGACGCTGACAATGGTTGCTGGAACCGATCATACCTTGGGGCTGCAGACTAAAAAATTGTCTGAACGCATCGGTCAGGCGGCCACCTTCTCCACCACTCCTTCTGTGACTGACCGAAGCCTCAGCAGCACGTTGTCCAGGACCAGGAGTTTGTAACCTCCCAGTCTCTGGGTGTGCATTGCACAGACCTTTCAGCAAGTCCTCCCGGAGATGTCTCATCCTCTGCTTCCTCTGCGACAGCAAGATAAGGTCTGCAACCTTACCCTTGTACCATGGATCAAGGAGAGTGGCCAGCCAGTAATGGTCCCTCTCCTTGATCCAAAGTATTGAGGATCCTTCCACAGGCTTTGCAGGATCAGGGAGGCCATGCAGCGTAGGTTAGCTGAGGCATTCGGTCCAGAGTCCTCTGGGTCACTAAGGATAACATGATCTGCAGCCACCTCCTCCCAGCCACGTACAAGTCCACATGTTTCTTGTAAACTGTAAATCATCCCTAAAAGACTGCTGCTGCTGATTCTGAGTGCCAGCTCCATGCTGACACAAGCCTCATCCTCATCCTCTTCCTGTGTGGTGGGTGGCACAGCAGGAACACTGTCTGGATAAAGGGGGCCTTGAGAGGCAAGGAAGTCTTCCTCTTCCTGCCTCTGTTCTGCCTCAAGTGCCTTGTCCATTATTCCATGCAGCTTATGCTCCAACAGGTGGACAAAAGGTACAGTGTCACTGATGCATGCACTGTCACTGCTCACCATCCTCGTGGCCTCCTCAAATGGTGACAGGACAGTGCATGCATCCCTGATCATGCTCCACTGGCGTGGTGAAAAAATGGAGCTCCCCTGACCCTGTCCTGGTGCCGTAGTCACACAGGTACTCATTGATGGCCCTCTGCTGCGTGTGCAGGTGCTGCAGCATGGCTAACGTTGAGTTCCACCTGGTGGGCATATCACATATAAGGCGGTTCTTGGGCAGGTTCAACTCCTTTTTCCTGCTACATACCTCCTAGATAGTCTTGCCAACCCAACATAGCTGCCTTCTGACTCGGGATCAGCAAGTATTCCCCCTTTCACCACACAGCCAGGTTTGCAGGCCAATACTATTTCTCAGAAATGTATTGTTTTTATCTATATTTGCCTGACACTTTGCTGCAATTTATCGTGGACCAGACCAATCTATATGCCTAGCCGCATATTGCCAACAACCCCCAATCATCATATGCCCATCCGTTTGAGTGTAGAGATTTGACTTTGGAGGAGTTCAAATTGTTTATGGGCCTCACCATAAACATGGGGCTTACAAAAAATGAAGGACATGCCTACTTGTCCACCAACCCCATCAACCATATGCACATTTTCTGCCGTAATGCCCTGGTCCCGATATGAGATGATTATGCGCTTCCTTCACTACAGCAACACCACCCAGTGCCCTCCCCGAAATTATCCAAATTCTGACAAATTATGTAAAATTTGTTTACCTTTAAATTTTTTCCCCCAAAGATTTTCAGAAATGTCCTCGATCAGTGTATGATGTGGATCATGCCTGCCGCATGAACTGACCACACCTCTACCTGCTACCTGTACTATGGAAATAATTACCGTATATACTCGAGTATAGGCCGACCCGAATATAAGCCGAGGCCCCCAATTTACCCCCAAAAAACTGGCAAACTTATTGACTCGTGTATAAGCCGAGGGTGAGACATGCCTGTCCATCCCTGTGTGTGTGTCCGTCCATCCCTGTGTGTCCGTCCATCCCTGTGTGTCCGTCCATCCCTGTGTGTCCGTCCATCCATCCCTGTGTGTGTGTGTGTCCATCCATCCATCCATCCCTGTGTGTGTGTGTCTCCATCCATCCATCCATCCATCCCTGTGTGTGTGTGTCTCCATCCATCCATCCCTGTGTGTGTGTGTCTCCATCCATCCATCCATCCCTGTGTGTGTGTATCCATCCATCCCTGTGTGTGTGTGTGTCTCCATCCATGTGTGTGTGTGTGTGTGTGTGTGTGTGTGTGTGTGTGTGTGTGTGTGTGTGTGTGTGTGTGTGTGTGTGTGTGTGTGTGTGTGTGTCCAGCCTACCTGTGTCCCGAGCCTTTGTCCCGAGCCTCCGTCCCGTGCCTTGCCTCCTTGCCTCCGTCCCGTGCCGTGCCTTGCCGCCGTGCCTTGCCTCCGTCCCGTCCCGTCCCGTCCCGTGCCGTGCCGTGCCTTGCCTTGCCTCCGTCCCGTGCCCTCTTCGTCGGCGCCTCGGCGGCCATTGTAAAATTCAAAAGCTGCGCCGCCGCCTTCGCCTGTGATAGGCGGAACACTGAATTTCCCAGCAGCCTGTGTTCCGCCTATCACGGACATCGTATCATCCTCGTCCGTAGTACGAGGATGATACGATGTCCGTGATAGGCGGAACACAGGCTGCTGGGAAATTCAGTGTTCCGCCTATCACAGGCGAAGGCGGAGCCGGAGGCGCGGCTTTTGAATTATAGAATGGCCGCTGTCTGTCTGCTCGACACGCTGATCGAGCGGGCAGACAGCGATGACTCGAGTATAAGCCGAGGGGGGCACTTTCAGCCTCAAAAAAGAGGCTGAAAATCTCGGCTTATACTCGAGTATATACGGTAGTTGTAGCAAAAGGCAGTATGTTTATAAAGGGCTGGAGAGCGGTACAATAATGAGTGTCTACAGGTAACAGTGTACCAGGACCAATATTATGACTGTGCTGGCTGTCCTTGCCTGGACAAATCCTATGGACAAATGCTTTGGCTGTGCTGACAATATCCCTGTACTGACTATAGACAAAATTCATGCCTGCTGCCTGGATAATTACTATTGTTGTCACTAAGCACATCCCTGCCTGCTGCCTGAACCAATGCTCTACTCTGTGGACACTACTAAAACCACAGGTAATACTCTTTTTTCTTACCCTTTCCTCAATAGAATTTATTTTGGAGTATAATTCTTGGTAGGTATAAAACTCTTTTTTTTTTTTTTTTTTAAACATATTTTATTCAGAAAAGGTTTAAAAGTACAGACGAACAGAAATTTCCAACAACAGTTAGGATACATACACGGCCGAGTTACAGAGCAATAAGGTGTACAAAATATAGAAACATTCTGAAAATCACAAGACCAGATCTGCGTAGGAGAAAACCCTGACTAGGAGCTCGTCCGGTGGATAAGCAGAATACGAACTATCAGGTAGGGTCCTGAACATGTTACTTTGAAAGGAATTGTCCCAGGGTTATCGTAAGGGTCAAGGGACTCATAATATATTACGGTGGGTCAAGCCATATGAGAACAAGGGGTTAGTGTGTGTATTGGGACATGGCAAGGGAGACCTAGGAGGGGATCCACCTAGGATGAGGAGGGCTATGTGTTGTTGGGGGTATGTGGTGTTTACGGGGGCTAAGATGTGTGAATGTCTGTTTTGGGACGGTTTGAAATAAAATTAGGGTGAGGGAAAGGGGAAGGGGGGAAAAGGAGAGAAAGAGAAGGAGGGAATGAAGAGAGAAAGAGAGAGAAAAAAAAAAAAAGGGGGGGGGAAGAAGGGTAAGAAGGGATCACGTCGAGGGGGAGGTGTCCCCCTTCCCCGTGACCCCCCCCCCCCGAAGCAGAGCAGTGGTCATGTAAAGGTATAAAACTCTTAACACCCCTGTTAAAATGTCAGGTTTCTGTGATGTAAAAAAATGAGACAAAGATAAATCATTTCAGAACCTTTTCCACTTTTAATATGACCTATAAACTGTACAACTTAATTAAAAAACAAGCTGAAATCTTTTAGAGGGGGAAGTAAAAAAATAATAATAATAATAATTTGGTTGCATAAGTGTGCACACCCTTTTACACTGTAACTGGGGATGTAGTACACACCTGCCATCGTTTAAAGTGCCTTTGATAAATAAAGTTCAGCTGTTCTAGTAGGTCTTTCCTGACATTTTCTTAGTCGCATCCTACAGCAAAAGCCATGGTCCACAGAGAGCTTCCAAAGCATTAGATGGACCTCATTGTTAAAAGGTAATGGTCAGGAGAAGGGTACAAATGAATTTCCAAGTCATTAGATATATGCAGACAGTCATCATCAAGTGGAGAAAATATGGCACAAAAGTGACATTAACAAGAACTGGATGTCCCTCCAAAATTGATGAAAAACGAGAAGAAAACTGGTCAGGTTGCCAAGAGGCATACATCAAAATTAAAGGAGCTTCAGTAATATCTGGCAAATACTGGCTGTGTGGTACATGTGACAACAATCTCCCGTATTCTTCATATGTCTGGGCTATGGGGTAGAGTGGCAGGATGGAAGCTTTTTCTTAGGAAGAAAAACATCCAAGCCTGGCTAAATTTTGTAAAAACACATCTGAAGTCTCCCAAAAACATGTGGAAAAATGTGTTATGGTCTGATGAAACCAAGGTTGAACTTTTTGGCCATAATTCTAAAAGATATGTTTGGCAAAAACAACACTGCACATCAGCAAAAGAACACCATATCCACTGTGAAGAATGGTGGTGGCAACATCATGCTTTGGGGCCTTGGTCAAGGTAGAGGGAATTATGAACAGTTCCAAATACCAGTTAATATTGGCACAAAACCTTCAGGCTTCTGCTAGAAAGTATACACCCAAATCAACAAAGGTATGGCTTTACCAGAACAAGATTAAAGTTTTAGAATGGCCCAACCAAAGCCAAGACCTGAATCCCATTGAAAATCTGTGGGGTGATCTGTAGACGGCTGTGCACAGGAGATGCCTTCGCAATCTGACAGATTTGGAGTGTTTTTGCAAAGAAGAGTGGGCAAATATTGTCAAGATGTGCCATGCTGATAGACTCATACTCAAAAAGAGTGCTGTAATAAAATCAAAAGGTGCTTCAACAAAGTATTAGTTTAAGGGTGGGCACACTTATGCAACCATATTATTTTATTTTTATTTCCCTCCACCTAAAATATGTAAATTTGTTGTTCAATTGAGTTGCATAGTTTATAGGTCACATTAAAGGTGGAAAAAGTTCTGAAATGATTTATCTTTTTATCTATCTCATTTTTTTACATCACAGAAACCTGACATTTTAACAGGGGTGTGTAGACTTTTTAAATCCACTGTACATGCTATGCGTTAGAAATATGAAGGACCTTCAAAAATGATAGGTTGTCAGGAAATTAGATGTGTAATGTATGCTTCTAGAATGCCTGAAGGTGCTACTTGGATGTTGGGTTCACGTTTTCTGAAAACTTGTGGAAAAAAATTAACCGTTCAAAAGACTCATAATGCCTCAGACTATACGTCGAGGTTTTTACTTTCCAAATGGGGTAATTTTGTGGGCGTTTTCAATGCCCTGGTGCTCCTGGGCCTTCAAAAGTGTGATTGGTTGTCATAAAATGATACGTGTAATTTATGCTCCTAGAACTCTTGGAGGTGATACTTGGATGTTGTACCTCTGTATGTGGCCAGATTGTGTAAAAGTCTTACACATGTGGTATCGCCATACTCAGGAGGAGTAGGATAATCTATTTTGTAGTTGTAAGTGTGCATACGCTATGCAAGAAAAAAAAAAATTAATTTTGAAAAGAATTGTGGGAAAAAATTAAAACTTCAAAAAACTCACCATGAAACTTACTAAATACCTTGGAATGTCGTTTTTACAAAAAGGGGTAATTTGTGGGGTATTTTAACTTTTCTGGCTTGTTAGTGTCTCAAGAAATTAGATAGGCATTCAGTACATCAGGTGTGATCAATTTTCAATGATTGGCACCATAGTGTGTAAACCTTTAAAAAGACCAAATAATATACACTGATTTGGGTTATTTTTACCAAAGGTATGTAGCAGTATGAATGTTGGCCAACATTTATGAAGAAAAATTGCTAACGTTTATGACAGAAACAAAGAAAAATGCTTTTTTTTAAATAAAATGTTCAACCTTTTTTTATTTATTGCACAAAAAAACCAGTAGTGATTAATAGGGATGAGCCTAACACCCCCCGGTTCGGTTCGCACCAGAACTTTTGAACGGACCGAAAATTCGTACGAACTTTAGAACCCCATTGAAGTCTATGGGACTCGAACGTTAGAAATAAAAAGTGCTAATTTTAATGGCTAATACGCAAGATATTGTCCTAAAAAGGGTTTGGGGACCTGGCTCCTGCCCCAGGGGACATGGGTCAATGCCTAAAATGTAGGGATGGCTGAACGGTTCGCCCGGCGGTCGTTTTACTGAGAATTTCGGCGGTTCGCAGTCCGCCCGATCGGCGGACTATTGCCGCCGTTTGCCCGGCGGACTTCCGTGTTTACTGTGTAAAAGAACTTTGACCTATGATGACACATCCATCATGGGGTACAGGACAGCCAATTGAGACATTACAGCACATGGACACTTGGACATTCCCCCTAACTTATAAATAGACCCGATCCGGTGGTAATTTTACATTCTTTCTTCTGTCACTATAGGGAGAGGTTGCTGCGTGGAGCAGGGAGAGACTGCAGTGACCCAAATCGCTAGCTATTTGGTCCACAAAAGTTCTTTTCAGGACTGGTATAGGTGTTAGGTGTAGTTCAGGATATAGGTTTGAGGCACTGCTGTGCTAATGATTTTTGCAGCAGCCTGTCTTTTGTCAGTGTAGAGAGAGGGACAGGATGCTGTGTGCTGCAGGGACAGTCAGTTTAATCATTAGCTGTTACTATTAGGTCCACAAAAGTGCTATTCAAGTTATTGTTCCAGAAGCCTCTGTTTTGTCAGTTTAAATAGGGACAGGCAGGAAGCTGTGTGTGAGGCAGTGAGGGACAGTCAGTTTAATCAGTAGCTGTTACTATTAGGTCCACAAAGGTTCTTTTCAGGACTGGTATGGTAATAGGCTTGTACACGTATTATATTCTTTCTTCCAAATATAGAAAGAATATTATACTTGACTGCTGCCCTTCTGCTGCAGTAGTCCTTTATCAGTATAGGGACTGAGGTACAGTCTGCTAATCATTCACAACCTACTTGTTCTACAAAGGTCCTTATAAGGACCGGTAAGGTATAGGGTACTACAGTACATAGGGTTGAGTGAGGTACAGTCTGCTATTCCTTAAGGACTGGTATAGGTCCACAATACATAGGGTTGAGGTGCACTACTGCTGACTGCTGCCCTACTGCTGCAGTAGTCATTTATCAGTATAGGGACTGAGGTGCAGTCTGCTAATCATTCACAACCTACTTGTTCCACAAAAGTCCTTATAAGGACTGGTAAGGTATAGGGTACTACAGTACATAGGGTTGAGTGAAGTACAGTCTGCTATTCCTTAAGGACTGGTATAGGTCCACAATACATAGGGTTGAGGTGCACTACTGCTGACTGCTGCCCTTCTGCTGCAGTAGTCCTTTATCAGTATAGGGACTGAGAGTTTTGTCACAGGGTCATTTAAAAAATGACAGGCAGAGGAAGAGGCAGGCCCTTCCGCAGGGGTGGTAGGGGTAGGGCAGGAGCAACAGGCTTGAGCCAAAGTGGGAAGTTGCAGAAGGTGCGTTCAATTACTTTAAAGGATGCACCAGACTTGGTTGAGTGGCTCACTCAGCCTTACTCTTCTGCACCCTCCTCATCCTCTCGATCTGCACCCTCTTCTTCACTCTCTGCTATGTGCACCCCCAAAGACACTACCACCAACAACACCACCACCACCACATACCTTCCGCTTGAGTCACAGGAATTATTTTCCGATCCATATCAAGACATTTCTGATGCGCAGCCACTCTTGGTATTGGATCAGGAAGAGGAGGTAGCAACAACTGCCACTCAGCAGTCTGACGACAGTACCCAGATCAGCCCAAGGAGGAGGTTGGTCCCCGCTGTTGCTGCCTACTCCGAGATCTCTACTTATAGCGGTGGGGAAGGTGATGTCAATGATGACGTGTCTAGTGATGTCACGTGGGTGCCCACAAGAGAGGAAGAGGAGGGGAGTTCAGGGAGATAGGGAGATATGGACCAGCAGATAGGGATGAGAAGCAGGAATAACTTACATTGCATAGGAGGGACAAAGCAGACTGCAAATGTATCAGGAGCGAGTTATCGACCATGTACGGTCACATCTGGTGCTCCCAGGACACCGGCACATGGCTCCGCAGTGTGGGCTTTTTTTAACGTGTCCGCTGCTGACAATAGCGTTGCCATCTTCAATCTTTGCAGTCAACGCATTAGTCGCGGTAAGCCCAACACTCACCTAGGGATGACCGCCTTAAGAAGGCACATGAGCTGCCATCACCGAGCCCAGTGGGATCACCAGAACACACAAAGCCACAATCCAGGCTCTCACCGTCCAGCCTCGTCTTCTACTTCTCCTTCTTCTCTCTCCTCACAATTGTCCTCCACTCCACCTTCCATCACGCCAAGCTCACGTTTTTCTGCAAAAAGGCAGGCTTCTGTGGGCCTAATGTTCGAGCGTAAAGAAATGATGACGCCGGATAACCCTCTTGCCCAGCGGTTGACGGCTGGCTTGTCAGAACTGATAGCCCGCCAACTACTGCCATATAAACTGGTGGACTCGGAGGCCTTTCGAAAATTTGTGGCCATTGGAACACCACAATGGAAGGTCCCAGGAAGGAAGTATTTCTCAGAGAAGGGCATCCCAGAGCTATATGGCCATGTTTATCGGCAAGTAAATGTATCTCTGGCACACAGTGTCGGTGCCAAGATACATCTGACCACAGACACGTGGTCTAGCAAACACGAGCAGGGAAGGTATATCACTTTTACTGCCCTCTGGGTGAACCTTCTGACGGCCGTCAAGCATGTAACCCGTGGCACCCGTGTAGATTTGGTTTTACCGCCACGGATTGCATGCAGGCCTGGCTCTTCTTCTCCTCCTCCTCCTACTCCATCCTCCTTCCTCTCCTCCTCGGCTGACTCCTCCTTTTCTGCTGCTAGCGTCTCTTCCGCTGCGCCGCCCAAGCTCCCCAGAACCTATTCGACATGCCAGGTGAGACGTTGCCATGCCGTGCTGCATCTGTTGTGCCTGGAAGCCAAGAGCCACACTGGCCCGGCACTCCTTTCAGATTTGCGTTCACAGGCAGATCAGTGGCTAACACCACTCAATTTGACAGTTGGTAAAGTGGTGTGTGACAACGGTGCCAATCTGCTTAGCGCATTGAAACAGGGCAAAATTACGCACGTGCCATGCATGGCACATGTCTTAAACTTGGTCGTGCAGTGATTCGTTGTCAAATACCCTGGGGTCCAGGACATCTTGCGGCAGGCAAGGAAAATCTCGGCCCATTTCAGAAGATCTTACACGGCCATGGCTCGCCTTGCTGACATTCAGCGGCGACACAATCTGCCGGTCAGACGTCTTATTTGCGATTGCCCGACGCGATGGAACTCAACCTTCTATATGCTTGATAGGTTGCTCCAGCAGAAACATGCAGTTAACGTCTACCTGTATGAACTCTGCGGCAGAACAGGTTCTGGGAAACTGTTTTTTTTTCTCACTGTGCCAGTTTCTGCTCATGCGCGATGCATGCAGACTTCTGCGGCCATTTGATGAGATCACCAAACGGGTCAGTCGCAGCCATGGCGCCATCAGTGACATGGTACCTTATGCCTTCTTTATGGAGCATGCATTGCGTCGTGTCATTGATCAAGCTGTGGAGGAGCAGGAGCGGGAAGATGAGGAAGTCCCAATGCTGGATGAATTCCCAGGGGGGGCTACTCTATCTGAGACAAGTCAACAACAGGAGTCTGAAGAGGAATCAGAGGAGGATGGTGCCGGGGCGGATGAGGAGGAGCAAGAAGAGCATGCTTTAAACCTTTCTGGGATCCCTGTTGTTGTGCGTGGATGGGGAGAGCAGAATGAAGAGGGCGACATTATCTTGGATGATGAGCAGGAGCCAGGCCACCACACCGCTTCCAGTTTAGTGCAAATGGGGGCCTTCATACTCCAGTGTTTTAATAGGAACCCCCGTATAAAAAGCATAAGGGTCAAGGACCAGTACTGGGTAGCAAACGTACTTAGACCCCCGGTACAAACACAAAACGGCAGAAATGTTACCGCCGTCACAGAGGGCTGTCAGAATGGAGCACTTCCAGGCCTTGCTTCAAGAAATGCTGCATTCTGCTTTTGCGTGCGCTGGCAGAGGAGCAATTCCCACTCCCAGAGAAGGAGTTGTGGGTACCAATCCAACAGCGCCTGCAAGAAGAGGCCGGTTTGAAGATGTGTTGGTGACTTCGGATATGAAGTCATTCTTTCAGCCGACCCATCGACAGGTGTCACCCGGATCTAGCATCAGGGAACGCCTAGACCGTCAGGTGTCCAACTACATCGGGTTAACGGCCGATGTGGACGCTCTGAGGAGTGATGAACCCCTGGACTATTGGGTGAGCAGGCTTGACCTCTGGCCAGAGCTTGCCCAATTTGCAATCGAACTGTTGGCTTGCCCCTCGCCCAGTGTCCTGTCCGAAAGGACGTTCAGCGCAGCAGGGAGGATCATGACCGATAAGCGTACTCGCCTAGCTCACGACAGTGTTAACTACCTCACATTTCTAAAAATGAATGAGGCATGGATCTCGAAGGAATTCAACACATGTGACCAGTAGACCATGTATATGTCTATAAACAATTTTTTTTAATCGAGCACACAGACCTTCTTTCTTCATTTGGCTCACTTCCTTGTCCAAAAAAAGCACACCGTACTATATGCCCGTACCCTCCTGTTTGAAGAGGTTGAGCGATGTCATATTTCTACTGGGGCTGCTTATTATGAGGGGCTCCCACCATCCCTGTGTTGTGCTGACTTCCTCCTGGGGCTGCTTATTATGAGGGGCTCCCACCATCCCTGTGCTGTGCTGACTTCCTCCTGGGGCTGTACCTCTGCTGTGCATATTATAAGGGGCTCCCACCATCCCTGTGCTATGCTCATTATGAGGGGCTCCCACCATCCCTGTGCTGTGCTGACTTCCTCCTGGGGCTTCTTATTATGAGGGGCTCCCACCATCCCTGTGCTATGCTGACATCCTCCTGGGGCTGCTTATTATGAGGGGCTCCCACCATCCCTGTGCTGTGCTGACTTCCTCCTGGGGCTGCTTATTATGAGGGGCTCCCACCATCCCTGTGCTGTGCTGACTTCCTCCTGAGGCTGTACCTCTGCTGTGCATATTATAAGGGGCTCCCACCATCCCTGTGCTATGCTCATTATGAGGGGCTCCCACCATCCCTGTGCTGTGCTGACTTCCTCCTGGGGCTGTACCTCTGCTGTGCATATTATGAGGGGCTCCCACCATCCCTGTGCTATGCTCATTATGAGGGGCTCCCACCATCCCTGTGCTGTGCTGACTTCCTCCTGGGGCTGCTTATTATGAGGGGCTCCCACCATCCCTGTGCTATGCTGATATCCTCCTGGGGCTGCTTATTATGAGGGGCTCCCATCATCCCTGTGCTGTGCTGACTTCCTCCTGGGGCTGCTTATTATGAGGGACTCCCACCATCCCTGTGCTGTGCTGACTTCCTCCTGGGGCTTTTACCTCTGCTGTGCATATTATGAGGGGCTCCCACCATCCCTGTGCTATGCTCATTATGACATTATTATCACGGTGCTGGTGTCAGTGCTTTATGTCACGCTGCTGATGTCAGTGCTCTCTATCACGGTGCTGCTGTCAGTGCTGTATATCATGGTGCTGGTGTGAGTGCTTTATGTCACGCTGCTGATGTCAGTGCTCTCTATCATGGTGCTGGTGTCAGATCACTCTATCACGGTGCAGGTGTCATTGCTGTATGTCATGCTGCTGATGTCAGTGCTCTCTATCACGGTGCTGCTGGCAGTGCTGTATATCACGGTGCTGGTGTTAGTGCTTTATGTCACGCTGCTGATGTCAGTGCTCTCTATCACGGTGCTGGTGTCAGATCACTCTATCACGGTGCAGGTGTCATTGCTGTATGTCACGCTGCTAATGTCAGTGCTCTCTATCACGGTGCTGGTGTCAGATCACTCTATCACGGTGCAGGTGTCATTGCTGTATGTCACGCTGCTGATGTCAGTGCTCTCTATCACGGTGCTGGTGTCAGATCACTCTATCACGGTGCAGGTGTCATTGCTGTATGTCACGCTGCTGGTGATCATCTCCTGCACCCTCTTCTTTGCCTACCCTGACCTTCCCTCTCCTCAATTGCTTTCATGCGCTCCACAGTCCTGAATTGTCACAACAATTTCACATATAAAAAAAGAATGCTTGTAGTTGTCGATCCCAGATTCACCTCATACATGTGTTATGTCATTGGCCATGTGGTGGGACTGTGTTTGCACAGCTAGTAATTATTTTGTGGCTGAAAATTTGACCTGTAGGTTTGCAAAGTTCGCCTCCCATTGAAGTCAATGGGGCCTGCCACGAACGTTACGGTTCGCGAACTATCGGCCGCGTTCACGAAACGTCCCGTCGGAAGTTCGTCCATCACTACTAAATTTTTTTTAAAAACTGCCGTTTTTTCAGGAGCACTGATTTTAATGACGAATAAAGTGAAAAAAAGTGAAATATTCCTTTAAATATCATGCCTGGGGGGGGGGGGTGTCTATAGTATGCCTGTGAAGTGGCACGTGCTTCCCGTGTTTAGAACAGTCCCTGCACAAAATGACATTTAACAGAAAAAAAGTAATTTAAAACTGCTTGCGGTTTTAATGTAATATCTGGTTCTGGCAATATGGATGAAAATTATTGAGAAAAATGGTATAGGTAGCCCCCCTGCCCTTATCAGCCCCTTTGGGTCTTGTGTGGATATTAAGGGCAACCCCGTACCCATATTAAAAAAAGGGAAGGCGTGGGGCCCCCAGACCCTATATACTCAGAACAGGAGTATACAGGCAGTGCAAACAAGACAGGGACTGTGTAGATTTGTTGTGTTAAGTAGAATCTGTTTGTAATTTTGAACCGGTACATTTTTAAAGTGTATCTCCAGTCAAAAAATCTATTTTTAAGCTTTTTGGAAAACATAGGGAAGGGTTATCACCCCTGTATAATTTGTTTTGCCATTCGTATTTTTTCATCTCACTTCCTGTTGTCTCATTCCGTTTGCAAGAAGGAGACGTTTGTAAGTTGGATGTTTGAAAGTAGAGGCCTGCCCTATATGCTCTGCAGAAATCTGCGCCTAAGGTGTTGGTGTTGCCACAACACTGTTAGCCCTCAAAGTGAATCTTGGTAGGCGCTGGAGAGCCCTGCTTTGAACAATTATATCAAGAATTGTAATTACATGCCATTGTTGAACAGTGGTAGAAAAATAGGGCCTTTAGTGGTTGTGGTGCTGGTAGTGGTGCTGGTGCCACAACACTGTAAGTCCTCACAGTTAGACTCGGTGGGCTCAGGAACGGGCTCTGCTGTGAAATATTATATCAAGAATTGTAATTACATGCCCCTGTTAAACAGGGGCTGAAAAATTGGGCCTTAGGCACTGCTTGCTGGTGCCACAACACTGCAACCTCTCCCAGATACTCTAGTTGGAGTGCAGGAATGAGCCCTGCTGCAAAGCATTGCATCAAAAATTGTATTACATGCCCCTGTTAAACAGGGGCTGAAAAATTGGGCCTTAGGCACTGGTGCTGGTGCCACGGCACTGCATCCTCTCCCATATACACTATTTGTAGTGCAGGAATGAGCCCTGCTGCAAAGCATTGCATCAAAAATTGTAATTACACGCCCCTGTTAAACAGGGGCTGAAAAATTGGGCTGGTGGCATCACTCAGAACCAAAAATGTTCTTCCAAGATATCAGTGGAGGAGGAAGAGGATAGACAGTCAACATAAGAGGACAGTCACTCAGCATCAGCATAGGCAGTCTTGAAGGGATGTGATATTTAAAAAATAATTATTTGGTTACATCAGCTTCAGGTGCTTGGTAGCTGGTGGTGATCCAAGACTGATTCATCTTTATGAAGGTCAATCGATCAACCGAATCGGTGGACAGGCGCACCCTGTGATCGGTTACAAAGCCACCAGAAGCACTGAAGGTGCGTTCCAAAAGAACGCTGGATGCAGGACAGGCCAGTAGCTCAATTGCATACTGTGCAAGCTCTGGCCAGTGATCCATCCTCAAGACCCAGTAACAAAAAGAAACATATAGGTTCCCATAGACAGGTAACCCCTTAAGAAAAGCGAGGGTCACTGAGGGACACCAACCCCCAATATATGACTAATACAAAAATCCTTTTATTTAATACCAAAATGTTGGGCTATCATACATTGCTAAATAATAAATATATCACAAAAGACATACAAAAATATTACATGAAGGGGCAACCTTGAAAAGAAACCATATAATAGGTAATAGGTATACATCCAAGATTAGAAGACTTACTCCAATCCTGGCAAGCTCTAACCTGGGGGGGGGGGACACTTATACACAAACACCTTGTGTTAACATAAAACATACAACAGACAACGTCCGGACGCCGGTAGGATCCGATTATGGCCCCTCAAATCGCTAATAACCTGTATAATCAACAAAATTAATCCCAAGAAAAAGGGGCTGAAAATCCAGCATCATAACTATCTATCTGGCAATGTGGAGCCAGAATCAGATCCCTCCCAGTAGCTCGAGCTGACACAGAAAGTAAAGAAATAGTGTAAAGTGGAGACCTGGCCAGGGGAATTAACTTTAACGTAGCCTCAAATTTGTATGTATATTGCTGATGATGTCCACTAGATATGTGGACCACTCAATAACAGATAGATAACTAGATAGATAGACAGATAGATATGAGTTTTCTCTACGGGAAAGTTTTGTATACAGCGGTTTTGCTATATAACTTCTACATGCATACAAGCTCTATCTGTTATTGAGTGGTCCACATATCTAGCGGACATCATCAGCAATATACATACAAATTTGAGGCTACGTTATAGTTATTTCCCCTGGCCAGGTCTCAACTTTACACTATTTCTTTACTTTCTGTGTCAGCTCGAGCTACTGGGAGGGATCCGATTCTGGCTCCACATTGCCAGATAGTTAGTTATGATGCTGGATTTTCAGCCCCTTTTTCTTGGGATTAATTTTGTTGATTATACAGGTTATTAGCGATTCGAGGGGCCATAATCGGATCCTACCGGCGTACGGACATTGTCTGTTGTATGTTTTATGTTAACACAAGTTGTTTGTGTATATGTGCCCCCCCCCCAGGTTAGAGCTTGCCAGGATTGGAGTAAGTCTTCTAATTTTGGATGTATACCTATTACCTATTATATGGTTTCTTTTCAAGGTTGCCCCTTCATGTAATATTTTTGTATGTCTTTTGTGATATATTTATTATTTAGCAATGTATGATAGCCAAACATTTCGGTATTAAATAAAAGGATTTTTGTATTAGTCACATATTGGTGGTTGGTGTCCCTCAGTGACCCTCGCTTTTCTTAAGGGGTTACCTGTCTATGGGAACCCATATCTTTCTTTTTGATACTGTGATAAGAGGCTAGAGGACAATTCCACCTTTTTCACTTTAAGACAATATTGACCATTGTTTGTTGTTTGTCTCAAGACCCAGTAAGCCAGAGGATTTTCGGTGGGAAATGTGTCTAAGTCTGACCTTGTCCCTAGGTATTCCTGAACCATGTAAATCAGACGCTGGCGATGGTTGCTGGAACCGATCATACCTTGGGGCTGCGGACTAAAAAATTGTCTGAACGCATCGGTCAGACGGCCACCTTCGCCACCGCTCCTTCTGACCGATGCCTCAGCAACACGTTCTACAGGACCAGGAGTTTGTAACCTCGCAGTCTCTGGGAACGCGTTGCACAGACCTTTCTGCAAAGCCTCCCGGAGATGTCTCATCCTCTGCTCCCTCTGCGATGGCAAGATAAGGTCCGCAACCTTACCCTTGTACCGTGGATGAAGGAGAGTGGCCAGCCAGTAATGGTCCCTCTCCTTGATCCGAAGAATACAAGGATCCTTCCGCAGGCTTTGCAGGATCAGGGAGGCCATGAGGTGTAGGTTAGCTTTGAGGTAAGCTTGCCAACAAGCTGCATGGCAGGCCAACATATGTCTGGTCAAGCATGTGGTTCCCAAGCTGCTGATGTTTTAGCCACGTGAGATATGCTTGAGACATATGTTGCAAATAGCCGCGGTGCAATCTGATGCACTCGTCTCAAAAAAGGCCCACACCAAAGAACTTTTAGAATAATGTGCAGAGGCAGCGCCCTGCACAGGCGGAGCCCTGCGGTGTGATTCAGTCAGCGTGCAAGCCCTGAATCTTGGCCCCCGGAGGGTATCCTGCCTTGTTGGAGATGTGCCTCCTCCTCCTCTCTCCTACCAGGCACCCACGTGGAGTCAGTGCCCTCATCATCCCCTACCTCTTCATCACTGGAGCAAACCTGACAGTATGCTGCAGCTTGTGAAACATGACTGCTAGATTGCTGTCCTTCTTGAGCATCCCCTCTCTCTGCGCTCACGCTACTGCCTTCCTCTAGCTGGGTATCATCATCAGAGCCTTCAAAACACTGGGCATCCTCCTGGAGCATGCACCCAATACTGTGCTCAAACAGTTCAGGGGATGATGACATTGAGACGAGGGAGGAGGATGCGTTGGCAGCTGCTTTGCTAGTACCATGAGCCTGGGTGAGAGAGGATGAGGAGGAGGAAGAGGGCTTGGTCATCCACTCTACCAAGTCTTCGGCATGATGCGGCTCAACACGTCCAGCTGCCGAAAATAAGGGCAAGCGTGTCCCATGGCCAGGTGCTGATAACGATGCACCGGGTCCACGACCAGCACTGTTGTCTCTAGACACAGAGCCTGCTTTCCCTCTTCTATTGGCTCGTGCCTGTCTGCCTCTCCTTGTTGGCCTTCCAGACATGGTAATGGCCTGCAGGGAGATGGGAAAACCAGCAATTGGGTAGTGTATATTGTGCTGGAGGCACAAAACACCCACTAACTCCTGCAGATGCCTTTATTATAGAACACCAGCAATAAAGGGCAGATACAGGTGTATATTGTGCTGTGCTGGAGGCACACAAAACCCACTAACTCCTGCAGATGCCTTTATTATAGAACACCAGCAATAAAGGGTAGATATAGGTGTATACTGTGCTGTGCTGGAGGCACACAACACCCACTAACTCCTGCAGATGCCTTTATTATAGAACACCAGCAATAAAGGGTAGATATAGGTGAATACTGTGCTGGAGGCACACAGCACCCACTAACTCCTGCAGATGCTAACTCCTGCAGATGCCTTTATTATAGAACACCAGCAATAAAGGGCAGATACAGGTGTATATTGTGCTGTGCTGGAGGCACACAAAACCCACTAACTCCTGCAGATGCCTTTATTATAGAACACCAGCAATAAAGGGTAGATATAGGTGTATACTGTGCTGTGCTGGAGGCACAAATACCCACTAACTCCTGCAGATGCCTTTATTATAGAACACCAGCAATAAAGGGTAGATATAGGTGAATACTGTGCTGGAGGCACACAGCACCCACTAACTCCTGCAGATGCCTTTATTATAGAACACCAGCAATAAAGGGTAGATATAGGTGTATACTGTGCTGTGCTGGAGGCACACAACACCCACTAACTCCTACAGATGCCTTTATTATAGAACGCCAGCAATAAAGAGTAGATATAGGTGTATACTGTGCTGTGCTGGAGGCACACAACACCAACTAACTCCTGCAGATGGCTCAATTAGAGAATAGCAATATAGATAGCTACAGGTGTATACTGCGCTGGAGGCACACAACACAAACTAACTCCTGCAGATGGCAGATGGCTCAATTAGAGAACAGCAATGAAGGGTATATACATTTGTATTCTGTGGTGCAGGCACACAGACAACACCCAGTCGCCCACTAACTCCTGCAGATGGCAGATGGCTCAATTAGAGAACTGCAACAAAGGGTAGATACAGGTATATTCTGCGGTGCAGGCACACAGACAACACTCAGTCGCCCACTAACTCCTGCAGATGGCAGATGGCTCAATTAGAGAACAGCAACAATGGGTAGATTCAGGTGTATTCTGCGGTGCAGGCACACAGACAACACTCAGTCGCCCACTAACTCCTGCAGATGGCTCAATTAGAGAACAGCAACAATGGGTAGATACAGGTGTATTCTGCGGTGCAAGCACACAGACAACACCCAGCCGCCACTAACTCCTGCAGATGGCTTAATTAGAGAACAGCAACAATGGGTAGATACAGGTGTAATCTACGGTGCAGGCACACAGACAACACCCAGTTGCCCACTAACTCCTACAGATGGCAGATGGCTAAATTAGAGAACACTCAGAACAGCAATGAAGGGTAGATACAGATGTATTGTGCGGTGAAGGCACACAGACAACATCCACTAACTCCTGCAGACGCCGGAACACTACACAAGGCCGCTGCGCTGGCGGCCTTATATAGTGTGGGGCGTGTACTACACAGCCTGAGCTATAATTGGCCACAGGCATCCTGGGGACACTGCTACACACAAGATTGTTTTATCTTAATGCGTAGAATGCATTAGGATAAAAAAACCTTCTGCCTTTACAACTCCTTGAAGGCTTATCCATTGTTGATAAAATCTGGTCACACAAACCATTCAGTGTGGCAGACTGCATGCACCGCTTTATTAGGGAAAATAGTTTTTTGGTATGGGAGTGTTAAAAATTTACATATGTGGGTGGCTGAAATTTGGAATAGTTTAAAGAGTTTCAAATATTTTTAAAATATGACACTGCAGTTTCAGTCTATTCATTTCATATTGTGAAGTTTTGTGTGGTTATATGTTAAAAGGTGAAGGCAGTGAGTTGAATTATCCAATGACTTTTTATATCTCTCAGCAACAACGGTACCATTGCCACATCCTACTGCTGAAACCTCCTCCATATAACAAAAGTAGAAATACAGCATAAGAAAATACAGTATGTCTCATATTGCAAAGCAATATTGATGCTACTATAAAACAAATGATACAGTACATTGCATACTTCCTCTTTTATTGTGTTGTTTATCTGCCCTGCTATTTAGATTCCTCCTTTCAATTCATCCTGGGGACCACTGTCATTGAGACAGTATGTGACGGGGAAACCCAACATTTCACAGATGTCACCAGATCAAGAGGAGAGGGTAAATCTTGCAATCGAACAAGGTGGCAAATTTCGAAGAGAGGCATTCCCTGACTCAAGTGAAATTTTATCTCACTTACTGCTGCATCTTCCGGGCAGGAAATGAATGAAAATCTCCCCAAAAAGATCAAATCCATACAATCAAAAAGTTTTGGTTATACATAAACTTAAATTTATACATCTAGGTATCCTCCAATGCTAGTTTGTGACTGGACAGTGCAGCAGATGCCACATTCTGGTAAGTGTATTTGTTTGCTCAGTCCTCCTTTCAGAATGTTTTTTTGTTAGTGTATGGGCACTTACAACACAGAAAATGAATAGGAAAGCTTTACAGGGCTGTAAAGTCACTTTACAGTGTCTGCACATGTGTGTTTTTTTAGATTATATATAAAAAAAAATTATCTTTTTTTTTCATATTTTGATGTGGTGTTTTGAGGTTACGCTTAATGTGCAATGGCTGCATGCATGAACATTTTCTTTGAGTTTTCTGTGAAAATGAGATTGCATTTTTTTTTGGATAAGATTTTGGATGAACTTTAAAGTATATTCTTGGTTACATCCCGGTCACTAAATATTCACAAGAATTTTTTATTTTTTTTTATCAGAATCTGTATGCTGGAGACCAGATGCTAGACAATATACATCGTAAGATATCTCTGATATTTTTCAGGTGCATTTGATGTAAATAAAAACATTTAGGTGAGCCCAAACCATGTAATAAGAACATTCAAATAACAAAACAAGCCACATGTAAAAAATGCAGACCTTATTAAACCTTTTTTTTGGATTTAAGTTGGGAAAAAAATGTGTTAGCTTGAAACTGTCATTGCTCTGGCTTACAAAATTCACTAATCTTAACTCCAAGTTCTTCTTTACTTAAATTATATATTTGAATTTTGTACAGAGAAGATATTTTATTTGCAGTATGAAAAGAAAAAATATGTTGCAGCAGATAATTTCTCAACCACTCATCACTTCATCCTGGCAAAAGATGAAATAAGCAGCCTAGGCAAGTTTCAGCTTGTTGTCTTTACATGGACCTGTTCATACCATGCAGCATTACTTAAATTGAATGTAAACCATATTTTTTTAAATATAATAAACATGTTATACTTACCTGCTCTGTGCAATGGGAGTCTCGACCAGCGTTCTTGGCTATTCCTCTTCTCTGTGTACCCACCATACTGGGCCATCTCCTATGGTGGCACACTTGAAGGTTCACCCCCGAGCCAAGCTGCATGCATCCATAGATGCACAAAGCCTGTCTCGACCCCAATCCCTCCTCACAGGATTTGATTGACAGCAGCAGGAGCCAATGGCTCCCTTTGCTGCCTCCTTGTCCTGTGAGGAGAGAGATCGAAAAAGGAAGTAAGTATAAGGGGGGGGGGGGTGAGGGAATCATACAACTGCTGGGACATTTTTTACATTATTGCGGGGAATGCATCCTGCCTTTACAACCTACAAACTGAAAATAAACCACATTTGTGGAACAAATGTACAATAAAATATATGGAAAGCTACTAGCATGCTATAAGATATACAACATAGTAATAACAGTTTGTTCATCTAATGTGCTACGCTAATAAAAAAAACAGATAATTATTTTCTAAAATTAAAAGATTGTGAAAAACACAATTATGCATCAATTATGCATCAAAACACAGCTACTCCACACTCATTAATATCACAGAAATATAGTAGTGCCAGAAAGGGTCCAAAAGATAAACACTGTGAATCCCATGCCAGATGAATGTCCATTACCACAAAGACACAGCTGAAGACTTACCTATATTACTAAAATTACTAAGAGGTCATACAATGCATGGTACAGTCATAACCACAGGATTAAGCTTTCATCACCGCTGGGTCAACAGGCAGGAGGATAGAGCAACAGGATAGAGAATCTCCTCTGATGTAAGAGAAAAGGGAGACCTAATGCTCCACATAGTGTAAAATCCGATGAACACTTTTATTAAAATAAAATGAAAAGGTAAAAAATGACAGCTCTATATAATAGGCCGTCCCGAGTGGCTGAAACACTTCGAGGGACACTTCCAGAAACGTGATGACGTCACGACATGTAGCTCCTCCATACATGTTCTGTCAGAGCTGACATCTTCCATGATCCGACTTCCTGTTGGCTATGTTCAGTCTCCATGTTTCCACTGTGTGTAGGAATGTAGCCACCCTTTTTTGTTCCCAAAATGGACTAAAGACTATGGATTGTGGACTATAGAACTTGTAGTGTGCATAAAGTAGTGCAGATGACTGCAAATAAAGTGCACTGCTTGTTCTAAGCAAATGTAAGTGATGGGTAAAGGGACATTTTCGGGAGCTTACAGATGATGTCACAAGGAGACAGAAAAACACAGTAATTTTTTTTTTTAAATAGTTTACAAGCTCATTAAGCAATGTATATGGATGTGCATTTTTTATGGTGAATAAAGATATTGTTTAGTGTCACTAAATTTACTAGTCACTCAACTTTACCCTTTCCAGACAATGCTGCTGGCCAAGGATGTCTCTGCTGCACCTGCATAAACAAAGAAGCCACTTAGATAAGGAGCCAGCCTAAGACAAGAAGGTTGTCACTGGGTGGATCATCAGGTGAAAATAAAGGAAAAAAAAGTGTAAACAAAAGAAAATTAATGCAGCCCCACATTTAAAGATTGGTAAGTTGCAATATATTACATTTTTGGTTTTGGTTTAATACCACTTTAAAGTCAACAGAGTACTCACCTCCATTCCAGCGATGTGACCGTTGAATTTCACACTGATTCCTGATATCTTCTCCCTGGGCTTCTTGGAAGTGCCAGGTTTTCAGCCCTTAGATTGAGGAGCTGGGATGACATGATTCTTGTGCATGTGCACAGGAGTCACTTGTCCCAGAACACTGGCACCATGCTAAGAATTTATGCTGAGCATTTGCAGTTCACAGAACACTCAAGAGAACATTGCGAATGGGCAGGTAAGTTTGTTTTATTGCATAAGACATACACACCATGCAGCAAAAAGCTGCTCACAGTTTTTATTACAATAGGTACAGTTGTACTTTAAGTTTATTGAAGCAGATAGCCCTGGTAGCAATTCACTTGCCTGGCCCCCACTCTCCAACCTGCAAGATAGTAGGGGACAGAGGATAGAGCCTACAATTTCCCCAGTTTTGTGCGCATGTAAAGCTTTCGAGACATATGTTCCATTACATAGAGGAAATACATATTAGATGTGTGTACCGTCAATAAATTTGTTTTGTTTCATTCCGTTCCATTTCGTATTAGCCATTAATTCGTATTAGCCGTAATTCGTGTCCGAAATTCAACTTGGATTCATACGAAATACGAATTTTCGTTAGGTTTGTTAACTTTTCGGAACAATTACAAACGTTCGTTATGATGAATTTATCATTATGAGGGGCTCCCACCATCCTGTGCTGTGCTGACTTTCTGGGTTTTTAACTTCATCATAACGAATAATCGTAATTAACGAACATTCTTATTTTGTCCGATTCTGAATCTCGACTACCAGTGCCAGTCTCCCACTCCCATAATAAAAAAGGTAATTTTCCCAACCCTCACTCAGCAGCAGAAGAAAACCTCTGATTGGTCAACAAAACACCAGTCACATTTCCGTTGTAATGGAATTTGGATCCGAAATTTGTAAATGAAATTTCGTATTTTGTACAAAATTCGGAAGCATTCGGATCCTCCCGAATGTACGAATTTACGGAAATTCATACAAATTTTCAATTTGTACAAAACTAATCGCACATGTCTAATACATATATAGGAGCTGTTTTACTTAGCAAATAAACTGGAATTCTGTGTACTCTCTCCTGAGATTTACACAGCTCTGTCACACTGCAAAGACCAGAGGTTGAGACCACTTTCTCTGTTACAGGTAAGGAATGCAGTGGTATCATCCTGACACAATGACCTTGTAATTGGACAGAGAAGGAACATCAGACGAGTGATGCGTTAATCCCCTTGCTCATGCTGCTCCCTCTCCTCTTGTTTGTGCCTTCACAGCACTTTTGCATGCAATGCACCCCATTGGCTTCTAATATTGGCCCTACTTCACCATGTCTGGATTCTGTTGTACTGAGGAATGCAAAAGGATTATATACAGTAATTCCATTGTATTAAAATGATGATGTATTAATGACTATATATCTGTATTCATTTGTACTAGATCTGTGCTATCTGCAGTGTGAAAATATTTGTCTGAATCTGCTTACTTACTGAGTAAATAATAATCAGATATACAATAAATGTATTTACTGCAGATATATTTTTATTCACCCCCTGTATGTTTTCATGGAAAGTACAGATGCACATAATTATTATTGTTAGAGTGTACCTGTTTTGGCACTTCAGCTAAGTGTTTGATATTATGTAGAATAAACTGTATGGTAGCATACTCCATAATGCCTTCCCGAGGCACAATAACGTGATTCAAACCAAGGAGGTTATTTTATGCAGAAAAAATAACAGCTTTCTTTACATCAAAACCTATGTAAATTGACTCACTAAAAGTAACCTGTTGCAAAAATTAAACTGGTAAAAGTCTTGCCTGTGATAAATGCTTACCTTTAAATGCTTATCTATCATGCTGCTCTGTTGATGAGAATTGTATCAGAAAGTTGTAGCAGACTGGGAGACTAATTCTCATCAATGGTGCACCATTAGCTGGTATGGGCAAAGAGGAGATATTTACAGGGGTTGATTAACTAAAACTGGAGAGTTAAAAATCTGATGCGGAGTTGCATGTGCAGCAGCCTGAGGTGACGGTAATGTTACCCTAGAGCTCCGCTCCTCGGGAGTTGCCTCAGGAGGACTACATGTTCCAGTGGTGCCGTGAACAGCTTAAAACAGAAGAATACTTACACTAACATCATCCGGCATATGAATAATGGTCCTAAGGGGATCAAAAATCTAATTTGAAGCTGGTTTATTAAGGGGAACGGCACACAGACTGGCGGCTGAGATGGCAGTGTCATCCTCCCCCTCACAGCGCAACAGCCCACACAGTAAGAAATCTTTACCTCACAGGCAGAACACACAGGCTAACAGTGGTGAGACTGAACAACATAATGATGATTTACATACTACAGCACAACCTGACATATTCAAAAAATTTGAATATATGCTTCAGAAAGCCCTCAAGCAGACTTCTGACCATATTACAGAGAAGTTAACAAAAGAAATAAGAGAACTTGGTCAGCGAACTGCAGATTTGGAACTGAGGGTAGATGTAATTGACAACCATACACAGAATAACATTTCTGAGCTTATGACCCTTAAAGAGGAAAGTCACATTGCAGTCAGGTTTAGGGGACCAGGAGAATAGGGATCGCCAATCAAATCTGCGGATCAGGGGAATCCCTGAATCTGTTCTGGACCTGCAGGCTACTTGCGCTTTTTCAGGAATTAATACCTGGTACCCCCATTGATAGGCTTGAAATGGACAGAGTGCATAGAGCTTTAGCTCCACGCTAAAAAGGATGGTCCTCCAAGGGATATAATAGCCAAATTGCACTATTATAGAACCAAAGAACAGTTGCTAGAAGCTGCCAGAGGTAGAGAAGTCCTCAGCTTTCAGGGCCATGTTTATCAGCTCTTCACTGATCTGTCTCCACTTACAGTGGCAAAAAGGCATGTACAGTGGCAAAGACCCTAGAGAATACAATGGCGGTCGTTGCAACTTTTTATCTCGCATGGTATTTGCGCAGCAATTTTTCGAACACTTTTTTTGGGCTTTAAAAAAAAACAAAACAGTATTAGCCCAATGTTTTTGCATATTGTGAAAGATGAAGTTACGCTGAGTAAATAGATACCTAACATGTCACCCTTCAAAACTTGTCACACTTGTGGAATGGTGCAAAACGTTGCTACTTAAAAATCCCCATAGGCGATGCTTTAACATTTTTTACTGGTTACATGTTTTGAGTTACAGAGGAGGTCTAGGGCCACAATTATTGCTCTCGCTCTAACGTTCGCAGAGACAACTCACATGTGTGGTTTGAACACCGTTTTCATATGTGGGCAGGACACGGGGACAGGGTCGCTTTACTTTTTGTTTTTTTTTTCATTTTACTTTATTTATTTTAGTTTGACACTTTTTTCCCCCAAAAAATGTTTTGATCACTTTTATTTCTATTACAAGGAATGTAAACATCCCTTGTAATATGAATATGGCATGACAGGTCTTCTTTACAGTGAGATATGGGGTCAATAAGACCCCACATCTCACCACTAGGCTGGAAAGCCTGAAATAAAATAAAAAAACAAAAAAAAATCCTGGGTTCAATCATAGCGGTGAGTTGGAGGAAGCACCGGAGGGCGGCGGGAGGGGGGTGGTCCATAAGAATGATCAAGCTGCGGAACAGCCACTATGATCATTCTTTTGATGTAAGGAATTGCCCACTGAAAAAGCTTATATCTGAATGATGCCTGTAGCCGCAGGCATCATTCAGATATCCCCACACAAAGTCAAGGACGTCATATGACGGCCGGCGGGCAGGAAGTGGTTAAAATGCTTTTTTTTTTAACACAAAGTTGTCCATTTATACAATATTTCTAACACAAAGCATGTACATACCAAACATGACACCCCAAAATAGATTCTCCTACTCCTCCTGAGTACGGCGATACCACATGTGTGAGACTTCCACAGCCTGGCCACATACAGAGGCTGAGTACAGCTGAGCATGGCTGAGCATGGCCGAGTATGGCTGGGTATTGCAGAGTATGGCTGGGTATCACCGAGTATTGCAGAGTATGGCTGAGTATCACTGAGTATTGCAGAGTATTGCTGAGTATTGCAGAGTATGGCTGAGTATTGCAGAGTATGGCTGGGTATTGCATAGCATGGCTGGGTATCATAGAATATTGCAGAGTATGGCTGGGTATTGCAGGTTATCGCTGAGTATGGATGGGTATTTCAGAGTATGGCTGGGTATTGCTGGGTATGGCAGGGTATTGCTGGGTATGGCAGTTTATGGCAGAGTATTGGCAGGGTATTACTGAGTATTGTCACAGTATTGCTGGGTATTGCAGAGTATTGGCAATTTGGCAGGGTATTGCAGAGTATTGGCAGGGTATTGCAGAGTAGTGCAGAGTATTGGCAGGGTATTGCAGAGTATTGGCAGGGTATTGCAGAGTCAATTGTTATGGAGCAGCGCTGTGGGCACTACACATCCAGCCCACAGTGCTGCTGCCACCGATCTCTCCCCTCTCACCCTGTACCGCTATAGAGAGGGGAGGGAGGAACCGGCATGACATGATGCCGGTTTGTTTACAAGTGATCGCTCCTTCATTTGATGGAGCGATCACGTGGTAAACGGCCGTTATCCGGTCACAGATGTTCTCAGGTGCGCCCCAGGGGGATGCATGAGAGCAGGATTCTGGGAGGACGTCACTGTATACCCTCCTGGAGTTAAGCAACCGCCCTGTAGCTGTCATTTGGCTATGGGCCGGTTGTTTAGTGGTTAAATTAATACAATTTTTCCTTTAGAAATTAAATTTTTTGTGGTACTGTTATAACATGGGAAATGTGCGTTACTTTACAGGCTGACTAAGGGGACCCTCAGGCACAATATTTAATTTTTATTGTTTCACTTTAACCACTTAACAACCGCCCATTGCCGATTAACGGCTTCAGGGCGGTTGTTTAACTCTGAGAGGCCGTTAATTAATGGCCTCCCAGAATTCTGCTCTCGCGCGCCCCCTGGGGCACGCACACGAGATCATCCGTGACCGCCGGGTCCACAGGACCCGGCGCATCACGGATCACGGTAAACGGCCGCTCGTCGCGGCTGTTTACCACATCATCGCTCCGTCAAATGATGGAGTGATCGCTTGTAAACAAACCTCCTCCCTCCCCCTCTCTGTACCGATGGGTACAGCGGAGGGGAAAGAGATCGGTGTCAGCAGCGATGTGGGCTGCATCTGCAGTGCCCACATCGCTGCTCACCAAATTTAACCCCTCAATTCCCTGCCAATACTCTGCAATACCAGCTCATACTCTGCAATACCAGCTCATACTCTGCAATACCCCCAATACTCTGCCAATACTCTGCAATAATCTGCAGTACCCCCATTACTCTGCAGTACCCCCCATTACTCTGCAGTACCCTGCCATTACTCTGCAGTACCCCCCCATTACTCTGCAGTACCTCCCATTACTCTGCAGTACCCGCCATTACTCTTCAGTACCCCCCATTACTCTGCAGTACCCCGCCATTACTCTGCAGTACCCGCCATTACTCTTCAGTACCCGCCATTACTCTGCAGTACCCCCATTACTCTGCAGTACCCTGCCATTACTCTGCAGTACCCCCCATTACTCTGCAGTACCCTGCCATTACTCTGCAGTACCCCCCATTACTCTGCAGTACCCTGCCATTACTCTGCAGTACCCCCCATTACTCTGCAGTACCCGCCATTACTCTGCAGTACCCGCCATTACTCTGCAGTACCCCCCCATTACTCTGCAGTACCCTGCCATTACTCTGCAGTACCCGCCATTACTCTGCAGTACCCTGCCATTACTCTGCAGTACCCCCCAATACTCTGCAGTACCCACCATTACTCTGCAGTACCCGCCATTACCCTTCAGTACCCCACATTACTCTGCAGTACCCCGCCATTACTCTGCAGTACCCTGCCATTACTCTGCAGTACCCGCCATTACTCTGCAGTACCCCCCAATACTCTGCAGTACCCTGCCATTACTCTGCAGTAACCCCCATTACTCTGCACTACCCCCCAATACTCTGCAGTACCCCCCATTACTCTGCAATACCCCCAATACTCTGCAATACCCCCCTATACTCTGCAATACCCCGCCAATACCCCGCAATACCCTGCCATAAATTGCCATACACAGCCATACTCGGAGATACCCAGCCATACTCGGTGATACCCTGCAATACCCAGCCATAGACGACCCCCCACCCCTCACCACCCTCCGGTGCTTCTACCAACTCGCCAGTACGATCAAAGCCAGAATCTTTTTTATTTTTATTTTTTTATTTCAGGCTTCCCAGCCTAGAGGTGAAATGTGGGGTCATATTGACCCCCAGATTTCACTGTAAAGAGGACCTGTCATCCCATATTCCTATTACAAGGGATGTTTACATTCCTTGTAATAGGAATAAAAGTGATCAAAAACTTATTTTTGGGGAAAAAAATATCAAACTAAAATAAATAAAGTAAAATGAACAATAAAAAAAAAAAAAATATTTAAAGCGCCCCTGTCCCCATGTGCTCGCATGCAGAAGCAAACGCATACGTAAGCCCTGCCCACATATGAAAACGGTGTTCAAACCACACATGTGAGGTATCGCCGCGAATGTTAGAGCGAGAACAATAATTCTGGCCCTAGACCTCCTCTGCAACTCAAAACATGTAACCAGTAAAAAAAATTTAAAGCGTCGCCTATGGGGATTTTTTAAGTAGCGACGTTTGGCGCCATTTCACGGGCATGTGCAATTTTGAAGAGTGACATGTTTGATATCTATTTACTCAGCATAACTTCATCTTTCACTTTATGCAAAAATTGGGCTAACTTTACTGTTTTTTTGTTTTTTTTAAGCACAAAACTGTTTTTCCCCCAAAAAAATGCGTTCGAAAAATTGCTGCGCAAATACCGTGTGAGATAAAAATTTGCAACAACCACCATTGTATTCTCCAGGGTCTTTGCTAAAAAAAAATATATAATGTTTTGGGGTTCTCTGTAATTTTCTAGCAAATAAATGATGATTTTTACATGTAGGAGAGAAATGTCAGAATTGTCCTGGGTGCTCCAGAACGCCTGATGGCGCTCCCTGCATGTTGGGTCTCTGTATGTGGCCACACTGTGTAAAAGTCTCACACATGTTGTATCGCCGTACTCGGGAGTAATAGCAGAATTTGTTTTGGGGTGTAATTTGTGGTATGCATATGCTGTGTGTGAGAAATAACCTGATAATATGACAATTTTGTGGAAAAAAAAAAAAAAGGAAAAAAAATCTTGATTTTGCAAAGAATTGTGGGAAAAAATGACAACTTCAAAAAACTCATCATGCCTCTTACTAAATACATTGGAATGTCTTCTTTCCAAAAAGGGGTCATTTGGGGGGTATTTGTACTTTTCTGGCATGTTAGGGTCTCAAGAATTGAAATAGGCCGTCAGTCCTTCAGGTGTGATCAATTTTCAGATATTGGCGCCATAGCTTGTGGACTCTATAACTTTCACAAAGACCAAATAATATCCACCAATTTGTACTTATTTTTACCAAAGATATGTAGTAGTATAAATTTTGGCCAAAATTTATGAAGAAAAAATTACTAATCTGCTAAATTTTATAACAGAAACTAAGAAAAATTATTTTTTTTCGCAGAATTTTCGGTCTTTTTTCTTTTATAGCACAAAAAATAAAAAACTGAGAGGTGATTAAATACCACCAAAAGAAAGCTCTATTTGTGAAAAAAAGGACAAAATTTCATATAGGTCCAGTGTTGCATGACTGAGTAATTGTCATTCAAAATGTGAGAGCACCAAAAGCTGAAAATTGGTCTGGTTATTAAGGGTGTTTAAGTGCCCAGTGGTCAAGTGGTTAAAGGGGAGAGCCAGCCAGGAACAAAAAAAAATTTAAAGTCAGCAGCTACAAACACTGTAGCTGCTGACTTTTAATAAGCACACTTACCTGTCCTGGATGCCCGCGATGTCGGCCGCCCGAGGTTGACCATCCCTCGGCTCTCGGGTACCAGCGCCGCCATCCCAACTGAGGGAAACAAGCAGTGGAGCCTTGTGGCTTCACTGCCCATTTCCTACTGCGCATGCGCGAGTCGCGTAACGCTTTGTGAATGGGGCGTGCTGTGTTCTGGGACACACACAGTTCCCAGAACACACCGCTCCCCATTCATTAAAAGACGGCGTGAGTAGAAGAAGACTGAAGATCACCGCGGAATAGGAAGAGGCAGATTAGGACGATCTGCTTAGCAACAGGCATTTCTGATAAGTTAAAATGTTTTCATTTTCTTTCCCTCCAATTGTTTAGGAACATTTTTATGCAATTTTGTTTTTAGAGTGGCCCTCCACTTTAAGCAATATTAAAATCACTGCTTCTGAAAAAACGTCCATTTTAAAAACTTTTTTGCATTGTCCCCTGGGGCAGTACCCGGGTCCTCATACACTTCTTTTTATGGCAATAACTTGCATATAAGCCTTTAAAATGAACACTTTTGATTTTTCACGTTTGCGTCCAATAGACTTTAATGGTGTTTGCATGTTTGCACAAATTTTTTTGTCTGTTCGCATGTCCTGTTGCGAACCGAACCAAGGAGTGTTCGGCTCCCCTACCACTGACCTAGAATCACCACTTATAGAAAAATTGCATTACCGACAAATTCCCTTTTCTAAGTATGGAGAGCATCAGTCTTTATAAATATTATGTAGAAGTCTTCTCACTTTACAACAGCTTAAGAGTGGGGTCCACCAGCAAGTTATATACATGTGAGAACATTGGAATTGTGACATATCACTGGTGTATAGGTTCCTAGAGTGTATTCATAATTGAGTAAGAGAAGCAGAAAACAACACCAAGTTCAGCATCACCAGGATATGTGTAGAAGGAAGAGAAGTGGCAAAATATGCAATCAACACTTATGTGCCTTCATTACTTAGTTCTACAATCCACCTTATGGAACGGAAGCTGGTTTTAGAGCTTTGTTATTTATTAATAAGTCTGGAAGTAACTGGGGAAAGGACTAGGTCAAAGGGGTCATTAGTTGATCTAAAGATAACTTTCCAGCAGATTGAAATCACTATGTGATTCCCTCCCTGTTCTTGATGCTTTAACCTGAAGATGTTCTTTAAATGTTCTTCTTTAATGTAAATAATGTTTTCCATGCTTCTGATTGACAAGTAACTTTTAATGCACTGTATGTTAAAGACAATCGTTTAGAGCCTTAGAGCATATCTGCTGACGCTCATAAACTCTACTAGAATATTTCCCACTCTGTGGAATAATACATATCAATCTGGGAGTAAAACACACTCTAATATTCACAGTAGTTTGCTGCTGATAATGAACTTTAGTAATTTGGGCATTGCGCTTCCCAGGAGTCCACTCCAGGCTCCACGCCATTATAATTATGTTTTAGCATTTGACAAGATACTTGCTTTTTGATAATCCTGTGCAAACCTATTAGACAGGAGTTTTTTCTTAATATAGGTTAGTGTATGAAGATTACAAAAGTGTTATGTTCTCTAAAGGAAAATAATACAATAATGGAATTTATGTAATGGTTTCCAAACATCTGGAGCCTGTAAAGTAAAATACACCTGTACGAGTCACTAGCAGCTACATTAATTGTCACCTGCTTGTTGTCCAACATTAAATATTATCAATACTGAATGTATTCACCCACCCAATGCTCCATAAACTGGCATAGTTTACCAGCCAGAAGTAATCTCAAGACACTATGCAGGTCTTGCATACTGACAAGGTGCTGTCCCAATGTTCCATAAATTGGCACAGTTTATCAGCCAGACCTAATTTCAAGTCACTGTACAGGCTTTGCATACTGACAAGGCGCTGTCTGAGTTTAATATTTATGTAATCATATTTCAGAAGAGGTTGATATGCTCTGGTTACATAGTTAGTTAAGTTTAAAAAAGACACAAGTCCATCTAGTTTGAGCAATAAAATAGAAAAAAGAAAAAAATAAATCATTCAATCCCATATATACCGTCCTATACCCACAGTTGATCCAGAGGAAGGCAAAAAACCCCAGTAGAGCATGATCCAATTTGCTCCAGCAGGGAAAAATATCCTTCCTGATCCCCCGAGAGGGAATCCGATATTCCCTGGTTCAACTTTACCTATAAATGTTAGTATCCAGTTATATTGTGTACATTTAGGAAAGAATACAGGCCTTTTTAAAGCAATCTACTAAGCTGGTCATAACCAGTTCTTGAGGGAGTCTATTCCACAATTTCACAGCTCTTAATGCGAAGAAACCTTTCTGTATTTGGAGATTGAATCTTTTTTCCTCTAGATGTAAAGAGTGCTCCCTTGTCCTCTGTGATGACCTTAAAGTGAATAACTCGTTGCCCCTGACTCCCTCCTATGATCTCCTTCCATATATATATATATATATATATATATATATTTCTGGAGTATGTATACATATAGTTAAAACTTTTATTTATCAAACGCACTGTCCGTGGTCTAGAAATGCATGATTGAAATGCAATATTCATACACGTTATGTATATATACACATCAATATGTAGATGCTAGATAAAGAGTGAAGAGACAAACTGTATAGGCATCCTAGGAGTCAGAACTCTACGTGTTTCATGAATCACATCCACTCCTCAGGAGTATGGATGCAAAAATGTATTTACTGTAAGTACAGAAAACCAGATATGTAAAGTCCTTGTGGTATTTTTATATTAAAATGTCAGCTTTATTTTGCTGTGCTTTATGTATATGTTGTAAACTGTATCATGCATTTCTAGACCATGGAAATTATGTTTAATAAATAAAAGTTTAACTATATGTATATATGCTCCAGAATAATTATTTGCAGCAACCATTCTCATTTAAAATCCCACTGCTCATTTCTTTTCTTTTTATCCAACTTGTCAGAAGTTATCATGCTGATTACAGAAGAATGGAGTAGGAGAAAGCCACGGGACTTAGTTATTTGAGGAGCGATGAGAAAACAATGCAGATATATGTGCCCAGCTCAAATTTTAATGAATCGTGTTTACATCCACTTTAACCACTTCAGCCCGGACCAATTTTCAGCCTAAGGCCGCGTACACACGGGCGGATTGTCTGTCCAACTTAGTCCGCTGAACCGTGTTTCAGCGGACAATCCGCTCGTGTGTGGGCTTCAGCGGACTTTTTCAGCGGACTGTCTGACGAACAAAGTCTTACGGAATTTCCGAAATTTTGTCCGTTCAAACTTGGTTTTGTCCGTCCAAACTTGGTTTCAGCGGACAGTCCGCTCGTGTGTAGGCAAGTTGGACGAACTAAGTATGGCGCATGCTCAGAAAGGATTTACACGGCCGAAGGTTGCATTGCAGTGTATAGGACGTCGTTTTTCTAGTCCCGTCGTACGTGCTGTACACGTCATCGCGCACGCTTTCAGCAGACTGTCTGCTCATAGTGTGTGGTCAAGTCCGTTCATGCAAATTTTAAATGGACTGTCTGACGGATTTTCTGACGAACTTAGTTGGGCAGACAATCCGCCCGTGTGTACGCGGCCTAAGGACCAGAGGTATTTTTAAAATTTCGCACTGCACTGCTTTAACTGGTAATTGCACGGTCATGCAATGTTGTACCCAAACAAAATGTGCGTCCTTTTCTTCCCACAAATAGAGCTTTCTTTTGATGGTATTTGATTGCCTCTGCGATTTTTATTTTTTGTGATATAAATGGAAAAAGACCGAAAATTTTGAGAAAAAAATATATTTTCTACTTTTTGTTATAAGAAAAATCGAATAAACTCAATTTTAGTCATACATTTAGGGCAAAATTTATTCAGCCACATGTCTTTAGTAAAAAAAAAGTTAATAAGCGTATATTTATTGGTTTGCGCAAAAGTTATAGCGTCTACAAACTAGAGTACATTTTCTGGAATTTACATAGCTTTTAATTTACGACTGCCTATCTCATTTCTTGAGGTGCTAAAATGGCAGGGCAGTACAAACCCCCCCCCCCCAAATTACCCCATTTTGGAAAGTGGACACCCCAAGGAAATTGCTGAGGGGCATGTTGAGCCCATTGAATATTTTTTTTCTTTTGTCCCAAGTGATTGAATAATGACACAAAAAAAAAAAAGTTTACAAAAAGTTGTCACTAAATGATATATTGCTCACACATGCCATAGTTATATGTGGAATTGCACCCCAAAATATATTCTGCTGCTTCTCCTGAGTACGAGGATACCACATATGTGGGACTTTTTGGGAGTCTAGCTGCGCACGGCACCCCGAAAACCAATCACTGACTTCAGGGTTTCTAAGGGTGCAAATTTTTGATTTCACTCCTCACTACCTATCACAGTTTCGAAGGCCATAAAATGCCAAAATAGCACAAAACCCACCCAAATGACCCCATTTTGGAAAGTAAACACCCCAAGCATTTACTGAGAGGCATGTTGAGTCCATGAAATATTTTATATCTTGCCACAAGTTGCAGGGATATTACAATTTTTATTTTTTTTGCACAAAGTTGTCACTAAATGATATATTGCTCACACATGCTATGGGCATAAGTCAAATTACACCCCAAAGTAAATTCTGCTGCTTCTCCTGAGTACGGGGATACCACATGTGGGGGACCCCACACTTTTTGGGAGCCTAGCCACGTACGGGACCCCAAAAACCAAGCACTGCCTTCCGGATTTAAATATAAAACGCTACCAAAAAAAACTGTTAGCGATCGCAGGGATCAGGCCTGACTCTGCGATCGCTGCAGTTATGTGTTTAGTGTTTTGTAAGTGACAGTGATCAATCGATACTGCACTTGGGTGGGCTGGGAGGAGGGGCACAACGCAGGTGCTAGCAGGTATCTGGGCTGATCCTGCTAACAATGCGTTTTTTTGGAACCCTAAACTGCTGGGGACGCTAGTATAGATCTGATCAGATCAGATATTGATCTGTTCAGATTCTATACCACTGCGGGAGGTTTATACTTTGTGCGTGGGTGTTAGCGGTACTGGCACTAACCTAGCGCTGCCTGGGGTGACGCAGACCCTGACCCTAAAACCTAATTGATATCACCCGCCGGGTGATCAGGGGGTTAAACCTTTATTGGGTAATAAATGGTGGGTGCCCTGATGCTATAAAAAGCAAACTAACCAGAGTCACCCGTAACACTTATACGGTGATCACTGGTGAAAGGGTTAACTAGGGACAATCAGGGGGTTCAAATTTTTATTAGGTAGTATATGGGGGTCCCTGGCTCTATATAAAAACCTGACGGGGAACCTAAATAACTAACTGGCTAACCAGCGTCACCAGTGACACTTATACTGTGATCGCTGGTGAAAGGGTTAACTAGGGGGTGAACCTAAAAAAATAACTAGCTGCCTAGCGACACTAGCAACACTAATGCAGCGATCAGAAAATGATCGCTTAGTGACACTGGCAAAAGGGGGTGAAAGGGTTAACTAGGGGCAATCAGGGGGTTAAAACCATTATTGGGTAGTATATCGGGGTACCTAGCGCTATAAAAACCTGGCGGTGAACCTAAAAAAATAACTAGCTACCTAGCGACACTAGCGACACTAATGCAGCGATCAGAAAAATGATCGCTTAGTGACACTGGCAAAAGGGGGTGAAAGGGTTAACTAGGGGCAATCAGGGGGTTAAAACCATTATTGGGTAGTATATCGGGGTACCTAGCGCTATAAAAACCTGGCGGTGAACCTAAAAAAATAACTAGCTACCTAACAGCACCAGTGACACTAATGCAGCGATCAGAAAAACGATTGCTTAGTGATACTGGCAAAAGGGGGTGAAAGGGTTAACTAGGGGCAATCAGGGGGTTAAAACCATTATTGGGTAGTATTTCGGGGTACCTAGCGCTATAAAAACCTGGCGGTGAACCTAAAAAAATAACTAGCTACCTAGCGACACCAGTGACATTAATGCAGCGATCAGAAAAATGATCGCTTAGTGACACCGGCAAAAGGGGGTGAAAGGGTTAACTAGGGGCAATCAGGGGGTTAAAACCATTATTGGGTAGTATATCGGGGTACCTAGCGCTATAAAAACCTGGCGGTGAACCTAAAAAATAACTAGCTACCTAACGGCACCACTGATACTAATGCAGCGATCAGAAAAACGATCGCTTATTGATACTGGAAAAGGGGGTGAAAGGGTTAACTCTAGGGGCAATCAGGGGGTTAAACCTTTATTTGGGGGTGGTAGGGGGCTACCCTGGACCTAACACTAACTGCCCTGACAGTTTTTACTTTTACAACTGACACTGAATGCAGTGATCAGTAAATAAATGACCACTGCAATCAGTCACACTGTGACTAGGGGGGGGGGCGATCGGGGGGGTGATCGGGGGGGGTTTGTGTACCTATGTGTGCCTATGTGTTAGTGTAGTGTTGGTGCACACTTACTTTCACTTCTCCTCGTAGTCCGGTCAATAAGACCGCCCCGAGGAGAATGACATCACTTCCTCCCTGCCTGTGTTTACTATACAAAGAGGGAGGAAGCTTCTCATTCACCAGGAGCGATCGAGAGGGGATGGCCAGAAACCAACGCCCATCCCCTCATCCCGGATCGCTCCTGCAGCAAAACGGACCGCCGCATCCAGCGGGAGGGGGTCCGATCGGACCCCCACCCGCTGGAAGGCAAGCACGTACATGTACGTGCTTGTGCCTTTACATGCCATTGTGATGACGTACAATGGCATGCGGCGGTCCTTAAGTGGTTAATACAAGCGAGGATTATGTCACTTTTATCCCATTCTCATGTTTGTCCTTTTATAATAAGCTTGAACAATATCAAGTTGAGTCCTATCTTTGCCTGTACATAGAATGTTAAATTTCCTACTGGCAGCAGGCAGGTGTGAGTGCATCTGCACACACAGTGAGTCAAACACTTTTGGAGGATCCCTGGTGTCAAGAACGGCAGCAAAGAAGCCACGTCTCTCCAGGAAAAACACCAAGGACAGACTGATATTCTGCAAAACATACAAGAGTTAGACTTGTGAGGACTGGGGTAAAGTCATTTTCTCTGATGAATCCTCTTTCTGATTGTTTGGGGCATCTTGCAAAAACCTTGTCCGGAGAAGAAAAGGTGAGCGTTACCATTGGTTCTGTGTCATGCTAACAGTAAAGCACCCTGAGGCCATTCATGTATGGGGTTGCTTCTCAGCCAAGGGAGTGGGGTCACTCACAATTTTGCCTAAAAACACAGCCATGAATAAATAATGGTATAAAAACATCCTCCAAGAGCAACTTCTCCCAACTATCCAAGAACAGTTTGGTAAGGAACAATGCCTTTTCCAACATAATGGAGCACCTTGCCATATAGCAAAAGTGATAACTAAGTGGCTTGGGGAACAAAACATCGAAACTGTCCATGGCCAGGAAACTCCCCAGACCTTAATCCCATTGAGAACGTGTGGTCAATTCTGAAGAACAAAAAAAAAACATGAATTCTCACAAACTCCAAGCATTGATTATGCAAGAATGGGCTACCATCAGTCAGGATGTGGCCAAGAAGTTGATTGACAGCATGCCAGGGCGAATTGCAGAGGTCTTGAAAAAGAAGGGTCAACACTGCAAATATTGACTCTTTGCATAAACTTAATGTAATTTCAATAAAAGTCTTTGACACTTATGCAATGGTTGAAATTATACTTCACTATACCATAGTAACATCTGACAAAAAGATCTAAAAACACTGAAGCAGCAGATTTTGTGAACATTAATATTTGTGTCATTCTCAAAACTTTTGGCCACGGCTGTAGAAGCTGAAAATATTCACTGTACTACACATATGCTGCAGGCAGCCTTATGAATTAAACATTGCTAACAAAAAGGAAAAGCAATTGTTTGGCAGAAGAGACATGCGGTGATAAGAATTGACTACAACTGGAGCAGCCAGAATCTAGAGCAATTGCGCATGGCAGCCAATCAGCTTCTAGTTTTCATTTCCAAAGCTTAACTGAACAAGCTGAAGATAGAAGCTGACTGCTTACTATACAAAGCTGCTCCAGATTCTGCCTGCCCCAGTTTCATTAATTTCCTCTCAATGTCTCTTCTACCAAAAACACTGTACCAAATAGTTTTACAGGGGTTTGACTATTTAGATCGAATTTTACGTGTTTTTGGAGGTTCAGAAAACTACTAGGAATTATTATTATTATTATTATTATACACGATTTATATAGCGCCCTATAGAATCCCTGTGATATCGCTGAAAAAATATGTTCATGTCCTTTTTCTACTTTTAGTACAGGTATTGAGAGATGTAATTTGCAGCGAGTAAGCAACAGGAGTTGATTGTGTCCATTGGTTGCTGTTTTTTTCAGCAGATGCCATTCATCTTGATTGACATGGATCTGCATTGATTGGTATGATGTGATTGACAATAGACTTACACAGTGGAACATTTTAGCATTTTTAAAAATTCTTTATTAGGACTTTTAAAAAAGATTTTTGAATGCATATGTGTATAGGCATACCCCACTTTTAAGTACACAATGGGGTTTATTTACTAAAGCTGGAAAGTGCAAAATCAGGCTCACTTCTACATAGAAACCAATGAGCTTCTAACCCCAGCTTGTTCAATTAAGCTTTGGTAATAAATCCTGGAAGCTCATTGGTTTCTATGCAGAAGTGAGCCTGATTTTGCACTTTCCAGCTTTAGTAAATAAACCCCATTGTGCATTTAACCGCTTCCCGACTGGCAATGTACATTGGCAGAATGGCACGGACAGGCAAATGGGCGTACAGGTACGTCCCTTTGAATTTGCTGCCATGCCATCACGTGCGCGCCGTTGGCTGGGACCCCCGTGAGTCTGACCGCGGGTCCCGTGGACTCGATCGCCATGGGGATACCCGCGATCATCTCACAGAGAGGAAGAACGGGCAGATGCCGATGTAAACAGCATCTCCCCATTCTGCCTAGCTACAAGTGACACTGATCTCTGCTCCCTGTGATTGGAGCAGAGATCATTGATCTGTAAAAGACAGCCACACTCCCACAGTTAGAAACACGCCCCTAGGACACACTTAACCCCTACACTGCCACCTCCTTTTTAACCCCTTCACTGCCAGTGTCAGTGCCTAGAGGCGATTCAGTTCGCATTGTGCGCTATATAAGTATTTCATTCATTCATTCATTTACACAGGAATCAGTGCATTTGTATAGCACTGATTGCTGTATAAATGAAAATGGTCCCAAAAATGTGTCAAAAATGTCCAATGTGTCCGCCATAATGTCGCAGTCACAATAAAAATCGCTGATCGCCGTCATTACTAGTAAAAAAAAAGTATTAATAAAAATGCCATAAAACTATCGTCTATTTTGTAAACAGTATAACTTTTACGCCAACCAATCAATAATCGCTTATTGCGATATTTTTTACCAAAAATATGTAGAAGAATACGTAACGGCCTAAACTGAAGAAAAATCTTTTTTTTCAAAATTGTCGCTCTTTTTTTGTTTATAGCGCAAAAAATGAAAAGCACAGAGGTGATCAAATGAAACCAAAAGAAAGCTCTATTTGTGCTAAAAAAAAAAGGACGTCAATTTTGTTTGGGAGCCACGTCGCACGACTGCGCAATTGTCAGTTACAACAACGCAGTGCCGAATCTCAAAAAGTGCTCTGGTCTTAAGCCAGCAAAATGGCACGGGCTTAAGTGGTTAAAAGTGGGGTATGCCTGTACTATGTATTGTTAAAAGGAGCTTCCAGATTCAGATAAGCCCCCTGCCAACTAGCTTCCACAAATACCTGACCAGGCATATGGGGAAGATTCCCTTGTCCTCATCAACATAGGGACAAGGTGCTTTGCCAAGGCCATGTTGAGAGGATGTAGCCTGGTATGATACAAAGTGAGTGCTGCATGTCCCCCCTCCCCCCCACTTCCCTTTTACTGCATGCTTGGATAAGGGTCTAATATGGATTTTAGAGGTACTACTTATTTTTTTCATTGATTCCTTTCACGTGGGGTTCCCCCTTAACATCCACACCAACCCTCATCAAGGATACAGATCTGTTTTTTATTTTTAGGAGGGACCCCATGCTGCTTTTTTTTTCTTTTCTGTAGTTAAGGGCATCTCCCAGGTACGTTATTTACACACATTTTGCATTTTTAATGTTGGCATATAGGAACTGAAGGCAGGAAGGAGAACTGTGTGGGGGCGAACCATGAGGAAGATTAAGTGTCAGAGGAAAGCCAGGTAGTGACAGTAGGGCTTTCAATAGGTTAGGGAGTGTAAGATACAAGTAGGTAGTGAAACCTTTTCAACCTATAGGCACAAGATTTGGTTGAAATTATCAAATGTCCTCCTTCAAGGAAGATAGTTTTTAAAATAACATTGTCTGAGTAACCATATTTTAAACTCCCTAAAGGGAATAGTGGTTGTCTTCCACTCGTTTGCAATGGTCCTTTTATAAGCAGTGAATATGGGAGTTACTAACTTATATTGGTGCCTGCCAAAATCCACAGGTGGTTTTCAAAGTAGGGCTTCTATAGGATACACAGTTAGTGTCTTGCCCAACGCTTAAGGGTCCTTTCACACGGGGCGGATCAGTGCTGATCCGCCCCGTGGATATCCGCTTGCTCAGCAGGGATCTCCGGAGCGATCTCCGCTGAGCAGAAAGATGACAGGTCTGTCTCTGCACACTGCACAGGGACGGACCTGTCACAGCGCCGCTCTCCCCTATAGGAGATCGGGTGACGACGGACCGCAGTGTCCGTCGTCACCCGATCCGATCCGATGACAGATGGAAAAATAGCTTTTTCCTCCGTCACACTTTTTCGGATAGGAGCGGGTCGGATGTCAGCGGACTTGTCACCGCTGACATCCGACACTCCATAGACCTCTAGGGAGCATCCGTTCAGGTCCGCCTGAAAAACTGACAGGTGGACCTGAACGGATCGTCCGTTTGAAATTGTGTTACATGTCTTTAGCAAAAAGAAAGGTTAGATCTTGGGGCTATCATACTACCTATGACTGTATTTTCTTGGCGAGGACATCATTTTTACTTGTTAGAGGATAATTTGGGAGGGATTTTGATAATTAAGATGGTACCATCTTAATTGCAAGGACAGGCGTCAAAACTATATGGAGGTCCTGTTCTTATTTAGTGTAATTAGTTTAGAATATATCCAAAATATAAGGCTACGAGTAAATGGATCAATTCTGCATTTCTGATAAAGATAGAGGAAGTGCAGGGGGTTTCCTGAAGTGTGATAGATGAGAAGAGAAAATGATTTATTTGGAGATAATAATATAGTTACCTAGGCAGAATGCTGTGATTGTCCTTAGGATAATCAAATTTCTATTTCTATTTCTAAAAACTATCCTGGGTAGTTTTGGCAATGTCCTGACAATTAAAGCCAACTTAAAGCTTAAGTGGCTTACCTGGTACCATCCCACATAACAAAAGCCTTCCCAAATTTTCCTCTAACAAGTAAAAATGATGCCCCACGTCAAGAGCCTACAGTCGCATGTAGCAGGATAGCCTCAATATTCAACTTTTTCGGCTAAGGACAGAAAACAATAAGTATTGGGCAAGACACTAATGCCCCGTACACACGACCGGACTTTTCAACCTTCAAAAGTCTGACGGAATGATTCCGGCAGACTATTCGATCGTGTGTGGGCTGCAACGGACTTTTGATTCGCAAAAGTCTGACAGACTTTAGAAATGGAACATGCTTCAAATTTTTCCGCCAGAACTCTGCCGGACCCAGAAATACGCTCGTGTGTGTGCTAGTCTGACGGACTAAAACCGACGCTAGGGCAGCTATTGGCTACTGGCTATGAACTTCCTTATTCTAGTCCAGTCATACGTCATCACGTTCGAATCCGTCGGACTTTGGTGTGATTGTGTGTGGCCAAGTCCGTTCATTCGGAAAGTCCGTCAGAACTCTGTCAGAACTCCGTCAGAACTCCGTCGAAAGTCTGCCGGACTTAAGTCCTGTCGTGTGTACGCGGCATAACTCTGCACCCTATAGAATCCCTTCTCTGCAAAACACCTGCAGAACAGATTAGGCACTGTTGTGAGTGTGGTATGTAATTATAATGATAATAGGTATGGGGAATTTTACATAAATAAAGTGTTTTGGAGAACGGTACGTGATAAATAAAAGGGTAATGTCTGAATCTACGTATAATGAATCGGAGTCCCTCCAGCCAATCTATGGGGAATTCTTACCAATGTATAAATATCTCCCAATTAAATTAATAAGTAAATACATTTTATTAATATACAAATTTCAACTTCATACAAAACTGGAATTTCTGGCGATTAATATTTCATACACATTACCAAAGACATCAATGCAACAATAAAACTATTTTCCTTAACCAGTTCCGGACCTGCCACAGCAGTTATACTGCGGAAGGTTGGCTCGGCTGGCCAAAGCATCATAACCATATATCGGGCGCATGGCCAACTAGGGGGCGCGTGCCCCCTAGATGGTCACGACTATCGGATTCACTTCAGAACTGATCAGTCTTCAGGCCCAGGCCAATGATTTCTGGCCTGGACCTGGTGAACCCATTCTGGTGAATGAAATCCTCCCCTGTCTGTCTAAGTGTAAACACAGGCAGGGGAAGTGATGTCATCTCCCCTCATGGAACACTTTTCCATTCCAGAGAGAGGAAAGAAGACCTCCCAGAGTAAGGTGCACCAACACTACACTGACACAGTACACATAGGCACATGTGTCACTCCCTGATCACCCCCCAATCGCCCCAGTTAACCCCTTCTCTCCCTGTCAGTGTGTCACCCAGTGCAGTGTTCATATTTTTTTTGATCACTGTACTGGTGTCATTTGTGACAATAATCAGTGTTAGGGTACTTCGTGGTAGGCCCAGATAGGTCTAGGGACCCCCCTTAACCCCCCTAATAAAGGTTTAACCCCTTGATCATCCCCTGTCACCAGTGATTACCGTATTAGTGTCATGGGTGATGCTGGTTAGGTAGTTATTTTTTTATAGCGTCAGGGCACTCACCGTATATAACCTAAATAAAGGTATAACCCCCTGACCACAAGGTGGGTGATATCAGTTTTTAGCATCAGTCAGGAAGTGTCAGATTAGTGCTAGTAGCGATAACACGCACGTATGCACCATACACCTCCCTTAGTCGTACAGTGTCTGAATGGATCAATATCTGATCTGATTAGATCTATACTAGCGTCCACAGTAGTTTAGGGTTACCAAAAATGCAGTGTTAGTGGGATCAGCCCAGATACCTGCTAGCACCTGCATTAGCCCCTCAGCCCAGCCCAGCCCACCCAAGTGCCGTATCAATCGATCACTGTCACTTACAAAACACATAACTGCGGCATTCACATAGTCAGGCCTGATCTCTGTAAACGCTAACAGTTTTTTGGTAGCATTTGAAGCAGTCGCTGACAATCAGGTGCTCTTCTTTCCTTTGAGTCTCACTAGTGTACCAGTAAATGTAGAGGCCAAAATATCCAATCGAAGGTACACTATTGAAGAGGCCTACACGTTTCTGAGCCTGACAGATGAGAGTGAAGAGGAAGTCACCCATCTGTCTGATTCTGGCTCAGAACACGAACCAGTAAACAGCAGCGGCACCCTGACAGATAGCTCTGACGACAGAGTAGTGGTCCCTGCCAAAGTCAGGCGTACCCAACCCCATTTTTCTGCTGCTGTTGAAGTGCAAGAACTTCAAGGCTCTTGTATGGAGCAGAGAGCCAGTACTAGTGCCACTCATCCTTCTGGTGGTGAACTGGCAATCACCAGCAGCCTAGTACATCCTGGTTGTACATTCAGCACTGCAGTAACACTTGGTGATGTGGCGAGTCCCTTAAGTGCAGTTCAAGCTGGTGAGATGGTTACCCAATCTAGTGTCCCGCAGCCACCAAGAAGAAGACAAACACAGGTCCGTCGAGCCTATAGTGTCCTTCCTGCTGCATTTGCCAATGCAAATTATAAGCCCACCACTTCTGCAGCACCCGTTCATTGGCCAACCTGGAATTCAGATGATGTCACTTGATTTTTATTCGCTGTTTTTCACAGAAGATCTCTATAGATCTATTGTGGACCAAAGCAATTTGTATACTGGTCAATTCATGGCCACTAATCCCCAGTTGATCCTTGCCAGAGATTGGAAACCTATTACGGTTTCCGAATTTAAGACCTTCCTGGGCCTATCCCTCCTCATGGGCATAGTTAAAAAAAGTGAGTTGCGGTCATATTGGCCCAATGACCCAATTCGCCATATGCCCGTGTTCTCTGCCTCCATGACCAGGACACGATACGAGCAGATCTTGCAGTTCATGCATTTCAATGACAATGAACTCTGTTGTCCTCGGGGTGACCCTGGATACAATCGGCTTCACAAAATTCGACCACTTCAACCAGGAATTTGCAGCCTTGTTTACTCCTGATCAAGTTGTCTGCATTGATGAGTCCCTGATTAGGTTTTCTGGCCGCTTGTCTATCAAACAGTATCTTCCTAGAAAGCGTGCCAGATATGGGGTCAACACGTATAAGCTCTGTGACAGGGCAACAGGCTATACATATAGTTTTATGGTTTACGAGGGAAAAGATAGTCATGTGGAGCCGGAGAACTGCCCAGACTGCATAGGGAGCTCTGGTAAGATTGTGTGGGACATGGTGTCACCCTTATTCAGAAAGGGGTTGCAAAGGGAGGTGCCCCAGGGATTGTGCAGGTACCACTTGTATGTGGACAATTATTACACAAGCGTGCCACTTATTAGTCACCTTTTTGATTATGGAATTGGCACATGTGGCACCGTGCTATCTAATTGCCGGGGCTTCCCCCAATAGCTTGTAGAGTCCTGACTTAGATAGGGGGGAGCAAGCCTGCTTGAAATTAAATTTGTTAGCAGTGAAGTAGAGGGATTCACGGAATGTTTTTGTTCTGTCCTCCCTTCATGCAGATATGACAGTCCAAATCCTATGGCGACTAGTGTTGTGGAGAAACCCCTCTGTGTCCATGAATACAACCTTAACATAGGAGGGGTGGACCTTAATGACCTATTGTTTGTGCTGTATCTAATGTCCTGTAAGGCCAGACACTGATATAAAAAGGTGTCTGTATATTTATTTCAATTGGCTTACAAAGTTTAGAATGAACTGGATCCTTCCTAAAATTCCAGGAAGAGATCATCACAGCCCTTCTGTTTCCAGGGAGTGCTATGGCCCACCTTCCCATGCAAATGCAGTGAGCTGGTTGCATGAGAGGCATTTTCCATATGTCCTCCCTGGTACCACTGCCCACAACCCACCCCAAAGAAGATGTCGTGTCTGTAGAAAATGCGGATTTAGGTGTGACACCGCTTTTATTGTCCCTCCTGTCCGGACCAACATGGTCTCTGCATTGGTGACTGTTTCAAACGCTACCACACATTAGTGGAATATAAGCGTAGGATACAGCACTACACAGTCCTAGGACACACTTACACAGGGTCTCGAAAGATGAGATATCCATAACATTTTGAGAGACTCTAATCTGGAACTTTACAGTTTATATAAAAGTGCAAAAAAAAAAAAACACAAAAAAAAGCCAAAATAGTTGTGGTTTTATTTTTCTTATCTCTCTTATGTTCGCTCTGTATTGTCCGCTCTATTGTCCGATCCCTATTGTTCTATAGCTATTGTTCTCTCTCTATTGTTCCTGTATTTTAGAACTGTAATGTTTTATTTTTACTATGTTTTATTTTATTTGCTTTATAGGTATGGTATGTCTTACTGTTATACTGTATTGATACTTTGTCTTATTGTAAACCATCATTTGTTTATCAGATACGCCATTCAGCTGCAGCACGGGTTTATTTATTCTGACAGCAACAGCGTTTGCTCCCACAATACATAAAGCCGTGACTCAAGCACATTAGGTGATTTCACCACCACAGTAAAAAATAGAGCATACTCTATATGCCGAAGCATGGGGACAGGGGTGGAGAAGAGATTTGCTCCTAACATTAGGGGCAGATTGCCCCCATGCTTCGGCATATATTTTTTAGCCACAAATTGCATTAAAAAATGTTTTATTTTTACTATGTATTATTGTATTTTCTTTCTTTTTTTTATAGTTATTCAAGAGAACTTATATAAGTCTATGTGTACTTTTAGGATATTAATCTACAATCCGTCTATACATACTGGTAACACTAAAAGTTGTGGTTATAAGATTTCAACTATAGTTATCTAGGATTACAACCAGAACAGTCAAGGCAATCCTCTGTCTAGGAGGGAATAGCTAGGTATCCGGAACATAATACCCACAGACCTGCACTACATATGCGCTATTACCGTGGATGGGAACCCCCCAGAGGGAAAGGCTAGCTTGTCCCTGTTGGTCAGATTACAAGACGGCTTATTTTAAGTAACTGGAACTAGTCGTCTTCTTCTTACTTAGGCTATGGAACTCACTCCTCGAGGTATGGGAGTGGTGCTAATCTGGGGGTACCGCATTCCAGAGGATTTTCATTTTTAGGAGGAAGAAAGATGGGCGACACCCTTGGTGTCTCATGATAAAAGAGAGGATAGCAAAAAGAAAGGGGAGTAAGGATGGGGAGGTAAGCCGCCGCCCCAAGGCCCGAGTCTGCCAAATGCTGCCTGTCTATGTGTAGGACTTGTAATTGTCTGAGTATCTAAACAGATCCCAATGTGTCCACCGCGCATTGTGTTCCTCCTCTCTCTCCCCCATAGCAGCCGTAAGGCATTCCATCCGCTGTATGTCACTAATCCTAGCATATTGTATTTTCTTTGCAGGTATGGTATGTCTTACTGTTATACTGCAATGTTACTTTGTTTTATTGTTAACCATCATTTTCTTAGCAGGTACGCCATTCAGTTGCAGCACTGATTTATTTATCTTGACAGCAACAGCGTTTACTCTCACGATATGTAAATCAGCGACCCCAGCTGTTGGAGGTGATTTCACCACCACAGTTAAAAATAAAATGCTGCATGTATGCCCATCATTAAAAGTGGGTGGATGAAGGGCGGTATTCTAATGGAGGACATGCCCATGGATCAATCTATTTTTTTCGTTCAGCCCACATGCTGCATGAAAAAAAGAACATTACAATATATGCCCAACAAGGACCAGCAACATACTGGTATGTTGTTGGCCTTTGAGTGGTTATACCAGAATGATGCTTGCAGGTTTAGGTATCATCTTGGTATCATTCTTTTCAGCCAGTGGTCAGCTTTCATGTAAAAGCAATCCTAGCAGCTAATTAGCCTCTAGACTGCTTTTACCAGTCCCCTCCACCATCTTCTATGGTTTTCTCAGGCGCTCCTGTGCCAACAGGGAACCCGAGAATGCAGCTGGTGGTTTCACCAGTTGACCATAGAGCTGATCAGAGACCAGAACCCCAATCATCTCTATGGCCTAAGAAACCCAAAAGCTACAAGCATTTCATGACATTTCGCCAGATATAAACAGCGCCATTGGGAAATTATAAAAGCATTATATCACACTGATCTTGGTGTGGTCAGAAGCTTTGAGAGCGGAGGAGAGATCTAGGGTCTAATACACCCCAATTATTTCAAAAAATAGTACCTGTCACTACCTATTGCTGTCATAGGGGATATTTACATTCCCTGAGATAACAATAAAAATGATAGAACAAAAAATGAAAGGAACAGTTTAAAAATAAAATAAAAATTAAATAATGAAAAAAAAAAAACACCCATGTCCCCCCGTGCTCACGTTCAAAGTCAAACGCAAGTGTTGGTCTGGTGTCATATGTAAACAGCAAAGGCATCATGCATGTGAGGTATCACTGTGAAGGGCAGTCATTTTAGCAGTAGACCTCCTCTGTAAATCTAAAGTGGTAACCTGTAAAGGGTTTAGGCTTGATTCACACTTATGCAGGTTGCAGTTTGCATATTGCAGGTGCATTTTGCGTTTTTCAATACACATTTTTGAGCCATTGAAGTCTATGGAACCAAAAACCAGAAAAAAATCCTTGGCCCTTTCCAGAGGTGTGAATCAGGCCATAAAAGGCTTTTAAACATGTATGTTGTTTGTCACCACTACAATTTTAAAGCTTGTCATGTTTGGTATTCATGTACTCGGCATAATGTCATCTTTTTTATTTCATCAAACATTTGGGCAATATAGTGTGTTTTAGTGCATTAAAATTAAAAAAAGTGTTTTTTTTACAAACAAATTGCATTTGAAATATAATGAAAATATGAATATAGGTAGTAAGGGCGCTCTACTCTAATCCTAAATGCCTTGTAATTCCAAGGAGTAAACAAAAGGAAATTAATATGTGTTTTTCATCTAAAAATCTATGCAAATAAATATATAAAGTGCGATGTGCAAATTTGATGAGTTCCAGTAAAGTGCATGTGAGAGAGAAAAAAAAAAAAAAACGTTTTACAGTATATAAAAAATTGACCAGGGGTGATGTCGCTGAAGAGGAAGGAGACCAGGCTGCCCCGCAAACTAACGGCTTTCATGTATCAGCTGTCCACGCGGCGCAGCCAAAATGGCGCCGCACTGATCGGGCGGAACACACAAGCGGAGGCTGCAGCTTCTCCTCACAGAGAGGGTGACTCCAGCACACCACACTGGTAAGTGCATATAATAGAGGGGATCCTCTGCATTCCCTTCCCGGGACTCCGACCACTCATAGCCCAGCAAAAAGAAAGATGAGACTTGATGACACAGGGACAGCCCAGGAGAGAGGCAGCGCGGGAGAGATGTCTTATGTCTTCCCGAAGCAGAGCCTACAGCCAGACGCCATAGCATCATTAACCACAATAGGTCAGGCTGTTATGGATACTACACTCAAGGAAAAGCTTATGTCGCTCAGGAGTTCCTTGCAATCAGATATGCTCTCATTTATGCAAGGCTTTGGCAACAGTATAGGGGTACTAGATGACAGGATCGCTCACTTGGAAACAAATGTGGGAGATATGGCTAACACTATTAATGACATAATTGACACACAAGAAGCACTTGTGAACTAAATGGCTCACTGATAAATTGGCAAATTTGGAGGATAGAGCCAGACGCAATAACTTTAAAATCTGAGGGGTACCGGAGACGGTACAAAACAATGAATTACCCGCATTTGCGAGGGGCTTAATCAAAGCAGTGCTCCCTGAAGCGAAAAACATGGAATTACTCATGGATCGCATACACAGATTACCAAAGCCTGCATTTTTGCCAGACTCAGTACTCAGAGACGTTATTCTCAGAGTACACTTTTTCCACATCAAAGAGCAGTTCATGCAGAAGGTGAGAGGTATGACAACGCTACTTGACCCCTATAATCACCTCCAAATATTTGCTGACTTATCTGAGCACACTCTGAGCAGACGTAGACAACTCAACAACATAACTAAAACCTTACGCAATAACCAAATCCAATACCAATGGATTGCACCCACCAAAATTTCCATCAGCCATGAGGGATCGAAACATGGTTTCTTCCGTCCAGCAAGGATTGCGGTTGCTGCAGGATTGGAATAATATCCTGACCACTAACGACATGTTGCCTATGGACCAAAGCACCACTGGCACCATCTCGGCCCATCCCCTCCCCCCACGGAGCCACATGAACACCCCTAATACCTGAAAGGCTGGGGTAAACCCACATTGCATGCCATGCAGATGTGACACCTGCTCACGTTCGGTCTTACCAGACTTTTTACCCCCGTCTAGGGTTTCTAGGCACTATTGTGCCGTGGACATACCCTAAGATTCATTTCCATTTTGTTATAGTTTCTCACCTCCCAAGACGCTATTTCCCTGTTGGAATATTACCTACAACTTGGGAGCACTCCTTTTTCCTCAGCTAACTGTGGACTCTGCCCAACCAACGTTTGGCGAGCTACTACCTGAGAGCAACAAACTACTTTTACCTACCCCACCTTTTTTTTTGTCTCCCCCCTCCCCCTCTCTCCTCTCTCTCATACATGCACCCGCACTCTGCTTCTCACCTATCAGCCAACGACTGCTTCCTCACCATCCACAGTATCACCGTGCGAAAGAACAGAGGGTACCCTCCCCCAAGAAATAACTACAAGCTCGGCGATCACCAGGCTGTGGAGGAAGCCACCGCCACCTGCTTAAACGACAAGAGCAAAGGTGCCTAACTCCGCTTCTGTTGTCACTCACATTTCCACAATGACTATAAAATTTTTTACAATCAACGCCAAGGGCCTTAATCACCCGGCGAAAAGAGCCTATCTATGGGCCTGATGGTTTTGTGGGAGAATATTATAAGCAATTTAGTCACATACTCACCAAACATATTACCCCGGTGTTCAATTCTGCTGCCTCCTCAGCCTCTTTCCCCCAGGAAATGTTGAAGGCTTTAATTATTACGATACCGAAGCCAGGGAAGGAGCTCACCTCAACGCAAAATTTCCACCCTATCTCACTGCTTAATCACGACGTAAAACTGAATGCTACAGTACTTGTAAATAGACTGACTGACTTGATGCCGACACTGATTCACCCTGACCAGTCAGGCTTTGTTAAGGGATGCCAAACATCTGATGCGGCCCAAAGAATGATTAACATCATTCATCACGCAGTGACCCATCGAATGCCTTCTCTGCCTCTTTCTTTGGATGCGGAGAAGGCATTTGATAGGGTTCGCTGGCAGTATTTAAAACAGATGTTAGAAAAATTTGGCTTCCAAGGTCATATCCTGTTAGCAATCTTAGCTCTATACTCCTCCCCCTCAGCGCAAGTCTATTGCTTGCCCATGCTATCGACTGAGTTTAGTATAACCAATGGTACAAGACAGGGCTGCTCCCTTTCACCCTTAATCTTTGACTTGTTGATTGAACCCCTTGCTGCTAAAGTCCGATCCCAAGTGAACATTTCGGGAGTCAGTGTTGGAGGCAAAGAGCACAAAATCAGTCTCTTTGCTGATGATGTGATATTTTCATTAACCAACCCTTCCTCTTCCCTGGCTTCTGTGCAAACATTACTGGATGAATTTGGTTGTGTCTCCTATTATAGAGTTAACGTATCCAAGTCTTATATATTACCTCTAACAATGTCACAGCAACAACAACAACACTTGCAAAATCGGTATCAATACGCATGGTCCAAGGAATCTCTCACTTACCTTGGCACTGCCTTCACAAACAACACCGCAGCTCTGTATAAAATGAACTTCATTCCTTTCCTAAACACACTACCTAAAGACCTAGAAAAAAATTCCAAATTTACGCTCTACAGCTCGGGCAGACTTGCAGCATTCAAGATGCTTAAACTTCCCCAGCTGCTCTACCTATTCAGGGCACTACCCATCCCTATACCATCTTCGTTCTTTACGCAGTTTCAATCCATGCTTAGAAAATTCATTTGGCAGGGTAAAAAAAACTGAATAGCACAGCATATTCTCACAAAACACAGAAGAGTAGGTGGAATGGGATATATTAATATTAGAGACTACTATAATGCAGCCACCCTGGCACAAATTAGAGCTTTGTTTACTCCTGACCCTGATAATCACTAGAACTCTATGGAAGCTTCCCAGGTACTGGGCAAGAACCTAAAGATTTGGCTACTATCCACACCCAAAATTAAGAAAACTGATAAGCACATATCTCCAACCATAAAAGCAGCGACGGCAGCTTTTGCTTACATGTTCACAAACTCGCATGCCACAGCTAAACCTGTAAAATCCCCCTCCCCATAGAAACGCTTAACCTACTGATTCGGGACATGCAGCTTTCTTCTTGGAAGGAAAAGGGCTTAACTCACATCGCAGACATGTATACTAATGAGTATATACAACCTTTCACCTCCTTGTAGAGAAACTTTTCGCTCCCTACAACAGATTACTTTAAATATGTCCAAATATCCCACTGCCTAATACAAACTCCCTCTCTCCGCCGCAACATCCCAATAGAAGCTTGGCAATACTCGTCAGGTGGTAAAACGTCAGCCAAAGGTATTTCACTTTTCTACGCCTTGCTAAAAGGTAAAACCACTTTCGAAAAACTGCCCCCTATGTCAAAATGGGAAAAATATATAGGTACCTCGTACTCTACGCAACAATGGTAAAATGCACTGCAAGCTACTCACACAGAGACAAAAGCGGCTAATCTATGGGAACTTACGTATAAAATGAACCTTAGGTGGTACATCACCCCAACACAGATCCACAGGTATAGCCCCACTACAGAGCCAACCTGCTGGAGGCATTGTGACCTCCCAGGAACCTTATATCATATTCTATGGGCCTGCCCTAAACTAACTCCATTCTGGAAAGATACATTTCATCTCTTAACAGAAGTCACACACATTGCCTCTCCACCAACCCCAGAACTAGCACCCCTCAACATTGGTATTGAGAACTACCCACATAATCTCCAATGCATAATCACGGCAAGGTTGACCGTAGCACGTAACCGGAAATCCCCAGATCAATTATAACACACGGAAGTCATACAAGTGACACACCTACACGGAATGTATGTACGCATGTATGCCTCGGTGGAAGGCTCTCTGTCCAAACTGGCACACCGCTGGGAAGCATGGTTAGAATGGTTCAAAGAAGCCAAACCTATATTTCTCTGAACATTCACACTAACCCAGGAGAGACACATATTACCTATGTCCTCATTTACACCCCCCCCCCTTTTTTTTTCCCTTACACTCATCATCTTTGCTTCTTGTCTCTATCGATATGCTTTCATCGTAGTACCAATGTGCTCCACGTAGAGCTCCTTTTTTTTTGTCTTTTTTACTTAGCTATGATACCTGCACTTTAGCTGAGTGTTACCGTATTTATCGGCGTATAACACGCACTTTTTCCCCCTTAAAATCAGGGGAAAATCGCGGGTGCGTGTTATACGCCGATACTCCGCGATTTCAGCACAATTTTTTGGGCCGCCGAGAAGTTCCGAGAGCGGCCGAAAGCCGCTGAGAAGTTCCGAGAGCGCCCCAAAGCCGCCAAGAACTTCCGGGTGCCGCCGAGATACACGGGACATCTCGGCGGCGCCATTTTTAAAAACATAAGCGCTCAATGCACTAAGACGGACAGGCTGCAATGAGGACAGGCTGCAATGAGGACAGGAACAGGCTGCAATGAGGATAGGGACAGGCTGCAATGAGGACAGGCTGCATGACAACAGGCTGCATGACAACGCTGCAATGCGGACAGGCTGCATGACAAGGCTGCAATGAGGACAGGCTGCATGACAACGCTGCAATGCGGACAGGCTGCATGACAAGGCTGCAAATGACGCTGACGAGGCTTCAGATGGACACTGATAAGGCTGCATTGATGGGCATTTAAATGTAAGTTTTTTTTTCCTTAAATTTCCCTCCTAAAAGTTTTTTCCACAAAATTCCCTGCTAAACTTTGGGGTGCGTGTTATACGCCGGCGCGTGCTATACGCCGATAAATACGGTAATTACTTGTTACCGACCAACCGGTTTTACAGTACCTCAATGGTTCTGATATTTATACTTCATTTTAATGTATTATACATCGGTTCATCTCTCAAAAGCAGATGAAGAACATACCAAAGGTATTAAAGAGATAGCAGTCATCAATATTCAGGTTGGGGGGGGGGCGGCCCCTCGCTCTTGGGCACAGTGAGTTCCCGGCTGGGGTGCCTGGTGTGTAGGAACGTCCCCTTGGCATTTGGTTCTTATTGTTCCGAATTTGAGACCTCATCTCCACTGGATTGTAACTTCGCCGTTGTAACTGTCAGACCGATGTTCTGTTATAGCATACTGTACTGTTACAGATGTTTTTTGTCCTGCATTTCACTGCATGTATTCTGAGTTTGTAAAAACGTAATAAAAACATTGAAATAAAATGCTCATCTCCGGCTCCCTGACATTTGGCTTGTTTGACTATCCATTCCAGTTCCTGAACTCTGGATATGTTTTGACTACGTTTTTTTCTATTTACTTTTATTATTAAACAAGTGGGGGGGGGGGGGGGCTCTCCTGGTATGACGACTCCTTGGCTGAGTGTTTCATGAATTATGAAATTTTTTATGTATCCTAGCCTTGACAGCACAAATATTACAATTTGCCCATTTCTGCTTAAAATTTGTACTGCTCCTTAATGCTCCAGGAAAGGGCTAAGGGGTCGTTGGTGCCTGGGAAAAACAAAAGATTGTCTAAAATTAGAGTAGAGAAGTGTTTGAAGAGCAGGATTTTCCCTTTGGTTTTACTAAGTATCATACTATGACTGAGTGAGTTAGTAGAGGGTTCTGGTCTCTATTCCCAAGTGCCAGCCAGAGAATGTTATCGATGCCAATGGAAAAGTAAGCATAGGCCTCTAAGGAGACTCAGAACAGGGATAGTCTCTGTGGTGCAAAATAGGATTGTGTAACCTGAGCCATGTAATAAGTTTGATAAGTTGGTTTAGGATGCTGCTCATGACTTACTCTACCTCTCACACAAATTTTAGCATGCATGACTGCAGTGCACAGAGACAGTATGTAGAACACAGCGTCAGAAGTACCCATGCATAGTACAAGAATTTGGGTTGCAAGGTAATCTTCACAGCATCAATCCTGCTCAGCCAGGAGATATGTTGTTTCTCACAGTTTAAGAAGGTCCTGAAGTTGATATAAATGGGATTTAGCTGGCTTGCTTCAATCTATTAAAGCCAACAATTGTATGGATGCAAAAATCTGGCAGTTTACAGGGTGTCTGAAGTTTAGGAGATGTGTCTGTACAGTAAATGTTAATGCTCTATTTAGGGCTTTTGATTTGCAACATTCAACATTTTCATGAAGGAAAACATGTTAGGGAAATTTAAAAAAAAAAATCAAGAGGGAAATTGACCTAATGTTTTGAATACAAAGGTGTTTTTAGATAAAATAATCATCTTACAGAAAAAAAGGGAAGACTGAGAAGTATTTAAAGGGAAACCAAAGTATTTTTAACTTTATTTATACATACATTTAACCAGTAATCCAGGGCTGTCTTTAATATTGATTGGACCCGGGGCAAATATTTTTTTGGGGGCCCCCCTCCCCCCATGCAATTTCGCTCTCGACCTTCTCAGAGACATACAGTAAATTGAAGCGAGACTTAAAATCAGTTTACTGTACCAGATCAGGAAGCAATTGCGATTGGTTGTCAGAGGTTACAGCATATCTTTACCGCTTACTGACTGGTTACTAGAGGTTACTGCACACATTAAGGCTCACTGATTAGTTACTAAATGTTACAGCACATGATTTATGCTTGTTGATTGTTTGCTAGAGATTACTGTACAGTAATACTGCTCACTGGTTGCTATAGGTTAACATCACATCTTCTCCTCTCTGCAGGGGGACATGATATACATATGCATGCCACCTTTATTTACTTATCAATGCCGTCGGCCTCCAATATTTACATATGAATGTTGCTGCTATTTACATATGAATGCTGGTTATTTACATGTAAACACAGGGTCTGTAGGTGAGTCATCTTTACACATCAATAGGGCAGAGCAGGCCAGCATTAGTAGCAGCACTTCACACTGATTTCAGGACACAGCACAGGTATTAAACTTCAAGGAACAATGGAATTTAAACTGGAATGGTTGGCAAGTATAAGGCAGCTGCTTTGGGCCCCACAACAATGACAGGGCCCAGGGCAGCTGCCCCTTTTGCCCTGCCTTAAAGACGGCCCTGCAGTAATCAACAGCTACCCAATAACATTTCTGTTTTTCTTGAAAAAGATTGTTGTTATAGCATTTTTCCCATCACTTTATATCCTGGTAGGAAATCTCTACAACAGGGACATGCAAATAAAAACCAACAGAGGTTCTTTTTTTTTTTTTTTTTTCCAGAAAATGTCTTTTATTTATATAAACAGTTAATACAAAAGACAACAGATGCGAAAAAGTGACACGAGTACATAGACTAAAAGTTTTGTTCAGCCTTATATAAGTACAATCAATAAAACATAGTACAAACTGAACAGTAAGCCCACCTCCTGTAACTGAAGGGTGTGGACTCGAGAAACAAATGGTCTCTCATATTGTGGATAATCGTGGTGTAGAGTCTCGAGTATGCGTTCTGCAGAGCTAGTTGGAGAAGCAAAGTGTTTTGTTGTAAGTGGAGATGGCTACGTTGAAGGCTCGTGTGACAAGCTCTACATATAAAATGGTGTGTCAGTAATTTGGGAAAGTGGATAGGGGGGAAAGTGGTGAGTCGACAGTTCAGTTGGAATGGGGGGGGGAGGAGTGAGAAGAGGGGGAAGAGGGGAGGGTGGGAGAAAGAAAAATAAAATATAAGGGGGAAAGGGGACCAGGGGGGGAAGATGGGGGTGTTTGTCTCTGACTCCCTTGCAAGTGCTCTTAGCTGATAAATTCTTTTGTTCGGTAAATTTAAGGGAAAACAAGACTGAACCAGATGTCTGGAGTTCTATTAAAATGAGGTGGGTACAGAGAGAAGGCTATCAATATCTTTTGGTTGGAGCTGATGGAACCAAATAAACCAGTGTTCGGTGGACTGTCTATTTTATCCTGAGTGACCTATTAGAGCTAGGTGGTGGGGTTGCTGAGGGCGTTAAATGCTGTCGTTGCCTGGAAGGATATCCAGCCAGCCCATTGTTTGCTAAATTTGGTAGGGGTATCATTGGCAGTGTGTATAAGTTTTTCCATGTCTGCAATTTTCTGAATCCTGGTGAACCATTCTTTGAGTGATGGTGTGGTCGAGGATTTCCAGTGTAGGGGTATACATTGTTTCGCCGCATTGATTAAATGCATCGTCAGGGATTTATGATATTGCTTATGAGGGAGTGTCGAGAGGTGAAGGAGAAATTGTGCCGGTGTGAACGGGATGTCAAGACAGGTAATGGTGGAGATAGTTTGATGAACCGCTTTCCAAAACGTCTGAAGGGCTGGGCACTCCCACCATATGTGAAGCAGGGTGCCTTTCGACTGATGGCAAAGCCAGCAAGCATCAGAAACCGTCGGGTTAAATTTGTGAAGGAGAAACGGTGTGTGATACCACCTGGATTGGATTTTATATCCATTTTCCTGTGCATACACATTTCTTGAGCCTTTGTGGATGTTCAGGAAAATCTTCTCCCAGTTCTCTTCCGAGATTGGGATCGCTAGATCTCTTTCCCATTGCTTGCAGGCCTTGCCGTCATTAGCTTTTAAGTTTTCATATAAGAGATTGTGGGTGAAAGAGATAAGATGAGCTTGGGGTGTTCTCTGCATACATAGTCTTTCGAAAGAATTCAGTGGCCACCAACAGAGGTTCTAACCCTTCCTCACTTTGTCCAAAACTAAATAAAATAGGCTTCAACACACTGAATTGCAAGGTGGTAATAAATAACTTGAAGACCTACAGTTACTGTAACTATCTGCAGCCAAAATATGGCAACCATGGCAGTCAAAATATTTGAGCTGCAAAGGGGTTGAATGGAACATTGCTTTCCATTAACTTCCAAGATGTATGTCTTGCAAGGTTTAGGAAAGAGTCTCTCTTGGGAGCAAGCCAAGGAGAGAGGTGAAAACCACCTTGGCTTCCTGGATACAATTTGTTTAAAATACTTAAAACATTATTCTCACTGGTATTAGCAATCACTGTGTGATATATAATATGCGTATTACTTTATACATAGAATGTTTTTAATGACAAAGTAAAATAACCGATTCATCTTTGTCAAAGTAAAAAAAAAGAAGAAAAAAAAAAGACGACAGCAACTTTTCTAATTGTGCAATTTGTCCCACATAATTTTTACACTTATCTTATTATGTTTTCACATTTTACAGGCAATTTGGGACAAATGGAACTAAACTGCTTTCAATACACAGAGCAAAATTTGAATTGAAAATGCCACATTAACTTGGATCTCTACTTGCTGTAGCTGTGGTTTTAAATTCCCTCAACTGGAGCTCCCATGCGCCAGATCGTTGAAACTAAACATGTTGTAATCCATAATTGTGCAGGATTTATTTAATTTAGCTTTTTATATATAGTTGGATGGGGGCTGTAATGTCTTTCTAGCTCTGCGAGCTAAGATCTGTCAATTTTTATTGTGGATTTTCATTGAATTCTCCTAGCCCAGATGCAAGATCATTAAGAGGAATGCTTTATCTCCAGTCTCACTTGTCAGGGAATGTTGTGAATAGAGATGAACTGAAGCAGTCTGTAGCTCCATTTAGTACAGGTTTTATTATACAGCTGTCAGGTGAACCTGTATCACTAACAAATATGCTGCGTACAGTATATGTGTTGCAGCTATGCTTAAGTCAGGTCTTTGAGGTGTACATTAATATATGTTTTAAATATTTTTTTAAACTTTTAGCTCTGTAAAATCAAGTTTTACAGATTCAGTAGGGTTTTCAAAGTGCTTCTGCATAAAGATGCAGCCTCTTGTTATGTGACTGTATGTTGTAAAACTTTCCTCCCTGAGATGGAACACAGAATCTATTCATTTTTAAACTGCATATTCCCTGGCATAGGTTTTTAATACCAGCAATTAAATGATTTTTGCTAAATTGTAGTTATTGTTTAATCTGCTATTCTGTCTTTTGCTAAATATCTAAGCAAAACCTTTGTTAGTTCTTTTAGTAGTCATTTCTATATTGCATAATACAAACAACCAGAAACACCAGATTTTACACCATGCAGTTTTAGTAAATAACACCCTGTGTGTCTGTTAGTTTGCAGAACTACACCTTTAAAGCTACCTGGAGATTCTTCAGAAACCAACACTTACAGGGCAGTCTGCTTCCTTGGCTCTCACAATGCCAAGCGGTCTGATTCTCCTACCCATACATCAGAATTGTGTCTCATGATGACATAGCATGTGGGAGGAGCTGCAGAGCTCAGTGGTAGACCACAAAATTGACATTCCTGGACTTATGGGTTTCTTAAAAGTTTACAGGAAGTGATCTCTCTTCCATGCTACACAGATTGACAGCATGTGCTAAGAGAGGTATGTATTTAGTGGGTTTTTTATTTTGCAAGGTTACCTTCTTTTGGAATATTAATTTTAGCAAAAGAATTGCCTTAAAAAGAATCAGGACAAAGTGGCAGTTCCTTTTGACTAACCCACCTTTCCTGCACACCCTCACCACTGCCTCCACTAATTTATTACTGGTAATTACTGTATATATCGCCATCAATTTTTACAGCCCTTGCGTCACAGAGCAGGTTCAGACTCAGACAAGATCTGCCCACATGCCTGGATCGGCATCTGGCTCAGGCTCTCAGCGAGCCACTGAGACCCTGAGCTATCCGTTCTTGCCCCCTCCACATCTCCACACTCCAGTGAGCGAGGGTGGGGGTGCAAAGCAGACAGCAGTGATTGACAGTCACCAGCTCTCTGCTCAGGGAGCTATAAGAACTGAGCGATCAGTGGTATTAGATCACTCGGTAATCAGTGTTAGAGGCATCTGGGGGAATCTGGGCCAATGCTGCATCCACCTAGGTAAGTATAATTCTGAAAAAAACAACCCCATACTTCTCTTTTAATTTATATTTTTTATAGTTTGTTTTTTCAGGGTTATGTTAAAGAAAAGGGGGAAACATTATTTTAGACAAAACCAGAGAAATTCCCAGCTCAATTTACCAACCAGTCTGCTTATCAACCAAATTAATCTGTCTAAAAGAATGCGTTAAAAACAGGGGTTTAGTTAGCACACATTTGCAAACGCATGTACAAGCTGCAAGGCCCCTTCACAGCAACCTGTATTACCTGCAGCTCTAACTCCTGTTACTTTATGAGAGTCCCCACAGTGGAAGCACATGCATTTTAATGGATAGATAGGACAGGAAACATTATTTTATCTGATTGTCCCTTTCATGAAAACACAGCTTTGCTGGTCCCATGATACCCTATGAAATCACTCCTTGGTCGAAAAGCAATTTTTCTGAAGGCATTGCTAAAGAATCTCTTGTAAAGAATTACATAGCTGTAATGAAAAAGGCACTAAAAGCATCTTTTTGGTGACCCCTTTGATGAACTCTTTGCTGCTTATCAGCTGTTAGCCCTTGTACACACGGTCGGACATTCCGACAACCAAATCCGTCGGATTTTGTCCGACGGATCTTGTCCGAAACTGTTGCATACACACGGTCGGAAAAAGTTGTCGGAAAATCCGATCTTTCAGAACGTGATGACGTAATTTCGTTACAATGGGACTACATTCAGGCTAGTAGCCAATAGCTTTGATGTAGGAATTTGATCTGAGCATGCGTGGCACTTTGTCCGATCGGAATTCTCTACACATGATCGGAGTATGTCCGATCGGAGCAGTTTGTCGGAAAATATTTCCGGCAAGTTGGAAAATTTGGTCCGACGGATAGTCCGACGGAAACAGTCCGATGCATACCACACACAGTCGGAATATCCAACAAAACGCTCCGATCGGACACATTCCGACGGAATCTCCGACCGTGTTTACAAGGACTTAAATGTATTCCACACTTTTGGGTGTGTAGAAGATCTGCTATCAGCTGCAAGGTGTTGTTTCTACCAGTTGGTTGGAGGAACCATTGCTTCCAGTGGGTGAAATGGTGATTTGACCCATCTGACTGTTTGAATACCCACAGCAACCAGAATACAGTGGTGGCATTTCAACAAATGAGCGATAGGAAAGTAAGAATAAAAACTTTTTTAGTACTGATATGCAATTCTTAACAGTTGATCCTGCTTTGACAGGGATAATTTAATCATTAATAGTACAACGTTTATCAAGCTGAAGGCCTATTCTAAAATGTGCAAAGTTCCTCTTTAATGCACTCATATATGAGCTCTGCATTAATAGAATGTAGACTTGTCATGCCAATGCTGTCTATATTTTTCACAAACCTCTGTTTATATTGAGCGGTTATTTATCTAAAAAAAATATATAAAAATCAATAGGTGATATTGTAAATAAAATGGTTTTCTTGTGTTTACAAAGTCTGCCTGATTTCTTCACTGGGTAAACACATAGGCTGACACAGCAAACTCGAATGTATTCCTCAAATTTTTGGTGATATATTTAAAGCAACTACACCCATGGAAATAATTTAGACTTTATTGCTGCTATAGAATGAGAGAAATGCTTTCAGAGTGTCCCTCACCTTCTGTTTTACATTTGTTTTATGTTTTTTTCTTCTGTCCCCAATTTACCAGCTTTCTGTAGTCTTGGCAGCATGCCCTTATTACTATGTATTTAAGATGGCCATACACATTCAGACAATGGCTGGATGTTAGTAACAATTAAACTGCTGAAGGATACATCAGCCTTCCAGCAGCCCATGGACATGCTTGTTTGTACAGCAAGGGTGCACTTATCCATGCATTCAGCATGCATTTCCAGAAACATTTACAGCCTGGAGATGGAGATGGAGCAACGGGAACTGGCCAAAATGGACAGTAGTGAGTAGTGACTATCTGACATATTTCTGTGGGTAATTTAAGTCAGCAACAGAATTCTGTGATAAATATAGACAAAATAATGTACCTATCATGTAATGCCATGTTTTTTAGGATATCACAAAATAGCAAGTTCAGTTTCGACAGATAATGTGTACCTTGCCATAAGCTGATTAACCATGCAAGAAAAGAGACAAAGATCATCTATTGATATAGATTTATTCTTACAAAATCCACATTACTTTTAGTTATTGGCAGGATGCATTGCATGTATAGGGGTTAGTGTTGTATTTCTTGATATGTCCGGTAGCTATTTATCTGTAGCAAACACATCCTGAGCAAACTGTTCTTGAACAACCTGTGTGTAAACCAGTCTTTTACAGCCAGGGTGCCTTCATGTCTCTTCAGAGGTGCCTTGGCAAAATGTCTAAAAATTGCCCAAAAATTTTATACAAGCCAGCAGGTTTATACTGCCTTTTAGTTACACAAAGTCACAGGTTTTCATTGTGCACCATTACAACCTTCTAGCCACTGGAACCAATGACATCATCGGTGGATAAGGAGAATGCCAGGTGCCCACAGAGCATCTTTGTTTCCTCCTTTCCTGCCACTCTTCATCAGCGCTGGGGTCAGGTTAGCTGAGAGAAGGAGAGAAACTGAGGGAGTAGAGAAACATTGGCATGCTAGTCAGTACCAGTGTGCAAAAGTGTATTTGCTTTGGAAGAATAAATCAAATCTAAATGTGTCTTTTAAAAATATCCATACCCCCCACTGCAACCACCAATTGTGGAAGAGACTTCCAGATTATTATTGACCTAACAATGAAAGAATCCCTGGACAGTTTAAGGTCAAATTGCTTCTCCTCCAATCTAATTGTGTGGCCCTGTGGCCTCTTAGCCCCTGTACACACGGTCGGAGATTTCCACAACCAAATCCGTCGGATTTTGTCCGTCAGATTTAGTCTGACAGATTGTGTCCGAAACTGTTGCATACACACGGTCGGACTAAGTTGTCGAAAAATCCGATCTTTCAGAACGTGATGACGTAATTTCGTTACGATGGGACTACATTCAGGCTAGTAGCCAATAGCTTTGATGTAGGAATTTGATCTGAGCATGCGTGGCAATTGGTACGATCAAAATTCTCTACACATGATCGGATTACGTCCGACCGGCCCAGTTGGTCAGGAAATATTTCCAACATGTTGGAAAATTGGGTCCGACGGAGATTCGGATGGAATCAGTCCGATGCATACCACACACAGTCGGATTATCTGACGACACGGTCCAATAAGACGCATTCCGACGGATTCTCCGACCGTGTGTGTACGCGGCATTATACTTCCTGAGACGGAATAGTTTTTTCCTATGCTGGGATAACCATTGAGGTCTTTGTAAATCTCTATCATGCGATATCCAGCGTGCATACATTTAGTGCTTGTAGTCGTTCCTTGTAATTGAGGTCCTCTAGTCAACATATTCATTTCTTTGCCCTTTTTTGGACTCTCTCCAGTTCCAGCACATCCCTTCTGAGGACTGGTGATCAGATCTGGGCGGAATTCTCCAAGTGTGGCCTAAACAGAGTTTTATAAAGTGGCAGAATTATAGAATGATAGTTTTATCCCTATAATATATACCCTTTTTTATGCATGCTAAAATTCTGCCTGCTTTGGTAGCTGCAACTTGTATGTCATCTACTAAGGACCCCAAATCTTTCTCCATCCTTGACTCCACCAGAGGTCCTCCCCCTACTGAGTTGTTTACCTCTATGTTTTTTGCCCCAAGTGCATTACCTTACATTTCTCCACATTAAACCTCATTTGCCATGTAGTTACACACCCCATTATTTTGTTCAAGTCTTTCTGTAAAATGTATATATCCTCATGTGAAGTATTGCCCTGCTTATTTTTGTGTCATCCACAAAAACTGAGACTGAGCCATTTACTCCATCCTCTATATAATTTATGAATACATTAAACAGAATTGGTCCCAAGACAGAACCATGCGGTACCCCACTTACCACTCCTGAACTCTGCACATTATTTATCACCATCCTTTGGAAATGCCCCTGTAACCAGTTTTCTATCCAAGAACAAACCGTATGGTCCATGCCTGCAGACCTCAGCTTGTAGATTAAGCATTTATAGGGAAATGAATTGAGTGCTTTTGAAAAATCCAGATACACCACATCCACAGGCCTCCCCCTATCTAGACGGCAGCTCACTTCCTTGTAGAATGTTAACAAATTGGGCTGGCAGGAACAACCCTTTGTAAACCCATGCTGTACTACTAATGATACTTTTTTGTTGGATATAGTCCCTTATCATCACCTACAATAATTGACCTACTACTGATGTTAGGCTGACTCTGGCCTTTTTTGAATATTGGTACCACATTGGCTTTTCTCCAATCAGCTGGTACAATTCTTGTTCGTATGCTGTCCACAAAGATTAGGAACCATGGTCTAGCTATACCCTGACTGAGTTTTTTGAAGACTTTCAGGTGTAAGCCATCTAGTCATAGTGATTTATTTGTGTTAAGCTTATCTAGTCTTTCCTTGACTCCGGCCTCTGTTAGCCACAAGGGTATGCCCTGTAATGTGCCACTAACAATTCTGTAGTCAGTATATCCCTCCTTTTCCTATGTAAAAACTGAGGAGAAGAAAGCATTCAGTACAGTTGCCTTCTCTGTGTCATATGTAACCATCCTCTCATCATCATCTTACATGGGTAATGTGCTTGTTACGTACCTGGGATGTGAGCCTGTCATACAGAGGAAGGCCTCTCGTACAACTCCGGCTCATGGACCACTGGTAGTGATACAGCAGCCACAGGAGCACGGTGGGTATAAGTGCCTGTAAACAGTTCAATAGTCCCTGTAGACAACCACCAGGTTGAAGGATAAAAAAATGACTGGACTGAATGGGTGGATGGGGGGAATTCTCCCACAGTGTCTTTGTATTCTGACAACGAGTAGACTTTCCTGCTGTCAGAATACACTGGTCATTACCACTGGCTATAACCAGCAGTGCTAATTGAAAGGTGAAAATCTGACAGGGTAGTTGACAGTTGACAGGGTAGTTGAACAGAACTAAAAAAGTAGATTGACTTTTGTACAGTCAGCCTGCCCATTCATGGATCAAAATTCTTCCGGTCCCTGCTGAACAAGTCGAAATTTGAAACATGTATATCTATCTTTAGTTTTGTTGTTTTACATTTTAGAATGAGGTGCTTCTGGAATGTGCATTAAAGGTTGTCTTGACTGAGAAAAGGTTTAGAAACACTAAAATCTATACAAATGCCTTATCCATAACTATGTGGTATTAGGTTTACTCAATAAGGCAAGTATACTGTGCACTGAGTAACCCATAGAGACAAATCTAAACTTATCTTGTTTTATTTGATGTAAAGGGATACCTGATGGATACTACATCTGCTTATCCCTATTATAAATGTGCAGTATCACTATTATAAATATGCAATACATGTATGGCATTTTAAGGCCAGTTCACACCACATGCAGTCCAGAGCATTTTTTCTGCATCAAAGCACATGAAAAGTAGGTTTTATGGTTTCCAATGGCATAATTCGCACCAGTGGAGTCAGTTTCAGGGCTTTCTAGTTACAGAAAAAAAGTAAAACATGCTGCATTTTTCCTGCACTGGATTGTGCTGGATGTAAAACACATCAAAAACATGCTGGAATGCACTGGAATGCATCAAAAACACATACAAAAGGCAGCAAACCCCAGTACAGTGAGAAACAAATCAGGGAAAAAATACATTTGGAATGCATCTGGAAAACGCATCAAAATTGCGTCAAAAATACACCTGAATGCACCAAAACCGTGCTAAAAATGTGCATGCAGAAACATATTCGGAACAGATCTGGAGTGCATTTAAGAGGTAAATTAAGAGGTTTAGCATAGCATAAATTACCAATATAAATTGAGTTGAATGAGGGATGACCATATAATTGAGTAGAATTTCTTTTGACTAGAAAGAAAAACTAAAAAATGTCAAGGCAATTGGGCTAATTTACTGAATTTAGAATCTTCACTCCAAAAATGTGTGAAAATCTTCTTCAATTAGCTAATCACTTTCAAAGCATTTGAAAATTACTGGACATTTAAAGTTAAAACAAATGTGCCTTTCACATAACTATATAGTGTTAATCTACACAATTTTTCAAGTGAAGAGTCTCAACTTCAGCCACAATGTGCTCATGCTCAACACTAATATGTTAGATGGATTCTATTTATACCATTTCCATTAAAATTAGAGGCAGATTATTTATACATGGTTAATCCTATGGGCACAATATTTTGTTTATTGCAAGTCATTAGAGCTGTTCTAATGCTACAGACTGCTTGCCTGTTGCATATATATATATATGGGCACTGCTAAATTCTAGTTGATGCAGGCCCTTGTTTTATCTGCTTGCATCAACTGCGTTGATTTACACAGCAGTTACATAATTTCAAAATTTAATTTAAAACATGTTGAACATTACTTTTTTTTTACTTCAGGCGTCACCCTGTGACCCCGTATTTTTTAGCTTAGGTTACTTTTTAGGCTTCCTCTTATGGCTTTAAAACTTAATCCACCTTTGGTGACAATGGTATATTTTCTTTAGCAAAACTTATAATTTACCAAATATGATGGTGCAACATTTGACAGTAATACTATATCCAAAAATATAAATACTAAAATGAATCATTTAAATATAGCTTTTAAAAGGTAAAAATTTGTTTATAAAGATACTTTCTTAGCATTGTCTATGGTGGTCTTCTAACAAGACTAATATACATCTTTCTCCTTTTTTTTTTCACCAAGTTGTCTGACCCTGCCAACAAAACAAGAGGCCATAAATCTTAGTCAAACAATCACAGCTTGAAGCAGCTAAGCAGTCCTGACGTCCCCATTCCTTCTGAGAAAAAAGCAAATTCCTAATTTCTTGTAATGTGAGCTCTCTAGAGTATGGCTATGTCAACGTATTAGACTTTTTACTTGGGTGTATTGATTCTGGTCTACACCAATGTGGTCCATAATGCTGCTTAATGTTATTGATGAGCCATCAGTCACGTAGGGAGGCATGGTACTCACATGGCTCCCTGAACCGCAGAAACATTTTGGTAAAGAGATGAAGAAACTGAAAGGGGATGCAAACTAAAAGGCTAACTTCAGAGAGCAAAATGTTAATGAATGCTTTATGCTACACTGTATGAATGGGATGATGGTTTATGAAATAATTATGAATGCTGGGCTTTGTCATAAGATGTCAGAAATACAATGACTGAGCTCTCCATTCTTCTGACCTGAAGACACCTCTGCATTATATGGCATACTTACCATGATTTGTGACTGAGCAGCACACCTAGTTTAAACAGTACATACCTACTGCATTATTGAGAATATTCTGAACCATAAAAATCATTAATGTACGATACTGCACTTAATGGAAAGCCACACTAATGCATCAATGAAGGTTTTTACGTCAACTTATTATAAGGTGGAATTCACTTTTGACTTTATTAGAATATAATCCTGATATCATTTGTAAATTATGCAACATGGTGGTTTAGTGCTTAATGATGTTACCTTGCATTGCTGAAGTCTTAGGTGCAATCTCCATTATTGGCCTTCACCTATATTGTCTCCATTTTGTCCATGGAGGAGTCCATTGTCCATTAATTTTATGGAAACACTGATGATTTGATGTTCTCTTGATTCAAGATTTTCAGTGGCTATACAAAGTGAGAAAATAAAATAAAAAGTACACAGTAATTTTTAATGTCTCTCCCAAAAAATGTCCAAAGATAAGCAGAGGGTAGGATAATTAGGGACATGAAAGTAGGCATAATTTGCACACTGAAAACAAAAGGTCTGGAAAATATACTGTTAGGTCTACGTCTCCTTAATAATACCCCTGGTAGCCTAGGCTAGGATGGAAGAGCGGAGGTCCCGATCACCGGTGGACAGACACCACACATACACGATTGTACGTGAATAATGACTGTGGGTTTATTGGAGCACACACAGTAGTTTTATGCAGTTTGAGCTAACGCACAGCTCTGTGGTTGGGCCAATCAGGGACTGCCACATAAAATATGCAAGATAGTATATTTTACTACGTCATCATGGTTCTTTGCACAAGCAATATTTCTGCCTAGCAGCAAAAGCTAAATATATACATATATATACAGTTTAAAATGTTTCTTAGGTGTGATCCAAGATAGGCCTGTGGTCTAACGCCATGAAGTTACTTCTGCTCTTAAAAAGGGAAGTAGCTTAACCGCATCCATCTGTTCTGAACAGATATCTAACCTTGTGATAATTCTAAATACCTTGTACAAGCAAAAACACATATGACCTTAAGCAATAGGTTTCTATGTCATGCTGACAGTAATTTTCCATTACCCAAAATGGATGTCTCTTAACAAGATGGTTCCCTCATTACCTTATAATCCTCCCTTTGATCATTCTGTGATTTACATAATGATCATTCCTTTTCTAATTTAATAGCACAGGCTTCATACTCCGAACCCTTGTGCTCTTGGTTTTTATACCATACCGTTGGATCCTTAACAATGGAAGTGAGTTTCAGATCCTTCGGAGCGGCCGTGTTTCCCTTTTTACATAAACATTTGATTATCTTATAACAGGCATATAAAAATAGAATGAAGAGAATCACAGTGACAATTGTCATGGCAGCATTTCGGAGCCAAGATATTAATCCCCCAAAACTAAAACTGCTCGAGAAGGGATCCCAGTTTTTTCCTATGTTCCTTGCCTCTTTCTGTAGTTTATTTACCTCTTCCCTGTGTTGGGCAATAACGTCATAGTAGTCTGGGACTTCGATGCTGGTATTATGAATCCAGGTACAACACTCATAATCCTCAGTAGTCTCACAGAGGCCAGTAAGGGCTGCACTCATACTTTCTATAGCCAACTCATGTAGTTCTAGTTGCTTCCTAATTGCCCTAGTTTCTAGATTTAGTTTGGTTATGTCATCAGAATTTTCCTCCAGAATCTCATCAATTATGCCAGTGTAATTATTTAATCTTTTCATTAGGTCAATTCCCCACCCTGTCCAGGAAGGGAACCATGCCCAGGCCATATCTTTTTCTAAAAACAATTCTCGTTTATTACGGTGTCTAAGGGGATATCTAGGATGCATGCTAGCTTCAAGGAGGTGACTTCCCTTGTTATCCCCTAATACCCCCATGATAGGAACCAGGGCTGCAAGGTAACACCACCCCTGGGGTTTGGTTGGGATCCAGGGGTGACAGAGTTTGCCGCAGCATATATATATGGTATTTCCTAGAGCTAGGGGTCGTTTATGGAACACGTTCCTAAGAGTATCAGAAAGGCCAAAGAGCACCAGAATTGACATTAATTGGTGTATTGTAGTCTTGGTACTGGAGCTAAGAAAGTCTAAAAAGGTGGCATTTAGGGTGGGATCTGAAGTATGGAAGAAAGAAGGACTGTTAAACGATGTCATTGAAATGTTAAGTTTTGCTTGTTTGCAAACCTCGGCTCCATCTGTGGTGTTTCCCAGTCGGAAACACCAGTCTGGGAAGTGGCTTCTACCTATAATTTGGAAAGTGAGGGTTTTATTTGGAAGGGTCCTAGTAACATTCGTTAGGACGATAGGGGGTGTTCCATTAAGGAGGGGGGTAAAATTCAAGGGGACTGCCATGAGAGGGATTCTAGCTGTACTGGGATGTAGCTTGCTGCAAATCCAGCATTTCTCAAAACCGGATTTTTGAGCATAGCTATATTTGAATTTTAGTAGTAACATCTTGTCAGTCAGTCCCTTAGGTGACTCATTAACGGGTATAATACTTCTACTATGTCTTTGGCCGGGGGTATTATTCATCTTAGGTGGTCCACATATCCCTTTTAATAGACCTAAGTGTTCTGGATGATATATACAGTTGGCTATAAACCATGTGGGCAGGAATACAAGTAGTACCAGACTACCCCAAAGGCATACAGCCTTCCCTGACACTGAAGGTAAAAACATTTCTACAAGTTCTTATGCTTGTCCTTCTTCTTCGCTATCATGTAGGGTTTCAAGGGTTAATTGTCCAATGCCTTCCTGAATCTCTTGCAGTTCCGGTAGCTGTTCGGGTGGGTCGGGTTCTCCTTCAATAGGTGGGGGGTCGGGGGTTGTGGGAAGCGGTGGGCACTTTTTCAGCCTGCTGGCGTGGATCCAGGTGTTTCCTTGGTCAGTCAGGACCGCAGTTCTGGACACCTTTTCAACCTTCCAAGGTCCAGAGTAGATTGGTCCGATCCTCTTTTTGTGGGCCAGTTGCTTGACTAGCACTTGATCTCCTGGGATGAAGGGGTGTGTTGGCTCTGTGGAAATAGGAGAAAAGGTGACAGAAACTTGTTCGTTCATTTCATGAAGCATACTTACCAGGTTTTTCACGTACATTTCCTGTTGGGAATAAATGTCAATATCAGTGTCTTGGTCTAATGGGGGTAATTCTATGTTTGCGGGGACTCCCATCAAAATTTCAAAAGGTGAAAGTTTCGTTCTGGCGTGGGGTGCCGTTCTAATCTGGAATAGCACAGAAGGGAGGTGATCAAGCCATCCCTTCATTGTGCCCCCTGTGGCCTTTTTCAATTTATCCTTTATATTTCTATTCATTCTTTCCACTACCCCTGCGCTTTGAGGGTGATAGGGGATGTGTAGTTTCCATTGCAGCCCTAACAATTTAGCCACAGCCTGGGTAACTGAGGAGCTGAATGCAGGTCCCCTATCTGACCAAATAGATGTTGGTATGCCAAACCTACAAATCCAGTTATTCAGCAAGCATTTTGCTGCTATATTGGCTGACTCACCTGCACAGGGAGTGGCTTCAACCCAGCCTGAAAATTTATCTACGACAACGCACAGGAATTTTAGGCTCCCCTTTTGTTTTGGCATGTGTGTGAAGTCTACTTGTAAATCTGTAAGGGGACCTATTGGTGGGGGTAGATGACCATGTAGGCCATGCCGTTTGCCCTGCACATTGTTTTGAGCACAGGTAAGGCAACTTGTGGTCAGGAGTTTAACTTGTTTGTTCAAGGCGTTTGTGCAGAAAGATTTGGTGTACATAGTGGCTAAAGGGACGGCACCTATGTGTCCTGGACCATGAAGGTAGGAGAGAATTAGAATACTGCTTGCCTCAGGTATTCCCAATATCTTCCCCTCTTTTGACCACAGACCCTCTGGGTCTTTGGTCAAGCCAGCCTTCACCCAATACAAGACATCTTCCTCAGTGGCTAATGATTGCATTTGTGCCACTACAGATTTAAAGTTAGGACAGGTGAAATGATCCTTAAAGTACATGGACGTAGGGGTGGGCTCCTGGGTGGAGGACTGGGCTGCCTTTTACGCTTCTCGGTCAGCTAAAGCATTTCCCTTGGAAAGTTTGCTATTATCTGAAGAATGTGCTTTTACTTTAATTATTGCCACCTCTTTTGGGAGCAAAATAGCCCGAAGAAGTGCCTCAATCTGGGTAGCATTGGAAATAGGTTTATTATCCGCTGTTTTAAAACCTCTTTTAGCCCATATTACTCCGAAGTCATGCACCACCCCAAATGCATATCTACTGTCTGTGTAAATGTTCACCTTCTTATCTGTAAATAAAATGCAGGCCCTGGTGAGGGCTTCTAGTTCAGCCACCTGAGCCGAAGAGGGGGGGCAGTGGTTTGGCTTCTAATACCTTGTTTGGCAACTGGACTATTGCATATCCTGTTTGGAAGGTGGAATCAGAGGGACGGGAGCAACTACCGTCCACAAAAACATTGTCTGCATTGGTAATCGGTACGTCGGTGAGGTCTGGTCTTGGTGATGTGATAGACTCCACTCGTGATATACAGTCATGAAACTGGTCTGGGTCTTGTGGTAGGCGTAACATGGAGTGCAAGAGACGGACGGCAGGGTTGTTGGCGGGAACATATTTGAGAGACAGATTGTCTGTGTTCATGAGGGAAATCTCATATCCACTGAGTCTTTGTGAGGTCATGTGTTGGGTGTTCATGTTCTGTATGAGGTGGGTGACAGAATGTGTGGTGTAAAGCGTCATCGGGTGTCCCAAGACCATCTTGTTGGCATCTTGTACGGCCATAGCACAGGCGGCTAAATTCTGAAGGCATGATGGCATGCCTTGAACCTGAAGGGGGAGTTTTTTAGATAGGTAGGAGACAGGGCGGTAGCCTGTTCCATGCTGTTGTGTCAAAACCGCGGCAAAAGAGGTCCCCGAGACTACACAGTATAGTTGAAAAGCTTTACCATAGTCTACCAACCCCAGGGCGGGTGCACATGACAAACTGTTCAATAGGGCCTGGAAGGCCTTAAGCCGTTCCTCTGTCCAATCAACCTGCCTAGGGGCTGTTGAGGCGGTGGCCTCTCTTAGTATGCCATCATAATGAGAACAGTCGGGGATCCACTGGCGGCAATATACCACAGCGCCCAAGAATGAGAGCAGGGCTGCCTTGTCTTTTGGGGCGCTCAGAGCTTGTAGGGCTGCAGCGCATTTGGGGGAGACCATCCTTGTCCCCCTTTTTAGTATGCACCCCAAGTATTCCACTTGTGGCATACACCACTGTATCTTCTTTCTGGATGCTAAATGCCCGATGTGGGCTAGATGGTTCAACAGAGATGTGGAATCGACCGCACAATCTTCAGCAGTGCGACTGCACAAGAGCAAGTCGTCCACATACTGTATTAGCACCGACCCTCGCTCAGGCGTCCAAGATTTGACAGTCTCATTGAGTACCATAGAGAAGGCAGCAGGACTATCAACATACCCCTGAGGTAGGCGTGTCCAGGTTAACTGACCCGTCAACTGACCCGTCAACTGACCCTCCGTCCAGGAGAAGGCAAACATAGGCTGGGCCTCTTCCGCAATGGGAATGCTAAAGAAGGCATTTGCTAAATCAATCACTGTGTAGCATAGAGAATGTGCCGGTATACATGAGAAGATAAAAGTGATGTCTGAGACTAGGGGTGGAAGTGGAATCACTTGTTTGTTAACTGCCCTTAGGTCTTGTACAAGTCTCCACTCCCCACTGGCCTTTTTTACGGGGTAAATGGGCGTGTTCCAGGGACTGATGATTGGTTTCAGGATACCTTTTGATATGTAATCATTAATTTGAGGGGAGATGCCTTTGACTTTCTCTGGGGGTAGGGGATACTGTTTTTGATATTGTATCCCTGCATCTGATCGCATTTGGGGTGCATATGGTGTGCAATTAATAAAGCCCACACTACCTTTGTTTTCTGCCCAAATTGTGTGATGGTCAAGGGAGGAAGGTATCATTAGAAAGAAACTCCTGTGTGCATGTCTTTTTGGGCTGTGTAAGTCACAAAGAGGGGAACTCGCAGTGAGGGAGCCGTCTTTGTCAAACTTAATGGTAATGTTCAACTGGGATAGTAAATCTCTGCCCATTAGGGACACTGGACAGGAAGTCAGGACAGCGAAACTCTGCATACATAGCTCTAGTCCATCCGGGGTAGAGACTGGTAAAGGCGGGGTGACGGAATGAGTGACCGATGTCCCATTTATTCCAATAGAGTGTCCCTCAGTACACAGTGGTGTGTCATACCTCTCATCATTTAATGAGCTAAAAGTGGCACCTGAATCAAGCAGGAAACACACTATGTGGTTGTCTACGCGTAATATAACTTGTGGTAGACTCTTCCATGATAGGTTGTGGCACACCAGACTGAGGGAAGGAACATACTCTAGGCATCCCTATTGGGGGTGTGTTTGTCGGGTAGACGGCCACTGCATGGGGATTCGAGGGGGAGGTCTGTTAGAGGTTGGGGTGTAGGGTGGCTGTGCAAGCGCATGGTTTTGAGATGGTGTTTGGGGAGGTGGCGGATATTGGGGGTACCTTGTAGTGTGAGGGGGGGGGGGGCGATTAGCAGCATTGTACCCCCTTCCCCTGCCCCTTGGATAGCTCGCCCTCTGTCTATATGGGCACTGTGATTTCCAATGTCCCTGTTCCCCACAATTAAAACATCCTTGGTCAGGTGGGTAGGGCTGCATGGTCATGAGGTGCGGTGGTGAGGATGAGGTTTCAGGTGTGACTAGGGTTTGTGTTTGTGTCAAGGAGGGGAAAATTCCCCCTTTTTGTTCAAAGACTCCTGAAGTCTCTCTGGACCTAGCGTCCTTCATGAATTCATCTGGTGCTTGCTCTGCCCATTTGGGGTTTGTGAATTTGAGCAAGTGCGTCACTTTGGGATCGCCTCCCGACATGATGGTAGTAGTAAATAATTGTGGTGTGGCCCCATCTACAGCTTTCCATAGGGAGTATACTCTGGTACAGTAATCATAGAATTTCTCTTTAGGTCCCTGCTTGGCTAGGATCAGTTCTTGGAGTGCAGATGATCCTTTGTATAATTTGGACCAATGACCTCCCATGCCTTTCCAAAAGGATATCCAATCCTTATCGGTCTGGATATGGGTTGTCCATAGGTTGTCTACAGGGGCTACTTCTGGGCTGTCTGGGTCTACAATGCTAAGAATACTTTTTATGTCATCTTTGTCAAGCCCTGTGCCTGCACTATATTTTGCCAGAAAGGTACCTGCATCTCGTGGATACTTCTTGGGATTGGGACATAGTTCTTTTATTTTGGAGAGTGTACCCAAAGGTAATGGTATATGCACCTTGGTGTTCCCCATGGTCATCAAAGGTGCTTTGAGTGAAGCCCCTACTGCTTCTCTCTCAGTTTCCTCTTCTATGGATAATGTCCCTGTTTTACTAATTGGACCTGACTCCTCAGTTTTGGGAATAGGTGTCTCTTTTGTATGGCTTCTTGTAGTGGTGGGGGGCAGCGCTATAATCCTATCCTGCGCTTCTTTCAACATTTCCTCCTTCTTCCCTAATTGCCTTCTTAACTTTTCTAGTTCCTTTTGTAAGTCCTCCATCCTATGTTCCTCTCTCTCTTTTCCCTCCTGAAATTCCTTCTCCCTTTCTTCCAAGTTTTTCTGATACATTTCTAACTCTATTTTCCTATCCACTTGTACCTTTTCTGCCTCATTGAGGACTATTTCTTTTTGTTTTAGGTCTTCCATAAGTGTTTCTAACTCAGTTCTCCTCTTCCCTATTCTCTCTTCTTCCTCCGTTTTCCTCTCTTCAAACTCTTTTATTTTTGCCTCTAATTCCTGCATTTCGGGACTACCCACTTCTTCTTGTCCTGTAACTTCTTCCTGTCTCCCCTCTTCCTCTCTGCCCCTACTTATTTGTTCCCATTGGGCCACTTGTTGTGGTGTTGCTGTGGTGTGTGCTATGGCGGCTAGGACTACAGGATCCAGTGAAGGATATAATTGAAGGTATGGACCTGGCGTCCCATCCTCGTTTTTTACCATAACATAAGGTGGGGTGGACATTGAGGCGGGGGAGGGGAGGTGAAGGGGGTGCAGGGGCTTCAGCCATAGCACTGGGTCCTATATTTGGAGTAAGCTTTGTAGTTTTATTAATATGCTTCTTTTTATATTTGTGTAGACATTTATCCCATGCATGGTAACAATCTTTTATATATTGAATATTTTCCCACTTCCCTGGAGGGTACAAATTTTTGTGGATTTGGCATATTTTACTTACTTCCTGCCAGTCTTCCTCAGTACAAGGACCATATGGCCCTGGGTCATGTATCCCCAATTGCTGACACCTTTCTCGGACTTGTGTCCAAAATGGTTCTACCTGGGGGCCAGGGATCATATTACTGACGAATTCATAGGGTGATGGGGTGGCCATGGCTTGGGTTGCTGCAGAATTCCCCATCTAGTAGTCTGGGCAGTGTGTGTCTAGTGGCAGGACACAGGTGATAACACCCGGTTTGTCCAACAATCCGGTCTCTGGTCTGGGAGTAGGATCCCTGATCTTTTTTGGGGCAGATGGACTTATATAAAACTATGAAGATTTACCCTTAATATACGATGAAGGGTAAATCTTTCCTGGTGGGGGGATATACCCCTCTTACACCAAGTCTGCAAGAGAAGCCTGTAGGTCTAGTGGTCAAAAGAATCTACCTTTCATAAATGCTAAGAAAAAAAATAAACCTAGCGTGCAGTGTGAACAGGCGGGTGCTACCTCACTACAATCTGGTTCTTAATACTCTGTATTCATTTAACAACATTTGGGTTTATTCAAACAGATATCCACTCTATATAATTATATCTTATACAACGTTAATACTCTATATACTTACGCTTGCACCTAAAGAGAAACAGACATATTTTTATGGTTTAAGATTTCAGCTTTAAAATTTTTCATGTACATTATCAAGTAATCACATCATGATGCAATTCATTATTTATAGTGCACTTTAAAAGTTCTCAAGTGGGCGTCCGCTCGACCAATCCCTTTGTCACGGGCGTATTCTTTTACTTCCCGTGTTAATAAAACTATCACCAATAGTTTTAAGTCAGACCAACCTAGTCGGACTCCCCTAAACCTATAAATTCCTTGCGAGCCCTTTTAACCTCCCGAGGGACCAACCTAGTCCGTCGCGAAGGCACAGTTATTTCTTTTAAATTAAACTAAGTTCATGGCGACCATCTGGACAGAGTAAGTATTCACACCATTCACCTTTTAGGCAAAAAGGAGTAAAGTGACTTACCTGCCGCAAGATGACCCCACTTTCTGGTACCAAAACTGTTAGGTCTTTTTCACTAATTTTTCTTTCTAGTTAAGACCCCTTTCACTGGGGTGTTTTTCAGGCACTTTAGCATTCAAAAAAAGCGCATGTAGGGGGGGGCGTGGCCTGCTGCGGACCGGGATGGCTGCCTGAGATCCGAGCTCCGCTCCACGGCCTGGATACCGGCAACACGAAGCGACTCTCCTCTCCCCAGCCCACACCACCGGAGCGGGGAAGGAGCAGGGACGAATGGGGCATGTCGAAATCGCGGTATAATCCGCCCAAACCCCGCCGCTTAACGGATTTTTATCCGACAGCCGCCGCTATGCAGAAGGCCCAAGATGGCGCCGACCTTCTCAACACGCAGCACGCTGCCTCCGCGGCCTCGCTGGGCCATCACACTGCACTGCACTCAGCACAGGAGGACGCTCCGGATGCTTGCAGGGACACCATGGACACTCTTCCTCCCCCGGTGGAGCCCCCAGGTGACCTCATGGCTGACAGAGGTAAGAGACTGGCTACCTCCCCAGCACATTCCCCAAACAAAGCTCCACATGCCAAAAAGCAGCTTTGGTCTGCAGTTGTGGCCGGGACACATACTTCTCACTCTACCCCCTCATTGGCAGCCATGCCTGCCTCAGACAGCACAGTGTCTGAATCCACATTGAAGAATATGCTTCTAACATTGCAGCAGGACCTGCACAGGGAGCTACAGATCTCCATTTCCCAGATGCATGACCGCATTGACTGCATTGAGGAACGCACTGACGCTCTTGAAGAAAATCTTCAGGATTACTCTAAAGCACACAATGAAATGCTAGATGTACAGGACCACCATACGGAAGAACTCCGACACATAAAAATGAAACTGGCCGATTTGGAAGACCGATCCAGACGAAATAATATCAAATTTAGAGGCATCCCTGAATCGGTCATGCCATGCGACCTAACCCCATACTTGCAACAACTCATCTCGTCCTTACTCCCTCGCCTGACCGCACGAGACATGATCATAGATCGGGCCCATAGAATTGCAAAACCATCACGTCTCCCAGATGACGTCCCCAGAGATGTTCTGGCCCGTATACATTTCTTCCAGGTCAAGGAACAAATACTCTCTTCCGCGCGAAACCTGAAGTCCTTACCGGCCCCTTACGCTTCCATTAAGCTCTTCACTGACCTGTCACCGGCCACAATGGAGATGCGTAGGGCCTTCTCTCCGGTAACCTCCATCCTCCAACAGAAAAACATAACATACAAATGGGGCTTCCCTACCAAACTACTGGTCACCCATCAGCAGAAAATTGTTCCAATCCTTAACCCGAAAGATGGATATAAAAAATTGACCAATTGGGGCTTCCTCCCTCTTCCCCCGGGAGGCACGGATCAGTCTAACTCCTCCGGCCCACCCTCTGGACCCACCAGACGTGCCGCGACCAAAATGGCGGAAAAGACCTGACTTTGCTAATATCCCAGTTCCCCTAGAGCTGTCATATCCAGCCTGGGCACTATACCTTCTGTTTCTTCCCTCCAACCCCCAGGTTATTAGTGTGCTGAGCACATATTTTTTGTGATATTTCTCACTGTTATACGTTGTTATATCTTGTTATATACCAGTTCATTGCCATCTTTATTCTTTTTATTTGTGATTGTTTTCTTTTTTTTTTTTGCCTACTCAACCTCTCTGTTCTTTTTGCTTGGTGTTCATTGATTGGTGTGGTCTCTCTCCGCTTGCTTGCATCTCCCTGGCCAAACGCTTATCATGTCTCTCACGATCACCTCACTAAATGTTAAAGGCCTCAATTCTCCTTTTAAGCGTAATCTACTATGGAAGGAAGCACTGGGTCATCATGCGGATATCCTTTGCGTCCAAGAGACACACTTCTCTAAATCCAAACCACCCCAGTGTAGCAACAAGAAATACCCCCACTGCTTCTTCGCTAACGCCCCGAAAAAGAAGAGGGGAGTTATGATTGCTGTGAGCGCTAGCGTTAACTTCACGCTACACCACTGTGAATGCGATGAAGATGGCAGATTCATCATCCTCTCAGCCACCTTTGACAGTCGCCCTCTCACTCTGGTCAATATCTATGCCCCTAATGGCGCCCAGAGAAAGTTTTATTCCACCCTCCTCTCCAAAATAGCACCTTACAGATCTTCCCCTCTGCTAATCTGCGGGGACTTTAATGAAATTATTGACCATACGCTAGACACTACCAGTCTCTCAAAATGCAGGCCCTCAGCCTTGGCCTCTCTCCTCCAACGTGAGGACTTATATGACGCTTGGAGATGCATGCATGATTTGGAGAGAGATTACACCTTCTTTTCCCCTCCCCACCAGTCTTACTCTCGTATCGATTTATTTATCGCAGACAAACATTTACTCCAGTCTATTGAATCCTCCCACATAGGCACGATATCGTGGTCTGACCACGCTCCGGTCACGATTAAATTGGCTTCCCCTTCTCAAACACCCAAACACACAGTATGGAGGCTCAACACCTCCCTCCTTAACGATCCTAACTCTGAAACTGCAATACGATCCGAGATTGAGACTTATTTCCAACAAAATGTCAAATCAGTTTCTGACCACTCCATAGTATGGAATGCACATAAGGCTTGCCTACGAGGTCTTTTTATTAAACTTGGCTCCCAGGCAAAGAAAAATCACTCACGCATGACAGAATCCCTCCTGACTAAAATCAGGTCCCTAGAACTCACCAACAAGAAATCCCCATCGAAGGCCGTCTCCTCGGAACTCAAAAACCTCCGACTCCAGCTTAGTGACCACCTTCGTAAAAACTTCGACTACTACATTAAAAGACTACGCCTGCTGACATACTCAGCAGCCAATAAACCAGGGGCCTATATGGCTAGACACTTTAAGAAGCAATTAGCTAACAAAAAAATCACACACCTCACTAACTCCCAGGGCAGATGCATGACTAACCCGCTAGATATTGCAAATGAATTTGGACATTTTTATACGAAATTGTACAATCTGTCAGGCTCAGACCCGCTTCCACCCCCCTCCCAACACGACATTGCCAATTTCTTCTCCTCTATCTCCCTCCCTTCTCTATCCCCGACACAACTCGAACAATTGGAAGTTCCTTTTACACACTCCGAGATCCACAAATTGATCCAAAACCTCCCACTACACAAGGCTCCAGGCCCCGACGGACTTCCTAGCGAATATTACAAGCGGTTTTCCCAACTATTAGTCCCCCATTTATGTGACATGTACAATCAGTTTGCCACCACAGGAATAATCCCAAAAGAGTCCCTTGATGCCTTGATAGTCACCATCCCCAAACCAGGTAAACCCCCGGACAATCCAGGCAACTACCGCCCCATTTCCCTTCTCAACACAGACACAAAACTGTATGCTAAATTACTCGCACAACGACTATCTTCTGTTATTCCCCAACTCATACATCCTGATCAAGTCGGATTTGTGCCTGGCAGGCAGACATCCGACGGTACTAGAAGGTTTATCGACTTGATACAGTGGACGGAGCATACTGGAACGCCTTCTCTGCTTCTGGCATTAGACGCAGAGAAGGCGTTCGACAGGGTGTACTGGCCCTATATGGAGACAGTCCTCCATAAATTTGGAGTGTCTGGCACATTTCATAAAGCGATAATGGGCTTATACTCCCACCCCTCGGCACGCATCTGGACATCGGGAGTAGTCTCCCAACCTTTCCAAATCACCAACGGCACCAGACAAGGGTGTCCACTATCCCCACTGATTTTCGCCCTAGTGATGGAGCCGTTAGCACAGAAGATAAGATCAGACCCAAAAATATCTGGAATAAAAATCGGAGATACTGATCACAAAATTGGCCTCTACGCCGATGATGTAATCATAGCCCTGACTGACCCCATCTCCTCGCTTCCTGCGGTGCACGCAGTTTTAGATCAATTCAGTAGAATATCCATGTATAAACTGAATCATAGCAAATCCCTCATGCTGAACCTTGGTTTAGACCCGCATACGTCAAAATCAATCTCCTCCACCTTCCCCTTTGCCTGGGCCCCGAATTCTTTTCTCCCCTACTTGGGAATTCATTTGACATCCCCTAGTAGACTACTACTTAGAACCAATCTCGAAGACCTCGTGGGCAAACTTACTAGCCTCATCAAAGACCTGAGCCGACTCCCGGCCTCCTGGGCTGGAAGGATAGCTCAGGCCAAAATGTATCTGCTGCCTCATATCCTATATTTTTTTCGAACCATACCCCTCCCTATAACGCAGCACCAACTCAAAAAACTTCAAGGGATTCTTAACGGTTTCATCTGGCAGCAGAAACGTCCTAGAGTAAAGAAGTCCATAGTCCTGACTCCAGTTCATTCTGGAGGGCTAGGGGCACCCAATGTCCAAGCCTACTACCGAGCCTCCATTCTAGACCAACTGAAAACTTGGTGGTCGGATAATCGTCACTCAAACTGGAAACAGATCGAATCAACCATACTGGACACGAACGCTAAGCTTCTGCTTGCAGCCACCTGGCTTAAGCTCCCTCCCCTACACTACCCACTTGATACCATCACGGCCTCCAGGAAAACATGGTCAGCGTTAATACAATCAACGAATGGGATCTCGGTGGAGACCTTGCCTAAACTACCCCTTGATGCACTTCAACTTCTCTCCCCGGACCTACCCATCTCAGAATGGACAAACCGAGGCCTAACTTACCTTGGATCGCTTTATGAAGGCTCCACCTTGAAAACCTTTACACGTCTCATGGAACAATACGAACTGCCCAAACAAACCTTCTTCCTCTACCTAAGGATCAGGTCTATGCTCTCCAAAATGCGTTACTCATCCGAGGACACTCTGACGCTTCCCTTACTCACGCATTATAATCTTGAAACTCCCAAAAGCAAAGGGATCTCGGTGATATACAAACTCCTTACCGAACCTCACTCGGATCTTCTTTCCTCCAGCATGCAATACTGGTCTCCCCTTACAGACCAGCCACCGACGCAGCTACAATGGCAGAAAGCCCTTCTACTTCCACTACGTTTATCCCGCTGCATCAATCACTGGGAATCCACACAGAAGCTATTTCATAAATGGTATTTTACCCCTGAAAGACTTGCCAAAATATACTTGAACACCTCGCCCAAGTGTTGGAGGAACTGCGACCAGATCGGTTCCTTACTACATGTCTGGTGGGAATGCCCTCTATTGAGAAACTACTGGGACAAAGTTAAGAGCTTAATTCTCTCACTCTCTGGAGTAACCCTTCCTCTATCCCCACTGGATCTTCTACTAGGACTTCACATCCCTGCCTGGCCTAACCACCTTCGCACTCCGGTTACCCACATACTTATTGCAGCCAGACTCGCAATTGCGAGAAGATGGAAAACAGCCCTCCCCCCCACATTGGAAGAAGTCATTCAAATCCTTAACCAAAACTTTCAGATGGAACATTATTTTGCCAAAGCCAACCACTCCACAAGTCGTTTTTGCAAATCCTGGGAGCTCTGGATTACTAATCCGAGGAGTGCCCCTATACTATGATCATACCCATCGTCTATATCTTATTAAGGACTTAATTGCTCTTTATGTTCGGCGATAACTGACTTACCCTAGTCACGTATGTAACTGTGCCCCTCTACCTTCCCCCCCCCCCCCCCCCCATCTTTACTTTTCTTTCCTCATTCCTTTATGATTGTTTGAATACCTTGCATTTATTATTATCTCTGTTTATACTTACACAGGGATATGCCCATTTGGTGATGTCTATGTACTTCTTTTTTTTTCTCTCAGTAATCTCAATAAACATTAAGTTTAAAAAAAAAAAAAAAGCGCATGTAAAGCACTTGAAAGAAGCCTCATCCTCAATCCCAATGTGAAAGCCCAAGTGTTTTAACCCCTTCCCGACCAGCGCACAGCGATGTACGTCTGCAGAATGGCACAGACAGGCACATGGGCGTACAGGTACGTCCCTTAAATATGCCACCATGCCATCACAAGCGCAGTCTTGTGCAGTGGTGGCCTGTCCATTTGGGTCGCATGGGTGCCGCCCCCCCCATCTATGCGTCTGGCCCTCTGATCTACATGCAGAGCGCTGGACGCATGAATTCCAATCAGGGTTTTTTTTTTTTGAAGTAGACAATTAGAGCAAAAGGCTCTAATAGGCTTAAAAAAATGTGCGCTCGAGGCGCAGAGTTTTTTGCCCAAATCACACTAAGTTGTGTGACAATAGCAAATGAATATTCACTATTATAACACTGATTCTACTCCTGGACAATCAGGAAGTGGGTCGTAAGACCCATCACCCCAATTGGTCGAAAGGAGATCCGATCAGATTGGCTGCCAGGAGGAGGAGGGAGTTGAAGCAGGGGAAGCGAGGTAGCAGTCAGAGAGAACAGCCCAGAGAGAAGCCAATGCCATCTGGAGCACTGCCTGTGAGATGGGGCCCTGACTACTAACTGACTAACCTGGGGGGTTCCACCCGAGGCCCCCCGTGACCCATGGCTGACCAACCGGGGGGTGGGTGAGGTCTGCCAGTGTCCAGCCAAGCACTGTTTAAAGCTTGTAGGAGAAGTTTTCTGACTGTTCTATGAGACTGCAAGACCCTGACCCTCTGTCCAGACAGTATTGATTGGCCCTGTGCTGATTACATGCACTCTCCCAAGAAAATAAAACCTCTCTAGCAATACATACCAAACTGAGCATGTGCGGCCTGACTCCTAAAACTGTGTTATCAGGAAATTATCAGGGGACAGTGGAAGAAGGGGAGGATCAGAGAAGACAGGATTAAACAGCCTTTTTACACAATGCAGAGGATTAAACCCTTAAGTTCCACAGTGAGTATAACAAGCATGCTTTACAGCATATACAGACTGATTTTACTCTTGTGGGTTTAGTAAAAAGAACCACTTTATTTGATCACCTCTGTGGTTTTTATTTTTTGCACTATAAACAAAAAAAGAGCGACAGGTTTGAAAAAAAAAACATTATTTTTTACTTTTTGCTATAATAAACATCCCCAAAAGTTATTTAAAAAAAAAACGAATTTCTTCATCAGTTTAGGCAAATATATATTCTTCTACATATTTTTTTTACTAGTAATAGAGGTGATCTGCGATTTTTAGCAGTACTGTGACATTGTGACGGACAGATTGGAGACTTTTTTGGTGCTATAAAAATGCACCGATTACTGTGTAAATGTCGCAGGCAGGGAAGTTGTTAACACCAGGGGGCGATAAAGGGGTTAAATATGTGTTCCCTTGGCATGTTCTAACTGTGTGTGGATCGGAATGACTAGGAGAGGAGCCATATCGTTTCCCCTACTTTCTAGAAACAAACAATATAGCTCCCCTGCTCTCTGACAGTACAGGGATTTGTGTGTTTACACACACAGATCACCATGCTGGCGCTCGTGCACACGATTGCGCGTGGCCGGGCGGCAATCGTGCCCGCTGACCATGCACATCGGGTCCCCGGCCGGGCATCGGGCACGCCCACGCCCTCTGGTGCCCGAAAACGAGTAGGACGTACCTCTATAGATTTCGCCCAGGAGAGCCATTGTGCCACAGAATATCTGCGTGACACGGTGATACTTATAAAATAAAAATAAATAGTTTATGATTGTACATTGATACTATAGCAGGTGTGGTTTTAATATTTACCCTCTCAGCCTGAAGCTGAATAATAAACAGCCCATATAGTATACATTTGTTCATGGAGTATAGCTAAATTAGACATTTAAAATGAAAAGGTTAATAATAATACACACACATTGCTTTACAGGCTTAATCAATACATCACAAAAGATTTTACAAATTATAATTGATTTGTCTGCTTGGGAAGGATGCAAGGCTGAGCAGACCCTGGAGACAAGAATTTGCAAAGTCTCACAGATATTTTATAGAAATAAAATATCTGTGAGACTTTGCAAATGCTTGTCTTCAGGGTTAGCATTAGCATAGCAATTATGATATACTACTGGGCAATGGCTTCCATTTTAACTTTCAAGGTCTCTCAGCAGTAAAGATTTCATATATTACAAGATAGCATGGGTGCCCATGCCATTTAACCTTCGCAGAATACCCAGGTGCATTTTTTCATTTTGCTACCTTAGACAGATAGTTGGAACATCTCATATGAAGATGTAAACCACACGATAAAATAATTCTGTTGGCACAAGGGAGGGTAGTTGGATTTTATTTTATTGTAACGTACCCATATCATTCATATGCACTGTTATTTGATGTACTACTAAGGCATCTCTTTGGAATGCTTTATTCTTGCCCTTCCCTTTTGTGCAGTTTGTGTTTGCACTGCACCTTTCTTGGAGTGCATATCATTTTCAACTTCCTGCTAACTAGCGGGCTAAAATCGCTATGCAGCATGATACTGCCTGCTGATTGGCTATATTTACTTTCAGCAACAAGCTATTCTTCTAGTGGGAATATATTACTTTCCTCCCTCTTAGAAACATTTTCTTAAAATGTGAATTGAAAATATTGCATGGCAATTTGGTGAGAAAAGTTTTATGCATTGCTACTTCTAATGTTTTTTGCTTCTAAAAATACATTTAGTAATGCCTTTAATTTAAATTACAAAGAAAAGAATAGTTAAACAGGAAAACATATAAACCATAAGGAGCTGCGCTAAAAATTATAAATTTAGTGACTTTTAGCGCAGCTCCTTATGGTTTATAGTTTGTGTGTCGTAGTATAACGGTTTGAGCTGCTGCTCACTGGGTGGGTTTATTGAATAGCGCAGTTTTGCTTTTTTACCAAACAGGAAAACATGCATGTGTTTAGTTGTAACTGGTTTTAAGTTAGGCATGGCTTTGCCTCTGCTTTCTTATTGGAATTTAGGCATTTTTATTTAAATGCATGAAAAAAATATTGCATGGCTGCACATTATTAAACTCCTTATTGTCCATTTTCACACAAGACACTCAAAAGTGTATTTCTCAAGCAGAAGGGGCTGCTGGGGGTTGAGAGCAAAGGCCAGAAGAAATGCAATAGTTCCAAAAACGTCAATATCATCTGTGCAGAAAAAGCACCAGGGTTCAGATAACTTGTAGTCTGAAGCAAACAACAACAGGAACTAGAATGGCAGAATCAGTGACAGGGGTATCAATGGAACAGACACACTTTATAAAACAGCAAGTGGTAAATACCAAGTTAGTCGAGCCAGGTATCAGTATAAAATAAATGGCAGAAATTAAAGGATGCAAGATCTGGTCAGGTAGTCAGCACAATCATTGGCCAGTAAATTGCCCTTTAGAGGTTGGATTCTAATTCCCCCTTACATATGCACTGTGCATTGGGTTGTATGCTTGTGCATGGTGATGTGCATATTGTATATATAACATGCACATAGGGTTACCAGTGTACTAGAGGGAGATATTTGATCAAAGTATCTTGTAACAATTTTCCTGTTATGGATGGATGTTGGTGGGTCAGATCATAAGCAACTTTCTAGTACTTCTCATCTCAGGGAATCCACAAGTGAATTTCCCACTAGACATGTGCAATTAGTTTTGGTCCAAATTTTTCGTTATTCGGAGACTCGGATGTATCCAAATGAAATAGTGAATATGTTTAAGTTAATTTTGTATATTTGTTTTTGAATATTCCAAATTTATGGAACGATTCAAATTCAGATTGGTCGAAAAATTATTCACCAGCTGTCAGCGGGCTTCCCAGCTGAGAGCAAAAAAATGTAAACAAAAGTGGGGTCCTTCCCCAATCAATACCAGACCCTTTGGGTCTCGTATAAATTTTAAGGGGAACCCCACACCAAAATTAAGAAAAAATGGAATACGGTCCCTCCCAAATCCATACCAGACCCTTATCTAAGCATGCAGCCTGGCAGGCAAGAAAAGGGGGGATGAGTGAGTGCCTGAACAATACCAGGCCACATGCCCTTACATGTCCCAAAGCACCTTGTCCCCATGTTGATGAGGACACAGGCCTCTTCCCCACAACCCTGGGTGATGGTTGTTGGGATCTGTGGGTGGGGGGCTTATTGGTCTCTGGAAGCCCCCTTTAATGAGGGGGACCCTAGTTCCCAGCCCCCTTCCTATGTGAACAACTATGGGGTACATAGTGTAAAAAGGGAATAAAGACACAACACAATTTTTTGACAACTTTTATAAAAAAAAAATTAAAAAATGTCCCGTGATGTAGATCTATTGTCAATCATGATGCTTGTAGCACCGTCGGACCCAAAAAAAGAAGAAAAGGCCTCCTGTCTAATCGACTGTCTGCCTGCTCCACTGTCTGACATTTCTTAAATAGAAAAAAATTCTATGAAATTATAAATCGTTTTGAAAATTTGAATTTGTTACGAAACAAAATTAAACAAAACAAAACTAAACTAAATGAATTCTGAAAAGAATCAACAAAATGAAATTAGTAAAATAACTAATCTATCCGAAACTAAACTAAATAAATGTTTCCGTTCTGCACATGTCTATTTATTCCTCTTGCTACATTTAGCTTACCATAAAATACCTGAAAACAATCCCTGGAAAGTAAGAATGTCAAGCAAGTAGAATGTCAAGTAGTAAGTGAAGGATTCTGGTGTCTTTTACCCCAAGAAGTATAAGAAGGTGGTTATTCAACCTTCTTAAAGATAGTAGGTTGGTTCTTTGGTATAACAAATTAAATGTGTATTACAGAGAAAATGTGTTGTATTTAAATTTAGGTGAAACTGTTTTATCATTTTTAAAATGGGAATGCAGAACAGATTAGAGAGGAACTGATTGAGTTCTTAAAAACATGTAAAGTAAATTATACTGAAGTATATTTAAATCATTTTGTCTCTTAGTCTGCATTGAAAAAAACGTATAAAACTCATCTTACGTGTTCAGTGAGCAATAAACACAATGAGCAAAGTAAAAAAATGCAAACTATATGATCTTAAACATAATAATCAAAATAATATTGTTTGTAAAAATCTGTTCTGATTAGTTATTGTGGGTTACTATGTTTTGAACTGAGCACTGTGCCTATTACATTGTTTATTGAATAAGACTGTATATTTTGTTTTTCTTGTGGTGACATATGCACAAGTAAAATGACAGCGCATATAGCAATATGTCTACAGCATTAGGCTAATGCTTCCTGTCTGAAGTGCTCTACCATTTTTTTGTCCCTGCCATTACATTTCACACAACCTTCACAGTTATCTTTAGAAAATATGAATATGGCATTTTCTCTGATAGAAATGCGTAAAATTTCCTTACTACATTCTTATTGCTATGACCTTGTACGTAGTCTATGCAACCGTCATGTTGACATTAGCATATGACAGTTACTGAAAAGGCTTGATCCGAATTTGCCAGCTACTTAGAGTACATTAGGTCATGTCTAATAGAAAAAGCAGATCAATGTGTATTTTATATCTACAGATACAGAGTTAAAATCTGGCTTACTATTAAAGCAAAGTAGCAGTAGATGTGCTTTTTTAATCCTAATGAAATAAATGAAAACCATCAATTGCAACATACCATCGCACCTGTGACTCTAACATTTACATTCATACCAAGAATAGTAACATGATTTTAATTTGCTAGTAATGAAAGTACTTAAAGCGGAGTTCCACCCAACAGTGGAACTTCCACTCATTTGTCTCCTCCCCCCTCCCGGGGGGTGGGGGGAACGGATACCTGTCTTTGGCAGGTATCCTGTTCCCACTTCCAGGAGTTTGGGCCGCGGTGAATTACATCAAAGCTTGGCTTGCTCCTCCTCCTTCCCCCGCTGCCGCATCAGTAGGGGAGCACAGCGGTGCCTCGTGCATGGGCAGTAATGCTACACTGCTGGGTTCGCTTAACCGCAATGATGGCAGCAGCACCCAACAGCAGCTGCAATGCCAACATTGCTGGACTCCAGGCCAGGTAAGTGCCCTTTTATTAAAAGTCAACAGCTGCAGTATGTGTAGCTGCTGTTTTTTATTGTTGCAGGGGTGGCCTTTTTGAAGAATCTGTAAAACCCAACAATAAACGTGTTTTATTTAATACCTGTTGGTCTGTTAATGTGGAATTCCGGACTATAACAATCCACTCCTAAATCTGCATTACCCCCCCCCCCCCCCATGCTAAAGCTGGATACACACTAAACAACTTTTGTTGTTTGATTTTCTTTAGATTTACCTTTAACTATGTAGTGCAAGGGCCTGCCTGATTGCATATTTGATTGCGATTTGCATTTGATTGCAAATTGAAAGTGTTTAGGTATGACCTCATATTATATGATTTTGGTAAATCTAAAGGAAAAAATCTAAAGCACATTGTATAGTGTGTATCCAGCTTAACTCCTATTCAAACAACCCTGTAGAAGGAAGATGCATATACTTACCTATTCTCTGGATTTCTTGTGCAGTCACTTGATCTCCCCAGCAGTGGCTAGAGGATAGAGTGCCGACACCCAATCACATGCAAGGTAAAAAAAAACAACAAAAAAAAAACGAATTTTGCTTTCACATGATTGTATGATGGTAGTCAACAGAGCTGCACCTTGCAGAGCGCAACTGCGCTTGCAAAGTGGGCAATCTATTTGCCTTTAGTATATCAACCTCATTATGTGTGTATGACCAATTATGGTATGACCTCATTATGTGTGTATGGACAAGTATGGCCAATTGGTAACCTGCAATATATAATATACATTTTTGTTTTGGGGTTTATATACACAAGTAAAAAGTATGCATTTTTAGTTACCTAAATTGTTAGTTATTTTGCTTTAAAAAAAAATGTTTTAACCTTTTTTCCTCAACTTCTGTTTCAAGGTGTGTTGATTTCTATTGACTATAGCTTTCACCTATACTTCTCTTTTAAAATAAACGCTGATAAAAATTCAGAAATAATGATGCTATTATACACAAGGAGGTTCAATAAATAGAAATGGCTTGGAGAAAATGGTTGTAAAATACTTGAAGCCAGATTTTGTAAAATCAGCTCATGTATTAACATATGTTTAAACATCTGTGATCATATCATATTTACTGCTGTGTTTTATACAAAGCCTGCTATGATTTTAGCAGCACTGTCATTGTGATGCCAATGCTTACATAATGATGGAAAAGCACAACTCAGCAGTACATGACATATTGTTGCTCCTTTTGCGGTATACATTAATTGTATACAAACATAAATGCATCCAATATTTTCCAGTGCCAGAGTAATGACAGTTATCACTGTTCTAAAGCCATCTGGGTCATTGTTGTTATATTAATATCTGGTATTAAATACGTCTGCTCTGCTCGCTGTGCCTGACACCCGCGCTGTTATATGATTACTGAGCTGTAATCACGTCATTACACCTTCTTTTCACCAGATGTCCTCATGAATCCTAAGCAGTTATTGAGAGACAGCATCAGGATAGGGTTAGCTTGAAGAGAAACACACAGAATATACGAATATCAAGACAGATAACTGATCTCATTTTCTCTGTTAGAAAACCAAAAATAACTAAGATTTAAAATTTGCTAATTTATTAATTGTCTAATAAAAGATGAAAAAAAAAACATCGTCTTCATTCCAGGCAAAAGTGAAAGGTTCACCATGGGTCTAAATTACTAATGTAAATCAGTTATATGGTTGCATCAATGTAAATACAAACCTAGTTGAGCATCCAAAGTGTATCATGCACACCAACAAATGTAGTCTAATAAGCAGCACAGCTGCGATGTTAAACATGCCCTGGTGGTGGTGTACCTAAATTAAAAATAGGTTTTCTTCTGGTGTTTTGGATTGACATATACTATCTATTAACATTTACCTTTCTTAAAAGAACAATACTACCTAAAGTGCATACTAATATTGTTAAAAAAAATATTCAAAGCTATAAAGTGCATGCTTTTCATGAGTACCGCACTACACAGCATCCATACATGCTGGCTTTGGTCGGCCATGGTAAGTAAGTGCCATAATTTTATACACTTCTGCTTGTGCATGCATGCTGGAATGATATATATATATATATATATATATATATATATATATATATATATATATATATATATATATATTGGGTTGTTTCTTTAAGGAAGAATCTTGAAACATTACATATTGTACCTTATGTTCATATAAGGCACAATAAAAATGAGCTCCATTCACAAAGTGGTATTTTACCACATCTAAATATGCACACAGTGTTTTTCAAAAAGTTTTTTGACATTTTATTTTAGGAAGTCATGCTGTATTTTAGTAGTGAAAACATGTGGTAATTTAATGAAATGTTATTATGTTACACAAGGCTGTGCTTAGGTTAACAAAGACGGTTGCTGCCTCCCTTAAAGCTAAAGTCCCCAAAGGGAACTAAATGTGTAAACTATTTTATTAAAAAGTGGGGTAAAGCCTCATACACACGATATGACTTTGTACAAACTTTCCCTTGGATTTTTGTACAAAGGGCGTCGGCCCTGAACTTGTATTGCATACACACAGCAGGACTTTTTTAGCCAACTTTCACCAAACCACGTGGTTTTTCTGCTCTTTACCGCCACCTTTGGTCAACTTCTGTATTGTTGTCTGATCTTTTGCATTGGTTCTGAGCATGCCTGTTTGCACTTTGTACAAAAGTCCTATGGTTTTCTGTACACACGATCAGACTTTGCTCCATCGGACTTTTGTTGCCAGAAAGTTTGTCCGTTCGCACAGCCAACAAAAGTCCGATGAAAACCAAAAAAGATAAAGATAGGCTGATAGGTTGCCCATAAATCAGCAAAATGTGCTGCCAGTAGCATATCCCTATGTTGAACACATGCTACACATGACAAATAACCCTACTGTGCATCCAAAACTAAACCGTGTTCAAATATAAATACCACAGTGAGAAAATTACTACATAAATACATAAATAAATAAATAAAATATTAATAGTGATTGCTGTGTATATATATGAACTATATATGAGAGAAAAAATTGTCCATATGTTCTTATATCAAATTAAAGTGCAAAAATAGTCCAAAAAACATGAAAAAGGTGACTTTAGTGCTTGAGAAGAAATTCCAGTGACTTGCGTGCTCCCCCTCAAGGATCCCTACTCACTGGATCTTTGCACCCCTACAGGGGTAATGTGCGTGTGATTCCACTGTATCCAACTGGACCTGTTCGGCTTCCTCAACTTCTGCATCCACTCCACGCACTTTAAGGGGTCCTCACAGTCACAGGGGTCCTCCCCTTTTTTTCCCTTTTCCTTATTTGTATATATATGAAAATATCCTCGGATAAGTCCTCAAAAAAGACAAAGGATGGCTCCCATAGTGTAGTAGTTATAGCTTACAAAATTCATTTATTAAAAATCCGTATATATATATATATATATATATATATATATATATATATATAAAATCAAAAAGTAAAAAATAAAATAAGGTTGTAAACCATCTGTGAGTGCACCAGCATCTATCCAGTGAGGTTTAACAGCCAATGTCAATGACGAAACGCGTACGACGGAGCCACGCACACTACGTCACTGCCGGATGCTCGATCAGGTGGAACACAGCTGGAGCGCACATTGCTCTTCCACAGATCGAGCGCTTCTTTTGAAATAACTGACCTGAATGGATTATTTGACTTCATATATAGTAAGGAGGTTTTTTCACTTTGGAAATACTGTCTATTAGTGGGTGGAGTAACCCTGCTGTTAAACCTCATTGGATGGGCGCTGATGCAATCATAGATGATTTACATCCTTATTTTATTTTTTACTTTTTGATTATATATATATATATATATATATATATATATATATATATATATATATATATATATACCCATTTTATATTAATATACATAACAAACCCTTTAACATTTTTCCTTGGTTTGATGAACCTCATGTGAACCTGATGGCTATTAATGAAAGAGAGGTGCTGGATTTAAAAAAACAAAAACAAATAAGCATACTCACCTATGTCCCCAACCAGCTCTAAGATGGAAAATTTAGGGATCACATGACCACTGATCACTCAGTTCCCCAGCTTCACTCCGCAGAGAACGGTGACTGCCAACTACTGGTTCTCTGCTCTGCTCTGCTCCTCCAGCGCTCATTGGGGCAGGAGTGGCTGGCTCAAGCTCTCAACAGTTCACTGAGAGGCTGAGCCAGCTGCTAGTCAGGTATCTGGGTGGATCCCAACATTATTGTAGGGATCCATGCAGAGCCTGGAGTGGTTCTGTGACATCAGTTGACAGCAGGCTTTAGCCCGCTGCCGACTGAACCGGGATTACAATAGTGCTAAATTAAAGTGCACTCCTGTGACCCACATAAAAAGCATGGTTAAAAAATATTTGGCCATACTTCTCCTTTACTGACACACATGCTAAATTTCTACAAATGTGGCAACCTCTAGCATTTCAGATTTCATCCTACACTGCTGACGGGGAATGAGCCTGCGGTTCAGGTCGAACATAAGTTCTAAAACAAACCGAACATGTAGGGCTTTGTGGGAAATTCAAGCACCGTTTAACACCCACAATGAACTGCGAGATCCCAGTGCATTGCTGTATCATGATTGGCCAAAGCATGCACCTGACCTGCATGCTTTGGCTAATCATAGCGCGTTCCGCTGAGAGAGCCAGGGTGCCAGGGTGCCTTGGGCCAATCATGGCTTAGGGGGACTAAGTCCACGCCCCACACTATATAAGGCTGCTTACACGGCGGCGGTGTGTAGTGTTGTTGGCGTGTACAGTGTATTTGATATATATATATACATATATATATATATATATATATATATATATATATATATATACACTCTGCATTTAGCATAGACTATATATTCAGCGTTTACTCGATATTCAGTCAGTGCAGGCAGTGTATTAATATATATATATATATATATATATATATATATATATATATATATATAAATATATATATATATATAGTCTTGCATCCAGTGTAGCCTATAGCTACAGTGCATTCTGTGGTGTACTGTTTCAGGTGGTGTACTAATATATTATATATATATATATATATATATATATATATATATATATATATATATATATATATATATATTAATACACTGCCTGACGTCTATAAAAAACTAAACACACTGTATTAGATACTGTGTACACCGCCTGTACTGTATAATGTACAATGGCTGCACTGTATTGCATACTGTGTACACCACCAGAAGTGTAGTAGAAACTGTACACACTGTATTAGATACTGTGTACATCGCCTGCACTGTATTAGCAACTGTACACCATGGAATGCACTGACTGTAGATATAGGCTGCATTGAATGCAGGGTGTATGTATATATATATATATATATATATATATATATATATATATATATATATATATATATACTCTGCATTCAGTGTAGCCTATATCTACAATGCTCTCTATGGTGTTCTGTTTCTCATAAACTTCAGGCAGTATCTAATAACTACGCTTCAGGCGGTGTACACAGTATCTAATACAGTGTAGTGTGGTGTTGCAAAACAAAAAAATACAATATGTCCGGAAGGCCACCCAGGAGAGGCAGACGCCCACAGGTCACTAAAAGAGGGCAAGCAGTCAACTGTGGTGGTCATGGACATGGTAGATCCTCTGCAGGTGGGCGCTTGTGCTTTTTTGCTGCTTCTGGCCGTGTTATTGAGCCACAACATGCAGATGAGTTGGTGGAGTGGTTAACAAAGCCATCCTCATCCTCTTCATCCTCTGTGACCCAGGCTCAGAGTAGTTTGCCTTCCAACGCAGCTGCCAAAGCGGCCTATTCCTCCGGCTTCTTGTCCACAGTCACTTCTTCCGTAGCCCCACCATCATGCACACAGGAGTTATTCGACCACAGTGTTGATTATCTGCTGGAGGATGCACATTGATTTGAAGGCTCTGATGTTGGTTCGCAGGTTGAGGAAGGGAATAACGTGAGCCTAGGGAGAGGAATGCCACAGAAGGACAAGAAACTGTCAGTTATGTTTCACAGTTCCTGCTCCCAACAAGAGTATCTGTGAGGGGTTACAGTGGTGTGGCACTACCACCACCACCACTCAAGGCCCAATTTTTAACAGGGGCATGTAATTACAATTGTTCATATAATATTTCACAGCAGGGCCCGTTCCTGTGCCCAGCAAGAGTAACTGAGAGGCCCAATTTTCTGCAAGTATGAAGGGCAGGCCGTATAGTATATATACTGCTGTTCAGAGTATATAGTGCCTGGGGCCTGGGGGACCCCCCACACCATTTAAAAAAAAAATTGGGTGCAGGGCTCCCCTTAATATCAATACCAGATCTGAAGGTCCAACAATATAATGTAGCGCTAAAAAAAGACTGCGAAAAGCACATGAGACAAATAGTGAAAAAGGAGAGAAAGTATATAAATAAAAGTCCAAATATTCAGTGAGTACAAAAAGTCTTTAGAGTCCTCACAGGACAAGAATTGTGATAAATCACATAAAATAAACGCTGGAAGGTGATCATAAAGACATCTTGAAGCAGTGGATTCTCGGTGAAAATAAACAAGATGGGTACTCTTATCAGAACCATGAGGTCATATGTGCATATAAAGATAGGTGGATCTCTGCAGGTCTACCAGCCGTTGAGATTACCGGAGGTCCTCTGGTCATAGGAGGAATGATCCGTATCGTCCCCAAGATGCCTGTTTCTCCAGGGTCCCGATGGAAGGGACAGAAAAGAAACTCAACTCCAACAAAAACTAGGAATGGTGAGTGACTCCAAACTCGTATAGAAGATCACATAAGGGACAAAAAAGAACAGCTCATCTGCTGCCACTTCCAGATCTGAAGGGCCTGGTATGGATTTGGGGGGGACATCCACATCATTTTTTGGGGGTATTTTTGGTATTTTAATCCATATTGCCAGGATTCAACAATACTTTACAGCCGTGAGCAGTTTTGAATGACATTTTTTCTTTTAGAGATGTAATTTTGCTGTGGCACTGTTATAAATATGGGAAAGATGTGCTACTTTACAGGCAGACTAAGGACACCGCCAGGCACGATATTTAAAGGAATATTTCAATTTCACTTTAAGCATTATTAAAATCACTGCTGCTGTCAGGGAAGTTGTCCACGGAATACAGCTGACGTTCTCAAGCGCACACCTGTGTGCAGGTGCCAACAAGGTATGCGCAGATCTGCCACGGACGCATCAGTAGACGCACATGCACGTGTGTGAACGCGATCGCATGTTCACGCGCGCGCGCTCCTGTCATCAGAACTAACGCCAGATGGCCTATTTATACACAGAACTCAGTACTGACTGGATGCTGCTTGATCTACAGCATTTACCTGAAATATTGTTACCCTGTGTTGTTTCCTGAATACCGTTCCGGCTTGCTCCTTGACTACTCGCCTACCTGCTGTTATACCTGATCTGCCTACCTGTTGCCAAACCTGTCTGTGACCCAACCATGCTCCTGCCTGCTGTAAAACCTGATCTGCCTATCTGTTGCCAACCTGCCTGTGACCTGACTGCTCTCCTGCCTGCTGTTATACCTGATCCGCCTACTTGTTTCCAAACCTGCCTGTGACCTGACTACGCTCCTGTCTGCTGTTATACCTGATCTGCCTACTTGTTGCCAAGCCTGCCTGTAACCTGTCTACGCTCCTGGCTGCTGTTATACCTGATCTGCTTGTCTGCTGTCAAGACCTGCCTGTGATCTGTCTACACTATAGCCTGCTACCAGCCAAGTCCGGCTTCCCACCTGTGTGTTCCTGGCAACTACCTACACAGACTTCAGGACTTATCCTAGGCACTCTTACTCCACTGTGCTCCAGCGCCAGCTGTCCCACTACCACCGGTCCTTGAGCGAGAGTTGTATGGGAGGCTTCCTCTACACGTCAGGCTCACCATCAGGTACGTGACAGCTCCCAAAAAAATTTACATTTTTAATTTTATTCATTCATTTTATTCTCTTGATACATGTCCCCTGGGGCAGGACCGGGTCCTCAAACATATTTTATGGAAATAACTTGCATATAATCCTTTAAAATCAACATTTTAGATTTTTCAACAAACTAACAAATTTTTTATATAGGTATAACAGGTAAATTTTTTTACCTGTTTTACGCGTTCTGCAGCGAACCAAACTGGGGGTTGTTCAGTTCACCCCTACTGCTGACACTGTAGTTACTGGTGAGGGTGTGCAGCTCATCACAGTTCTGGGACTACATACCCCCTTACCCACCTTTACTCTCCCTAGGCCAATCCTCTCCTCTTCTCACATCCTTTCTGTTATCTTTCTCTTCCCTTTCTCTCCGCACCATTATCTCTCAATGTATTTTGTCCTTACCTTTTTGTACAATCTACTAATATGCTCTTTTCTACTGCTGGACAACTTGGGGTCTATTTTTAAAGATTATCTTTATAAATACCTTGCAATTGTACAGCAGTAACAAATAATCATTTTAACACAACTTCTTATATGTGTATTTCTTTGGATTGCTTGCTCCATCTAGGGGGCAAAATTGGGTATTTTTCTAAAATACTGCAATCAAGAAAATACAATATTCTGGCCACTAGAAGGAGCATATGATCACAGGAAAGCACACGTCAGACATATTATGGGGATTATTCACTATGGCTCTGCAAATAAACACCTTTATCTTACATGGTGTCATACCACTATCTATACACTCTCAATGTAATATTTTTTTCTATACAAGCGGAATAGGTTTATGTTGTAATAGATACCGTGTGTGCTATGTTTTGTTATATATTTCTCAATGAAATTATTTTGAAATAAAGGGAGCTGTAGGGTGCACCCATTGTCTGTACTGTATATCATACTACAAAATATCAAAACACAATATTTCATAATAACCTCACTAAAAAACGAAAACATATTTTTACACTTTTATTTTTTTAGTCCGGTGCGTAAAAATACAAAATTTAAAAAATGTTCAAACCACTATACATTTGCTTTAAAGGTACAGGCTAAGGATTACATATCTGTTTCATTATAGCTTCAGACCAATGCTAGCCACCAAAAAACAAACATTGCTTGTATATTATATTTAAGATGATAAAAGCTATTGACAATGTTACTTCATTGTAGTTTGATACTCCTAACTGTACATGATTGAAGTTCATTTAAAACATAGAAGATTATCTGTGAAGTTAAATTTACAAGAGAATATAGAACATCAGTTGCCATGTGACAGGAGGCATTTAGTATCCCTGACTGGACAAAGGAGACATAATTTAACATAGTTTGATGTTATAAAGAATACGAAACTCATTTGCATTGAATTAGTTCATCATGACAGATCAGCACATAATTGTGCATTTTAGGCTTAAACAAGACAGCCATAAATATTGAACATTTAAGTGGGTGCCATACTCTTTGTATTTGTAGGGAGGATAAAATGCTTGTGCATTCATTTACAGCACATTTTAAATTCTGTGTGATCAATATTATTTTATAAACCGAGCAAGCAATTTTGATATGAATTCTGAAAAATTAACCCCACTGTGCTATGTTTTTTTTCTTCACATATTGTCATGGATAGTAGTTAGTGGAAATCCTTCAAACAGAACATGCAATTCATAATTAGAGTAAATACGCCACCTTTTTGACCCCTAAAGCTAGACTAAGGCCCCTTTCACATGGGTGGACCGATCAGGTCCACATGTCAGTATCCATTCCCCTCTATGTACCTGCGGATGTTGACAGACATGTGTCTGTTGACACCCACTGACATCCAATCTGATCCTGTCTGCTAAAAACAGATGGGTGTGGGATTGTATCAGATGACAGTCAGATGGAAACAGACAGGCGGTCCATTTCCATCCAACCAACCATAGAGGACAGCGCGCTGTTATCCATCTGCTCAGTGGAGATCAGCGGACATATTCCCAGCTGAGCAGGCAGGTCCACTGCCGGAGTCCACTGGTCTGAAAGCGGCTTTAAAAATTAAAGCTGGCTGAAAACAATAACAAAGAATAAAATTAATTACTACAGCGCGCCATAGTTACATAGTTACATAATGAGTAAGGTTGAACAAAAAATACATTAGTCCATACAGTTCAACCTGTGTAGGTGTACGTGTGTCAGTGTCTATAATTATTTCCCATATCCCTATATGTTGCATTCTTTAAGATACACATAAGAGTCTTTTTAAAATATCCGTACTCCCCGCTGCCACCACCATTTGTGGAAAAGAGTTCCACAGCCTTATTGCCCTGACAGTGAAAAAACCCCTGTGCCCTTTAAGGTTAAACCGCTTCTCCTCCAATCTCATTGTGTGGCCCCGTGTTTTCTTGCACTCCCTGAGACTGAATCGTTTTTTTTTCTATGCTGGGATCACATTAAGATATTTGTAAGTTGCTATTATGTCCCCTCTCAAGTTGTACTTCTCTAGTGAGAATAAATTTAGTGTTTGTAGTCGTTCCAAGCAATTGAGGTTGTCCACTCCCCTTATTAATTTCGTTGCCCTTCTTTGGACTCTCTCCAGTTCCAGCACATCGCTTCTGAGGACTGGTGACCATAACTGGACGGAGTACTCCAGCTATGGACTAACCAGAGTTTTATATAGTGGCAGGATAGTTGTTCACAATGTCACTCCTTTCTACCACCCTTGCATCATTTTTGACATATAGACACACCCCTCCCCCTCTTCTACCTTCCCTGTCCTTCCAATACAATGAATACCCCTCAATATTTGCCAACCAATCAAAGCCTTTGAAATGTAAGGATACCACAGTTCAGGCTACCACTGATTAGAATATTGCATTGTGGGTTGTGGTAGTGTGGTCCTCGACTCCAAAAATGTTCATATTGTAGATGAAGTTTTCAGGCATTCTGCAGCAATGAGTTATTTACATTTGATTGACAATTCCTAACCATCATTTTACTGTCAGTAAAAGTTAAAGAAAACTCATCATAAGCAAAATATCTTGGTAGTATCCCTGATAAAAAAGTTAAAGCAGTTAAAGCAGAGTTCCGCCCAGAAGTTGAACTTCCGCTTTAAGCACTCTTCACCCTCTTATATGCCACATTTGGCATGTCATTTTTGGGGGGGGGAGTGGGTACCTGGTTTTCACAGGTACTTCTTGTCCCATTTCCCCATTTCCTCCTTCCATTGCTTGGCTGCCTATTTGACTCCTCCTCTCCCCCTAAACAACCGCTCCCTCTCTGCAATCTTCTGGGACACATCACAGGTCCCAGAAAATTGCCTGGCCACTAGGAGAACACAGCGTGACTCACACATGTCACAGCCGGGTGCCTACAGTAGCAATGACCGCATCGTGGAGAGGAGTGGGAGAGAAGGGAGGCTTTGGGTGGCCACATCGCTGGACCATGGGACAGGTAAGTGCCTGTTTATTAAAAGTCAGCAGCCTCAGTTTTGTATCTCCTGACTTTTAATGAACTTGAAATACAAAAAAATTATTGCGTTAACCTGTGAAAAATAAGTGGAACAGCTGCTACACACGAATGTGACAAAATTCATATACAAAAGAAAGGTAACAATTAGCAATACATTGTTACCCTTCTTTTAATAAACTTACAAAACAGTGGAACAAAAATTCATACCAGGATCTTCAGGTCTTTTTTTTGATTTTAAAGAGGAAGTAAATGCTGACCTGCAAAGTAAAGGCATAATGTGCTAGTATGCATCGCAGCCCCCATTGTCACCACTGGAGGCCACATTGATCTTCGCCTATCTTCCTTCCAGGTCTGAGAACTGCTTCCCCTGATGACGTCATTAGCGGTGCATATAGTAAATATCTCCTAAACGGTGCAAGTTTAGGAGATATTTACAGTACCTATAGGTAAGCCTTAATATATTCAAAGTTAATCACTGCACTAGTACTAATAAAGCAGCTGCCATAAATTGTAGAGTGACAATAAAAAGCATAAAAAATAAATGTATGCAGCGCTAGTAACATAATATTAAAATTAAAAGTAAAAGTCCATATCGTTTAAAATAAAGTCCTTGTTTAGAGAAAAAGCTGGAACCACCCACGGTGTAGACAAAGACACAATTAGGTGAGCACAAACTTATCCTCCACTGAACGTCAACACTCCATCGCAACTTTCCAACCTTGCAAATAGTAGGAGCCGTTTAGCCAAAAATAATTATGGCTCATAGCAAAGTCGAGGAGAGGGAGAAGAAACCATTGCTGCAACCCACGAATGCCCGAATCTCTTTCCAAAAAACACTTCACAGTTTCTCTACCATAGTGATGGGAAATAATAGTGTATAAAAAAGCCACGTCAGCGGTATCCAAAATATACCCTTCTTTCCAAGTGATTTGTTTCAGAATATTAATGACCTGTGTGCTGTCTTTAACCACTTTCAGACCGGACCATTTTGCTGGTCAATGACCAGAGGTCTTTTTACAATTTGGCACTGCGCTGCTTTAACTGGTAATTGCGCGGTCATGCAATGTTGTACCCAAACAAAATTTGCGTTCTTTTTTTCCCACAAATAGAGCTTTCTTTTAAAGGTATTTGACTGACTCTGCGATTTTTATTTTTTGCGATATAAACGTAAAAAGACCGCAAATTTTGAAAAAAAATGATATTTTCTACTTTTTGTTATTAGAAAAATCCAATAAACTCAATTTTAGTCATACATTTAGGCCAAAATGTATTCAGCCACATGTCTTTGGTAAAAAAAAAGTCAATAACTGTATATTTATTGGTTTGCGCAAAAGTTGTCACATCTACAAACTAAGGTACGTTTTCTGGAATTTACGCAGCTTTTAGTTTATGACTGCCTATCTCATTTCTTGAGGTGCTAAAATGGCAGGGCAGTACAAACCCCCCCCAAATGACCCCATTTTGGAAAGTAGATACCCTAAGGAAATTGATAAGAGGCATGTTGAGCCCATTGAATATATTTTTTTTTTTTACACAAAGTTGTCACTAAATGATATATTGCTCACACATGCCATGGTTATATGTGGAATTGTACCCCAAAATACATTCTGCTGCTCCTCCTGAGTACGGGGATACCACATGTGGTCGACTTTTTGGAAGCCTAGCTGCGTACGGGGCCCTGAAAGCCAAGCACCGCCTTCAGGATTTCTAAGGGCATACATTTGCAATTTCACTCCTCACTACCTATCAGGCCGCGTACACACGCGGGGACTGTTCGCCCAACTTTGTCCGCTGAACAGTGTTTCGGCGGACAGTCCGCCCGTGTGTGGGCTTTCAGCGGACAGTTTCAGTGAACAGTCTGCTGAACAAAGTTTTTCGGAAATTCCGAAAAACTGTCCGCTGAAACTTGGTTTCAGCGAACAGTCCCCTCGTGTGTAGGCTTGTTCGTCAAACTAAGTTCCGCGCATGCTCAGAAAGGATTTACACGCCGAAAGTTGTAATGCAGTGTATAGGACGTCTTATTTTCCGTCCCGTCGTACGTGCCGGACTGTTCGCTGAAACTGTTTGACGGACAAAGTTGAGCGAACAGTCCCCGCGTGTGTACGCGGCCTCACAGTTTTGAAGGCCATAAAATGCCAAGATGGCACAAAACCCCCACAAATGACCCCATTTTAGAAAGTAGACACCCCAAGCTATTTGCTGAGAGGCATGTTGAGTCCATTAAATATTTTATATTTGGCACAAGTTGCGGGAAAATTACAAACTTTTATTTTTTTTTCACAAAGTTGTCACTAAATGATATATTGCTCACACATGCTATGGGCATATGTGAAATGACACCCCAAAATAAGTTCTGCTGCTTCTCTTGAGTACGGGGATACCACATATGTGGGACTTTTTGGGAGCCTAGCCGCGTACGGGGCCCCGAAAACCAAGCACCGCCTTCAGGCTTTCTAAGGGCGTAAATTTTTGACTTCACTCCTCACTACCTATTACAGTTTTGAAGGCCATAAAATGCCAAGATGGCACAAAACCCCCACAAATGACCCCATTTTAGAAAGTAGACACCCCAAGCTATTTGCTGAGAGGCATGTTGAGTCCATGGAATATTTTATATTTTGCCACAAATTGCGGGAAAATTACAAACTTTTTTTTTTTTTTCACAAAGTTGTGACTAAATGATATATTGCTCACACATGCTATGGGCATATGTGAAATGACACCCCAAAATAAATTCTGCTGCTTCTCCTGAGTACGGGGATACCACATGTGTGGGATTTTTTGGGAGCCTAGCCACGTACGGGGCCCCGAAAACCAAGCACTGCCTTCAGGATTTCTAAGGGTGTAAATTTTGATTTTACTCCTCACTACCTATCGCAGTTTTGAAGGCCATAAAATGCCAAGATGGCACAAACCCCCCCCCCCCCCAAATGACCTCATTTTGGAAAGTAGACACCCCTAAATTTAGGGGTACACTAGTGAGACTCACAGGTAAAAAAGCACCTAGGCTGTCAGCGACTGTATCAAAACGCTACAAGAAAAACTGTTAGCGATCGCAGGGATCAGGCCTGACTCTGCAAACGCTGCAGTTATGTGTGTTGTGTTTTTTAAGTGACAGTGATCGATCGATACTGCACTTGGGTGGGCTGGTCTGGGCTTGGCGGAGGGGCTAAACGCAGGTGCTAGCAGGTATCTGGGCTGATCCCGCTAACAATGCGTTTTGGGAAACCTAAACTGCTGGCGACGCTAATATAGATCTGATCAGATACTATATTACTAAGGGAGGTGTATGCTTTGTGCGTGGGTGTTAGCGGTACTGGCACTAACCTGATGCTGCCTGGGGCGAAGCAGACCTTATCTGACCCTCAAACTTATATCACCCACCAGGTGATCAGGGGGTTAAACCTTTATTAGGTAATAAATGGCGGGTGCCCTGAAACTATAAAAAAATAACTAACCAACCAGCGTCACCTGTAACAGTTATATGGTGATCACTGGTGAAAGGGTTAACTAGGGGGCAATCAGGGGGCTTTATGCGGTAGTATATGGGGGTCCCTGGCGCTATAAAAAGCTGCGGCAAACCTAAATACCTACCTGCCTAACTAGCGTCACCTGTGACACTAATACAGCGATCAGAAAAACGATCGCTTATTAGGCTGGGTTCACACTGGAGCGATGCGGGAACGCCACGAATCCGCGGCGGGTTCCCGCATCGCATGCCTCCCGGCGGCAGTTCACACTGCCCTATGCGAACTGCTGGGAGTGTCAGTGAAATGTTAATGACACCCCCAGATCAGTTCGCATATCGCAGTGCGATCTGCAAACTCGGATCGCATGGTGTGAACACCCATGCGATCCGATTCTGCTGCGGACCAAAAAAGGGTCCCGTGCGAGTTTGCGGCGGGTGCGGCGGGTGCGACGCGAATTCAGCCATACTATCTGTATGGCTGAACTCGAATCGCACAGAGATCGGATGTGATTTGCACTGCAGTGCGGTGCGAATCACATCCGTTCTCATAAACCGCTGCAATGTGAACCCAGCCTTAGTGACACTGGCGACGGGGGGTGATCACGGGGTTAAACCTTTATTGGGGGGGTTAGGGGGGTACCTTAGAACTAAAGGGGGCTAACCCTAACTGCCCTAACAGTTATTACAGTCACAAATGACACCCGCCGGGTGATCAGGGGGTTAAACCTTTATTAGGTAATAAATGGCGGGTGCCCTGAAACTATAAAAAATAACTAACCAACCAGCGTCACCTGTAACAGTTATATGGTGATCACTGGTGAAAGGGTTAACTAGGGGGCAATCAGGGGGCTTTATGCGGTAGTATATGGGGGTCCCTGGCGCTATAAAAAGCTGCGGCGAACCTAAATACCTACCTGCCTAACTAGCGTCACCTGTGACACTAATACAGCGATCAGAAAAACGATCGCTTATTAGGCTGGGTTCACACTGGAGCGATGTGGGAACGCCACGAATCCGCGGTGGGTTCCCGCATCGCATGCCTCCCGGCGGCAGTTCACACTGCCCTATGCGAACTGCTGGGAGTGTCAGTGAAATGTTAATGACACCCCCAGATCAGTTTGCATATCGCAGTGCTGCGGACCAAAAAAAGGGTCCCGTGCGAGTTTGCGGCGGGTGCGGCGGGTGCGACGCGAATTCAGCCATACTATCTGTATGGCTGAACTCGAATCGCACAGAGATCGGATGTGATTTGCACTGCAGTGCGGTGCGAATCACATCCGTTCTCATAAACCGCTGCAATGTGAACCCAGCCTTAGTGACACTGGCGACGGGGGGTGATCACGGGGTTAAACCTTTATTGGGGGGGTTAGGGGGGTACCTTAGAACTAAAGGGGGCTAACCCTAACTGCCCTAACAGTTATTACAGTCACAAATGACACCAATGCAAAAAATAAATGCAATTGGTGTCACTGTGACTGGGGGGGCAGGGGTGATTGGGGGGGTGATCGGGGGGTGAAGGGGGGGTGAGAGTGTGCCTGGCATGTTCTACTGTGTAGTGTCGTGTTGGTGCAACTCACCGATCCTCTCTCCTCGGTGCCGGAACGAAAAATACAGACACGGAGGAGAGATTACATCACTTCCTCTGCCTGTGTTTACATTACAGGAGAGGAAGTGATGTCATGCTTCACTTCCATTCGTCAGGAGCGATCGCGAGGGGGTGGCCATGAATGAATGGCCGCCCCCTCATCCCGGATCGCTCTTGAATGGATACCGACCGATCGGGCCCCCCACCCGCGGGAAGGCAGGGACATACATGTACGCCCATATGCCTGCCCGTGCCATTCTGTCGACGTACATCGTAGTGCGGCGGTCGGCAAGTGGTTAAGATGGGAAGGAGTTTTAAAGATGAGAGGTTTCAAAAAATTGTCAATGTACCTCCCAATCCTAGTGGTAACGGAATCAGTTCCACTAATTATAGGGTGACCAGGTGGATATAGGGGGTTCTTATGAACTTTTGGGAGATAGTAGATCACCAGAAATCAAGGTGCTACCGGGATCAAATAATAAAATGGGCATACTATATAATGATTTCCTATCTGGTCTCCCTAAACATGGCCACCGTGAGTGTGTTTAGCCATGTACATCTAAGCCTTGATGTAAACATCCGGTTTGGTTGTGGTTCCGCTTCTGGCGAATGGGAGAAAGGCTTGGAGTGTCAAGGGAATGGAGCATTCCTATTTGACCATGCCCCTGATGGCGGTAGGCTGTCACGTGTCAACCTTGGTCATCTTTGTGGTTGCAAACAAATGCTATCCATAACAGTGCTGCTTCTGATATGCGTGTTTTTATTTGCTAAAATGTGAGTACCCTAGCTATTTTTAAATAAGTGTGATCTTGGTTTTAATATACTACACCATGAGTTGCTTTCTTGTATTCTATGCATGCACCTTTGAACTTTATGATTCAGGTGAAGTGGTTTTGTGGGTCTGTGGATGTATCATGCTTGTTTGACCACCTGTAAATCAGTGGTCCATTTTCTTTGGTAAAAGGCCTGGTGTGTTGATGTTTAGTGGAGGATAAGTTTGTGCTCACCTAATTGTATCTTTGTCTACACTGTGGGTGGTTCCAGCTTTTTCCCTGAACAAGGACTTTATTTTAAACACTATGGACTTTTACTTTTAATTTTAATGTTATGTTACTAGCACTGTATACATTTTTTTTAAGCCTTAATATTGGCTTACCTATAGGTACAAACAATCCAGTGAAGTTTACATCCTCTTTAAGACAAAATAATGTGCAAAAATCCATACCAGACTCTGATCTAAGCATGCAGCCTGGAAAGCAATGAAAGGCGCGGGTAAATTCTCCAGCTTCCTTATATACCATAACACACAAATAAAGAATAATGTTTATATGTCTCTTGCTATATCCACTGCAGCCACAGGTACAAGCTGCCTCTAGGATCTGTCATTTCCCCTTTTGAATAGAATTGGAAAAAAATGTGAAGCCACAAGTTCATCCACTTCAGAACAGAATCCATTTTCCCATAACCAGCTTCCCTGTTCCAATGGGAGAAAAGCATTCCCACAACATGATGCTGCCACCACCATGTTTCACGGGTGTGGGTGTGTTCAGGGTGATATGCAATGTTAGTTTTCCACCACACACAGCATTTTGCTTTCAGCCCAAAAAGTTACATTTTGGTCTCTTCTGATCAGAGCACCTTCTTCCACATGTTTGCTGTGTCCACCACACGGCTTCCCACAAATTGCAAATAGAGACTTCTTATGGCTTTCTTCCAACAATGGATTTCTTCTTCCATAAAGGCCAGATTTGTGGAGTGCACGACTAATAGTTGTCCATGTGGATCTCTGCAGCTCCTCCAGAGTTGCCATGGGCCTCTTGCCTTCTTTTCTGATTAATGCACTCCTTGATCGGCCTGTCAGTTTAGGTAGACAGCTATGTCTTGGTAGGTTTGCAGTTGTGCCATACTCTTTCCATTTTCAGATGATGGATTTAACAGTGCTCAAAGGTCAGAATATTTTTTTTTTTTACTTTCAAAGGTTTTTATTGATTTTACAGAGAACGTAAAGTATAAAACAGATACATTGTTACAGGTGTTGAAGAGATGGTACAAAGCCGAAAGTCAAATAAAAGGTTACCTAAATGACAACAGAATACCAAGATTCCTATATTCTGGACTAACTCCTCTAGATCCACCCACACACCTCATTCATGGAATTCACTATGTCAAACACCTACCGGGCCTCACTTGCACCCCAACTGGGAACAAACTGTGCAGGGTGAGAGCCTCTCAGTGACCTGGTCCCTCCCGTCTGGATGGAGGTCATCAAATTCAGTGTAGGAGATGGAATCTACAGGGAGTACAATCTTCTCTCCAACTCCTCAGCCCTCCTAGGAAGACTGGTGACATAGAGGGGATCAGGGAGAGATCCACAAGCACAAGGGAACTAGGGAAACCTCGGGTGAAAGAAAGGGGGAGGGGGACCGGGGAAGGTGGGGGGAGGGTGAAGGGGGGAAGCATGTCAATGGACGAGCAAGCATTCTTTATATTTTCTTTATGGCCGCATTAAGGGAGACCCTGGGTAGTTTCCAAGCTTTGGCAATTGTCATCCTAGCTCCCAGAAAAATAAAATGAATCAGTTTACACATGTGTTTCGGAGCCTTGGGAAGATTAGCATTAAGAAGGGCGATGGCAGGGTTTCTTGAAAGAGGGAGGTGTGTGATTTTCCGTATTAGGGCAAATTTTTTTTTCCAAAAAGGCCTTATTCTGGGGCATTCCCACCAGATGTGAGCCATGGAGCCTACCAATTGGCAACCTCTGAAGCATCTGGGATAAGCAGCGGGATACATTATGGAGAGTCTAGCAGGGGTCAGGTACCACCTGGTAAGGACCTTGAGATTAGCCTCTATCAGTGAAATATTTATGATGCCTTTGTAGGCTCTGGAAAATGAGGCCTGCCATCGCTCTACCGACATGCTAATTGCTAGGTCGTTCTCCCAAGCCGTCATACTTGTGGTCTTGGTCGGGTGGTGGGCAAGTGCCTGATATACAACTGAGACCGTCCCTCTCTGCTCTGTTGCTTGCCCACACCACAACTCGTACGGTGTGAACCTGGGAGGAGCCGACTTTCCGTCCAAATTTTAAGGAAATGGTGTATCTGATAGAATCTGAAACGTTCTGAGGGTGCCATCTCAAGCTGGCTCACACAATATCCCAAGGTGATTGGGCCCTTTGCGTTGAAGAAGTGCCCAGTTCGCTATAGACCCTTGTCAAGCCACCATCTAAAGGCATTGATATCCTGGCCCAGGGGGAAGTCTGGATTGTTAAACATGTGTGCCAACGGCTTTAGGGGTGATGTCAGGTTAGGACAAGGTTTCAGATTATCCCATAACTGCAGTGATTGCAAAAGGATTGGGGAGATAATTGGGGGTCGGAGCCTGGGGGAGGACCAGAGCAGGAATTCAAGTGTGAAGGTCGGGACAGCCTGCCTTTCCAGATTAACCCAGTCTGTTTTTTCACATCTGCTGTACACAGTGGAAAGCTGTGCAATTCTCGCTGCCTGATAGTACCAAAGAAGTCGAGGTAGTCCCAGGCCCCCCTGAGATCTGGTGTTGTACATGGTCCTTTGAGGGACCCTGTGACCCTTCCCCCCCCCCATATAAATGTGTTTACTTTAGTTTGGAATGACCTTAAGTTGTCTAGTTTAATGTTAATGGGGAGGGCTCTGAACAGGTAGAAAAGTTTTGGGAGCAAAGTCATTTTTATAGAGTGAATCCTGCCTAACCAGCATAATTCTCCTTTTGCCCAAAGTCCTAGGTCTGCCTCAAGTTTGCGATAAATGGGGGGGGGGGGGGGTAGTTGGCCTCATACAGCTGCTCTATCTTGGCAGTTAGACTAATTCCCAAATATTCTATGGAGGAGTCACTCCATTTAAACTGGAAAGCATTCTGTAGAGCCGACTTAGTATCTGGCCGAAGTGAAATGTTGAGAGCATGGGATTTAGAGTAGTTCACTTTGAGTCCTGAGATGACTGAGAACTCTTTAAGAAGTTTGCATAAGTTTGGGAGGGAGGTGGTCGGGGAAGTCAGGAAAAGAAGACGGTCATCAGCAAATAAGCCGCATTTGTGGGTTTGTTTCCCGTCCGTCACTCCTTGGATGTTGGGATTTGAGCGGATGGCAATGGCCAAGGTTTCAATTGACACCGCGAAGATTAAGGGGGAGAGGGGGCACCCCTGTCTGGTACCCCTGGCTATACTCAGCGGTTCAGAGTGCTGGCCTTGAATTTGGATCATTGCTTTCGGGTTGGAGTATAAGGACCCCAGGATCCCCTTAAAGTGAGGTCCGAAGCCCCAGGAGTTAAGTAGGGTGAAGATGTATGTCCAGTCAATAGCGTCAAAAGCTTTATGGAGGTCCAGGGACAAAAGTATTCCCTCTTGTTTGTGATTACCAGCCCAGCTGGATTGGAGAATGTCGACTGCTCTCCTAATCTGGTCAGGGCCTTGTCTGCCCGGGATGAAACCCACTTGGTCTTTGTGGATGTAGCTTTTGATAAAGGAGGCAAGGCGATTGGCTAAGATTTTGGTTAGAATTTTAAGGTCATTGTTGATAAGTGAAATGGGCCTGAAATTTTCTACTTCTTCATGATTTTTGTTAGGTTTGGGAATTACAGTAATGTAGTCTGTGTTGAGGTGTGGGTCTAAAGGGGAACCCTCCATTTTGTAGTTGAAAAATTTAGACATATGTGGAGCCAGTATGTCTCCGAAGGTCTTATAGTATGGGGTCGAGAGGCCATCTGGCCCAGGAGCTGATCCTGTTTTCAGACCTTTGATAACCACCAGAACCTCTTCTGCTGAGAAGGGGTCCTCCATAAGATCCTTATGAGTTTGGGATATGGTTGGCAAACAGAGATTCTGAAAAAAGGGTGACAGCGTTGGTGCTTTTGCCGTCGAGGTTTGACTATACAATTTGGCATAGAAATCATGGAAGGCACTCAGGATTTTAGTCAAGTTGGCAGTGGGGGGTTGGCCACTCCACCTCCCACCCCGCCCGCCCCCAAACAGCCCCGAAGTGATTTAGTAGAACTGGATACTAAGAAGGAAAACAGTAAAACATTAAGTCCTTCGTGTTCGGTGAAAACCACTGCTGGCTGAGAACCAAGTCCTGTCAGGCGGGCCCAGCGGGCTTGGGGAACCGTAGGAGACACATCTGGCAAAAGAAGCGGGTCAAGGAGCTTTCCATGTTCCATAACCTACATGACCTAGCTGTCCCCGGGTTCCAGCACGACCACAAGTGATGTTAGCTTACAAAAAAAGAAAAAGGGGGAATACTTTGTGTAGCCACAGAGGATCTGCAAACCGGGGGTGCAACAAAAAGGAGGAAGAGAAAAAAAAAGATCAAGTTATATGTGGGGAGCCACCAGCTCCGTCAACCGAAAGGGCTACCGCCCATAGAAATCCACCCTCGAGGGGGGGAAAGGTAAGTAGAAGTAGACTTCTATGAGGGGAGACTGGGCTGGTTGGTGGGGGTCTCTTGGCAGAACCGGCCGAAGATGTGGAGAAGTCCATAGGGGCCTCCTGCGAGATCAGCTTCAGGTGTAGGCACAAATGGGAAAGTCCAGCGGTATTTAATTTCCTGCTGGGTGAGCACTAGCAGCAATGGCTTAAGTGACCTCCTTTTTTGTATAGTGGAGGGAGCTAGGTCCGTGTATGCGGTGACCCTGATATTGTAATTCTGGCTGAGCTCTCGAATGTCGCATGACCTCTTCTTTGATTGCATGGAAGTGGGGTTTGACAATTATGTCTTGAGGAGAGCCATCCTTTCTGGGGGGCCCCAGGGCTCGGTACGCCCTGACCAGTTCCAGGCGTTGTGGCGGGACTTGCGGGACCAGCTGAGAGATAATGTCACGTACAGTAGGGTGAATGTCAGTAATGGACTCAGGAAGGCCGCGAATACGAAAATTGTACCTCCTAGACCTGTTCTCAAGGTCATCAATCCTTGCGATGGCCACGTCTAGCTGGTCCTGTAGAGTTTTAATATGGGCTTCATTTTGGTTGGTCCTGGAGACCGTGCTGTCCATTTTATTTTCGATGGCCTCAATCCTAGTCCCAAGGTTGGTAAAGTCCAATTTAATGTTGTTTGTAATTTGGGTCGCAGTATTTGCCAGACCTCTTTCCAGTAAATCGGAGAATTTAGAAAAAAGATTGGCTTGAAGTGCAGAAATGCCTGTAAGGGAGAAAGAGGGAGACGTAGGCCCCTGGGGAAGCGGAGTGGGGGGGTCCCTCAGGTGATAGGGGAAAGTCCTCCATGTGGCGGCCTAATAGGGACTCAGTGGAGGTCAGGAATGGGGCCTGAGGCAAGCGGGGTTTGCTTGAGGACCTCTGGAGACATTGGGGGCCGCCCGGTGCCACCTAAGAGTAAGTTAGGGTGGTGGGGTTAACACTTGCCTCTGATCTGGCGGTTTCTCAGTGTAGGCCACATGTGTCTGTATAGCTGAGGTGGCGGCGGCCATCTTAGTACACCCTCTCTCCACTGAACGCTCAAATTGTGGCCCCAGATCCCCTCTGGCGGGGGTACCCGGCATCCGAGGGTGCTCTCTATCCCTTCCCACATTCGGAGGTGCGGCGGAGAGTGCTCTCCGGTGGCTGTGGGCAGCGCAATGCTGATCGGTGGTCAGGGGTGGAGCAGAGCTCTTGGCTCAAGCGCCCATTACGGAGCTCTCGCGCATGTGCTCACGGGGATATTTTTTTATAACCTAACTCTGCTTTAAACTTCTCCACAACTTTATCCCTGACCTGTCTGGTATGTTCCTTGGCCTTAATGATGCTGTTTGTTCACTAAGGTTCTCTAACAAACCTCTGAAGACTTCACAGAACATCTGTATTTATACTGAAATTAAAATACACAGGTGGACTCTATTTAATAATTAGGTAACTTCTGAAGGCAATTGATTCTGCTAGATTTTAGGGGTGTCAGAGTAAAGGGGTCTGAATACAAATGCATGCCACACTTTTTACATACATATTTGTAAATAGTTTTTAAAACCATTTATCATTTTTCTTTTACTTCACAATTATGTGCCATTTTGTGTTGGTCTATCTCATAAAATCCCAATAAAATACATTCATATTTTTGGTTGAACATGAAAAAATGTGGAAAAATTCAAGGGTCATGAACACTTTTTTAAGGCACTGTACATCCAAATCGGAGGAAGGGTTTAGGAATTACAGCTCTTAAGAATAGCCACCCCCCCCCTTTTTCAAGGGACCAAAAGTAATTAGACAATTGAATCAAAATATGTTTCATGGCAAGTAAGGATGAGCCGAACACCCCCCTGTTCGGTTCGCACCAGAACCTGCGAACAGACCTAAACTTCGTGTGAACTTTAGAACCCTATTAAAGTCTATGGGTGTCACGTACCTAGTGGTGAGCCTGGAATGCAGAAGGAGACCTCTCTTGCGTCCCCGACTCACGGCCCCTGATGATGGTGACAGGAGGCACGGGAGTCAGAGGTAGCACGAGTGCCTGGCAGGATCAACAGCCGGTGGATGGATCTGGCTGACTTCAGGAACTGTAGCTGGACAAGCAGGCCCCAGTGACAGCAGACAGGAACCAGTAGACAGCAGGAGACCAACAGGAACAGGTGGATCACTCAGGGGCAGGCACACAGAAGAGTCAGGCAAGCCGGGTCAAACCAGACAGTCAGTACAGGAACAGATGCAGCAGGCAGAGGCAGGAACGTGGAACAAGCCGGGTCGATAACGGATGAGCACGGCTGGACCAGAGGATGAGACAGGTGCAGAGTCGTGGACAAGCCGGAGGTCAGAGGCAGGCAGAAGGCAGGGAAGGTCGCAGGTCAGGCTGGGCCAAAACACAAACAGATCAGATTCAGGTAATAGTCTCAGGAACGCTGTAGATCAAGCAGCAGTAGATCAGAAGGGAGAACTGGGTTTAAATAGCCCGCCTGGCGCCGGTAACCGTGCACCCGCGCGACCGCGAACGCGCGGAGCACCCACGCGCAACCGGGCGACCGCGAACACGCGCACCAGGCACCCGCAGGCGCGCACAGACAGGTGACGGACCACTGTCCCCAGCCAGCCTTTCCTGACATTGCCCCCTCCCAAAGGGCAGCCTCCGGATGCCCAACCGGGCCATTTTCTCAGGATGGGATCTCTTGAAGGCTTGTATCAGATGCTTGGCATGTATGTTGCTTTCAGGCTCCCATGTGTTTTCCTCGGAACCGTACCCCTTCCATTTAATGAGAAATTGGACACAGTTATTTCTCTTCCTGCAATCCATTTTTGCCTCCACTTCGAACTCCTCTTCACCATTGACCATAATAGGAGGAGGGGGATCTGTGGCTCGTCCTGGGAAAGGGTTAGAGATGGCGGGTTTCAGGAGAGAAACATGAAAAACGGGGTGTACCCGAAGTGTTTCTGGCAGTTCCAGTTCGTAGGCCACCTCATTGATTCTCCTCTTGACTGTGAAGGGACCCAGAAACTTAGGGCCCGATTTCTTTGAAGGGCTAGCAAGTCGGAGATTAACTGTAGACAGCCAAATCTGGTCTCCAGGTTTCAGAATTAGTTCCCCCCGTCTGTTTTTATCAAAAGTCTCTTTGTTTAGCGCTTGTGCTCTGGTCATGGTTTCCTGCAGCAGTTTATTGTTGATACTGAAAAAATCCACAGTCTTGAAAACGGCTGGCACAGAACATTCAGGAACAGAGTTAGGTAGAAATGATGGATGGAAACCATAATTGGCAAAAAACGGGGTCTGCTTGATGGTAGAATGGATGGAATTATTATAAGCGAACTCGGCCAGTGGCAACAGAGAGAACCAGTCATCCTGAGAAAAGGAGGAAAAGCAGCGTAGATACTGCTCAAGAGTCTGGTTGGTTCTCTCTGTCTGCCCATTTGTCTGAGGGTGGTATGCAGAAGAAAAAGATAGCTCGATGCCAAGGGAACTGCATAGTGCTCTCCAGAAACGAGAGGTAAACTGCACCCCCCTATCTGATATGATGTTGGCTGGAACTCCATGAAGTCTGATGACTTCCCTGATAAAAACTTGTGCAGTTTCTGGTGCTGATGGTGTTCCTTTCAAGGGGATGAAGTGTGCCATCTTGGACAGCCGATCCACTACCACAAAGATGGCCGTATGGCCTTCTGAAGGGGGAAGTTCAACAATAAAGTCCATGGAGATTAACTTCCAGGGTCTCTCTGGAGCAGGTAGAGGTTTGAGCAGGCCCCAAGCCCTGGCCTTATTACCCTTGCTGAGATTACAGATGGTACAAGACTCCACATATCTTTTGCAGTCCTTTGCAACTTGCGGCCACCAGAACGTGCGTTGCACGAGGTCAGACGTCTTGGAGACACCGAAGTGGCCGGCTAGTACATGGTCATGGCAGAGCCCGAGTATGGTGGCCCGAAGATTTTCTGGAATGAAGATTTTGTCCTCAAGCCAGAACAGACCGTCTTTCGCAAGCAGCCTTGCTCCTGCAGGAGGGGGGTCTTCACTGGAAGCTTGCTTAATCCGGCTTAACAGATCTTCCTGAAGAAGGAGAAAGTTTTCCGCCGACAGAATAGTATCCGGAGAGGTAGGTACTTTGGGATCATTGAACATGCGGGACAATGCGTCCGGTTTGGTATTTTTTGAACCCGGTCTGTAGGTGACATGGAAGGTAAACCTGGAAAAGTCACCTGGCTTGACGCGGCTTCAATCTTCTAGCAGATTTCAGGTACTCCAGGTTTTTGTGATCCGTATAGATCAGGATCGGGTGAGCTGCTCCTTCCAGAAGGTACCGCCACTCCTCCAAAGCCGCTTTTATTGCTAATAGTTCCCTGTCTCCCACATCATAATTTCTTTCAGGAGCAGAAAGCTTGCGTGAAAAGAAGCCAACAGGGAACAGAAGAGACTTGGGGCCTTGTCGTTGTGAGAGTACTGCCCCAACGGCGACTTCGGATGCATCAACCTCCAGAACAAACGGGAGAGCCGTGTCAGGGTGTTTCAGTACGGAAGCGGAGGTAAAAAGTCTCTTAAGGGTGTCAAAAGCAGTTTGAGCTTCGGGAGTCCAATCGAACTCCCTGCTTGGTCAGCTGGGTAATAGGTGAGATGATGGCTGAGAATCCTTTAATAAATTTCCGATAAAAGTTCGAAAAGCCCACAAACCGCTGACACCCTTTTTTTTTTTTTTTTTTTCTTTTTCTTTCTTCGTTTTTGAGCTACTTCAGCGAATTTATCTGCGAGGCACCAATCAACTTAGCGTTCATTTTAGTTGTCCTCGTCTTCACATCACATCATTGTAGCTCGTCTTTTTAGTGAACCTTATCATTCAAATACTTTATTCGTTTATACATATAAAAAAGAAAATACCATCAAGTTAGCCTGTGCTATCCCTTTAGGTTTAACCCTTACCATCCCTCACCCTACTTCTTCACATTATTTTCCCCCCTCCCCCCCAATCCCTCTCTCTTTCAGATCCATTGTGGGTATAAGAAAAAGAGGAAACCCCCCCAAATCCTACAACAATACGTCCAGTGTCAACTCTCGTTTGGTCTTCCTCTTCTCCTTATCCCTTTAAACTCTCCTCTATCCCTACCCTCCCCCCTCTCTGTTCCTGGTTACTTTCCCTCGGGGTACAACTTTAGACCTCACTTCAACATTTCCTTTCCTGTTGTTATTCTTGTGTTATTTCCTCCACATATCGCCATGATTTTTTGAATTCTTCCCAGAGGTCCCACTTCCTATCCCTCTCCTCCTTTGTGGCTAATTCCTCGTCACCTCCCTCCCCACTTTCCATATGTTGTACTTCGGATACCCTACGAATCCAATCCTGGATTTTAGGACCTTCTTTCTCTCGCCATTTTCTCGGGATAAGGTTTTTTGCAATATCAAGTAAAATAGGGACTAATGATGCTTTGTATTGGTTTATTGTCTCCTCTGTCCCATGGAATAACACCATCCATGGGTCCACTCTAATTACTTTTCCCGTTACCACCTTTACTAAATCAATTATCCTCTTCCAGTATTCTTTAATTATGGGACAGTCCCACCAAATATGGCCCATACTCCCGATAAACTTACATCCTCACCAGCACTCCGGCGATTGGTCATTTCTGAACCTAGTTAATTTGTCAGGGGTGCCATACCATCTTGCTATACATTTATAATTTGTTTCTATCAGTTTACTCCCTCCCCCCGCATAGTGAGTTAATGTTAGTATTTTCTTTCTATTTTGAGTATTACATTGTACCCCCAGTTCCTTTTCCCATTTTTTTAATAAATGCCGGTTCTTCCAGTTCGTCCCCCCCCCAGATTATTTTATAAATTAAACCAATGTTTTTTCTTTTTTTTGTTAGTTTATCCTTCTGACATAATTGTTCTAAAGGTCTTAGTTCTTCTTTGCTCCGTAAGGGATGGGGCAGCTTTGAGACAAATGTTCGTAACTGGAGGTACCGCCATTCATCAATCCTCATTAACTCTGTGTCTTCTCTTAGTGCTTGAAAAGTGCTTAACTTATCTTCTACTAAAATATCTTTTAATTGTGCATTATCTTTTAGTATCCAATTTCCCCCTATTTCTCTTTGTCCTGGTGGAAAATAATCGTTATCTTTCAAAAAAATTAAAGGTGAATTGTAGCCCCATTTTTTCTGCGTGTGTATTTGATCCCATAGTTTAAAGACTTGTCGTGTGATCTTGTGTGTATTTACTCCCAATGTCCTATATTGTGGCGGATTCCAAATAATTCTCCCTAACTGTGTTTGAGAGAGCGTGTTTTCTATGCCTACCCATCTTTTATCATTTACCTCTTTCGCCCACTCTACCACCCGTGACAAAACTACTGCGTTGTAGTATCTTTTTATATCCGGGGCTGCCACTCCCCCTTGTTCTTTCCCTCTCCTTAGTACCGCATACGAGATTCTCGGTTTTTTATTTTGCCATATAAACTTCGAAATTATCTTCCTTAAGACTGCAAAGTAGGTCACAGGGATTGCGAGGGGCATCATTTGAAATTTATATATTATCTTCGGGACTAAAATCATTTTTACCACATTTATCCGACCTAACCACGAGAGGGGGCTAGATGAAATTATTTAGTTTTTCAGGTATATTTTTCTTAAGGTGTTCGACAGGAAGACCCCCAAATATTTAATTTATTTGTGCCAGGGGAAGAAGAATTGTGCTCGTAACCTCTCCTCTTCTAGTTTACAGATATTTATGTTTAAGACTTCTGATTTTCCAGGGTTAATTTTTAGATTAGAGATCTGTCCAAAATCTTCCAGTGTCTTTAGCAGATTCGGAATCGTTATCCTGGGGTTTGTAATAAAGAAGAGCACATCGTCCGCGTATGCGGCTAATTTGTGCTCCTCTTCCCCTATTCTAATTCCCGTAATGTCTGAGTTATTACGAATTGCAGCCAGCAAAGGTTCAAGGGAAATCGCAAACAGCAGGGGTGACAATGGACACCCCTGTCTGGTGCCATTACCCATTTGTAGCAAGGTGGAAGATTCTCCATTGACCTTAACCGTCGCTTGTGGATTCTTATATAGAGCCTTAATCCAATGTAACATCCTCGGGCCCACCCCCATCTCTTCTAATGTTTCTAGCATGAGTCCCCAGTCTACCCTGTCAAAAGCTTTTTCAGCATCAATTGACAGGAATAGGCCTGGGGACCCACTATCTTTTAAGGCTTGGATGAGGAGCAATGCCCTTATTCCGTTGTCCCTGCCTTCTCTCTCCAGGATAAACCCGACTTGATCCGGATGTATCAGTTTTGTCATATTTCTTTTTAATCTTGCTGCTATTACTTTAGCATATAACTTTACATCTGTATTTAGCAGAGCGATCGGCCTATAATTACCACATAGTGTTTGGTCTTTCTCCTCTTTCGGGATCAAAGAGATCGCGGCCCGCAATGTTTCCCTCCCCATGTCATATTCGGTGCCTATTCCATTGATGTATTTACATAAATGGGGGACTAAGGAATCCTTAAATTTTTTATAGTACGAGATTACAAACCCATCTGGGCCCGGGCTTTTCCCCGAGGCTGTCTCTTTTAAAGCCTTATGAATTTCATCCTCAGTGATGGGGCTCTCCATGTCCTCCCTCTCCCCGTCATTCAGGCGGGGTACTTTGGCTTTACGCATAAATTCTTTCATTTTCTCCTTTTGCCCTTTTCCCTGTACCCCTTTCTTTTCCACGTTATACAAGGCTTCATAGTAGTTTTTAAATACTTCTGCTATTTCCCTGGAGGTGTATGCCATTTTTCCGTTTTTATCCTTTATTTTATCGATAAAGTTAACCCCTCTTTTACCTTTCACCTGTCTCGCTAGGTTTTTTCCTATTTTATTTTCCCCATAATACCTTTCTCTGACTCTGCCCAAAGATGCCCTTCTCGTTTCCTCCTCATAAATATTCTTAAGTTCCTCTCTCTTATTAATCAGTCGGTGGAAGGTCTCTTGTTGTTGGCCCCCTTACTTTTTATGCTCCTGTTCCAGACTAAGGACCTCTCTCATTAACTTCTCCTTTTCTTCTTTTCTTTCCTTTTTTTTCCTGGTCCCTGTGGAGATGAGGACACCCCTAATATAAGCCTTATGGCCCTCCCAGAGGGCAGCACCCGACACCTCCCCTGTATCATTTGTCCTGAAATAGAATTCTATCTCTTTCTGTATCATTTCTGCCGTTTTCTTATCCAAAAGGAGCTCCTCATTTAACCTCCAAGAAAAGGGGCGTCTCTGTATCCCGTGTATCCTCAACTTCATAACTACTGGAGAATGGTCTGAGAAGGTTGCTATTTCTATTTTTGTTTCCATAACTGACTCCAATAGCCTATGTTCGACCAAAATGTAGTCCAGCCTAGTATACGTCCCGTGCACTGGGGAAAAAAACGTGTAGTCTTTTATTTTTTCATGCTGTATCCTCCACACATCTATCAATTGGCTTCGCCTCAACTGAAGCCTCACTTTTTTTATACTTCTCACACTCTTCCCCTTTGCACCGGACGTACTATCCAATGCTGGGTCCAAGCAAAAATTAAGATCCCCTGCCACTATTACATCTCCTTTCTTGAACTCCACGAGTCTCCCCAATATTTGTGTCATATATCTCTCTGGGTTTTTATTTGGGCAGTATATATTAGCTAGGGTGATCTTTCTATCCCCTATTTTCCCGTTTAAGAATAGGTATCGCCCCTCTGGGTCGGTCAGCCTATCGAACACCTCGTATTTTATACCCTTCTCAAACCCAGTCGCCACACCCTTGGCCCTCCTGATTGGTGAGTCTCCGTAAATCCAGTTTGGATATTTTTCGGAGTACAATTTCACATTTGTGTCTTGTGTTAGGTGCGTCTCTTGTAGGAAAATTATTTCAGCTTTATATTGTTGAAGTTCTTTTAAAAGTTTAAATCTCTTTTCTGGCGAATTCAAACCCTTGACATTATATGACACGAACTTTATCTCGGCCATCCTATCCTTCTCTGGGCGAATTTATTCTGCACCTTATGCCTCACCGTATAACCCCCTCTTTTTTCTTCCTTATTTTCCATTACATTCCCACTTCCCCTCTCCTGCCAGGAACATCTCCCCCCCTCCCCCCCCTCCCCCCCTCCCTTCCTCCCCCTCCCGGCCCAATCCAGGCCTCTGCTTTGCATAATGAGTTTTACTCCATCTGCAAGCCCGATCTCCTAGGGTATGACCTTGACTGCGTTTCCTCTCCTCCCACCTCCCCATAGGCCCCAATCCCCCTCTTATTCCCCCAGCCGTCCCTCCCCCCCCCTCTCCCACAATCAAAATAACATCGGGAGGATCAGGAAAAAACTGTTAACCATCTGCTCAGAACATACAGTTCCCCCTTCCCGTACCTCTCAATCCCTACACCTCCCAAGGGTCTAATGGGATCAGGGGGATTGGAATTCCTATTTTGTTACAAAAGTCCTCTATTTCATCTAAGGTTTTAAGTTTGAACGTCCTCCACTCCTTCTGCACTGTAAGCGCTGCCGGAAAACCCCAACTATATTTTATATTTGCACTTCTCAGTTGGTCCAATAAAGGCTTTAGCCTTCTTCTGCGTGCCAGGGTTCCCGGTGCCAGGTCCTGAAAGACCTGTAACGTTGATCCTTAGTATTGAATTGGGGGTAGACCTCTGAGCTTGCTCCAAATCTTAGCCTTTTCTTCATATAGCTGGAACTTTATTATTACATCCCTCGGGACCTCTTCCCTCAACCCTTGAGGTTTCCTTATTCTGAGCGCACGTTCTAGCTTTAACTCTGTCCCTTCTTCTTTTCCCAATAAGGGATTAAATATCTTTCCGATCTTTACACCCAGCTCTTCTCCCTATTGTTCTGGCAGTGATCTAATTCTCAGATTTTGTCTTCGATTTTGATTTTCCTGTTCCTCCATCTTATGTCGGATCTCTCTATGTGCTTCCTGCGATTTCTTTACTTGTGTTTTTAGTTCCAATATTTCCCTGGCCTGTCTTCCTGTTTGTTCCTCCATTTCCTCCACTCGCTTCAGTAAATGCCCCATATCCTTCCTTACAGTTAAAATCTCCGCTTTAATTATATTTTCTAATTTCTGGAACATTTCCTGCATTTCCCCCTTTGTGGGTATCTGAGAGGGGCTCCCTTCCTGCCTTCTTCCGCTCTCCTGATCTTCCTCCTCTCCAGAGGAGTCACCCCTTGCACCTTCTGATTTTCCAACCTCCTTCCTCCGCTCTCTTACCCCTCTTTGATTTCCCTCGAGTCCCGGGCTTTTTTGACTTGTTTCTTTTAAATATTTTTGAATTGAGCTGGAGTTCAGACTCTCCCTTGAGTTTTTAGGCTCGTTCGTTCTAGGGTTTTTTCCCTTCATGTTCTCCTTTACCTTTCTTTTCCGCAGGATTTCCCAGGATCCTCCTTTCAAGGGGTTCTCTTATTGGGGGTTTCTCTTGTACTGTTACCACACTACCTCTAAATTTTTACACTTCAAATATCGTAATTAAATAAATACAGGTACTGTCCCTTTAATTACTTTTGTTCCACCAATGCGGAGTGATTACACCACCTTATCAGGGGGGGGGAGTTACCAAGCCCAGTGTCCTTTGAGCCCGGGTTCCTGGATCCCCACTTTAATTTGCAAGCATATACCTCCTTCTCTCTTCCAATTCTCTATGTTATTATTTTTATTTTTTTCTTGTTTTAAGCAGTTCCTGTGCTGGAAATATCTCTTATGCTATCACTGCCGCCCTTCAGGTTTGCAGGCTTTATTTACCATACTTATTATAGTTCTCATGTAAAAATAGTATATGAGGTACTGTCCCTTTAATTCACTTCTACATACCATGGGAAAGAGAGAGGAGGGAAAATACTAAGATAGCCAGTCACAAATGGGGCAAAAACAAAACGAAGTATCAGGCGGGTGCAAAAATCCAAGCCCTCATGCTTTCACACTGCTGTCTCTTAGGAACGGGGTCTGTATTACCAGAGTTACCACTTCATCCCATGCAGGCTTTAGCAGAACCGCTTCTCTTATCTCATAACACTGTCCGTTTTATACTGCATTTCTCTGTAAGCATGTTCAGTCACATCTAAAGCAAAATCCAAAAGGAAAGATCTGACCTTGTATCCCCTCCTCTGTGTCCTCACAGAGGAGACCGGGGATCGTTGTGGGTTCACGGGGGTGTCCGGGGGAGGCGCCGTTACCTCCAGTAGGGAATCCTACCTCCCGTCTGCCTTGGTCCTGTGCTCCGTGTCGCTTCTCACTTCAAACGTTCCCGCTCTGCTCACACCAAAGCGGGAGGTTATACAGGCGGGCCAGCCACCGGTCTATTGCTCGCCTTAAGCGGGGCTCGAGCGGGGGAGGACGGGGCTGGGGGTCGGCGCGGCTGCACGTTCCTCACGCCAGAGCAGAGCACCCTCTCACTGTGCTCTCCTCCGGCTTGTTCCTCGAGGCCTCCACCATCTCCCGCGAGAGCGCCGCAGTCAGGCCCCTCCCCTCACCTCTCTCACTTCCGCATGACGCCCTGTGCACGCTAAACTGAACACCCTTTTTATCCACAGGAGCAGGCCACTCAAGGATAGCGGAAATTTTTTGAGGGTCCATTTTAATGCCCTCAACAGAAATGATTAGTCCCAGAAACTGTATACTCTGTTGTTCAAATTCACACTTCTCAGGTTTTGCATAAAGGCCATGCTGACGGAGTCGCTCTAACACACATGTTGACGATGGCTACTGATGGAGGCAGAAAAGATCAAAATGTCATCCAGGTAGATGATGACGAATAGGTCCAGGAAGTCTCTGAAGATGTCATTTATAAAATGCTGGAAGGTGGCGGGGGCGTTGCAGAGCCCAAACGGCATAACTAGATATTCGAAATGTCCGAATTGGGTGCGAAAAGCTGTCTTCCATTCGTCACCCTCTCTTATGCGGACCAGATTATAGGCCCCCCGTAGGTCTAATTTAGTAAAAATTACTGCTGCCCCCAGTCTCTGGAAAAGTTCTGGCACCAAAGGAAGAGGGTATCGGTTTTTAATGGTCACCTTGTTTAGTTCCCGATAATCGACACATGGCCGAAGGGTATGGCTTTTTTTTTCCACAAAGAAAATGCCAGCTCCTGCAGGGGATGTGGAAGAGTGGATGAATCCTTTCTTAAGATTTTCGTCAATATAGTCCTTGAGTGCTGCCAGTTCCAGTTCAGTTAAAGGAAAAATTCTTCCAAATGGTACTTCGGCCCCAGGGAGGAGCTCGATAGGACAGTCATAGACCCGGTGAGGGGGAAGAGTCTCTGCACCTTTCTTGCTGAAGACATCCATGAAGTCGTGGTATGCCTCTGGAACTAATTGGCGAGCTTCCGTATCCAGGCACATCAGAGCTGTGGGCTGGTTGGAAGTCCTTGGTAGACAATGTTGGAAGCAACAGGGTGAAGGAAAGGTAACATCTCTGGTAGTCCAGTCAATGCAAGGGTTGTGGGCCTGGAGCCAGGGCATTCCCAGGATAACAGGAAACAAGGGTGAGGTGATGATGTCAAGACATAAAAGTTCATGGTGAAGATTGGATATGCTGGCAGAGATGGGGATGGTTTCCTGGGTGACAGGACCAGACCGGATGGCGGATCCATCGGCAAGATGTATCAGTAGTCCTTGGGTCTTGGAGCGTAGTGGTATGTGGTGTTTTGCTGCAAAAACAGAGTCCATAAAGCAGCTGCATGCTCCCGAGTCAACGATAGCGGGAACCTGGATGTTCTTTCCTGGGAGCTGCAACAAAATGGAAAGAGCAAGATGAGGGGAAGCATTGGTGATTGCAAGGACTTGATCAGCAGAAGGAGGAAGCCACTTACGGATCTTGGTTGGGCAGGACCTCACGTAGTGCCCAGGCTCTCCGCAATACATGCACAGATCATTCATGCGGCGAAGCTGACGTTCTTCAGGTGTGAGCATTGGTCGTAGCAAACCCAGCTGCATAGGCTCCGGCACATCAGTAGTAGGAGTAGACTGAGCTGGTGGCATAGTACTTGAGTAACTGGGCACTCTTGGCAACATCCAGGTACTGGTAGCGAGGAGCAGCATTGTTCCAATTGGTGTCTGCACTTCAACGCCTGAATTCTGCAACGTAGTCCTCTGCGGCCCTGCGACCCTGCTGTAATGCATGGAGAGCGGCTTCGGCTGTTGCTGAGAGCTGAGGGTCCTCATAGATTTGGGCCATCGCGTCAAAAAAGGTGGTCAGGTTGGAAAGTTCGTCAGTCTTTTGTTCAAGAAGGCGATGTGCCCATGTCTGGGGTTCGTTCTGGAGCAAGGAGATCGCAAAGCCCACTTTGGTGGCTTCCAAAGAAAAAGTCCGTGGCTGAAGAGCAAAGTATAACTCGCAGGAGTTGCGAAAGGCCCTGAATTTGCTGCGTTCACCAGAAAATCTTTCAGGCGTGGGCACTCGAGGTTCAGGGGGTAACATCACCACTGCAGGTGGAGCAGGCATGCTGGCAGAGGCAGATGGTGTCCCCTGGGTAGTAGCTGGCGGGGAGAGGGCTTGAACACGTTCCTCCAAACTGGAATAGCTTTCTTGAAGGCCTTTAACTGCCTGGGTCAAACCCGCCAGATGCAAACACAGTTCATCCAAAGGAGAGGCTCCCTGCGCGGGCTCGGTCATGGCTGCTTGATACTGTCAAGTACCTAGTGGTGAGCCCGGAATGCAGAAGGAGACCTCTCTTGCGTCCCCGACTCACGGCCCCTGATGATGGTGACAGGAGGCATGGGAGTCAGAGGTAGCATGAGTGCCTGGCAGGATGAACAGCCGGTGGATGGATCTGGCTGACTTCAGGAACTGTAGCTGGACAAGCAGGCCCCAGTGACAGCAGACAGGAACCAGTAGACAGCAGGAGACCAACAGGAACAGGTGGATCACTCAGGGGCAGGCACACAGAAGAGTCAGGCAAGCCGGGTCAAACCAGACAGTCAGTACAGGAACAGATGCAGCAGGCAGAGGCAGGAACGTGGAACAAGCCGGGTCGATAACGGATGAGCACGGATGGACCAGAGGATGAGACAGGTGCAGAGTCGTGGACAAGCCGGAGGTCAGAGGCAGGCAGAAGGCAGGGAAGGTCGCAGGTCAGGCCGGGTCAATACACAAACAGATCAGATTCAGGTAATAGTCTCAGGAACGCTGTAGATCAAGCAGCAAGATCAGAAGGGAGAACTGGGTTTAAATAGCCCGCCTGGCGCCGGTAACCGCGCGCGCGCGCACGCGAACGCACGCGCACCCGCGTGTCATTTCGCAAGGAAAAAAAGTATTTTAAAATCACTTTCCATTGTCGGCTCCTATAATACAGAGAACACTCAATGAGTGTTCTCTGTATTAGCTGACAATTCATTCATTGATAAAAAAAATAAAAACAAAAAGCGTGGGGGTTCCCCTAAATTCAATTACCAGGCCTTTCAGGTCTGGTATGGATGTTAAGGGGAACCCCGTGTCAAATTTTAAAAAATAATTGACGTGGGGGTCCCCCTAAATATCCATACCAGACCCTTCAGGTCTGGTATGGATATTAAGGGGAAACCCGCATCAAATAAAAATAAAAAAAGAGGGGGGACAGACCTCAACATTGGGAGGATGCTTTGGGGGTGACCCCTCAAAGCACCATGTCCCCATGTTGATGTGGACAAGGGCATTATCCCCACAACCCAGGTACGAAATTTAAAGGAATATTACACTTTTATTGTTTCACTTTAATTATTATTAAAATCACTGCTCCTGAAAAAACTGCAGTTTTTAAAACTTTTTTTTTGCATTGATTCATGTCCCCTGGGGCAGGACCCAGGTCCCCAAACACTTTTTAGGACAGTAACTTGCATATTAGCCTTTAAAATTAGCACTTTAGATTTCTCCCATAGACTTGTACAGGGTGTTCCGGCTTTTCGAATTTGCCACGAACAGCCCAAATTGTTCACTGTTTGCTGAACAGGCGAACAGGCAATGTTCGAGTCGAACATGAGTTCGACTCAAACTCAAAGCTCATCCCTAATGGCAAGGTATAGGCTACTCCTTCATTATTTCTTCATCAGTTAAGCAAATAAAAGGTCTGGAGTTGATTTGCATTTGGAATCGATTGCTGTGAACCTGCATCATGGGTTCCAAGGAGCTGTCCATACAAGTGAAATAGGCCATTGTAAGGCTTCAAAATTGAAACAAATCCATCAGAGAGATAGAAGCAACATTAGGAGTGACCAAATCAACAGTTAGTACATTCTAAAGGAAAGAAGAATGCACTGGTGAGCTCAGCAACATAAAATGGCCTGGATGTCCACTGAAGACAACAGTGGTAGATGATCGCAGGATCCTCTCTATGGTAATGAAAAACTCATTCACAACATCCAGACAAGTGAAGGACACTCTCCAAGGTGGGCATATCGTTGTCAAAGTCTACAATAAAGAAAAGACTTCATGAGAGGAAATACAGAGGGTTCGCCACAAGATGCAAACCATTCATAAGCCTGAAGATTAGAAAAGCCATATTAGACTTTGCCAAAAACATCTAAAAAAGCCAGACCAGTTCTGGAAAATCCTTCTTTGGATGGATGAAACTAAGATTATTCTGTACTAGAATGATGGGAAGAAAAAAGTGTGGAGAGGGCTTGGAACAGCTCATGATCCAAAGCATACAACGTCAAATGAAAAACATGGTGGAGGCAGTGTGATGGCATGAGCATGCATGGCTTCCAATGGCATTGGGTTATTGGTGTTTATTGATAATGTGACAGAAGCAGCCTGATGAATTCTGCAGTGTTTAGAGATATACTGTCAGTCCAGATTCAGCCAAATGCAGCAAAGTTGATTGGACGGCGCTTCACAATACAGATGGATGATGATCCAAATCACACTGCAAAACCAACCCAGGAGCTTTTGAAGGAAAATACGTGGAATATTCTGCAATGGCCGAGTCTCAACCCACCTCATCTCAACCCAATTGAGCATGTATTTCACTTTCTTAAGGCAAAACTAAAGGCAGAAAGACCCATAAACAAAGAACAACTGAAGACAGCTACCCCTGGTCCACAAAAACGAAAAACAATGTACCATGAATGGTAATAATCCTGCAAGGTGCCATGGATATGTGTGAAAATAAATAAACATTAACCAGATATGACAAAAAGTGGATAAATATAAAAATAAATAAAGTCCAAAAAGTGAAAAACAAGTGTTGAAGTTGATCCAAAAAAGGTGGATAAGCCCTTATGGTATCAGTAAGGATCTCATAGGAATTACTGGTGTAAGGAAGACAGAGCCACCACCAACTTTGAGAAGGCTTACCGAAACATATGAACTCAATAGGCTTGTGTATATGCACCGATGGGATGGAACTTCCACGCCTCTTACTCCTAGCCAGAATGGGATATGACCCCTCCGTCCCTTGGATAGCTCAATGTAGTAATGACTGGTCAGAACTGGCAGTCTCAAACAAAGGATGGACCAAATCTTACCTATGCACTCATACGGTATAAATTGAAAAGGAAACAAATGCTCCACATAGTGTAAAATCGTAGTCTAAAAAGAGGATTTATTTAAAAATGAAGAACACTCACATTTAGATGAATTAAAAAGTGCTTAGGAGTATTCAAATAGGTTAACACAATGGCATCACCCAGGCTTGTCCCTACACGTTTAGTCTAAAGAGATATAATTTCTCTGAGCCTGTGAAGGTCACTTCCCTCCAATAAGCTATCAGTTTTCAGAGCTCTGTGCTCTATCCTGTGCAGTGTGTGTGATGTCAGATCCCCACCACCTGCCTTCTACTGCTGTATAAAATGTTTGTTTTGGAAGACTGTAGAGCAAGGGTCTCCAAACTTTCTGAACAAAGGGTGAGCCTCAGCAGAATAATAATGCTGCTCTCACGTGACTTGCTGGGTCTACTGGTGAGTTACATATGCTTACCAATCTATTATCTTCTTTATCTAATCTAGGTAGTCTTTTTATGCCCCGTACACACGATTGGATTTTCCAACATCAAAACTGTGGATTTTTTTCCGAAGGATGTTGGCTTAAACTTGTCTTGCATACACACGGTCACACAAATATTATCGGAAATTCAGAACGTCAAGAATGTGGTGAAGTACAACATGTACGATGGGACTATAAAAAAGGAAGTTCAATAGCCAGTGCACCACCCTTTGGGCTCCTTCTGCTAATCTCATGTTTATCTCGTGTTAGTAGAAGTTTGGTGAGAGATGATTCACGCTTTTCAGCCTCGTGGTTTTCAATTTGTTTCTGCTTTTCAGTTTGTGCTTGTGGCTTTGTATCTGTTCTTCAGTGCATGTTGCCAGTTTGTTAATGTCTTTCAATGCATTCTATTAAATAGTTTGCTTCTGTTTTTCAGTGCGTTCTTGTCCACTCATTTCTGATTCTCAGCTCATTCTTCTCAGGTTCTTTCTGATTTTCAGTGCATTCTGTTAGTTCGTTCTGACCAGTCGACCATTTTCAAGCCATGCTGTGGGTACGTACGCATCCTAAAGTTCATGCTGTGCTTGGGCTTGGTGTTGGAATTCTTGCTTTGACCCAAGTCCAGTCCATGAACGGGTTGAGGAGGAGTTCATGGATGAAGAACTGGTTGCTCCAGCGTGACCAATTATCGCACAAGCCTTTGTTGCAGGAGATCCAGGAGAATAATCCTAAGGCCGCGTACACACGGGCGGACTGTTCGCCCAACCTTGTCCGCTGAACAGTGTTTGGGCGGACAGTCCGCTCGTGTGTGGGCTTTCAGCGGACAGTTTCAGCGGACAGTTGGACGGACAAAGTCTTTCGGAAATTCCGAAAAACTGTCCACTGAAACTGTGTTTGAGCGAACAGTCCGCCCGTGTGTGGGCTTGTCCGCTGTACTTTCGAAATGAGCGGACTGTTCCCGCTCGGAAAGTCCGCCCATTTCGAGCGCGTGTACAGGTAGGCGGGGCCCGCGAAGGAGACGTCGCGGGCTCCGCCGCCTGGAATGGGCTTTAAGGGGAACCCCAACGCCGAAAAAAATCGGCGTGGGGGTTCCCCCAAAGTCCACACCAGACCCTTGTCCGAGCACGCTACCCGGCCGGCCAGGAAAGGGGGGCGAGCGAGCGCGCCCCCCCTCCTGAGCCGTACCAGGCCGCGTGCCCTCAACATGGGGGGGTGCCTTGGGGAAGGGGGGGCCGCGCGGCCCCCCCACCCCAAAGCACCTTGTCCCCATGTTGATGAGGACAAGGGCCTCTTCCCGACAACCCTGGCCGTTGGTTGTCGGGGTCTGCGGGCGGGGGGCTTATCGGAATCCGGGAGCCCCCTTTAAGAAGGGGGCCCCCAGATACCGGCCCCCCACCCTATGTGAATGAGTATGGGGTACAATGTACCCCTACCCATTCACCTGTGAAATAAAGTACAAAAAAAAACACAACACAGGGGAAAAAATATTTTATTGCACAGCTCCGGGGGTCTTCCGTCTTCGGGGGTCTTCTCGCCGGACTCCTCCGCTATCTGTGTGTAGCTCTTTTACTAGCGGAGGAGTCCGGCTTTCTTCCTCCCCGCCGCCGGCCTCTTCTCCCGACTTCGGGGGTCTTGTCCCCCTCTTCGGTTCTTCTGCCGGGCCACCGCGCCTTCTTGTAGCTCTTTTACAGGCGGTGGCCCGGTCTTCTGTCGCCGCTGTCGTCGCCGCCGCCGCCGCCGCCGCCGCCGCCGCCGCCGCCGCCGCCGCCGCCGCCGCCGCCGCCTTCCGTTCTTGTTCTTCTTCTTGTTCTTCTTCTTCTTCTCCTGGAGATGTTGACTCGACGATCTCTCCGGCCGGAATGCCAGGGACACGCTCCGCTGCCACTTATATAGTGACAATGGGGCGGTGTCACATGGTATATGTCACATGGGTTGGTCACATGGGTTGATGTCACATGGGGACTATGACATCGTAAGGGGGCGGGGTCACCATGTGACCAACCCATGTGACATATACCATGTGACACCGCCCCATTGTCACTATATAAGTGACCGCACAGCGCGGCTCTGGCATTCCGGCCGGAGAGATCGTCGAGTCAACATCTCCAGGAGAAGAAGAAGAAGAACAAGAAGAAGAACAAGAACGGAAGGCGGCGGCGGCGGCGACGACGACGACAGCGGCGACAGAAGACCGGGCCACCGCCTGTAAAAGAGCTACAAGAAGGCGCGGTGGCCCGGCAGAAGAACCGAAGAGGGGGACAAGACCCCCGAAGTCGGGAGAAGAGGCCGGCGGCGGGGAGGAAGAAAGCCGGACTCCTCCGCTAGTAAAAGAGCTACACACAGATAGCGGAGGAGTCCGGCGAGAAGACCCCCGAAGACGGAAGACCCCCGGAGCTGTGCAATAAAATATTTTTTCCCCTGTGTTGTGTTTTTTTTTGTACTTTATTTCACAGGTGAATGGGTAGGGGTACATTGTACCCCATACTCATTCACATAGGGTGGGGGGCCGGTATCCGGGGGCCCCCTTCTTAAAGGGGGCTCCCGGATTCCGATAAGCCCCCCGCCCGCAGACCCCGACAACCAACGGCCAGGGTTGTCGGGAAGAGGCCCTTGTCCTCATCAACATGGGGACAAGGTGCTTTGGGGTGGGGGGGCCGCGCGGCCCCCCCTTCCCCAAGGCACCCCCCCATGTTGAGGGCACGTGGCCTGGTACGGCTCAGGAGGGGGGGCGCGCTCGCTCGCCCCCCTTTCCTGGCCGGCCGGGTAGCGTGCTCGGACAAGGGTCTGGTGTGGACTTTGGGGGAACCCCCACGCCGATTTTTTTCGGCGTTGGGGTTCCCCTTTAAGCCCATTCCAGGCGGCGGAGCCCGCGACGTCTCCCTCGCGGGCCCCGCCTACCTGTACACGCGCTCGAAATGGGCGGATTTGCCTCCTCCTTACGTGGGCGAGTCCGTTCATTTCAAAAGTTGAGCGAACTGTTTGCCCAACCTTGTTCGTCAAACAGTCCGCTCGTGTGTGGGCAAGTCCGCTCATGCAAATTTTGAGCGGACTGTTTGCCGAAACTGTTTGACGAACAAGGTTGGGCAAACAGTCCGCGCGTGTGTACGCGGCCTAATGATTTCAGGAATTATCTCAGGATGACGGACCCCGCTGTTAACTGTCTGTTGGCTTTGCTGTCCCCTTTTATTACAAAGCAGGACACCTGTATGCGGCAAGCCATCATTCCCGAACAGTGGCTCGTCGCCACCTTGCGATACTTGGCGACAGGGAGAAGTCTCCAGGATATCAAGTTTATGACTGGAATCTCCCCCCAGGCTTTGGAAATCATTATTCCAGAGACCTGCTCTGCCATTATTCAGGTCCTGCAGAAGGACCATATTAAGGTAAGTTTTATCCTGTAACATCACATTCAATGTTTTTAATTTTTGCTAATGTATTGTATTTATTTCGTCATTCCATAATTACCATGCTTGTAATATGCTGTGAATGTCCTCTTTGTCCTCATGCATGCTGGGAGCTTTTAATGATTCTTTTTTTTCCTTCATACATATTTGCTTTCACTTACCTCCTCAGCATGCTATCCTGGGCCCATACATACCTAGAATAGTCACTTAACAATGAATTTTGTTTGCTCCATTGTAGTGCTTACCTTAAACACCCCCAGAAATGTGAAATTAATGTGAATGAAATGTGAAATGAAAAATGGTCAGATGTCGGATGGTGGAGTCATCACCCAGATGGAGTTCTTCAGACAGTTCCAGAATGGCAGCTTGTTCTTGCCACCTCCTGAAAATAATGTGGCGGGACTCCCGTTTGTCTTCGTCATGATTGAAGCTTTTGCACTGGGGGACCATCTTCTGCGGCCATTCCCAATGAGGACCCTCACCCCGGACAGGAGGGTTTTTAATTAAGTGCTGACCAGAGCCAGAAGAGTGGTGGAAAATGCCTTTGGAATAATGGCCAGCTGGCTCCGCCTATTTCTCACAGCTATTAACATGGCAGAATCTAAAATCAATCACATCACTCTTGCATGCTGCATATTACATAACTTTGTAAAAAAGTATCAAACTATGTGGTCTCAGTTGGGACTGAGCCCGGCTTATTACCAGATCAAACAACTCTGATGGCTCTTGAACCTAGCTGCCCTGGCTTGCCCCCCAAAGAGCCCACAAAGTTTGCCAAAAGTATCTAGAGTACTTTGCGGGTAGGGGGGCCATTGATATGCCAGAGAATATATAAACATGTGCAAAATAAAAAACATTTTTATAAACTGAACTCATTTCATTTGATTTACTGCTTGTGTTTCTCCTAGGTTCTCCAATGGCCTTTTATTTTTGGCCATTTTCTTTAATAGTGCAAACGTAACTTATTTGATACATGAGGTGACAATCTCTTCTTCAACTTACTATTATGTTATGCTATGGGTCTGCTACACACACACCTTGTTTTTGTCGTTAATGTATGTAATGCATTAATGATAAAAATAATCATCCTTTTTCCACTCCATGAATTAATTGCTTTAATTACAGCACAGTGGGGATTATTTAGTAAAGGCAACTCCACTTTGCACTACAAGTGCACTGCAAGTTGCCTTTAGTAAATAACTCCAATTGCCATTGTAACTACACCAACATGCTCCAAAAACTGGTGCTGAGCATTGAAAGAAGAAGACACACATTTTTGTGTATAAAACATTTTACTTCAAGCATATTCACATGTGCGTTATAATTATTATTTTTATTTTTTTTTAACAAACCAACATCTTTGTTGTATAACATGTATTATGTGTGACAGTATATAGCTTTTTTTGGGCTAAACAGGCATGTTTAAAACCATAACATACACAGCTCAGGAACTTACAAAGTTCAACTTTGATAAAGTGAAGGCAATATGAGACATTAGTATGTCAAAACTGTGTTGATTTTGACTTCATCGGATGGGGTGATGTCTCCCCTGTAAAAGCCAAATTTTGAAGATGCACACAAATTGGAAGTCAAAATGTGGATTTCCCTCCTGATCCCATGCCTAATGTCAACATGTGCTAGCTCCCCTCATTAGGGATCAAACAACTTTACATTTTTTGTTGTTTTTAGATTCTGTCTAAAACATCAATGATGTTGGTCATTTTTTTTTTTGGACATCCGTGATATTTTGCTTGATTATCTCTAAATCATGATTGCACTCCATGATCTCACCGATGAGGATCTGTGCACTTGCAATGTTGAAATGAGTTTCTTCTTCCACAACATCCACATCACCTAAAAATAAAAAAATAAAACCATGTATTATAAATATGCAGGCATACATCTATTAGCTGAAGCTGTGGTCTCAGACACTGACCTGTTGTGGTCACTATTTTACCCACTTCATGAACCTCTCCCTCCGCATCTTCTTCATGGTTTGTGGGGACTTCCCCTTCTTCACAAGTAGTGGGGTTCGTGGTGTCCTCAGTTGTCCCGATTCTTTTCTCCCATATGTAAGTAAAAAAAAAAAGGTATACTTAGCACACATATATTTGAGGCAAGAAATAGGAATATGAAACATTGCTTGGAAGTGTCCTACAATTGTCTGTTTTGGCAGAATTCCAAGCTGAAAACATGCTTTTTTCCCTTTCTGAAGCTGGAATACTTACCTTTTTTGTTATTCAAGTTTCACAAATGGAGAGACCCCTAGTATCCACTGGAGCACCTGTGTGGGACACCCTAAAAATGGTGTTCTGGTGTCCCACACTCCAGATGTGTAAACAGCTTCTGAGTGTCCTCTCCTTACATTGAATCAAGTTTGCATTTAATTCTAGTTACAAGCCCATCTAGACAATGTACTACACTTCTTTTAATACATAAATAGGCATGAAGTTAACCTGCATCTGACAAAAACAATGTATTAGTGGGTGAACTAACTATGTTTACTATGAACGATTACTGTGCCCACAAAGCTCAAACTTGCCATTTTAAACTGTACAACAGTAAAGAAAAGCAAATGGATCAGCACTAAAGTAATAATAATAATAATAATAATAATAGGAACACATGACAAATACTTACTTTTTTGCAGCACTTTCTTGATGCTTCTGTACCGATCTTGCTCCCTCAATTTCAGGTCTGACCAATGTTTCCTCAATTGCTCCTTGGATCGTCGTACGCCAAAGTTCCTGTGCAGACTTCTCACAACTTTAGTCATGATCTTGGCCTTTCTCACATTTGGGTTGCTGTATGGTCCATACTTCCCATCATAGTCGGCCCTCTTCAAGATGTCCACCATCTTCAGCATCTCTACAAAGGACATATTTGAAGCCTTATATCTCCTGGAGATGTAAGGAACTGCCTTGCTCTGGGCTTTCATCGCCCTCCTCATTGCTGCTCTCTGCATGCACCTGCTGTCTTTCCACCGCGTACTCCCCCTAATTTTAAATCAAAATTAGGGGGAGTCTCCAAAATCCTCTCTACCACCCGAGGACAAAGACCCTCCTAAGTAAAAGGAAGACTGGAGTGTATTCTCTAATAGTGAGATCACGCTAAGTATATTTTATCGGACTATGATATCTAATGAGGGTATCAAAATGGTATACAGTATTTCCCTTGGCTAAGTGTGTGTACAACCATGCACTTAAAATGGACAAATTGGATACCCCATCCTCTTTATACACACTCCCAAACCTATTACGTGAAACAATACAGAGTGTTGAGTTGGATTAAACCAATGAAAAATTGTAAGTAAATATAAAAAATAATTATGAATATCAATATCAAGCAAAAAAACTCCATATAAATCAGACAATAAGTATAAATGTGAGGTGCTCAATCACAATGCTTCTATATTATCTTTATAAATAGTCTTGAGTTGTGTCTTGCAGAGAAAACGGATACATTTACTGACCTAGACTTCCTGCCAAACTTCATAGACATGTACAGGGAGCTGCCATGTCTCTGGCAAGTCACCACGAGAATACTCCTGGGCCTTCCACCCAGGAAGAAGATATTGAGGAGCCCAGCTTGAGCCAGGTCTAGCATTGTTCAACATATTTCTTGTCAAAAATTTAATGATATTAACTAGATGTTATTATTGATCACTAATTTCTGATTTAACAGAGTGGTTTATATATCAATAATAGTAGCCAAAATGATTGAGACGCGAATGAAAAATGCTGGGGTCAGAAGGATAGTCTTCTCTATTTGCAACATGAGCTCAAAATTGTGTGCAATTGATGACCAAAAAACTAAAACTATGTCCCATTTTCATACACAGGAAATTCTCAGCCATTAGGAGGCCGTGGAAAGTGGCAGCCAGGAGGTGGCCATGGAAAGTGGCAGCCAGGAGGTGGCCGTGGAAAGCAGCCTGACCGAATCCCAGGTTTCTCCCCTCCGCCTTCCAACAAAAAGGACCAGTTGAGAGTGATGGCTTGGGTTTGGTGTGGTCTGGCAAAAGATGCAGACTGTTGTAAGAGGACGGGACATATATGTCATCTGCTACTGCTCCCGATCTCTTGGAGTCCTGGACTGTATTGTGCTCCCTATTAAATGGACTCCTCAGGCCTGTCAAATAATTGATGTCTGCCCTGAGGTACAAAGGCTTCAACAATTCCAACTGTTTCTCCAGTGTTGTCTTCCTCTTTATTTTGTTAGAACCCCTAATAAATTACATTTTTTTGTTTTGACAAATGCTTGGTTATGTGTTTTACTTCAAACAGGACAGTTTGATGTGAGTAGGCAGGCACATTTAAAAAATACAATGTCAAATTAACAAGGGACGCCAACACCAACCAACCTATTTGAGGTAACAAAATATAAGATAATAATGATGTTGTGGTAACTTGACACACAAAATGACAAAAAAATATTATGGAGATCACTAGAAAAAAAAATTCTATTCTGAAGATCTGGAGATTTTTTTTATTTTTTAAAAGGATATCACTATAACAAATTAAAAAAAGATTATTCTGGAGATCTTGATATAAAAAAACAACAACGATGGGGGCGTGGCTTGCCGCGAGTGAAGATGGCAGCATAACTCCTGAGCTCCCTCACACCGCAGCTCTCAATCAGCCTTACGAGAGACAATTTCGGCTATTATTACTCACTCGGATGATGGGTACAGCTTCTAGGGGCTCTTCTACCTCCAGATCGAGATCCCCGAGGGAAAAACACAGCCGAGGATCACAAAATATCTCGGATCTGTTCAGAGCTCAGAGATCCAACATGGCGACGACCACCCCAGCTCCCTCACAGGACGGGATAATTCTAACTCCTACTCCCGCGCCTCCCGCTGCTTCTTCACCCTCTCCAGCGGCCTTACAATCGCCAAGCCTACTGGATCTACGTACAGTGGCAGCTGACATTAAGGATACCCTTTTCGCAGCTATCACGGACCTCCGGCATGAAATTCAGGCCATAGCGGGAAGAGTACTTGAGGTAGAGAAGAGAACCGCCATACATCAAACAACGATTACCACGATGCACCGCGCCATCGATACTCACACGGCGCAACTCAGAGATGTCCAGCGACACGTCGAAGACTTGGACAACAGGGGACGGAGACACAACCTCCGGGTGCGAGGACTCCCCGAAAGTGTCGACAATGACCACCTACTCCCAGTGATTACAACACTGTTTAATCAACTCCTCGATGACTCCAACACGTCCACCATAGCGATGGAACGCATTCACCGTGCCCTTAGACCCCGAGGGCGCGATACAGATCCGCCCAGGGATGTCGTTTGCTGCCTTTGTGATTTCCAGATCAAAGAGCAAATACTGAAACAAGCAAGAATCAAAAAACACCTGGACTATGAAGGTCACTCCATTTCCATCTACCAAGACCTTTCAGCTATAACGCTACGTAACAGAAGAGACCTACGCCCTCTATTAGAGTTGCTGAAAAATTATGGTATCCCTTATCGTTGGCGCTTTCCGTTCGGGCTCACAGCCACTTACCAAGACAGGTCGGCCATCCTAAGAGTCCCAGAAGATTTGACAGCTTTCGGCCGCACATTGGATATCCCACTGGTCTCTCTCCCCGATTGGTACGCGGAATTCAAGGGCCTCTCTTCCCGCTCGGATCAGAGAATAGAAGACCAGATGGAAACCCTGCCTTCACCATACAGGAGACAACGCTCCCCATCTCCTCGTCGTTCACTTTTGGAATCCTATCCTCAACAGCAGCTGCGCAGCCCCACCGCTGCACCGAACTCCCGCAGAGCTCGCCGCGACCGTTGATAAGGACATCTCGTCCACACGACCGTTTTGTACGTCCTTCTTTTAATTACCCAGCCTGCGCTTAGGATACCACGATCACAGTACGATCGCAGCTCTACGATACACCCGCTTCATTTCTAAGGTATCGGAACGTTGATCACTGAAGATGCTTACAACAGCGATAAACTCCAACCTCTCTACACCAGTACCTTTTCAGCTCGCACGGTATGACCTCCCTTGCCTTATATGGCCCTGCTACAGGTACGTCTCGCATTTCACGGCTCCCTACTCCTCTCAAGGCCTATGGGAATGACTGAGTCCCCACCTGCGCAACCCATCCGCAGATGGACTGTTGTGATCTCCACCTTCTCCTAATCTAACTGCTTACCCCCCCCTCTCCTGCCTCTTAACTTCCATACCCTCCTTCTCCTCCAGCTATGCCGTGCCTATTATTGCGTACGAAATGAACTCATAGCGGACTGATCTTTCATCTTTCTCCCACAGGGTCTCTCGACTGACATACCAAAATGTTTAACGCTCTGTTAATCCCCCCGACCCTCCTCTCTATACGATTTATGACTAATTGCAGAAGCTCCCGCTTCTAAAGGTTAATACTGGTATAACCCAATCTCATGAGTAGGTTCCCGGTTACAGGATTATTCTGTTATGTTCTATATTGTTTTCTCTTTTCTTTATTATTTTATTTCAATATAAGATCGATGTATCAGTCAGTACTGTCGTTGTATTTATTGTATTGTGCACCGAGGGCATGGGGGGGGGGGCGGTCTGTCGCCTTGGCCAAGAACCTTTCTGCACAACCCTGAAGTATGACATGGGTTGCCTGATATCCGGGGGGACACGCTCTCTAGCCAATGAAGTTTACACTTGCGCTCGTTTCCTCCCAGGTATGGGCCTCACCTTCTTGGACGATGCGCCGGCATCGCCACCCCATCGCCCTCTTGGTTACACCAACGCAGGCTCTTATTTGCAACACTTACGCCGGAATACTCTACCGGCTTTTTTGCTTAATGTTCCTAAGTTTAACTTTTAGAGTTTATGTGTTATCAAGTAAACATGCCGTATCACCGACAATGTTGTTTCAAATGACCTCCTTCCATTTAGTCATTTTGCATTTAAACGGAAAGTGCTCCCGTTCTTACACACAACGCGCCCCCTCACCTGGTAAAATAAGAGTATATACTCACCCGTCATTTTAAGACAAGTTTTTTCTGTGTTGACATCTATGACTCTCTCCTCTATCTCTATATTAAGCTGTTGGTGTGAAGGACGCTACCTTCCAAATCCTTGACGACCGACAACCTCTCCCCTCTCAGTGGTTTGTAAGATTCTCCTGTGTCTCGTACACAGGCAGCAGCTTGCAAGCCCCTAACGTTTTCCGGCTCTTCTCTCCATACCTCCCATTCACACAGGTGAGCGGGTTCTTACCTGTGGCCGGAATACCCACCTCCCACGTCTTAAAACTCTGTTTCCTTACCAACTTCATCGTCTCCCCACCACCTCCTGCTTACATACTCTACCCTCCAGACATACTTGTGCTAAAATATTTTTTTTTTTTTTTTCTTCTTTTCTTTTTCTTTCTCTCTTTTTTACCAATCTGTGAATGAATGAATGAATGAAATACTTATATAGCGCACAATGCGAACTGAATCGCCTCTAGGCGCTGTGGCGAGCTTTGATCAGCTGCTAAAAGAGGAAGGTCTTGAGTTTTTTCCTAAAAGCCAGGTGATTTTCTTCCAGGCGGATGTTGATTGGTAGAGCATTCCATAGCAGAGGCCCTTGGACAGCGAATCTCCGATCACCCTTGGATTTATACCGGGCTTTGGGCACAAAGAGGAGGTTTTTGTTGGCTGATCGAAGACTGCGGTTTGGTGTGTAATGATTTATTTTCTCCATTAGGTATTGCGGAGCTTCTCTATGCACGCATTTGTGGGTGAGGCAAAGGGTCTTGAACGTTATCCGATTTTTTACGGTTAGCCAATGTAAGCTCCTCAGTGAAGGAGAAATGGATTCCCAGGGCTTTTTTCCTGTTATCAGCCTTGCCGCCGTGTTTTGGATCAGTTGTAATCGCGCAAGTTGATATTGTGGTAATCCTATGTAAAGCGAGTTTGCGTAGTCCAGTCCTGAATTAATGATTGTTCCAACTACCACTGCTTTGTCATTCTTTGGGATAAAAGGGATGAGTCTGCGAAGCATGCGCAGTAGATGGTGAGATCGACTGACTACAGATCCTATTTGCGCATCCATTGACATTTGTGCGTCTAAAATAACCCCGAGACTCTTCGCTTTGGTCTTTGGGGAGATAGTCTGCCCAAAGATGGTTGGTGGAGACCAGGAGGTTTTGGTTGCGGGCTTATGATTTGGGTGTAAGATAAGAAGCTCTGTCTTTGATTGGTTCAGCTGGAGGGAGTTGGTGGTCATCCAGTCCTCTATTGATTTGAGGCAGTTTTCAAGTTGTTGTTGGTGATCTTTTTTTCCATTGATCCGGAAATAAAGTTGTGTGTCGTCAGCGTAAGAGTGGAAGCAGAGATCTGAGCATCTGATGATTTGAAGGAGTGGGCGAATGTAAATGTTGAAGAGAACGGGTGACAATGGAGAGCCTTGAGGGACTCCGCAGGTGACTGCCCGAGTTTCGGAGAGGAATTTTCCTAGTTTCACTGTCTGTGACCGATTTCCTAGGAAGGACGCGAACCAATGGAGATCTATGTCTTGGACTCCGGCTACTTCTGTGAGGCGGACGAGTAGAGTATTGTGATCTACTGTATCAAACGCTGCACTTAGGTCTAGCAGTACGAGGAGACACGGCTCTCCGTCATCTGCTGCTTCGAGGGCGTCATCCCAAATCTTGAGGAGAGCTGTTTCTGTTCCATGACCCAGGCGGAAGCCTGATTGCAGCGGGTCCAGGAGTTTGTGAGTATCCAGGTGAAGTTGTAGCTGATGTACTACAGCTTTCTCCATGATCTTAGAAATGGTGTTGAGGCTTGTAATCGGCCTACGGTTGTTTGGATCCTGAGGGTCCAGGTTTGGTTTCTTGAGTAGAGGTTTGACAATGCCTTGTTTGAGGATGCTGGGAACAATCCCTTCGTGGAATGATCGGTTTATGAGGTGGGTTATGGTTGGAGCCACGATGTCGGAGCATTCTTTCAGTAGTTTTGTGGGGATGATGTCAATAGGTGAGGTACTGTCACGCAGTTTATTAATGATGTTTTTTGCGGTGTCTACGGTAATTGGGGATAGTGAAAATTTTGGCGGTTGCGGTATGTTGGTGCGGACATCCTCTTTATGTTTTTGCTGGCTGAGGTTGGATGTTTTCTTCTGACAAATTGTTTCCCTGATGGTTTTGACTTTATCGATGAAAAAATCCGACAGTTTGTCACAGTAATCCTGGGATTCGCTTTCTGGGGGTTCTAGACAAACCGGATTCATTGATTGATTAACCAGTTTAAACAGTTCCCGTGGTTGGTTTGCGGCCGTTGAGATTGTATATGAGAAGTGGTCCTTTTTGGCTTTGAAGATTGCTTTCCGATAATTCTCTGTCAGACCTTTGTAGTTAAATAGGTTTTCCTCGGTGGGATTTCTTCTCCATGTTCTTTCCGCTCTTCTGCGTTCTTGCTTTAGTACGGAGAGGGAGCTATTAAACCATCCAGCATTTTTCTTCCTGATGAGAGCCCTGCGTTTTGGTGCTACCGAGTCTGCTGATTGCAGTAATGTCTTGTTCAGGGAGTTGAGTGTTTCCTCCGTAGAGTGGTTTAAGGTTATTGTAGATATTTTTTTGGACAGAGTGGTTTTGAAGGCTTCGGAGTACAGTTTTTTATGCGATCTGGTCCAGTGCGTTGTTACAGGTTTCCGTTTTGCGTTGGTGATGTTGGTAGCGATTTTGAATTTGATGGCGTGGTGATCCGTCCATGGCAGAGTTATGTTGTCGAGTATGTTGACGTCGATGTTCTGTTTGAAAATGAGGTCCAGGGTGTGTCCTGACCCATGCGTGGGAGTCTTTATCAGTTGCTGTAGACCCAGTTCTTCTAGTTGATTGATGCAGGCAGTCGCGATGGGGTCTTTAGGCTCGTTTGCCCAAAGGTTGAAATCTCCGAGTGCCAGGAAATTTTTGAATTTTAGGGTGTGCATTGCAAAGGATTCCGTGAGGGGTGAAAGAAGATTGGACTTTGGTCCCGGTGGTCTGTAGCACAGTAGAATATGAGTGGTGTCATGGGGTGTTGGTTGAAAATGTAGCGTCAGGGTTTCCATAAATGACACTGGGTTCTGAGCTGATGGTTTAGTGAGATCAAGGTGACCTTTAAAGATCACTGCTAGGCCTCCTCCTTTTTTCCCTATCCGGTGTTCGGTTATGATCCTGTAGTTTTCCGGCACCAATTCGGTGAGGATGGTGTTGCAGTCAGAGGTTAACCAGCTTTCGGTGATGAAGAGGCAGTCTACATTGTTCTCGATGATTAAGTCGTGTACTTCCAGTCTATGTTTGACTGCAGACCTGGCGTTAATCAAGGCGCAATCTAATTGTAGTGGTCGAGTAGATGTCTTCCTGTGGTTGGGAGCTGGTTGTCGTCCGGTTTTTAATAGTTGTTCTCTTTGAAGTATTTTTTGTATGGAAGATGGCAATGTGGTGTTGATGTTCCTTAGTCTGTGCAGAACTTCAGCTGAGTATTTGAAGTAGCACATGGTTTGTGGATGCTGTTGATGGTACTATGGGCCGAAGATGATGATCCTGATCAGGGTATTGATCCTGAGGTGGGGCTAGGTATCAGGCTTGCCGCCGTGCTTGAGGCTATTAGCGCGCAAGTTGATCAGGGGATGCCTATATGGATGCGGAAGGAGTTGTTGTATTCGGTTGCTGGCTGTATTCGGTTGCTGGCTGTTCCAGCTGCCTTTACTTAAGGTTGAGGTCTCCGCTTAGAAAAGAAGTCTGGCTGTGATCTGGAATAGTCGTCCTAGGATAGCGTAAAAAATGGAAAGGAGGCCAGAGGTAGGGGTATGCTAACCTATGGTTGTTCCAGAGGAAGGCGAAAAACCCCCTGACAGTAGCAGCCAAATGCACCAGTGGGGCAAAAATTCCTTCCTGACCCCCGTAGGCGGTCGGACGGAGTCCCTGGAACAATCACTGGGGGGGGGGGGGGGAGTGGAGGTGCGAGCTTACCTGGCTGCGGTTGTCCCCTTTAAACACTCTGGTTCCGGTGAATCTGGCTTGCTGTCAGCCTGATGTTTCTGGAAAGCTGTCTGGTTGCCCCTTGCAGTGGGATCTTTAAAATGGAGGGGAGGATGGAGGTTAGAGACTCCTGTCTTAACTCCTGTTTTCAACTCCTGGTTATTAACTCTCCACTTAGTTCAAAAAATCCACTTGTGTTCAGAAAATCCACATGCAAGCCACAATCAGGGAGCAAGCTCAAGGGGGAGTTTGTATAACTACCTTTATACACCTGTGAACAATTAACCCCTCCCCTGTTTTGGCAGGAAGAAAGAGGGGAAAAAAAAAATGCTGTTTAAAAAGTGTCAGAAAAAAAAAGGTCTTTTAAAAACTACTAGCAAATATATCAAATAAAGGAGGGGAGAAAATAAAACACCCCCAAAAACAACACTTGCAAGCAGAAGCAGTCAAGCAGAAGCAGTCAAAGCACAACTCCTGGTTATTAACTCTCCACTTCGTTCAAAAAATCCACTTGTGTTCAGAAAATCCACATGCAAGCCACAATCAGGGAGCATGCCTTCTACGGAGAAAGTAACCAACCTTGAGCATTTGAAAATTACTTCACTAAACGCTAAAGGCTTAAATATCCCAGAGAAAAGATCGAAACTTTTGCTATGCAAAAACAGAAGACTGACATTCTGTTCCTGCAAGAAACCCATTTCCGCACATCAAATATACCGAAACTCCGCAGTACTTACTACCCTGTGGTCTACCACTCCACCACCGCCTCAGCTAAAACAAAAGGGGTTGCTATCTTACTATCACGCCACTGTCCCCTCCAGATTACTGACACCATGGTGGATGACGATGGCAGGTTTCTATTCCTAAAAGGCTCCCTCAGGAACAAAACCATCACTCTAGCGAATATCTACGCTCCCAACACGCACCAAGTACAGTTCTTCAAAGATGTCATCACTAAACTGTCCCCATTCCAAGAAGGCACTCTCATTCTCGGAGGGGACTTCAATGTCCCATTACACCCCATCCTTGATACCTCTAACGGGGCGTCCTCCCTCACCTACGCGGCCCTGCGCTCGATCAAAACTCAACTACAATCCATTGACCCAATGTTCCTATCAGATCACAATCCAGTCTCCATCCTGATTTCCATTCCTGCATTAAGTCCGCGTGCACATTCCTGGAGGCTTGATCCTTCTCTTTTGACGGATCCAATCATAGCATCTGAAGTGGAGCAAGCTTTAAAACACTACTTCCTTGATAACAAAATTGACGATACATCCCCACTCATTAACTGGGAAGCTCATAAGTGCGTAGTTCGGGGGGTATTCATAGGAGCAGCTGCTAGAAAAAGGAAAACACATAAAGCCCTGTTCAACGATCTGGCTTCCAAAATCAGGAACCTAGAACGTGCACACAATCTTAAAAACACCACTGAACTCCTCGCGGCCCTTACTCAAGCGAGAAAAGACATGCTTGATTTATTATGAAAACAGACTAAACGCAAATACATACTCTCTCGAAAAACATTTTACGAACATGGAAATAAGTCTGGAAAACTATTAGCAAGGGCACTCCACTCTAAGAAAGCACTGCAGACCATTCACAGCATCTCTGCTCCAACAGGTAAAAAATTGACCTCCACTCCCGACATTGCAGATCAATTTGTTACGTACTACTCAAAACTATATAATTTACCCTCAACCAACACGACACATATCAACCCTACCCAGCAGAGGGAAACACTATTAGCTGAATTTTTAGACGCACACTGCCCAGCCCCTATTTCCCCATCCGCATACAATGCATTGGATGCACCATTATCCCAGGAAGAAGCCACTCGGGCGCTTGCCTCCATGCACGCAGGCAAGAGCCCGGGCCCAGATGGCTTGACAGTCGGCTATTATAAAACTTACGAACAAATTCTAATGCCCCACTTCTTAGCTTCATTTAACAAATGTGACTCACCCGATTCCCCCCCCGCGTGACCTGCTAACTGCCCATATAACAGTAATTCCAAAACCAAATAAAGATGCCACGCAGGTAACCAATTACAGACCTATTTCCCTCCTAAATGTAGACCTTAAATGGTTCGCAAAAATCCTAGCGAACAGACTCCTGCCCCTTCTTCCCGATCTCGTCCACCCTGACCAGGTAGGCTTCATACCTGGCAGGGAGGCGCGGGATAACACTCTCAAAGCGCTCAATATTCATCACTGGCTTTCGTCCCACAACCAAAAGGGTTTCTTTCTTTCCTTAGACGCAGAGAAGGCATTCGACAGGGTGGCCTGGGATTATATGACAGCTACATTGCAAGCCATTGGACTGCCACATAGAATGCTTAATTTTATTAATACGCTTTACTCAGGCCCAACGGCAAGGGTGAAAGTCAACGGCCACCTGTCGAATGCCTTCAAGATCTCCAATGGCACCCGTCAAGGATGCCCATTATCCCCGATCATATTCATCCGTACCCTCGAACCGTTACTAAGACTAATAAGAGCACATCCAGATATTAAAGGGGTGGATGTGAAAGGGAGAACGTTTAAGGTCGCTGCTTTCGCGGATGATGTCCTTCTGTCTCTGGTGGAACCCCTAACATCAATACCTAATTTACTTAAGATCCTTGATCAATTTCACACAATTTCCAACTTAAAGATTAACTTTAACAAATCCCTTGCTTTAAACATATCCCTGACTGAAAATCAATGCTCCCAATGCCAAGTGAATTTCCCCTTCAAATGGAATCCCTCCAGTATACCTTACTTAGGAATACAACTCCCTAAATCCCTAGCTAACCTATATTCTCTCAACTTCCAACCACTACTACAAACAGTATCTGCCGATCTCCAGAAATGGTCCAAAGGCCTATTCTCTTGGTTTGGTAGAGCAGCTATCATTAAAATGAATATTTTACCACGAATCCTTTATTTACTCCAAACTATACCTATTTCACTCCCCCAATCATTTTTTGCTTCCTTTCGAAAACTTTGCTCAACATTTATCTGGGGGGCCAAGAGGCCTAGACTGAGTCATATTAGACTCACAACACCAAAGACGCAGGGAGGTATAGGTTTACCAGACATACACAAATATTATCTAGCGTGCCACCTCACCAGAATAATAGACTGGAACGTCCACCTAAAAACTAAAGATTGGGTCCAACTTGAATCATCCCTAGATATTATTCCGGTAGCCCAAACCCCGTGGCTACTCCCCACTCGTGTCCCTCGCACTTATTCTTCCCACCCGTTGATCGCCACATCACTTTCTGCATTCCGATACGCCTGCAATAACTTCCAGTTATCCTCGGTCATTGGATCGTTAACGCCTTTGAAACTCAACCCGGCCTTTACACCTGGCATGCACCACTCTTTCTTACAAGGACTATGGCCCCATCCCACGATCCTGGCCAAAGACTTCTATACTCGCAAGCGCTTCTTAATCTTCACGGAGTTATCTAATAACATGCTAAACAGCGGTCTGTCTCTTTGGACATATAACCAAATGCGACATTTCCTAACCTCAAATCAATACGCCCTTAAGGGAACTCGCACCTTAACCCCTTTCGAACATATGTGCACACATACTGAACCACAGAGACACTTGATCTCCTTTTCATATAATCTACTGTTCCCAGCTCATCCTACACAGGAACACTGGTCTAGCTTGGAATAGAGACCTGCCATCGAACCTCACCCCCAAAGAATGGGAATTTGCATATTACGTTGCACACAAGGGTTCCCGAAATGTTTGTGTGCAAGAAAACGCCTTCAAACTACTCTCCAGATGGTACAACACACCTCTCAAGCTGCATCACATCTACCCGTCCGTCTCCCCTAAGTGTTGGAGGTGTCAAGCAAACCCTGGTACCCTGGAACATATTTGGTGGTCATGCCCCTTAATTAAACCTTTCTGGCAGGAAGTGCACAAAATTACCCAAAAATTCTCCACTCGCCCAATGATGTTCTCCCCTACTCAATTCCTCTTTCATGTGTCGACCCACCCTAAAAAATCTTACATTGGCTCTTTACCCATGCACATGATCATGGCCGCGAATATGTGCATACCTGCAAAATGGAAAACAAAAAATCCTCCCTCATTAGCGGATTGGTTCCACCGCATAAACAAAACAGCCGAGATGGAGGAATTGATACATCAGGCGAATGATACCCCTTCTACCTTTACCTGCATTTGGTCAGCTTGGTTACTTTTCCGTTAATCCCCAGATTACTGTCTTTGAATCCCTGACCCGATGAATATGTTTGACACAGGCATGAGGCCTGGCTGGTCCAGGTCAGTTCGTTCTTCCTCTTTACCTAGTCCCTTTTTATTTTTAGTCTTTACGACTTAATCCCTAGTCCACTTTCTCCTTTTTCTTTTTTCTCTTCCTGCAGATCACTATACACTATACCTGCACAACTCCCTTCACATGTCTTTCTCTCTAAAAACGCTTACTTTAGGATGAATCTAACAGATTGGTAAGGATAGCTTTACCCAACACCATCCACTACCTTTTGGTTACATAGTGCTGTGACTACAAACAACATGTCAACCGTTACTTGACGGTTACGTTATTTAAATTTATGCTTTATGGAATTGCTCTTCCTTTTGCCACAGTTCATCCATGTAAAGACGCTTCTGTTCTAGTTTTATGTTATATGGTAGACCATGCTTGTTCCCTTACATCGCAAACACTGTACTGTTCAGCAATGTTTTTTTTTCTCGAAGTGCTTTGTGCTTATCATTGACTTAATGTATGTGCACCTTTTATTATTCAATAAAATGTCTTTAAAAAACAAAAAAAAAAAACAAACAACAAAAACAAAGATTATTTATGAGATCAGGAGAAATACTAAAAAATCAGTTTGACAGAACCCTGTGTGGATATCAGCAGCAAAGCAACTTCATTATTCTAGCATTATAAAGAAGAAGAGAAAGCGCTGCATTGAAAGATTAAAAAATTTGCTGCGTGGCGAATGTGCTATCTCCATTACGAACACTAGTCTTACAAGACCAAGCACTTCCGTCTCGTATTTGATTCTGAGCATGCGTGGACTTCTGTGCGTCGGACTTGTGTACACACGATCGGACTTTCCTTTGTTGTCTGAAAATTTGAGAACCTGCTCTCCAACATTTGTGTGTGGAAATTCCAACAGCAAATGTTCGGTGGAGCAAACACACTGTCGGACATTCCGACAACAAGCTCGCATCGAACATTTCTTGTCAGAAAATCCAATCCTGTGTACGCGCCATAATAAGTGTTTCAGCTAATGTGCATGTTGCTGCTCCTACTTCTGTATCGACCCCTGCAGCTGCTGCAATTAACCTTTTGGCATCTGGGTGTTCTTCAGTAATGTCAATGGGTTCAATTAACATACTTTCTAATGTTAATTCTTTATTAAATGTACAAAATTCAGGACCAGTTGCTGAAACTCTTTCACCTGTTGTGGTTAACGCTTTTGATACCCAAGACCTGTTTTAAGGAAACATTGCCATGTGAGTTATCTCTGCTACGCCCTCCATTTATCCATAAATGTGAAAGGGAAAATATGGAAAGGTGAATTTTTGGATATGTTATCCCACCTACCTTCTTCTAAGGATTTTTTTTTTTTAGCTAAGACAGATAGGAAAACCGAAGAGAAGGGGGAAGAGCATAGGTGCATACATGCCCATTTCTAGATCGTTCAACAATTGGTTGCAAGCATACTGTATTTTTGCTAGCGTTCTGGGGGAACAACATCCAGAAGAGTGTAGTGGGTTGTTCCTGCATTTGAAAAACATACTGGAATCCTACTGGTGTTTTAGGGGAACGGGTTGATATCAACATGACAAGTCTTTTAGGCAGAAAATGTCCATTTATGCTAACTTAACCGTTTGCCGACCACGCTATAGCCGAATGACGGCTACAGTGCGGCTCAATAACTCTGGGAGGCCTTACATTGACGTCCTCCCAGAATCGCGCTCCCGAGCCCCCCCTTGGGCACGCACCCAGGAATATCAGTGACAGCCAGGTCCGCTTCACAATAAAAGGCCGCTGACAGTGTCCGTTTACCACACGATTGCTCCGTCAAATGATGGAGCAATCACTTGTAAACAAACCGGTGTCCGTTCAGTTCCCCCCTCTCTGTACCGATCAGTACAGAGAGGGGAGAGGGGAGAGATCAGATGCAGCAGCGCTGTGGGCTGGATATGTGGTGGCCACAGCGCTGATCTGTGACAATTCCAGCACTAATCTATCCATCCATGCTCAGCCATCCATCCTCATCAATACTCAGCCATCCATGCTCAGCCATCCATCCATCCTCATCAGTACTCAGCCATTCATCCTCATCAATTCTCAGCCATCCATGCTCAGCCATCTATCCATCCTCAGCAATACTCATCCATCCATCCATTATCAGCAATACTCATCCATCCATTCATGCTCAGCCATCCCATCTATCCCCAGCCATACCCAGCTGTACCCAGCCGTACTCAGACATACCCAGCCTTACCCATCTGTAATCAGCCTTAAACAGCCGAACCCATCCATACCCAGCCGTACTCAGCCATACCCATCCATACCTAGCCGCACCCATCCTTACTCAGCCATACTCAGCATACCCGCCCGTACTCAGCCGTAGTCAGGCATACTCATTCATGCTCAGCCATCCCCATCCATGGCTCATCCATCCCCATTCATGTTCATCCATGCCACATGAGTTCTCATCCATGCCACATCCATTGCCGCATCCATGCCCCTACAGTGCCTCACAAAAGTGTAATAGGTAGTCAAATTAGATTAGACATTTATGCCCCTAGAACACCTGACGATGCTCCCTGCATGTTGAACCTCTCTATGTGGCCAGGCTGTGTAAAAGTCTCCCACGTGTGGTATCGCCACACTCAGGAGGAGTAGGAGAATCTATTTTGGGGTTATAATTTTTGGTATGTGCATGCTATGTGTTAGAAATATTGTATAAAAAAGTTTTCATTTTCTTTACACATTTTCCAAAACCTTGTAGAAAAAAATGACACATTCAAAAGACTCATTATGACTCATAGATTATACATTGGGTTGTTTTCTTTCAAAAATGGGGTCATTTTTGGGGGTTTTTTATTGTCCTGGTGCTCCGGGGGCTTCAAAAGTGTAAGAGGTAGTCAAGAAATTAGATGTGTAATTTATGCTCCAAGAATGCCTGACGGTGCTCCCTGCATGTTGCACCTCTGTATGTGGCCATGCTGTGTAAAAGTCTCACACATGTAGTATCACTGTACTCAGGAGGAGTAGCAGAATGTGTTTTTGGGTGTAATTTGTGGTATGCATATGCTGTGCGTGAGAAATAACTTGTTAATATAACAATTTTGTGAGAAAAAAAATCTTGATTTTGCAAAGAATCTTGGAAAAAAATTACAGCTTCAAAAAACTCACCATGCCTCGTACTAAATTCCTTGGAATGTCTACTTTCCAAAAGGGGTCATTTGTGGGTATTTGTACTTTCCTGGCTTGTTAGGGTCTCAAGAAATGAGATCAGTACATCAGGTGTTATCAATTTTTAGAGATTGGCACCATAGCTTGTGGACTTTCACAAAGACCAAATAATATACACCAATTTGGGTTATTTTTACCAAAGGTATGTAGCAGTATAGATTTTGGCCAAAGTTTAGGAAGAAAAATTGCTAATTTGCAAAAATTATTTTTTTTACAGAATGTTTGATTTTTTTTATTTTACAGCGCAAAAAAACAACAACCCTGCGGTGATTGAATACCACCAAAAGAAAACTCTATTTGTGTGAAAAAAGGACACAAATGTCATATTGCTACAGTGTTGCATGACTGAGTAATTGTCATTCAAAATGTGAGAGCACTGAAAACTGAAAATTGGTCTGGTTAGGAAGGGGGTTTAAGTGCCCAGTGGGTAAATGGTTAAGATGGGATTAGAAAGACGTAGGCCTTTGGCTAAATTTAATTGTTCCCCAGAAACCTGTGTTTCCTAAGCAGCCTTCTGTTAGCTGTTTCCCCCTTTAGCTGTTTCCCCCTTTCCCCCTACAGGAAAGGTGTATGTTATGCATTCAATGAGAACCAGTGCAAGTGGGGTATAACGTGTAAATGTAGACACGAGTGTTCTTTTTGCTCTGGTCCTCACCTAGTTTTGAAATGTTTCAAAAGAGCTGGTTTGTCAAGTCAACAGCGGGATAATTTTCAAGCCAAACGCGTTCACACCAGTGGGGCTAACAAATAGGCTTCCGTGGTTGGAACGTTACCCAGATCAGGGGATAGCGCAGTTTCTAATTGAAGGGTTTACCTATAGATTTTTGATGCCTACATTTTCTGCATTAGGTTGTAAGGTAGTTGACAATTTTAAATCAGCTGTTGAGTACCCAGAATTGGTTAGGGACTCCTTTCAAAAACATGCATATTTCACCATTAGGAGTGGTTCCTAAAAATGAACCAAATTTATTTTGAATAATCCATCATCTCTCATATCCTAAAGGATTCTCCCTTAAGGATGTAATTGAAGACGCGTTCGCCTCAGTTTCTTATTCCTCATTTGAGGAAACACTAGTCAAAATCAGCTCCTTTGGCCATGGGACTTTAATAGCAAAGGCTGATATTAAGTCTGCATTTAGACTACTTCCTGTTTCCCCTAGTTCTTATAGTTCCTTAGGTTTTTCTCTTTGAAAAACTTTCTTTTATGACATGTATTTGCCAATGAGCTGTTCCCTGCACTGTTCTTGAGAAATTTAAAAAAATGTTACACAGGGTGGTTAGTTTCCATTGGGTTTTGACAATGTTGTCCACTATTTAGACAATTTTTTTATTAGTTGGGTCGGCAGATTCCCTTGTTTATTTTTACTCTTTGAAACTATTTTCATTATTATGAGCCATTTTGGGGTTCCCTCGGCACAGGAGAAAAACGGAAAATTCCTATCAAAATACTTAACATAATTTTCCTTTCCTGATGGACTCCATGGCAGCAACGTGTGGGTTAAGTCCCGCCTCCACTACCCTATAGGACACTACTCCCATAAATCTTTGCTTCCTGCCCATGGCCGTGTTCGATAACTAGCCTACTCCAGCCATTTCGGGAGGGAACTCCTGCTGCCATGGAGTCCATCAGGAAAGGAAAATTACGGTAAGTATTTTGATAGGAATTTTCAGTTTTCCTGACAGACTCCATGGCAGCAACGTGTGGGAAATAACTCGCCAAACACACTCGGGTGGGCAAAAAATGCTGAACAAAAATTTATTTAACACTGTCCACCGACAGCACCTTTAAACCAAAATCAACAGAAGATAAACTGGCAGGTTCAACACAATAGTGAGCCATAAATGTATGAATGGATGACCAAGAGGCAGCCTTGCAGATAACCTCAGGAGCCACATGACGTGAAGCTGCCCAAGAAGTAGAGAGACTTCTCGTGGAATGTGCCGTAACCGCCTCAGGAGGAGCCAAGCCCTTCTCATTATAAGCCCACTGGATCGCCTGAACCACCCACGTGGAGATGGATCTGACCGAAGCCCTAAGGCCTTTGCTTTTACCATGAAAAAGAACAAAAAGATAATCTGATTGCCGGAAAGAAGCTGTCGCCTCCAGGTATCGTTTCAGGATAACTCCCATGTCGAGAGGATGAAGATCCTGACTCCCAGCAGAATTAAAGGTAGGAAGGGTAATGTCCTGATTTTCGTGAAAGACTGAGGTAACCTTTGGGTTCGAACCCAGCATTGGCACTAGGACCACTCTGTCAGGGAAGAATGTGAGGAAAGGTTCCTTTGATCCTAAAGACTGAATCTCAGAGACTCTTTTTGCTGAGGATATGGCTACCAAAAAAGATGTCATTAGGGACAATTCTTTGACTGAAAGTGTTCTGTCCAGATGAGAGAAGAAGTCGAGAACTAGCGGTAAATCCCACTTGGGGAACCTAGGTTTCCTCTGTGGTCTAAGTCTTATTGCTCCTTTAAAAAATTGCTGAACCAAGGGATGTTTAGCCCAGGATACTCCAGAAAAGGCTGAAATTGCCGAGACTTGCACACGAAGAGCGCTGACAGACAGGGGAATGTCTAGTCCGGACTGTAAGAAACCCAGAACATCCTGAACCGTCAAATTACCACTGGAGCAAGACCTGGAAGACAAGTGACTTGTGAATCTAGACCAAATCCTCTCATACACCTGGTTGGTACTTTTCCTCCTTGCACTCATGAGAGTAGGAATGGCCTCCTTTGGACAACCCAGAGCCTCTAACCTTCCCCTCTCAAAAACCAGACCCTCAGACATAGATGGGCCGGGCAGGGATGGAGCTTCGAGCCCTGGGATAGAAGATCGGGTCTGAGAGGTAAGGGAATCGGATCTCTGACACTGAGGAGCATTAGAAGCGGAAACCATGGCCTGTTGGGCCAATAAGGTATTACAGCTATCACCTCTACTGCTTCTGTTTTGAGTCTCCGCAGGAACTGTAGAATAATAGTAGTTGGAGGAAAGGCGTAAGCTTTGTTGAACCACCATCGATCCGTCAGAGCATCCACTCCGTAGGCCTGAGGATCCCGAAACCTGGAATAATACCTTGCTAGTTTCTTGTTGCAAGGGGAGGCAAATAGGTCGACCTCTGGGGAGAACCACAACGTTAGAATCCACCTGAAAACTTCTTCGTGAAGGGACCATTCGTTGTTGTCCAGACTGACCCGAGACAGAAAATCCGCTTGGACGTTCTGCGTTCCTGGAACATAAGTTGCTGTAATGTTGACCAGGTTCTTCTGAGCCCAAGACATGATTGGCTCTACCTCCTGAAGAAGGGACAGACTCCGAGTACCTCCTTGTCTCCTTATATATGCCACTGCTGTTGTGTTGTCTAGTCTGAGTAGGACCGAGGTTCCTGAGACCAGATGACGAAAGGCTAGAAGCGCCTGGAAGGCTGCCCTCAATTCTAGAATATTCGACACCATCCTCCTGGAAGGAAAGTCCCAGGTGCCTTGTGCTACTTCCGTCAAACAGTGGGCGCCCCAGCCCCTGTTGCTGGCATCCGAAGTTATTGTTACCCATGAGATGGGGAGGATGGAATGACAATTGAATAGGTTCTCCTTCCGAAGCCACCAGAGCAGAGAGATTCTCATTGAAGATGTGATCCGGATAGGTTGAGTCTTGTCGCCTAGCCATTGGTGAAGAAACCCTTTTTGGAACGGTCTCATCTTCCACTGGGCCCACTTCACCATTGGAATCGTGGCCACCATGGTGCCAATAATTTTCAGGCACTGAAGAGCAGGAAGATGGGAGGCTGAGAGGGCCGGACAAATTCTGTCCCGAATTACCACTACTTTCTCTTCGGGTAATGAGATGGTACCCTTCACTGTGTTGAAGAGTGCGCCTAGGAACACAAGAGACTGGGAAGGAATTAACTGACTCTTTTCTAGATTCAGGATCCAACCTGACCCTTGTGCAATAACAGACGGTCTCTGTCCTGGGCTAGCAGCAGAAGGTCGTCCAAATAGTGGTGAAGACGAATTCCCTTGGTTCTCAATAGAGCCACTATGGCCAACAACACCTTTGAGAACACTCGGGCGGACGTTGAAAGTCTGAACGGGAGACATACGAACTGGAGATGTAGTTTTCCTACTGAAAATCGCAGAAACTGCTGAAAATCTTCTGCCACAGGGACATGAAAGTAAGCGTCCTTTAGGTCTATTGAAATCATCCAGTCGCCTGACTGGACTGACTGTTGTATTGTTGACAAGGTTTCTATCTTGAACCTTTCCTTCTTGATAAAACGATTGAGATGTGTAAGGTCTATGACTGGTCTCCAAGAACCGTTTTTCTTTTGGACCATAAAGAGAGGAGAATAAATTCCTCTCCCTCGTTGATCGTCTGGCACGGGTACGGCAGCGCCTTGAGCCAATAAAGATTTCACGTAGGCCAACAAGATCTGCCTTTTTTCTTCTGTGGCTGGAAATGAAGTGGGAACATACTTTAGTCTTGGGGACCTGCTGAAGGTCCAAGAATGGCCTGAAGAGACCGTTCTGACGGTCCAGAAGTCCTGGATTGAGGCCGCCCAGACATGCCGAAAATGTAGAAGACGAGCCCCCACCTGGCCTATCTGAGCGGGCCCAATCTCAAAAAGATTTGGTTGGTTCCCTCTCTCCTGTCGCACTGCTCTTGGCGGATTTCTTGAAGGATGACTGCCTTGATTTCCATGATCTGGAATATTCCCGACCCGGTCTATAGCTACGGGCCTCCCTGGCCTGCTCTTGATACTGCTTTTTAGGAAAAAATCTCCTCTGGCTTTTTAAACGTCTATCCTGAGGAAGAAACCCCGACTTACCACCAGTGGCCCGGGTTATGGCGTTATCCAATTTATTCCCAAAAAGGGAAGAACCCTCGAAAGGGATACGGCACCACACCTGTTTAGATGCTGGATCAGCCAGCCAGGGATGGAGCCAAAGGGCCCGTTTGGCGGTTACAGCTGAAAGCATGACCCGGGACACTAGGCGGATGATGTCAATCGAAGCCTCCCCCAGAAAAACCAAAGCAAGCCGTAACTCCTGGATAGGAGAGTTTTTAGCGACTTCATCCGAAATATTTCTGAGGGTATCATCCACACCATCCGTCCAGACTTCCATGGCTTTGGACATTGCCGCTAAAGCCAATGCTGGCTTGCATGCCATACCAGCAGTGAGGTAGACTCTCTTTAAATCGGAATCAATCCGCCTATCTAAGGCATCCTTGAATGAAACTGTATCCTCCAATGGTCACATGTTTTACTAGTCTCATCACCACTGCATCCACGAGTGGAGCTGATTCCAGATACTTGACCTCATCCTCCTTAAAGGGATATAACCTTAGGACTTTTGAGAGCATACTATTCTTTTTCTCAACTTTACTCCATTCATCCGTGATGACCTCACCAAGTTCAGACAGGAATGGAAAGTTAAGACGCTCCCTTTTAAGTTGCTTGAAATACTTCCTTTGTTTGGAAGGATTAGCCACCTCATCTTCCCAGTTCAAGGCCTCTCTGATGGCCTTCACCAAGGGGGAAAGTAAGGCAAAGTCAAACCCCACACAGGGACTATCTTCCTCAGATTCACTGTCTGAAGCAGCAGCTGAATGGTGGCTTGTTAAAGAGGACTCCCAGAGCTCTTGAGCATGCGACTCCCTGACTGGAGACTGAGGTGATTCTGACTGAGGCACAGGGGTCTGATTGGCCCCGATCCCCTTGAGGGATTCTTTCACCACTTTTTCCACAAGGGATCTTAGTTGCTGGTCCGTACCCCCTCTCTCACTAGAGGCTTTGGAAAAGCAGAGGACACACAGGGATTTCCCAATAGGAACTTGCGATCTGCATCCCCAGCAAGTATTAATAACAGAGTGGCTGGAATGAGCCCTGGAGGAGCGAGATCGATCCTCGCTACGGCGCCCAGATCTTGAGGGTGAGCCGTGATGTTTAGACTTAGAATATGAGTGCCGGTGGTAAGACTTAGAAGAATCGCTTCCTCTGTGCGTTGAGCTGCATTGCTGTTCTGATCTAGATGGGCTAAGACAGAGATAGAAGAGACATACAGATAAGGAAAGATAACACACTGACTAATACCGGACCCCTCCCCCCCCCTTACTTCCCCCCCAGACAGTCCCTATTATGAGAGGGCTGGCCACATACAGGCGGAGGTGAGTCCATATCTCTAGGGGTTTCCATAAATGCTGCAAAGACATATAAGTAAGGCTGAGGGCACCATACACACACACACACACGCCCACCCCCTTCTTCCCAGAAGGCCACCTACCTCCACAGCAGAAAACCTGGACAAGGGGAAGTCACGTAATAACCTGCAAGCATTCCCAAAGCTTGCAGGCTAGTTTCTAAGTTTAAATAAGGCGCCTTAATGACGTCATCATCGCGTCCTGTGCACCGCTACTGCGCATGCGCGAATAGCGTCATTTTGCCGCTATCGCGCATGCGCGAACCAAGCCTCGATCCTGTGCCGTACTCGCGCATGCACAAAACGAACGTATCAACGAAAACCAGGAAGTGAGCGGCGGCTGGAACGCAGGCTAATCCGACCGCCATGCCTATACCCACATACATAGACACAGGAAAACGAACGGAAAATGAAGGAGAAAAGGCAAGGAACAAACACAAACTGCTGCCATGAAAAAGAGGAACAATCTTACCGCTCCCACACGATCGTCTCCAGGCCGAAGGTAAGCACAATACATACCGGACTTCTCAGGGCAAAATAGGTCACCTGCTATTTAACTGGGCTATCCGACCGAATGCGCCGCCTGCCTGCCAGTGGCTAGGCTCCTGGCTTTCCTCCAGCGCTTATATCCAAATACCCACTCCATACCCTGCTAGTAGCTAGGGCTTAACGGAGTTATGCGACAATTCCATCCACAGTCGCTCTTCGGCCAAACCAACAACGGAATCATGTGGGAGCAATCTTCAGGTAGAAAGACCGTAATGGGTCCTACGGAGGAGGACAAAAAAAGAACACGGCCACGGGCAGGGAGCAAAGATTTATGGGAGTAGTGTCCTATAGGGTAGTGGAGGCGGGACTTAACCCACACGTTGCTGCCATGGAGTCTGTCAGGAAACCATTTTTCCTTCCACTTCTTTGAAATTCCTAGGAATTTCAAACAGACACAGTTTTGTCAGAATTTCATTTGCCCATAGATAAGATAAATAAGGTGAAAACTTTGATTTATTTTTTGATTTAGAAATAGAACATTTTGTTGAAAGAACATCAGTATTTATTAGGGCACTTTCACGCTGGGGCATTGGGGGTGTCAGTGGTACAGCACTGCTATTTTTAGCGGCACCTTACCATCATTTTAGGGGAGCATTTTGGCCGTTAGCAGGGTGCTTTTAACCCCTGCTAGTGGCCGAAAAAGGGTTAAAATCACCCGCAAAGTGCCGCTGCAGAGGCCCTTTGTAGGCACTTTGATGGCGCTGCCCATTGATTTCAATGGGCAGGGGTGTTTTAGGAGCGCTGTATACACCGCAGTTAGGGCGCAGTTAGGCTCACATGCAGGCCTCACTGGAACCTATAGTTCCAGGGAGGCATAGCAGAGCAACTGACACTGAGCAGGCTTGAGTCCTATCTACCTTGGCCTGCAATTAATTTTGTGATGTCTGATTGACTGTTCAGACACTTTTAAGGCTATTATTTATATCTGTGATTTCACTCTCTATCCTAAGCTATGAATAAGCGTCAGAACAAGGCGTAAAAACGCATTAGCTGTTTTATCCTGTTTTTCCATATTTGATATGTGACTGCATTTGGATTTTATCGACCAATAAAGATGCAATTTTTCTGACGTGTGGCCATCCAGGAACTTTTTTTATTTTCTACAATGTGCAGAGCCAGCACCTGAGTGTTTTAATTAGGGATATACGTCCGTGGTGTGTCTGAGAGGCTGGAGCGGTAATCCCTTTTTGTTTGAACTTTTCCATACAACTGGTGGTGTGCAGTGCTTCAGCTGGTTTGTCTAGGAGACAAGAGCCAAATTGGAGCAGAGATTCTTTCAGCTCTGCAGGGGCAGGCCCACAGACGATTGAGCCAGGAATAGTGGTATATAATAATGGCACTAACCTTCTGTCTGCCCTTCAACAAGGAAGAACTAGCACTGGCACATGTAAAAGCAGGCCAGAGGAGTCTGTAGCCATTTCAGGTGGTCATACACAGCCAGTGTTCAGTTGGCTGAATATCAGTGAGAATTCCACCTGAAACCAAATTGCCTGATTTATAACATGCACACCAGGTGGAACTCGACTTTGACAATGCTGCAGCAACTGCACATATAGCAGAAGGCTGTCAATGAGTACCTGTGTGAATATGGAACAAGGACAGGCTCAGGGCACCTCTGCTTTTTTCTCCCCACACCAATTGCAGCTAATAAAGGACACATGCGCTGTACTGTCACCATTTTAGGAGGTGACAAGGATGGTGAGCCATGACAGTGCATGCATCAGTGACACAATCCCTCTTGTGTTTCTGCTGGAGCAGACTCTGCATGGCATTATGGACAGGGCACTCGAGGCAGAGCAGCAGGAGGAAGAGGAGGACTTCCTTGCCTCCATTTTATGCAGACACCATTAATGCAACATCACAGAACACACAAAAGGAGTGGGAGAAGAAAGAGGAGGAGGAATTGAAGCAGAGGAAGACATATGTCAACCCTTAAGAGATGGTTTTCACCACCTAGAAACCTTGGAAGTAGTACATGGTTGGGAGGAGGCAGTTCCAGATACTGTAATGCCTAGTGCCCCCGAGGACTCTGCTTCTCATACCTCTGCAAACATGTGGTGCATGGTCTCCTGCATCTTTCAAAGCCTGCAAAAGGACCCAAAAATTTGTGACATTGAGGATAAGGATCAATATTTGTTGGCAACCCTCCTTGACCGTCATTACAATGGGCAAGTCTCAAAAATAATCATGTCCCCATAGAGGGAGCAGAGGATGAAATATCTTGAGGATGCCTTTAAGAGGAGTTTATGTAATGCCTTTTCAACTCTGGTAGGTTACATTCTTTTGGAAAAGCTAGATTTGAGGCTTCTGTTGGTCAAAGGCCTCAACATTTCAACATTTTTAGGCCTTGGCGCCCAGGGCTGTCATTTTCAACATCCCATGTGCAGCGTGTCTATCAAATGGTGGCAGATTATCAAGGAGCGAAAACAGACATGGAGAGCTTTCCAGTAGACCAATAGTCATCAACCCTGTCCTTAAGGCCCAATAGCAGGCCAGGTTTAAAGATAACTGAAATACATTACAGGTGATATAATTTGGTGCGCAGTGATTGCAGTTTACTAGTCTGCATCTCTCCAAGGAAATACATAAAACCTGGCCTATTAGTGGACCCTGAGGACAGGGTTGATGACCACTGCAGTAGATGATCCACTGGGTTTCTGTGTCATGAGAATAAACTACTGCCCAGAACTTGCCCAATATGCAATAGAGCTGTTGGGCTGCCATGCATCCAGCATGCTTTCCAAACAGGGTTTCAGTGATGATGGAGGTTTTGTGATAGATAAAAGAGTGTGTCTGTCCACAGACTTTGTTGACCGGCTGACACTTGTAAAAATGAGTCAGTCCTGGATTAGCAGCAGCTAATGCCAATGTCGCTGATTAAGTGTTATTGGGATTGTGAATCTCTGCAAAACTGTCTAGGCTTTATGGGTGTTGATTTTATATTGAAGTTATTTTTTGGTATAGGTGTCATGTGCACAATAACACCCAAGGACCAATTTTTTGGCACCTGTTTGACAGGTGCATAAAATTAAAATTTTTTACAGCAAGGCCAATTCTTGCTTTCATCAAGACTACCTCTAGAATGTTATGGGGTGAGGGCACCAACAACACTCAAAGATTATTTTTTCCATAACTGTTTGACAGGGGTGTTAAATTTAAATTGTTATAGCAAGGCCAATTCTTGCTTTCATCAAGACTGCCTCTAGGAGGTTACTGGATGAAGGCCCCAACAACACCCAAAGACCAATTTTTCCATACCTGTTACTTCTATCCAAAGTCTGCGAAAGAGACACCAGACTATCTAAAAAAAAATGTTAATCTTGGCCTGAGTGTACTATAATTTGGCTTCTTCACATAAGGCTTGCTCACTGTGTTGCAAAAATGTGTTATTTCCATCCAAAGTCTGCCAAAGAGACACCAGAATATATCCAGAAAATCTCTAATCTTGTTCCTGAGTGTACTAAATGTGACCCCAAACTGTTGTTTACTAAATTAAGAAAGCTTGCAGGCAAAATCAATTTATATGTCTTTTTTTTTCTTTATACAGTAGGTGCTGCCGATATTGTGTTTCCAGCGAGGGTTCCCGGCGACAGGCTTCTCTAACCAGCGCGATCCCGTTGCGCTGGTTCTCGCGCTGGCTGCAGTAGGAAAATGTAATTTTCCTATAGTAGCGAGAGCGAGAGAGCAGCGATAATGTCGCCTCACTCATGAAGCCTGCATGCCTTCTCGGGGGCATACCAGGCACTTAGGTCCGGTAGGGATTTTAAGGGGACTCCACTACGCCGAAAAAAACGACATGGGGTCCCCCCAAAATCTATATCAGACCCCTATCCGAGCATGCATCAGGAAAGGGGGTGGGCACGAGCGAGCGCCCCCCCTCCTGAGCCGTACCAGGCCACGTGCCCTCAACATGGGGGGTGCCTTGGGTATGGGGGGACTGCGCAGCCCCCCACCCCAAAGCACCTTGTCCCCATGTTGATGAGGACAAGGGCCTCTTCCCGAAACCCTGGCCTTGGTTGTCGGGGTCTTCCCCTTAAAATCCCTACCGGACCTAATGGCATGGTATGCCACCTAAGGGGGAACGCATGCCGTTTTTTTTTTTATTTGGCGTGGAGTTCTCCCTTAGAAATCTTACCAAACACAGTGCCTGGTATTGGCGGGAATCCAATTCGGATCCCCGCACCAGTGTGAACCCGGCCAGCGATGCTTGTCGCTTATCGGGAAGGGAAAAGAAAATAAACATTTTTCCTTTCCCAATGCGAGCCAGCTCAGCGCTGGCTCCCGCGACGGAGCTCGTAGGATGTCAATCTTGCCGATAGAAGCAGCGAGATTGACACAATATAACGGTCACCTACTGTAAATGTCAGTTTTGCTGCAGCAGGTTATATACATGGTACAAATTCTCCATTTTACATGCAGACTAAAGGGGACCCCCCATGTACTATATTTAACCACTTCCCACCCGGCTACTACACATAAACGGCTGGGTGGTCCTTTCCTCATTCTGAGTGGACGTTCAGGAACAGCCTCAGAATGAGTGCTCACAGCGCGGCCCCGATGTTATGGATGCTGTGATTGGTCCTCCTGACCACGTGACGGCTGTGTCCAATCACAGCCGCCACAATGTAACCAGAGACATGTGTCTCTGTGACAGTTCTCCCTGCCAAGCTCAGTGAGAGCTCAGTGCGGGGAGATGGAATCTGCAGCTCTGCGACAGCTCTCTGTGCAAGGATGATTTTATACAAGAGCTGTCACAGATCCCCCCACAAACAGTACACCAAGCACCTCTGTCCCCATATACATGTCAGTGTCCCAATAAAACATCTGTAAAGTGCACAACACATCTGTCTGTCCCCATCACATCTGTCACAGTGCTCAAAACATCTGTCTGTCCTACATCACATCTGTACCAGTGCATAAAACATCTGTCTGTCCCCCATCACCGCCAACACCAAATAAACCCTGATTTGGGTTATTTTTACCAAAGAAATGTAGCAGCAATGTAACAGAAATTACTTATTTGCTAAATTTTATAACAGAAACTAATGCCGCGTACACAGGTATCAGACTATTTGGGGGACTTAGTCTGCCGGACTGTCCGCCCGACTTTCAGAGCGAGCGGACCTGCCCACACACGGTACTTTTGTGGCGGACTAAGTACGACGGTCTAAGTCTGCCGGACTATCCACCGTACTTTTGAAATGAACAGACTTGCCCCCACACACGGAGGAAATTCCGCATCTATTTGAGCACGGCTCCAGATAGCCGGGACCAGCGAAGGAGGCGTTGCTGGCCCCGTCACCTGGTATGGAGTTAAAGGGGGATCCCTACGCCAAAAAAACGGCATGGGGGTCCCCCCAGGTCCATATCAGATCCTTATCCGAGCATGCTACCCGGCCGGCCAGGAAAGGGGGTGGGGACAAGCGAGCGCATGCCCCCAAAGCACCTTGTCCCCATGTTGATGAGGACAAGGGCCTCTTTCTGGCAATCCTGGCCGTTGGTTGTCGGGGTTTGTGGGCAGGGGGCTTATTGGAATCCATGAGCCCCCTTCAATAAGGGGCCCCCGGATCCCGGCCCCCCACCCTATGTGAATGAGTATGGGGTACAATGTACCCCTACCCATTCACCTGTAAAAAAAATGTACAAAAAAAACACAACACACAAGGGTTAAAATAGTTTATTGCATAGCTCCGGGGGTCTTCTTCCATCTTCGGGGGTCTTCTCGCCGGACTCCTCCGCTATCTTCTGCTCTTTTGCTAGCTCTTTTACTAGCGGAGGAGCCCGGCTTTCTTCTTCGCCGCCGCCCTCTTGTTCCAACTTCGGGGGTCTTGTCCCCCTCTTTGGGGGTCTTGTCCCCCTCTTCGGCTCTTCTTGCCGGGCCACCTCGCCTTCTTCTAGCTCTTTTACAAGTGGTGGCCCGGTCTTCTGTCACCGCTGTTCCTGTCTTCTGTTCTTCTGTTCTTCTCTTCTGGAGATGTTGCCTCGTCGCTGTCTCCGGTCACTATGACAGGACACGCGGCATGCGGCGACTTATATAGGGACATCACCGGATGATGTCCCCGCCCATTATGATGTCACAGTCCCAGCATCCTCTGCCGTGCTGTTTTTTCGGCGTAGGTATTCCCCTTTAACTTCATACCAGGTGACGGGGCCAGCAACGCCTCCTTCGCTGGTCCCGGTTACCTGGAGCCACGCTCAAAATGAGCAGACTTTTTTCCAGGCGGGAAAAGTCCGTTCATTTCAAAAGTACGGTGGACTAGCACACACACGGCCGTACTGTCCGCCGAAATGCGAGTCCGGCGGACAGATTGGTGTGCAAAACTCCAATCTTAGTCCGCCGGACTTTTGGGTAAAAAAAGTCCGCCGGAGCCTACACACGGGCGGATTGTCTGGCGGACTTGAGTCCGCTGGACTTTTCCACCGGATTGTTTGATCGTGTGTACACGACATAAGAAAAACACTTTTTTTGGGAAAATTTTTGTTTTTTTAAAATTGTAATGGAAAAAATAAAACCCCAGTGGTGATTAAATATCACCGAAAGAAAGCTCTATTTGTGTGAAAAAAAATTTATTTGGCTCCAGTATTGCATGACCGCTCAACTCTCATTCAAAATGCGACAGCGCTGGAAGCTGAAAATTGGTCTGGGAAGGAAAGGGGTAAAAGTGTCCAGTATTGAAGTGATTAAAGGATTTTTTCATTTTTATTGTTTCACTTTAACCACTTCAATACAGGACACTTTCGCCCCCTTCCTTCCCAGATCAATTTTCAGCTTTCATCGCTCTAGCGCTTTCAGTGACAATTGCGCGGTCATGCTAAACTGTACCCAAATGAAATTTTTATCATTTTGTTCGCACAAATAGAGCTTTATTTTGGTTTTATTTATTCACGACTCCGTTTTTTATTTTTTGCGATATAAGCGCAAAAAAAGCGGAAATTTGGAAAAAAAACAATATTTAATTTTTTCTATTTTAAAAGAAATCCAATAAAATCAAATCTTGTCATAAATTTAAGCCAAAATGTATTCTGCTACATGTTTTTGGTTAAAAAAATTCCGTTAAGTGTATAATAATTGGTTTGTGTGATCACGGACATATGTACGCAAATGATCATGTACATATGTGTGCAGGTGATCATGTACATATGTGTGCAGATAATCATTGGGACATGTGATTTTAGTGGGACATATGTGGGGGACATGTTTTTATTATTAGGGACATGTGTTTTTATTATTTGGGGACATGTATGTTTTGGGGACATGTGTGTTTTGGGGACATATGTGGGGACATTGTGTTTATACTGTGTTGTGTGTTGACACTAGACTGATGATCAGTGAGTAAAAAGCTGTAAAAAACAGCTCATACTCACTGATCATCAGCCGGCTGCAGCGATCTGCTCTCCTCTCCTCAGCGATGACTTCTGTGTGAGGAGAGGAGGAGTCGATTGCCGAGCAACCGGCTGTTTGTTTACATCACATGACGGCCGTGATTGGACACGGCCGTCATGTGATCAGGAGGGCCAATCACAGAGCCCTCCTGCCGATCTGAGATGCGCCGTGTCTGGGTGGCACGAGCACATCGGGATTGCGCCGCTGCGCGGGCACGCGCGCACGCGATCCCGCTCCTTCTGAAGGACGTTCCTGAACGTCCTATCAGAAGTAGACGGCTCCCACCGTGGTTAAACATCATTAAAATCACTGATCCTTTAAAAATTATCTTTTTTAAAAGTTATTATTGCATTGGCACATGTCTCCCAGGGCAGTAGCCGGGCCCCCATACCCTTTTTATGGCCAATAACTTGCATATAAGCCTTCAAAAATTAAAAAATATTTTTCATGTTTTGGTCTTATAGACTTTAATGGGGTTCGTCATTCGGGTCTGAACTTTTGCGATGCATCTCTATTTTTTAACCATGCGGTTTTTTAAAAATGTTTGTGTTAAAAAAAAACATGTGTCTGCTTTCTGCTTGCTACGTTTGGGGTGCCATTAACAATATGTTTCTGTTCCTTTCCTGAATGCATGAAAAATCAAGCATTTACACACATTAGTGCTCTCTTATAGTGTTAATGCAGCCTAAAATAGACTAAGAAAAAATTGCCAAAATAGTTGACTTTTTAGCCACAGAATGTATTCCTCTTTATAGTACCTGATAATATCCATCATCTATATACAGTACTGGTGTATATCTTGACAATTCTCCCTAATATTACTAAATGATTTACTATACATTGTAAAAAAAAAACTTTAGGGGTACTGCCATCCCTATTTATGGGTGACATACAGTATGTGACTGATTGTTGTATAGATTTTTCTTTTTTTTTTCTTTTTTTTTATTTATGTGGTTTTACAAAACTCTTAGCAATTAGCTAACGCTGAAAAATAGAGAACACGGAATGCATATGGTATCTTAAACATTTAACAGTTATATTACAAGAAAGATGCACCATTAGCAAGAAGATTATATGGATGTAGCTGCATTACAGGAGGGAAGGGGAGACATATATGGGAATCAAGAGCATTGTAGAGAAGGGAAACACTTTGTAGAGAGGGCATAGTAGGGTGAAGAAACTAAACCCTTTTTAAGAACAACTAATAACATTATTTCTAAAGCCGCGTACACACGTAGCCGTCTGTCTGACGTACTTAGTCTGGCAGGCTTCCGCCAGACTGACCGTCGGAATTTCCGAACGGGCTACTTGCCCACACACGGCACTTTTTCAGCAGACTAATTCGGCGTACTAAGTCCGCCGTACTTTCGAAATGAACGGACTCGCCCACACACGCGGAGGAAAGTCCGCTCATTTCGAGCGGGTCTCCAGGTAGGCGGGGCCCGCGAAGGAGACGTCGCTGGCCCCGCCGCCTGGTATGGACTTAAAGGGGAACCCCAACGCCGGAAAAAATCGGCGTGGGGGTCCCCCCCAAGTCCACACAGACCCTTGTCCGAGCACGCTACCCGGCTGGCCAGGAAAGGGGGGCGAGCGAGCACCCCCCCTCCTCCTGAGCCGTACCAGGCCGCGTGCCCTCAACATGGGGGGTGCCTTGGGGAAGGGGGGGCCGCACGCCCCCCCCCACCCCAAAGCACCTTGCCCCCATGTTGATGAGGACAAGGGCCTCTTCCCGACAACCCTGGCCGTTGGTTGTTGGGGTCTGCGGGCGGGGGGCTTATCGGAATCCGGGAGCCCCCTTTAATAAGGGGGCCCCCGGATACTGCCCCCCCCACCCTATGTGAATGAGTATGGGGTACAATGTACCCCTACCCATTCACCTGTAAAATAAAAGTACAAAAAAAAAACACAACACGCGAGATAAAATACTTTATTGCACAGCTCCGGGGGTCTTCCGTCTTCGGGGGTCTTCTCGCCGGACTCCTCCGCTATCTTCTTGTAGCTCTTTTGCTAACGGAGGAGTCCGGCTTTCTTCCTCGCCGCCGGCCTCTTCTTCCGACTTCGGGGTCTTGTCCCCCTCTTCGGTTCTTCTGCCGGGCCACCGCACCTTCTTATAGCTCTTTTACAGGCGGTGGCCCGGTCTTCTGTCGCCGCCGTCGTCGCCGCCGCCGCCGCCGCCGCCTTCCGTTCTTCTTCTTCTTCTTCTTCTCCAGGAGATGTTGACTCGACGATCTCTCCGGCCGCAATGCCAGGGAAGCGCTGCGCTGCCACTTATATAGGGCCAAGGGGCGGTGTCACATGGCTTTATGTCACATGGGTTGGTCACATGGGTTGATGTCACATGGGGACTGTGACATTGTAAGGGGGCGGGGTCACCATGTGACACCAACCCATGTGACATAAAGCCATGTGACACCGCCCCTTGTCCCTATATAACTGGCCGCTCAGCGCGTCCCTGGCATTGCGGCCGGAGAGATCGTCTAGTCAACATCTCCTGGAGAAGAAGAAGAAGAAGAAGAAGAACGGAAGGCGGCGGCGGCGGCGGCGACGGCGGCGACAGAAGACCGGGCCACCGCCTGTAAAAGAGCTATAAGAAGGCGCGGTGGCCCGGCAGAAGAACCGAAGAGGGGGACAAGACCCCCGAAGTCAGAAGAAGAGGCCGGCGGCGAGGAAGAAAGCCAGACTCCTCCGCTAGCAAAAGAGCTACAAGAAGATAGCGGAGGAGTCCGGCGAGAAGACCCCCGAAGACGGAAGACCCCCGGAGCTGTGCAATAAAGTATTTTATCTCGTGTGTTGTGTTTTTTTTGTACTTTTATTTTACAGGTGAATGGGTAGGGGCACATTGTACCCCGTACTCATTCACATAGGGTGGGGGGGGCCGGTATCCGGGGGCCCCCTTATTAAAGGGGGCTCCCGGATTTCGATAAGCCCCCCACCACGCAGACCCCGACAACCAACGGCCAGGGTTGTCGGGAAGAGGCCCTTGTCCTTATCAACATGTGGACAAGGTGCTTTGGGGTGGGGGGGCGCGCACCCCCCATGTTGAGGGCACGCGGCCTGGTACGGCTCAGGAGGGGGGCGCTCGCTCGCCCCCCTTTCCTGGCCGGCCGGGTAGCGTGCTCGGACAAGGGTCTGTTGTGGACTTGGGGGGACCCCCACGCCAATTTTTTTCGGCGTTGGGGTTCCACTTTAAGTCCATACCAGGCGGCGGGGCCAGCGACGTCTCCTTCGCGGGCCCCGCCTACCTGGAGATCCGCTCGAAATTAGCAGACTTTTCTCCGGGCGGGAAAAGTCCGCTCATTTCAAAAGTACGGCGGACTGGCACACACACGGCCGGTTTGTTCGCCGAAATGCGAGTCCGACGGATAGATTGGTGTGCAACACGGCATTCTAAGTCCGCCATACTTTCGGGTCAAAAAAGTATGCCGGAGGCTACACACGGGGGGATTGTTTGGCGGACTTGAGTTTGCCGGACTTTTCCACTGGATTGTTTGATCGTGTGTACGCGGCATAACAAAACAAGACTGAACTAAACTAATACTCCGGACCAGTTAGTGAGGAAAGAGAAGGAGACAAAGGTGATTTTGTTTAGTAATGGTGAATTCCATGAACAGATTACTTTAGTTGTTGTCCTTGTGGTCATGGAGTTGAAAATAATAGAAAGAGTTTGCCAGGGAGGAGGATTCCTCCAAAGAAAGTGTCTTTGTCATGAAGGCTTTTCCTGGGAAAGCGATATGAGGAGGAGGGAGAGGAAGGATCAGAGTCAAATTTTTCCCATTACAGTAAAAGTTCCATGTACTTCTATACATCAAAGATGATTGGAGAGATTGGGGAGGTCCATTTTTTCAAGACCACTGAGAGCCACATCATTTTTCTTTAGGGCTGGTTCACACCAGGAATCGCACAGGAATGCACTTGTGTTACCATGCAATCTCTGTACGATTTATTTGCAGTGCTTTCGCAGCCCAATCATTTGAATAGGTTGAAAGCACACTGCACCAAAAGTAGTACATGCACTATTTTAAAAGAATACACTGAAAACGTATTGCATGATACTTCTGTACCATGTGATCCAGTGCAGGCAAACACACTGCATTTAGGATGTCATCAGCATTGCATTGACACCCACTGCAGATCACAAGTTCCCTGCAATTTAACACTGTGCGGGAAACATGCACAGAAAGCAGGTTTCCCACATCTCATTCTGGTGTGAACGGGCCTTTAAGGATTAGATGAATGTATTCACATGAGTGTTATATATGCCTTTAAATCTCACCCATGCCTCATCACCTTTGATTAAACCCTAGCAGGGTGCAAAATGTATCAGAAAGGAGGTCACAGGGTGGAGTGTTATCAGGTGCTGCACTAATGTGCATATTACTGATAATTTACGACCTTGGTAAATAAGCCTGCCTGATGGACTTATTTTAAGTGTAGCTATATACTGTATCTACTTTTTTCTTTTCACAGGTATGACAGTAGAAAGCAAGCAATACAACTTTCCAGGTGTAAAAATTTACACATTCCGTCTTTACCTATCTCTGAAATTTGATTCATTGTTCTTTTTTAAAAAAACAGCATTTTTGCTTTTGAACATGTTCTTCTTTTCTGGGCTCAAAATCAGAATAAATGAACCACTTAAACCTCTGAGTTTTTCTTGTTGACGTATAAATCTAAACAACAGTGAAGATCTTGAAACTAAAAGCAAAAATAGGCCATCTTGTATACATTCCTGTTGTCATTTCTAAGAGTACATCTTTTTCCTGTTACGATGTTGGTTTCTAAATCATCCCTTGCAAAAATGTACTACCTGCTCAATTTTAGAAGAATGAATGAAGGTGTTGCCAGTGACTGGAGTTTAGTAAATAATATAGTGATTTATCCATAGCTTTGCACTGGAGTAAATTTTATTTTCAGTTAAGCTGCCATCTCTTCCTAAAAATCCCTTTAGATGGCTTCTAACCATTAAAAGTATTTACAGAACAGCTTAAACAGCAGATGTCATTTTACTGTTGGGGGTTTGGATTAAATTGTGATGTAAACCCCAATAGAAAGATTACACTCATTAAAAAGAATCTCTCACCCAGCAAACTTGGACCTCTTTCAAATCCTGCTCTACTTCCTTTGTTTGGTCATGCCAGATAGGTTTTTATTTACTCCTACAGCACAAAACACAACTGCTGCTTAATAATATCCTTGCAACTTTGTCTCCAACAGAGAACAGGAATCTGGTCATTTACAGTATGTTCTGAATTCTTGGCATGAAACAGAGCTTGTTTAAAAGCTTCATAGACTGGGATTGACAAATTTCCCCTATCACATGTTTCAATGCGGAAGGAAGGAAAAAACTACTGTTTTATTCTTTCTAAAATCATATTACAACAAAATAAATTGTCAGCATGCAAAAAATTTATTTTGTTTATAAATATGAAATTTGGGGATTTGTGTTATTTTTAGCTGTCTTCACTGACTAGACCGTATTCTATCTGTACCTAGTTGGCTATCTTAATTTATTAGCCCATATAGAGTCTGTTATATGTTTGAAGCAGAATACTACTTTCTCAAAGATGTTGAATGTGTCTTCTTACAAGCAAACTAAAGGGGGCATTAGGGCCTTTAAATTAAACACCTAAATAGGTGCCTCCATCCCTGGTTATAGCAATAAAAAGAGAAGGGTCGTGGGACTTTGAATGAGGCCTTTGAAGAAAGTTGGATACCAGGTCAAAATAACGTATTTGTTTATTTAACATATACACATAACATAGCACATCCAATTCATGCATGCATAGGTAGAGATTGTTGCATCTATGTACAGACCCATAAAAATGTATCTAGATGCCTAGATATCATCATAACACTTATAAAGTATAAGGTATTAAGAGCCAATATTTCTGCGTATGGTAGGATCATAAAAAAATGGACTAAACATGGTAAAAATTACATTGTATATTGAAAACAAATATGCGTCTTAAAAATCTTGACATGTTTTGTGGATTGATTCTACTTCCTCAGGAGCAAATGCATAAACTGTATCTGTTGAAGACAGAAAAATCAGTATAGTCCAATCATTGGACCTAAACGACAGGGAAAAAAACAAAGATAGTGAGGAGTAGGGATGAGCCGAACACCCCCCGGTTCGGTTCGCACCAGAACTTGCGAACGACCCCCGCGTTCGGTACGAACGTTAGAACCCCATTGAAGTCTATGGGACTCGAACGTTCGAATTGGAAAGTGCTAATTTTAACGGCTAATATGCAAGATAGTGTCCTAAAAAGGGTTTGGGGACCTGCCTCCTGCCTCAGGGGACATGGGTCACTGCAAAAAAAAGTTTTAAAAACTGCAGTTTTGGCGGGAACACTGATTTTAATGACGATTAAAGTGAAAAAAAAAGTGAAATATTCCTTTAAATATGGTGCCTGCGGGGTGTCTGTAGTATGCCTGTGAAGTGCCACGTGTTTCCCGTGTTTAGAACAGTCCCTGCACAAAATGACATGAAACGGAAATAACACCATTTAAAACTGCTTGCGGTTTTAATGTTATATCTGGTTCCTGCAATATGGTTGAAAATCATTGAGAAACATGGCATGGGTAGCCCTCCCTGCCCATTACCAGCCTATTTGGGTCTTGTACGCATATTAAGGGGAACCCCGTACCCATATTAAAAAAAAGAAATGCGTGTGGCCCCCAGGCCCTATATACTCAGAACAGCAGTATACAGGCGGTGCAAACAAGACATGGACTGTGTAGGTTTGTTGTGTTAAGTTGAATCTGTTTGTCATTTTCAACCGGTACATTTTTAAAGTGTAGCTCCAGTCAAAAAAACTATCTTTAAGCTTTTTGGAAAACATAGGGAAGGGTTATCAGCCCTGTATAATTAGTTTTGTCGTCCATCTTTTTTCATCTCACTTGCTGCTGTCTCCTTGCGTTTGCAAGTAGGAGATGTTTGTAAGTTGGATGTTTGAAAGTAGGGGCCTGCCCTATATTATAGCGGTATGTACTGGGTACAGAGCACGCAGACAGCACGCACTATCTCCTAACACTACTGACTGCAAGCTCTATTATTAACCACTTGTTAGCCCAATGTTTGCATAAAGTGAAAGATGAAGTTATGCTGAGTAAATAGATATCAAACATGTCACTCTTCAAAATTGCACATGCCCGTGGAATGGCGCCAAACGTCGCTACTTAAAAAATCCCCATAGGCTACGCTTTAATTTTTTTTTTTACTGGTTACATGTTTTGAGTTGCAGAGGAGGTCTAGGACTAGAATTATTGCTCTCGCTCTAACATTCTCGGCGATACCTCACATGTGTGGCACATGCGAGCACATGGGGACATGGGCGCTTTAATTTTTATTTTATTTTTTTATTGTTCATTTTACTTTATTTATTTTAGTTTGACATTTTTTTCCCCAAAAATATATTTTTGATCACTTTTATTCCTATTACAAGAAATGTAAACATCCCTTGTAATAGGAATATGGGGTGACAGGTCCTCTTTACAGTGAAATCTGGGGGGTCAATATGACCCCACATCTCACCTCTAGGCTGGGAAGCCTGAAATAAAAAATAAAAAAAAGATTCTGGCTTTGATCGTACTGGCGAGTTGGTAGAAGCACCGGAGGGCGGTGAGGGGTGGGGGGCGTCTATGGCTGGGTATTTCAGGGTATCACCGAGTATGGCTGGGTATCTCTGAGTATGGCTGGGTATGGCAATTTATGGCAGGGTATTACAGAGTATTGGCGGGGTATTGGCGGGGTACTACAGAGTAATAGCAGGGTACTGCAGAGTATTGGGGGGTACTACAGAGTAATGGCAGGGTACTGCAGAGTATTGGGGGTACTGCAGAGTATTGGGGGGTACTGCAGAGTAATGGGGGTTACTGCAGAGTAATGGGGGTTACTGCAGAGTAATGGGGGGTACTGCAGAGTAATGGCAGGGTACTGCAGAGTATTGGGGGGTACTGCAGAGTAATGGGGGTTACTGCAGAGTAATGGGGGTTACTGCAGAGTAATGGGGGTACTGCAGAGTAATGGCAGGGTACTGCAGAGTAATGGCAGGGTACTGCACTGCAGAGTAATGGCGGGGTACTGCAGAGTAATGGCGGGGTACTGCAGAGTAATGGCAGGGTACTGCAGAGTATGCACTGGTATTGCAGAGTATTGGCAGGGAATTGAGGGGTTAAATTCGGTGAGCAGCAATGTGGGCACTGCAGATGCAGCCCACATCGCTGCTGACACCGATCTCTTTCCCCTCCGCTGTACCGATCGGTACAGAGAGGGGAGGGAGGAACCGGCGTCATAACATGACGCCGGTTTGTTTCCAAGTGATCACTCCGTCATTTGACGGAGCAATCACGTGGTAAACGGCCGCTATGAGCGGCCGTTTATCGTGATCCGTGATGGCCCGGGTCCTGTGGACCCGGCGGTCACGGATGCTCTCAAGTGCGCACACCTCGGGGCACGCGAGAGCAGAATTCTGGGAGGCCGTTAATTAACGGCCTCTCAGAGTTAAACAACCGCCCTGAAGCCGTTAATCGGCAATGGGCAGTTGTTAAGTGGTTAAAGCTAGATCACTAGCTATATAGGTGAGGTGAATATAGTGGTGTATACTGCAGTCAGGGCACAGACAACAACCACTACACAGCAGCAAGATAGGAAATCAGCCAAAAACGATTGGTGTGTACTGTGTTGAAGGTACACAGAACACCCACTGCTTCAGATGCTAAGTAACACACTACACGAAGCCGCCTCAAAGGCGGCCTTATATAGTGTGGGGCGTGCACTACACAGCCTGAGCTATGATTGGCCACAGGCAGGATGCCTGTGGCCAATCATGGCTCTCCTCGCTGCCGGCGCTGCGATTGGCCAAGCATGCGGGGTCACAGTGCATGCTTGGCCAATCATCGGGCAGCAATGCACTGCGCCAACGCAGTGCATTATGGTCCGCGCGCGCGTCACTCGAATTTTGACGCGAACGGCCAAAACGTTCAGAATTCGCCGAACGCACGAACAGCCAATGTTCGAGTCGAACGTACGTTCGACTCGAACACGAAGCTCATCCCTAGTGAGGAGGAAGGAAAATTGTCTCTAAGTCCAAAAACAGGTGCCGCCTAAAATGTCTATCCCGGGAACTGTGGTGGTGAGAGCCCACAGAAAAATCAGGCGCACATATACAAATCCCCACAAGGAAGTAGAGGTCTCTGGTGGTGCATAGCAGTGACTCCAGAGGGGTCTATAAAATTACAGTTCCCAGGGGAGACATTGTAGGTGGCCCCAAATATGCAGTACAGTGTTTTTGGACTTTGAGCCAATATGTAAGTACTACAGGGTTGGATATTTTCTTTCCTCCCGACCTTCTTTGTTTTTTGTCTTCCACAGATACATTTTATGCATTCGACCCTTGGGAAGTGGAATCAATCCACAAAATGTGTCAAGCTTTTTAAGATTCATATATGTTTTTAATATAAATCGTAATTTTTACAGTCATGTTGTAGCTATCATATTTTAGTTTTGGATGGAGTGGAGATGGATTAGAACACCTGCCAGTTTTTATTTCTGTCTGTACCCCTATTAGGGAGATTCACTCTCTCTATTTGTCCTGTAGCCCCCAGAAAAGTAATAGAGGGGAAATCTTCTAATGGGGACACTTAATTTGCACGATTTAGTCTCACTTCCTGTTTTGGCTATGTGGGACACCAATAACAAAGCATAAACTGACAGGGGTTGTAATAACCCTCTCTTTATCCAAAATGGTTCTGTGTGTTTGTGCGCATGAGTGTTTGTATGCAGACCCAAAACAAAAAAAAACACTCTCCAGCCAGACACAGTTTTCTCTTTAACATACAGCAACCAGTTGTGCAACTATAGACAGCATAGCAATCCATGTCACCATTATGGGATCTGGCAATGGGAGGGAAGCCCCAGCAGGGAGGCTGTTGAGACAAATTGATTGGGGGAAATGTGTGTGCTTGTATAGTTTACACAGATATGTACTGCATCGTTAAGGGTTGGAATGGTTGCAGCTGACACTGACCTGTGATATCTCCAGTAAGGAAGAACTAATCAGAGGCAGAAGATTTGTTGCCCTCATAGCTTTTTCTGCAACCCAGCATTGTTTACATACAGTATCTCACAAAATTGAGTACCCACCTCATCATTATTTTACAGCACTGCCTTAACCCTCTTGGGCATGGAGTTTACCAGAGCTTCACAGGTTGCCACTGAAGTCCTCTTCCACTCCTCCATGGTGACATCACAGAGCTGGTGGATGTTGGAGACCTTGTGCTTCTCCACCTTTAGGTCTGGAGCCATGCTTGGCCAGTCCCTCACCTTTACCCTCAGCTGCTTTAGCAAGGCAGTGGTCATATTGGAGGTGTGTTGGGGGTCATTATCATGTTGGAATACTGCCCTCCTAAAGGGGCGGTTTCATGCTCTGCTTCAGTGTATCACAGTACATGTTGGCATTCATTGTTCCCTTGATAAACTGTATCTCCCCAGTGCTTGCAGCACTCATGCAGCCCCAGACCATGACACCCCCACCACCATGCTTGACTGTAGGCAAGACACACTTGTCTTTGTACTCCTCACCCGGTTGCCGCCACACACGCTTAACACCATCTGAACCAAATACGTTTGTCTTGGTCTCATCGGATCACAGGACATGGTTTCAGTAATCCATGGCCTTAGTCTGCTTGTATTCAGCAAATTGTTTTCGGGGTTTCTTGTGCATCATCTTTAGAAGAGGCTTCCTTCTGTAGACCAATTTGATGCATTGTCCAGCGTATGGTCTGAGCACTGACAGGCTGACCCCCCACCCCTTCAACATCTGCAGCAATGCTGGCAGTGCTCATACATCTATTTCCCAAAGACAACCTCTGGAGATGACGCTAAGCACGTGCATTCAACTGCTTTGCCATGGCGAAGCCTGTTCTTAAAACGCTGTATAGTTTTGACCACCATGCTGCAGCTCAGTTTCAGGATCTTGGCAATCTTCTTATAGCCTAGGCCATCTTTATGTAGAGCAATAATTCTTTTTTTTTCAAATCCTCAGAGAGTTCCTGGCCATGAGGTGCCATGTTGAACTTCCAATGTCTTCCAACTTCCTTGTAATACTAATTAGTCACAGGACACTGGGGAGAGAAAATGTCTAATTGGGCCCAATGTGGACATTTTCACTTAGGAGTGTACTCACTTTTGTTGTCAGCTGTTTAGACATTAATGGCTGTGTGTTGAGTTATTTTGAGGGGACAGCAAATATACACTGTTATACAAGCAGTACACCCACTACTTTGGATTATAGCAAAGTGTAATTTCTTCAGTGTTATCATATGAAAAGATATAATAGAATATTTATGGGGTGCACTCACTTTTGTGACATACTGTAAGCATGTATGTAACACATTTGAGGCTATAAGACATCCAAGGTTGTCTCCCCAACTAAAAACTGAAAAGACAGCTGCAATTTACAGTTCTGTAAAAAAAAAGCAAAAAATCAAGACGTTTTTATTAGGATTAGTTGATAAAATAAAACAATATGATTGTTATTTCTTCCACTAAACTATTACTTCTTTTCAGCACTTTCTTCCTGTGGAGGTTATAGATCTGATACCATCAAAAGATCAGTTCATGTTCCCCCCTGTATTGAATTGTATTGTAATTGTACTGGCTGCCCTAATGTTGTAAAGCACTGTGTAAACTGTCGGCGCTATATAAATCCTGTATAATAATAATAATAATGTTGAAAAACTGAGGACAGAATAGTTATCTGAAAAATAAAGGTTAAAAGTTAAATCCCTGCACTGCTACCCACTCTTATCTGGCAACCAATATCAACTACACAGCACCAATTGATGCCGCCAGGTGCCTGTTGTGGAAATTTTTATTAATGTATGTTGTCAGATGTCTCCCAGTGTCAGTTTTGCTGTAATACGCTCATGTGAGCGTATTCACACATGCAGACGTTGGTGGAAGACCATTGGCTACGGAAACCCTTCCGTGGACACGGCATATCTGTTTGCTCTTTTAAGGATGTTTGTTTATGCCTCACCAAGGGACTGGCCACTCCATGGTGACCGCATCTAAACTCCTAAGTAAGCAGATCTGCGTACATGGAAACCATAGCATAACCATACAAAATGATGGCCCACTGAGCCATGATAGAGTATGGCTCACGTCATTGGTAGCAGTGGGAATGTGCACACGATCGTGTTCAAAGCCATGTAAATACTGTTCCGATTGTGAGTCCTTTGTGTCTCACAAAACGCTTGCCGCATGGCTCTGCACACAACCGTCTGCACACGTCACTACTGTTTTTCTTTTTGAACATATACATGTGTGTATAATTGGTTCTTTTGAAAGAATACAAGTGTCTAATTGGCTGATTCTAAAGTCACCACCTTTCTTTGTTTACTCATGTAGACAGTATAAATAAAAGGAGTAAAGCATTCAATGGCAGGATTCTGCTGAGCTCAACGTGATACCTGCATCTGTCTGTGTTACTTGGAGACATACAAGCGCACTTTCTCAGCATTATATGAGAGAGCTGTATTTGTGCTTTTAAGCGCAAAGACATTATTTGCTTATAGGGAGAAGCTTAATATTTTGCAAACAGTGCCACAGAGAGCAACAGCAGAATCAAAGTTTTTTCAATATACCCTATTTCTTATTGTAGTTTTCAGTATTCAGTCTCCATTTGTGTAGAGTGTACCTGTTTCTTCTCCTGCCTCCATTGAATAGCCTCAATTTTGCAACACCAGAACTACGGTGGGAGGTATAGCAGCAAAGCTTGTAAGCAATGTCTATTCATTCAGTGGGATATTCCACTTATTCATTCACCTCCATGTCTGTCCTTATTGGGTCATTAAAATCCTATACTGTCACCTTCTTCACCATATACTTCTGTAGGTACAGCAGGGACAGACAACAGATTTACTTTAGTTCAGCCCTTCCTATTAGCATATACTTACCTTCTTTAAGCTCCTCCTCTGTACTGTTCAGCCACCAAAAATCAAAGAATAGCACTGTGTAAGCTACTTAGTTGCTAGAGTTGTACAGTAGCTTACACAGGGATATGGACCTCCTGTGTGACAGCTCTTATTGGTCCAGTGCTGTCAAACAGAGTGAATACCTGCATAGATTGAAATTTACTTTGGTTCTTGAGCAGAGTGGCGGGGGGACAAAGGACCCACTTTAAATTACAGAGATCTAAACGATGGGTTATGCTGGACTTAAATAGAAGTAAAACTGATGTAGGTGATGACAGCATTGGACAAGCTATTGCAAATAGACAAAATGTGGTCTGCCTTCCTTTTACCCTTTCAGCGCCTGCATGTACCACTTACCACTGCAAATCATGCTGTGTGAAGGTGTGGAGTGCCATTGTGACCTATTGATTTGTCATATCTGTTTCATGAGGAAAAGCCAGTGCTTGAATCTGATATGCTTTTAATCAATTCAGCAAGACAGTGCAAAATGTCATTATTACTGAAAAGTGACCTAAAAAAAGCCCAGGAAACATTACACAGTCTTTTAAGGACACCTGAAACTAGAATGTCACAAAGAGATGGAAGAAATATGTCTAATCTTGAGCTCAATCCCTGCCTGCTTACCTTTATTAAAAGATTAAATATTTGCAAGTCTTTGGATGTGTATTTATTACATGTTTACACCTTATTTTAACTTTCTTAAGACAGAATTCATAAATATGTATTAGGCTTAAGATAAAGATGTTAATTTACCAGACTTGTGTGCAAAAATTGAAGCTATTTACTTTAAAAAGTGTATGTTGGTAAATAAGGTGAACTTTAACCTTATTTACTAACATTTACTTTGCTAATGAAAGCATTTGTAAAGGTTCAGATTTTTATTTTTATTTTTTACTACCAAACATTTTCATACATACCTGCTTTAAGCAATGGTTTTGCACAGATCAACCCCGATCTTCCTCTTCTCTCCCCACTACTGAGTGGCCTCATAACCTTCAGCCTTTAAGGCTCCATGAACACTGGCTTAAAAAACGTTGCTTCTACAGGAGTTTTGTGTTCTACCTGTAGAAGCAGCTCAGTGTTATCCTATGTGTCCATGCACATTAGGACGTTAAAGCGGAGTGCCACCCAAAAATCATCCGGTGTCATATTTGGCACCTTTCAGCGGAGAGGGGGGAGAAAATACCTTTCTAATACAGGTATTTTGCTTCCACTTACGGGCATAGATACCCGTGCCACCCGCGGGTATCTACGCCACTTTCCGACCCCCCCCACTATATTCTGGGAGACACAGGGGTCCCAGAAAACAGCAGGGACCAGTGAAATAGTGCAGTAAGGAACCAGGAAGTGAAGTCGCAAGGCTTCACTTCCTGATTTCCTTAGCGAGGATGGCGGCGGCAGCACCCGACAGCCGAGGGACAGATTGGCTTTGGGTGCCAACATTGCGAGCTCCCTTGACAGATAAGTGTCCATATTTTAAAAGTCAGCAGCTACAGTATTTGTAGCTGCTGACCTAAAAAAAAAAACAGTAGAACTCCGCTTTAAGAGGCATATTTTGACTTTAACGTTTAGAGGCAGAAAAAAAAACCTTCTGGTTCGCGTATCTGATTGGAGATTGGAGGCAGAAAAAACGTAAAACTCCTAAACTCATTCTAAACTTTGAAAAAAAAGATTGGAGCCTAAAACCACTTTAAGTATATCAACTGCAGTGTATTTATCTATGTACTACATGTACTACACAAACTCTCTTATGTTTGTGTAGGGTTTGATATACACTATATTATAATGCAATTTCCATTCCAACATAATACATTTTATGATTCAATAAATACTTTTTTTTTGAGACCCTATTTTAATTTGAAAAGGTTACTTTAAAGTGTTTGTAACCTTATTAATCAATTTACTGTCAGACCCTTTCCTTTATCAGACAAATATGCACTATGTAGATTGCAATCAGTGCTTTTAAATACCTTTTTTTTAGATCTTCAAGCCGGTCACGTGACTTCCGGCCACTCTGCTAGTCCGATAGGGGGGGGGGGGGGGGTGCGAGATCTTCCTCTGACATCAGCTGGGAGGTCATTTAACCATTGAGTGTCCGGGAGTCTAGTGACCAGCCTGAGGATCAATAAAAAATGTATTTAGAGGCTTTAATTTCAATAAACACTTGCACTGTGAGTTATCACTGGATAAAGGACAGGGGCAGGCAGTGACATTTGTTAAACTTGTATGTACTACTAACAACGGCAGGAGGGGGAACGGAGACATCTCACACACACACATGGAGCTGACAGGCAGGAGGGGGGAGAGAACAGAGGAGGACAGAGGAGAGCTGCAGATGATGAAGGCTTGTAAACTGACCACAGAGGGGAGGGAAGAACCAAGCAGGATCAGCCAGGTTTTTTACAGCTTCCAGAGGGGCAGGTTAGACAGCACAAGCACTGTGCTGTTTAACCTGCTATAAGGAAACAGTATCCAATTTTTAACATTCTATTATGGTTACAAATACTTTATTTACAGCGTTTAAAGGGTCAGGCCTCCCTAATATCTTGCATCAGTTCGTTTTCCATTGATGTTGTAGTGCTAAACCACCTAGCAGATTCGTGCCACTTTCAAGGACACCGTGACACCGTGAATCTGATATATCTCCTCACTTCATGGGCCCATATATGTGGCAGCTGTTAGTAGGATATTTCTACTTTCACTTTTGAATCCTTTAGGCATTTCGTATAATATAGGTTAAAAAAAGGAGAAATGAGGACACCTAAAACTGTATAGGAACTCTAAAAAATTCAAGGCGAGTGAAGACCAGAAACTATAGCAGGGAGATCCTAATGCCTGCTCAGGTACTACAAGAAGATGTAAGAGGCCCTAGGATGATATACTTAAATCACAAGATGTGGCTTAATGCACCCCATGAAGTGCCTCCATCCCCATATAACATAGAAAAATGCTTGAAATTGCCCTTCGCACTTTAAAGGAGGTGAGACCAGCTATATACAGCGCAGACAGCAGAGAGACGAACAGCGATCTGACTCCTGGGGCGGTAATGAATAGAAGGGCACATGGCCAGCCCAAAAGGGGTTAACAAAAACAGCGGGACCCTCCACAAGCACCAGTCTGCATTCCAAGATGGCGCCGGGGCGGCCGGACACACGAGGCAGCACAGCCTCTAAAAATGAAAATAGCCCCCAGAAGACAAACAAATCATGCCATCCTGCACATATGAGGGATCCTTTCTCATCTCAATCGTCAGCAGACCTGGACACTGAGTGGAGGGCTGAGTCAACTTTACAGTCCTTATCGCCAGGCAGCTATACAATATCACAGGAACGTGGACTCCCCTGGATCCTCTATGGATGGGAATGGCTGAGCTAGCAGAGGCCCTGTTTAGTCAGTCCAGCCAGAACATAGCAGTACCTCCACAAGCACAGCAAACCCATTATTCTCCCGATTCAGTGCTGCTAGCTCGCTTTTCCACAATGCTTCTGCAGAAGCTCTCTAAGGCATGCACCCTAATAACCACAGACCTAAAGAGAGACATCCATAGCTTTGGAGAACACTTTGAACACTTAGAAACCAAGATGGATAATACTATTAAAAAGGTCAATCAAAATGGCAACATGATCACTGATCTCCAAGATAGATTGGAAGAGGCATATACTAAAATAGAAGATCTGGAAAATCGCTCTCGCAGATATAATATATGGATACGCGGCCTCCTAAAAACACTCATGAACCTAGAAGAGATCATGAAGGAGCTAATGAAAGAACTGATCTCTGACATCGCACCCCATCATATGGAGATTGACCGTATACACAGAGCCCTAACAGCTCCTACGGCAGATGGCTTTCCACGAGATGTCATAGCCAAGCCGCATTATTATCTTATAAAAGAGAGGATGATGTTTGCAGCATGCAATAGACAGGACCTCACAATATATGGAATGGCTATACAGCTTTTTACTGACTTGGCTCCATCTACCATACAGAAACGCAGGACCTTGAGACCCCTTTTGCAACAAGAAAGTATAACGGTTAAGAAAGTACCTACAACCTGTTTGTCTAAACAGAGGATTTGATTTTTGGGCTGGAGCAATGATACATGCTGCTCACTTGCAGGAATATCTGTCCTCTAAGTAGGATGATAACCTTGCACATGTTATTCCGGACTTTAGGTCCAGCGGGGGATTGCCCCCATACAGGTGCTGCTATACTCAGACTTGATAAGTTTGAATACCGTGGCCTAAGGCCGTCAAGTTATTTGTTTTTTCATTATTTGTTTCTTACTTTCTCTTTCTCTATTCTTCCCTCTTCTTCCCAACAAGACCTGATCCGGGATTCCATCTATACAACAAAGTCCAAACAGGAACAAAAGTGGTCAACCTCAACTAAGACAACCTTTCCCGATTGTCTGGTAATACAAGGTAAGAGTGCTCTGCCCTATCACGATGGCTAAGACTTACTCTACTGATTATTCAGTGATTACACATAACGTGCATGGCTTTATTTCCCCAACTAAAAGGAGAAAAGCCTTCCAATTCTACCACAGGCAAACAGCTGATATCCTCTTATTACAGGAAACCCATTTTTCGAAGACATCGGCTCCTCGTTACCTTAACGTGAAATAGCCACAATTTTTTTTAGCTTGTGGCCCTCAAAAAAAGGGAGGGGTGGCGATATGCTTCTCTAAGCGGACTCCTTTCACCCCCACCTCAATAGTAAAAGACAAAGCAGGTAGATACCTAATGGCAGTAGGCCATCTTCATGATCGGCAGGTCTCATTTATATCATACTATGCCCCAAACACAGGACAACTAGAATTCTTCAAAAATATGCTAGAGATACTAATGCCTAAGGCTCAAGGACAGATAATAATGGGAGGAGAAAGTAATATTCCTTTAGACCGGATCATGGATAAGTCGGACAGTACGAGACCGATCTTGAGGCGACCCCCTACTGACAGCAATAAAATTTCCCGTTTATTTCACTATTATGATTTAATTGATACTTGGTGGGAACACAATCCCGCAGCTAGAGACTTTACACATTATTTACAGGTGCGTCACACATATTCTAGGAAAGATCATCTTCTAGTGCATACCGCTTTAGTGCTAGCGTTTCCTGCTCCCCATATTGCTTTTTAACTATCTTTTATTGGATCACGCGATTCTTGGATGTCATGTTTTATGTAAATTTGATTTTTATAAATAAACCTTTAAAACGGTGGAATTTCACTATGTGAGGCATTGTGTTTATACTTTTTGGTTTTCGGTGAAACGGTTTGGAGCTACTTTACACTGGAACCTCTGAGATGCAGCGAGGAATTATTTGTGTCCTGTGAAACCCCATACCTTGGTACATCGATCCAGAAGTCGGCTAACCGAGAGGATACCTGGCTGCCTTGAGGGTGACCTATGATCCAGCGTACATGAATCATTTGTGACGCATACAAGCCTGTATGACACATTAACTGTAGAGTACTTTGTGTCCATCACCTCCGGTAAGAGTACCCACCTTTTTCTGCAAAAATCTTGGTTATTGATTGAAGGCTGTCCACGATTTGGGTCAACGGAATATCCGGACTTATTGCACTCTTAGTTTTAGTTGGACTTTTTTGAACTTGTTTACACATAGATTGTGTTTTTTTCTTTTTTTCCTACTAGATCGCACAACACCTAAATGTGTGCTGTCTTTCAGTAGGTCCCTACGTTATTGAATTAATAGGGTTTAAGTGATATTTATATTCTATTTTTGTTATTTCGCGTAAATTAAATGCCTTTTTTCAAGATATACAATTGCCAAAATTGACCCAGGACCATGCAGATCTAATGAATGAAGCGATCACAAAAGCAGAGATCAAGGTTGCCATAAAGGCCACCCACCCCTCTAAGGAACCTGGACCAAACGTTTACCCTGGACAATATTATATAAAATTTGAACATATACTTGCCCCTCACCTTTGTGCATACTTTAATGACCTAAGACGAGGCACTAAACTCCCTAATTATGAAAATTCGGCTTATATAAATGTCATACCAAAACCGGGAAAAGACCATGGAGACTGCTCAAATTACCGACTGATCTCACTGATTAATTCCGACTTAAAAATATTAACAAAGATCCTGGCCCTGCTATTTGCTTTGGCGATTGAGCCATTGGCAATAAAAATTCGTACACGTCAGTATATTAAGGGGATTGTCTGTGGTGGGGTGGAGCATAAATGCCTGCTTTTTGCAGACGATTTATTACTGACTTTGACTTCCCTGATTACATCACTTCCCAACCTGTACAGGATCTTAAATCAATTTTCAGAGATATCAGGGTTGTACATAAACCATAACAAGTCCAGAGCATTAAACCTCTCACTACCAAACTCTATTCAAATGACACTTGAGCAATCACACCAATTCAAGTGGGAACGTGAAGCTCTCCCATATTTAGGTATTCACTTGACCTCTTCTATACAAACGATATACAAAAGGAACTACAGTACCCAGCTCTTATTAAACGGCTAATAGAGGATATGGCAAAATGGCAGATACACCTCCCATTTTGGTTCTGTAGACTACACTCAATTAAAATGAATGTATTACCAAGGATATTATACTACTTTCGGACGATACCTGTAGTGCTGTCCTGTAGCGATCTACAACAGTTGCAAAAGAAAATCCTCCAGTTTATATGGGGAGATAAGGGGCCTAGAGTGAACAAAAGCACTATGTATACTCCTAAACGGAGATGAGGACTTGATTTGCTAGATCTACAGACATATTTCTATGCAGTTCAGGTAGCTCAGCTATCTAGATTTCACTCAAACACACCACATGCAATATGGATGACCATGGATACTTATTCATGCCATCCAGATCCAGTATCCCACATTATGTGGCTTCCACCTAAAGAAAGACAAACAATATTATGTCCTTCCCTATCCTTCTCACTAGAAATATGGGACAGGCTTACTAGAACTCATACTAAATCACCTCATACTCCATTGGCACCCATACTTAAAAATTGTGCGTTCACCCTGGGCCTCACTCCATTAGCCTTTGAATGGTGGACCAATAAGGGCCTATTAAAAATAGCAGATCTTTGCAACAACAGAGGTATGCTGACAGAACACTCTATGATTGAGAAATATCAAATTCCATCAGTAGAACGCTACAGATACACTCAACTTCACCACTATCTTCAATCTCGGGCTCGTGGGGGTGACCTGGTGGCCCTGATCCCTATGGAGCACTTATGTAATAGCTATGATAAACTTAGAGGCCATATATTGGCCATATATACATTATTGATGAATGCATTGACAAAACTGAGTTATATGCTCCAGTGGGCAAAGGATCTCTCAGAAACCCTGGACCTATAAAAATGGCATGCTATGTCAGAATCAGCGTCTAGATCACTTATAAATACCTCGATAATAGAAGCTACAGTGGTGTGAAAAAGTGTTTGCCCCCTTCCTCATTTCCTGTTCCTTTGCATGTTTGTCACACTTAAGTGTTTCGGAACATCAAACCAATTTAAACAATAGTCAAGGACAACACAAGTAAACACAAAATGCAATTTGTAAATGAAGGTGTTTATTATTAAAGGTGAAAAAAAATCCAAACCATCACGGCCCTGTGTGAAACAGTGATTGCCCCCCTTGTTAAAACATACTATAACTGTGGTTGTCCACACCTGAGTTCAATTTCTCTAGCCACACCCAGGCCTGATTATTGCCACACCTGTTCACAATCAAGGCATCACTTAAATAGGAGCTGCTTGACACAGTAAGGTCCACCAGAAGATCCTTAAAAGCTACACATCATGCCGAGACCCAAAGAAATTCAGGAACAATTGAGAAAGAAAGTAATTGAGATCTATCAGTCTGGAAAGGGTTATAAAGCCATTTCCAAAGCTTTGGGAATCCAGTGAACCACAGTGAGAGCCATTATCCACAAATGGCGAAGACATGGAACAGTGGTGAACCTTCCCAGGAGTGGCCGGCCGCCCAAAATTACCCCAAGAGCGCAGCGACGACTCATCCAAGAGGTCACAAAAGACCCCACAACAACGTCCAAGGAACTGCAGGCCTCACTTGCCTCAGTTAAGGTCAGCGTTCATGCCTCCACCATCAGGAAAAGACTGGGCAAAAATGGCCTGCATGGCAGAGTTTCAAGGAGAAAACCACTGCTGAGCAAAAAGAACATCAAAGCTTGTCTCAATTTCTCCACAACACATCTTGATGATCCCCAAGACTTTTGGGACAACATTCTGTGGACCGATGAGACAAAAGTGGAACTCTTTGGAAGGTGTGTGTCCAAGTATATCTGGCGTAGAAGGAACACTGCATTTCATAAAAAGAACATTATACCAACAGTAAAATATGGTGGTGGTAGTGTGATTGTCTGGGGCTGTTTTGCTGCTTCAGGACCTGGAAGACTTGCCGTGATAAAAGGAACTATGAATTCTGCTGTCTACCAAGAGATCCTGAAGGAGAATGTCCGACCATCTGTTCGTGTACTCAAGCTGAAACGAACTTGGGTTCTGCAGCAGGACAATGATCCTAAACACACCAGCAAGTCCACCACCGAATGGCTGAAAAACAAAATGAAGACTTTGGAGTGGCCTAGCCAAAGTCCTGACCTGAATCCTATTGAGATGTTGTGGTATGACCTTAAAAAGTCTGTTCATGCTCGAAAACCCTCTAATGTAACTGAATTAGGACAATTCTGCAAAGATGAGTGGGCCAAAATTCCTCCAGGATGCTGTAAAAGCCTCATTGCACGTTATCGCAAACGCTTGGTTGCAGTTGTTGCTGCTAAGGGTGGCCCAACCAGTTATTAGGTTTAGGGGGCAATCACTTTTTCACACAGGGCCATGATGGTTTGGATTTTTTTTCACGTTTAATAATAAACACCTTCATTTAAAAATTGCATTTTGTGTTTACTTGTGTTGTCCTTGACTATTGTTTAAATTGGTTTGATGTTCCGAAACACTTAAGTGTGACAAACATGCAAAGGAACAGGAAATGAGGAAGGGGGCAAACACTTTTTCACACCACTGTAATTACAAGGTATTATTACGATGGTATATGGTGCCGGTCAGACTGGCCACCTTTGTACATGGAGCTACCCCAAGGGTTTTAGAGGTTGTGGTCAGGATGAAACTACCTACCACATATGGTGGACATGTCCCAAGGTCAGAAGATTCTGGATCAGGGTCTACAATTTTGTGTATACCCTTACCCAGATTAATTTAACCAATTCTGCCAAACAAGAACTTCTGGGCGATAGGGTAATGGAAGCTTCTAATTCCCAAAGGCGATTACTTACCTTCATATTTACTGCAGCAAAAATTACGATTGCCAGGAATTGGAGGTTCGCCACCCTGTCATTCAATCAGCTAAAAAGTCAAATGTCCTTGCTAACGTTGAATGAAATTCTATGCAGAGTTATAGACTATGAGGGCCCATATAAGGAGAACTGAAGTTAATTTGGGCCTTGGGGCCATGCCTGCATGTGGGAGGTGCTTGGCCCCCCCGCTAGTGTGATGGGGGTGGGCTCTTCCCTGTGGGGGGGGCCAACTGAAAATAGAATGAGGTTAAAGGGCCCCTATTTCACGAGTCACATATACGGACTACCTTGTTATACTAACTAGAGGGTTCACCTCCCATGGACTCATAAAGTAAACTGTCCAGGAAGGTGAATAGATCTCTATTTCTTATCCTCTGTTGTTTGTTGTTATGTTCAGAGACCAAACTATGATTCTCTTGTGACTACATACTGTACAAAATGTATAATGAGCATATTGTTCTGTACCAAAAACTTTAATAAATACCATTGAAACATAAAGGAGCTGTGACAAACCAATTGGTAAAATATAACAATGTTTCTCAACGCCAGTCCTCAAGTACCCCCAACAGGTCATGTTTTCAGGATTTACCTTAGATGAAACGGCTGTGTTAATTACTTAGGCAGTGAAACTAATCAAATCACCTGTGCAAAATAATGGGAGGCTTGAACACATGATCTGTTGGGGGTACTTGAGGACTGGAGTTGAGAAACATTGGAACATAATATACAGATTTATTGATACATACATTACCAACTGATCAACACAAACAGGTACCACATTGTAAACAGATTTGTCATTTTGAACATAATATATTTCATGACCAGTTACAGTATTCCAAAAATAGTCCATAGTAGGTGTGAGAATGCATCTTTATTGCACATCTTTATATCTTTTTTTGTTGATACACATCTGTACAGAATACATTTTCAAATTTATGTAGGTCGCTCCTATTCACTATTACTTCTTCTTTGGAGTTCTGTGGTTCTGTTGGCTGCTCCCTCTATTTATTTTCTGTTCATTTTACACTGTGGACTTGTATCAACCCTTTCCCTCTCTGTTTTCCTTTCTTAGTACTGACCTAGTACAAATAGGACACACTTTGTGTATTCAGGCATATTGGTTTGTGCACTTGTTTTCAGCCATGTTGGAACAAGAAGGGGCCATCACCAAACTATTCCCACAAAGTTGGGAGCATGAAATAGTCTAAAATGTCTTGGAAATGCTGATGACTTAAGATTTGCTTTTACTGGAACTAAAGGGCCAAGCCCAACCCCTGAAAAACAAACCCACACCATAATCCCCCCTCCACCAAATGATTTGGACAAGTGCACAAAGCAAGGTGCATAAAGACATGGATCAGCGAGTTTGGAGTGGAGGAACCTGACTGGTCTGCACAGAGTCCTGACCTCAACTGGATAGAACACTTTTAGGTGTCACGGGCTACTTCACAAGTTATGGTATAGGTCCCTTTAAATCTGTGGTCCTGGTGCTGCAGGTAAACTCATGCAACGAAAGGTATCCTTATGGTGTAGTATGTTGAAAGGAGCAGACATTTATTAAAATAGATGCACTTACATCAAAGTTAAAAACAGCCAACTTGCAATGATCACAGCGGGGCTCGCAGGCACTGTGTTATGTTACTTAGAGTTTTGGAAACATCACCCGGCTCTGCCCAACACATGTCATCACAGTCACATGAGATCCTCAGTGGTCCTCACTGTGATGAATCACAGAGATCAACACAATAGCCCACAATGGATGGTATGAATGGAAGCCATCCATTGCATACAATTGTTATGTAATCTGCAGTGATTGGTTACAGAGATCACATAGTACTGGCAGCGGCCCAGTACACTGAACTGTCATCTGCTGGAGACAATAAAAGCCTTTGGACCATATTTGAGGATCATTGGTGTGCTGGCGAATAAGCAAATTTAGCAAGTGAAATATTGTGCCACAGCGCGGCCCATGGGGTGCGCACAAGGCAAGATACTGATAGGCCGTCATTTGTCTATAGGAGTGGGAAGCAGTTAATAAGGTATTTCTCATGCACAGCTTGGGTAGACTTAGAATTACACCCCAAAACACATTCTGCTATTCCTCTTGAATATGGGGATACCACATATGTAAAACCTTTATTGTAGCATAGCCACATAATGGGGCCCAAAATCAAGCAATACAAAAAAAAAAAAACATGGTAAGAAACACCAGGGAGGCATAGGGGTTACTACTGGTAACAAAAGGATCATAGTAGAGTGTTATATAAAAAATATAATTTATTGATATCAAGCAGATATAAAAGCAGAGTACAATGCTGCTAACCAGAATTGTTTAACAGCTTCACGGAAACACCGGTTCCCACATCGGCACCACGTGGAGGTGCATAAGGTGTGGACACCTAACAAAAACAAACATAAAACTTGACAACATAGACACAAATCAAACTGGACATCTGGATGCCATGTAGCAATATACAGATGTGATGTCATTGCGAAAAATATTGCTTGGAGAGTAATAAAGAATTCCTTATTTAGAGAAAATGGCATCCGATCTGTGTATGGCCCCCGGGGATTGGAGCTAGCAGGTGATCCCATCAAATACTGATGGAAATTGGATGACTAGTGACCCATACGGTCTCAGCAAGGAGTGAATATGAATAATATGGTCATGGGCAGGAAAAAGGTGTATGTTCTTCAGTTCAAAGGAGCTGTAAATACATGGTTAAATGACAAACTAATGATGTAACTGGAATGCTGATAGATCTGGGAACAGGAAATCTTGCAGTAATTTGTCATCCAGGTCAGTAGAAGGTTTACATTCTATTGGCTGTATTTTGATGGTAAAAAATGCTGTTCCTTTTAAAAATTGATCTCCCACAGCTGCACTAGAGGGGATGAAACTGAAGAAACAAGTAGTTATACATTCATTATCAGTGATCACTATGGATGCTAGTCAGCACTATGAATACCTGATCACTCATGACTTGGTGGATATATTATTGGAGGGTACTTTACCACAGTTGCAGACTAAGCACTAGTTTCCAATGGTTTCACTACTTGCTCACTCCAGAATCTCTGGGTGCTGTTGATTATTGGGTAGACGGGGCCACTGCATCCAACAATCGTGGCGTCTAATCCCGATAGCAGCAGGGCTTGCCGTGAGTGCCATCACATGACCCTTGTGAAATCAACACGTTTTGCTAGGGGAAGTAGCGTAGCTTCATCTGGACAGTGATGGGCCAGCAACCATCTGTCCCTTATAACATTGATTTCTTCATGATGGTGCCGCCCATCCACAGAACTTTAAAAGAACACGAATCATGTTTCCCAATGGTTGGTATTAATAATCTCTGCTAGCATTCAGGGTTTGTCATTTTTTTTCAAGAAAATATACTATACGCTGTTGGCTTCATTTTAACCAACTGATTTCCATATTCGGTCATCAACATTAACATTTTCAAAAATAGAGAAATTTTTCCATGGTGAGGAGAGGGGGGGGGGGGATTGATTAGTAGGACCAGGATGGACAGACCTTTTTCACATACACAAACAGATAAACAGAGTAGATTAGTAGCCTATTAATGGTCCATATGTATCTTAAAGGGGCCAGATCTAAAACGAGGGGAGAGAGAAGAGGAATACATAAAAGCTGTCCTATTAATTCTCCAGGAAGGCCTGGAGATTCAGATCAGTGTTTAATCCCACTGGCACAATGGACTTCAACCTATATATCCACCATTTTTCCTTTTGGAGCAATATACGGTTGAAGTCCCCCACTTTCTGAAGGTAATTTGAGGACAGTACTCCCTCCATGGCATGAAGAGAAGTTTTTCACTAGTGGTTTCTCAGGATCTTTTCCATTGAACCCAAAATCAAGCACCTTCAAGCATTCAAGGGAATTAATTTGGGCATACTATTTTCTGAATACCTATCATGTTTGTAGGCCCTTGAGTCCCATGACAGAAGATACCACAAAATTACCAAATTTTTAAGATGCTAATTCTGTTAAAGATCATTTTTTTCTGCCACAAGCTTTTGAAAATTGTGGAAAGCAAATGAAAATGCATCATTTTTTTACACAAAGTGGTAAATTAATAAGACACTTCTGCCACACAGCAGGGGCATACCTAAAATGACATCCAAAAACACATTTTGCTACTCCTCCTAAGTATGGGAATACTACATATGTGACACCTTTTCAATGTTTGGGCTGATTATTTACCAGACAGTGTACTTTAACCATACAAGTAGTGTGGGAATAGCTTAGTGTAGCTTCACCAATAGAAGTCCCAGTTCCTAAAAGCCAAGCAAGCCTAGCCTACTGGTATGCGGCTGCCCCCATGAATGTCATGTTTATTGGCCAGGAGGTGCAGTAGGGTGAAGAAGGGAGGAACAAAAGAGCTCCTGTGGTTCCAGGAGTGCGGTTGTCTGCATGGGATGGCTGAAACTGTTGTCTCACAGGAACATGGTAAGTGGGACATGCAGATGGGTCAGGTCAGGCAACAGGTAGAGACAGGATCAGCATACAGAAAAAGGATTAGTTCAGCCATGCAACCTAACAACCAGTGTCATATCTCCACCTGAACTTTTCAGCTGACAGCTAGGGAGTGGAATTCCCTTAAATATACATACCAAACTTGTATCTTATATAGGGGTTAGGTATGGATTTTTTAGGGGGAACCCATGCAAAAAAATATGAAAAAATACTGTGGGGTCCCATTTAGTTTCTCTCCTTCACTGAATGCCTGAAGCAAATTCTACTTTGATCCACATTTGAAGCTTGTTCCTACTCACTCTCAAAGAAAAAAAAACTCTTTAGCCACATATCAATAAATACAGAAAGAAAAAGGTTTTCAGGTATCACATCTTATACAGCAATAGACCAAGAACAGTCAGCAAGACAGCAACATGCAGTAAATGAGCTTTACTTTTCATACAAGAACATAATGGCAGTAATGGTTTAATGAATTTCACTACAGCTAAAGTAACACTGTGTACATAGATTATGCTGGTAGATTATTGTTTTTTTATGCAAGGTCTACTTTAACATAAAAAGACTTTTACATTATGCTCAGTGGTTGCTGTAATAATAGTGGACATAAGACCTATTTAATTAAGCTTGGGCACCTCAGCCACAGACAAGAGAGGGTATTACACTTACAAACATATGTTATAGTGCCAGACTAATCTGTAATCAAATAGTGATCTTCAAATGACATTTCTTGGTGAATCATAAACCAGCTGCAAAAATTCATCTGACATTTCCACAGAGAATAGATTATTTTACAATCAAAAGTGTAGGACCAGTAATCAGAATACTGCTAGAGAGGAAGAGGAGATTTGTGTTTGTAATATTGAATTATCTTTCACTAACATTGAATATTAGTTTTTGAACTGGTTCTGAAGAATTCATTATTTTTACATAATGTTTTCCTTTGCTCTGTAGAGGTCTACATTTAAAACCCTTGAAATCCTACAGTTTGACTTTTTTATTGAATAATTTTATTTAAATAGAAATAGATTTATTATCCGCTGTCTTATGGACAAATTTACAATAACGTTATTCAGATTTCAGTTCTTAGATTGCTCTATATTACTTTGCACTGAGGAATGGAAGTAAGACAATATGAAGGACATAAAGTGATTTATGTAGCACCAGACACATGGATAAACAAATTGAACCATGTGTTAATTTAATTAAGCAAAGTATATTGGTATAAACATTTTCTACAGTATAAGGGGTCACATTTATTAAACTGTCTAAAATAAAAACAATTTTTTTAACTTATTTAAATGTTTTTTTGTGGAATGCATTTTATGATGCATCAGCTTGATAAATTCTGGGTTCCCAGTCACACATTATAATAAAAATTTGCACACATTGCCCACACATGTTTTGCTCCATGAGAAAACAATAGCATGCAAGGATGAACTGAAAACCTAAGCTGAAATCTGCAAGTAAGACTTAACAGTTCAATTTTTGTTGATAAATGAAGACTGCATGTTAAGAATTGCTTGCTACTTTGCAATATATTTTATGTTTGCTGTTGGATGGTTAGCTAGTAGGCATGAGCCGAATACCCCCCGGTTCGGTTCGCACCAGAACATGCGAACAGGCACAAAATTTGTACAGACAAGCGAACACAGTTAAAGTCTATGGGACACGAACATGAAAAATGAAAAGTGCTTTTAAAGGCTTGTATGCAAGTTATTGCCATAAAAAGTGTATGGGGACTTGGGGACTTGGGTACTGCCCCAGGGGACATGTATCAATGCAAAAAAAAAGTTTTAAAAATTGACGTTTTTTCAGGAGCAGTGGTTTTAATAATGCTTAAAGTGAAACAATAAAAATTAATTATTCCAGTGCGCACGCGCGGGAGCTCCGTGATGGTTGCCTGATTTCGGAGCTCTGCATCACCCTGGCCCGTCGGAACACACAGCACTCGGCACAGCCCAGCAGAGCGGTCCACGAGTGGCGGCAGGCTCAGTAGAGATAACTGGGCACCAGGCACAACCTCGGGCCGCAATTCGCCCAGGCTCAGCAGACAGGGTGTACCAAGATGGCCGCCGTCACACAGACACACGCAGCCAGCGAGGAGAGGAGCCCTGAGCAGAGGCAAGTGGTCCTCTTAGCCACCCTAACCTACTCCCAAGTGACCCAGGGCACTCCACATCCTCTCCTGGCTCCCTCTCCAGCCTCCTTGGAGTCCCTCTTGGGCCACACAATGGAGGATTACTCCATCTCCCCCATGGGGCCTGATCTTCCCCATCAGCACACTACTCCAGCCCCAGGCTTTCAGGCCCAGGACCAGACCTCTCCGCAACAGGATTTATTCCTCAAACTTTCTGGGTTACTGGAAAAGGGGCTAGCCAATACTGCTACCAAAATCACCAGTGAGCTCAAATCTGACTTTACCAATTTAGGGTCCAGAATGGAGGCCATTGAACATAAACTGGACTTAACGGTCTCTAAGACCAACCAAACTGCAGCACACATTCAAGTACTCCAGGACCAGCTGGACTTGGCTCTTTCGAGGATTGATGACCTCGAGAACCGCTCCAGGAGATACAACTTTAGAATCCGCAGTCTGCCAGAATCGGTCACCGATACCCATCAGGCAGTACAGGGGTTTCTCAAGGAACTAATACCAAATATAACCCCCCATTGCCTGGAGCTGGACAGGGCCCACAGAGCTCTAGGGCCCCCCAGGAAAGACGGATCCCCGAGAGACGTTATTGTCAAACCGCATTTCTACAATGTGAAAGAGGAGGTCATGCGTCAAGCGCGCACCAAACCAAAGGTATTTTGCCTGGGACACCAGATCCAAATTTTCACGGACCTCTCACCCACCACCATCCAAAAAAGGAGATCACTGAAACCGCTCCTCTCGGCCGTAACGCAACAAGATATCAAGTACCGATGGGACTTCCCATTTGCGGTCAAATTCTCTATTCAAGGTAAACCGCACTCCTTTTCCAGCCTTTCAGAGGGTGAAAAGCTACTATTGCGGCTCAAATTTATTTCCCAAGAAGCCCCGATGGACTGTGCTAATGCTCAGCCGAATTCCTCCAAACGCCCGACCCCAACAAGCCCGGTCTCTCCCCTCTGGGACACTGGAAGGTTCAAAAAAATCCAAGGACTGAAGACCACCCTAAAATGAGGGCCATGACCATGTCATCCACTGCCCCTCTCTGGGCGCCATCCTCGCCAATAAAAAAAATGGCGATCCATCCTGTTGAAGGAACTTTTTGCTCCTAACCCCTGTTGCCATTTTTACTGGCTTTTTTTCAGTTGCTGATCGAGATTGCACCACTCTGGATGGCACCGACACAATGGAGAATATGGACTGGAGACTCCTAAACAGCCACATTCCCGTGACTGGGGACATCCCTACCGTTATTTTTTCCTTGTTTTTTTTTTTTTTTTTGCTGCTGAATGCTGTTTTTTGCCTACCCAGACACTATGTCTGGTCTCTGCAGGTATACTTTGCCACCGAGGAAGCCTGGACTGCTCCATTTCCCCACCGCCCTGGAAGCGGGGGCCTCCCCCTGGCGTTATCTGGGGGGTGGTCCCTGGTGACTTTCCTGGGGCGGGGCTCCAGAAGATGCTATTGGTCGATGTGGTTGTTTTCTACTAAGTTTTATCCAGTTATGCAAGCTTGAATTCTCTTACGTTTGAAAATGCTGTGTTTCATCACCTTTTCTGTTACAATGAGCAAGTTAGGCCCGGGGTGACACCCTGCGCCTCCTCCCCTCCCTTGGATCCCAGTTTCAGTGTCTGAGAGATGGGACGTCAGCCCCCTCATAGAGGCAGCGGACGGAAAGTGTTAGGAGTCAAGTTTGCGCCGGACCCGATTGGTCTTCTTATGCCGTGTACACACGTAGCGGACTATCCGGCGGACTTAGTCCGGTGGACTTCCCGCCGGACTGTCCGCCGGACTTTTCGAACGGGCTACTTGCCCACACATGCACTTTTTCAGCGGACTAATGCGGCGTACTAAGTCCACCGGACTATCCGCCGTGCTTTTCAAATGAACGGACTCGCCCACACACACGAGGAAAGTCCGCTCATTTTGAGCGCGTCTCCAGGTAGGCGGGGCCCGCGAAGGAGACGTTGCTGGCCCCGCCACCTGGTATGGACTTAAAGGGGAACCCCAACACCGAAAAAAATCGGCGTGGTGGCCCCCCCAGGTCCACATCAGACCCTTGTCCGAGCACGCTACCCGGTCGGCCAGGAAAGGGGGGACGAGTGAGCGGCCCCCCTCCTGGGCCATACCAGGCCACGTGCCCTCAACATGGGGGGTGCCTTGTGGCCCCCCCCACCCCAAAGCACCTTGTCCCCATGTTGATGAGGACAAGGGCCTCTTCCCGACAACCCTGGCTGTTGGTTGTCGGGGTCTGCGGGCGGGGGGCTTATCGGAATCCGGGAGTCCCCTTTAATAAGGAGGCCCCGGATACCGGCCCCCCATCCTATGTGAATGAGTATGGGGTACAATGTACCCCTACCCATTCACCTGTAAAAAAAAGTAAAAAAAACACAACACACAAGGGTTAAAATAGTTTATTACACAGCTCCGGGGGTCTTCCGTCTTCGGGGGTCTTCTCACCGGACTCCTCCGCTATCTTCTTCTAGCTCATTTACTAGCGAAGGAGCCCGGCTTTCTTCCTCACCGTCGCCCTCTTCTTCCGACTTCGGGGGTCTTGTCCCCCTCTTCGGTTCTTCTTGCCGGGCCACCGCGCCTTCTTCTAGCTCTTTTACAGATGGTCTTCTGTCGCCGCTGTCGCCGCCTTCTGTTCTTCTGTTCTTCTCTTCTTCTCTTCAGATGTTGCCTCATCGCATCCTCCGCTCACAATGGCACGGACACGACACGCGGTGACTTATATAGGGACATCGCCAGATGATGTCCCCGCCTATTATGATGTCACAGTCCCAGTCTCAGCCCAAGAAATTAAAGACGTGATTAGAAATCTTAAAAATGGCTCAGACCCGGGTCCGGACGGATTGTCAGTACCTTACTATAAAGCCTTTGCAGATACCCTAGCCCCCCACATGGTTAAATTCTTTAACGCAAAAACCACAGGCTCCCCCCTAGACTCCCAACTCAATAACGCTTACATTACAGTGATCCCCATGCCAAACAAAAACCCAGAGGAAGTTGAAAACTACAGACCTATATCCCTCATAAACAATGATTTAAAGATTTTGACTAAAATATTAGCCAATCGTCTCTCCTCTTTCATAAGTAGATACATCCACAAGGACCAGGTAGGGTTTATCCCTGGTTTATCCCTGGTAGACAGGGACCGGACCAAACTAGAAGGGCCATAGACATCATATCTATTCTTCAATCCAACTGGAACGATGGTCCTAAACAGGAAGGGATTCTTTTGTCATTAGACCTGCACAAAGCTTTCGACTCCGTAGAATGGATGTACATATTTTCTATCATGGAACGCTGGGGATTTGACCAACGCTTCAAGGGACTGCTTCGTTCCCTTTACTCATCCCCAAGGGCCTTGATACGCTTACAAGGACACTTTTTGCACCCTCTCAGGATCAAGAAAGGCACCAGGTAGGGCTGCCCACTATCCCCGCTGATTTTCGCTATCGCCATTGAAACTCTAGCAATCGCTATACGCTCTAACCCTAATATCCAAGGCGTCTCTTGTGGGTCACAAACACATAAATGCGGCCTCTTCGCAGATGATATGTTACTATTTATCACCTCCCGATCACCTCCCTACTCAACCTATGCAAACTACTAACTGATTTCTCAGCGATTTTGGGCCTCAAGGTGAAGTACACCAAATCCCATGCCCTCGACATCTCCCTATAGTCAGAAATAGTCTCCTCCTTACAAGGTGCCTTTGATTTCAAATGGAGCAACTCTTCCATAGAATACTTGGGAATAGCCCTTATGTCAAAAATTTAACTATTATACTCATGCAATTTTATCCCGGCATATAAAAAGCTTGAATCCAACCTGCTACTCTGGGCCAGGGGGGAACTTTCCTGGCTGGGGAGAATACACGCCATAAAGATGAACCTCCTTCCCAGGCTGTTGTACCTCTTTAGGGCCTTACCAATTAAAATCAGACACGACCACCTGCAGTCTTTACAACAAAAGGTTAACAGGTTTGTCTGGGTGGGGGTCAGGCCACAGATTGCCTCAAAATACCCTATACAGACTTAGGTCCAGGGGTGGCCTGGGCCTTCCCAGATTACTATGGTACTACCAAGCTGCCAGAATCTCCCAACCTTTAATAGTGCACGTCAAAACTGAAAAGCCAGACTGGATACAGATAGATATGCAGGCGGCCCCCTTTAATACGCTAGATTTCCTCCTGGGATCCTCTCCCAGGACGAGACCCCCTATCCTATCCCCCATTCTCTCCCAATCTCTTTCTCTTTGGGACAGGATGAGGAACAATTCCTCCTTAATCTCGGAGTGTCAACCCCTTTCCCACATCTTCAATAACTCTAACTTTACCCCAGGACTGGACATTAAGGCCCATTAAGGCCTTTAAGTGGTGGCTGGACAAGGGGCTGTACCGGATCAGACACTTTTTCACTGCCACTGGACCAATCACGCTGAAATTTGAAAAGGGATACAAAATATATCCCTGATAGAATCCAATGTGAAAGTGATGACCAGATGGTACCTCACACCGGCCAAATTAGGCCTCATATATCCCTCAGCGAGCCCTCTGTGCTTCAGGGGATGCCAACTCACAGGCTCTATGGCTCACATGTGGTGGGAATGCCCTAGAATACGATCATACTGGTCTAGAGTGTTTGCCATGATCCAAAGGGTTACAAATCAACAAATTCCAAAATCCCAGAAGTCGCTCTTCTGAATGCCTCTCTCCCCGGGATGCCTAAAGCCACATGTAAACTTATACACTTTATTTTCCTGGGTCCTGGAAACAGCCAAGGGTGTCCCTTCCGGCCACCAAAAGAAAAATTTCTTGGCTTATGTCCCAGGAGAACCTTACAAGCATTCTCCTGGATATATCCCAGGAATTTGAGGCGGTCTGGGAGCCTTGGGACAAATATGTGGGTACCTCCCTTACACCTGGGATCCGGCATAGCAAACTAGTAGCGATACTTCCACTCCACTGTGTGGCATCTTGTCCCCCGGCTGTACTTTAATTTTCCCTCTCCGCGCCTTGTGTCTGCATCCTCCATCCCAGTGGCTTTTCCTTATTCCTTTCTCCTCCTAGTCTTCCTCCTTTGTTCTTTTCTTTCCCCCATCTCACAGGCTTTCTGCGAGCTCCTTTCAACCACAAATTACACTTGACAACTCCCCTGACTAGGGGGGCCTCATTGGTTACATATCTCTAAGATTGGGCTCTGCTTGAATCCCCCTTTTTTGATGATTATATGGGCTCCAGGATCAAAGTATTTATTTAGTTTTTTTTTCCTAGCATCCTGGTAGCCGGGAGCCTTTTCCCGGGTCCCTCTATGGGAGGGAGTGGGGGGACGGTTGCTGAGCACAGCAAGTTCCCCAAAAGGGGTGCCCGGGCTGTTCTCCGGTCCCCCTAGGGGGCCCTCCCGGTGACAGTGGGCTTAACTAGGTGGCTGTAGTGACCCAAAGTAGGGTCTAAAGCCCATATCTTTAAATGTTTCTTTTTTTTTTTTTTCTCAATAGGTTTTTATTGAAGATTGTCATTTTAAACAGAATTTGAACATAAATGTTTGCCATATCGCTCATGAAACATATATAGTTCAGCTGAACAAACAAATAAACAGATAATCCAGATACCATTACTACATGCTATAATTTCCATCTACCTGGGCAGCAGGATGGTGACCTATTAGGAATATCAATGATCTACAACATGTTTGTCATCCTCTAGAGTACACGTAGCCTAGTGTTTTCGTGTATTGGTACAAGTTTGTTGCATAAACTCAGTGCTAATACCCAGCTATATGTGGGAAGTTGATCTCTGGAAGGTGATCTGGGAGGGTCACCCCACCTGGACACCCTGCCTGGGGATCACTACTGTGTCCCTGTGGGGTGGAGCACAGATGGGCCCTCCCTCCTCCCATTTCCCCATGGTCATATTTTATTAAATGAAATTGGGAGATTCACACATCATTAACTTCATTCAAAGATCTGTAACATCCGTGGGGATTCAATCCATTGTATCCATGGTTTCCACATGAGGAGAGTTTGTGATGTACTTTTGTGGGTTAGTGCTAGGGTGGATTCATGTGTAAAATGTATCTGTATTGTGTGAATTACGTCTTTCAGGGTGGGAGGAAGTGGGTCTTTCCATTTCCTGGTAATGTTAAGCCTCGTTGCCAGAAAAATGTGAGAGAGGATGTGTCTGGTTGGGTTGGGGAACCTGTCCAGGGACAGAGATAGAATGGCAAGAGAAGGTTTCTTTGGGACAGCGGATAGTGTCACCTCTGCTATTAATTGGTATACTGATTTCCAAAATGCCAAGATTTTTGGGCAGTGCCAGAGTATATGGAGCAAGCTGCCTTTCATTCCACAGTTCCTCCAGCACATGTCAGTTATTACTGATTCAAATTTGGATAGCCTGACTGGGGTCAAGTACCAACGGTACGTTATTTTATATGCCAGTTCCCAGATGGTGGAGCAGCTAGTGGTTTTGTAAACGGATCTACCTGCTTTTTCCCATTCTTCTTCAGTGAAAGAATGACCTAGTTCCTTTTCCCAGCGGATTAGTGGGGTTGATTTGATAAATGTCATTTTGTGGTTGAATATTGTATAGAGTAGGGATATGCCTTTGCTATGTTTAGAGGAAGAGGAAATGAACAGCCAAGCTGGTCGAGGGATCGTGATGTTTCGTTTTTTTAGGGAATTGATACAATGTTTAGTACGTAGGTACAGAAAGATATCAGAACAAGGGAGTTGGAATTGTTCTCGGAGTATGGGAAAAGGTTTAATTTCGTTCGCAGTTATCAGGTCAGCTAGGTAGTTAATTCCCAGTAGTTTCCATCATTTGAAGTTGGACGAGTCTATCAGATATTGTAATGATTCAATGGGGATGGGTACGTCGGAGTAGTCGGGGTCATTAGAGGAGATTTTTGTGAGTTTGGACCAAGTTTGGCATTTAGCAAGGATTGGGGGAGATAGGAGTCGTGTATGTTTGGCTCCCAAAGAGAGGGCCAGTAGCCAGGGTACCAGATCCTTACCTGGGACTGAGGAGAGTTCAATGGTTTTCCATAGGGTTGGGGAGGAGGTGTTGGAGAACCATTCTTTAGCTTGGGTCAGAATGGAAGCCCAGTAATAGTCTTGGAAGTTGATATAGCCTAGTCCTCCCGCCGTACGATGTTTAGTAAGTTGGGAACCGGCACATCTGGGTCTTTTGCCTTGCCACACATATTTTAAAAGAAGTGATTGTAGAGATTGAAAATATTTGGCGGGTATGGGGATTGGGACAGTCCTGAACATATATAATATTTGGGGGAGATGGAGCATTTTGAATGCCGCGAGCCGACCTAGCCACGAAAATTCAACCGATGCCAGCCTGGTTAGGTCTTCCTGAAGTTTAGTGCGAAGGGAATGATAGTTCGCTTCGAAAAGAGACTTCGTTCTAGGGGTAAGGTGGATGCCAAGATACGTTATGCTAAGTTTCGCCCAACTGTAAGGGAAAAGTAGTTTAAGTTGGTTGCTGGTGTCCTCGCTTACTCCTAGATCTAGTATATACGATTTAGTGTCGTTAACTTTATAATATGATATATCTCCAAACCAGGCTAGCATCTTTTGGACTTCTGGTAATGTTCGTTCTGGTTCTGTGATTAGGAGGATCACATCGTCCGCAAAAAGGTTAATCTTATGTTCAGTGTCTACTATGCGGATGCCTTTTATTCTGCTATTGGTTCTGATGCTTTCTGCTAGTGGTTCCATAACTAGATTAAATATTAAGGGGGAGAGCGGGCAACCCTGTCTCGTCCCATTTGTAATTTTGAAGGGATCTGATAGGGTGTCTGAGGCTAGTACTCTGGCAGAAGGGTTTGAGTAAAGAGCCATTATGTAGTCGTGGATTGGGCCCGAGAGCCCGAATTTATGTAGCACCGCTGAGATATAGCCCCAGTGCACCCTATCAAAGGCCTTTTCGGCGTTGAGGGAGAGGAGTAGGGATGGGATTCTGTTTTTTTCTACATGGTGGATAAGGTCCATCATTCGTCTGGTTGCATCAGATGCCTGGCGATCTTTGGTAAAGCCGGATTGGTCTTGATGGATCAAGGAGGGTAGGATGCTGTCTAGCCTATTTGCAAGAAGTTTGGCGTATATTTTTATATCGATATTGAGTAGCGATATGGGGCGAAAATTTTTAGGAATGTTGGGCTCCTTCCCAGGTTTAGGAAGGGCCACTACTCTAGCACTTAGCATTTCAGGGGGAAATTGTGTGGATCTGGCAGCTGTGCTAAAGGTACTGCATAAGAAGGGAGCTAGAATATCTTGGAACAGTTTATAATACTCCCCAGTGAAACCGTCTGGGCCAGGAGACTTCGCTGCAGGGAGTTTATGAATGACTCGTCTAATTTCATCTACCGTAACTGGGCTATTGAGTAATGAGAGTTGGCTTGGTGATACCTGTGGGAGTCGGAGTTTGTCAAGGAAGGAGTTGATGCTCTCCGAGAAGGGTTGTGTGGTGGAGGGGTCCTTATTAAGGTTGTAGAGATCTTCATAGTACGTACTAAATGCATTGGCAATATCATGAGGTTTAAGAAGTTTTTGGTGGGAGTGAGGGTGGAGTATAAAAGGAATTTTAGTCTTGTTTCTGTATCCTTTGATTTTAAGGAACATTGCTTTACCAGCTTTATTACCTGTGGTGTATGATCTAGCTTTGAGTAACCTGTATATTTTTTCTTGTTTCTCAAGGAGGTGGGATCGTAGGTCGTGACGTAAAATTGACGAGTGAAAATTTTTGCTTGGAGGGTAGGGGAAGGTGCAAGTTTGTTTCGTGATTCAGCGTTTGCTAATGTGCTAGTCAGTTCATCCAATTTCCGTGATCTAGCCTGCTTTGCCCTAGCGCCTAGTTGTAAGAAGACCCCCTGATTACCGCTTTATGAGCGTTCCACACCACCACCGGGTCAGGCACAGCTTCCTGATTGAGTGAAAAATATTCCACTAGTCGTTCCTTGATATGGGAGGATGAGTTAGGATTGCGAAGTAGATAGTCGTTGACTCTCAATATGAAAGGGCGATGGTGGGAGGGACCATCTGAGATGCTGATGCTTACTGGGGCATGGTCCGACCAGGTGGTGGTGTGTATATCAGATTTAGATACTCTTTGTAACAGTAGCTTATCGACAAGAAATAAATCAATTCTTGAGTAAGTGTTGTGACGCGACGAGAGGAAGGTAAAATCCCTCTCACTCGCGTGACAACACCTCCACACATCATACAAATCTGTTGAGGATATATAGCTCCCTAGTGGGGAGGGGCGTCTCTTGGTGCCAGACGTTGAATCTAGTTCAACGTCTGGAACCATGTTGAAGTCTCCACACAGAATAACGTGTCCTTGTTGGATTTTCTTAACCTTACTGACAATTTTTTTGAGAAATGCCAATTGGCCATTGTTGGGAGCATATACAGAGACAATAGTGTACATAACATTATTAATTGAACCTATCAATATTAGAAACCTCCCTTCCGGGTCAGATTCGCAATTCGTAAGTTGGAAGTTCACTGAGTCTTTGATCGCTATCATCACTCCTCGTTGTTTCTTGTGGTATGAGGAAGTGAACACATGGGGATAAAGTCGATGTTGGCATTTAGGGGGAGCAGTTATAGAAAAATGTGTCTCTTGTACGCAAAGAATGTCACTATTATGGGAAATAGCAGTTGACCATAAAGATGACCTCTTAGCAGGGTGGTTCAGACCTCTTGCATTGATTGATATAATAGTTATATCAATAGATTGGTATAATATTCGTAATCAGGAAATAAGATCCCCAAAAAAGAGAAAAAAAAGTAGATCAAGCAAAAAAGGAAAGAAAAGGGTCCCTGGGTACCTTGAGGGTCCAGACGCTGGCGACTCAGCTGAGGTCTGTCGGATGTGACAGAGGCAACGTTAGTTCCTTATGAGATTGTCCCAGGAATTCCAAAGTCGGTGTTAGCTACGGGTGTTGAGTTAGTGCTTCAAAGGTCACCAATCGATATTTCTAGTTGCTTCACCTGGTAGTGGTAATAGGGGTAATGGGGAGTGGTAATGGTATCAGAAACTGAAGAACAGAATAAAAAGGACAACACAGGGTAGAACAAGGGGATCCAAAAGAAAGAAAAGGGGGAAATCCGAGTTGTGCGGTATGCACAGAAGACTAGCCAGTAGCCTGTTCAGCATCAAACGCTGAGGAGCAACTGGTCAGGGTGGGGGGTATAGTTCAGTAAGTGTGAGTAGTGTCGCAAACCATTCCGGACGGGTAGTCGTTGGAAGTGTCCCGGGCTCAGTTATCAGCGGCGGTTATTTTTGCGGGATCCGCGGCCTGCGCCAAAGGAGAAGGGATTCGGGGCCCCTGTAGTATCTCTCATATCCGGTGGGGGATCAAGAAGGATTCCCCAGTCACGTAGCAATTTCAATCCTCCCTCCAGGGTGGAGATGGTATGGGGTATGGGGTATGCCATTATAGGTGGCTAGTATAGTGGCCGGGTGCCGCCATTTGTACTGGATTTTGTGGTTATACATGGCCTTAGTGATAGATCGAAGTTGCCTGCGCATCTGTAGCGTGTATTGCGACAAATCTGCGTAAAGTTGAATATCGGAGTAGGGGGCAGGCAGGGGGGACAATTCTCTCGCTTTCAGGAGAATTTGTTCTTTGGCTTGGAAGAAGTGCACTCTGAGGAGGACGTCTCTGGGGACATCCGCCTCAAGATGGCGTGGTTTAGGCAGTCTATGTATGCGGTCAATCGTTAGCTCTATGGGGGACAGTTCTGGGAGCAAGCTAGAGAAGAGGGTGCTAGCAAAATTATGTAGTTCTGTAGGTTGTACAGATTCCGGAATGCCGCGTATCTTAACATTATTACGCCTAGAGCGGTCCTCAAGGTCCGCGATTTTAGATTTCATCCACAGAGAGTCGTCTCTTTGATCATGATAGGCATCAACCAGGTCATTGACCGTTTTCGTGCACTCCTCCATTCTGGTCTCAATGAAAGTCACCCTATTATCCATGTGCTTCATTTCAAGTGAAAATTTGTTGATTAAAGAGGAAAGATTCGACATGAGGGATGATTGGAGGGATACTAACATATCCTTCATGGTGGTATCTAGTACCGGTTGCCGCAGGGTAGGAAATTGAGCTATGGATGATTGCAAGGAAGAAATTGCTGTGTCATTGTGCAGGCCTGTACTCACAGTTTCTGTGGCCTGTCCTGAGACATCCATCTTCATCCTTGTTTTCGCTAGACTCTGGGTAGCTGGGGTCGCTGGAGAGTAGTCTGGCGGTTCTCCAGAAGCCATCCTGTGTCTGATTTCCTGCGGATGGCCTGTAGTGAGCTCAGAGAAGGACAGGGAATGGCGTGCTGTCCCTCCGGCGGCGCCATCTTGCCCGCTGTGTCTGGCTGAGTAAGGCTCGTAGGCAAAAGATTGTAGTCGCCGTGGGCCCGTATCCTGGCTTCGTTTTCGGGACATTCCGATCGCGGAGGTAGCGGGTGACAGCGGGAGGTCGATCGGTGCAGCGGATGGCGTTGTGGGAGCCCGGTAAGTCGCTTTTCGTCCGGATGATGTGCGGAGCTCTCAGATCAAGCTGCCATTTTCGGCTGCGCGCAAGCCACGCCCCTTTAAATGTTTCTTGATTGCAATTGTTCTCTGTCTAATGGTGTACCGTCAAATTACATGTTTGTATTGACTTTTACAGTTCAAGCCTATAAATATTTGTATTTCTTTGAAAATATAATAAAAAAATGAATTATTCCTTTAAATATTGTTCCTGGGGGGTGTCCTTAGTATGCCTGTGAAGTAGCACATTTTTCTCATGTTTAGAATAATACCACAGCAAAATGACATTTCTAAAGGAAAAAAAGTAATTCAAAACTGCTCGCGGCTGTAATCAATTGTCAAATCCCAATATAGAAAAAAATCAATGAATAAACAGCACAGGTCCCCCCCTTTGGGTCTGGTATGAATATTAAGGGGAACTCTGCACCATTTTTTTTTTTTAAAGGTGAGGATCCCCCAAAATCCACACCAGGCCCTTCAGGTCTGGAATTGCATATTTAAAAAAATGGCGTAGGGGCCCCCCAAAATCCATACCAGACCCTTGCAACCTGGCAGGCCGCAGGAAAAGGGGGGGGTGATCGAGTCGCTCCTGAACCCTACCAGGCCACATGCCCTCAACATGGGGAGGATGCTTTGGGGTCCCCATGTTGATGGGGACAAGGGCCTCATCCCCACAACCCTTGCCCATTGGTTGTGGGGGTCTGCGGGTGGGGGCTTACCTGAATCTTAAAGCACCTTTAATCACTTGCCGACCCCCTCATGCCTATATACCTCGGCAGAAGGCCTCAAACAGGCAGACTAATGTACCTGTACTTTGCCCTTTAAGAGGCTGCCTGCGAACGCGCGCCTGCATCAAGCTCTGTGAGTCGGGTCACAGTTCCCGCAGACTCGATGTCTGCGGAGATACCCGTGATTGTCTCACGGAGAGGAAGAAAGGGGAAATGCTAATGTAGACAAGCATCTCCCCGTTCTGCCTAGTGACAGTGTCACTGATCTCTGCTCCCTGTGATCGGGAGCAGAGATCAGTGACATGCCACACGTACCCACGCCCCCCCACAGTTAGAATCACTCCCCAGGACATGCTTAACCCCTACACTGCCCCCTAGTGGTTAACCCCTTCACTGCCAGTGTTGTTTACACAGGAATCAGTGCATTTGTATAGCACTGATTGCTGTATAAATGGCAATGTTCCCAAAAATGTGTCAAAAATGTCCAATGTGTCCGCCATAATGTCGAAGTCATGATAAAAATCGCTGATCAATGCCATTACTAGTAAAAAAAAAAATTATTAATAAAAATGCCATAAAACTATTCCTTATTTTGTAAACGCTATAACTTTTGCGCAAACCAATCAATAAACGCTTATTGCAATTTTCTTTTACCAAAAATATGTAGAAGAATATGTAGCAGCCTAAACTGAGGAAAAAAAATGTTTTTATATATTTTTGGGGGATATTTATTATAGCAAAATGTAAAAAAATAATGAATTTTTTTCAAAATTGTCGCTCTTTTTTGTTTTGTTTTGTTTCATGTACGTATCCCATAGATGGTGTTCTGTGGCTTTTGAATTTGCCACGAACACTGCATAATGTTCGGTGTTCAGCGAACAGACGAACACTCGATGTTCGAGTCGAACTTGCGCTCAACTCGAACATCGGGCTCATCCCTATTAGCTAGTAATCTATTGCAAGTGATGATTTGACAATAAAGTTCAACTCTGATCAAAGTTTTTTGTTTTTTTTATAATATTTATTTTATAATTTTCAGCACGACAAATTAAAAAATGTATGCACTCATCAAATACCACCACCCTAAATCCATTGTATAATGCAAAAATGTCATACATTATTGTTAATTTATCAAATTAAATAACGAAGACCAGGATAAACCTCAAACAAATGACTGGATGGTGGGCCAGCATGTGTGGGTAAAATGTGGACATTTTTTTGTTCCACACCTCTCCCCTCAGTGTTGGCGCTGCTTAGACGGAGAGGGATGATTCTTACATATTTGGTGGTCCTGCCCCAAATTGCAACCGTTTTGGAAAGAAGTCCACAGGGTGATTAAACAGGTTACTACCTTTGACTTGGCCTTCCGACCTTCGCAATTTCTATTAGGCTTGCCCTCCATTCCCAAAAAACAATACTTTCGCTCATTATCAATGCACATGATAAATGCAGCCAAATTATGCGTACCGACCAAATGGCGCAATTCCGATCCACCCACGATTGTAGATTGGCTGGCGAGAGTCCGCAAAACAGCGGAAATGGAAGACTTGATTCATCAAGCTCATGACCAACCAGAAAAATTCACTACTACCTGGGCTTGTTGGTTCCACTTCCTTTCTACCCCTGAATATAAATCTCTCACACATCATACTGGGTAGAGGGTGCGGATTCGACGGACAGACTTCCTATCTCTTTCTTATATTTCCCTTCCTTTATCCTTTCCCCTTATATGTCTATTACTGCTCCCTCCTATGATAGATCCCTGGCCTTAGAATTCCGGGGAGCCTCACTACTCCCAGAAGAGAGATCTAGGTTCCCTTTTCACAATAGAACTTGCTTCTGAAGAGATTTTCTCTATATTTACAGACGACAGTCTCTTTGTTCTACCCCACCTATTCGGCTAAAAGATAAACTGCGGGTATCGCTCACGGTGGTCTCAGGCAGATGATACACTTTTGTACCTCAAGGTTCACATTCTTGAGTTTCACAGGTTGTTAGATCTTGTTATGATGTTTAGCCCTTCTAACGTAGCTTGGGCTGTTCTTTTTCATATTCAGATTCGATTTCGCTTCCTTTGACATATGTTTAGGTTAACAAGCCTTAATAAAACTAACTGGAATCTATGGTGGGTGGTTGGGTCTGCCTCCGCACGGACACAGTCCAGCTCCCTTTCGGGGTGTCCGGATGGAGTCACCCCCTCCCCCCCACCCACTTGATGAGCGACATATTGGTATGGATCACCTTTGGTATATGACCTATTCTGTACCAAGATGTTTAGTGAATTCTTGGACTTAGAATAAATGACACACTGTAGCCACGTCGTGTTTTCAAAAGTTGTATTGTCATACTTTGTCAAAACTGTTTCTGTCACTTTGGCTATCAGATGTATTTTTCTGCATACTTCAATAAAAATTTATTGCAAAAAATAAAATAAAAAATGTGGACATTTTTATTATAATATGTGACTGGGAACCAAAAAAAACGGAAATAAAAAAGGTAAAGTAGCCTACTCACTAAGATATGCTATGTGAATTTGCTAAGCTCAAAGGCATATTAAAAAAAACTTTTATGCAATGCGGTCATATAAAAAAGGTTAGCATAATTCTTATTATTATTATTATTCAGGATTTATATAGCGCCAACAGTTTGCGCAGCACTTTACAATATGAGGGCAGACAGTACACTTACAATACAAATCAATACAGGAGGGATCAGAGGGCCCTGCTCGTTAGAGCTTACAATCTAGAAGGGAGGGTCAAGTTGAAACAAAAGGTAATTACTGTGGGGGGTGAGCTGATGGAGAAAATGAAAATACAGTTAGGTGTGGGTGGGGTAGGCTTCTCTGAAGAGAAGTGTTTTCAGGGATCGTCTAAAAGCTAATAAAGTAGGAGATAAGCGGACAGATTTGGGTAGGGCATTCCATAGGATTGGGGAGGCTTTGGAAAAGTCCTGGAGGCGAGTATGGGAGGAGGTGATGAGGGAGCTAGAGAGCAGGAGGTCTTGAGAAGAACGAAGAGGACGAGTAGGTTGGTATTTAGAGACTAAGCTAGTGATGTAGCTGGGGGCAGAGTTGTGGATGGCTTTGTATGTAATTGTTAGTATTTTGAATTTAATTCTTTGGCTGAGTGAAAGCCAGTGGAGGGATTGACAGAGAGGAGTAGCAGACACCGAGCGGTTGGTAAGGTGGATGAGTCTGGCAGCGGCATTCATAATGGATTGAAGAGGTGATAGACTATGTAGAGGTAAGCCAATGAGAAGGGAGTTGCAGTAGTCGAGGCGAGAGATGACCAGCGAGTGAATTAAGAGCTTTGTTGTCTCATTGGTTAGAAAGGGGCGTATTTTGGAGATGTTGCGGAGGTTGAGGCGGCAGGATTTGGACAGTGATTGGATGTGTTGCTTGAAGGAGAGTTCAGAGTCCAGGACTACACCTAGAACCTTGGCATGAGGGGATGGGCTTATGGTTGTGCCATCAATTTTGACAGTGAGATCAGGGGAAGGGGCATATGGGGGAGGAAAAATTATAAGTTCGGTTTTGGATAGATTGATTTTGAGGAAGTGGTGTGACATCCAGACTGATATATCTGATAGTAAATTAGTGATACGTGAGGAGACAGAGGGAGTGAGCTGAGGGGTAGAGAAATAGATTTGGGTGTCGTCAGCATAGAGGTGGTATTGGAAGCCGTGGGAGACTATCAGTGGACCCAGGGAGGAGGTATAGATTGAAAATAGGAGTGGTCCAAGAACAGAACCTTGGGGGACCCCAACAGAGAAAGGAAGAGGAGAGGAGGAAGTAGAGTTGTAAGAAACGCTAAAGGTGCGGTTGGATAAGTAGGAAGAGAACCATCGTAGAGTACAGTCACGGAGACCAAAGGTGTGGAGTTTTTTGAGAAGGAGGGGGTGGTCAACCGTATCAAAGGCAGCAGAGAGGTCCAGGAGGAGGAGTACAGAATAATGTCGATTGGTTTTGGCCGTTAGTAGATCGTTTGTTAGTTTTAGGAGAGCAGTTTCTGTGGAGTGTTGAGGACGAAATCCAGACTGAAGGGGATCAAGAAGGCTATTATCAGCGAGGTGGACGCTCAGTCGGTTGTAGACCAGACGTTCGAGTAGTTTGGATAAAAAGGGGAGCAAGGAGATGGGGCGTAGGTTGTTTGGATTGGATGGGTCCAGTGAGGGTTTTTTAAGTATGGGTTTGACAAGTGCATGTTTTAGAGAGTTGGGGAAGATGCCAGAAGAGATGGAGAGATTGAAGATGTGAGTTAGAGAGTGTAGCATAGAGTCAGAGGGGGAACGCAGCATTTGCGAGGGAACAGGATCCAGAGGGCAGGTGGTAAGGTGGACATTACCAAATAGTTTAGCAACTTCGTCTATAGTGGTGGGGTTGAAAGAGGGAAGTAACGATTGTGCCTGTGGGCATGATGTGTAAAGCGTGGAGGGTATCAGAACAGTAGAAATCTCCACACGAATTGTATCAATCTTCTGTTTGAAGTGATTAGCAATCTCCTGGGCAGTGAGTGAGTTGGCGGGTGGAGGCGGTGGAGGACGAAGTAGAGAGTTGAAAGTAGAGAAGAGTTGACGGGGACGGGATGATAGGTTGCTGATGAGAGTGATAAAATAGTTCTGCTTGGCAGAGAGGAGGCTAGAATTGTAATTTTGGAGGGCAGATTTATATTGGTTGAAATCTCTCTGAGACTTGGTCTTGCGCCACAGGCGCTCATGAGCACGACTAAGTTTTTTCAAACTTCTAGTGGCATCTGTTTGCCAAGGTTGAAGGGGTTGGGGCTTGATTCTGTGTGTAGTGAGGGGGGCCAGTGAGTCCAGAGAGGGCAGAAGTGAAGTGTTGTAGACAGAAGTGGCTAGGTTGGTGCAGGATAGGGGTGAGATTTTGTCGTAGAGGTTGTCAATAGCAGAGTAGAGAAGAGAAGGCTTGAGATGACGTAGGTTTCTGCGGGTAACTTTGATGCGGTTGGAGGGAGAGGAGGTGAAGGAGAGGGAGAGAGTGAAACTAATAAAGTGGTGATCAGAGAGAGGGAATGGATAGTTAGAGAGGTTGCATGGAGAGCAAAGGTGAGAGAAAACGAGGTCAAGGATATTGCCTTCGGAGTGAGTAGGATCATGTATCCACTGTTTCAGGTCAAAGGAGGAGGTTAGGCTGAGAAGTTTGGAAGGAGCAGAGGTGTTAGTATTAATAGGGATGTTGAAGTCCCCGAGAATGATTGTGGGGATTTCAGAAGAAAGAAAGTAGGGTAGCCAGGCAGAGAAGTCATCAAGAAATGTTGATACTGGTCCAGGGGGCCTGTAGATCATGGCTATTCTTAAAGAAATTGGAGTGAAGAGACGAATGCAGTGTGCTTCGAAAGAGGAGAGTGACAGAGAGGGAGGTGGCTGAAGTACCTGGAAGGTGCTATGTGGGGCTAGAAGGATTCCAACACCTCCTCCCTTATGTCCATTGGATCTAGGGGAGTGAGTCCAAAGAAGACCTCCATGGGATAGGGCCGCAGAAGATGCAGTGTCTGATTCGTGGAGCCAAGTTTCGGTGATGGCGAGTAGGTTAAATGAGTTGGCGATAAAGATGTCATGTAGAGAGGTGAGTTTGTTGCAGACAGAGCGGGAGTTCCAAAGGGCACAAGAGAAAGGGAGTCTGGTCTTGGGAAGAATAGAAATGGGAACTAAATTGTGTTGATTGCGGCTGCTGCCAGATGGTGCAGGGTGATGGGTACAGTTTAATGATGGAGGTCCAGGGTTTGGGGATATATCTCCAGAGGTTAGGAGAAGCAGGAGGGTGAGGGAGGCAATATGGGAGTGAGATTTATGTGAAGGGACGTGCCCCAGGGTCTTGGAGATTTTTAGTGTGTGTGGATTTAGAATTAGCAGGAGTTGGTGGGTGCAGTAATAAGGAGAGGACAGAAGTGAGGGTGATATATATATGCTGTGGGGGGGAGAAGTGGGGTGGAGTTGAGATAATTTTAGTATAGAGGACAGAGCTGTCAGAAGGAGTGGTAGAGAATGCATGTTATAAGGAGAAAGTGCTAAAGGGTTAAACGAGGTTACCTGCTGTCTTTGCGGTGTTTTTCAAAGTATTTTCGTGTGTACCTTCGCTTTGTGCATTCGCTGAAGTGCAGAGTCAGAAGTGCTTCCACTTATTGAAATCCCCCCCACTTGGAGAAAGACCCCCAGTTGCAAGTGTGCCCCCAGAAATAGCTTCCACCAAAGTGAAGCTTAGCTTTATACTGATAGGGGTGGGGTGTGGGTGCATTTCAATTATCAATCAGGGGGTAATAAAGCTTGGATGGTTAACAGGGCTAAATTCTAACTTCAGAAACAGGCTAGCAAGAGGGCACTAAAGTTAGATTTTTTATTAACTAAATCTGTTTTCCATGCACCAGCATATGGCAGATATGCTAGCCCCTCGAACTCCTAAGCATGCGTATAAAGATCTAAGCATGTATAGCACAATAACCCCACATGTAGGGTTCGCTAATGATTTTTAGCAATTAAAAGTTTTACAGCCTCCTTTAATAGCTTTGAAAAATGCATATAAAGTAAAATTAATATGGTTGTTATAAGTGGTATATTTTGAGTTTTACATCATTAAAATGTATGTCAGGGCAAGAAAAAAAGCAGTACACATTTGTAATACATACCCATTTCACTGCGTTTATTTTTTAAAGTGGTCCTTCATCCTAGTGTACTTGCAATAGTGCCTGGCCTTCAACTCCTCCCTCTCTTACAATTGGATATAAATTTGGTTATTTCTTTTTTCATGACTGTCTGTTTGTGCTGCAAAGAAGCACTTCCCTTAGGTGAGAATGTCCCTTGCGTTTCACTTGTGCAGATGTGCCATGGAGCTCAAAGTCCCGAATGATCTACACATGCGCAAGTTTCTCCAAACATCTTCACACATGTGGGATCCCCTGAATATTTGCAAAGGGTATTTTAATGGAAATCCTAACATAACATCTGTGCACAATTCTCTTGGACGTGCATAGATGTGCAGAAGGACCGAGCCAGGAGCCAAAAGCTGGGCAAAGCCCTTTGGCACATCTGTACATATGACATAATGGTGGCACCAGGGGGAAAACAGTAGCTCCTTTTAAAACACTCTACAAGTACAGAAAAATACCCTTTGATCTGCTAGAAATGCACTCATCTCCTGCTGGGGTCTAACAACATATATAGCATTTTGTGGAGTGAGTGTGGGCAGCCCTGCCCGGTTTTCTCTTGTCATTCAGACTAGGGTTGAGCGGACACCTGGATGTTCGGCCAAACTTCAATGGGTTGGGCTGAAATTCGCAAAAAAGTTTGAGCTCGGGACCCGAACTTGACCCGAACTTGAACTCGAAACCGAACCCCATTGAAGTCAATGGGGACCCGAACTTTTGAGGACTAAAAAGGCTCTAAAAAAGTAATGGAAAGAGCTAGAGGGCTGCAAATGGCAGCAAACTGTTGTTAAGAGCATGGAAAGTGCTCTGCAAACACATGTGGATAGGGAAATAACCTAAAATAACATAAAATACAAAAAAATAAAAAATAATATGCTGAAGGCCCCCTTCTCTGAAGAAGAGGTACAGGAAGTCATTAAGAACCTCAAATCAGCTTCTGCTCCAGGCTTCCTAACCCCTATTACAAGACATTTACCACCACCCTGACTCCACATTTGACAACTTTTTTTAACGCAAAGACACAGGGAACCCCACTTGTAATACCGAAACTGGATAAAAATCTGGAAGAAGTCAGTAATTATAGACCCATCTCCCTCATCAATAGCGACTTAAAAATCCTTACCAAACTCCTTGCAAATTGTCTAGCTTCCTTCATTAACCGATATGTTCATAAGGATCAAGTGGGGTTCATGCCAGGCAGACAGGGCCCTGATCAGATCAGAAGAGCCATAGACATAGTCTCCATCCTCCAGACAAACTGGCCAGGAGGACCAAAACAATCAGGCATGCTTTTATCACTGGACCTTCAAAAGGCCTTTGATTCGGTCTCGTGGCCATACATCTTTACAATGCTTGAACGTTGGGGCTTTGGCAACAAGTTTATGGGCCTAAACCGAGCTCTTTATTCAAATCCTAAAGCCTGTATTAGGCTTCATGGCCACTACTCCAAACCAATACATATAGCCAAAGGCACCAGACAAGGCTGTCCTTTATCTCTGCTAATCTTTGCGATAGCAATTGAGACACTCGCCATCTCCATTCGCCATTCGAGACCCCAACATACAAGGCATTCAATGTGGCTCTCAGGTTCACAAATGTTGCCTGTTTGCAGACGACAAACACTGATGCCTAGTTACGGATTCCTATATTAGCGAAAAACACACATGGTCATTTCTGTCCCTCTCCTTACATTCACACCTAGGGGTCGGTGGTTAAGTTCCTCCTCTCGGGCACAGCTAGCTCCCATTGGGGGTGTCCAGGGAGGAGGTACACCTCCGACCATTAACAAGAATACCAACTCTTCACTCTAACACTACAATGTCTGTCTAAAATAATTTAGCATTTTATATCTCTGACATGTTACACTCGATTCATCTTGTTGCGCTGAATGTGACCTTTCTATGTTTTGACTGAATCGATATTCTGAATGTCACTTTCAAATGTATTATTCTTGTTGTGATACAAAATAAAATGTAAAAAAAAACAAAAAAATAATAATTTGACCTAGGATGACGAGGTCCACATGGAGTAAAAGGTTGAGATGGCGGTGGATGTGGTGGTGTAGGTGGAAGCGGCGGTGGAGGAGGATGAGGTAGTTAACACTGGTTTTTTTTTTTATTATTTTTTTTTTTAATTAGGGTACACCCCAAAAGAGTGAGAAAGATAAAAAATACAACAATGGCTGGGTAAGGCCGGTATACATGTCTATTCTGTACAAGGATCCATGCCTGGTTCATTTTAATGAACGTGAGCTTGTCCACATTGGCTCTGGACAGGCGGCTGCGCTTGTCTGTGATAACGCCCCTTGCTGTGCTAAATACACGTTCAGACGTTCAGATAATACACTGGCTTCAGGGCAGGCCTGCACCTCCAAGGCATAAAGGGCAAGCTCATGCCATGTGCCCAATTTCTAGACCCAGAAGTTGAAAGGGGCAGACCCATCATTCAGTACGTGTAGGCCTGTGCACACATACTGCTCCACCATGTTGGTGAAATGCTGCCTCCTGATAACACATTCCATATCAGCTGGGGGTGCTGGTTCTTGTGGCGTGCTGACAAAGCTTTTCCACATTTGGACATTTGTGTACCTGCCGTTTGTTGGTGCAGGAACCCACCCTCGGAGCCACTTGTGAATGACTGCCTTGAAAGCCTTTGAAATGATCCCTCTTCCTCCTCCTCCTGTGCCACATCCTCTTCCATCATCGCCCAAAGTGTTTTTCAAGGAGGCATAGAACTGGGATAGTAACACTGCGAACAGCGTCATCGGCACTGGCCATGTTGGTGGAGTACTCAAAACAACATAACAAGGCACACAGGTCTCGCATGGAGGCCCAGTTATTGGTGGTGAAGTGGGGATGTTCCGCAGAGCGACTCACGCGTGCATGCTGCAGCTGAGACTCCTCTATTGCCTGCTGCTGCTTGCACAGTCTGGCCAGCATGTGCAAGGTGGAGTACCACCTTGTGGGCACGTCATTTTTAAGGAACCTCTGGACCACCAAGTTCAGCAAATGCGCCAGGAAAGGGATGTGCGTCAAACCGGATAGGCCCAGAGCTGCTACAAGATTTCGCCCATTATCGCACACCACCAGGCCGGGCTTGAGGCTCACTGCCACCAACCACTCATCAGTTTGTTGTTCTATGTCCCTCCACAACTCCTGTGCGGTGTGGGGTTTATCCCCCAAACAAGAACGTTTTAAAACTACCATCTGTCATTTACTCCTGGCTGTGAGCCTCATATTTGTCAAATTTAGGATCTTGCCCTAAATGGGTGTTTTTTGAATAGCAAAATAGAAGAACAGTATCTAAAGGGTGTATCTCACACATACAGATATGAAGAAAAGGCTATTCAAAAAAAAATATTTTGCCCTAAATGATTTTTTTGGGAATAGCAGAATAGAAGAACAGTATCTAAAGTGTGTATCTCACATGTACAGATATGCAGGTAACACTGCAAAATATATTTTTTTGCCCTAAATGGGTGTTTTTAGATCTAAATGGTGTATCTCACATGTACAGATATGCAAAAAATGCTATTCAAACAAAAAATATTTTTGCCCTAAATTATTTTTTTTTTTAAAGCACAATACAAGAACAGTATCTAAAATGTGTACCTCACGTGTACAGATATGCAGAAAACACTATAAAATATTTCTTTTGGCCCTAAATGGGTGTTTTCAGAATAGCAGAATAGAGTAACAATATCTAAACGGTGTATCTCACACGTACAGATATGCAGAAAATGCTATTAAAAAAAAAAATGTTGCCCTAAATTATTATTTTTTTGAATAGCACTATAGAAGAACAGTATCTAAAGTGTGTACCTCACATGTACAGATATGCAGAAAATACTGTAAAATATTTCTTTTGGCCCTAAATGGGTGTTTTTAGAATAGCAGAATAGAGCAACAGTATCTAAACGGTGTATCTCACACGTACAGATATGCAGAAAATGCTATTAAAAAAAAACATTTTTGCCCTAAATTATTATTTTTTTGAATAGCACAATAGAAAAACAGTATCTAATGTGTGCATCTCACACGTACAGATATGCAGAAAACACTGTAAAACATTTTTTTTTGCCCTAAACAGGTGTTTTTAGAATAGCAGAATATAGCAACAGTATCTAAAGGGTGTATCTCACAGTAACATATGCAGTGCTGGTGCACTGAGCTTGCATAAAATGCCTGCCGACGCCAACCTAACTAACAAACGGATAAAAGATTATATTTTCTCTAGCACTGGGCTCAGGGCAGTGTAAAAAGAATGTGCACTGCACCCACACAACTAAATCAAGGTAGATCGTTGAGTAATTTGATTTCTGAAGCAGGACTCCTATCTAATTCTCTCCCTCAAAACAGCAACAGCAACCTTTCCCTACACTATCTATCTTTTCTCTGGCACTGGGCTCAGGGCAGTGTAAAAAGATTGTGCACTGCACCCACACAAGAAAATCAAGGTAGATCGCTGAGTAATTAGATTTCTGAAGCAGGACTCCTATCTAATTCTCTCCCTCAAAGCAGCAGCAGCAACCTTTCCCTACACTATCTAAAGCAGAGTAATGTGCTGTGCTGTGCTGTGCTGTGTGCCTCTAGCTTATATAGAGGCTGGGTCACATGCTGCACTGGACAATCACAGCCATGCCATTAGTAGGCATGGCTGTGATGGCTTCTAAGGGCACACGAGTTAAATGGATGTTAATTGGCTGCCCCGCAGCTGTTAAAAATGCCCCATTACAAATGAACATACACAGTGCGAACACTGAACCCGAACCCGAACATACAGTAAATTGTTCGGCTTCGGGTCTGGAAACCAAAAACCCAAAAGCCCGGTATGAACCCGAACTTTACAGTTCGGGTTTGCTCAACCCTAATTCAGACTCACCTACTCTCCAATCAAAAAAACTTAAAGCTAATCATTATGTAGTCCTTAAAAAGGTCTGGAAGTGCTAATTTCTCTTTTTTGAGGCAACAAAGGAAGTGTGCCTGGATGCAAGACAGCTCTGAATTTTTGACAGGGTCAACATGTATTTTTTTTTTTATTGAAAAGTAAAAATAACAAAATGCTTTAAATGGTATATTTCACAGACCAAAGAGGAACAAATTAGAGATGTTTAATGATAGGGTTTACACACACTTTAAGAATATTTACAAGCATGTCTTGTACTATTACTAGTTCAATAATGCTTTAATGGTTCAACAGTCAGTATATGTGGTATGACTATTTAGTTCCAGCACTTTAAACCTATATAAAACCCATTTAATCCCAGTTTTTTTTTTCAGGTTTTGGGCATTGTATAGATTTTCTTACAATTTCTGCTTTGTTTTGCAGTCAACCTGGCCAATCTTGATAGAGATAACAATTCATATATATATATATACTTAAAAGAGGGAGTTTATCCCTTATAGATCCTAAGGCACCTTTCACACTGGGGCGGTGCGGGCATCGTCGCTTAAGTGGAAAAAGGGTTAAAGCCACCCGCAAAGGGCCGCTGCAGCAGCGATTTGCCGGCGGTATAGTCATTGATTTCAATGGGCAGGAGCAGTTTAGGAGCGGTAAATACACCGCTCCTTCACCGCTCTAAAGATGCAGCTGGCATTACTTTTTTTTACCATTCTGCTAGCGCACTGCACCAGTGTGAAAGCCAGAGGGCTTTCACACTGGAGTGAAAGGGGGTGTTTTTTCAGGCTCTACACAGGTGCTATTTTTAGCACCTGAAAACCACCCCAGTGTGAAAGGGACCTTAGGCCAAATATAATATTATTACCCTTAGGTGAGAACAATATCCTTTATATGTTTTAAAATAAAAAAAACTACAGTTTATGTCTAGGTCTACATGTAGTCCTAAAGGACAAAGAGTTTTTAACCACTTTCAGACCGGACCATTTTGCTGGCTTAAGACCAGACCACTTTTTGCGATTCGGCACTGCATTGCTTTAACTGACAATTGCGCGGTCGTGCAACGTGGCTCCCAAACAAAATTGACGTCCTTTTTTTCCAAAAAATAGAGCTTTCTTTTAGTGGTATTTGATCACCCCTGCAGTTTTTATTTTTTGCGCTATAAACAAAAATAGAGCAACAATTTTGAAAAAAACACATTATTTTTTACTTTTTGTTATAATAAATATCCCCCAAAAATATATATAAAAACATTTTGTCCCTCAGTTTAGGCTGATACATATTCTTCTACATAATTTTGGTAAAAAAATTGCAATAAGCGATTATTGATTGGTTTGCGCAAAAGTTATAGCATTTACAAAATAGGGGATTGTTTTATGCCATTTTTATTAATATTTATTTTTTTACTAGTAATGGTGGCGATCAGCGATTTTTATTGTGACTGCGACATTATGGCAGACACATCAAACATATTTTGGGACCATTGTCATTTATACAGCAATCAGTGCTATACAAATGCATTGATTCCTGTGTAAATGACACTGGCAGTGAAGGGGTTTACCATGGGGTGGCAATGTAGGGGTTAAGTGTTCCTAGGGGTGTGTTACTAACTGTGGGGGGCTGGGCTTTGTGTTAGTGAACACTGATCTCTGCTCCAATCACATGGAGCAGAGATCAGCGTTACTTGTTGCTAGGCAGAACGGGGAGATGCTGTTTACAAAGGCATCTCCCCGTTCAGCCTCCCCGTGAGACGATCGTGGGTATCCCCGCGGCTATCGACTCCGTGGGACCCGCGACCGGCAGCGTGCATGCGATAGCAGGGCGGCATATAAAAATGGATGTACCTGTACGCCAATATGCATGCCCATGCCATTCTGCCGAAGTACATCGGCGTGCACCAGTTGGGAACTGGTTAATTGAATGACCTAGCAAGTTTCTCACCACAAAATCTTTGTGGACAACCTATCAAGGCATTTTTCCTCTTGTCATCCCCGCACATAAAAAGTAGTAGGGATTGTCACACTGGAGGATAAGCAACAATGTGGGGGAGATTCAGGGGCCACAGGTGGTGTCACAATGGCAACCCCCCCCCCCCCATGCTCCAGATGGTCCATGTGGCCTCCCTGTCACAATAAGTTTTAAGGAACCTGGACGGGAAGGTGGGGCGGCATTCACTGTTCTCCTTTCCCTCTTGCAGCAGCTGAAAGCTGGTTTCTCCTATCCCGCTTGTCGACATTCAACTGTCACAGGAGAAAAGGGGATCAGTTCCTGTAAATAGCACCCCTCCTGTCCAGGTTTCCCTTCCTTTTACTTTTGACTTCATCCATTGCCCTACTGTCACCATCCTCTGCCCTACCGATACCATCCACTGTTCTACTGACACTGTCCTCTGCCCTACTGACACCACCCACTGCTCTACTCACTGTCACCATCCAATGCCCTACTGACACCAACATCTGCCCTACTAACACATCTACTGTTCTACTGACATCATCAACTGCCATACCAACACCATCAACTGAATGACTGACACTGTCCACTGCTCTACTGACACCATCCATTGTCCTTTTGACGCTGTCCACACACCGTCTACTCCATTGCCTTACTGGCACTGTATACTTTTAAGGTAGGCTACGTTTATATTTTTACAGTGACATTTGGTATATAATATTTTTCTAAATTTTCCCTACTATTTAGTTAGGCCTTGCTAGTTAATTTCTTTTTAAAAAAAGGGTGCCAAACCACGGTGATCTTTGTCATGCTGTTCAGGTAGATCTCCAACTCTTAAAAGTTGGCTATCTCTGTTTTACACTGCGTCGCTAGGGAAAAGTGCTTGCCTCATCAACCTGCGTAGGTAATTCAGTAAACTCAGAGGGCCTGTCCTGAGTTTGACCTCTTTCACACGGATGGACCGTTCAGATCCACCTGTCAGTTTTTTAGGTGGACCTGAACGGATGCTCCATAGACCTCTATGGAGCGACGGATGTCAGTGGTGTCAGTGGTGACATGTCCACTGACATCTGACCCACTCTGAAAACCCTATTTTTCCACCCGTCCGTGGATCAGATTGAATGAAAAGAGACTCTATGGTCCATCTTCATCTGACCCCCGATAGAGGAGAGCGGCTCTCTGACAGGTCCGTCCCTTCACAGTGTGCAGAGATAGACCTGTCATCGGCCTGCTCAGCGGGGATCGACGGAGCGATCCCACACTGAGCAAAGCGGAACCCGTACACGGACATGTCCACAAGCCCTTTTATCTTCAGTGGTGCACTCTTTGCTCAAAACACCCGGTCAGCCTATTACAGCTCCCCACTTACCCACTCTGCTCAGCCCTACTCAACCGTGCATTTGCACACAAAGTGAGGGCAGGCAAGCCAAGCTCTGAGCTGCCGGGTAAAAGCGGTGGGTTTGTATGTGAATCTGGAATTCAGAGGGCACAAAGCCTAGGTTGGGCACTCTGAGTTTCTTCTTTTACATACAACCTCACCGGGAGTATCTTGGTGTGTGGTAAAAGCAGTGAGTGGGGGGGAGGGGGGGGGCGGGTTAGGTCAACTTTTGCATCAGGAGCCACAAGCTTCAAGCTATAACTCAGTTGTACCTCAGAGTACAATGCATAGCTGTGAATCAGGCTCATAGACAATAATGAGATATCTCTCATCCTACATTGATGATGTGACAAATGAGGTATAAATGAGGATGCATTCATTACTGAGTATCTGTAAATAACTTCTAGGACAATGTCTTCTTTATCCTTATGCTATAAAAAATAATAATAATTATGTGAGAATGTTTGAATTGCAAAAAATCATAAATGTACACTATTATACTCATTGTCATGAACTTGGTTTAGTGAGAGGATGACTGTTTTTTTGTTTGTTTTTTTGCGTCAGCAAGTGATGAAGGGTCTGGTAACAATGACTAAAATTAAGTGCTAGAGGAAGAGTTATTGACAGAACGTGTGTCATGTTTGCTGTGTTTCCAATGTCATTTAAAGGTTTCATCCTGCAGAAGAAAGATTGAAAGAAAAACTGTCCCAGGGGACAAACTTTTAAAGCAAAATAGAAAAAAAATGCAGAGAAATATAACCGACTAGCTTTGCATATCTGCATCCTTCCTAATAAATCAAGCATTACACACATAATCAATAACCAGTTAAGCTGCTACTTCTTATCAAATTGAGTTGTCAAATTCCATCCACTCAAAAATTGTAAAAAATGTAAGTTATATTGTATTAAAATCTCACAATGTAAAATTAGAGAAAAGAAACAAAATAGCAAAAACCTGTTTAGAATAAAAAAAAAACTTGTTTAGAATATTCACTTGTTCAAATTAGTCAAAAATTCACTAGAACAAAACACTGTTCCTTCAGATACGTATACTCTGGAAAAGTGATTATGCCTACCGTTCTTACATGTTACCGTACAGCTCAAAAGGAGATGACAAATCTAGAATATTATACACTGTGGAATAAAACTGTTACATTTGTTTTTTCAACAGGTATATCACCTCCTAAATCAGGATCATCACTTACTGAATCAAAGACATCACCTTTAAACGGGCTTGATCCCTCTTGGGGATTCAAGGCTGTGCGTTCTGAGACAGATTTATCAGCTCTTGAATCTGATACCTCACCTTGTAAATCATGTAAATATCACTAGCTCTGTGTGTTGAACAGCTGTACAGTAGATAAATGTAACAAATTACTTGCTAGAGTTGACACACCATTTAAACAATTATGTTAAGAAATAGCCCCAATGCATCACTCATCCTTTTAAACAGAAAGTGTCAAGTGCTTAGTGACAGTATAGTACTGTGCTCTAAGAACTCTGTATTCAAATCACTGTTGGAGCTTCTTCTATTGCTTTTAAGTAAAAAAAAAAAACAACAGAACTCTAAAGTCAAGACAAATGAATTCAATTAAGAAAATTACTTTACTCTAGATTCATTAAGAAAACTGACTATACCTCTTTAAAACTGTATGACAAAATAGTGCTGTTAATAATTGATATTTGCTTTATAATCTGCACGTGAAATCCACACCTTCTATAAATTACTATTTATTTTGCCTGGATTGACCCGAAGGTGCCTTTACAAAATAATATGATCTATTTATCAAATGATTATTGGTATTATTTGTCAATGTAATATTTGTAAGTAAATGATTATTATGTCAGATTAATCTGCTACTCTAATCTATGCACAGATACAAGATAACATAGATAAAGTTGGACAAAAAGATGTCAGACAATTAATATAGTACACGCTGTCATACTATGTTCATATTATCAATTATTCTTATTTTTGTGACTACTTTGTTTGCCTCTCTGTAATCTGAATAATCATTTTGGGCATAGATATTTAGACTTCACTATAGGTACATGTGAATTCTTGAGTAGTATGCTTGGCCACCCAAGCACTGTATGGGCAGTAGAAATTTTATGAAATGATGAGACCCCACACTATATACTATTTGTAGTATTTTCTTATTTTAACTCTGTAAAGTCTGGTGTAGCTGTGTACAAATCCCTATTGTGATATAACCTAGCTATAAGATTAACAATCCTACTGTTGTAGTATACAAACTAATTTTACTCTCATGTAACACTCACTTACTCTCTCTAGGTTCCATGTAAACATCTTTATTTTCAGAAACAAAAGAATGATTTGTCTTACAGAATCGTGTGAGAAAAATGTGGTTTTAGAACAAAGCTTTGATTCTGTAGAGTGTTCCTATTGAATTGTAATTGCAACAGACTTGCAAAAAAAATCTGTGTTCTGTGTCCACCAGGGTTCTTGTCTCTAAGGAAGGCTGAGGATTCAAAGTGCAGGGAGATGTTCCACCTGAGTAACCCGTTTTTGCAGGAGAGCTGTCAGGATGATATAAGCAATCTATTGCACTTTATTTTGTATATAAAACAATATTTTATTTTATTTTTTTATTGATTTTGCTTTGTTTATCAATTGCAATAACAATAAAAAAAATGCAATTATAAACAAACCTCCCTTGTCTCTTTATTCAACAGTAGAAGACAAAAGACTTGGCAATGCCATGGAAAATACCAGCATGTAATTGAGTTTTCATACCAGCATACAAAACTAAGTAATCGTTGACCTGGTTCCCCAGGAGAAAGCATATGGATGGGTGTTACCCAGGAGTCCCATATCTTTTTGAATATTTGTGGCTTATCTATGTGAAAGAAAGGTCTATCTTATGTTAATAAGGTGACCATTTTAAAATAAAAAAGAGGGTTTAAGAAACAATTTTTAGTATTTTTAGGAAGCTATATTCTCATAAGGTAGTTTTTAGAGTAGCATATGTTGGGAAATAACAGTACACTTGAGATTAGGGAAGCCCATAGATTAGTCTTTTTTTTTTCATTCAACCAGTGAGATGAATGAAAAAAACTGATCTGATTTCTCATCCACACAAGGTGGATGGGGAATCCTCCCCAATGAGTCATTGTACATTGTATTCTGATAACAGGGAAACATCCCAGCTGTCAAAATACACTGATCAGTGGTGTGGACTACAGCCTGTGCTGCTGATTGGGTGGAAAAACTCTGACAGAGCAGGTGTAGAGAAATCGATTGATTGACTGTACGGCCAATGTGCCCATACATGTGGACAGTTTCTACTTAACTGGTCAATTTTTAATCCATGTGTAGCCATCTTAATTAGTTGAATGCCAGACAGAATTCCTTAACATAGCTGCATGTTTATGAACAATGGAAAGAATTATACTTCACCACACCCATGGAGACATGGAGAAAAAATGGTGTAAACTCAAATTATGGAATATACCATCTGTAGCAAGAGACATTACTAAAAGCTGTATACTATGTGGTTACCAATTTGACTGCACCCAGTTGTTAAAGTAATTTTTCAACTGCAATTGGACTTAAGGAAACATTCTGTAAAATGAACTGAATTTAAAATATGTTAGAATTGATAAACTTTTACTTTCATATAAACCAAAATATGCCTCCTGGATTACAGATTACAAATGGCTTTGCATTAGGGATGACGAAGATCATAAAACATTAGGGATGATGAAGTGTCAGGACTGGGTTCAGCCTTTCCTTCCCTGAGCTGGCGGCTCAGCTGTTGGCTAATTGCCAGCTCCTTTCTCACCACAGGTACTCAGCTGTTGATGATATCCTACTCATCAGTCCTGCCTACTTAAGCCATCCAGCCCAGAAGATCTCTGTCTTCACCTTAGTCAACATCACAGAGACGCTCTTCTGCATTCCTGTTAAAAGACTTGCTTGGCTGACATCCCTTCTGGCTCCAGATCCTGCTTGCTGTTTTACTACGCTCATCTCCGGCTCCCTAACATTTGGCTTGTCTGACTATCTGTTCCTGTTCCTGAAGTCTGGCTATGTTTTGACTACATTTTTTTCTATTTATTTTTATTATTAAATAAGTGTGATTTAACTGTACTTCTGTCTCGGTCTGATTTTATGGTTTCTGACATGAAGATCATAAATTAGCTAAATAGCTAACATTTCCCTCCCTGTCCCCCTCGAATTATCATTTAGAAATTCTGTAATTATTCCTACAGAACAGACAGTGCACAGTCCACACGTGGCTTATGTGCTGCTTAACTGCAGAAAAGGAACATTACTTTTTTTGGAGCAGAACTTTTTATAGTGGCATTTCACGTGCCACTTCCTCCTTGTGGAATGCACTTCCTCCTTGTGGAAGCTCCCATGATGACTGGAGTGGCGGCGACTAGCTACTAAGCTTTGGCAAATGATTCCGGGATGCCAGCTTGGACACCTAGCATTATGCGTGTGATTATTTATCTTTTAATGAAGATTTTAATAAAACAGTATTATGCTATGATGTTTTCTCCTGTTTGATTCCTCTGCTGTATGGCCGTATCTTGCATAGATTGACCTTGGCAAATTGCCAGACACAGCAGGGCTGTGATCCAGTGATTTTTGACCTACCTCAGTGTAAGCTCAGGTGGTCAACACCATCTGGTGAGTTCGGTCCAAGAAGGGCACAGGGCACCAATCAAAGTGTGAAATAAGATTTATGTTGGAGTGGCATGGATTATTGCACTGTATTTATTTCAAATGATTTACAGAACTTTGGCACATTTATTGCAGTTTATATGAAATTGTATAGCACTGTGTATGATTTTGTGATTTATATATTACATGTTATAAGTGGTAAAGATTGGGGCAGTGCAGCTGTTATCTACCAACATATTCCAATGTCAGTTCATCATATAGATGTGCACCAAGTGCTGTGACAATCATTTCATAACTTTATGGTAAAGTATTAGTGCTGCACAATGAAAATCTTTTGTTTCAAGGGTGCATGCGTGGAGCTCATGAAGACGGACATATCCGGCTAGAGCCCTAAAGCGATATTGTAAACCGTGCTACAAGACAGCCAAGCCCCGCTGCACTCTCCTACTGCCTTAGTCACTCTCAGTGACTACCCGGGCAGCCACATCATGGTCATGGGTGGCTACAAGACCAAGCTAAAAAGGAAGAATATCCGTGAGGTGCTGGCCACCTCCAAGATGGCGCAGCTGGCCCCTCCTCGTACAGACACACAGCACTCTGACAAGCAGAGGCAGCCGCAGCATCCACATGAGGGTGAATGAGACACAGAACTCCTGGCCTCACCTATGTCCTCCCAACCTAATCTGTCACAATGCAACCTCCTGCAAAAGTTTGGATGCATTGGACATTAAAGCAAACCTCTGATCAAATTAATGAAGGTCATTCTAAGGAAATCAGGGAGCTGGACCAGCGCACCTCTGACCTGGAGCAAAGGGTCGCTGAGCTCAAGGCTTACCTTAGCAACCACACAGATGAGCTTGAAGAGTTCCAGGAAGAAAACTAAACTCTGCAGGCACAATTGGAAGACTACAAAAATAGGACCAGGGACTTCAATATCAGGATCAGGGGATCCTTGAAACTGCGTTGATCTTCGATCTACCATCACAGCCTTATTCCAGGAACTTTCCCTGTCCATTCCAATTGAAAGTCTCAAGATGGTCCACATTCACAGAGCCCTGACTTTGCGAAAGCCGGAAGACCCACCACAAGATATAATCGCCAAATTTCATTGTTATTGCACTAAGGAACAGCTTATTCAAACAGCACATCAACAAGAGTCCTTCAAGTTTCAGGGCCATGATTACCAGCTCTTCGCTGACCTCTCTCTTTGTTTAGAGGATAATGATATGTATGGATCACTAGGTGCACAGCTCAGGATTTTAACGGAACAAGTGGAGATGGGCTAGGGAGGAAAAGTTCATCAATATTCCTGGGGAGCGGTAGTGACCATATGCTCCAGTGGCCAGACCTATAGATATGTCTGGATTAGCATCACCAGGCAGCCAGCTGTCAGAGTAGAAGATTGCTCTGTGTGCAGTGAGAGAAGGATAGATAAAAGGCACCAATGTGGGTGTAGCATAAAGTTAAAATCTGAAAGTTTTTAATAAAAATAAGTTTAACTCACATTGAGTAGTGTAAAACAGCCACATAAGGGGGTTGAGGTTCAGATGCCTGAACGTGAGCACTGACTGATACACGCCCCCTTGAACGCCCACCCACTCAGGATTCCTCTTATCCCAGAGCATCGCACGCCACTGGAGTAACCAGGATTGATGACCACTTTATGCCCAGCTGTGTGAAAGGGACTGCCATGACCTTAGCCTCTTTATGTGCCTGTTTTACACTACTCAATGTGAGTTGAACTTATTTTTATTAAAAACATTCAGATTTTAACTTTATGCTACATCCACATTAGCGCCGCTATCTATTTCTTCTCTCTTTGTTTGTTTGCAGATGACATACTCCTGTTTCTTACCTCCCAACTGACCTCCTCTCCTAACCTCCACTCCATACTAGATCAGTTTGAAGATATCTCAGGATTAGTGGTGAACCCGCAAAAGTCAAAAGTTTTTAATATCTCCTTGCCCCATCTTCATTGACTCAACTTAAACAGGCTCTCCCATATTTGTGGTCCCCTCATTGTATCTCCTACCTAGGCATCAAATTGACTGCAGACCCTTCAGCACTCTTCTCAAAAAATTATCCCCCCATGCTTGCGCATCTCACCAGACTCATGTCAACCTGGTCCACGTCAGCCTTAGCATGGTTAGGGCGTATTACATTAATTAAAAGGGATATTCTCCCAAAAAATCCTATACCTTTTCAAAGTCCTGCCTTTCCCTGTCCCCTCACACCTTCATAGAGCCCTTACCTATATGAAGCAAAATCAGACCCCGGATATCCAAAGCAACTCTGTACCTGCGTAAACTTCAGGGAGGGCTAAGATTGCCTCAATTTGCTAAGTATTATCAAGCAACCCAATTGGCCCAACTCACGAAATACCATGCTCTGCGCGAAGTGCTCCTATGAATGGCCCTGGAATCAGTCGACTGTGACCTGCTTTCGGTGGCCAACTTACTCTGGCTTCACCCAAATGACCATAAACCTGTGACAAACCCAGTTACATGCCATTGCCTACAGATATGATGGAACACTGGGAAATGCAAATATAAACTGCAATCTCCTCATAACCACCTTCTGTCCTACCTACGTAACCCTGTCTTTTACCCTGCTTGGTCTTCATCCTCCTCCTTCCATAAGTTGTCTAGTGCTGGCCTCATTTAGAACCGCTCATTCACTACTCCCGCTGCCTTTAAGATTTTCAGTGTTATGCGAGTCACATTGTCTTGCCAGTTATGAAATACTCAGCTTCCTCCTGCACAAACACTTTTTTACACAATGCTTGCGTACAGACTCATCTCTTCCTGACATGACTTCTCTTGAACATATCTGTAAAAAATACCCTCACACACGGGGTCTGATTTCCCTTCTTTATATGCGCTTACTAAACCCCTCACTCATACCTCTCTACACTATGTCATAAAATGGGAAACAGATTTGATCCTCCACCTAGAAGGACTGGTCAGATATATGGCTAGCAAACAAATCCACCTCCCAGAATGTGGCAGCCCCTAAAACTAACTATAAGGTTTTAATGCACTGGTATCTGGTCCCAGCTCGGATTTCTAAATACCTTCCAACTTACTCGCCAACATGCTTTAGGGGCTGCGTAGATAGAGGCAGCCATCTACATATCTGGTGGAGCTGTCTGATAGCTAAAGTGTTCTGGATTAAAATTTTCCAAATTATCTCTACCCTAGTTGTTGTAACTATTGAGTCAGATCCCACTATTGCCTTACTCAATGTAAACCTCCTGAAGTATCCCACCTTCAATTTAAATCGCTCCTGCAGGTTACGACCTCTGCAAAGTAAACGATCGCAAAGGCCTGGAAAACCCCCAGCATGCACACCCCTGCAGTTAATCAAGCCAATGACTATTTATTAAGGATCACGCCAAGATCGAAGCAATGATCCTGATAAAGTTTCCAAATGTGAATGCATCTGGCAACCGTGAGTGGACCATTTCCTTCCACCGGGTTTCGACAAGGCCTTCCTTCTTCCTTTACTCACTTCCACTTAAGTCTTAAGCGTCTCTAGGCACCAGACCCCATTCCCTTCCCCTTTTCTGCTCCCCCTCCCCCCCGGCATACCCTTCTCTTATTCCAATCCCTTCTTCCTTCATCTCTCCTCTTTATTATCCACAATTTTTCTTGACATCTCCTCCTCACCTCTTTTTTAGACAGATTAAATTATCCACAACTGAGAACTGTATGCCTGACAGTGCATCCCACCTACCACTGCTGTTTTTATGCTTCAATCACTGTCCCAGCGAGCCAACAGAACCCTTAAGATTTTTGTTCCTTACAAGCTACAATGTTTTTGGCATAGGATATAATTCACACCCTGTAATGCTACGCTCCTGTTTTATTGTCATTTGTCAAATTATATACTGATTCCTCTTGTCATTCCCTGTCATTGATATGGATATATTGGTTGTAACCCGTCTTACTGTTCGTAGGGCTGTTCTCCTTAATTTTGTTCCATTTATATGTTATGCCATCTGAACTGTGTATCATTCTAGTATCTTCAATAAAATACTTGAACAAGAAAATGTTTTGTTTCTGCTCCTATAACTCTCAGGCATTCAACCATTTCCAAGGTGTGCCTCATATAATCTTGCATATCCTGGCCTTTCATCAGCTTGGTTTGGTATAGCTTTCTGATTAAACACAGTTTATTGTTGAGATTAGCTCTTTCATGCGCCTTTTATAATCCTTCCCACATTTCTTTAGCAGTTTCACACTTAGTACATATATGTATAATTTGATCATCTTCTATGCAAAGATTGTGCTCAGAGTTTTTTGGTCTTTAACCACTCATCTGAAGAGTGTTCTGGCCTGACTTCATTAATACATTTCCAAGTACCTTCTCTTATTAGTAAGACTGGTAGCTCTGGTTTGCTAGATTTGCAAATTAAAGCTTTGTTGCAGCTGTGTTACCAGCCATTATATTTTATTCTGTTGGAGTCTTGTTTCTGTTGCCATATCTTGCACATATCTGCCATAGCTGGCTATGACTGAGCTATGACTGGGTTATCTACTGGTTGAAGAATGCATCTCTAGTAAATACTGATGTACAGTAGTTGCTGCTCAAAATACAATTCTGTATTCCACCATGAACATGTTTCCTTTTTGTGAAAATACTTTTCCCGGTATAGCCCTATATGTAAATAAACAAAGCTCTTATTTTAAGACCAAGTTTTCCTTAAATAAAATCAAGGAAAATCAATCAGAGCATGTTCTACAAGTGAGATGTCATATTTGGATGTTATGGAATGCAAATTTAGAATGAGTTCATATTCATTTGGAAGTTGGCTAAATAACTTAATCTCGTCTGAGAAATACAGTTGGTGAACCAATCTTACAACAAAGGAAGACAAATGTGTGTCTGGGACAGATAGAAATTCAGACAGGGAAGGGTTTGGTCATAGTTGGATAAAGAGGTGTTAGTCCGGTTTTCTTTCAAAAAAATCCTTACAAATGTAGCATATGCAGGACAACCCTCCTAGCCTTCGCCCACTAATTTCTAGAACATTCTACAACAATCTAGAACCAGGTGGAGGCACCAGGGAGCTGCCTGGATGAGTTATCCAGCCCGGAACTTTAATGAACACTGACCCAGGTTCCAGGCTTAGCGCTGAGCCAAACAATATTTTACCTACACTAGCATTAGTAGCACACGAGAGGGTGCTACACAAATATAAAGAAAGGGGGGTACATAGTGAGGTGTATATTGGTTCTGGTCTTACGAATTGGAAATTATTGTTAGTGCAATGTCATTGTGACTTTAATCAAGTTATGTTAGTGCAACTCACAATATTAGTATAACATGTGAATCACATAGATGTTATGCTATATTCTGAGCTTTCATAAAGCTGGTTCTGTATTGTCCATTAAATGTGAATATCTAACCAATATGTATGTTTTTTTCTCTGATACTTCATGAATGAACAAATTGTATATGGTGAAGAGATTATCTCGATGGATATCTTGATGTTATACTACTTGCTGTCTTGCAGTGGCTCTCAAATATCTAAATGTCTATACTTATGTTTATATGTTTCAATGTGGTAGGTAATGTTAAAAGAAAAGTTTGAACAAAAGCTGATTTATTTAAAAAAATTCAGCATCCTAATGTACTGCAAGAATACCTCATCCCCCCAACCCTTGCCCAGTGGTTGTGGGGGTCTGCGGGTGGGGGGGCTTATCAGAATCTGGATGCCCCCTTTAACAAGGGGACCCCCAGTTCCTGCCCCCCTGGGAGAAAAAGATGGAGAAGAAGAAGATGGAGGAAGAAGAAGAGCACCGAAGGAAGACCAGAAGAAAGAAATAAATAAAGGGCTTGTCATAAACTGTCTGTGTTTTTTAACCCTTTTGACACTTTTTTTGTGAAATGGTAGGGTTACATTTGTCCCCCATTACCAATTCACACAGGGGGGCAGGATCTGGGGGTCCCCTTGTTTAAGGGGGCTTCCAGATTCCAATAAGCCCCCCACCCACAGACCCCCGCAATCACCAGGCAAGGGTTGTGGGGTGAGGCCCTTCTCCCCATCAAAATGGGGACAAGGTGCTTTGAGGTGGGCCCCAAAGCACCCTCCCAATGTTGAGGGCATGTGGCCTGGTACAGTTCAAGAGGGGGGCGCTCTCTTGTCCCCCCTCTTTTCCTGTGGCCTCCCAGGTTGCGTACTCGGATAAGGGTCTGGTATGGATTTTGAGGGGGACCCCACGCCATTTAAAAAAAAATTGGCATGGAGTTCCCCTTAATATCCATACCAGACCCGAAGGGCCTGGTATGGAATTTAAGGGGGCCCCACGCATGGAAATTCCATGCCATTTTTATCAATGAACTGTTATGCGTATTGTCGGATCGACAATTCATTATAGCCGCGAGTAGTTTTAAATTACTTTTTTTTTCTTTAGAAATTGAATTTTGTTGTCAGACTGTTCTAAACATGGGAAACATGCGCCCCTTTACAGGCATACTATAGACACCCCCCAGGTATGAAATTTAAAGGAATATTACACTTTTATTGTTTCACTTTAAGCATTATTAAAATCACTGCTCCCGAAAAAACTGCCATTTTTTGCATTGATACATGTTCCCTGGGGCAGTACCCAGGTCCCCAAACACTTTTTATGACAATACCATGCATATTAGCCTTTAAAATTAGCACTTTTGATTATTCATGTTCGTGTCCCATAGACTTTAACTGTGTTCGCGTGTTCGAACAAATTTTTTGCCTGTTCGCATGTTCTGGATGCAAACCGAACAGGGGGGGTGTTCAGCTCATCCTTACTTGTAAAACATAATATATTTACAGAAGACCAGGTTGCATCCTTTCAGATCTGAGAAACAGAGGTCTGATGCCAAAAAAGCAGAAGAAACACCTGCTTCTCTAGTGGAGTGGACTTAAGTGGGAAAAGGAACATTTTATTGCACAATCCATAGGCCTGTACAATACCCTGACTTATTCACATAGAAATAGTAGAGGCCAGAGAACCTCTTACGGGAATAACAAAAAGGAATCAGTCTGTCTAAAAAAAGCAGTATCAGAATAGTAAATTCTGATGGCCTTTAGCACATCCAGGCAATGCAGCCAGATATCCTGGGATACCTTTTGATGAAGAGGCCATTCCTCTTGGTGAAGACATGATCTTCTCAGAAATTCTGCCTGCTAGTTATCCACTTCTCCACTTTGGGAACATGCACCAATGAAACATGAGACTTCACATAGGACAGGATAGACTCTACTTGCTTTACCACCATAACACTCCTGATGTTTCCCCCAATCCTGATGGTTGATATAAGCCAGAGCTGTGGCATTTTTTTATTTAATTTGGATAGGATTACTGGTCCAGTGAATTGCTCATAATTTTAGAATGAGGTTCGGAAACTTTGATTCTTTCTGAAACCAGCAACCTTGAACAAACAGATTGCCCAGAACTCAGCTCCAACCCAGAAGAATGACATCCATTATGACAATCTTCCAATGTAAGGGAAGCAAAAACTTGCCCTTCAAAAATGCATGGGATAGAAATCACCATAGTTTCATAGTTAGTAAGGTTGAATAAAGATACCAGTCCATCCAGTTCAACCTGAGTGTCTGCAATTGTCCCCATCCCTGTACATTACACACTCACATTGGTCCCTGCCCTCAAGGAGCCCACAATCCAATGTCCCCATTCATATACTAGGGCCAATTTTGGACATAAGCCAATTAACCTACCTGCATGTCTTTGGTTTGTGGGAGGAAACTGGGGGACCCGGAGGAAACCCACGCAGGCACAGGGAGAACATGCAAACTCCAGGCAGGTAGTGTTATGGTTGGGATTTGAACCAGCGACCCTTCTTACTGCTAGGTGAGAGTGCTAACCACTACACCACTGTGCCACCCTACAGAGAGTGCTAACCACTACATCACTGTGCCGCACCATGACAGAGATAGCTTGTTTCAAGGATGCAGTCTAATCATTTTGTTCAGAGAAAGACTGAGTTTGTCCCACACCATGAGAATGTTGCATTTCAAAGTTCTGGAGACAAAATGAGCGAATGGAATTACTTCAAATATGGGTACCATTAATCCCAGTAATCACATGCAACTGTTCAGGAAGACTGCTGCTGAGATTGAGTTGCTTAACCTAATTCTCAGGTTTCATCAGCAGGAAGACCTTGGACTGAAAGATATTAACCACTTCAGCCCCGGAACTTTTTGCGATTCGGCACTGTGTCATTTTAACTGACAATTGCACGGTCATGCGACGTGGCTCCCAAACAAAATTGACGTCCTTTTTTTCCCACAAATAGAGATTTCTTTTGGTGCTATTTGATCACCCCTACTGTTTTTATTTTTTGCGCTATAAACAAAAATAGAGGGACAATTTTGAAAAAAACACATTATTTTTTACTTTTTGTTATAATAAATATCCCTCAAAAATATATAAAAAAAATCTTTTCCCTCAGTTTAGGCTGAAACGTATTCTTCTACATATTTTTGGTAAAAAAAATTGCAATAAGCGATTATTGATTGGTTTGCGCAAAAGTTATAGCGTTTACAAAATAGGGGATAATTTTATGACATTTTTATTAATAATTTTTTTTTTACTAGTAATGCGACATTATGGCGGACACATCGGACATTTTTGACACATTTTTGGGACCATTGTCATTTATACAGCAATCACTGCTATACGAATGCAGTGATTCCTGTGCCCGCGGCAATCGAGTCCCCGAGAACCGCGACCGTACTCATGGGGGTCCCGACCAGCACGCGAGCGCGCCACCGGCGGCATGCTCGCGATGGCAGGGTGGCATTTAAGATTGGACATACCTGTACGCCAATATGCCTGCCCGTGCCATTCTGCCAACGTACATCAGCGTGCGCCGGTCTGGAAGTGGTTAAAGAGAGGGCCCAAGTGATGTGACCAAATCTTAATCAGATTTTCTGCTGATTTTTTTTCCTTCAGATTTACCAAAACCATATAATATGAGGTCAAACCTTAACCCTTGTACATACGGTAGGAAATTCCGATGGAAAATGTCCGATCGGACCGTGTTGTCGGATAATCCGACCATGTGTGTGCTCCATCGGAATGTCCGACCAACAAAGTTTGAGAGCTGGATATAAAATTTTCTGACAACATGATCCGATCGGACTTTGTCAAAAGGGGTACGCATGCTCAGATCAAATTATGAGACCAAAGCTATTGGCTACTAGCCTGAACATAGTCCCGTCGTAAAGGACAAACGTCATCACGTTCTGAACGATCAGATTTTCCAACAACTTTGTCCTACCATGTGTATGCAACAACAGTTTCAGAAAAAATCTGTCGTAAAGTGGCTAATTTTTCCTATGTTTAAAACAGTCCCTGCACAAAATTACATTTCTAAAGGAATAAAAGTCCTTTAAAACTGATTGCGACTGTAATGTAATGTTGCCAACGTCCCCCCCACAGCCCCAGCCCATTACCAGGCCCTTTGGGTCTGGTATGAATATTATGGTGAACCCCGCACCCAAATAAAAAAAAAAAACGTCCCTATATACTCTGAACAGCAGCAGTATACAGGCGGTCCCCGGGTTACAAACAACATTGGGACTGTAGGTTTGTTCTTAAGTTGAATCTGTTTATAATTCAGAACAGGTACATTTTGTAAGTGTAGCTCCAGCCAAAAAATCTATTTTTAAGCTTTTTGGATAACATAGGGAAGGGTTATCATCACCCCTGTAACATTTGTTTTGCTGTCTGTGCCCCTGTTCAGAAGATTTCACCTCACTTTCTGTCCCAATGAGAATTGGATTTAGAAAATTGTAGGTTTTTTTTCCCATATTAACTCTTACAGAAGAGAATTTCCCTTCCTAGGGGTAGATTTCCTTTCACTTGCTGTTGTCTCCCTCCGTTTGTAAATAGGAGTCGCTTGTAAGTCGGATGTTTGAAAATAGGGGACAGCCTGTATATACTATACGGTCTGCCCTATACACTTGGCATAAAATTGGGCCTTAGGTGTTGGTGGTACCAGAACAGTATAAGCCCTCACAGTTACTCTTGGTGGGTGCTGGAACTGGCCCTGATGTGAAATATTATATCAAGAATTGTAATTACTGTTGAACAGGGGCATAACAATTGGGCCTTAGGCGGAGGTGGTGGTGGTGGAAAAACACTGTAAAGCTTCACAGACATTTTTTTTGAGCACAGGAACAGGTCCTGCTTTCAAATATTAGCTCAAAAATTTTAATTACACATCCCTGTTAAACATGGGCAGAAAAATTGGGCCTTAGGCGGTGGTGGTGGTGGTGGCACAACATAAAGCCTCACAGATATTTTTGTTGAGCGCAGGAACAGGTCCTGCTGTGAAATATTAGATCAAAATTTGTAATTACGTGCCCCTGTTAAACAAGGCAATAAAAATTGGGCCTTAGGTGGTGATGGGGGTGGCACAACACTGTAAAGCCTGACAGATACTTTTGTTGAGCACAGAAACAGGCCGTGCTGTGAAATATTAGATCAAAAATTGTAATTATGCACCCCTGTTAAACAGTCACTCAGCATAATAGTATAGTCACTCAGCATATGCAGGATCCCACATCCATAGAAAAATCAATTGGTTACATCAGCATCAGATGCTTGGTAGCTGGTGATCCAAGACTGATTACTTTTTATGAATGGGAGCCGATCAACAGAGTCTGTGGACAGGCACACTCTGTGATCAGTTACAAAGCCTCCAGCAGCACTGAATGTGCATTTAGAAAGAACACTGGATCCAGGACAGGCCAGTAGCTCAATTGCATATTGAGCAAGCTCTGGCCAGTGGTCCATCCCCAAGACCCAGTAACCCAGTGGATGCTCTGCTGGAAAGGTCTCCAAATCTGATCTTGCCCCTATATATTCCTGCACCATGTAATGCAACGCTGCCAATGGTTTCTGGAACTGATCAGACCTGGGCGCTGAGGACTGAAGAATTCTCTGAAGGCATCGGTCAGCCGGCCACCTTCCATACCGCTCTTTCTGTGACTGCACAAAGCCTCAGCAACACGTTGTCCAGCACCAGGAAATTGTAACCTCCCAGGCTCTGGAAACGCATTGCACAAACCTTCCTGCAAGGCCTCCCAAAGATGTTTCATCCTCTGCTCCCTCTGCAAAGGCTGGATAAGTTCTGCAACCTTACTCTTGTAACGTGGATCAAGAAGGGTTGCCAGCCATGAATCCTATGAATCCTAGGGTCTTTTCGCAGGCTTTGCAGGATCAGGGAGGACATGCAGCATAGGTTTGCAGAGGCATTCGATCCTGAGTCCTTGGGGTCACTAAGGATTACATGATCCTCAACCACCTCATCCCAGTCACATACAACTCCATGGGTTTCTGGGGACTGAAAATGATCCCTTGAAGACTGCTACTGATGCTGTGTGAGTGTTATCCTCCACCTCCATGCTGACACACTCCTCCTCCTGCTCCTCTTCTTCCTGTGTGATCGGTGGGCTTGCAGGAATACTAGTATCTGGATAAAAGGGGCCTAGAGAGGTAAGGAAGTCCTCCTCTTCCTCGCACTGTTCTGCCTCAAGTGCCCTGTCCATTATTCCATAAAGTGTGTGCTCCAACAGGAAGACAAGAGGGACAGTATCACTGATACATGCACTGTCACTGCTCACCATCCTTGTGGCCTCCTCAAATTATGACAGGACAGTGCATGCCTCCTTGATCAGTAGCCGCTACCGTGACAAAAACAAGCTCCCCTGTCCCTGTCTTGGTGTCAAACTTACACAAGTACTCATTGATGGCCCTCTGCTGCATGTGCAGCCGCTGCAACATTGCCAACATTGAGTTCCATCTGGTGAGCATGTCACAAATGAGGCAGTTCTTGGGCAGGTTGCATTCTCTTTGAATGTCAGCCAGCCAAGCACTGGCATTATATGACCGGTGGAAATGACCACATACTTTACTGGCTTGCCTCAGGAGATCCTGTAAGCCCGCTCAAGAACCACTGCACCACCAAATTCAGGACATGAGCCAAACAGGGAACATTGGCCAAGTGTCCCTGTCGGATGAGGGAGAGGAGGTTGGTGCCATTGTCGCATACAACCATTCCTGGCCGAAGCTTACATGGCGTCAACCACCTCTGAGGCTGCCACTGCAGAGCTGACAGAATCTCTGCCCCAGTGTGGCTCCTGTCCTCTAAGCAGACCAACTCAAGCACCGCATGGCATCTTTTTGTCTGAGTGCTTGCGTAGCCCCTTGAACACCTATGGAGCACTGCTGGTTCAGAGGAGAAATATGCAGAGGAAGAGGCCATAGAAGAAGAAGAAGAGAAGGAGGGGCTGGAGGAGAGAGCTGTGGCAGAATAATCACTATTAGCATTTTGGAGGCTTGGTGACGGAACAAGCTCCAACAATACTAAACCCTGTCCTGCATCCGTCCCAGCTGTGAGCAGAGTTACCCAGTATTCTGTGAAAGAAAGGTAATGTCCCTGTCCACCTGTCCATGCCTGCTGGACCATGAATCAGCAGTAATATGCACCTTACTGCTGACTGCCCTGTCCAACGAGGCCAAGATATTGCCTTTCACATGCTGGTTGAGAGCTGGAATGGCCTTCCGTGAAAAGAAATGGCGTTTGGGAACCCACCACTGAAGTACCGCACATTCCACAAATTCACAAAGGGGGGCATAGTCTACCAGCTGAAAAGGCAGAAGTTGCAGTGCTAGCAATTTGGCCAAGCTAACATTCAGACGCTGAGCATGTGGATAGCTGGGACCAAATTTCTTTTGATGGTTTAGCAACTGGGGTAGGAAAATTTTCCTGCTAAATCCTGATGTTGGTGTACTGCTAGCAGATTGGCAGCAAGTACTTGGGACACTTATTTCTATACCTTCATTCCTCTCAGTGCAGGTTTCTGACAGGACTGGGGGTATAGCGGGGTTGGAGATATCAGCTGATGAGGAGCAAGGAGAGGTCTGCCTTGTTCTTTGATGTGGGTCTTTTAATTGCTGTTGCCAACGGACTGCATGGGAGGTCATCATATGTCTGGTCAAGCATGTTGTGCCCAAGTGGCTGCTATTTTGGCCATGCTTGATAAGCTTCAGACATATGGTGCAAACAGAAACATTGTGTTCTGCTGCACAAGTGTCAAAAAAGGCCCACACCAAAGAACTTTTCAAAATATGTGGGGAATCAACAGTGCACTGCACCTGCTTAGCTCTGTGGTGTGATGCAATAGGGTGGCTGCCCTTAAGCTGCACCCGGAGGGCATCTTGCCTCATTGGAGATGTGCCTCCTCCTCACTTCTATCAGGCACCCACGTAGAGTCAGTGACCTCATCATCCCCTCCCTCCTCATCACTGGAGCAAACTTGGCAGTATGCTGCAGCTCAGGGAACATGACTGCCAGTGTCTTGTCCTTCTTGGGCACCCCCTCTCTCTAAGCTCACGTTACTCCCTTCCTCAACCTGGGTACCATCATTGGAGCCTTCAAATCTCTGCACATCCTCCTGCAGCATGTACCCGACACTGTGATTGAATAGTTTGGGGGACTCCTCCGTGCGTGATGGTGGGGCTAGGGAAGGAGTGACTGTTGACATGCTGCCAATGGAATAGGCCGCTTTGGCTGCTGAATTGGTAGACAAACTACTCTGAGCCTGGGTGACAGAAGATGAGGAGGATGAGGAGGGCTTTGATATCCATTCCAGCAACTTTTCTGCATGTTGTGGCTCAATAACACGACCAGCTGCAGAAAAAAAGGATACGCGTGCCCCACGGCCCCGTGCTGAGGATGCACCGTGTCCATGACCAGCACTGTCGACTGTAGATACAGAGCTTGCTTTCATTCACTTTCTGTGAGCGTCTGCCTCTCCTTGGTGGCCTTCCGGAAATACTGTAAATTATGTTTAGCAAAACCACACTACACTGTATTGTGTACTGTGTACACCACCGGGAAAGTAGTAGCAATTGCACTAGGGGTGCACAGTACTGTGTACACCAACAGAAGTGTAATAACAACTATGGGCACACTGTATGTATTGTGTACACCACCAGGAATGTATTAGCAACTGCACTAGGGGTGCAGGGTACCGTGTATACCAACAAAAGTGTAATAACAACTATGGTTGCATTGTATGTATTGTGTACACCACCAGGAAAGCAGTAGCAACTGCACTAGGGGTGCATGGCACTGTGCACACCAACAGAAGTGTAATAACAACTATGGGTGCACTGTCTATATTGTGTACACCACCAAGAAAGTAGTAGCAACTGCATTAGGGGTGCACGCTACTGTGTACACCATCAGAAGTTTAATAACAACTATGGGTACACTGTATGTATTGTGTACACCACCAGGAAAGTAGTATCAACTGCACTATGGGTGCACAGTACAAGTACTGTATACTGAATATTAGAGTATATAGTATACTCTAAGTATATTCTAAGTATATTAGAAACAGTACACCAGGAACAGCCTGCAGTGAGATATAGCTAAACTGTATGCAGTGGATATATATATATATATATATATACAGGACTGACTGTATAATATATATATATATATATATATATATATATATATATATATATATATATATATATATATACATACAGTATATATATTTGTAGTCAGAGTCTTCACTTGTGACATGGTAAACCCTAACTACCAAGACCTGCGGTGTGGCTCGGTCTCATTGGATGGTACGCCAAAAAGAGGGCATACCCTGAATGAGAGTAAGATAATGTGTGCTGTGATATGAAATGAAATGAAATGAAAAATGGGGAACGGGAGGGTGGGCAACCGGAAGACGAGCCGACGAGGGACCCATAGTAGGAGGAGGGATATATACCCCCTCAGACAAATCCGGCCAGCCTTCTGACTTGTAGTCAGAGTCTTCACTTGTGACATGGTAAACCCTAACTACCAAGACCTGCGGTTTGCCTTGGTCTCGCTGGACGGTACGCCTAAAAGAGGGCAAAAGACACAAGATAGGCATAGTATGAAGCTTTAATGAAATTAATAATTAATCCAATAACATAGCAAACGCCTTTCTAACCTCCGTGTGAGGTTCGGGAATGTACCTTCTGTAGCAGGATGACCTCCAGCGCCCCATGTGCTTGATGATGTAAGACGGCACCCCCTGTTTGGAAGCTGCCGATGCTGCCCCAATCCTGAATGAATGTCCAGAGAAACGTCTTGGATCCATATCTAAGCTGGCGAGTAAAATCCTTACATACCAAATGAATTGTTTAAAAGTAATAGGATGCATGGGAAACGGGAGCAGAGGCCTACTAACAGGAGTTGCTACAAATAGGTTGCAAAGAGAGTCAAGAACTTCCACCGGGTACCAAGTGTTGTTAGTTTGATAGTATTTCACCATGAACCCCTGACCAGTTTGTCTTTTCTTGTTGTTGGGGAGCTGTAACTCATAGTGCTCAGGGAATCTGGTGAGACTACCTCTAAGCAGAACCGGAGCATGACAGCTGGCTTGAGACACTTCCCCGGGATGGAGGAACCCGAAGAAACTAAGATAAATAGCAGCCTTGAGCACTATGCTAGGACCTGTACCGAAGGGAGAAGAAGACATTAAGTCCTACAAACCACGGAAAATCTGACCAGTGATAGGTTGGCAAGATAACTGAACTCTCCCCTGGGTCCTCTGAATACCCCTGAGCATGGCTTTCAGAGGGTGAGCAGCAAAAATGGATGTACTGTCAGGCATCTGCAGGGATCTGAAATGTTGAATCCCTGATAAATATGTCTTGATGGTACTCGCAGCTAATGCCAGTTCAATCGCCTGAGCCCGAAAATGTTTAGTCCATGACTAAAGGGGGGACAAGCTGGCTGTCCGTTCTGCCTCTGGATGCTGTAAGAAAAAACAAGGCATGTTGAGACGTGCTAAAGCATCAGCTGCACCATTGAGATCCCCACTGATAAATTCCCCCTGAAAATGAAACTTGTATGTCAAGCCCAGCCAGGTCAACCTACACATAAAAGGCATGATCAGGGAGGACCCTGATCTGCCTTTATTGATAATTTTGGCCGTGGCCAAATTATCCGTGAAGAAGATGACTGAACTACCTGATCAAGCTGGACCCCAAGTGACTGCTGCTGCCAGAATCGGATAGATTTCAAACAAAGCTGAGGGGAGAGCAAACTTTGGCAGGTGGAAAACTTCAGGGGGCCAACGGCTGGCCAACCATTCTCTGCTAAAAATGGCTGAAAAACCGACTGACGTGGCGGTGGCTGAAAAAACTGGTGGAATTATCCGTTGGCTGGGGAATGAACATAGGGATGCCATTCCAGTCACACAGGAACCGATCCCACATGATTAAATCCATTTGGGCATCTGCTGATAGCTTGACAGCCATGTCAGAATCATGATATTGAGGAAGAAGAGCCAGCAACCTGTACACAAATGCCCTACCCTGAGGGATGATTCTCATTGCGTGATTTAGCATCCCCAACAGCGACTGCAATTCCTTCTTAGAACATATTGGTGATCGGACAAACAGATGAATGGTCTGGCGTATCTTAATCAACTTCTCCAAGGGAAGGCTAGCCACCATGAGATTGGCATCAAGCGTAATCCCCAAAAAGGTGATGACGTTCGTTGGACCCTTCATCTTGTGTGCAGCTAGAGGGACATTTAAGTCTGCAAACAGTCCTGTAAGCGCCTGCAGATCCCCGGGTGGTTCCTCTGGGTTTTCCAAAAGTAAAAAATGATCCAGATAGTGGATTACCTTCTAACAACCTTTGCATTTGTCCAAAATACAGTGAAGGGCCTGGGCAAAGGTATCAAACAAGTAAGGGCTGCTTTTTGACCTAAACGTTAATCTGGAAGCGAAATAATGCTGCCTGCGCCAATTGATGCCATGCCATTGCCAGAGGGCCAGACTAATGGGAAGTAGTTTAAACGCATCAGATATATCAGCTTTGGACAGCCAAACACCCCTGCCTAACTGCACCATATGCTGGATTGCCAAATCCACTGATGAATATTTTAGTGAATTGAGACTAGGGATATGAGATGAATGAGGCGCCGACAAGTCATAAATCAAGCAATATTTATTTGAAAATTTCCCACAGACTACCCCGATGGGGCTGACCCTCCACATACAAAAAGGTGATGATGAAAAAGGTCCAAGCAGGAACTTCTGTCTGCAGCAACTCGTCAATAATTGCAGGGAAATTCTCCGCTGACCTCAAATTGTTGCACTTGAACGTTTCGGTAGGAAGAGTGATAATTTCAGTATGAAAACCTGAAGAAAAACCTTCCAGCAAAAACCATCTGAATGCTCGGGATGGGTGATTTTCCAGGTAATCCCCAAGCAAGGAGATATTGATTTGGCATAGTCATGAAGTATTGAACGGCTTGATATGACAGGCGGATTTGGGGTGAGCTCTGAAACAATTCGCACAAATGTGCAACAACCTGCTTTGTTTGTAATGGCACCCAGTATGATTGTAATTGTTGCACAGCTGGGCTTTGCCCAGATAATGGATAGGTCTACCCATTTTGTCCACCTGGCCTGAACTACCAGAAGAACCACCAGCCACCTGTTTGGAGGTCCCCGGTTGGCTGGAGGACTCACAGTTTGGACACCAAGCTGTGGTGTGTGCTGATGACTGACAATTTGCACATACCGGAGACATTTGGTTAGCCAAATGCCTGCAAAATAGTTCCATGTCGATATTGCCCCAACATGTCACCACCTGAAACTGAGCCCAAGTAGCCGTTAGCTTTGCTGCAAATGAATGATGATCATCGTAAAACGTGAAACCACCGTACTTGTGAGCCAAATCCACCACCTTATCAAGGTATAGGTCGAACTCTTCCCTCCTACCTGGACTGATCGAACATACAATGTCTCTGAAGATGCCAAACGCCAGTACAAATTCTGGCACACTGAGTTTGCGACTGAGCCTGGGATCCTTGGTCTTGAGCACCACCGACACCTCTCCACAAGCAAAAGATTTGTTCTCCATAACATCTTGTGTCGCTATTAGTAGCGAGGCTAAGTTGACATCCTTTCCTTCTAAAATATCTTTTTTGATATTGGCAGGAATGAAATGGGCAGGGGATACAGAAGGCAATACCGCCAATGGTGAAGGAGCTGCCGAAGGTAATGATAGGAGCCTGTAGCCGGGCTTGGAAGAACCGGAGCTGGGGGTGCAGCAGGCAGCCCCGCGCTGGCTGTTGCTGCAGCACTAATAAAGCGGGTTTCAATTACCTCCACCCTATCCTGCAACTGCAGCATGGAGGTCGAGAGTGTATTTAATACCGCATGTATCTGCATCAAGGCATTATGCACTGCAGCATGTTCCGCGCCGGTAGATGACAGCTGTTGAGAAGGAGCTGGAAACAATAACCTGAAACGTTCCACTTTCCTAGCCGTAGCCGGGAAAGAGATACCACTCAGACGAAGCTCCTCTACCAGCCTAGGTACTGCCCAATTCCTCAATGATGGTGAGCTGCCATACTCTGAACCCCTACGAGGGGTAGGTGGGATGAACGCTCTCCGATACGTGAGACATAACGATGACAGACTAACCGCACATTAAATTAGATAAGTGACCAACCATCCTAAGGTGTATGGAATGAGTAAGCCCAAGAAACCTGCAGTGCAAATACTGAATAATCTGCCTGCCTGCTCAATCTAAATGAGACTCTCTCTGCGTCCACGCCAACAACACACTACAAGAGGCCGACGTGCAGGCGGCCTTATATAGTGTAGAGCGTGGACTTAGTTCCCCTAATGCCAGGTACACACGATCAAACAATCGGGTGGAAAAGTCCGGCAAACTCAAGTCCGCCGGACAATCCCCCCTATGTGTAGCCTCCGGCAGACTTTTTTTACCCGAAAGTACGGCAGACTTAGAAAGTAGTTTTGCACTCCAATCTTCCCGCCGGACTTGTATTTCGGCGGACAATCCAGCCGTGCGTATGCCAGTCCGCCATACTTTTGAAATGAACAGACTTTTCCCGCCCGGAGAAAAGTCTGCTCATTTTGAGCGGGTCTCCAGGTAGGCGGGGCCCGCGAAGGAGAAGTCGGTGACCCCGCCACCTGGTATGGACTTAAAGGGAAACCCCAACGCCGGAAAAATCGGCATGGGGGTCCCCCCAGGTCCACATCAGACCCTTGTCCGAGCACGCTACCTGGCCGGCCAGGAAAGGGGGGGGACGAGCGAGCAGCCCCCCTTCTGATCCGTACCAGGCCACGTGCCCTCAACATGGGGGGTGCCTTGGGCAAGGGGGGGCCGCGTGGCCCCCCCACCCCTAGGCACCTTGTCCCCATGTTGATGAGGACAAGGGCCTCTTCCCGACAACCCTGGCTGTTGGTTGTCAGGGTCTGCGGGCGGGGGGCTTATCGGAATCCGTGAGCCCCCTATAATAAGGGGGCCCCCGGTTACCGGGTCCCCACCCTATGTGAATGAGTATGGGGTACAATGTACCCCTACCCATTCACCTGTGAAAAAAGTACAAAAAAAACACAACACACAAGATAAAATAGTTTATTGCACAGCTCCGGGGGTCTTCCGTCTACGGGGGTCTTCTCGCCGGACTCCTCCGCTATCTTCTTCTAGCTCTTTTACTAGTGGAGGAGCCCGGCTTTCTTCCTCGCCGCCGCCCTCTTCTTTCGACTTCAGGGGTCTTGTCCCCCTCTTTGGTTCTTCTGCCGGGCCACCGCGCCTTCTTATAGCTCTTTAAAGTTGGTGGCCCGGTCTTCTGTCGCCGCTGTCGTCCCCATCTTCTGTTCTTCTCTTCAGATGTTGCCTCGTCGCTCCCTCTGCTCACAATGACGGGGACCGGGCACGCGGCGACTTATATAGGGACATCACCAGATGATGTCCCTGCCTATTATAATGTCACAATCCCAGCATCCTCTGGGACTGTGACACCATAATGGGCGGGGACATCATCTGGTGATGTCCCTATATAAGTTGCAGCGCGTCGCGTCGGAGCCATTGTGAGCGGAGAATGCGACGAGTCAACATCTGAAGAGAAGAACAGAAGGCGGTGACGACAGCGGTGACAGAAGACCGGCAGGAGAACCGAAGAGGGGGACAACACCCCCGAAGTTGGAAGAAGAGGAAGAAAGCCGGGCTCCTCCGCTAAAAAGGGGGCTCCCGGATTCCGATAAGCCCCCCGCCCGCAGACCCCGACAACCAATGGCCAGGGTTGTCGGGAAGAGTCCCTTGTCCTCATCAACATGGGGACAAGGTGCTTTGGGGTGGGGGGCCGCACGGCCCCCCTTCCTCAAGGCACCCCCCATGTTGAGGGCACGTGGCCTGGTACGGATCAGGAGGGGGGCGCTCGCTCGCCCCCCCCCCCTTTGCTGGCCGGCCGGGTAGCGTGCTCGGACAAGAGTCTGATGTGGACCTGGGGGGGACCCCCACACCGATTTTTTTCGGTGTTGGGGCTCCCCTTTAAGTCCATACCAGGTGGCGGGGCCAGCGACGTCTCCTTCACGGGCCCCGCCTACCTGGAGACCCGCTCAAAATGAGCGGACTTTCCTCCGCGTGTGTGAGCGAGTCCGTTCATTTCAAAAGTACGGCGGACTTAGTACGCCGTGTTAGTCCGCTGAAAAAGTGCCGTGTGTGGGAAAGTAGCCCATTCAGAAAGTCCGGCGGACAGTCCGGCGGGAAGTCCGCCAGACTAAGTCCGCCGGATAGTCCGCTACGTGTGTACGCGGCATAAGCCATGATTGGCGAAAAGCACCCTGCCTTTGGCCAATTATGGCTCTCTTAGCTGAGGGTGCTGTGATTGGCCAAAGCATGCAGGTCATGGTGCATGGTCTGACCAATCATCATACAGCAATGCACTGCGCTCCCCTGCGCTTGCCTACTTAGAGAAGACTGCTGTTTTGATGATATTCCTGAGGGGTATGAATGACTTAGTGGCATTCACTTTATAATAGGATATTCTGCTAATTGATTCAAGGGGGTTCCTTACTGAAGTCAAGGAAGAACTGGGATTGGATAGAATGAGTATCACATCATCAGAAAACACGTTTATTTTATGTTCTTGTAATCCGATTATTAGTCCTTTAACCGATTGACGGCTACAGGGCGGTTGCTTAACTCTGGGAGGCCGTCGTATGATGTCCCCCTGGGGCGCGCACTCAAGAGCATCCGTGACCGCCGGGTCCACACGGATCATGGTAAACGTCCGCTCATCCAGGCCATTTACCATGTGATCGCTCCATCAAATGACGGAGCGATCACTTGTAAACAAACCGGCGTCATGTTATTGGTACAGTGAGAGGGGAGAGATCGGTGTCAGCAGCGCTGTGGGCTGGATCTACAGTGCCCACAGCGCTGCTCACCGACAATTAACCCAGCAATTCCCTGCCAATACTCTGCAATACCCAGCAATGCCCTGCCAATACTCTGCAATACTCTACAATACCCTGCCAATACTCTGCAATACTCTGCAATAGCCTGCAATACCCTGCCAATACTCTGCCATAAACTGCCATACCCAGCAATACCCACCCATGCTCGGTGATACCCAACCATACTCGGTTATACCCTGCAATACCCAGCCATACTCTGCAATACCCAACCATACTCTGCAACACCCAGCCATACTCGGTGATACCCTGCAATACCCAGCCATACCCGGGGATACTCTGCAATACCCAACCATACTCGGCCATGCTCAGTCATACTCGGTGATACCTTGTAATACCCAGCCATACTCGGTGATACCCTGCAATACTTGGTGATACCCAGCCATGCTCGACCATGTTCAGCCATTCTTGGCATTACTCAGCCTCTGTATGTGGCCAGTCTGTGGAAGTCTCACACACGTGTTATCGCCGTACTAAGGAGGAGTAGGAGAATCTATTTTGGGGTGTCATTTTTAGCATGTACATGCTATGTGTTAGAAATATTGTATAAATAGACAACTTTGTGTTAAAAAAATGCATTTTAACCACTTCCTGCCTGCCGACCATCATATGATGTCCTTTGTGTGGGGATATCTGAATGATGCCTGTAGCTACAGGCATCATTCAGATATCAGCCTTTTCAGCCGGCGATTCCCTACACCAGGAGTGGCCAACCAGACAAAGACCAAGAGCCACATTTTTTACCAAGTTACCGCAAAGAGCCACATCATACGCATGGGCACACATGAACATCACCCCATCCCTTCCTCATACACACATACGTTTGCTCAGCTGGATTTATTGTAAATGTCACACACTGTTTTAACACTACAAAGACCACAGGCCAGTCATTTTCAACAATGAACACTGTGTGCACTCTCACACAGACAAACTCTGTTTAACCAAATCCATAACAAGAATAGTAGAACAATTTACAAAACATTTTACCTTTTATTATGCGCATTATATGTGTTATTTAGTGGGACTTCTGGCAATCCTTGTCTTGAACAATCCTGTTCAAATCTGGCTTGTACTCCGTTGTTGTAACTCGAAGCAATTCTTTCACATGAGTGTCGGTCAGAACAGACCGATGCTTCAATTTCACGTGTTTCAGGGTGGAAAACACAGACTCGCAGACATATGTTGACCCAAACATTGACAGTATCTTAAGTGCAGCTCGTTTGACATTGGGGTATTTTTCCATTGGCACAAGTTTCCAAAACTCAATGGTCCCTTCCTTTAAAGCAGGTTTCAGTTTGTCCTCTTCACGAAGATCAATCATCTCCATCTCAGCCGCACCCTCATCTATGACTAGCGGGGCTTTCAAACAGTCCGTCTCAGCGTTAAATGGGTTCGACAAGGAACGTAATCTGTGGCCTTTTCAGTTGTAGATCACGGAACCGGGCCACAAAGCTTTCGTGCAGCTTTTCAACCAGTGTTGCATATCTGGCTCTTTGCTTGTTCAGGACGGCGCTGGTGACCTGCCCGCTGGCTTTTAGTAGAGTGGGAAAATGTGTTAAATCTCCCTTTTGAATATGCGCCTTGAACAAATTCAGTTTGTTGACAAATGCAAACACACTTTGCACCAGATCAGGCAGCATTTTTAACTTACCCTGCAAGGTCAGGTTCAGTTTGTCCAAGTGACACAGCATGTCAACCAAAAAGGCCAGATCCATAACCCACTCGAGGTCCGAGAGCTGTGGATAGTCCTTGTTCTTCTCTTCCATGAACAGTTTCACAGCATCTAAAAGCTGGAAGAAGCGAGAGAGTACCTGGCCTTTTGACAGCCACCTTACAGTGCAGTGTTGCGCCAGGTCACCTGGAAGCCCTTGGTCCAGCTCAGAGATGAGATTCTTGAATTGCCGGTGGTGAAGCGCATGTGTACGGATGTAGTTGACGATTGCCATCACAGGCTTCATGACACTGTCCAAATTCAATGTTTTAGACACAAGTTGCTCGCTGTGTATGATGCAGTGGAAATTCCAAAACTCTGGAAATGTTTGGTCAGCTTTGCACAGCCCCACAAGCCCATTCACAGATCCAATCATGGCTGGCGCTCCATCTGTGGCTATTGCAGTTAGTTTCGCTATGGGCAGATTTGCTTTCACAAATGCATCCATCATTGTATCTTTCACATCTATGCCACGGGTTCTGTCTTTTAAAGGCATAATATCGAGGAGTTCCTCTTTGATCAAACAATCGTTTGACACAGACCGTACAAATATTGCCAATTGAGCCTTGTCTTGTATGTCACAACTCTCATCCAATGCGACACTAAAATACTCACAAGCTTGAAGATCAGAGTGCAACTTTGACTAAATAGACGTGTTAATGTCTAATATTCTGTGCTCAACAGTGTGGCGGGACAGTTGGAGGTCTGATACCATTCGTTTTAGTTTGTCGTTTTCAGGAGACAAGATTTCAACAATGTCACAGAGGCATTTTTTAATGAACTCCCCTTCATTGTATGGCTTTTTGGCCCGTGCAATGTTCCAAGCCAGTTGATACGATGCAAACGTTACAGTCTCTGTGTGCTTTGTAAGTTTTTTGAAAAACTTTGCCTGCTTTTCTGTCTGACTTTTCAAAGTAACCAACTTGTGCTTGCGAAGTTCATTCCCTTTTGGAAATTCCTGGTCGATGTTAGCATGGAGTGAGCTGAAGTGGCGCTGAAGGTTTGAAGCTTTGAAATGCGACAAGGACACCTGACATATAAGGCAGAATGGCTTTCCATTACGTTCAACAAAAAAATATAAACTCTCCCACTCTGTTAAAAACGTCCTGTGTTCTTCTTCATATTTTCGTTTTGCTGTGCATTTTCTCCCTGCCATTTTGCTCTTACTGAAAAACTGTCCACATGTGCATTTGACGTAAATACAGAGCAAGGGGGCGGGGTAGGGAGAGTGAGGGGTGAGCGGAGGTGTGTTTGAGAGCGGCAGAGTTCTGGTCGCAAAATTTGAAACAAACTCCGACGGATTCGAACATGATGACATACGACTCGACTCGAATAAGGAAGTTCATAGCCAGGAGTAGCCAATAGCTGCACTAGCGAATTTCTCGGTAGGAACTGGGTCCGGCAGAGTTCTGGCCGAAAAATTTGAAACAAACTCCGACGGATTCGAACGAGATGACATACGACTCGACTCGAATAAGGAAGTTCATAGCCAGGAGTAGCCAATAGCTGCACTAGCGAATTTTTCGGTAGGAACTGGGTCCGGCAGAGTTCTGGCCGAAAAATTTGAAGCGTTTTGCAATTCTGACGGACTTTCCGAATGAGCGGACTTGGCCACACACAATCACACCAAACTCCGACGGATTCGAACATGATGACGTACGACTCGACTCGAATAAGGAAGTTCATAGCCAGTAGCGTAAGAGCCGCACGGAACCGGGCAAAGAGCCGCATGCGGCTCGGGAGCCGCGGGTTGGCCACCCCTGCCCTACACCATAAGAATGATCATAGCGACTGTTCCACTGCTTGATCGTTCTTACAGGAGGCGAGAGGGGACGTCCCCCTCTCCCGCCACCCTCCGGTGCTTCTACCGACTCGCCAAAACAATCAAAGCCAGAATCTTTTTTTATTTTTTTTATTTCAGGCTTCTCAGCATAGAGGTGAGATGTGGGGGCTTATTGACCCCATATCTCACTGTAAAGAGGACCTGTCATGCCATATTCCTATTACAAGGGATGTTTACATTCCTTGTAATAGGAATAAAAGTGATCAAAAAAAATATTTTTGGGGAAAAATGTGTCAAACTAAAATAAATAAAGTAAAATGAACAATAATTTTTTTTTTATCATTTTAAAGCGCCCCTGTCCCCATGTGCTCGCATGCAGAATCTAACGCATACCTAAGTCCCGCCCACATAAGAAAATGGTATTCAAACCACACATGTGAGGTATTGCTGCAAACATTAGAGCGAGAGCAATAATTTTGGCCCTAGACCTCCTCTGTAACACAAAACATGTAACCAGTAAAAAAATTTAAAGCGTCACCTATGGGGATTTTTAAGTAGCGAAGTTTGGTGCCATTCCACGAGCATGTGCAATTTTGAAGGGTGACATGTTAAGTATCTATTTACTCGGCGTAACTTCATCTTTCATATAATGCAAAAACATTGGGCTAACTTTACTGTTTTGTTTTTTGTAAAGCACAAAACTGTTTTTTTTTTTTCAAAAAAAAAACGCATTCAAAAAATTGCTGCCCAAATACCGTGCAAGATAAAAAGTTGCAACGACCACCATTGTATTCTTTAGGGTCTTTGCTAAAAAAAAATATAAAATATTTTGGGGTTCTATGTAATTTTCTAGCAAATAAATGATGATTTTTACATGTAGGAGAGAAATGTCAGAATTGGTCTGGGTGCTCCAGAACGCCTGATGGTGCTCCCTGCATGTTGGGCCTCTGTATGTGGCCACGCTGTGTAAAAGTCTCACACATGTGGTATTGCCGTACTCGGGAGTAATAGAAGAATGTGTTTTTGGGTGTAATTTGAGGTATGCATGTGCTGTGTGTGAGAAATTACCTAATATAATTTTGTGGGGAAAAAAATAAAAAAAAATAAAAAAAAATCTTGATTTTGCAAAGAATTGTGGGAAAAAATTACAACGTCAAAAAACTCATCATGCCTCTTACTAAATACATTGGAATGTCTTCTTTCCAAAAATTGGTAATTTGGGGGGTGTTTGTACTTTTCTGGCATGTTAGGGTCTCAAGAAATGAGATAGGCCATCAGTACTTCAGTACTTCAGGTGTGATCAATTTTCAGATATGTATATGTACTAGTATAAATTTTGGCCAAAATTTATGAAGACAAATTACTAATCTGCTAAATTTCATAACAGAAATGAAGAAAAATTCTTTTTTTTACAGAATTTCAGTCTTTTTTCTTTTATAGCACAAAAAATAAAAAACCCAGCGGTGATTAAATACCACCAAAAGAAAGCTCTATTTGTGTAAAAGAAAGGACACAAATTTCATATAGGTACAGTGTTGCATGACTGAGAAATTGTCATTCAAAATGTGAGAGCACTGAAAGCTGAAAATTGGTCTGATTATTAAGGGGGTTTAAGTGCCCAGTGGTCAAGTGGTTAATTTCTTGTGTAGATTTAACTTTTTCTGCTAATGGTTCCATCATTAAGCTGAAAATTAGGGGGGAGAGGGGACACCTATGTCTTATTCCGTTTGTGATGCTAAAGGTCATGGATAACGGAACAGTATACTTGAGATGAGGGGTAAGAGTATAGCGCTAATATTGCTGATATAATATGGCCTGGAAAACCAAATTTCTTTAGTGTCTGATTTAAGTATTCCCAGTGAACCCTATCGAATACCTTCTCCGCATCCAAAGATAGGAGCAGAGAAGCTACCCCATGGGATGCAGCATGGTGGATACTATTTATCATCCTCCTAGTGGCGTCAGAAGTTTGCAGCCCTTTTGTAAAACCTGACTGATCTGGGTGAACTAGATTTGGGAGAAGATCAAAGAATCTGGCTATTCCCTTCGCATACAGTTTAGTGTCGTGGTTAAGGAGAGAAATTGGACGAAAATGTTGGGGGGTAGTGGGCTCTTTCCCTGGCTTCGGCAAGGTGATGATCCGTGCTTTTAACATTTCTTGAGGGAACGAGGCAGAGGAGGCAGCTTTGTTGAACATAGGATTAATGTGCTCAATAAGTAGGGTTTTGAACTGTTTATAATATTCCCCTACAAAACCGTCTAGTCCGGGGACTTTGTTGTTTGGTAAGGAATCAATAGCTTTTCCTATTTTTGAAGATGTGAATTGGGCATTTATGGTATTCAGTTGGACATCAGATAATTTGGGGACCTGGATGGAATCTAGGAATTCCTGAATAGAGGCATTATCAGGTTGGGCTGTAAACTTGTCATCCTTCAGGTTATACAGCTTGTTGTAAAATATACTGAATGCGTTTGCAATAGCTTTTGGGTCAGTTAACTTTTACTTAGTGGTAGAGTAATAGAGGAAAGGGTTATGAGTTTTGAAATTATGCTCTTTCATTTGTTGGGCTAGTAGTTTCCCTGATTTATTACCACAAACATATGATAGCATTTTTAGACGCTTTCGGATTTTCTCAAATTTATCTAAAAGGAGTGAACGAAGTTCAAGTCGCAGTTTGATCATTTTGGATTTAAGTTCTACAGTGGGACTCTGCTTATTGAGGGAATCTGTGGTCTGAATATCAGCTAAGACCTCGTCAACGCGCTGCCTCCTCTGCCTTTTATCCCATGCCCCCAACTGTATAAAGAGGCCCTGCACAAAGGCTTTGTGCGCAGCCCATACTGTGTGAGAGATCTTAACTGAGCGTGCATTATTTGTGAAAAAGTCTTCTATATTCTTACATAATGAGGCTAAATAAGATTTGGTTTGTAGAATGAGGGTGTTCATTTTCCAAAGATAGGCTGGAGATGATGTCGGGTTGTCTTCAATGGTGATGCATATTGGGGAATGATCCGACCAGGAGATAGGGAGGATGGTCGATGATGAAACTTTTTGTAAGGTCCACTGGTCCAGCAAAAAAAGGTCGATGCGGGAGTATGAGTTATGGCAGGGGGAGAAAAACTTGTAGTCACATTCTTCCACGTGCTGACATCTCCAGACATCCAACAATCTTAAGTTGGATATCATTGGGTTTAAGGAAGGTTCGCCACACTTAAGGAGAGATGTGGAATCCATGTGGGGGTGCGGGGTGATGTTAAAGTCACTGCACCACACAACTGCACCTTGTTGGACAGTGAGAACTTTTTTGTGTAACTTGCAGATGAATCTCAATTGGTGGATGTTGGGAGCAACGACAGATACAATGGTGTATTGACAGTTGTTGAAAGATCCTACTACTATAAGGTAGCATCCTGCTGGGTCCTTAATGCAGGAGTGTAGTTGGAAGGAAATTTAGTTTTTGAAGGCTATTAAGGTGCCTTTCTTTTTTTGTGGGGCATTAGCCATAAAGATGTCAGGAAAGTTTCTGTTATAACATGGAGAAATTTTGCAGAAATTAGTTTCTTGAGCACAAATAATGTCACAACTAACCACAGGGATGATCTTTTAGCTGGGTGGTTTAGACCATTGACATTGGTCGACAGGATTTTTATGGTCATGTTGGAGATGCAGTGGTTATGGAGAAGAAGGTAAGAGCTTGTAGTTTATGATAATTCTTGGTACTTAAGCAGAACAGATACCTTGGCTTATTGGTGTATAGAGGCACTTTATGTGACTCGTGTGAGTGGTGTACTTAAAGTACAAAATTAAAATTGGTAATGCTTAGCAACCTATTGCAGTCGCTATGATGAACTGATAAAACAAGAAAGGTAAAGGAAAAAGAAGTAAACACGAACTCTAAGTCAATGCCTAGATATCACTTCCTGTAGATAGGCACAGCCAGTGAAGGAGGAGCATTTATATTTTAGTAGGTGGCCAAATAGGGAGGAAATAACACTACAGGAAGTGATGAAAGGGAATAGTATATGCACTTATAGGGAAATCATACAAGAATGGGGGCACAAGCCACTAGATAGATGAAGACATACTCAAATTTTACACTTTTCACAAGGGTTGCCACAGCCCCTACTAGGCACAACACATCTCAGACCATTAGAGAAACTGCTGAAGTCATCGCAATGTCTAGAGCGAAGGATATCCAAAATATATAAAATATTAAGGTGGGAGGCAGATTATGAATATCCTGCCTACCTTGAAAAATGGGAAAGGGAGATAGGCCCATTAAGAAATGATGAGCACAGGAATAAAATAATAAGAATGACCCACTCACTACCAAAAGATGTACAAACGATAGGACAAATGTCCTATAAATTACTAGCAAGGTGGTACATGACCCCTCAAAGGGTGCAGAGGATCAGAGGAGAGGTCTCGTCTACCTGCTGGAGGGGCTGCGCGGCACTGGGGTCTTTTAAACATCTGTGGTGGGAATGCCCTAAAATAATACCCTACTGGGATAAAATAATAGAAATTATATTTTTGATAACAGGGGAAAGGATTGAAAAACACCCATGGGTATGCTTGGTTCACGATACAGAGAAGGGGGTCATGCAATACAAATGTACAATAATCCCATACTTGTTAAACACAATAAAAGAGGGGGTTAGGAGGGTTGAACGGATAAGAGTCGATACATACGATGAAAGAAACAAGGGGAAAATATCAAAAGATATGGCAACAATGGCTTGCATTTTTTAAAAGAAAGGACTATTTTTCAATGCAAGAGGATAACATGGACAGAGAGGGAGGGGAGTGAGAGAAGGGGTGGGGTAGACTTGTTTTCCTTTTTCTTTTTTTTTTTCTGGGATAAGGGAGGATAGGAAAGGTTTGTCTAATGTAATGTTAAACATAACTGTATAAGATGTATGTTTTAAAAGAAAGACATTTGTACAATTGTATTTAAATATTAAAATAAAGAATATATAAAAAAGAGGCACTTTATGTGACTCGTGTGAGTGGTGTACTTAAGGTACAAAATTAAAATTGGTAATGCTTAGCAACCTATTGCAGTCGCTATAATGAACTGATAAAAAAAGGAAACGTAAAGGAAAAAGAAGTAAACACGAACTCTACGTCAATGCCTAGATATCACTTCCTGTAGATAGGCACAACCAGTACCTAAGAATGTGAGATTGGGGGTAAAGTGTTCACTAGACCGAGTGTGAGCAGGTAACACATTGGGCAGCCTTGTGCTTACATCTCTGTGTCCGCTAGATAATTTGACGGTTTCTGTTGAGTCTTTGTGGTAACGGCTGATTTTGCTGGCCCTGTTCACTGCTTTGATCCATGGGAGTTGCTCCATACGTATCAGGGATAATGCCCCAATCTTGCAGAAGGCGTAATCCATTTTTGACTGAGGTCACCATGTGCTTTGATCCATTATAAGTGATGGAAATTTTGTCTGGAACTACCCATTGGTACTGAACTTGATTGTTGTGTAATGCCTTGGTAATGGTGTTGAGTTGTCTGCGGCGGCTCAGTGTGTGCTGGGATAGATCCACAAAGATTTGCAGTTGGCCATAGGGGTCGGGTAGGGTGCCTAATGCTCTTGTTTTCTGCATAAATTGCTCCTTAATATGATAGAATTGAACACGGAGAATCACATCTCTAGGCACTGCCTCCGATAGAAATGTAGGTTTAGGTAACCTGTGAATGACCAGTTCAATATTTTTAGCTTCAGGCGAAATAGCTTTAATTAGGCCTTTGGCGTAGGGGAATAGATCTGCCGTTTGTACAGATTCCCGTTTTATCATGTTTTTAACATTATTGCATTGTGACCTGTCCTCAATATCTGCTATTTTGTCTTTAATCCAGATTGTCACGCGCTTGATCTTCTTGGGTGTCAATTATGTCATTCACAGTATGAGTGAAATTTCCTATGTTAGCGTCAATGTGGAATACTCTACCCGCTAGCACCTCTATGCTGTGGTCAAATCTGTGCATAAGAGAAAGCATGTCAGCCTGCAGGTGACTTCTTAAAGACATTAACATGTCCTTTAATGTATTGTCCAGCACAGGTTGTCCTATAGTGGGGAATGAAGCAATGGAATCTTGTTGGATTGTTTGCATAGGTGCTTTATTTGACAGTGAGGGAATATGACTCACCTCATGAATGACTGTAGAAGCATCCAAGCACATTTTTGCTTTTGCAGGACTGTTAGAGATCGGAGTACCTGGGGGAGATAGAAGGGGTTCTGTCCCTATGGGCTGGGAGGTGTCCTGCTGGACCTTTGGAGAGTGATCAGAATGCTCAAGTTGCAGGGAGAGAGGAGCCGCTGGTGCTGCGTTCAGTGTTCTGGCCGTGGTGCCATTTTGGCTGTGCCTCACGGTTGGTTAATATATGAAGGCCGTCAGCTTGCGGGGGAGCAGTTCTTCTTTCCTTTTCACCGACATAGCTTCTTGAGCATCGTAGTGGCGGAAGACGGGCTCAGATGTGTAGTGGGAGACAGCTGGGAGCCGAGAGATGCTCGTAGTAGTGGGCCATTGTGAGGAGCTCTGATTTTATGTGGCCATCTTTCTCATAGGCCGGTCACGCCCCCCCCCCCCCCCACTTCTATCTTTTTTATTCATTGGGTTACCATGGTAGAGAGAAGGCTTTAATAACAAGGTTCCCGGTTACATTTTCTCTGATATTCAAGCAAGCATATTGATCCACAAAATCAGCCTGTTTTTACCTGCTTTTTAGTTAAAGTTGTCATGTCCATTTGGTGAGTAGGAAATTCAATCACACTCATTGGGTATCTACCTACAAAGACACAGCATTTTTTTGTGATGGTGCACGAGTTGGAATCACACTATTGAAGAACTTATGGACTTTTTGATTAATTATTTCAGTTGATTATATATTAAGCATGAAGCACATGTTTATGTATTTATTATCACCTTATGTACAATACTTGTTTATGGTAATTGTTAGGAAATGGCATAGCACGTAGTTGTTGTATGTACCTGTAGTACATGCCAGAAACAATAGTGCACATTTTGCTTTTCTTTAATCCTACCTAAAACACACTGACACTGACACTAACTAACACTGATACTAATACAAAAATAAAAATAAAATAAAAAACTCCTGCACCAAAAAATACTGACGCTGACCTTTGACTCTGCCCTTGACCTTTGGATTTCACCTTTGACCCTGGCCTTGACCCAAACACTAACACTGGGGCTGACCTAGATCAGACCTTGAGCTAGGTTTTTTTTTTTTTATTGTTGTTATTATTATATTTTTTTCTACACACTTTTTTATATCTCTGCAATAACAGAAATAAAAAACAACGTATCTGTCTTGTCCATTCGCAGAGACAGAAAAGACAGGGGCGGGCTACACAGTGACTGATCACTGTGATAGGCAATCAGAGCATAATTTTCAAGCAAAATAGGTAAAAAAAAGTGAAATGTTCCATTTCTAAATAATTCAGCTCTATTAAAGTAGATCAGCTCCTGGGGTAACACAGAGAACAGTGAACAGCGTGGCCAGGCAGTGAGAAAAGTAAATAGAATTCTAGGATGTATCACTAGAGGGATCACTAGCAGGAGGGATTCTATTAAATAAATCCTATATACATTTTTAGTTAGACCTTAATTGAGAATACTGTTTCAAGTCTGGAGACCTCACTTACAAAAATTATTGATAAGATCAAATTAATCCAGAGATGGACAACAATATTGAAATTTCTCTGTGTTAGACCTCATGCACATTTTATGTACAGTCGAGAAAAGAAGCAAAAGGGGAGCCATAATAGAATATTTAGGGTATGAATAAGGTTTAGGAGGACAGTATTTGCAATATGAAGCTGAGATCAAGTACACAGGGGCATGAACTCAAACTAGCAGGTGTAAAGTTCAAAACCAATCTTATAAAGTATTATTTTATCAAAACAAAGTTGACGCTTGGAACAGACTTCTAGCAGAAGTGAGTCAGTTAACAGTAAGTGGATTCAAATTGCTTGGGACAACCCTATATCTATACTACACAAAAGTTAAAAAATAAGTAAATAAAAAAATAAAAACATTGGGCGGACTTGATGGACCACTTGGCTTTTTATCTGCCACAAGTTTAAAGGCAACATCACAAATATACAATTCTTTTAAACAACCTTCATGGAAAGTGGTGCACTTGTATGATGTATTAAAGCAAAGGTGACATTTACAAAGAAAAAATACCATTTAAGCTGCAACTAAAAGATATTCCTCAGCTGCTTCATTCTGTTTGTAAACAAAGCCACAGAGATTCCTTTAACATTGATACCAAACCATTATCCTAGATGAAGGTCTGGTATGGATTGCAAGGGGTGACACTTTTCCACTATCAATATAGTATGCAAAGAAAGTCAATCATTAAAGATAACTTTTGTGAGTACAGTAAGCACATTTATTGCTAAAAAGTATCAAGTACCTCCAGAACACAAGAAAATCTAATGCAATTCAACTGACATGTTGAAAACTTTTTCACGCTTGCTGCTATCAGTCAGAAAGCTTTTGAATACGCTAAATCCTTAATCAGTATAGCCTAAGACCCCAATGACTGTGTGTAGAAGTGTTAGTCCAGATAAATCCTTGAAGGTTTCAGAGATTTGAAGATCCCTGGCACTTCCCTATGTTTTGACTGCCCTTTGTCCTTTTCTCCATGATGTCATTATTGAAGTTTTACACTCACTATGCAAGCTGCAAGTTGACATTGACAGTTCCAGCGCTTTCACGTCGACTCTGGAGAATTCTCAGCTTTGAAGCTATTTGGCCTTGAGCAGAAAATTCATTCTTTTTCTCCAAAGCTCATACTAGCTCGTAATCTCTGAGAAAGACCTTTTAGATTTAGAGAAGCCTTGGGTGATGTCTTAAAAAAAAGTAAATGCAATCTTTCTTCAGGTTTAAAATAAGATGCAAAACTGCAAGCTACTTATTTCAGCATGAAGTGCATAACATAAAATTACATGTCAGACATTAAAAACAAAGTTGAGTGAACCTTTTTATTGCTGACCTTAGTGAGCAGCACTGGAGTCATGTATTCGATCTAGGACAGGGACAGTAATTTCATGCAGTTTACATGTCCTCTTAAAGTTTGTGTGTCTTTTCTTATAATGTTCTCATGTTCTCCATTAAATACAAACTGGTAGGTTAATTAGTTTCTGATCAAACCGGCCCTTAAAGTAACCCTGTTGCAAGGTGATAATAGTTAAATCAACAAACTCATTAAAAAGCTGAAGATTTATACTCAGATAAATTTGATTGATTTCACAAATTTGAAACATACAGTTGAACATTCCATTTTACATTTTACATTTATACCCCTTCCCCTGTTTCTGCATACAACTTTACCTAATTTACTACCTAGCCTTTAACCCCCCCCCCTCCCCTAACCCATCCAGTGAATGATACCATTGTCCAAAATCCTTTATATTCCCTGTGTTTCTATCTCTTATTAAATTTATGCCTATTCCATGTTACTGCCCAATGCGGGCTGCCATTACCTTCAATTCCCTACCTTATCACTCACGGGGGACAATCCATCTTTTACAGACAGGGTTTCCACATCTTTACTAACTTATTGTAATTACCATGCCTAGTAAATGTAAATGAAAAAAATGTAAATGTTACTTTTTCCTTCCAAACTATCATGTTTATGGCATTAACCCACTCTTCAAGAGTCAGGGGTCTCAATTATTGCTAATTTTGTGCGACCAGTTTTCTTGCCTGATATAGGCATCTTGTAATCACTGTTATAGTACTAACTGACCCTCTGCCTTCATCTATATGTCCCAACACACAGGGCTCAAGTCCTGCGGGAACGCATGGGAACGGAGTTCCTTTACTTTTTCCACAACAGGAACTCAGTTCCCGTTAGCAGCCGCGTCCTGCAAGACTTTGAAGTATGTGAGCTGTGTGGCAGGTGCTACACCTGCAGCCACCGGCACAGCTTGCAATAGTAAGTGCCGCAAACCAGGAGTGGACTGACCATTCAGGCATTGCCAGTAGAGGGGCCCCATGACAGTTTCCTCTTCGATCTACCTGTCACTCACAGCTAGCTGACAGGTAGATCAGGTCCCTGCTGCTAAGAGATTGTATTTAGTCTGACCTCTCGTGATGAGCTTATGATAGAACCCAGAGGAGGAGCACAGCTATTCTGCTCACAGGAAATGCAAGGAGAGAGGTGAGCTGAGGAAGGAACATCAGTTTGGGGTAGTAATCTGAGCACAATATCTGGCAAAGTTTAATGCCAGGAGGGAAGTGTATGTGGAAATATGTAAAGAGTTGGAATAGCAGCGAGTGGGGGTTGGAGCCCTGCAAAGTTTGCAGCCCCCCCAAGCTAACATACATCTCCTAAGCAGGAACACATCACTATCTCCCCAAGCATTCTGTCCAGATAATGTGCAGTTAATTTATGACCTTTCCGTTCAACCCTGTGTTATCCAAACTCTGTTCAATGAAAAATGTAAACTCACCACATAAACACTCTATATACAAAATAACATTCCCCAATAAAGATCAGAACATGATGTTCACATTTGCATGGAAGCACAATTGAATGAATGCTGATTATTTAGAGAATTACCGTATTTATGTTTATTGAGGATTTTATTTTATTTTTTATGTACTAACAGTTAAGCTTCATACACACAATATGAAAATTGGATGAAAAATACCACTTTTGAAGTGTTCATGCATATGAGCGTGTCATTTTTTTTTGGTGGGAGAGTGGACCTTGGGTGGGAGTTCCCACACTTTTTTCCCCAGGACTTGACCCCTGCCAACACACTTACTCTAGGTTCTAATTATAATGTGACATTGAACATTACATTTATGATATTAATGGGATTGTAAAGTGAATTTTTTTTTTTTAAATAACAAACATGTCATACTTACCTCCACTGTGCAGTTCGTTTTGCACAGAGTGGCCCCGAACCTGCTCTTCTGGGGTCCCTCGGTGGCTGTCTCTGCTTCCTCCTGCAGGTGCCTCTCATGTTAATGCGAGCTCCTTCGCATGGTGAGAAGCATCTGCGGGCCGCGCTCCCGTGATACAGCTGGCGGCTATAGCCGCTCGCTTTATCACACGGCCCCGCCCCCCGGTGCTCCGCATCAGTGGATGTGATTGACAGCAGTGCGAGCCAATGGCTGCGCTGCTTTCCATCCATCCACTCCAGCCAATCAGCGGCCAGACTGAACAGTGGAAAGGACGTCGGGGGACGAGTGCGGAACTTTCGAGGGGTGAAGTAAGTAAAACGGGGGGGCTGGGGGCACAGGCACTGTCAGATGTTTTTTCACCTTAATGCATAGAATGCATTAAGGTGAAAAACATTTACCTTTACAACCCCTTTAAGTATCTCTGTCCAATATTGGAACAGTTTTGGGCATCTCTACATCATGTGCATGAGATCCCCCGTCTCCTGACACCTAGGGCACTTAGCATCGGGTCTTCGGCCAAACATATATATTTTCTTGGGGGTGTAGTAAACTCTATGCAATAGAAACAAGTGTGAGCCTTTTTGTGAAGGACAGACCAACACCAAGGGTCCCAGTTCTAAAAATTATTTTCCACTGCTCCAGAGTTATTGCCCTTACATCCTCTTCCCATCTTTCTTTGTTCTTAGAGGACACTACCTCAATATTGATTCTACAAGTTATTTGCGCATACACCTCTGAAATAAGTCCTCTAGAATCATCTGCCTTAATTATTTTTTGGAGAAGGGGAATCTTGCTCCATTCCATTGTTTGATTACTAAACTGGGTACCTAGGGTGTGCCTGATCTGTAGATAGCTGTAGCATGATTGGTTTGATACCCCATACTCTTTTCTCAACTCTGCAAATGATTTTAAAGTATTTCTCATGTACAGTTGTGCCAACCGATTTATACCCTGCCTTTCCTATTCCTTAATCCTCCCAATGATCAACAATTCTTGCAAATGTTTGTTATACCAAATGGGTGAGTATTCTGTTACTCCCTTGTACCCCGTCAGTCTCTTAACTGACTGCCAGACTTTAATAACCATCTTTAATATTGGGCTCTCACATGAAAAAGACTCTGCCTCCAGTGCTGTAGACTCTGCCTACAGCAAATACTGTATTATGTGGAGCCACTTGTAGCATGATTTTACCACTGGAATTCCTCCCTCCCAGCATAGCACATCCCCCCAATTGCTGCAATTGGGCTGCTAGAAAATAACTTTGTGGGTGAGGAACAGCCATTCCCCCTTCGTTTACTGGTAGCTGCAACGTTTGTAGACTGTTCCTGGCCTGGCCCTTCTTCTATATTAGCTCCCTAAAAAGGGTCTCTATTTTTTGGAATTTTTTGGAATTTTTTACCTATCCAAACTGGGGAGTTGTGGAGCAAATCCAGCAACTGCGGCATCCAGATCATTTTGGCCAGGTTGCTATGCCCTACCACATATAAGGGGAGCCGACTCCAGATGTCGCATTTCCGCTTGAATTTTAACAGAAGGGGAATTAAATTATCACTAATGTACTGATTGGGGTCCTTTGATAGCACTATACCGAGATATTTCATTGTCTCCGTTACTTTTAACTGGGATATTCCCAATGGGATGGAATTAATACGTGGGTCGACCGGCAAAAGTGATGACTTTTTTTTCCCAGTTAATAACTAGGCCTGAAAACCTACCAAATTCTTCCACTATATGCAATGGAGTAGAAGACTACGTATCCCTCCCAAAAAATAAAACATAATCTGCATTTAATGCTATCTTATCCAGGGACGTCTTTAATATTGATTGGACCCTGAGCAAAAATTTTCTTAGGGCCCCCCTCCCCCCATGCAATTTCGCTCTCCACCTTCTCTGAGACATACAATAAATAGCAGCTAGACTTAAAATCAGTTTACTGTATCAGATCAGGCAGCGATTGCGATTGGTTGTCAGTGGTTACAGCATATCATTACTGCTTACTGACTGGTTGCTAGAGGTTACAGCGCTCCTTAAGGCCCACTGATTAGTTGCTAGAGGTTACAGCACATTTCTGCTTGTTGATTGGCTGCTAGAGATTGCTGTACAGTAATACAGCTAACTGGTTGCTATAGGTTACAGCACATCTTCTCCTAACTGCAGGGGGGGCATGATATACCTATGAATGCTGCCTTTATTTACATATCAATGCAATTGGCCTCAGCTATTTACATATGCATGTCACTGCTATTTACACATGAATGCCAGTATTTACATGTAAACACAGGTCTGCAGGTGAGTCATCTGTACACAACAATAGGGCAGAGCTGGGCAGCATTAGTAGCAGCAAAGGACTAAAACTTCAAGGGACAAGGGAACCTAAACTGGGATAGTTGGCAAGTATGAGGCAGCTGCTTTGGGCCCCACAACAATGACAGGGCCCAGGGCAGCTGCCCCTTTTGTCCTGCCTTAAAGACGGCCCTGATCTTATCCTCCCCAGACTTCCTATGGAACCCCTGAATACTAGTTGTTGATCTTACCACAATTGCTAATGGTTCCATCACTAGGGCAAATAACAGGAGTGACAAAGGGCACCCCTGTCTCATCACTCTCTCAAGCGAAATCCTTTCTGAATTTTCATTATTGATTTGTAATTTGGCACTTGGGAGATCTTGGGAGGTTATATAATGTATTTACCATCCTATGAAGATGGGGCCAAATCCAAACCCTTCCAGAACCTGCCTTGGCTGTATCCAAGGACAAAATGTCCCTTGAACCCCCACTGATCTGGGTGTACAAGTTTTGAAAAAAAAATTCAGTCTGGTTGCCAGCACCTTTGCTACAATTTTTTTGTCAATTAACTTTTTATTCTTTTAAACAGTGCATTACACTTCATGCTGTACTGCGTCACATTAGGTCAACAAGAAAGTAAATGAGCAGTCACTAGGGGCCTCTCGCCCATTGGCCCACCACAGGGAGCCTTATGGAGTAGGCTTAGACCAGGCCAGGGAGGCTCCTCCACGAACATCCGGGTTTGCTACAATTTTAACGTCAGAACACAGGAATGATATTGGTCTATAGGAAGATGCTTCAAGCTGATCTTTCCCTTCCTTCTGTAGTACTATTATGGTAGTCTCTAATATCGAGGAGGGCAGCCTCCCCTCTACTGCTGCCCAACTCAGTGTCTTTAGAAGCTCCAGAAGCAGCACCCCCCTACAATGTTTATAGGTCTCCAATGGTAAACCATCCAGTCCAGGAGAAATTGTTGATTGGTCATACCAGCAGTCGCTTGTTGCAACTCCTCTAAAGTTATGGGGGAATCCATCCTGTCCGTATTGCTCTCCGGGAGAACAGATATTTCAATTTTCCCCAGAAACCTGTCCATTTGACCTGTCTTTGACCCCTGCCGTGATCTATAAAAATTCTTGAAAAACTCGCTAAATGTTTCCATAATCACGGATGGCTCAGACAAAATTTTTCCCTCTGTTGTTCTAATCACAGAGATTGCAGGAGAGGGGGAGTTGATTTTGGCAAAGATAGCCATATGGCTACTTTTCCCCTTCTCCAAAGGAACACTGTCTCGGAAAAAGTTGCTTATTTTCCTTGTAATAGGCACTTTATATTCCTGTTGCTTTTTAAATCATAACCTTTGCTTCTCTGGAGTTGGATCTACCACATACTGTCTCTCAGTCTCTGTCACATCCTTCCTACTATTCTCCTACCATCCTACCACTCCCTTGATTTCTTCTTAATTTTTGCCACTTGTTGGATCAAGAGCCCCCTAAGAAATAATTTTAGGGTGTCCCACACCACCCCTAAAGGTGCTGTACCTATATTAAATTCCACAAACTCTTTTAATCTTAAAGTTATTTCATCAGGTTTCTCCATTAATTCCATCCATTGTGGATTTATTTTCCATGTTCTTGGGGTACTTTCCCCCCCCTAGATTTACTGTTAGTAACAGTGGTGAGTGAAATGACACCCCTCTTGGCCAGTACACTATTTTTCTTACTAGCCACAGTGCTTACCCGTTTCCTAAAGCCATGTCTATTTGGGAAAGTGTGGAGTATGAGCCAAAGAAGCAAGAGTATTGCCGACATTTTGGATTTTGAGATCTCCAAATGTCGCAACCACCCGACTTCCTCCAGAAATTGGCGTAAACGTCTCTCTGATGCCCTGTCTGTCTGAACCCCTGGTGGAAACCTATCAAAAACACTTATTGAGAACCTTGTTAAAATCCTCCAGCACTATAACCGGGATATCAATCTTGTCCTCGACAAATACCAATAATATGTACAAAATCTCCAGTTTGAATGGGGGGGGGGGGGGGATATACATATTTGCCAATACATCAAAGGGAAAGTCCAATCTATAATTGTGTCATTCTGAAAAAAAGAACACGTGAAATGTCCACTTACTAAATTTGCTTTCTGTGTCATTTCTTATTAAATGTGAGTGATATTTTTTGTGTATCTTCTTTTATTATCATTCCTTTCCACCTTTGTAAATTAATTTTACTATCCTCCAATACCACTCCCCTAAACCTACCTCCCATGTTATTTCCCCCCCTTTCCCTTACCTCCTTAATTATCCCTCCTCCCACTCCCTCACACCTAACTAGGCTGGCTCTAAGGGCTTTACTTGTGACCATATCATACTTCCCTAACCACCCCAACCACTCTTCCACAACCCCAAGTGCATATAGTTTAGTTTCATTATTTTTCCGTTAATTTTCCCCTCCCCTCTCCCTGTGACCCACACAATTAAAAATTGCAAATACAATTTTTTGACCATCATCAACCAAACATACATTAGTTATTTCCACCCATCTACACCCCCCCCCCCCCCCAATCCTCTATTTAGATTGCTTATTTAAGAAAAAAAATAATAAAAAAAATAATAAAATAAATAATTATCTTTAAAATTAACTGAATAATTTATCAGCTGCAGTCTATAAGGCTATACATTATTTGTGTTGCCTTCAAGCCATTGTGTTCCTCCAGCTACAGAATAAAAACAAATGGGTTGTCCCCAAGGCCGTTATGCATAGACGTGCTAGATACAACAAAGCATACATGATTTTATACTTCTGTAGGCTGTGCTTTAATTCCATAAATTCCACTCTACGCTCCTGTAAGTCCGGTGGGTAGTCTGGGTATAATGAAATCCTAACTCATTATAACTAATTATAGAAGATATTCCCCATCTGCCTGGCTTTTTGCAAGAGAGTCACTTTGTCATTGTAATTGAGCATTTTCATGAGTAAAGGTCAAGGGTATCCCCCTGGTGGGGGAGCTCTCACGCTGTGAGCTCTCTCTATGAGAAAGAGTTGTGAAAAAGTATCTTTCCCAAATGTTTCCCTGAGCCATTTCTCCAGGAATGCTGCGGGATGAGGGCCCTCACTCCACTCTGGGAGGCCCACCACCCTCACGTTGTTCCTGCGCAGTCTGTTTTCCATTACATCCATTTTAGATATATACAGGCCCATTTGATCTCTCATTATTTTACTCTCCTGCTTCATTGGGTAAAGGTTATCCCCAGCCTGGCTTAATCTCTCCTCCAAAGTAGTTGTCCTCTCCACCATTTTTTTTAGCTCATGACTCATTAAAATTAGCTCTTCCTTAATGCCCTTAAATTGATCACACAGACTACTCAATGAACCTTTACAAGCATTAACTGTGCACAGTACATCCTTCAGAGTTGGTTCAACTTCTACTAGTAAGTCTAAATCAGAAGCTATTTCAGTGACATTTCCCAGAATTTCTTCCTCTGGATGTTTTTTACTTACAGTTTTTGTAGTGGATGATACTGCTGACATTTGACCATGGCTTTTTCTATCCCCAGGTGCACCTAATTGGGTTTTCACTTGGGCTTGCTGGTTACCTTTAGCTGGTGACTGTACAGGGGTATGCGCAAACCTCTTCAACTTAGCTGCTGCTGCCGCCACCTGATTCCCCTTCTCCTTTGCAGAGCATGTTGTTTGGGAGCTTGGGTTCTCCTGGTGCTGCTGTTCCTCTCCTTTCTTTCTTGTCATGGCTGGTTTAAAAAAGATTACACAGGCAGATCAATTTTTTCAGCAGGGGTGTTCCCACACTAAGCCCCTTCGTCCCTTGCCAGCTTTCCTCCACCTTCCTCCACCACGCCACACTTCCAGTTGACTCCAGGAGGCTGCCAAATACTATACATGCTGAGCAGTGCTTGCTTATCCATTTCTCATGGGATTTTGGGGCGTTTCCGCGGTTACCACACACTCGCTTTTCCCATCCAGCCTGCCACCTCCACTCATGGCCAGCCTCACAGCAGACTCACAGGGTTGGCCCACCTCCAGCAAAATAGCCCATCCGTACGAAACAGGATGACAACAGGAGATAGAGCAGGGAGAGACCTCACTCACAACCGCTCACTCCAATATCCGGTCACGCCCCCCCGTGTCTCCCCTGAGAATGTATACTTAACTGTCCAGAAGGTGGCATATTAAATCTTCACTCTCTTTAGGATCTTCAGGCACTGCTGCTTTCTGACACTTTGGGATGTGTTACATGTGACAGGGTTGTTTTAAGGAACACAATGATGTCATCTCTTTTTGTGCAGCCTTTTTAAGGAAAAGGTTATGGATAGGAATGACATCATTGCCCAATATGGCCACTGGTTATATTTGGGTGACTAAATATGGCCATGGTCATTTTTAGTAATTATATCACCACTACCCCAATCTCCTCACATATGTAGCTGATGACAGCACAGGGAGCTGCCATTCATCTAATGTTACTGTTGGGTTTGGTTGCATGTGTTTTTCTTCAATGGTTCCTTAGGTGATAATTAGGGATGAGCCAAACACCCCCCGGTTCGGTTTGCACCAGAACTTTCGAAAAGGACCCCAAATTTGTACGAACGTTAGAACCCCATTGAAGTCTATGGGACTCGAACGTTTCGAAATAAAAAGTGCTAATTTTAACTGCTAATATGCAAGATACTGTCCTAAAAAGGGTTTGGGGACCTGGCTCCTGCCCCAGGGGACATGGATCAATGCCTAAAATGTTTTTAAAAATGTCCGTTTTGGCGGGAGCACTGATTTTAATGAGGATTAAAGTGAAAAAAAAGTGAAATATTCCTTTAAATATCATGCCTGGGGGGTGTCTATAGTATGCCTGTGAAGTGCCACGTGTTTCCCGTGTCTAGAACAGTCCCTGCACAAAATGACATTTAACGGAAATAACGTAATTTAAAACTGCTTGCGGTTTTAATGTTATATCTGGTTCCTGTAATATGATTGAAAATCATTGAGAAAAATGGCATGGGTAGCCCTCCCTGCCCATTACCAGCATCTTTGGGTCTTGTACGGATATTAAGGGGAACCCCGTACCCATATTAAAAAAAGGAAATACGTGTGGTCCCCAGGCCCTATATACTAAGAACAGCAGTATACAGGCGGTGCAAACAAGACAGGGACTGTGTAGGTTTGTTGTGTTAAGTAGAATCTGTTTGTAATTTTCAACTGGTACATTTTTAAAGTGTAGCTCCAGTCAAAAAAAACATTTTTAAGCTTTTTGGAAAACATAGGCAAGGGTTATCCCCCATGTATAATTTGTTTTGCCGTTCGTCTTTTTTCATCTCATTTGCTGTTGTCTCCTTCCGTTTGCAAGTAGGAGATGTATGTAAGTTGGATGTTTGAAAGTAGGGGCCTGTCCTATATGCTCTGCAGAAATGGCGGAACAAGGTGTTGGTTTTGCCACAACATTGTAAGCCCTCAAAGTGACTCTTGGTGGGCGCTGGAGTGCCCTGCTGTGAACGATTATATCAAGAATTGTAATTACATGCCATTGTTGAACAGTGGTAGAAAAATTGACCTTTGGTGGTTGTGGTGCTGGTGCCACAACACTATAAGTCCTCACCGTTACTCTGGGTGGGCACAGAAAGGGGCCCTCCTGTGAAATATTATATCAAGAATTGTAATTACATGCCTCTGTTAAACAGGGGCTGAAAAATTGGGCTGCTGGCACTGGTGCTGGTGCCACGACACTGCAACCTCTCCCATATACTCTAGTTGTAGTGCACGAATGAGCCCTGCTGCAAAGCATTGCATCAAAAATTGTAATTAAATGCCCCTGTTAAACAGGGCCTGAAAAATTGGGCCTTAGGCACTGGTGCTGGTGCCACGACACTGCAACCTCTCCCATATACTCTAGTTGTAGTACAGGAATGAGCCCTGCTGCAAAGCATTGCATCAAAAATTGTAATTAAACACCCCTGTTAAACAGGGGCAGAAAAATTGGGCTGCTGGCATCACCCAGAACCAAAAATGTTCTTCCAACATATCAGCGGAGGAGGAAGAGGATAGACAATCAACAAAACAGGACAGTCACTCAGCATCAGCATAGGCAGTCTTGAAGGGATGTGATATTTCTAAAAAAACTATTTATTTGGTTACATCAGCTTCAGGTGCTTGGTAGCTCTGGGTGATCCGCGACTGATTCATCTTGATGAAGGTCAGTCGATCAACTGAGTCGGTGGACAGGCGCACCCTGTGATCAGTAACAAAGCCACCAGCAGCACTGAAGGTACGTTCCGAAAGAACGCTGGATGCAGGACAGGCCAGTAGCTCAATTGCATACTGTGCAAGCTCTGGCCAGTGATCCATCCTCAAGACCCAGTAAGCCAGAGGATTTTCGGTGGGAAAGGAGTCCAAGTCTGACCTTGCCCCTAGGTATTCCTGCACCATGTAATTCAGACAATGGCGATGGTTGCTGGAACCGATCATACCTTGGGGCTGCGGACTAAAAATTTGTCTGAAAGCATCGGTCAGACGGCCACCTTCTCCACCGCTCCTTCTGACCGATGCCTCAGCAACACGCTGTCCAGGACCAGGAGTTTGTAACCTCCCAGTCTCTGGGAACGTGTTGCACAGACCTTTCTGCAAGGCCTCCCGGAGATGTCTCATCCTCTGCTCCCTCTGCGACGGCAAGATAAGGTCGGCAACCTTACCCTTGTATTGTGGATCAAGGAGAGTGGCCAGCCAGTAATGGTCCCTCTCCTTGATCCGAAGAATATGAGGATCCTTCCGCAGGCTTTGCAGGATCAGGGAGGCCATGCAGCGTAGGTTAGCTGAGGCATTCGGTCCGGAGTCCTCTGGGTCACTAAGGACAACATGATCCGCAGCTACCTCCTCCCAGCCACGTACAAGTCTATGGGTTTCTTGGGACTGTAAATCATCCCTACAAGACTGCTGCTGCTGATGCTGAGTGCCAGCCTCCACCTCCATGCTGACACAATCATCCTCCTCCTCCTCCTCCTCCTCCTCATCCTCTTCCTGTGGGATGGGTGGCACAGCAGGAACACTGTCTGGATAAAAGGGGCCTTGAGAGGCAAGGAAGTCCTCCTCTTCCTGCCTCTGTTCTGCCTCAAGTGCCCTGTCCATTATTCCATGCAGCGTATGCTCCAAGAGGTGGACAAGAGGTACAGTGTCACTGATGCATGCACTGTCACTGCTCATCATCCTTGTGGCCTCCGCAAATGGTGACAGGACAGTGCATGCATCCCTGATCATGCCCAACTGATGTGGTGAGAAAAAACCGAGCTCCCCTGACCCTGTCCTGGTGCCGTAGTCGCACAGGTACTCATTGATGGCCTTCCTGTAAGGACATCCTGTAAGCCCAGGTACCTGCCCAAGAACCGCTGCACCACCAGGTTAAGGACGTGAGCCACACAGGGCACATGGGTCAGTTGTCCCTGTCAGAGGGCAGAGAGGAGGTTGGTGCCATTGTCGCAAACCTCCATTCCTGGCTTAAGCTGGCGTGGCATCAACTACCTCTCGGCCTGCCCCTGCAGAGCTGACAAAACATCCGCCCCAGTGTGGCTCCTATCCCAAACAAACGGCATGGCATCGTTTTGCCTGCGTACTTGCGTAGCCCCTGGAACGCCTACGGAGCACCGCTGGTTCTGAGGACAGAACACTGGAAGAGGCCATGGAGGAAGAAGAAGAGGAGGGGGTGGAGGAGAGAGGTGTGTCACAACCAATAGTAGCATTTTGGAGGTGTGGTGGCGGAACAACCTCCAACACTACTGCACCTTGTCCTGCATCCTTCCCAGCTGCCAGAAGAGTGGCCCAATGGGCCGTGAAAGACAGGTAACGTCCCTGTCCATGCCTGCTGGACCATGAGTCAGCGATAATATGTGCCATATCGCTGACCGCCCTGTCCAGCGAGGCAAGGACATTGCCTTCCACATTTCTGTGAGAAAAAGTGGCGTTTGGGGACCTGCCACTGAGGAACCGCACATTGTACAAACTCACGGAAGGGGGCAGAGTCTACCAACTGAAAAGGCAGCAGTTGAAGTGCTAGCAATTCAGCCAAGCTAGCATTCAACCGCTGGACATGTGGATGGCTGGGAGTGAACTTCTTTCGCTGGTCCAGCAGCTGGGGCAGAGACATTTGCCTGCTATAATAGGACGTGGGTGTACTGCTAGCAGAGTGCCCGAAAGGACTTGGCTGTGACACACATAATTCTACATCTTCATTCCTCTCAGAGCAGGTTTCAGAGAGGACTGAAGGTCTAGTGGGGTTGGAGATCCCAGCTGATGAGGAGCAAGGAGAGGTCCGCTTTGTTCTTTGGTGTGGGTCTTTGAGGTACGCTTGCCAACGAGCTGCATGGCAGGTCAACATATGTCTGGTCAAGCATGTGTTGCCCAAGCGGCTGATGTTTTGGCCACGCGAGATACGCTTGAGACATATGTTGCAAATAGCAGCGGTGCGATCTGATGCACTCGTTTCAAAAAAGGCCCACACCAAAGAACTTTTAGAATAACGCGCAGAGGCAGCGTCCTGCACAGGCGGAGCTCTGCGGTGTGATTCAGTCGGTGTGCTGCCCCTAAGCTGACCCCCGGAGGGCATCCTACCTCGTTGGACATGTGCCTCCTCCTCCTCCTCCTCTCTCCTACCAGGCACCCACGTGGAGTCAGTGCCCTCATCATCTCCTCCCTCTTCATCGCTGGAGCAAACCTGGCAGTATGCTGCAGCTTGTGGAACATGACTGCCAGATTGCTGTCCTTCTTGAGCATCCCCTCTCTCTGCATTCACGCTACTGCCTTCCTCTAGCTGAGTATCATCATCAGAGCCTACAAAACACTGGGCATCCTCCTGGAGCATGTACCCAACACTGTGCTCAAAGAGTTAAGGAGACTCCTCAGGAGGACGTGGTGGGTCTAGGGAAGGAGTCACTGATGATGACATTGAGGGGAGGGAAGATGATGCGTTGGCAGCTGCTTTGCTAGTACCCAGAGCCTGGGTGAGAGAGGATGAGGAGGATGAAGAGGGCTTGGTCATCCACTCTACCAAGTCATTGGCATGTTGCGGCTCAACATGTCCAGCTGCCGAAAAGAAGGACAAGCGTGTCCCATGGCCACGTGCTTATGATGACGATGCACCGCGTCCACGACCAGCACTGTTGTCTCTAGACGCAGAGCCTGCGTGCCCTCTTTTATCGGCTCACGCCTGTCTGCCTCTCCTTGCTGGCCTTCCAGACATGGTAATGGCCTGAAGGGAGTTGGGAAAACCAGCAATTGGGTAGTGTATATTGTGCTGGAGGCACACACAACATCCACTAACTCCTGCAGATGGCAGATGGCTCAATTAGAGAAGAGCTATGTAGGTGGATATAACGGTGTATACTGGGTCCAGGGCACGCAGACAGCACACACAATCTACTACAACTGACTGCAAGCTCTATTTAAAAAGAGCAAGATAGTTAGCTATATAGGTGGATATAGCGGTGTATACTGGGTTCAGAGCACACAGACAGCACGCAAAATCTCCTACAACTGACTGCAAGCTCTATTTAAAAAGAGCAAGATAGTTAGCTATATAGGTGGAAATTTTTATTAAAATAAAACTGCTACTGATTTACATAATCAAGAACTTAAGAAAAACTCATACTTGAGCAAAAAAAAGAACTAAAGAACAACTTGCATAAATGCTTTTGGACAGACCGGATCTATTCAAACTGCCCATATCAGACGATCCTTAATCCCATAATCATCTGGGAAGAAAAAAAAAAAAAAAAAAATTCCTAATCATTATTCAAACTATATACATTTATATTACATACCCCCTATAGGCAGGAACGTAACGAAACTGACGGTGCATACCATGTTTTTAAAATTAAGTTGCCCAAAAGCTAAAAAAAAGGGGTGAAAGGACAGACACACCCCCACCTAAGGAAAAGAAGAGGGAGATCATCAAGGTGGCCGGAAAGAGAACCCTCTCCACAACCTAGCACACCTTTCCCTACCCATTCTTTCCCCCTCAAGAAACCTCACCTTACCCAATTCCCGAATGATATCACCCGCCACCTCATGCATGGGCAGGAACTTGCCCCCAGTGGACACTAAACACCAAGCGTGCCAAGTGTAGTAAAGGCATATGACACTAACTAAAAACAGTGATGATAACACAAAACCCCTCCGGGCTCTGAAGTCACCGTACACCCTCTCAGAATAGGCAAGGGCCCGGAGACGGGGATAGCCAATGGCATCTCCAACCTCCCCCAGAACCCCCAAGTTGAAAGGGCACTCGACCAAAAAGTGGTCCATGGTCTCTAGTACCCCACCACACTCAGGGCGAGGACAGCCTCTGTCCTCTGGGCTCCGGTACTTCAAGTTCGATCTCACATAGAGTCGTCCATGGAACGCCCTCCATGCGAGATCCCAGAACTTGGCAGGAATTCTCTTAGAATTCAGGAGGGCTAGTCCCTCCCTGAGAACCCTGTCTGGACAGTCCCTTAAGGCCAGTGGTCTCAAAACGTCCGAGGCCATGACCCTCTGGTACAGCTCTCGCCGGCCCAGGGAGCCTACCTCTAAGGCCGTTATCCTCCACCGCCTTAGTACCTTCAGGGCGGTTGGGACATAGGCGAGGAGGTACCCATGGGACCTCCGAAGGTCACCCGGGCGGCCGCCCCCCTCCCACCTGCTCAGGAACACCAGGAACCAATTCTTACATGAACGTTCCCACAGAGAGGGCTCGTCCACAAAAATGGATTGCAGATTGAACTTCAGGAACACTACAGTAAAGAAAACCGTGGGGTTGATCATGTCCAAACCGCCCTCCCCTCTCCGTCGATACGTGACCTCCCTTTTTATCAGGTTCAGTCTGTTTCCCCACAAAAGCAGAAAAAACAGACCGCAGACCCGCGCATAGAGTGACTCTGGCAACAGACATGCGTAGCTGACATAGAGGAACTCGGGAAGCAAATAGGTTTTAACGAGGCTCACCCTTTCCCTCAAAGACAGCTTCCAGCCTTTCCAGGCGTTGACTTTCTGGGTGGCACTTACCAACCTGCGCTCCCAATTTAGCTTGGGATAATCACCCTGGCCGAAATAAATGCCTAAGATCTTAACTTCTGGTCGGGGCGGGGGAAAAACGTCCGGGAGGGCAAACTGCTCACCCTCCCTTCCCAACCAGAGAGCTTCACTCTTGTCCCAGTTGACCAACGAACCAGACGCCTCGGAGTAGCCTCCAATCTGTGTTTCCACAAAATGGGCCTCCTCTCGGCTAGCCACCACCACCGAGACGTCATCCGCGTAGGCCACCACCTTCACCGCCTTATCCGGGCCACTGCCGGGCTCCATCAGGACCCCCCTCAGCTGCCCACAGTCTAGCCTTCTTACGAAGGGGTCGACTGCAAAGACATAGAGCAGGGGACTCAGCGGACAGCCCTGCCTAACACCAGAGTCCACCGGAAAGGTAGGACCCACCCAACCATTGACCAGAGGGAAGCTCTCGGCCCCTCTGTACAAAGTCCTGAGCCAATCAATAAATCGATCAGGCAGGCCGTATCTACCCAGGAGAAGCCAGAGGTACTCGTGGTCTACCCGATCAAAAGCTTTCGCCTGATCTAATGCCAGCAGATACCGCCCATCACCCGTTGCCCTGCACCTCTCCACAGCCTCCCGGACGTTAAGGACTGCACTAAAGGTGCTACGGCCGGGAACTGTGCAGTGCTGGGAGGCAGACAGCAGCTTGCCCGCAACAGCAGACATACGCGTAAACAAAATCTTTGCCAGAATCTTTCTATCCGTGGAGAGAAGGGCGATAGGACGCCAATTCTCAACCACGGACGGATCCTTCCCCTTGGACAGAAGGATCAAGGCCGACCTTCTCATCGAGGGAGGGAGCAGGCCAGATGCCAAACACTCACTGAACACCTCCCTCAGAGGAGGAGCCAAAAGGCTCTTAAAGGCTTTATAAAATTCTGCCGTGAACCCATCAGGCCCCGGCGACTTCTTTAGAGACAACGAGTCAATAGCCTGCTCAATTTCGGCCACTGAGATCTCTTCCACCAAGGAGTCTAGGGGGTCAGACCCCACCTCAAGTGGAGTCCCATCAAGAAATTCCTTGGCTCTCCTCAGATCCAACGGCTTCTTCCAAAGGATGTCTGAAAAATGGGCTCTGATGATCCCCAGGATGCCTGGCTTGGACCTTACCAGGGAACCGGAGGGATCTCTCAGTCCATGTATGACCTTCCCACTCACCGCGTCCCCACAGCTTTTGTAGGGATCTGGGTTGGTGAACTTCCCGTAATCCCTCTCCAGCACCAGGGAGGCGAGACGGTCATACTGACACTCCTTCATCTGGAGCTTCAGATCCGAGATCTGGTCCTGAGGGCCACCATCAGAAACCAAGCGATCTAGCTGCCTGCGTAACTTCTGGTAGGCCTGATACCGGGATGCTGCCCGACGGCCTGAGACTTCCCGGAAGAAGCCCTCCGACCTCTTCTTCACCACTTCCCACCATTCCTGGCGGGAGCAGTCGCTCTCAAGGAGCGAGGCTTGTTCTAAAAAGAAGTCCTCAAAGGCCGATCTGATTTCAGGGTCCTCAAGTAGCGACCCGTTTAGTCTCCACAGGCCCCTCCCTTTCTGAGGGGTGTCCGCCACATTCAGAGTGACCGACACCATACGGTGATCAGAGAACTCAACCGCATGCAGCGCAGGAGCTGCAAAGGACGAGTCCCCCTTCAAAAAAAATCTAACCTACTCCTACAACTACCTCTGGAATATGTGAAACCAGTGAGGTTGGGGAAGTGGCGAACGTGCACATCCACCAACCCAGCTTCCCTCACTATTCTATTCAAAAAGATACTATCATATCCCAGAGGGCCTGAGGTGCCTGCCCGGTCCTTTGACCTGGTGACCATGTTAAAGTCACCACCAAAGACCACCTGCTGGGATGTAAACAGGTATGGTTTCAGCAGCGTGAGAAGCTCCTTCCTCCCCCTCTGGGACTGAGGTCCATAAAAATTTATAAGGCGGACGGATTCCCCTCTCACGACTGCGTCCACAATCAAACACCTACCGATTTCCAATTCAATCACTCGTCGACAAGCCACCGAACCAGTCTTAAAAAGGACCGCAACACCACTGCAGGGCTCAGTCGCAAGAGACCAGAGGGAGGGCCCATGTCTCCACTCCCTCTTCGCTAGGTGCATCTCTGCCACAGATGCCAGCCAGGTCTCTTGCAAAAACAAAATGTCGGCTTCAACCCGGCCGAGAAAATCAAAGGCTGAAAATCTAGCCGCCGCAGAACGCACACTTGCGACATTAATGGTCGCAAGGCGTATTGGAGCGGGTACCGCCATCCTTAGTGATTGAATTTTACGTTCCTCTCTATTTTACATTTCTAAAAAAAAAAATCAATCCTCCTCGGAGTCCGAGGAGGAAAGGATCCCGTATCTGTTCCATAGGGCCAGTGAGGAGCCCCCCCCCTGCCCCTGAACTCGTACTGGGCTGGGGGTCCTCACCACCCTCCTTCCCCGAAACCTTCCTCTTCCTCTTCTTTTTAGTTTTCTTCTCCCATTCCACTTTGGGAGGTTCCCTCCCACTCTCTTCATCGGACCTCCCACTGGAGATCTCCTTAATCCTCTTATTAACCCCCTTACCGGCCCCTGAGATGTCCATCGGGGTCACGCCTCCTGCACTAGCCTGCCGACCACTCACGACCACCGAAGAGGCCGGAGGGGGCATTAGTATAGCCGCCTGATCCAGGGGTGGATGCGGTTTACCCGCAGATTTAATTACTGAAGGGAGGGGGGGGAAGGGGGCAAAGGAGAAGAAGGGGAAGCTGGGAGGGGGGAGACCAGGGGGGGGAGAGGGGAAGGGGGGGAGCAGGGGAAAGGGAGGAGGACGGGGGGGAAACAGGGGGAGGGGGGAGGGTGATTTTTGGGCGAGGGCTTTTTCGCCTTGGCCGGCTTCCCAGGTGTTTTTGTTACCGTTGCCCCATCTGACACAGGGTCAGACGGGGCCGGAGAACTCGCCGGCTCCCTCACTACGCCAGTTCCTGTCCTTGATCCGCGCCTGGGGGGTCTGACCCTTTGAGGGAGGGGGGAACCCTCCCTCTGTGACCCTGAGGGGTTGGGATCCCCACTTCGTCTAGGGACCCCCTCACCCTCCGGGCCTGGGGCACCCCCCTCAGCCTGGCACCCCCTGAACGCCTTGGGGCACCGACTAAAGGGGTGTCCCATTTCCCCACAGAGGTTGCAGACAATAAGCCTGCAACCCTCAGGTGAATGGCCGAAACCATTGCACCTCACACAGCGGGGCATTGTGCAGTCCGCACTGAGGTGTGCGGGACTGCCGCATTTGAAACAGCGACGGGGCTGTCCAGGGTAGAAGACCAGGATCCGGTCTCTACCTATAAAGGCGCTGCCAGGTACATGCGCCACGGTATTATTGTGGCGCTTGAGCCGGATCCTGACCAACCACGCACCTGTCCAGACCCCGCGCTCATCCAAACTTTTCCTCAGCCCTGTCTGGAGCTGCCCGTACCGCGCCAGCCAGGTCGCGATGTCCTCAGGTGGGAGGGACTCGTTCCTGACCAGTACAGTCACATTCTTTATCTCCTCCTGCCTCGAAAGAGGTATCACCCAGAAACTTTTCCACGGATCTGACTTCCTGACGAGCTCGTACAGTGTCAGGAAAAGCTCCATGGAGACCAAGGAGACGAAACTCACATCAAACTCCTTCGAGTTTGTGGGGTGTATGACTGCAAATATGTCCAAAACTTTAAAGCGCAACCCCAGCAGATAGTCGATGACCTGACCCCTGCTGGGACATGCAGACGTCCCTTCCCACCTGAGCTGCATCACATTCCGTCTGTGCCTCTCAGGGCCCCCCGTACCCCTCGTCCAGGCCTGCGCACCCTGGGGCTGATCCCCAGGGGGAGCCCGGAAATTCTGGGCGCCAAACTGGCCGTACAGGGGACCCAGGGGGACAGAGGAACCTGCCACCTGTGCAAACGAGCGCCCAGCCTTTAGGGCACCTAAGAGGTTTGCCTCCTCCTGTGTGCCCAAGATGAAAACTGGGTCTGTGGGGGAAGGGCCAGACCCCTGACGGACCGGACTCCCTGGCTCAGTACCTCTACCCACCGCATCCCAACCAATCGGCATCTCACTCCTTACCACGGGGGAAGGAGCAGTACCCCCTACACCCATATGATCCTGGGGGGGAGCCACCTCCATTTCTTCAGGACCCCGCTCCTGTGACCCATCCAAACCCCGTATGAAATCCAGGGCCGAGCACTCGCTCCTCAAATCCCCCATCGGGGACTCACCCCAGCATACTTGTCCTGCTGGAAGAAAATCCCCAGAGGACGCTAAAGCTGTTTTTTCCAGGGAGGTCTCCGATACCAACGCCTCCTCTCCCCCAACGAGCAACACCAACGGCCCCCCTAGCTGAATTCCCGGTGTCCCCACTTCCGTTTTAGGCCCTCCTGGGACTTCCGGGGTCACCACTGACATCACTTCCGGTTCCCGGAAGTCGATGAGGTCACTTCCTGTCTCGTCACCCGGAACAGGAAGTGATGCACCCGCCCCCATCCCACCACTCCTCCCAGTGTCAGCAGAGGATGCTTGTCCACAATGTCTATCCAAGACTGCACATGTGTCTGTTCCCATCAGCACCTCCCCCTCTCTCCATGCGGCCGCGGCGGGGGCCGCCATTATGGCCGGTTTTCCTCACACCGCTATGGGTCTGGCAGCAGTCGTCGGGGTCACCAGGGGGGCCCCGGAGGGGGGTCGGACTGCACTCTCCGCTGGGGACCTCTGACTATTGGCCTTCACTGGCCCCTCCGACGGCTCTCTGGTGAGGACCACCAACAGTTTCCTGTTCCGCTGACTGTGACTTGCATCTGCAGCTTTTACGTGCTTCATCGGGTACCCTACCCGGATCCTCCTGGACTGCGGCCATAGGCATAGCAGGTGTTAACACAGGAATCCGGGGACCCTCCGCACTGACAGCTCCGGGGGCCATACTTTCCTGACAGGCCATGGATTGGTTGTCACCGGAAAACGCTACTTCCACTGGGGTCTGTGGCACTGATGCATCAGGTGAGAGTTTCAGGGGGGACTTCAGGGGGGTATTTCCTCGTCTCACCGCCTGGGTTCCTTCCTGGCTGGCTTTTAGAAGCTCTTTCTTCACCTCTGTCAAAAACCTTCTCTCACCCTTTCCACGTTCGCAGAGACCGCCCAGCAGCCGCCAGAGGTCCCTGCATTCATGCTTCAGGCCATCTATGGTCTCCCTATATTCGCCACGTTTGCTGCTGGCTGAGCGGTCCCTGCGATTTCGTAGGTCGGCCAGTCGCTCCGATCGCTGTACATAAGCTGCCGCGGCCTTCTGTATTAGGGTTTTTACCTTTTCTCTCCTCTTCTGGAGCTTGCTTGGGCCCTCTCCCGGCTGGGCCCAGGTCCAGTCCATTAGCTCAGACTGTGTGACCAGGAACAACTTCTCCTCCCTGGAGAGGTCTCTCACCCCAGGGGGGGTTGTCTGAGACCCAGGCCGGGAAAGAGGCCCCGGGCCTGGGCTGGCCGATGCCATGAGGCCGGATGTCCAGGACAGCCGTGGTTCTCCACAGAGCTCCTCCACGCACGTCTGCTCTCTTGGAAAGCCTCTCCAGGTGTGTACTGCGTTCAGGGCACGCAGACAGCACGCACAATCTCCTACAACTGACTGTAAGCTCTATTTAAAAAGAGCAAGATAGTTAGCTATATAGGTGGATATAGCGGTGTATACTGGGTTCAGAGCACGCAGACAGCACGCACAATCTCCTACAACTGACTGTAAGCTCTATTTAAAAAGAGCAAGATAGTTAGCTATATAGGTGGATATAGCAGTGTATACTGGGTTCAGAGCATGCAGACAGCACGCACAATCTACTACAACTGACTGCAAGCTCTATTTAAAAAGAGCAAGATAGTTAGCTATATAGGTGGATATAGCGGTGTATACTGGGTTCAGAGCACGCAGACAGCACGCACAATCTACTACAACTGACTGCAAGCTCTATTTAAAAAGAGCAAGATAGTTAGCTATATAGGTGGATATAGCAGTGTATACTGGGTTCAGAGCACGCAGACAGCACACACAATCTCCTACAACTGACTGCAAGCTCTATTTAAAAAGAGCAAGATAGTTAGCTATATAGGTGGATATAGCGGTGTATACTGGGTTCAGGGCATGCAGACAACAACCACTACAGAAGAGCAAGAACGCAAAATCGGCCGATAACGATCGGTGTATACTGTGTTGAAGGTAAACAGAACACCCACTAACTCCTACAGATGCCAACACACTACACAAGGCGGCCGCGCTGGCGGCCTTATATAGTGTGGGGCATGTACTACACAGCCTGAGCTATGATTGGCCACAGGCTTATCATGGCTCTCCTCGCTGCCGGCGCTGTGACTGGCCAAGCATGCGGGGTCACAGTGCATGCTTGGCCAATCATGAGCCAGCAATGCACTGCGATGGCGCAGTGCATTGTGGACCATGAGCGCATTTGGCGCGAACGGCCCATAATGTTCGGAATGCGTCGAACGGGCGAACAGCCGATGTTCGAGTCGAACGTATGTTTAACTCGAACACGAAGCTCATCCCTAGTGATAATCATTGTGATTGATAATGGATTTACAATGAGAGATGTCTTCTAATTGTTTCATTAAAAAAGGACCTGTGAAACATTTAGGTGTCTTTATTTCTAGGTCACATCTTTTATTTGCGAATGAATAGTAGTACCTACTAATCCCATACTCAATTATTTATGAGGAGGGTGGTATCTAAGGCCCCCTATTATTAAAGGGGTCTTCCAGATTCTCATAAGTCCCCCTCCCTCAGAGTCCTATACCCACTAGGCAAAGGTAGTGGGGAAGTGGCCCTGTTCTCATAAGCATGGAGACAAGATTCTTTACCAAGGGGGACACAGGGCACCTTTCCATGTTAAGGACATGTGGCCTGGTATGGTTTGGGGGGGGGGGGGGCACATACTGATTCTCATGCATATTTACAAACAGAAATACAGCTTAAATTACTTTGTGCTGCTTGAAACAAAATGTATACCTTTTATTCCTTTGTAAATGTCAGTGCTGCTGCAGCACTTCCTGTACATCGCAGAGATGCACCCCTTTAACAGAGAGAGAACCTTAGAACACCCTTAGGCATGTAATAAAGGGATTGAACAAGTTTATTGTTTCACTTTAAATACAATTCACTGTTCCTGACCCAATAGATTTAAAAAAAATATATAAAAAAATATATATAATTGTACTGGTGTATTTTCCCTAGGGCCATACCCACCCTCTTATACTATTTTTTGACACCTACGCAAATCGAACCCAGGGCAGTTTGGCTCATCACTAGTGGAAAATAATTAAGAATCATGAAGTAGATTTTTCAATTGAAGTGACAATTTTTTTTTCCACTTTTGAGATAGAGAATAGAGAAATGAAAGTAATGACTTAGAACTTTGGCTGATGGTGCTATATTGCTGTTAAACCCTTACTGCTTATTGGAGACCTGCTTTAAATACTGCTTGTAATACCCACCTTAGTTCTTTCTTTATATTCCAGTCCCATCAAATAAGGGTAAGAGTGCCAAAACTCTGGGTCAATAAGAGTCTGTGGCAATGTAAAGTTCTGGTGTGGATACTATATTATTTATTGCTCACTGAACTTCTGAAGCCCTGTTGGCATAGTGCCCTGGAACTGTGAACTACAATACTATTTATTTATTAATTTCAGGTACTTATATAGCTCTGTCAATTTATGCAGCACTTTACATATACATTGTACATTCACATCTGTCCCTACCCTCAAGAAATGTACAACCTAAGGTCCCTAGCACACATTCATACATACAGTAAGGCCACTTTTTTAGAGAGGATCCGATTAACCTAACAGCATGTCTTTAGAGTGTGGGAGGAAATCAGAGTATGCGGAGGAAACCCATGCAGGCACAGGGCAGAGGCATTGCTAGGGGGATGTGGGGGTGCGTCCGCACCTGGGTGACACCCGCTAGAGGGGTGACACCCTCCCAACAGTGAGGAAAGCCCTGGTATTTTTATTTATTTTTGCAGCTGACCCGTTCACCCTGCTGGGCTGGAACAACACACCCCCAGCCCCGTGGCCACGCCTCGTGTGTGAGTGTGTCCTCCTTCTTCTTCCTCCTCCCTACCCTACTGAGCCAGCGAACTTCAGCCTTTCACATCTCACACTGCAGACATGATGATGACGTCATTACACAGTATCTCCGCCCGGGCGGCGCGGCAGCTGCGCGCTGTGAAGCTGCCCTCCTCTCCTCTCCAAACTCAAGCAGCCACCCAGATTCAGAACAGGTGTAGGGGTCCTGGGGTCCACCGCCGGCCCGAGCACAGGATGAGAGGGACTTGCCATGGTACCGACATGCCCCCAAAGATCTGGTGTGGGAGGACTCTCAGTGTCTGGGGCCCTGGCTGACCTGAGAGAGAGAGAGAAATCTGCTCCAGATGCCCCCATCCCCCCACCAGACCAGCTCCCTCAGCTACTGTGCCTATTATATCTAATATAAAATATATCTGTGTCCAGCAGCACCCCCCATTAACAGACAACACTCACTATATTATATTCGCTGACTGAGCCACCCCCACCCTGAGCTGGTCTGATGAAGGGAGGGGTGCTGCTGGCAGTGTATTATATTAGATATAATAGGCACAGTAGCTGAGTGGCACACCAACCCACCCTGAGCGAGCTGTTCTCATGGGGGGGGGGGGTGCTGTGTCCACAGTAAACAGGTAGCTGAGCCCAGCGCCACCAGAAACAGAACCACGCTGCCAGTGCCAGCAGAGAGAGCCACACTACCCAGTGCCACCAGAGAGAACTCCACACTGCCCAGCACCACCAGAAAGAGAACCACACTGCCCAGCGCCACCAGAGAGAACTCCACACTGCCCAGCACCATCAGAAAGAGAACCACACTGTCAAGCGCCACCAGAAAAAGAACCACGCTGCCCAGCGCCACCAGAGAGAGCGCCCCACTGCCCAGTGCCACCAGAGAGACCGTCACACTGCCTATCACCACCAGAAAGAGAACATCGCTGCCCAGCGCCACCAGAGAGAGAACCTTGTTTCCCGGTGCCACCAGAGAGAGAACCACACTGCCCAGCGCCACCAGAGAGAGAAAGACTAAAGCCCCATACACACTATCAGATTTTCTGCTGATTTTTGTCTTCAGATTTACCAAAACCATTTAGTGCAAGGGCCTGCCTGATTGCATACACATTGAAACTCCTAAGGTTTGACCTCATATTATATGTTTTTGGTAAATCTGAAGGAAAAAATCAGCAGAAAATCTGATAGTGTGTATGGGGCTTAAGCCAATGCCAGAGTAAAGACGTGCTACACTTCTGACCAGATTCGCCCTGGGCAACCCAGAGTGAGCAATTGTTCAGCCGGAGGGATCCCTGCGCTGTTTAACTGTGTCTGGTAAATGGGCCTGTCAGCCATTATCCATTACTGATCCTAGGGAATGAGCTATTAGGAACTGCCTAACCTGCTATCCTCTAGCCATAATACTGCCTTTAGGCCTTATTGACCGATCCAACGTGCACCAACGATCTCCAACACTGGGCTGCCAGCTTGAAAATAAGGGGGGTATGGGGGGTGACACCATGTTTTACCGCAACCAGGTGACACCAACCCTAGTGATGCCACTGGCACACGGAGAACATGCAAACTCCAGGCAGATGGTATCTGTTAGGTTGCCCGTCTTCTCCTTGTGGCCTAGGCTCTTGGAGATGGCTCAGTGGAGGTCCACGCCGGCGGTTAACCAATGACACACACTCAATAGGTATGCTGAAATGGTTACAACTCTTTATTACAGGATTCGCTATTTTATACTGTCTTTGCAAAACTCTGCCCCAATTTTGGGGGCCAATCAAAATGATACACATAAATGTTCATTAGCATATTATTCGTTAATGTCTTGTGACCTTAATCTTAACCTCTGTATTTCAAGCTATTACAGTTCAATGATTCCTTACTTTCTGTTAACGTCTGCTGACCATGATGTGCCCAGCCACAACTTCCTAAAAACCAATTCTAGCCTTTTCATACCCAGTAACAGTGTACAGAGATAGAAACCACAAACAGATGCTTCCTAAGATGAAGACATTTAACAGAAATAGATAGACATGGCAATGAGATAATTCAGTTATTAAGCAATACTGTCATGAGATAGATTCTCTAAAATGTACCAAGAAAGTCTCTTTTAATCACTAAGCAGATAAGCAATCCTGAACTTATATCCTCAGGGTGAAATCAATAATCAAAATCAACAAAATCAACAACCAATAATGCAATGTATTATGGAATCTCCTTCCTTGGGACACCAACCACTTACATACTATCTTCCTGTAGCCCTTTACATATTTCTAATGAACTGTATAATCTGCTCTAGCAGTCACCATATTTAGGGAAGGTTTAATAACTTAATTATGGCATCAGAAAAATCAATATCTACATTTCCTTTAAATTGTTTCCTTTTTTTTTTTTTATTTCCTTCTTTGGTAGCATTTATTTTTTAGGACAGTTGCTCATTAACTCAGATATACATTGGTTGTTTTCAATATTGTGCTTGCATTTACTTTTAAATTTATATTGTATACTGTGATGATTGACATTAAAGCTTGTTGTCAAACACTGGATGCTAATTTACAGAGGGAGTAGAGACTTTTCACCTAGTTTAGAGAATGAAGTAAAGCTGTAAAGCTTCCATAATCCAATCATGTGCAAGCCAAAATTCTGATTTATTTTGTAGATGACTGGATATTCAAAGTGTACACAGTGTTTACTCAAAGGATAGATGAGCCTCATTGGCTGAGACAGCAGTGCAGCGCCATTGGCTCCCACTGCTGTCAATCAAAGTCAGTCAGCCAATGAGGAGAGAAAGGGAGCAGGGCTGGTCAATATGTCTGAATGGACATAGGGAGCTGTGGATCCACTCGGGAGCCCTGTAGCAAGCTGGGGGCCCCCATTGCTTTGGGGGCATTCAACAGGAGGGAGGGGCCAGATGTACCAAAGAAGTACCCGAGAGTGCCTGTAAGTATAACATGTTTGTTATTTTTAACAAAAAAAAAAAAAAAAGGAGACTTTACAATCACTTTAAAGGTGAACTTTAATTTATGTATCTTTAAAAAACATGCTGCTTAGCCCCTTCGTAAAATAAAAAAAGAAACTGTTACATCAATACTCACCATATCCCCAGTGATTTAAAGCCAATATGCTTCCAATGGACCCAGGCTGCCATGGACATGTCCATTGGGGGTTTGCCATTTTCTTGGACTGAACAAAGCTGTAATTTCATTTGTTCTACTCAGTTCAGAAAAAGGATTTTGAAGGAACTGTTGCCACTGAGGACAGACCTATGGTGACATCATCAGATTGGCCTGAAGACTGCAGAATTTAACATATGTATAAACCTTCCATGCAATGGTGGTTGGAGGCAGGTGGTAGCAAATCGGACATTGGTTTCATGGTGCAATTTAGAAATACAAATTTCAGGAATTGATTCCACTCAAAACCAAATATTTAGAGAACCTAATCACAAATATATGTTTTATGTTAGCTACATTCATGCAAAGTAACATGTAATGCCGCGTACACACGATCAAACTATCCAGCGGACTTAGTCCGGCGGACAATCCGCCGGAATTTGCAGCGGAGGTCCACCAGACTTTCCGAATGAGGGGACTTGCCCACACATGCCCACACATGACTGGACTCTTACGGTGGACTAGGTCCGGCGGACAATCCGCAAGACTTTTGGCAGAGGTCCGCCGGACTTTTCAAATGAACGGACTTGCCCACACACAGAGTAAAGTCTGTTCATTTTGAATGTGACTCCAGGTAGATGGGACTAGCGAAGAAAGTCAATGTCGCCGCCTCCATCGGAAAAATTGACACCTTGCTAGCCCCGTCACCTGGTATGGATTTAAAGGGGAACCCCTACGCCGAAAATGCGGCGTGGGGGGGCCCCCCAAAGTCCATACCAGACCCTTATCCGAGCACGCAGCCATGGTGCCCTTACCCATTCACCTGAGGGAAAAAGTGTTAATAAAAAAAACACAACACAGGTTTTTAAAGTAGTTTATTAGACAGCTCCGAAGGGTCTTCTTCCGACTTTGGGGGTCTTCTCGTCAGGCTCCTCCGCTATCTTCTGTTCTTTTGCTGCACTTTTGCTAGCAGAGGAGCCCAGATTTCTTCTTCGTCGTTGCCGCTGTCCGGGGATCTTCTTCCGACTTTGGGGGTCTTGTCCCGCTCTTCGGTTCTTCTGCCGGGCCTCTGCTATCTTCTTACAGCTCTTTTACTAGTGTTGGCCCAGTCTTGTCACTCTCTATCCATTATCTATTCACTCTCCTATTTAAGAGCAGTCCACTGCAGCATTGCCTGTACCTGCACTTGAGAAAGGAGCGCGCATGCCCGAACGAGGCTTGCGCAAGCTCAGAAACGCATTATGCTTTTGGGTACCCCCCCGGCTGACGTCACACGCTGTCTACGAGCCAGTCTGAGTCTCTGTGCATCACAGAATACAGCAGAGCTTCCCCTAGAGCGCTGTGGAGGAGGATTCATCCAGTAACAGCACCAGCGAAAGGGAACAGTGATTTGACTATCAAACGGAGGACAATAATAATTATGGATGTAAGTGAGACTTTTATTAATTGTATAAAATAAATGCACTTTTTACTGATTTAGTGCTCTTCTATATATTCCTTTATTGGTATCCTATTCATGAGATGACTTCACTCTAAAGAAGCAGCTGCCGCAGGTGATTGTGCACATACATCCCTTATCCTCTAAGGACAGCAAGCAACCTTTCTGGATTTTCAGCAAATTCCAAGTACTGTTTTCTCAGATAACTTTTTTTAAAAACATCTTGCTTTGATAAAAACTGTTTTGAATTTATTTTAATGAACAATACAGACTGAACTGAAAAGGACACACCAGTATCTTTTAAAGCGCTAGTATCTTGTGTTGTTTTTTTATCAGTCTTGTCACTGTAGCCCCCTTCTTCCTCTTCTCTTCTTCTTTTCTTCCCTTCTTCCGATGTTGACACGACGCTCTCTCCATCCGCAATGCCAGGGCATAAGGAACGGGGTCACCGGGTGATGTCACATGATGACCCCACCCCTTATGATGTCACAGTCCCATCATCCCCGGGCTGTGGCATCATAAGGGGTGGGGTCACCATGTGACATCGCCCCCGGTGACCCCGCCCTGTATGCCTATATAAGTCGCTGCGCAATGCGTCCCTGCCATTGCGGACAGAGAGAGCATTGTGTCAACATCGGAAGAAGAGAAGAAGGGAAGATGAGGAGAAGAGAAGAAGAGGAAGAAGGTGGTGACAGCGACAAGACCAGGCCAACGCTAGTAAAAGAGCTGTAAGAAGATAGCGGAGGCCCACAGAAGAACCGCAGAGTGGGACAAGTTGGAAGAAGACCCCGAAGTTGGAAGAAGACCCCCAGAAGGCGGTGACCAAAGAAGAAGAAAGCCGGGCTCCTCTGCTAGCAAAAGAGCGGTAAAAGAGCAGAAGATAGCGGAAGAGCCCTACAGGGACTGTAGGTCTGTTCTTACGTTGAATCTGTTTGTCATTTGGAACAGATACATTTTGTAAGTGTAGCTTCAGCTAAAAAAAATCAATTGTTAAGCTTTTTGGATAACATAGGGAAGGGTTATCATCCCTGTAACATTTGTTTTGCTGTCTGTGCCCCTGTTCAGAAGATTTCACCTCACTTTCTGTCCCAATGACAATTGGATTTAGAAAATTTGGGGTTATTAGGGAAACAAGGATTGGTGATAAAGCATCAGTGGAGACACCTTTTTCCCATATTAACTCTTACAGGAGAGAATTTCCCTTCCTAGGGTAGATTTCCTCTCACTTCCTATTGTCTCCCTCATTTGTAAGTAGGAGTCATTTGTAAGTGAGATGTTTGAAAATAGGGGACCACCTGTATAAACTATATGGCCTGCCCTATATACTCTGCAGAAAATTGGGCCTTAGGTGTTGATGGTACTAGAACACTGTAAGCCATCAAAGTTACTCTTGGTGGTCACTGGAACGGACCCTGCTTTGAAATATTATATCAAGAATTGTAATTTCATGCCCCTGTTAAACAGAGGCAGAAAAATTGAGCCTTTGGTGATGGTGTGGTGGTGGTGCCACAACACTGTAAGCCCTCACAGTGACTCTTAGTCGCACAGGAACGGGCACTGCTGTGAAATATTAGATAAAAAATTGTAATTACACGCCCTTGTTAAACAGGGACAGAAAAATTGGGTCTTAGGAAGTGGTGGTAGTGCCACAAAACTGTAACCCCGCACAGATTCTGTTGTTGAGCGCAGGAACGAATCCTGCTTTGAAATATTAGAGCAAATATTGTAATTACATGCCCCTGTTAAACAGGGGCAGAAAAATTGGGCCTTAGGCGGTGCTGGTGGTACACAAATTCACAAAAATTCACAAAAGGGGGTAGATTCTACCAGCTGAAAAGGCAGCAGTTGGAGTGCTAGCAATTTAGCCAGGCTAGCATTCAGCTGCTGAGCATGTGGATGGCTGGGACTGAATTTATTTTGATGGTGTAGCAACTGGGGTAGGGAAATTTGCCTGTTACAATCAGATGTTGGTGTGGGGATAACAGATTGCCCACAAGTACTTGGCACACCTAATTCTACAACTTCATTCCTCTCAGTGCAGGTTTATGAGAGGACTGGAGGTATAGTGGGGTTGGAGATCCCAGCTGATGAAGAGCAAGGAGAGGGCAACTTGGTTCTTTGGTGTAGGTCTTTTAAGTACTGTTGCCAATGGACTGAATGGGAGGTCGATATATGTCTGGTCAAGCATGTGGTGCCCAAGCGGCTGCTGTTTTGGCCATGCTTGATACGCTTCAGACATATGTTGCAAACAGCAATGGTGCGATCTGCTGCACACGTATAAAAAAAGGCCCACTCCAAAAAACTTTTCAAAATACGTGGGGATTCAGCAGTGCCCTGCACATGTGGAGCTCTGCGGTGTGATGCAGTAGGGTGGCTGCCCTTAAGCTGGCCCCTGGAGGGCATCCTGCCTTGTTGGAAATGTGCCTCCTCCTCCTCTCTTCTATCAGGCACCCATGTAGAGACAGTGACCTCATCATCCCCTCCCTCTTTGTCACTGGAGCAAACCTGGCAGTATGCTGCAGCTGGGGGAATATGACTGCCAGTTTCTTGTCCTTCTTGGGTACCCCCTCTCTCTAGGCTTACGTTACTGCCTTCCTCAACCTGAGTACTATCATTGGAGCCTTCAAAACGCTGTGCATTCTCCTGCAGCATATACCCGACACTGTATTCAAACACAGTGGAGTGACTGATGACATTGAGCCGATGGAATAGGCCGCTTCGGCAGCTGCATTGCCAGGCAAACTACTTTGAGCTTGGGTGACAGAGGATGAGGATGGCTTAGTTATCTACTCTACCAACTATTCTGCATGTTGTGGATCAATACGGCCAGCTGCCAAAAAAAGGAAAAGCGTGCCCCACGGCCACATGCTGAGAATGCAACGTGTCCACAACTAGCACTGTTGGCTGTAGACACAGAGCCTGCTTGCCCTCTTTTAGTGTCCTGTGAGCTTCTGCCTCTCCTTGGTGGCCTTCAAGACATGCTGTAAAATTTTATTAGCAAAACACCACCGGAAGTTTACTAGAAGAAGTACACCAGGAATGGCCTGCAGTCAGATATAGGCTTGGCTAGACTAGAATGCAGTGAATGTGTAGGAGACTGTATATATATTTAATGCACTGCAGATCACTGAATCACCTGCCTGCCTGCCTGAAAGTGTATTTGAAAATGTATACCAGGAATGGCCTGCAGTCAGATATAGGCTTGGCTAGACTAGAATGCAGTGGATATATATATATATATATATATATGCAGGAGACTGTATATATATTTTATGCACTACAGCTCACTGAATCACCTGCCTGCCTAAAAATATATTTGAAAACATACACCAGGAATGGCCTGCAGTCAGATATAGGATTGGCTAGACTAGAATGCAGTGGATATATATATATATATATATATATATATATATATATATATATATATATATATATATATATATATGTAGGGGACTGTATATATATTTTATGCACTGCAGCTCACTGAATCACCTGCCTGCCAGAAGTATATTTGAAACAGTACACCAGAAACGGCCTGCAGTAAGATATAGCTAAACTGTATGTGGTGGATACATATATATATATATATATATATATATATATATATATATATATATAGCTGTGACACTTTGGACAAAGTGTCATTCATGTGTAAATTTAGTTTTTGCCTCAGAACGGTAATGGGGTTCTGAGGGTTAATTGTGTAGGTTAACTTTGACATAAGTTTGGCTGGGCTGTGTTAGAGTTCTGCCTGGTCATGTGTACAGTGAGGTGCACATGAAAGGCCAGAACCAGGCCTGGTTGGACGTTTTGGGTATCAGCTTCCTCTGAGCCAATCAGTGGGTGTGCCGGGCCCCGCTGACGAGTCTGGGGAGGGGTACCTAAGATGTTGAGGTCATGTGTTATGTGTGGTTCGTTCGTGAGGCCCTAGCGGTCTGTTCCTGTTTCTGGACCAGGGAAGCCCCGCGAGGGGTTCTGGTCATGGGAGCGTTCGTCGCTCCGCATCATGATTCGGTTGGTTAACCCCAATAGACCCGCGTGGTCTTGGGTAAGGATCCATCTGTTCCCAAGTCTCGGAACTGGCTGGTCCGAGGCGCAGTAACTGAGGGAGGATTCAAGGCATCCGGGTGTGCTCTCGACTTGGAGGGGCACCACAGCTTGTGCAAGTGACCGGGGGGAGGACACTTCGGAGGAGGGCCAAGAAGCTGGCATCCTGAGAAGTGCCTGGCTACTGAGTTGTGAAGGACATTGGTGAATCCACGCTTTTTCCAGTACTGTCAAGGAGACAGAGAACATTCCAGGTACTGAGGAAAAAGGTTCCTGTTCACTTTCAGTTACAACTTGTGCAAGGTCAGAGATTTCTGCGTCAAAGCGCTGATTGCCATAATCTCTGGCTAGAGATTTGTTCAGCCTTGAAATGGCTAGCTGCGAGTTGCTACTTGGTGGTACTAGAGACTTTGTTATATCTGCAGATCAAGGTGCCTGAGTTTCTTCACCCTTGCCCTCTGTTACCATATGAGACTGTGTTGTTGGATGTTACCCCTGTAAATAAAAACCTTTCAAAGGGACTTTATTGGTGTCAGCGTCCAAAGTTGTTGGGTACCAACCCTGGGAACCCCTAGACGTGGAAGAACAAGCCAAGCGGAGGTAACCGGTAAGCCCAAAAAGTTAATATATATATATTTATTAAATACACTGCAGCTAACTGAATCACCTGCCTGCCTGAAGTATATTAGAAACAGTACAACAGCACCAGGAACGGCCTGCAGTCAGATCTAGATAAACTGAATACAGTATATATATATATATATATATATATATATATATATATATATATATATTTATTTATAGTCAAAACCCTTCGTCCTCAAAGATATGGAAGGAAAACATAAACACGCCACATGACGAACAACATAAAATAGACCTGAAGTGTGCCCTGGTCTGCGGTAAGGTAAACCCAGGTGAGCTGGGCAGTGAGCCCTGTGCTACTGGGCGGTATGCTAAGAGAAGGGCGCATACCTGAAGAAAGTAATGGATGTTTCTGTAGAGAAACTTGTTTTTTGAGAGTGCTGTGAGAAAGGGAAATGGGTGGGAGGGTACCGCGCACTGGAATCGACACTAAGCGGTGTGTGAGGTCTGGTTATATACCCTCCGGGCTCCTCCCATAATTACGGGCCACCATACTGGCCCTCTTATTTATGGTCAAAACCCTTTGTCCTCAAAGATATGGAAGGAAAACATAAACACGCCACATGACGAACAACATAAAATAGACCTGAAGTGTGCCCTGGTCTGCGGTAAGGTAAACCCAGGTGAGCTGGGCAGTGAGCCCTGTGCTACTGGGCGGTATGCTAAGAGAAGGGCGCAAAAGACTTGATTTAGGGACAAAGTAGTTTATTATAGCAAGACAATATGATTAGAGAGCAAGGCTGCAGAAGGCTTGAGACATTTCTGACTGGGGGTCGGGAATGTACTGAGCGAAGCAGGTGGATTTCCATCTTCCCAACTTCCTGATCACGTGTGCTGGAACTCCGTTGCGTGAGGCTGCTGATGCTGCTCCAATGCGGAAAGAATGTCCTGAATAACGAGCTGGGTCAAGGCCTATATTGCGTAGGAGGATCTTGACGTGACTGATAAACTGATTACAGCTAAGAGGTTTAACCGGAAATGGTAATAACGGGCTGTCGGGTGATGGATCGGATAAGTGCGCTAGTAATTGGTCCAAGATGGCCACGGGGCACCAGGTATTGAAGGTTTCGAAAAACTTGTGTTTTAGACACCTCTAGATGTAGGGTGAAGAAGGTTTGGTGGCGAGTGAGGTGCCGTCTGCATAGCGTCTTACAGCGGGAGCTGGTGACTGTAAATTCGCTGGGGCGCAGAAAACCATAGAAGGCTAGGTAAATGGCTGCTTTAATGACCAGGCTAGGAAAGGGGCCAAAAGGGGAACGAGAGAGGATGAGCGATATCTCACGAAAGATGGCGCCGGTCACGGGAAGACGTTTGCTGCTGATTGGCGCTGTTGTTTGAGAATACCACACAGAATTGTCTTGACTGCGTGAGCGGCGAATAAGGATGGCTTGGCGGGGTCTTGTAAGGAAATAAAGTGTTGGATGCCCGCCAGATAGAGTCTGATAGTATTGTGAGCCAAAGTCATCTGCGTGTGGCAGTATGAAATGAAAGCGAGGATATGATGGAGATCGTCTGGGCTTGCCCCGGGAAAGGCCGCTAGGAATCTGTTGTACATTTTCCAGGCAGCACGATAGGCCTTGATTGTGTTGTGCGATAACGAAAGGTTAATGAGCTTGGTAGCATTGCGTAGGTATGGATTCAATGCAGAGTTAGCTGAGACCAGTGTGGGATAGTAGTCATGGTTGGGTCGGCTCCAGGTTCCTGTGAAAAGAACGATTCGAAATTAAGGCGGGACAGGGCATCAGCTAAGGTATTACACTTGCCTGGGATGTGGATGCAGAGAAGATTAAATTGGTGCTGAAGGGACAATTGTACCAGCCTGCGTAGAAATGACATTATGGCCAGTGACTTGGAACGGCCTTTGTTTATGATGTTGGCTGTGGCTTGATTGTCTGTAATGACAGTAACTGTCTGTCCCGCCCAGCTACTGCCCCAGGCTTGCGCTGCAGCCACTATAGGATATAGCTCGAATAACGAGGATGATAGACTGAACCCGGGGATTGCGAGAATTTCTGGCGGCCATGGGCCTGCGAATCAGTGATGGTCAAAAATCACTGCAAAGCCTGTGGAGGCTGCAGCATCAGTGACTATCTGGGGTGAAGAGGGGGATACTGATGGGATAAACATTGAGATGCCGTTCCAATTTGCTAAGAAATTGTCCCACATGTTGAGATCGGCTGTCGCTGCTTGATCTAGCCTGAAGACATGGTCGGGGTCTTGGACTTGAGAAAGAAATACCAAGAGGCGGGAGACAAAAGATTGACCCTGGGGGGTAATCCTTACCGCGAAGTTGAGCATCCTGAGCAAAGACTGAAGTTGTCTCTTGGTGCACCCTTGGGTAACCGTAAAGGTATGGATGACCTCCCTGATGCAGGTTAGTTTGTCGAGAGGTAAGCTAGCCTGCATGGTTTGAGTGTCGAGGATGATACCCAAGAAGGTGATGCGTTGTGCAGGGCCTTCCACCTTCTTCTCTGCTATGGGTATATTGAGTTTGGCAAAAACTTCCCTTTAGATCTACTGGAGGTTCCCCAGTAGATCCTCAATAAGCAGAAAGTCGTCCAAGTAGTGGATCACTTTCTGACAGGACACATGGTGTGAAAGAATCCAGGACAGGCACTGGGCGAACATGTCGAAGAGCCACGGACTGCTTTTGGAGCCGAAGGTTAATTTTGTGGTGAAATAGTACTGGTACTTCCATTTGACACCGTGCCATTGCCATAGGCATAGATAAATCGGTAATAACTTAAAAGCGTCCGCGATGTCGGCCTTGGACAGCCAGGCGCCAGCTCCTAAGCTGAGGATGGTTTGGATGACAAGGTCTACGGAGGAATATTTGAGGCCGAATTCCTCTGAGGGTATAAGGGAATTTAAACTAGGTACGTGAGAAAAATGAGGCGCGGACAAATCATAGACTAAACAAAGTTTATTAGAGAATTTTCCTTTCACAAGCCCGATAGGGCTGACTCTTCAAACAGAAAAAGGTGGGTGTGAGAAGGGGCCGATCATGTATCCCCGGTCAAGTTAATTTTGCAGCAAGGTGCTGATCGCTTCTTCGTCTGTGGCTGCTGACAGTAGATTTCTGCATTCGTGGGTGGTGTCTGGAAGAGTGATAAACCCTGTGTGGAAACCTACGGTGAAACCCTGCAGTAGGAAGGCTTCTAGTGAGGGTGACGGGTGTGAAAGAAGGTAGAAGTGCAGCCATCCGATGTGTATGCAGCTCAGTCATGTGTGGTTAGGTTTTTTGATCCCACAGGCGATTCTGGGGTGAGCTTGGTGGCAAGAGAGGCAGACATGGAGGAGTCTACATTGAGGGAAATGGCAACCCCCGATGTTGAAGTTATTACAAATTTGAGCCCCTCCTAGCGTTTTAATGGGTCGACCTAACTTGTCTTCTTGTGTGCGCTGTGTAGATGTTGCTGAGCTCTGAGCTGTGTTTGAGAAGGGGGGAAAGTACAGAGGGCGTCTGCCCTCGTGTTCCGAACACCAGCTAGCTGTGTGGGTGGCCGACAGGCAGTTGGTGCACAGTGGGGAGCGTAGACCAGCGAAATGGCGACAGAATAGTTCTGTATCGACTGCGCTCCAGTCGGTAGCCAACTGAAACTGGCTGAGCCTGGCAGCTGCTTTGGCTGAAAGGGAGTGGTGGTAGTCATAAAACACGCTACCTCCATACCTATAACCTAGATCCGTCACTGCGTGTAAATACAGATCTAGTTCTTCCCTCTTGTTGGGGTTGAGGGAGCAAATTATGTCTCTGACCATGCCGAAGGCGAGCACGAACTCAGTGACTGTGAGCTTACGTGTGAGCCTACGGTCTTTTGCTTTTAGGACGACGGAGACATCCCCCCATGTATAGGCTTTGTTCTCCGCTGCGTCGTGTACTGAAATAAGGAGGGATGCGAGATTGACGTCCCGGCTATCTAGGATGTCCTTCCTAATGTTAGCTGGGACGAGATGTGCCGGGAAGATGGTGGAGCTGTACTGGGGCGTACCTAAAGGCGTTGGCATGGGGGTGGTAGTGGCGGGTGGCGTGGGGACCACTTGTCGTTCTTCCAGAGACACTACTCTGGTCTGGACATCGGAGACTGTCGATGAAAGTGAAGCCACTAAGGAGTGCAGCTGAGCAACTGCTGATGCGATGGAGTGTAGGGACGTCTGGGAGTCTGATGGGGCTGGCGTAGATGGTGGAAATAGCAATTTGAAAAGTTCAGCTTTTCTTGCTGTAGCCGGGTAGGGAATATCCCTACGTCGCAGCTCTGCCGTGAATTTCGGGATGGTCCAGGCTCTGTAGAGCTGCCCGTCATCATTGGTTGAGCCCGTCCCGGGTGATGACGGGTCGGGGGAAGGGATGTCGCTGCCGGCCAACGACATGGCGTCCACTAAACGAGAGGGGAAATGCATATGTTTTAAGAAAAGGTTGGGGATACAGGAGGGGACAGAAAGGTATTTCGAGGAAAGCACAAAGTAGGAAGAATCAGGGGGAGTGACAGCCATAGCGACAGTTGGTTTGCGCTTGAGCGCTGTTGAGTGAAATTTTTAAAACTCATAAGAATGCGTGACAACCGAGGTGAGCCAGGAGGTGACTGGCTAGGTAACCGATAGCTCGGGTGTCCGACTGTGCTCGGCACAGACTAGTGCACCAGAGTCCCCGGGGCGGACCGGGGAGGGTAACGGAAGTCTGGTGTGCTAAGTTGGAATGTTGCGGTCTGTAGTAACTTGACGTGTGTTCGGTCGGCTAAATGCTTGCACTGCCAGCAAGAATGGGGGTTTAAGCGACCTTGTCTGTGTAGTGGAGGCTTGTGCTCCGAAAAAAGAGTGAGATGCGTAGAAGTATGTGACAGTTGCTAACGCCTCGGAACCAAAATAAAATTATGCGTGTGAAGTTAAATATGTCGTGAAAGTGTGTAAGAGAAAGGAAATTTATAAATCTTATCGTTCCATACCTTCTAACGATGCACCTGCCTTGAAGCCCTGGTGCTGGAGTCTCTGTTGGGGTCAAGGACTGAGTTTGCGTGAAAACCTACAGCGGGGTGACATGGGAGTAGTAATAAGGTGGGTTTACAAGCTGTTTCGGGGCCATAGCCGACCCCCTGGTGAAGAAATGCAAACCCTAGCCAGGTTACCCTGTGTTCTACCCCCCTTTCTTTTTTTTTTTTTTTTTTTTTTCTTTTTTTGCCTGGAATGGGTGGTCCGAGCCTGTTGAAGGATGGACCAAATGGCAAACTTACTGACCTAAAAAGAGGAACAGGGATAGAGAAAACGTATGAGTAGCCGTGTTGCTACTGGAGACGTTGGCTGTTTTGTGAGCCAAATGCAGAAAGACTTGCCGTGGATGCAAGATGGTTTAGTTAGAAAGATAAAAGGTAAGAAAAAATGATTATGTGGGGTTGACCGTGCGTACTTCGAGCGATTTGGTGCAGAAGTTGTGAATGAACATGCAATTAGATTCGAGAAAGGTGAAAGAAAGTATTGTAGAGCTTGTGCTGTGACTAGTAGAACCGGGCTGGATGCGAGCCCTGAAAGAACGGTTGGTGAAAGATTTGGCCCGTTTGGGTCGATGATGCGATAAAGACTCGGTGCGGTAGTTTAACAATTGGTTCCGTGTGGATTCGAATCATAGCGCTGATGCTGCGACTAGGTGTGAATCCTACGTAACCGGTTGTGAACCAAGCTGAATCAGTCGACAACAAGGGTTCGGACTGACTAAGGCCGCGTACACACGGGCGGATTGTCTGCCCAACTAAGTTCGGCAGACAATCCGACAGACAGTCCGTTCAAAATTTGCATGAACGGACTTGACCACACACGATGAGCAGACAGTCCGCTGAAAGCGTGCGTGATGACGTGTACAGCACGTACGACGGGACTAGAAAAACAACGTCCTATACACTGCAATGCAACCTTCGGCCGTGTAAACCCTTTCTGAGCATGCGCCATACTTAGTCCGTCCAACTTGCCTACACACGAGCGGACTGTCCGCTGAAACCAAGTTTGGACGGACAAAACCAAGTTTGAACGGACTGTCTTACGGAAATTCCGTAAGACTTTGTTCGTCAGACTGTCCGCTGAAAAAGTCCGCTGAAGCCCACACACGAGCGGATTGTCCGCTGAAACACTGTTCAGCGGACTAAGTTGGACAGACAATCCGCCCGTGTGTACGTGGCCTAAGTGTAGATGGATGTCCCCCCCTTTTTTTTTTTTTTTTTTTTGGGGGTATTTGACGAATGCCGAAAATATTCAAATCGTACAGTTTGACGATCAGATTCGAATCGGCAGTTTGGGGTGCGTATTTGATCTGAACGAAAGAGTAGAAGGCCAATTTGAGGCGGGGTGCATGTTTGAAACCGTGTAAGGGTAGCGACTGGTTTCGGTTTACTTTGCGGCAGGCAGAAAAATTTAACATATATGAAAGATGCTGTTAGAAAAAGGGGGGGGGTACTAGCTGAGCAATAATTTAGAAAAGTAAACATGGTAACGAATCGATACGAATTCAGAGTAAAGGAAGCAAGATGACCCTGCCTGTGACGGAAATGTGTGACGATTTTTAACGAAAGCTGTGAACGAGTACAGGATGAGAACGTACGGGTGAATACGGCAGGTAGAAGACAACATACGTGAAGGATAGCGCAAAAGAGATACTAGCCGAAAGTGCGACAATTTAGCAAAGAAAAACATGCTAACAAACTGATACCAACTTGAGTAAAAGATAACGAGAATAGTCCTACCTGCGACGACGAGGCGTAACGGTCGACGAAAGTTTACGAATGGAGACGGGATAGCGATGGTGCTGTATGCACTTACGAAAACGTTGTACCGCGCACTGGAATCGACACTGAGGTCTGGTTATATACCCTCCAGGCTCCTCCCATAATTACGGGCCACCATACTGGCCCTCTTATATATATATATATATATATATATATATATATATATATATATATATATATATATATACAAGCCTGGATGTATATATATATATATATATATAAATATATATATATATATATATACTAAATACACTGCAGCTAATTGAATCGCCTGCCTGCTTAATCTAAATGAAATGACACTCTCTCTCAGTCAACACCAGCAACATACTACACAGGGCTGATCTACAGGCGGCCTTATATAGTGTGGGGCATGGACTTAAGCCCCTGAGCCCTAATTGGCCAAAGGCACCCTGCCTTTGGCCAATTATGGCTCTCTTTGCTGACTGTGCTGTGATTGGCCAAAGCTTGCGGGTCATAGTGCATGCTTGGCCAATCATCAGACAGCAATGCACTTCGATGTCGCAGTGTATTATGAGGTGTGGCACACCGCTCAAATTTGGTTTGAACGCCCCATAATGTTTGTATTTCAACAAACGATCGATCAGCCAATGTTCGACTTGAACTCTTGTTCGAATAAAGCTCATCCCTAATAGTGTGTTATTGCTTTGCCTTTTTATTTGTTTCTTTCCAATTGAAGTCATTTGTTTGTTACCCTTTGAATATGTACCACAATTTTTGTAAAATTGTAAAATTCAGATTGTTCTCCTTTATTTTATTCAAAACAATAAACAAATTTGACATGGAATATACACATGAGGACCATTTAAAATACTAAAGATGGTTGTCTTAGGACACATAGAAGAGTTTAATCCTGCTTCTTGGAATTCATATTCAGAAAGACCATCATACTTTTTGGGAGCAAAGAAAAAAGTTGATCCTGAATAAAAAAAAGCAGTTCCCCTGATACTGTGGGGCTAAAATGTTGCAATTATACAAACCCTAACTGAGCCAGTTAATCCAAGACCTACGTATAAGAAATTACTCACAGTGTTAAACCAAAAAGTAAATAAGACAGAACTATCTTTGTGCAAGACATCACTTTTTAAACTGGCCATAAATAGATCAAAATTATTTAAATCTATCTATGGCTGTTCCTGCTCAATGGAAAATGATCTAACGATTGACCTCTGTCAGACAGGAATGTTGGAAAATGTCCATTTGATCAGCAGCTGCAGCGCTGATCAGTGTTTTCTGACAGCAGAAGAGTCTCTGCTGTCAGAATACTATAGCACAGCTGAGAGGACTCCTCTCCCCAACTTGCTGGTGTGAATGGGGAAATCTGTTGGCTCATCAAAAATAACCAATCTACTGGCAGCCTTAATCTAAGATATTGGCCGAGGATGATACAATCATGTACCTGCAAAGTAGTCTCTATACTCTGGGATGTGTGTACACATGTTGCCACACATACATCAATCTCATACTGCCTCTCACCTTATAAGTTGAAAGAAACGTACAATGCAGATTCTGAATGAGTAATAGCTGGACAAGGGAGACTGATAGATTCTCCCTGCAGTAGACTGGTGTCATTGTTTTATAATTGATGCCCCTTGTTATCTTAGATCGGTGCTAAATGACAATGTTTCTTTTCAAATTACAATGTTGTATATTGGAAATTATTCATGTACACTTGGAAAGTTACTGATATCTAGGCTTTATTTGACTTTGTGATCTTTGTAAGATCAATTGCATTTCTGTCCAACAATATCTTCTTTTGACATTTTGCTAAACACATTAGATCTGAATGAAAGAAAAAAAGATACATTGAAGTAATCTGTATTAAGAAGAATACAGTGTGTTCATTCTGACAACTAATGCACAGGGATGTGGTGCTAATTAGTACTGTCTATGGTGCAGCTGGTGCCTGTTGTATATAGGGAGTGATATACCCAAAATCCCAGTAGGTGCTAGTGTGGTAACTACTGAATGAAAAAGGTCAACGTTTCTGTATTCCTCTTGCTCCCCCTTTCATCTCTTCCTATATCCCCAGTGCCTCATGGCATAAATAAAGATGATTATACTATACATCTTGATTTTACACCCTCACACATTTACGAACACATTTGACAGTACTTTACATTAAGTGACACTAATTAAACTCTGTACAGAAGACTTGCAAATCATGAGGAAACAAATTTTAAAAATTAAAGTGTAAACTAATTAGTGGATCGAGCAACCAAGAAGACTGTACCATATTTTGTGTTGTGATCTTTTTTTAATTAGTTTAATGTAAGATCACCAATCCCCTGAAGATATGCTTATAAAGCTACTTGATTACATTTCTTTTATACCTACATGTTATGTAGCTTTAAAGATAAATCTACCTTTGAGAACTTTTTTTAGGCTTTGCATTGGAGATTTGTTGGCTTTTTCTTAACAGGAACAGCTAGAGTAGTAAAAATCTTTTTATCTTGCTTTGTAAGAAAAATATATTACTTTATTGGAATGTATTACTTTGTTGGAATGTTTAATGAATGCTTACAAATCTACCACATGGCACATTTGACGTACCAAACGAGAGCAATACAGCTACAGCATATATTTGACAATAGTGACCAGGAAGACATTTAAAAGCACACTTCTCGATAATATCATCCTAGTATGAAGTTGTCGCCTTGCTAAATTGCAATATAACAAGGGATATTTTACTGCTTGCAATGCATATTTTCCTAAGTGAAGACTTTATCACAAAAATTATGCATTTTTAAAATTCAGTGAACAAATGTGACAAGCATCCTTGAGGAATTCTGACCATATTTTGCTTAAAAGAGAAGAAAAGGGGTTTTGTTTTTTTCAGACTCATACTAGGTGGATGCTGCATCTGTCCCCTGGCGCCTCTACACTGAGAACCAAGTGACCAAACACCACAGATCACTTGGTTTTCAGAGCTCCATGAGCAGAGAGCAGCAGACTGTCAGTCACAGCTCTCCGTTCTTCCCCATCCTTGCTCATTGAAGCGCTGAGCTGTGGAGGGGGTGGTAGCAGCCAGCTCAGGCTCTCAGCGGCTCGTTGAGAGGTTGAGCCGGGTGTCAGTCCAGGCACCCAGTGGATCCAGACTTTATTATCGCAATGACACGACGCCTGGACTGACTGCTGTGATGTCAGCAGAGAGCGAACTTCAGACCGATCTCAGCTGAAAACGGGTCACAGGAATGCAAAACGAACTGCACTCCTGTGATCCACAGGAGAAGTGCAGCCAAACAAGCTATGGCTGGACTTTTTCTTTAATACAATGACTTGATAAACATCTGCTCCATCTAGTGGCCATAATTCTGTATTTGTCCAAAAATATAGCCAAATAGAAAAAAATAACATAATATAGCCACTAGATGGTGCTGATGATCATAGGATATCACTGTATTAAGAAAAATGTAGTGAAATGTCATCAGAATTCTTCAAATGTGGGTGAATGCTTCGTCCAGCAAATGTTTTTACAAATACAATCCTAGGAGTTAGCAAGTTTAAGGCTATGATTGTCGCACCGAATTTTAAATTACATTAGATTTCTTAATCACACTATTATGGGAAGACAGCACCAACACACATTTTCAAAAGTGTGGCTTACAAAAATATGTTAACATTGAGGTTCAAATGCAGAAAGTGTATATCTTTTTTGCCTAGGTAACTAGTTTCTCCAAAACTGTCTGCAGGTCTAAAGCGACCTTAAGGGCCTGGTATACATTTTGGGGGGGACCCCACATTTTTTCTTTAACCACTTCAGTCCCGGAAGGATTTACCTCCTTCCTGACCAAGCCCTTTTTTTGCGATATGGCACTCCATCGCTTTAACTGAAAATTGCGCGGTTGTGCGACGTTGTACCCAAACAAAATTGGCGTCCTTTTTTTCCCACAAATAGAGCTTTCTTTTGATGCTATTTGATCACCTCTTTGTTTTTTATGTTTTGAGCTATAAACAAAAAAGAGCGTCAATTTTGAAAAAAAAAGCAATATATTTAACTTTTTGCTATAAATATGCCAAAAAATATATAAAAAACTCATTTCTACCTCAGTTTAGGGCAATATGTATTCTTCTACATATTTTCAGTAAAAAAATCACAATAAGTGTATATTGATTGGTTTACGCGAAAGTTATTGCGTCTACAAAATAGGGGATGGATTTATGGCATCTTTTTTATTTATTATTTTATTAGTAATAGACGCGATCTGTGATTTCTATCATGACTGCGACACTGTGACGGACAGATCGGACACTTTTGACACATTTTGGGACCATTGACATTTATACAGCAATCAGTGCTATAAAAATGCACTGATTACTGTGTAAATGTCACTGGCAGGGAAGGGGTTAAACACTAGGGGGTGATCAAGGGGTTAAGTCTGTTCCCTCAGTGTGTTCTAACTGTAGGGGGATAGGCTCACTAGTACATGACAGAGATCACTGCTCCCTATCACTGGGAGCAGTAGAATCCTGTCATGTTGCTAGGCAGAACAGGGAAATGCCTCTTTACATAGGCATCTCCCTGTTTGCCTCTCCGTGCCATGATCGCAGGCCCGTGGGACCCATGGGCATGCTCCCGCTATCTGCCAATGATGGAGTGATGTACGGGTACATGGTTTTGCGCATCCATGCCATTCTGCCGACGTAGATCGGCAATTGGTTAAGAACTATCTCTACTGTTTGTTTACATTAACATGTCAACCAGGAGTCCCCGGCTGACAGTGAAAAGTGTCAGGTGGGAATGAGCCACTGGTTGTTAGGATGCTGGCAGATGCTAATTCCCTAAGACCCCCTTTACACTGGGTCGTTTTGCAGGCGTTATTGCACTAAAAATAGCTCCTGCAAACTGACCTGAAACAGCCTCTGCTGTGTCTCCAGTGTGAAAGCCCTGAGGGCGCTAGCAGGATGGTAAAAAAAGTCCTGCTAGCAGCATCTTTAGAGTGGTGAAGGAGTGGTGTATACGCCGTTCCTCCACCACTCCTGCCCATTGAAGTCAATGGGGCACTGCAGCTACACCACCGGCAAAGCGCCTATGAAGAGTTGCTTTTCCATGGTTTTTAACCCTTTCTCGTCCACTAGCAGGGGGGTAAAACCACCCCTCTAGCGGCTGAATAGCGCTGCAAATCCGACTGTAAACGTGACAAATTAATTTCATTTGCAAAGTTCCTAGCTTCTTTCTTTTGAATCCTTTAGGATTTGTTCACATCACTTTCTCTGTGTTTTGCATTGCAGAGAGCTGTAATGTAGCTGCATTCTAAATATACATTGGGATGGCATTCAAAATTAATGGCACTCCAATACAGTATATTGCACCTTGCTTGGCATATGCTTACTGCATGCTTCCGAAATGTGATGGCATGAATGAGCCCTACCATAATGGGGATACTGGCTATCATTTTTAAATAAGCTCCTAGCAGGCTTCATCTGCTTACACAAGTTTCAAGTACTGCTAAAGCCTATTGAGATGCTGCTGAAACCTGCTATCAGCTTGTGAAAAAATGCAATAATAACAGAGTAAAAACTGTGCTTATGTGGCACCCAAAAAAGCAACTAAAAATGCTGCAAACACATCATGAGATATTGTTCACGGTAAATGGATTTGTAGGAAAGTGTTGCGCTAAAAGAATATATAACACAATAATATAATGTTCGTAAAGTCTTTCCTTGTAAGCAGATAAGTGCACAACTCCTCCAATGTGCAAAGAAGAAAAAAGTAGTCTCTCAGGACCAGTGATGAAATCCGTACATCCATCAATACCTTTAGAATAAAGACCACTACCATAGAGAATAAGATACTGTATGTATCGGCGTATAACACACACAGGCGTATAACACGCACATTCATTTTAAAGAAGGAAGTTTCAGGAAAAAAACTTACATTTTAAATAAGGAATTTTGAAGCAAAATGAAGGTTAGTGCCCATCTGCAGCCTCACCATTGCCTCAATGCAGCCTGATCAATGCCCATCTGCAGCCTTACAAGTGCCATCAATGCAGCCTCACCATTGCCATCAATACAGGGACAGGGAGGGGGGCGGGACGAGCACCAACAGATTTCATACAATGAGAATCTCCTATGATAGACAGAACAGTGGTCCAATGGCTTCCCAGGAGACGGGACTTCCTATTACAGAGGCCGCCAAGTAAACAGGAGATTCTCACTGTATGTAATCTGATGACGCTCATCCTGCCCCCCTCTCTGTCCCCTTCGAGGCAGCTAAAATTGTAGTATTGGCGTATAACACGCACATGCTATTTGCACCCAATTTTCATGGTGAAAAAGTGAGTGTTATATGCCAATAAATACAGTATACTCTTACCAGAATGTATGGACCTTCTAATTAAAGAAAGGTCAAATGAGCAGAGATAAACCATCCGGAACATCCGCAGACATGGGCGATATACTTTGTACTCAAAAACATTCCTCCAAGTATGGACAAGAAAGAAATATAGGAATCCGATAGTGTACAACCTTGTTAAAATATTTATTCAGATGTAAAAAAAAGTGAACAAACAAGCTTGCTGGCTTGTAAATTGTCGATTTCAGTCACTTCTGGTATGTGATGATGAAAAGCACGCCGCTCCACCATACGTGTTTCATCACCAAGAACTTATTTCAGGGCACGCTAAAAAAAAATGCCAGTCAGTACTTCCATTATGCTCTGATGTGGATGTGTGCTGCCTTTTAAGCCTTCTTGTCAATGGCCCTGCAGGTGGATAGGGTATCTCAGGGCATAATGCCCCGTACACACGAGAGGGATTAAGTCTGACAGACCTCCAAAGGAGTTCCGCCGGAGTTCCGACGGAGTTCTGGCGGACTTTTCGACCGAACGGACTTGACCACACACCATCACACCAAACTCCGACGGAGTCGAACGTGATGACGTACGACTGGATTCGACGTAGGAAGTTCCTAGACAGTAGCCAATAGCTGCCCTAGCGTCGGTTTTAGTCCGTCGGAGTAGCACACACACGAGCGGATTTTTCAAAGGGGACCGGGTCCGGCGGAGTTCCGTCGGGAAAATTTAAAGCATGCTTCATTTCTAAAGTCCGTCAGACTTTAGCTTCGCTAAAGTCCGTTGCAGCCCACACACGATCGGATAGTCCGCCGGACTCAGTCCGTCGGAGTTTGGATGTCGAAAAGTCCGCTCGTGTGTACGGGGCATTACAATATAGGCCTTCAGATTTTGGAGAAAATTATGAAGTTACTGCATAAAGGTCTATCACAGATTTTACTCACCTATCTTTGCTCCTTCAATCATTATGTTAAGCCACCAGGATAGAATAAAAATATGGGTCTTCCTTGCATGGAGGTGCAAGTGACATATTCTCCCTGGTTTAACATAACATCATTGGTGCTTGGCAATTGTCCTCTCAGTCACCCAGCACTGTCACACGGGGACAAGGAGACAGACCTCAGCTTTATGCAAGCTCCAAGCATTGACCTATATATATAGGTCACCTTCTTTCGTATGGGACTACTGGAAAACCTTGTTCAATCAATGCCTTGCAGACAAATGGCTGCAGCACTGATCCATGTATTCTGGCAGCAAAGAGTCCTCATTGTCAGAATATAATGTCCCGGAGGGGGACTGCTTGTTTAGATGCAGGAATCTGTCACTTTTTTTTTTTGTTTGTTTTTTCAGCTGGCTGGCAGAACAAAAAGAAAAACTTGACAGCGGGTACCCAGCTATAGAACTCTGTTTACAACAACTGCTTGGTAATGGTGGGTAATTGCACACAATGGAACACCATTTAGTTGGGTTGTAACTCACCATAAATCAGTGCACATGCCATAAAACTTTTAAAATGGAACATAAGCTGTTTGCAGCAGATGTCTGCTAATGGCAAAAAATTGTACTCATTGTAACACCATTGAACATAGTCAAGAAAAATGTTGTCCAAATGTCAAAATTTTAAATGCAACATACAAGAAGTCTGAGAACTGTAAACGTTATTTAAAGCATAACTAACAAAAACAAAAGTGCACTGATTGCATCAACTTTCAAAAAATAAATCTGTGTGTAACAAATATTTGGTAATGGCTAACAAATATAACATTATTAATTGTATAAAATAGAATTTTAAATTGTGCAGGGATACCCAAAATTAAGGAGATGCTGCAATATCTTTAAGGGTCGATTGAAACCAGATGCTGTCGGACTGCATTGGGTAGCTATTTCGGAGAAGTCTCATCACATAAGAAGGCAAATTGCCTTATCTGCTGTGTGCCTGGTTCATACCACTGCATTGGTGTGCGGATGTGTGGGCAATGTGTGATGTTTCAACAAAGTTTGTTTAAAAAAAAGTGAACAGTATGGTGATCTTGTTGCACTGCACCACACCACACACCAGCCGCTGCATTAAGTTTTAAGCTATGAGTTCCTAGCCTCTCTTTCCAAGTCATATACCTTCCCGTGTTGGACATACAGTACATAGAGCTCAAAAACTTGTCCCAAATCTTCCAAATGTTGACAGTATTTTTTTTGTCCTTAGCTTTATGCATTGGAGTGATCTGCAACTTATTTATCACGCATTTGTCGATAACAATGGAGACTGGATCAATGGAGTGACACCTATTGCACTTTGGTTATTTAAGATCCATCTACAGAGGTTGTACAGGAATTTGTTCATACTAAGTGATTCTTCTTGTTGTTTTTGAATGTTCACCATGCATGGTGCTGTCCCCACATTATGCATTTGTCCTATATACTTGACGTTGACTAATTGATACTTATGTATTTCCATATTAGAGTATACAGCATATCTCAAAAAAAAACCCTAAAGAAGGAACTATACAAATAAACAAAGTTACGAAACATGTCAGGTATTCCATATATCATGTTCGACTGTGGTCTCTTACTCTAGAGTCCCTTACATCATGATCTAAAGATTTATCTATATGAATTGTTGAACATATTGCTTTTAATGTGTCTATTTTTATATTATTCTAATAAAATTTACTATTTTCATATTTCTGCTGTACCTGATGCACATATCTAGACCCCCACCTGTATAGTCCCTAGGGAATTTTCTCTTTCTTTGCATAAAAATACAAGGGCACAACCCTGACTTCGTTCCAGGTATGTTGACGAGATTCTTAGAAAACTTTTGGCCTTGCAGGAACATTTTGACTATGCATTGTTTTTCCAACGGGGCAAGTTTCAAGCCTCTCTTTCCAAGTCATATGCCTTCCCGTGTTGGACATACAGTACATAGAGCTCAAAAACTTGTCCCAAATCTTCCAAATGTTAACAGTATGTACAATATGTATATTGGGGGATTGCGCCTTCCGTTCAGTACCCCCCCCCCCCGTCTTAATAATAGTGCCAAAAAATTAGTGGCAAAAATAATTACTATACCCCCTTAATATCAAAAAAGTGATATATATATGTATAACAACGTCTCTATTAGCACCCAGAAAAAAAATATATATATATATATATATAGTTCTTCAAATGCAATGATTAATTCAATGACTCCAGCTATATCATCTTAATCTTCATTCATCTTCTATCAAAAAGATCCACAAGTGTCACCAAAGAAACCCAATCTGTGTCACCATCACCCAGCAGAATGGCCACTCACCAGATGTCACCAATTGGTAGGTCTTCGGTTCATTAAATGGATAATCCTCAATGCACTTTTCACGTTAGCAATTCCTCAATGTCCTTCATATAAAATCAAATAGAACCAATATAGTGTAAAACCGCTTTCATCTTTAATAGAAAATCAATAAAAACATATTGCACTCACATTTCAATGTGTCTATCAGCCGACACCAAGCTATTCCAGCATTGAGAAAACCGCCTAGGATAGGGCAAGCCAACGATGTTCCACAGGTGGTGATCTACTCCTTCCACTAAACCGACCTGTTCCTGGCTGATGTTTCAAAGATAATATGTCTCCCACAGCCCCTACGCATTTCGCAGTTAAGCATCGTCAGGAAGCAGTATGTAGTCTAGACATCTTACTCCCTTTGAGTGGTTGAGCACCAAAGAATCCCCTCAAAGACAAGATGATTTCCACACTCTACTCATAGTTATTTAGGGATCTTGCCTACATTTTGGGTTCAAAGTGTTCAGCGTGGGAGAAGGATTTAGGCATAGAATTGTCCAGAAATGACTAGGAGTCCATAAATGCCTACTCAAAAATTGGTATAAGATTAGATTTAGTTAGTATAGACAGTGGCGAAGCTACACATCCTTTCACCCAGGCAAATACTCAGGTCCACATAAGCAGTTGAACCACTCCTACTGAAACTTGCTCAGCAGGATCCCACAGGAAAATCCAAAGAAGCTGTCCTCTATTTTAAAACAATTTTAAAACAAGAAAGAGGCCGGATAGTGCATTATCGCTAGTTAAAAAAATTATTTAAAAAACATAACATCAGGGTACTCACACATTTTAGATGCTTCCAGCACACCAAACTATAAAAGCATTAAGCAAAGGATTCCTCTCCAAACGACTTCCAAGCTTGTATTTGTCATTCAAAATGCGAGCGTTCTGAAAGCTGAAAACTGGCCTGGTTAAGAAGGAGGTTTAAGTGTCCAGTGGGCAAGTGGTTAAAGAATATGAACTGGTTGTTGCTATGATGGTATGCCATCTTTTCTAACCAAATTTAAGTAGTGTTTAAGAGAAAAAAAGAATACAAAAACACATACAATTTTGTATTTATTACAGTAGCTTAGAAGTAGTAAAGAAAATGTAAAGAAAATTTGAATTTTATGTTGTCACAGTAAAAGGAGGTGAGGGGAATGTCCTCATAATTTATGAAAGCCTCCTCCTACTTTCTGTTGTCTCTGGGACAAGAAGTGTAGAAAAATCTCAACAGACAATGCTCCTAAAGCCTAATCCCATTTTCTTTTATTATTATATTCTGACTGCAGAAGTTTAAATCCAAAGCCTTCACCTCCCTCCCAATACCCCTGTTGCAGTGATCTTCTGGTGCTAAATGTAATCTTTAACTATTCCCTATCCTACCAAAAAAAAAAAAAAATGCGCAACATATACTTTATTTTGAGAGTCTTAGCAAGATAATGTATTCAGCTTATTAAACACAACATATGTACAGTACTTTGCCAAAAAAAATTGTTGGTGTGGTATTCCATGTGTATTAAAAAGCAATAATTTGGCACACAGAACCTTTACAATTTATCTGTTCAACTTAGTCAACTTCCCATATACAGTATATGATTATTATTTTTCAGTTTCATTATCTGAACACAAGACATTAAAAGACACAAATAGCTATAAATAATATCTTATGTAAAAGTATAATTCTAGTAATAGCAGTTCTTTTTGAATAGATGCCGTAATGGAAAAGTTTCTCTTTTATATCGATTGCCAGCTCAGTTAAACAATTTCAAAGCCGTCGCAGTTTATAGGATGTGTTTACTTTGCTACAGTTCTGTTTATTATGTTTCAAATTATCAACAGCATATTACATATGCGGATTGTTTATTTAATGGCACAAAGATTTAGGAAGTCAATCACCTCTTAGTAAAATTGCAGACCTCTGGGTATTCAGGCCACATGTAAATAACAAAACCACAAAAGATTTGGTTTCTTGTCTTCTGGCAATATAAATGAAGATGTTGAATTTGCAGGAAGCAAATAAGAAACAGATATAAATAAGCATTATAACAAATTATTACAGTTCTAGAGATCATCAACATCACAGTAAATAATAAGTAAAAAAACAAGCCTCTAAAGCAAGTAAATTATTTGTAAGTGGCATTTGGTCCTAATCAGCTGAACAGAACCCAAACCAGTGTTTTTTTGCTGGGCTCAATATCATCTATTTTTAGTTGAATGACAGCATCTACAGACAGAATCATGGCTATGCAAAGAGATTACCAGTATATCCCATGGGAAATTGCCTGTACATAGAGAAGAGGAAAGAGGAAGAAAGAGGGGGAAACAAAGAGGCTTAAACTCATTCAGAACAACACAATGTATTGGTTCAGTTATTATATGGATGATATTTCCATCCACATTTTTAAAAATGAATCCTGTATTTAATTAAGCCAAACACAGAGCAAACATGTTAGCATATAATGTATAAAACATTATCTCGGAGCATGAAAGAGCAATTCAAAGTAAAGTACATTACCTAACATGCCTCAGAAGAAACATTAGATCCATACAAGAATTTTTGTAATAGTATGCTCAACCAGGATCATCACAAAAGGGTGGAGAGCTTTCGGATCGGGAGAGGAGGAGTATAGCTGTTGAAACGGGGTAAGGGGTAGTCCCCTGCTGTTGTTTTTGACTCAGAGGGAGTCTCTATACATTGGGGATGTGGCTACACTGCGACTGTATGTTGAAGCTGGGATGGTGTTCTGATGTCTAGCGAATGAAGCAGTGGTGAGGTCGCAAAACACAGAGCCGCTTGGCATGTCTTGTACTATGTTACAAAAAGGCTGGCTTTAACTGTATTTGATGCACGTGCAATATATATTTTAAATACATCAATATCTCAAAAGATTTTACACTATTGGATGCTCCATTTCTTCCCCTATTTTCTACACGTGGAGTCAAACACAGGCATGTGAATGGAGTGTGGTGGTTTACAGCAGCTGTTCAATATAATCTTTTAGCTTGTTTACCAAACACGGGAGTGAATGGCAACATCATCTGGTGAGCTTCTTTCTTAACAAAAGTTGATCTCCCATTCATCACCATGGTGGCGGAGGAACTAGTGTCATCATATTGTTTTTGCACTCTTCAATAAGGACTGTCTTTTTGATGTGGATTCACAAGACTTTCTCATTATTAATTTTTATATATATATGTATATATATATATATATATATAAGAAATTTTTTTCACTGTATATTTATTTATCTTTTTTAATACAAACGCTTTCATTGAGTTTTTTTAAAAGCATAACAAAGGGAATCTATAGTCTAAACTACAAATTCTGGGGGGGGGGGTGACCGTATGCAGGGTGATTCTGTCTCTTGGATCTTGTAACATAACAGTAACATTGAGTAAAAAAATGTCAAATTAACTATGTGCTAAACAAAATTGTAACCATAACGACAGTTAAGAAAGAGATATGCAATTCACTGTATAAAGCCGATAATACGTGTTCCTAGGGATATTTTAGTAGGGGAATTAACCGCAGTCCACTCAACCACCATAAGGTTCCCAGTTTGTTCAAGATATGTATCATATCCATGATGGTATGATGCACATGCTCCATTGATCTAAGTGCTTAGTAGGGATGAGCTTCGAGTCTAATTCATGCAACGCAGGTTTCCATTACATCAGAGGGGGGCGGGGTCACCCGCACGTCATTGGGGAAGCCGGGCTTTCCCCTTGCGTCAGAGGGGGTGGGGTAAGGTGACGGGTGGCCCCGCCCTCCTCATATAAGAAGTGACAGGCTGCCGGGATCCCCGCAGTGTCTCCGGTGGAGACAGAGGATGGATGCGCTGCGCTGGAGGGAGAGATCATCTGGGGATCCCCTTGTTAAAGGGGGCTTCCAGATTCTGATAAGCCCCCCGCCCACAGACCCCCACAACCACTGGCCAGGGTTGTGGAGATGAGGCCCTTGTCCTCATCAACATGGGGACAAGGTGCTTTAGGGGTACCCCAAAGCATCCTCCCAATGTTGAGGGCATGTGGCCTGGTACAGTTCAGGAGGGAGGGCGCTCTCTTGTCCCCCCTCTTTTCCTGTGGCCTGCCAGGTTGCGTGCTCAGATAAAGGGTCTGGTATGGATTTTTAGGGGGACTCCACGCCATTTTTTTTTAAATTTGGCGTTGAGTTCCCCTTAAATCCATAGCAGACCTGAAGGGTCTGGTATGGATATTTGGGTGGAACCCCACATAATTTTTTTTTTAATTTGATGCGGGGTTCCCCTTAATATCCATACCAGACCTGAAGGGCCTGGTAATTAACCACTTAAGGACCAGGCCTCTTTTTCAGACCTGGTGTTTACATGTTTAAAACAGTTTTTTTTGCTAGAAAATTACTTAGAACCCCCAAAAATTTTATATTGTTTTTTTTCTAACACCCTAGAGAATAAAATGGCGGTCATTGAAATACTTTTTTTCACACCGTATTTGCGCAGCGGTCTTACAAGCGCACTTTTTTTGGAAAAAATTCACTTTTTTGAATGAAAAAATAAGACAACAGTAAAATTAGCCCAATTTTTTTTTATATTGTGAAAGATAATGGTACGCTGAGTAAATTGATACCCAACATGTCACGCTTCAAAATTGCGCCCGCTCGTGGAATGGCATCAAACTTTTAGCCTCAAAAATCTCCATAAGCGACATTTAAAAAATTCTACAGGTTGCATTTTTTGCGTTACAGAGGAGGTCTAGGGCTAGAATTATTTCTCTCGCTCTACCGATCGCGGCAATACCTCACATGTGTGGTTTGACCACCGTTTTCATATGCGGGCGCTACTCATGTATGCGCTCGCTTCTGTGCGCAAGCTCGTCGTGACGGGGTGTTTTAAAAAAAAAAATTTTTTCTTATTTATTTTTACACTGTTTAAAAAAAAAAAAAATGGATCACTTTTATTCCTATTACAAGGAATGTAAACATCCCTTGTAATAGAAAAAAGCATGACAGGTCCTCTTAAATATGAGACCTGGGGTCAAAAAGTCCTCAGATCTCATATTTGGGCTAAAATGCAACAAAAAAAAAAGAAAAAAAAAAAAAGAAAATCTGACACTTAAAAAATATATACCTTTAAGAGGTATGGGCGGAAGTGACGTTTTGACGGTATAGAGACGAGTGGGGGCCATCTTAGCCTCACTTGTCTCTATGCCCAGCAGATGAAAGGACCCGATCGCCTCCGCCGCTACCAACGGCTCCGGTAAGCGGCGGAAGGTGCGGGAGGGCGGCGGAAGGGGGGGTGGCACCTCTCCCGCCGCCGATAGCGGTGATCTCGTGGCGAATCCGCCGCGGAGACCACTGTTATCGTACAGCTGACCGCTCCCGAAGAGATGGATATCTCGGTTGTGGCAGCAGCTGCTGCCGTTACCGAGATATCCCTCTTCAAAAATAGGACGTACATCGTCGTGCGGCGGTCGGCAAGTGGTTAAAATTGGGGGAACTCCACGCTTTTTTTTTTAGCAATTATTTTCAATAACTGTTCTCTGTATTATGGGGAGTCGACAATTCATTATAGCCGCGAGTGATTTTAAATGACTTTTTTTCCTGCAGAAATGACATTTTGTGCAGGGACAGTTCTAAGCACGGGAAACATGCGCCCCTTCACAGGCATACTATACACACCTCCCAGGTATGAAATTTAAAGGAATATTACACTTTTATTGTTTCACTTTAAGCATTATTAAAATCACTGCTCCCGAAAAAACAGCAGTTTTTTTAAACTTTTTTTGCATTGATACATGTCCCCTGGGGCAGGACCCAGGCCCCCAAACACTTTTTATGACAATAACTTGCATATTAGCCTTTAAAATTATCCCTTTTGATTTTGAATGTTCGAGTCCCATAGACTTTAATAGGGTTCTAAAGTTCACACGAAGTTTAGGTCTGTTCGCAGGTTCTGCACTGGCCTTTTAGTAGTGGAGGTCTGGTTTACCTTACAGCGTGCTTCCTCTTACTGTTCTTGGAATTCGGCATGCACCGTCGAATTCCACAGGGGTGCGGTGATAAAAGATCAGGAAATTCGGTGCTCTCTGGCCCTGGGGAATGGGTTTAAGTCTCTGCTTCCCTCGGAGCTCCTGTGTCTAGTGTCCATCCAGCTTTGCGCCCCCCCTTTCACTGTTTTATATATATATCAGTATATATAGCCAGAGACACAGGAATACGGGAGAGACACATTCAGTGCCTTCTTGATGCAATTGGATACAATTGGAAATGCCGGCAGAAAAACTATTTATAATGCACTGATTCAGCTACAAATGCCAGCAGAAACACAATTCGTACCATACTGATGCAACCTGAAACACAACAGAGACACAATCAGTACCATACTAACACCACCTGGCTCACTTGTTGGAAGCACTGCTGCTCCTCTTACCAGTCCCTTTAATTGTGTTGTCCTACTCTCCTGGAACACTTGGCACTCTAGCCTTTAGTCACAGTACCCTGCTGCATGGCCTACCTCTGGCCTATGGATTGGAGTTCTCCTGACACCTCAATAAGAGCCAACCTGACTCCTGAAACTGAGACTTCTATCTCATGGCTTCTGGCTGGGGCCCCCTAACCCCGGGTGAGACCTTCAGTCTCCAAAATGGGAGCTTTGAGCTATCTTTAGCCCTGAGTATATAATGACCCCACATACCTGTGTACTCACACAAATTGCAGGCACCTAGTAAATTCTGAACGCAGGATTGAAAGTTCCAAACCAGAAATACGGAACCTGGAGACATGAAAGTCCAGAACCTTGCATTAACCCTTAATGTGAATCCTGTGTCAAATTTTCCTATATTTTCCCAGTGACAGAGGTTTTCTTTGTCACAATATATATTAAAATGTTTACGAAACATATAGTAATACAGAATAAGAATCATATCATAAAGTTAAAGGTTTTTAACCCATAGCTTTGTGTAGAGGAACTACAACTGAGATCTGTTGTTCAAAACAACTAAGATGATATTAATAGTACTGAGCCACATTTATCTGCAGAAACTTAGGCCGCGTACACACGGGCGGACTGTCTGACGGACTTGGTCCGCTGAAACGTGTTTCAGCGGACAGTCCGCTCGTGTGTGGGCTTCAGCGGACTTTTTCAGCGGACAGTCTGGCGGACTAAGTCTTTCGGAATTTCCGTAATATTGTCCGTCCAACTTTGGTTTCAGCGGACAGTCCGCTCATGAGTAGGCAAGTTGGACGGACTAAGTATGGCGTATGCTCAGAAAGGATTTACACGGCCGAAGGTTGCATTGCAGTGTATTGGACGTCGTATTTCTAGTCCCGTCGTACGTGCTGTACACGTCATCGCGCAAGCTTTCAGTGGACTGTCTGTTCATCGTGTGTGGTCAAGTCCATTCATTCAAAAGTAGGACGGACTGTCTGTCGGATTGTCTGACGGACTTAGTTGGCCAGACAGTCCGCCCGTGTGTACGCGGCCTTAGGCGTCACAATCTACAGTATCTCACAAAAGTGAGTACATCCCTCACATTTGTATAAATATTTTATTCTATTTTTTCATGTGACAACACTGAAAAAATGACACTTTGCCACAATCTAAAATAGTAAGTATAAAGCTTATATAACAGTGAAAATGTGGTGTCCCTTCAAAATAACTGAACACACAGCCATTCATGTCTAAACCACTGGCAACAAAAGACATGCCCTGGGAATATAAGCTTATCTAATTCCTACAACCTTCAGCCCCAAAAGACTGCCTGATGAGACAGGGGTTATTAGACATGAGAGGTGTCTGATCCTCCACTGTTTTATCCAGTGTGTGGGCAGACCAGAGACTTTCCATGTCACTTGCCTGTGGAAAAGGTCTAAGGAACCCTCCAGGCAGCCACCTGAACTATTAGCGACAGTTTGCCTCCTTGTGAAAGAGGTGTTGACCCAAGGGAAATGCAAGTAGCCATTTGTACTTTTGAGGCAGGTTTTTTTTTATCTCTATGGATTAGGATTGAAAACCTTCTGTGTGCAGCAGCCCCCCTCAGCCCCCCTAATACTTACCTGAGCCCATCTAGATCCAGCAATGTTGCAGGAGTGTCTTTGCTGCCCAGGACTCCCCTCCTCATTGGTTGGGACAGCAGCGTGGCACCATTGGCTCCCGAAGCTGTCAATCAAAGCCAGTCAGTCAGTGAGGAGAGAAAGGGGGCGGGGCCGGCCGAGACTCCACGTCTGAATAAACACAGGGAGCTGTGGCTCGGCTCTGGTGCCCCCCATAGCAAGCTATTTGCTATAGAGGCACTCAACAGAAGGGAAAGGCAAGCGGAAGAGAATCCGGACTGCTCTGTGCTAAACCACTACACAGGGCAGGTAAGTATAACACGTTTGTTATTTTTGACTTTACAATCACTGTAAAGTGCTGCTACATGGTACCCTTATTGAGAAACTGTTGATAGGCAGTTCCTGTTATTGTAATAGTCACTTTGCCTGTTATTTATTCTGTGCTTACTGCATACCCCATTACTATTTTGTTTTCAAATTAAGCTGCATTCATTCAGTAAACCTTAACTTGCACATTGCTGCCAGGATTGATACCTTTACATTACAAAGGAACCTTCATTCTTTTAGTAGCAAGCATATCATCAAACCAAAGTGGAAACTGTATGCAGATTCTTCAATAAGGACCATCACAAGATGGTTTGGACTAATCTGTGTGATGCTCCCATATCTTAGGGTTTTGGGTTTAACCTGCTGGTGACAGCAGGCAATAGACAATCAAAAAAAAAAAAGATACAGAATTATCAAGCAAGGTTATAAACTGCCGAAAGGCTGGAATAAGGGTGGGCAAAGTTAAGTTACAGTCGAATCACAAACAGAACATCAAGATAGATGTGTGACAAAGAAACACGGGGATCAGGTCAAATTGATAACTAAGTTAACAGTCATATTAATACAGGAAAGAATACAGAAGTCTAGAGCTATTTGTCAGGACATTCCCACAGGAACCAACAGAAATATTTTTAAAGCATTTATAGAGTGCAATGAATAGCTTTTTTTTAAATTTGAAAACTCAAGCAAGAAGCTGTTTTTTAACGTGCAGTTCCCTCATTAAGCCAGCAGATGATGCAGAGTTGCAGACACACTCCTAGTACCAACATGCCTAGACTGAGGGAAAACAAAAAAAGGGCTGAAGAAGAAGAAGAACTGCGAGAGAATCACATTGACATAGTATCAACACTTCTACAGACAAGCATTATGAATTTCCAGCCTGGCAAGATTAGCACAAACATTGGGCAAGGAGGCTAATGATGAAAAATAATATTTTTTATTCGTTTTTCTTGTTTTATTATTACAAACATATCCCTTAACAAGAATGGCAATGACATTGGAAAGCATTGCAGACTGCATCCTAGGAATACTTTTATCTTTTTGGCCAAATATTGTCCTACCTATATTTTTAACACAAATATGTCCTTCTTATTAACCTGAGTGAAATACATCATGAACAATACTGTAGAAAAAGTTCAAATAATCAGAAAAATCACCTTACCAGGTAGTCTTGCACTGTGTTCGGTCAGTCATGGCCATTATCAGGGGAGCTTACCACATATCCAAAAAAGACACCGGAGAGCCATGTAGCACACAGCATGATGTAACCTATTTCAGTCTTAGGATTGTGAAATGTCACTCTTATGCCCTGTACACACAGTCGGACTTTGAGACGGAAAAGGTCCGATCGGATTATGTTGTCAGAAAATCCGATCATGTGTGGGCTCTATTGGACTTTTTCCATCGGAAATCACGACGGAAAAAGTTTGAGAGCTGGATCTAAAATTTTCCAAGAACAAAATCTGATCAGACTTTTTCCGATCGTTTGTAGAGAATTCCGATGGACAAAGTGCCTCGCATGCTCAGATTGAATTACGAGACCACTACTAGCCTCTACTAAGTCCCATTGTACGCAACAAACGTCTCCTTGTTCCGAACGATCGGATTTTCTGACAACTTTGTCTGACCGTATGTATGCAACACAAGTTTCGGACAAAATCCGTCTGAAAAAATCCTACAGATTTTGTGGTCGGAATGTCTGACCGTGTGTACAGGGCATTAGGCTTCATCAAACATTGGGTTTCATGCTATGTGACTCCCAAGATGCAAAAAAGTAATTAGTCAGCCACCAATTGTGCAAGTTCTCCCACTTAAAAAGATGAGAGAGGCCTGTAATTGTCATCATAGGTATACCTCAACTATGAGATCACATTGTCTGATTTTTGAAAGAATTTATTTGAAAATTATAGTGGAAAATAAGTATTTGGTGGCTCCTCTGTCCTCCACTCATTACCTGTATTAATGGCACCTGTTTGAACTTGTTATCAGTATAAAAGACACCTGTCCACAGGTGTAAACAGTCACACTCCAAACACCACTATGGTGAAAATCAAAGAGCTGTTGAAGAACACCAGAAACACAATTGTAGACCTGCACCAGGCTGAGAAGACTGAATCTGCAATAGGCAAGCAGCTTGGTCTGAAGAAATCAACTGTGGGAGCAATAATTAGAAAATGAAAGACATTCAAGACCACTGATAATCTCCCTTGATCTGGGGCTCCACGCAAGATCTCACCCCGTGGGGTCAAAATGATCAATGTAGCTCCCTAAAATGAAAACATGATTTTTTTTTGTTGTACTACCGTCTTTCTAAAACATCCAGACAGATATTTTTGACACGTTAGCATGAACGTTGCATGTGAATAGAGCATGCAAATATGTTTAAATTAAGATGTAAAGAATATGTATTGGAAAGCAATAGATATTCAGTTTGGTTTTTACCAGAATTTGTTTCGGAATTTTGATAAAAGATATATATAAGAAACATCAAATATGTGTGTGATTCTGATAAAAGAAAACACTTGTGGATATGTCTGACTTTCCAACTGAATCTAAAAATAAATATAGAAATGAGTGTATACTGCATATTTCCTACTGTATTAGTGCAGTTGGTTTTACACTAAATGAATTGAGGAGCAATTTGTTTGTCTTGGATATTTTTGAGAGGTGGGCCATCATGACTCTAGCAGGTATCAAGGTCCTTGATGAGCAGAGCCAGCTCCACAGGTGCAGTGCTAAACGATGAGTTTAGTAACCCTCCAAGAATAGGGTAAGGGGTTTCTTTGCTGGAGAAATTCATAATTCTATAAGTGCTCCCTTTGCTGTATTGTAATAAATAAAAAATTCTGAATTGACTCTTAAAATAAAATCTTCAGTCAGAATCTAACAGGAAATGTTCCCGTTATCTACAACACCAGCAAACTGGCTATTCAGTCAAAAGTCTGAACAAGTCATCAAGCATTGTCTAAATATGATGGTCTGGAAGACACTCTGGAACAGAATATTTTTCAGTGTGAAGCACATGAGGCAGCTGGCAGAGGACTGCAGGGAGAATGACATCATTTCAGATTTTAGGGCTAATCATTTAACTGGATTAGCCCCAAAGTGCTGTGTCTAAAATCAGCTTCCCTGTCTCTTTATGCACTCCAGATGAAACACATTAGCAAAAATATGGCAAGGGACATTCACAATGCACTTTTCTACACTATCAGCATTTTCCTGCAAATCTGCAATTAGTCTGAAGGGCCTTGGTAAATTAGGCCTCTTGATAAATGAAGCAGCACCTAGACAGGTTTCAGATTTATTGGATCTTAGATGTCCTGCTGTCCAGAAACCCCTGGCTGCATGGCAGTGGAAGGACGGGGAGAATGGAAAGACAAAAAAAAAAATCAGCACAGAGCTGCATCATAAACGCAGCTGAGGGAAAGAATGCTCGAAGCTGCTGACTGATTAGTTTTCAAAGTTTTGCCAGAACTGCTTTAGGCATGAATTCAAAAGAGAAAAAAATGTGATAAAATATGAAGCCAAAAAAATATTCTAAATGTTTCTAATAAAAGAAAATTGAAATATACTTTTACTAAACGGAATCAAGAAAGTCCCTGAGCAAAGTAATCAAAGGACATGTGCGTGAGTCACAGGGATTGAGTCACTCTGGCCTGGATTTCAATGTTTCCACAAATCTCCGTTCTCACCCTCCAGCAGTTTCTTAGTTCCAGCCTGAAGATATTCACCTCAGATGCTGAGATTTCAAGTGCACATCTGAACATGACTAATGCCTCAGTCCGTCTGTGTGGGTCATTTAAGAATGCAGAATTAGGTGGCAGCATAATTACTGGTTCTGTGACTTCACATGGTGAGCAGTGGTAAAGTTCTGTCAGCATTTTTTTTTTATTTGTGTAAGTGGCGAAAAAAAACAGCCACACATTTAGGAGCTAATACAATTAGCACAATATCTTCAAAAGTTACAATGAGGTGAAAAAGTATTTGCCCCCTTTCTGTTTTTTTTGTTTTTTTGCATATTTTCACACTTATGCCGCGTACACATGACCGGACTTTTCGGCAGACTAGGTCCAACGGTCTTCCAGACGGACTTTCAGTGGAGTTCCGACAGACTTTCCAAACAAACGGACATGGCCACATAAGAACGGACTAAGTCCATTCGAAAGTCAGTTTGTTTAAAACGTGATGAAGTAAGACGGGACTAAAAAAGGAAGTTCAATAGCCAGTGGCCAATAGCTTCCCTTGCGTCGTATTTGGTCTGTCGGACCAGCATACAGGCAAACATTTTTCCCGAAGAATTGAGTCCATCGGACAGATTTGAAACATGTTCTATTTCTAGGTCCGTTGGATTTTTATAACGAAAAATGATCGGAATAGCCCACACAGGATAGGATCGTCCGACGGACATGACTTCGGCGGACCTAGTCTGCCAGAAAGTCTGGTCGTGTGTACGTGGCATTAAATTACTCAGATCATCAAACAAATGTTATTATTACACAGAGATAACACGAGCAAATACAAAATGCAGTTTTTAAATGATGGTTTCATTTATTAAGGCAAAAAAGCTGTCCAAACCTGCCTGGCTTTATGTGAAAAAAGTTATTTCCCCCAGACCTAATAACTGGTTGTGCCACCCTTGGTGGTAACAACTGCAATTAAGTGTTTGCGATAACTGGCAATGAGTCTTTCACATTGCTGTGGAGCAATTTTGGCCCACTCTTCTTTGCAGAATTGTTTTCATTTGGCCACATTGGAGGAATTTACAGCATGAACAGCCTGTGTAAGGTCACGATACAGCATCTCGATTGGATTTAAGTCCGGGCTTTGACTAAGCCACTCCAAAACCTAAATTTTGCTTTGTTTGAACCATTTGGAGGTGGACTTGCTGTTGTGTTTCGGATCATTGTCCTGCTGCATAACCCAAGTGCACTGGAGCTTGAGGTTATGAACTGATGGCAGGACATTCTCCTTTAGCATTTTCTGGTAGCGCTCAGAATTCATGGTTCCATCAATTATGGTAAGTCATCCAGGTCCTGAAGCTGCAAAGCAGCCCCAGACCATCACTCTAGCACCACCATGTCTGACTGTTGGTATGATGTTCTTGTTATGAAATGCTGTATTCGTTTTATACCAGATGTTACTGGATGCACACCTTATAAAAAGTTAAATTTTTGTCTCATCAGTGCACAGAATATTTGTCTAAAAGTCTTGGGGAGAATCAAGATGTTTTTTGGTAAATGTGAGATGAGCCTTTGTGTTTTTTTTTGGTCAGCAGTGGCTTTGGCCTTGGAACTCTCCTATGGATGCCATTTTTGCCCAGTCTCTTTCTTATTGTTGAATCATGATGAACACTGATCTTACCTGAGGCAAGTGAGGCCTGCAGTTCTTTACATGTTGTTCTGGGTTCTTTTATGACCTCCTGGGTGAGTCGTCGTCATGCTCTTGAAGTAATTTTTGTAGGCCAGCCACTCCTGGGAAGGTTCACCACTGTTCAAAGTTATCTCCATTTGTGGATCATGGATTTTCCCTTGGTTCACTGGAGTTCCAAAGCCTTAGAAATGGCTTTGAAACCCCTCCTAGACCGATACATGTCCATTACTTTGTTTATAATCTGTTCTTTTTGTGATATGTTAGCATGCTTCACTTTGTCAGACAGCTTCTATGTTCTTGATTCAACGGGTCTGGCAGTCTGGGTGTGGGAAGTGAAATTTAACTCAGCTTTCCAAAAAAAAAATGTGGTTAATCACAGTTCGTTCATGATTCAGCATGGGAGGGGGCAATTACTTTTTCACATAGGGCCAGGCAGTTTTGAACAGTTTTTTCCCTTAATAAATAAAATAATAATTTAAAAAACTACATCTTGGATTTAATCGGGTTATCTTTGTGTAATATTAAAATTTGTTTGATAATCTGAATCATTTAGGTGTGAGAAATATACAAAAAAATAAAAAATCAGGAAGGCAAATATTTTTTCACAGCACTGTATATATACAGTACAGTAAAGTAAACTTTTTTGTGTGCAATCTAATGTCTTATAACTGTTTCATTAGAAAGAGAAGGGTTCTTTAACTTGGGAACTTACAATGACTTATTATTGTACCACTTGTAATTCTTTCCATGCAGACAGTAATTGCATCTACTATCTATTATATATTGTGCACTACCCAAAATATTAGATATTGTCTCACTCCCCAAACCCCCATATGACAGTGTTTGTGCCTGTTGGCTGGCCACAAATGACCAAGAATGGACACATTTGTGAGGTCACATGTTCCCTCAAGCCATGCTTTATTAGCGCAATGGAGCAAGGGTTTTGACAGAGCAGAAGGACAGAGAAAGAATGTGGATCTGGGACCTCCTTGCTAGGAAAGTCATTGTCACGTTGCCCTAAGTATGTATAATGACTGTCTTTTTAATGGCTTGCTTTCTCTTTCAATTGTGTTTATCCTTTTTGAAATCCACATAACATTGTTGTCTTTGATTATTTGTGGTCAAATAAAGCCTTGGTGTGTCTTCCTTTTCTCCAGAGCAGTGGCTGGAGCTTTCAATGTGATTACAGACAGTGACGTTGCACCTCATTCTGCTTCCCCTGTGAATGAGTGAGGAAGGAGGACATGAATTGTATATGCCTTGCTGCAATATGCAGACTGAGAGGCACATCTGCACTAAAGAAAGCAGCTTCTGGATACCATTAGCACTCAGGGAATCAGCCATTTGAGTAGAGGCATGTAGAGAAAACAGAAGAATCACCAAGTAACTTTTATATTGAAGTCCAGATAAACATCTAAATACACATTTAAAATACTTTTATGAGAGCTGTTTTACCTTCCAAATGATTTTGCATCTCTACCCATTCAGTTCCAGAATATAGCCCCTTTTTCTGTTACAATCAGGGATGAGCCGAACACCCCCCTGGTTCGGTTCGCAGCAGAACATGCAAAAAATTTGTTTGAATACATGAACACCATTAAAGTCTATGGGACGCGAACACGAAAAATCAAAAGTGTTAATTTTTAAGGCTTATTTGCAAGTTATTGCCATAAAAAGTGTTGGGGATCCGGGTCCTGCCCCAGGGGAAATGTATCAATGCAAAAAAAGTTTTAAAAACTGCAGTTTTTTTGGGAGCAGTGATTTTAAGAATGCTTAAAGTGAAACAATAAAAATTAAATATTCCTTTAGATATTGTGCCGGGGGGGGGGGGGTCTATAGTATGCCTGTAAAGTGGCACATTTTTCCTATGTTTAGAACAGTACCACAGCAAAATTACATTTCTAAAGGAAAAAAAGTAATTTAACACTGCTGTAATGTATTGTCGGGTCCTGGCAATATAGATGAAAATCATTGAGAAAAAAACGGCATGGGTCCCCCCCAGTCCATTACCAGGCTTTTTGGGTCTGGTATGCATATTAAGGGGATATTAAGGGCCCCCAGGCACTATATACTCTGAATAGAAGTATATATACTATAAGGCTTGCCCTATATACTCTGCAGAAAATTGAGCCTTATGTGTTGGCGGTGCCAGAACAATGCAACCCCTCACAGTTACTCTTGTTGGGTGCAGAAACAGGCCCTGCTGGTAAATATTATTTCAAAAATTGTAATTACATGTCTGTGTTAAACAGGGGCAGAAAAATGTGGCCTTAGCTGGTGGTGCCATAACACTATAACCCCTCACAGTTAATCTTGGTGGGCGCAGGAATGGGCCCTGCTGTGAAATATTAGATCAAGAATTGTAATTACATGCCCCTGTTAAACAGGGGCAGAAAAATTGGGCCTTTGGTAGTGGTGGGGGTGCCAAAACACTGTAAGCCCTCACAGTTACTCTTGGTGGGTGCAGGAACAGGCCCTGCTGTTAAATATTACATCACAAATTGTAATTACATGCCCCTGTTAGACAGGGCCAGAAAAATTGGGCCTTTGGTGGTGGTGCCACAACACTGTAAGCCCTCATAGTTACTCTTGGTGGGCGCAGGAACGGTCCCTGCTGTTAGATATTATATCAACAATTGTAATTACATCCCCCTGTTAAACAAGGGCAGAAAAATTGGGCCTTTGGTGGGGGTGGCGATGCCACAACATTGTAACCCCTCACAGATACTCTTGTTGGGCGCAGAAACGGGCCTTGCTGTGAAGTATTTGATCAAAAATTTTAATTACATGCCCCTGGTAAACAGGGGCAGAAAAATTGGGCCTTAGGCAGTGGTGGTGGTGCGCTAAACCAAAAATATTTTTGGAAGCTAGCATCATCAAGATTGAGGAGGAATAAGATAGTCACTCAGCATAGGCAGACTTCAAGGGATCCTACAGCCATAAAAAAGTCAGTTACATCAGCATCAGGTGCTTGATAGGTGCTGCTGATCCAAGACTGATTCATTTTTATGAATGTGAGCCTATCAACAGAGTCTGTGGGCAGCTGCACTCTATGATCCTCCAGCAGCATTGATTGTGCATTCAGAAAGAACGCTAGATGCAGGACAGGCCAGTAGATCAATTGCATATTGAGCAAGTTCTGGCCAGTGGTCCATCCTCAAGACCCAGTAACCCAGTGGATGGTGGGGAAAGGTCTGGAAAGTTTTCCAAGTCTGCTCTTGCCCCTAGATATTCCTGCACCATGTAATGCAGATGCTGGTGATGGATGCTTGAACCAATCAGACCTTGGCGCTGAGGACTAAAAAATAGTCTAAAGGCGTTGGTCAGCCAGCCACATTCTCCACTGCTCTTCCTCTGACTGCACAAAGCCTCAGCAAGACATTGTCCAGCACCAGGAAATTTTTACCTCCCAGGTTCTGGAAATGCATTGCACAAACCTTTCTTCAAGGACTCCTGAAGATGTTTCATCCTCTGCTCCCTCTACGAAGGTGGGATGAGTTCTGCAACCTTATCTTTGTAACGTGGATCAAAAAGGGTTGCCAGCCAGTAATGATCCCTCTCCTTGATACCATGAATCCTAGGGTCCTTTTGTAGGCTTTGCAGAATCAGGGAGGCCATGCAACGTAAGTTTGCAGAGGCATTCAATTCTGAGTCCTCTGGTTCACTAAGGATCACATGATCCGTAACAACCTCCTCCACAACTCCTTGGGTTTCTGGGGACTGAAAACCATCCCTTGAAGACTGCTGCTGAGTGTTATCCTCCATGTCCATGGTGACACAATCCTCATCCTCCTCCTCCTCTTCGTCCTGTGTGTTTGGTGGGCAGGAATCCTATCTGGATAAAGGGGGCCTTGAGAGGTAAGGAAGTCATCCTCTTCCTCCCGCTTTTCTGCCTCAAGTGCCCTGTCCATTATTCCATGAAGCGTGTGCTCCAACAGGAAGACAAGAGGGACAGTATCACTGATGCATGCATTGTCACTGCTCACCATCCTCATGGCCTCCTCAAATTGTGACAGGACAGTGCATCCTTAATCAGTAGCCACTGGTGTGGCAAAAAAAGCCAAGCTCCCTTGACTCTGTCCTGGTGCCATACTCCCACAGGTACTTATTGATGGCCCTCTGCTGTGAGTGCAGCTGCTGCAGCATTGCCAACGTTGAGTTCCACCTGGTGGGCATGTCACAAATAAGGCGGTTGGTGGGCAGGTTGCATTCCCTTTGAATGCCAGCCAACCAAGCACTGGAATGGTATGACTGGCGGAAATGACCAGACTTTTCTGCCCTGTCTCCGGAGATCATGTAAGCCTGGGTACCTTCTCAAGAACCGCTCCCACCACATTTAGGACATGTGCCAAATATGGGACACGGGTCAAGTGTCCCTGTCGGAGAGCAGAGAGAAGGTTGGTGCCATTGTTGCACACAACCATTCCTGGCTGAAGCTGGCATGGCATCAACCACCTCTGAGCCTGCCCCTGCAGAGCTGACAGAATCTCTTCCCCAGTGTGGCTCCTGTCCCCTAAGCAGACCAACTCAAGCACCGTATGGCATCTTTTTGCTTGAGTGCTTGCGTAGGCCCTTGAACGCCACAGAGGAAGAAGAAAAGAGGAGAGAGCTGTGGCAGATTCAACACTAGGGATGGGCTTTATATTCGGGTTGAACATGAGTTTGAACATTGGCTGTTCGCCCGTTCTCCAAATAGCGAACAATTTGGGGTGTTTGCGTGTTCAAACAAATTTTTTTGCCTGTTCGCATGTTCTGGATGCGAACCAAATTGGGGGAGTGTTCGGCTCAACCCTAATCACCACTAGCATTTTGGAGGTGTGGTGCCGGAACAAGCTCCAACAATACTGAACCCTGCATCCTTCCCAGCTGCCAGCAGAGTTACCCAGTGCACCGTGAAGGAAAGGTAATGTTCCTGCCCATGCCTGCTAGACCATGAGTCAGCGGTAATATGCACCTTACTGATGAATGCCCTATCCAACAAGGCCAAAACATTGCCTTCCACATGCCAGTAGAGAGCCAGAATGGCCTTCCCTGAAAAGAAATGGTGCTTTGAAACCTACCACTGAGGTACAGCACATTGCATAAATTCATGAAAGGGGGCAAAGTCTACCAGCTGAAAAGGCAGCAGTTGCAATGCTAGCAATTAGGTCAAGCTAGCATTCAGACGCTGAGCATATGGGTAGCTGGGACCGAATTTCTTTTTACAGTTTAGCAACTAGGGTAGGGAACTTTGCCTGCTAAAATCAGAAGTAGGTGTATTGATAGCAGATTTGCTGTAAGTACTTGGGACACTTATTGCTATACCTTCATTCCTCTGAGTGCAGGTTTTTGAGAGGACTGGAGGTATAGTGGGGTTGGAGATCCCAGATGAGGAGCAAGGAGAAGTCCGCCTTTTTCTTTGATGTGGGTCTTTCAAGTGCTGTTGCCAACAGACTGCATGGGAGGTCATCATATGTCTCATCAAGCATGTGGTGCCCAAGTGGCTGCTGTTCTGGCCAGTGGCCACTCTTGATCCACTTCAAACATAGGTTGCAAACAGCAACGGTGCGATCTGCTGCACACATGTCATGAAAGGTCCACACCAAGGAACTTTTTTAAATCAGCAGTGCCCTGCACCTGCAGAGCTCTGCAGTGTGATGCAGTAGGGTGGCTGCCCTTAAGTTGCCCCCTAGAGGACATCCTGCCTCGTTGGAGTGGTGCCTTCTCCTCCTCTCTTCTATCAAGCACCCAAGTAGAGTCAGTGACCTCATCACCCCCCTTCTCGTCACTGGAGCAGTATGCAGCGGCTGGGGGAACATAACTGCCAATCTCTTGTCCTTCTTGGGCACCCCCTCTCTCTAGGCTCACGTTACTCCCTTCCTCAACCTGGGAACCAACATCAGAACCTTCCAATCACTGCGCATCCTCTAGCAGCATGTATCCGACACTGTCGTTGATTAGTTTGGAGGACTCCTCCGTGCATGATTGTGGAGCTATGGAAGGAGTGACTGTGGATAGGGGTGAGCCGAACACCCCCCAGTTCGGTTAACACCAGAACCTGTGAACGGACCGGAAATTTGTGCAAACTATAGAACCCCATTAAAGTCTATGGGACTCGAACGTTCAAAATCAAAAGTGCTAATTTTAAAGGCTAATATGCAAGTTATTGCCCGCAAGTACTTGGCTGTGACGCACCTAATTCTACACCTTCATTCCTCTCAGTGCAGGTTTCAGAGAGGACTAAAGGTATAGTGGGGTTGGAGATCCCAGCTGATGAGGAGCAAGGAGAGGTCTGCTTTGTTCTTTGGTGTGGATCTTTTAGGCACGCTTGCCAACAAACTGCATGGCAGGTCGACACATGTCTGGTCAAGTATGTGGTGCCCAAGCGGCTAATGTTTTGGCAATGCGAGATACGCTTGAGACATATGTTGCAAATTGCAGCAGTGCGATCTGAGGCACTCATTTCAAAAAAAGGCCCACACCAAAGAACTTTTGGAATAATGCGCAGAGGCAGCACCCTGCACATGTGGAGCTCTGTGGTGTGACGCAGCCGGTGTGCTGCCCTTAAGCTGGCCCCTGGAGGGTATCCTGCCTCGTTGGAGATGTGCCTCCTCCTCCTCTCTTCTATCAGGCACCCACGTGGAGTCAGTGACCTCATCATCCCCTCCCTCCTCATCACTGGAGCAAACCTGGCAGTATGCTGCAGCTGGGGGAATATGACTGCCAGATTGCTGTCCTTCTTGGGCATTCCCTTTCTCTGGGCTCACGTTACTGCCTTCCTCTAGCTGGGTATCAGCATCAGAGCCTTCAAAATGCTGGGCATCCTCCTGGACCATGTACACAACACTGTGGTCAAACAGTTTGGGGGAATCCTCAGGAGGACATGGTGGGGCTAGGGAAGGAGTGACTGGTGCCATTGAGCCGAGGGAAGAGGCCACGTCTGCAACTGCCTTGCCAGACAAAGTACCCTGAGCCTGGATTAGAGAGGATGAGGAGGATGAGGACGGCTTGGTTATCCACTCTACCAAGTCTTCGGCATGTTGCGGCTCAACACGGCCAGCTGCTGAAAAAAAAGGACAAGTATGTCCTATGGCCATGTGCTGATGAGGATGCACCGTGTCCACGACCAGCACTGTTGCCTCTAGACACAGAGACTGCTTGCCCTCTTTTATTAGCTTGTGCCTCTCCTTGTTGGCCTTCCAGACATACTATTGGCCTGCAGGGAGATGTAGCTGCACAAAGCTGGGACATATATACTGATTATACTGCAGCTAGCAGAATCAACTGCCTGCTTATAGTATTATTAGTATGAGAACACCAGTGACTGGGGTAGCATTATGTGTACACTGTGCAGAGTACACAGTACACCAACTGTAATTACAGCAGCTGCCTGCCTGTGGTATAGGATCAGAATAATACCAGCAATTGGGGTAGCTTTAAGTGCACACTGTGCAGAGTACACAGTACACCAACTGTAATTACTGCAGCTGCCTGTCTGTGGTATAGGATCAGAAGAACACCAGTAATTGGGGTAACTTTATGTGCACACTGTGCAGAGTACACAGTACACCAACTGTAATTACTGCAGCTGGCTGCGGTATAATATCAGTTGAACACCAGCAATTGGGGTAGCTATAAGTGCACACTGTGCAGAGTAGGGATGAGCTTCGTGTTCGAATCAAACCCATGTTCGACTCGAACATCTGTTCGTCCGTTCGTGCCAAATTCAAGTGGGGCATAACCGCCCATAATTCATTGCGGCATCGCAGTGCATTGCTGTCTGATGATTGGCCAAGCATGCACTATGACCCTCATGATTGGCTAATCACAGCGCTGTCTGTATAGAGAGCCGTAATTGGCCAAAGCCAGGGTGGCTTTGGCCAATTATAGCTCAGGGGGTTTAGTACATGCCCCACATTATATAATGGCCACCTGCGTGGAAACCTTGTGTAGTGTGTTGCGGCAGAGAGACAGAGAGAAAGAGAGACAGTGTGATTTCATTTAATTTGAGTTAGATAGAGCAGGTAGGAGGCTATTCAGTTAGCTGCAGTCAGTGTATTGCGTATATATATATGCATCCTAGGTGTTGTGTATATATATATATATATATATATATATATATAAACACACTGTATTCAGTTTAGCTAGATTTGTTCCTGTGTACTGTGTCCTTTGCACAGTGTTCACTTAAAGCTACCGCAATTGCTGGTGTTCTGCTGATCCTATCCGCAGGCAGCTGTAGCAATTAAAGTTGGTGTATTGTGCCATCTGCAGTGTGCATCTAAAGCTACCCCAATTGCTGGTTTTCTTCTGATCCTATACCACAGGCAGGCAGCTGCAGTAATTACAGTTGGTGTATTGTGTCATTTGCACAGTGTGCACTTAAAGCTATCACAATTGCTGGTGTTCTTCTGATCCTATACCACAGGCAGGCAGCTGCAGTAATTACAGTTGGTGTATTGTGTCATTTGCACAGTGTGCACTTAAAGCTATCACAATTGCTGGTGTTCTTCTGATCCTATACCACAGGCAGGCAGCTGTATTAATTACAGTTGGTGTATTGTGTCATCTGCACAGTGTGCACCTAAAGCTACCCAAATTGCTGGTATTCTGCTGATCCTATCCGCAGGCAGCTTTAGCAACTACAGTTGGTGTATTGTGTCTTCTGCACAGTGTGCTCCTAAAGCTACCCTAATTGCTGGTGTTCTTCTGATGCTATACCACAGGCAGGCAGCTGCAGTAATTACAATTGGTGTATTGTGTCATCTGCACAGCGTGCACCTAAAGCTACCCCAATTGCTGATGTTCTTCTGATCCTATACCGCAGGCAGCTGCAGTAATTACAGTTGGTGTACTGTGTATTCTTTTTTTTTTTTTTTTCAAATTAGTTTTTATTAAAGAAAAGGAGCACATACAACTCATTACAGACAAATGATCGGAGGAGTAGTGTAAACAGCAATGCCATAAACAAAAGTAGAGTAAACAGCAGACAAGGTCTCGGTGGCCCACCTCACAAAGGGGGGGGTATCCATAGCCACAAGGCACTAAGTACCTCAGAGATTCTCCTTAGCATCAGCAGTAACCACCCTTAATGCACTTAGACTCCAATATTAACATTTCCAAAAGTGCACATAACTCCTTCCAGTTTTATCTATAAGATTCTAGTGAGCTCTGAGAGGAGAACAAGCTCAGAAAAAGAAAGAAGGAAAGTCTAGAAAGTAGAAAGAAAGCGGGGGGGGGGGGGGGGTGTCCATTCGCCTCAGCAGAGTCTAATTACTGCCCCAACTATCAGATTGAAAATTAGAGATTAAAACAGGCTTCTTTTACTAAGACACGGTTATACTACATCACACAGGTTGGGATATAATATCCGTATATACAGAGGTGTACTTGAAGGCGACCCAGCAGGCCCATATTTTTTTGGCGAGGTCAGACTTGCCTCTCAGAGAGAGTGTCAAGTCTTCCATGTAATATAGCTGATCGACCTTGAGCAGCCAGCAGCAGAGCGTAGGGATCCTCCTCTGCTTCCAATACCTCGGGATAAGAGTTTTCGCAGCATTGAGGAGATGGGGTGTAATAGAACGTTTATATGAGCCTGCTGGCTCACCCGAACAATGAAACAAAACATACCATGGATCATTAGGGACCTCCCGACCCTGAATGTGCTGAATCCAATACAGGACTGCGAGCCAGAACGGGTGTATTCGTGGACAAAACCACCAGATGTGAGCGTGAGAGGCTCGCTCACCACACTCTCTCCAGCAGAACGGGGAGGTTTGGGGGAAAAACTGATGTAGCGTCACAGGTGTGTAGTGCCACCTGGTTAACAGCTTGTAAGTCATCTCAGATGTTTTGGAGGAGCCTGAAGCAGTGTGCGCCATGGTAAGAATGTTAGACACTTGGGTAGGGGTGAGTTCTTTATCCAGATCCAGCTCCCAGTTTCGGATAAAAGTAGGGGTCTTGTGAGACTCCAGGGATAGCAACGCGTGATAAAAATAAGAGACAGGTTTCTCCACAGGCAAGGCATCTGAGAAAGCAGATTCTAGAGGCGTAAGGTCATTTATGGAACGTAGAGGTTTAGGAAGGGAGCGAACAAAGGCCGTCAGTTGACAGTATTTCCAGCGGTCCATGAATGAGATAGGTAACTCCCCCATGATGGCAGAGAGTGGGAGAACACCGGAGGGGCCAGTGAACTGATGGAGGAGAGTTTTATCTCCGAGACTCCAAGAAAAGCGTGAGCGAGGGCCCATATTACCGGGCGGAAAGTAGTTATGGCCCGACAATGACAGCAAAAGGTGAACTGTAGGGCCAGTTCCGTTTTTTGCATAGGGAGTCCCATACTGCAAGAGAAGAGGTCGTTAGTGGTGAGGAGTTGGCAGACAGAGCCCTATATTTCCTTGGAAGCCACATAAGGTTAGAAAGATCAGTCTCACCTAGCATTATTTCTAGTTCGACCCACAGCTTAGTATTTGTACAATATTTCCAATCTGACAGTCTGGCCAGCACAATGGCTCTGAAGTAAAGTCGGAAATCCGGTACTGCCAGGCCCCCAGCGCTCCGTGGTTGCTGGAGTAGGGACCGTGGGAGTCTGGGTTTCCTCTTATTCCATATATACCTATATACCATCGAGTTTAATATAGTAAAGAAACCCACTGGCACCCCAAATGGGATCATTTGCAGCATGAAGAGCACTCTGGGCAGCAGGTTCATCTTTACCACCCCAATTCTCCCTAGCCAGGAATGACCTAACTGGGACCATTTCTGAAGGTCCGATCTAAGTGTGTTGAGGAGCGGTAGAAAATTGGTACGGAAGAGTGGGAGTGGGTTGGGCGTTAAATAGATACCTAAATATTTCATGTGCCGTGTCTGCCAGGTAAAGGGGAAAGACTGTTTAATGTGTGTTGCGTCGAGTGGGGGGACCGTTACATTTAAGATTTCGGATTTGGACATGTTTATTTTGAAATTAGATACCCTGCCATAAGCTGAAAATTCGGATATGAGGTTAGGGAGAGAAATCAGGGGCTGTTGCACGTAAAACAAAATATCATCTGCATAGGCAGCGTATTTGTGTTCCGTTCTGCCGACTGTAATACCATGTATGTTCGGGTTACGTCGGACAATGGACAGGAAGGGCTCCAACGATATTGCGAATAGTATGGGTGAGAGCGGGCAGCCCTGGCGCGTGCCATTATGTAAAGTAAAGGGGTCACTAAGAGTGCCGTTAACCCTCAATTGGGCCGTGGGATGACGATAAAGAGCTAAAATTTGTGACCTAAGGGCAGGGCCGACACCGAGGTGGGATAACGTCGCCATAAGAAACTCCCAGTCCACCCTGTCAAAGGCTTTTTCAGCATCTGTGGAAAGCAACAGGGTGGGCTGGGAGAGCCGCCGTACAAACGACATCAGGGTGAAGGTGCGTAAGGAATTGTCGCGAGCCTCTCTCCCTGGTATAAAGCCAGTTTGGTCCCGTGTTATCCATTGCGGGACTAGAGGCAATAATCTATTCGCAATCGCTTTAGCATAGATTTTGGCGTCTATGTTAAGCAACGAGATAGGGCGATAGCTTGCACAGTCGGCCGGGTCCTTCCCGTCTTTAGGTATAACCGTAACATGGGCATGAGTAGTTTTCGGGCGGAGAGCTCCGCCGGTTAAGGTCACATTGGCATATTTAGACAGGTGGGGGAGTAGCTTATCTGCATAGGAGCGATAATAGGACACTGGGAGGCCATCAGGGCCAGGTGCTTTGCCCTTTGCCATAGCTCGTAGAGCTCTCAATAACTCCATCGAGGTAAATTCCCCTTCCAGAGCGGCCAGGGCCTCAGAGGAAAGCTGAGGAAAGCTGAGGAAGGGCAGCTCGGGCCAGGTACTCCTGGATAAGCCTCTGCCTATCATCTCCGCCAACATCATTTTGTCGGACATGATAAAGATGCTGATAGAACTCCCTGAATTCTCTAGCTATCTGTGGAGTGGTGAAGGCCATGGACCCCCTAGCGGTTCTAATTTTAGGTATGAACGCGGCGTTTTTCCGTTGTCTAATAGAATTAGCTAACAATCTACTGAGTCTATCCCCCCACTCGTAAAAGCGCTGGGCCACCAGCCTCGATCTAGACTTCTGATCCAAGTGTAGGAGGGTCTTCAGGGATTCACGTTTTTCGGTGAGGGTGTGTAAAATGGACATAGAGAGGCTCCGTTTATGAATCCTCTCTAGGCTCTTAATCTCCTCAATCAACATAAGTTGTTGTGCCAGCCGCTCCCTTTTCTTTCTGGCGCCCAGTTCAATGAGTTTACCTCTAATAAAGACCTTGTGCGCTTCCCACAACACGCCCGGGGAGATCTCGGCACTCACATTAGTCTGGAAGTAGAAATCTAACTCCTCACCTAAGGCCGCGTACACACGGGCGGACTGTTCGCCCAACCTTTTCCGCTGAACAGTGTTTGGGCGGACAGTCCGCTCGTGTGTGGGCCTGTCCGCTGTACTTTCGAAATGAGCGGACTGTTCCCGCTCGGAAAGTCCGCCCATTTCGAGCGCGTGTACAGGTAGGCGGGGCCCGCGAAGGAGACGTCGCGGGCTCCGCCGCCTGGAATGGGCTTAAAGGGGAACTCCAACGCCGAAAAAAATCGGCGTGCGGGTTCCCCCAAAGTCCACACCAGACCCTTGTCCGAGCACGCTACCCGGCCGGCCAGGAAAGGGGGGCGAGCGAGCGCGCCCCCCCTCCTGAGCCGTACCAGGCCGCGTGCCCTCAACATGGGGGGTGCCTTGGGGAAGGGGGGGCCGCGCGGCCCCCCCACCCCAAAGCACCTTGTCCCCATGTTGATGAGGACAAGGGCCTCTTCCCGACAACCCTGGCCGTTGGTTGTCGGGGTCTGCGGGCGGGGGGCTTATCGGAATCCGGGAGCCCCCTTTAAGAAGGGGGCCCCCGGATACCGGCCCCCCACCCTATGTGAATGAGTATGGGGTACAATGTACCCCTACCCATTCACCTGTGAAATAAAGTACAAAAAAAAAACACAACACAGGGGAAAAAATATTTTATTGCACAGCTCCGGGGGTCTTCCGTCTTCGGGGGTCTTCTCGCCGGACTCCTCCGCTATCTGTGTGTAGCTCTTTTACTAGCGGAGGAGTCCGGCTTTCTTCCTCCCCGCCGCCGGCCTCTTCTCCCGACTTCGGGCGTCTTGTCCCCCTCTTCGGTTCTTCTGCCGGGCCACCGCGCCTTCTTGTAGCTCTTTTGCAGGCGGTGGCCCGGTCTTCTGTCGCCGCTGCCTTCCGTTCTTCTGTCGCCTCCTTCGGTTCTTCTGCCGGGCCACCGCGCCTTCTTGTAGCTCTTTTACAGGCGGTGGCCCGGTCTTCTGTCGCCGCTGTCGCCGCCGACTTCCGTTCGTGTTCTTCTTCTTGTTCTTCTTGTTCTTCTCCAGGAGATGTTGACACGTCGCTCCCTCCGGCCGGAATGCCAGAGCCGCGCTGTGCGGTCACTTATATAGTGACAATGGGGCGGGGTCACATGGTATATGTCACATGGGTTGGTCACATGGGTTGATATCACATGGGGACTATGACATCGTAAGGGGGCGGGGTCACCATGTGACCAACCCATGTGACATATACCATGTGACCCCGCCCCATTGTCACTATATAAGTGACCGCACAGCGCGGCTCTGGCATTCCGGCCGGAGGGAGCGACGTGTCAACATCTCCTGGAGAAGAACAAGAAGAAGAACACGAACGGAAGTTGGCGGCGACAGCGGCGACAGAAGACCGGGCCACCGCCTGTAAAAGAGCTACAAGAAGGCGCGGTGGCCCGGCAGAAGAACCGAAGGCGGCGACAGAAGAACGGAAGGCAGTGGCGACAGAAGACCGGGCCACCGCCTGCAAAAGAGCTACAAGAAGGCGCGGTGGCCCGGCAGAAGAACCGAAGAGGGGGGCAAGACCCCCGAAGTCGGGAGAAGAGGCCGGCGGCGGGGAGGAAGAAAGCCGGACTCCTCCGCTAGTAAAAGAGCTGCACACAGATAGCGGAGGAGTCCGGCGAGAAGACCCCCGAAGACGGAAGACCCCCGGAGCTGTGCAATAAAATATTTTTTCCCCTGTGTTGTGTTTTTTTTTTGTACTTTATTTCACAGGTGAATGGGTAGGGGTACATTGTACCCCATACTCATTCACATTGGGTGGGGGGCCGGTATCCGGGGGCCCCCTTCTTAAAGGGGGCTCCCGGATTCCGATAAGCCCCCCGCCCGCAGACCCCGACAACCAACGGCCAGGGTTGTCGGGAAGAGGCCCTTGTCCTCATCAACATGGGGACAAGGTGCTTTGGGGTGGGGGGGCCGCGCGGCCCCCCCTTCCCCAAGGCACCCCCCCATGTTGAGGGCAGGCGGCCTGGTACGGCTCAGGAGGGGGGGCGCGCTCGCTCGCCCCCCTTTCCTGGCCGGCCGGGTAGCGTGCTCAGACAAGGGTCTGGTGTGGACTTTGGGGGAACCCGCACGCCGATTTTTTTTGGCGTTGGGGTTCCCCTTTAAGCCCATTCCAGGCGGCGGAGCCCGCGACGTCTCCTTCGCGGGCCCCGCCTACCTGTACACGCGCTCGAAATGGGCGGATTTGCCTCCTCCTTACGTGGGCGAGTCCGTTCATTTCAAAAGTTGAGCCAACTGTTTGGCAAACAGTTCGCTGAAACAGTCCGCTCGTGTGTGGGCAAGTCCGCTCATGCAAATTTTGAGCGGACTGTTTGCCGAAACTGTTTGACGAACAAGGTTGGGCAAACAGTCCGCGCGTGTGTACGCGGCCTAAGACTTTCCTGTCCGCTTCCTCGGATATGAGGGTTTCGTTCAGTCGCCAATTGGCAGCCTTGAGGGGCAAAGAATCAACTTTAAGGGTGAACAAAGTCGGAGCATGATCCGACAGGGGAGATGTTTCTATGGCCGACCGTACTAGGAGTGGCAGATGCTGGTGGTCAAGAAAACAGAGGTCTATTCTTGAATATGTACGGTGTACCGTGGAGTAATATGTAAAATCACGGTCGGGAGGGTGCGTGATCCTCCAGGTGTCCATCAACTGCAGCTCATGGAGTTTTGTGCGGATATATTTCAACTTCTTATATGACAAGGGCGAGCTCCCTCTGGAAGTGTCCAGAGAGGGTTCCAGAGCTGCATTGAAATCACCCGTCAGGACCACACAGCCCCTGGCGAAGTCCCCTAGTTTAGAGAGTGTTGAAGCAATAAATGACGCTTGGTTTCTATTGGGAGAGTAAAGAGTGTGTACTGTGTATTCTGCACAGTGTGCACTTAAAGCTACCCCAATTGCTGGTGTTCTTCTGATCCTATACCACAAACAGGCAGGCAGCTGCAGTAATTACAGTTGGTGTATTGTGTCATCTGCACAGTGTGCACCTAAAGCAACCCCAATTGCTGGTGTTCTTCTGATCCTATACCGCAGGCAGCTGCAGTAATTACAGTTGGTGTACTGTATACTCTGCACAGTGTGCACCTAAAGCTACCCCAATTGCTGGTGTTCTTCTGATCCTATACCAGAGGCAGGCAGCTGCAGTATTTACAGTTGGTGTATTGTGTTATCTGCACAGTGTGCACCTAAAGCTACTCCAATTGCTGGTGTTCTTCTGATCCTATACCGCAGGCAGCTGCAGTAATTATAGGTGGTGTACTGTGTATTCTGCACAGTGTGCACTTAAAGCTATCCCAATTGTTGGTTTTCTTCTGATCCTATACCACAGGCAGGCAGCTGCAGTAATTACACTTGGTGTATTGTGTCATCTGCACAGTGTGCACCTGAAGCTACCCCAATTGCTGGTGTTCTGCTGATCCTATACCGCAGGCAGCTGCAGTGATTACAGTTGGTGTACTGTGTACTCTGCACAGTGTGCACTTAAAGCTACCCCAATTGCTGGTGTTCTCATACTAATAATACTACAGGCAGGCAGTTGATTCTGCTAGCTGCAGAATATCAGTATATACGTCCCAAATTTGTTGATCCAACGAGAAAGGATGCCCTCCAGGGGCCAGCTTAAGGGCAGCACACCGACTGCATCACACCGCAGAGCTGCCTCTGCGCGTTATTCCAAAAGTTCTTTGGTGTGGGCCTTTTTTGAGATGAGTGCATCAGATCGCACCGCTGCTATTTGCAACATAGGTCTCAAGTGTATCTCACATGGTCAAAACATCAGCCGCTTGGGCACCACATGCTTGAACAGACATTTGTCGACCTGCCATGCATTTTGTCGAGAACAAAGTGGACCTCTCCTTGATCCTCATCAGCTGGGATCTCCAACCCCACTATACCTTCAGTCCTCTCTGAAACCTGCACTGAGAGGAATGAAGGTGTAGAATTAGGTGTGTCACAGCCAAGTACTTGCGGGCAATCTGCTAGCGGTACACCGACGTCTGATTGTACCAGGCAAATTTTCCTGCCCCAGCTGCTGCACCGCTGAAAGAAGTTCACTCCCAGCCATCCACATGCCCAGCGGTTAAATGCTAGCTTGGCTAAATTCCTAGCACTTCAACTTCTGCCTTTTCGGTTGGTAGACTCTGCCCCTTTCCGTGAGTTTGTGGAATGTGCGGTTCCTCATTGGCAGGTTCCCAAATGCCACTTTTTTGCACGGAAGGCGATTCCAGCTCTCTACCAGCATGTGGAAGTCAATGTCTTGGCTTTGCTGGACAGGGTGTTCAGCGGTAAGGTGCATTTTACCACTGACTCATGGTTCAGCAGGCATGGACAAGGACATTACCTATCTTTCATGGCCCATTGGGTGACTCTGCTGGCAGCTGGGAAGGATGCAGGACAAGGGGCAGTAGTGTTTGTGGTTGTTCCACCACCACGCCTCCAAAATGCTACTACTAGTGATTCTGACACACCTCTCTCCTCCATCCCCTCCTCTTCTTCTTCCTCCATGGCCTTTTCCTGTGCTTTGTCCTCGGAACCAGCGGTGCTCGATAGGCGTTCAAGGGGCTACGCAAGTACGCAGACAAAAAGCTGCCATGCTGTGCTTGCGCTTGTGTTCTTGGTCGACAGGAGCCCCACTGGGGCAGAGATTCTGTCAGCTCTGCAGGGGCAGGCTGAGAGGTGGTTGATGCCATGCCAGCTTAAGCCAGCAATGGTGGTTTGCAACAATGGCACCAACTTCCTCTTCGCCCTCCGACAGAGACAACTGACCCATGTGCCATGTTTGGCTCACGTCCTTAACTTGGTGGTGCAGCAGTTCTTGGGCAGGTACCTGGGCTTACAGGATGTCCTGAGGCAGGCCAGGAAAGTCTGTGTGCATTTCTGCCGGTCATATAATGCCAGTGCTCGGCTGGCTGACCTCCAAAAGGAATTGAAACTGCCCAAGAACCGCCTAATCTGTGACATGCCCAACAGGTGGAACTCAACGTTGGCCATGCTGCAGCGGCTGCACATGCAGCAGAGGGCCATCAATGAGTACCTGTGCGACTATTGCACAGCACAGGGTCAGTGGAGCTTGGTTTTTTCCCCAAGCCAGTGGGCCATGATCAGGGATGCATGCACTGCCCTGTCACCATTTGAGGAGGCAACGAGGATGGTGAACAGTGACAATGCATGCATCAATGACACTGTCCCTCTTGTCCACCTGTTGGAGCACACGCTGCATGGAATAATGGACAGGACACTTGAGGCAGAACAGATGCAGGAAGAGGAGGACTTCCTTGCCTTTCAAGACCCCCTTTATCCAGACAGTGTTCCTGCTGCCCCGCTGATCACACAGGAAGAGGAGGAGGAGGATTGTGTCAGCATGGAGGTGGAGCCTGGCACTCAGCATCAGCAGCAGTCTTTTAGGGATCATTTACAGTCCCAAGAAACCCATGGACTTGTACGTGGCTGGCAGGAGGTGGCTGCGGATCATGTCGTCCTTAGTGATCCAGAGGAATCCGGACCGAATGCCTCAGCTAACCTACGCTGCATGGCCTCCCTGATCCTGCAAAGCCTGTGGAAGGATCCTCATATTCGGCTGATCAAGGTATCATTGCGGTCAGGTTGCGGACCTTATCTTGCCGTCGCAGAGGGAGCAGAGGATGAAGCATCTTTGGGAGGCCTTGCAGAAAGGTCTGTGTAACGCGTTCCCAGAGACTGGGAGGTTTCAAATTCCTGATCCTGGGCATCGTGTTGCTGAGGCTTCAGTCAGTCACAGAAGGAGCGGTGGAGAAGGTGACCGTCTGACGATGCGTGCAAACAATTTTTTAGTCGGCAGCCCCAAGGTGTGATTGGTTCCAGCAACCATCGCCAGCGTCTGATTTACATGTGCAGGAATACCTAGGCGCAAGATCAGGCTTGAACACCTTTTCCACCGAAAATCCTCTGGATTACTCTTGAGCTACTTGCCTGTCCTGCATTCAGAACGTACATTCAGTGCTGCTGGAGGCTTTGTAACTGTTCACAGGGTGCGCCTGTCCACCGAATCGGTTGATCGACTGACCTTCATAAAAATTAATCAGTCTTTGGTCACCACCAGCTACCAAGTACCTGATGCTGATGTAACCGAATATTTTTTTTTTTTTATTTCAGATCCCTTCAAGACTGCCTATGCTGATGCTGAGTAACTATCCTGTTATGCTGAGTGAATATCCTCTTCCTCCTCAATGATCATGCTGATAGCTTGTAGGAACATTTTTGGTTCTGGGCGCCGCACCAGTGGCTAAATTCAAATTTTTCAGCCCCCTTTTTAACAGTTGGGTGTAATTACAATTTTTAATGCAATACTTTGCAGCAGGGCTCATTCCTGCGCTCCAACTAGAGTATCTGTGAGGGGTTGCAGTGTTGTGGCACCAGCACCAGTGTCTAAGGCCCAATTTTTCAGCCCCTGTTTAACAGGGGTGTGTAATTACAATTTTTGATGCAATATTTTGCAGGAAGGTTTGTTGCTGCCCTTAACTACAATATTTGTGAGTGGATGCAGTGTTGTGGCACCAGCACCAGTGCCCAAGGCCCAATTTTTCAGCCCGTTTAACAGGGGCATGTAATTACAATTTTTGATGCAATATTTTGCAGCAGGGTTCGTTGCTGCTCGAGTACAATAGACTTTAACAGGGTTCTAAAGTTCGCACAAATTTTCGGTCCGTTCGCAGGTTCTGGTGCGAACCGAACCGGGTGGTGTTCGGCTTATCCCTAGTGCAGAGTACACAGTACACCAACTGTAATTACTGCAGCTGCCTGCAAGTGGTATAGGATCAGAAGAACACCAGCAATTGGGGTAGCTTTAGGTACACACTGTGCAGAGTACACAGTACACCACCGGTAATTACTGCAGCTGCCTATGGTATAGGATCAGAAAACACCAGCAATTGGGGTAGCTTTAGGTGCACACTGTGCAGATGACGCAATACACCAACTGTAATTACTACAGCTGCCTGCAGATAGGGTCAGCAGAACACCAGCAATTGGGGTAGCTTTAAGTGCACACTGTGCAAAGGACACAGTACACAGGAATGAACCTAGCTAAACTGAATACAGTGTATACTGTATATATATATATATATACAATATACTGACTGCAGCTAACTGACTAGCCTCCTGCCTGCTCTATCTAACTCAAATTAAATGAAATCACACTGTTTATCTCTCTCTCTGTATCACCACGCCGGAACACACTACACAAGGCCGACTTCCAGGCAGCCTTATATATTATGTACTAAACCCCCTGAGCCATAATTGGCCAAAGCCACCCTGGCTTTGGTCAATTACAGCTCGCTAGACAGACGGCGCTGTGATTGACCAAGCATGCGGGTCATAGTGCATGCTTGGCCAATCATCAGCCAGCAATGCCCTGCGATGCTGCAGTGAATTATGGGCCGTGACGCACCACTTGAATTTGGCACGAACAGCCCATAACGTTTGCAATTAGGCAAACAATCAAGCAGCTGATGTTCGAGTCGAAAATGGGTTCAACTCGAACATGAAGCTCATCCCTAACTGTGAACAAGGAGCCGGTAGAATAGGCCGCTGCATTGGAAGGCAAACTACTCTGAGCCTGGGTGACAGAGGATGAGGAGGATGAGGACAGCTTTGTTATCCACTCCACCAACTCTTCTGTATGTTCTGACTCAATAACATGGCCAGCAGCAGAAAAAAAGGAAGAGCGTGCCCCATGGCCACCTGGAGAGCATGCACCATGTCCATGACCAGCACTATTGACTGTAGACACAGAGCCTGCTTGCCCTCTTTTAGATGGCCTGTGAGCATCTGCCTCTCCTTGGTGGCCTTCCGGACATAATGTATATTTTGTTTTGCAACCCCACATTGCACTGTATTGTGTACTGTGTAAACCACAAGAAAAGTAGTAGCAACTGCACTATGGTTGCACTGTATTGTGTGCTGTGTACACCACCAGAAAAGCAGTAGCAACTGCACTATGGTTGCACTGTATTGTGTACTGTGTTCACCACCAGAAAAGTAGTAGAAACAGTACACCATGGAATGCACTGTAGATATAGGCTACACTGGATGCTGCATATATATATACTAGACTGTTTGTATATGTATATATATCAAATACACCGCCTGAAGTAGATTAAAAATAGTACACCACGAAATGCACTGTAGAATGTAGATCTAGGCTACACTAACTGGATGATGCAGAATATATATATATATATATATATATATATATATATATATATATATATATATATATATATATCTTAAATACACCTATAAATGAATTTAAACCTCTAAACAAAGTGGAATAAATAGCGGCGCTCTAATATGACCAAACTGATAATAAGACTGCATAAGCAGTGACCAACTATATGACTGCTTAATAATGTGCAACTAATAATCTTTGCAAAAAGTTGCTACACCTACCAAAACTCACAAAGAAAACATATGTGTACCACATATCATATCATATTGTGAAAACAAAAAACACTCCCTGTGAAAAATGTCAAAAGTTAATATATGGATGTGTCCACATAAAGTTCATAAACACTCATTAGTTTGATGAATAGTGTAGAATAAAATATTGGTGTTGTTCTTGTGCTCATCCACCAAACCTTAGTGATTGTGATTCCACTCCCACTTAAAGACTTGCACTCACCAGCTGCATTTGCCTCCTACTCTGGTGTTTGGCATAACTCGCTTCCAACCACACTCAATGGGGGTTAAATTGGATCTCCAAATTTCAAACGTAACTGCCACAATTCCTTTTCCTCAAGTAATTATTGTTTCCATATGCAAATGCAAAGCGCTCCAAATAGTGTGATAAAGTACAGCACATTTAATAAAACTTAACAAACCCACACTATTGCATTCACATGTGTAAAATTCAAAACAAGCCAAAGATAGATACATCACGAAACTTCATGCACTGGTGTAGCGATCTATGGTGGTCACGGCAGACCCAGGGTAGTGCCAGCTGTAATTGTCTCACCTACTCCTTGTCATCCACTGTTCAGTGCAGCGGGTCAGATCACAACACTCTCCGTCCTCCGTACGCTTCAGATGCTTGCCGTATAGCCACGCCCCTAGGGTGTGGGAGTGGGAGTGGAATCACAATCACTGAGGTGTCGTGGATGAGCACAAGAACAACATCAATATTTTATTTTATGCCATTCATCAAACCACTGAGTGTTTATGAACGTTACATGGACACTTATCTATATATTTACTCTTCACATTTTTCACAGGGATTGTTTTTTGTTTTCACAATATTATATGATATGTGGTGCACATATGTTTTCTTTGTGAGTTTTGGTACAGTAGGTGTAGCAACTTTTTGCAAAGATTATTAGTTGCACATTATTAAATAGTCATATAGTTGGTCACTGCTTATGCAGTCTTATTATCAGTTTGGTTATATTAGAGCGCCACTATTTATTACACTTTGTTTAGAGGTTTAAATTCATTTATATGTTGTATTGAAAGTGGCAGCTTTAGTTTTTCTTTAGACACTATTCTTTCACTTATCCAGAATATCCAGCAAACCACAATTATGGCTCTCTTAGCAGAGGGCGCTGGGATCATCATACAGCAATGCACTGTGATTTCACAGTGCATTATGGGGTGTTCCACGGGCACTCGAATTTCCCTCGAACGCCCCATAATGTTCGCTCTTCAGCGAACGTGGGTGAACACCCGATGTTCGAGTCAAACTTATGTTCCAGTTGAACTTATGTTCAACCCGAACATCGATCTAATCCCTAGTTACAATTAAAGACTACACTGCTAACATTACCCTGCCCCAGCAGTACTTAAAGGACTTGTTTCAGTGTTGCAGTTTTCACTTTTAGACTACAGCTCTTGTTTATAACACAATGGAGACAGACAGACTGCTGTCCATTTCACTGTCAGCTTACAGCATTGCATGTAGCCCACCTTATGATGTACCTCATTGTGCATCCTATGGCAGCATTTTATTGGTATTTCCAATACTCTCATGCATATGTAATATACATCAATACAACATTGGGTAATGCATGCAACCTCAAAATATAATCGACAAAACAGAATGTAAGTTTTAAGGTTAGTTAACTAAATGTCTCAAAGTGGAAATTTTGTTTTATTAATTTTGGAGATCTTTCCTACTCTTTGTGTAAATGGTTAATATAACATTAAAACAAAATCAAGTCAGGTTTGTACAGACAAAAATGAACATGCCATTTTTTTTTTCACTGCAATGGTATAAAATTGTGCAGCTTACTTGAGAGTTTGACATTCATGCAGTAAAAGCAAATTCCATTTTAGAAAGGATTTTTTTCTGGGGTGGGAGTCTAGACCTTTTAATGCAAAATTTTTAAAAAATCCCAAAAGGCCTGCTATACATTGGGGGAACCCCATGCTGTTTTTTTTTATTATGCCATCTCTTATTTTGTTTACATTCTGTTGTCAGCAGGGAATCCATCAGGTGTCAGCTCCTTAACAACCAGCTATTCAGTGATTGTTAAAGCGGTGTTTCAGCCCTAAAATATTTTTTTTAAAAGTCAGCAGCTGAAACAAAAGTAGCTGCTGACTTTTAATATGGAGACTTACCTTTCCAAGGCGCCCGCGATGTTGGCCGCCGAGGCTGACACGTCCCTCGGCTCTCGGGTCCCAGCGCTGGCATTCCAACTAAGGGAAACAGGCAGTGGAGCCTTGCGGCTTCACTGCCCGTTTCATACTGCGCATGTGCGAGTCACTCGGCGCTTTGTGAATGGGACGTGCTGTGTTAGGGAACACACAGTTCCCAGAACACAGTGCACCCCATTACCCAGAAGACAGTGCGGAGGAGGGGAGAAGACCGAAGATCGCCGAGGAGCAGGAAGAAGGCAGATTAGAAAGACTGCCTAGCAACAGGGATTTCTGGACAGGTAATCATTTTTTTTTCAAATGTTTTTTTTTTTATATCTTTTTAAGAATATTAATGCTTTTTTTTTGTCATGGCCCTCCACTTTAAGGATGTTGATGGGTGGCTGCTCCTTGAAAATCAGCTGCAATTAAATACATTCTTTAACTATCACATGCCTGGACCACTTCTTATTTAATGCATGCATTTATTTATACAAGGGTTCTTCAAAATGTTTCTGCACTTTTTTTTATACGTTTCGCAGCCATCTTTATCACAGATTGACAACTCTTATTCTAAACTGCAAGGAAAGCCGGCTTGGCAGGCAGACTAGTCACATGACACTTTCAGACATGAACAATTACTACTCTTCCTACCCACAATGTTTCCAACAAAAAGTATAAAAGTGCGTAAACTTTTTGAAGACCCCTTGTATATTTGCTTTAGTGAATTGACTTTAACGCTGTTTTATGTGGCATTTACAGAGTGTTTTTGCTTTTTTAGGTAAATACTACATAAAGGGATAGTGAATTGACATTCAGTATCTCATGTGATATTTGTGAAAAATGTGTCACATGACCCAAATACCGCATGAGATATGCTTTAGTGAATGGAGCCCACTATCATGAGAAAAGTACATGGCTGCTATTGCTAACCTCTACTTTCAGAATTTGAGTTGCTTTGCCGTCATGCTGTTGTATTGACTTTAGTGTTATTTGAATTTCTGACCTAGAACAAATGTAGATATGAGAAATTCTGGCACTTTTAAGACACTCAGTTTCAGCATGCTTGTTACAGGTCTGTGACTCACACATATTGAAACAAGACAAATCTAGGCAACCAGCATTTTTGATAGAGAGTCAGCAATGGCAGCCCCAATACTTTTCTCATAGGAGTCACTCTAATTTATTTCCAGAAAATCCCCTGGTAATCAGACACTAGTACAGATAGGTAATCAGACAGGAAATTCTGGCACTTGATCAAAGTGATTTTTTCTGTGGAAACGTATATAACTGTGGAAAAGAAGAAAGTGTGTTGCAACAACTGTTCAAGCATATGCAACAATAATATGGGTAATATATGCACTATATGTAGTGGTCGCTATAAAAAAATACAGAAAATGTGTGTTCAAGTTTTGGAAATGTTGAAACCATATATTGCAGTTATGCTGCTTACATGATCTTCCATAGCTTTTGTACATAGCCCTGCATGCAGCTTATTCAGCACATGGTGACTACTACTGCTGAACAATAGCTGTCAATTTGGTTCCATATTTGGAAACCACTATAGTGAAGTCTTGAACATGATGCTTATTTTTAGCAGATGTGCCTGTTTCAAATGTCTCTTTGCATATTTGACATCTGTAGAGAAAAATGTAGTCTGTAAATCATGCTTTGCCTGTCAACTGTGTATCTAGTGCATACTCTTAATATTTCTGCCTTTTTTCTTAAATTTTTGGTTTCGTGCAATATAATTTCTTTATTAAGGACAGATGATCAAAACTTCAGAAGTTTGCAAACTGCTTGGATTTGGCTGTACGGTGTCAGTAAAAACTATTTATTAACATAACCCTAAGAGGGATTAGCCAAAATAAACAAAGTAATAGATAACCAAAGTAAAAAAAAAAAATGTGCAATTAATTAATTAGAGTAGGGCTGTCTAGTTGTCATTATGTGGGCCAGATGTGGCCCTCCAAGACTATTTTTTCCTGAGGGTTATTTTTTTCTTATAGATTGTACCAGCCTTAGAAATAGAACATACAACAGTGTATGTCAACCTATGTTTTTTGGTTGAAACACCTATATGTAGGGAGGAAGAACAGCTTGCTATGCATGTTTGTGGTGCATCTTTTCTGATCTAGATATGTTATTGTGGAGATGAGGTGGTGGGCTTAGCAGAAAGGAATGTGACTTAGCAGGTACTGGAACTCCAGAGATTTTATGAAGTATAAGTGAATGAAAATTCTGTCAGGGTTTCAGCAGACAGAAAGTAACGATAATCTCCAGCAACAAGACAAAACAAAAATATTTTTTTTTTCTAGTAGAATAGGGGAAGGATAGAAAACCGTTCAGCTATTTTTAAATGTGTCTCTAATGCAGATTTTGTTTTCTTACCACTTTTCCTCTATGAAGTAGTAAATTAAGGGAAATCTCTAGTTAGCAACAATAGCAACAATGTTTTGGCTGGACATACAATTTAAATTGTTTATAATAATTAGGGTTGAGCTGAATATATCTCGATTTGGTTTGAGGCAGCTTCACAGAACATAAACATTTGGGTGCCGAATCTGAACCCCATTGTAGTCAGTAGGAGCTGAATGTTAAAAACTAGGCCGTTTTTCAGGCTAACAGGCAAGGGATTGTCAAACTAATGGCATGGGGGAACTGGGCATCGCCTTATGCTTTAAGGTCAACATTAAAAATGCTAAATTCTTTTAAGTCACATGCTTGAAGGATGCTATTAACCTGCCTGTGAAGTGGTGCATATGTACTATGTATATAATGTACTACAGCAAAACTGATATTTAAAAAGAAAAAAAATCTCTTTAGATTGCCAGCCAAAGACAGCTTTGGCCACTTACTTCTGTTTGTAAGCAAATTGGTCAGGGATTTTCTTAATCTATACCAGACCTTTATCCTATATGAGGCTTTGATATAGATGGTAATGGGAAACCCTTGCACACGAAAAAAGATGTTGGACACCTTCAAAAAATACATATCAGGGGGGCGTGTCCAGCCGACAGAGCTGATGGCTGCTTTCTAATACAGCTTCTCTCCACAACAGGCCCACAGAGACTCACAGAGCGACTAGAAGCCTTGTTCCAACACGCGAGTGGCACTACAAGTCACAACGGATCCCCGCGATGGCATTCCGCAAAAGGAAAGAAGTGAGGGAACTGGGGAAAATGCCCGACTTCTTTGCTTTGCTGCCACATAGAGCAAGATGGCGACAATAAGCGGCGGGCGAACACACCCAGCTCACAGCGTGGCATGCTTCCAGGCTCCCATTGCGGCCGCAACAACACCAGACAGAATAAGGAGTTTGCCTCATCACCTCCATCGGCCTCATTCAGCCCAGCAAGAGCAAGCAGAGGATGCAGGACATGCCAGGAGCAAACGATCTGGAGGTAAGCCTGAATTCATCCCTAGATGACACAAGGGAATTGCAGGATTCCATATCAGAATTTCCGACCGCTAACAAGCCGGTCATTGACACGACACTGAAAGACATGTTAGTCTCTCTAAGATCTACTCTGCATGCAGATATTATGGCACTGACCTGCCAATTTAAATCTGAAATTTCTGCAGTAACAAAGTGGGTGGCTCACATGGAGACAAAGATGGGTGCGAATTTGCCTCAACATTTAATGATCTATTCGATGCCCACAATGATAGGGATGACGAGCTACTACTGATACAACAAAAGCTGAACATTTTTGAAGATAGATCAAGGAGGAATAATATCAAAATAAGGGGAATCCCTGAGACAATCAAACCTCCTGTCCTAAAAGAGTACTTTGTGAGCGTCATGAAAGCAGTACTCCCGGATGCACCTTTGGAAGATCTTATTGTAGATCGAATTCACAGGCTTCCCAAACATATTGCCTCACACTTGCCCAGGGACACTATAGTCCGAATACATTTTTTCACGCTAAAGATCAATTCATGGAGGCGGTTCAGCACTGTGACAATTTACCTTTTGACATGCAGGACCTCTCCTTTTACACTGATTTATCAGCATTCACCAAGCAACAGCGCAGGCAAGTGGCTAGCATCACAAAACCATTGAACAACCACAAGATATCATACAGGTGGATTTATCCTGCAAAGTTGCTAATAACTAAAGATGGCAGCAATTACATAATCACTAACGTCAAAGAAGGTATACGTCTTATGCGGGAATGGCATATCATCCCTTCTGATGATGAAGAAGAGATCCGAGCTGGAACACCTGTCGCAACACGAGAGAACTCAGATGTTAAAACAAGCTAACAATGGGGCTTAGGCACCACAATTACCCATCTCTGTTGGCCCAGGGTATGGCGGAGTTGAAGTATCCCCTTTTCTGACCCCCCAAGCCGAGCGGTTATTTTACCGCACAGATTCTGAACAGAATCGCAACCTGTTATTTTTCAGTAGTGTTATTGTTATTTTGCTTGTTCCTGTTTTTTTCTTTTTTTATTGGAACTCTTCACAAACAACTATTTTAACAAGACTACTCCAATAGATACCACAGTGGTCTATATCGGACTCAGCATTCAACATTGTAGCTCCTTCGGGGATCTTGCCTCTGGAGAGGACCCAATCAACAGTTTGGTAACAGGTAACATACGCCTCTCTAACGTAACATTGATTACAGCAAGGTTGAATCCCAGCATTGCCCAGGATGCCTAACCCAATATCCTCTCTTAACGTTAAGGGACTGAATAGCCCCCAAAAAAGACAGATGGCATGGAAGGAAGCTATCAGGCTACATAGTGACATTTTCTGTATTCAAGTGACACACTTTAGCTCTCTCAAGCCTCCCACCTTTCGGCACCGCAAGTTCCCCCATATTTATACAGCCAATGGCCCTTCAAAAAAAGGAGAGTGGCAATCGCTATTAAAGACTCTCTCCAATTTAAGGAACTGGATGTACACTTAGACAGCATGGGCAGATATATAATCCTAGTGTGTGAACTGGAAAATACCATATATACTGTGGTCAATATATATCTCCCTAACACAAAGCAACTGAAATTTCTGAATAAGATATGGAAAAAGGTATCTTTAGTGAGACAAGGAGTTACTATTTTATGTGGAGATTTCAACATACCTGATAGGGAGATGGCTTTATCTAGTGGGATCAAAACATGCCACAGAAGAGCCTCATTGGATCGATTCATCTCCATGTCGGGTTTATATGATGTGTGGAGATGCCAACATGCCTCAGAGAGGGAGTTTACATTTTTCTAATGTACACAAGTCATATTCTCATATAGATTTATTCTTAGTAGACAGATTTTTACTTCAAAATATTGTCAAATCAGAAATACATTGTATTACATGGTCAGACCATGCCCCCATTTCCATAGCTGTGGGGGATAGTCGAACCGAGATACGGGCAAATAGGTGGCATAATGACATTTACACAATGGCACAACCCGCAAACTCAGAAATCATACACTCAGCACTTACTGAGTTTTTCACTATCAACACCTTGCCGGTTGACCATCCCTTCACGGTATGGAATACACACAAGGTATACATTAGGGGTCAACTCATACAGATGATGCTAAATTTAAAAGACAGAAAGTAGCAAAGCTAAACAATTTACTGACCAAAATAAGCCAACTTGAAAGTATCAACAAACAAAATAGTACTCAAAAAATGAGAGAGGCCCTATTTAACACCAGACAAGAGCTGAGAACTCACTTGATAGCCCAACATGACTATCAGCTGCGTTCATTGAGAGCCCAATCGTACAGATGTGGGAATAAAGCTGAGAAATTGTTAGCGAATCAACTAAAAGAAAAAATAGCCAAGCAGAAAATTTCTTACATCCTGAACCCCATAACTAGGATAAGAGTCACAAATCCTAAAGAAATTGCAGACGCGTTCAGTGATTATTACGAAACACTCTATAATCTCAAAAATTAGTCTGAAACTTTCCAACCAACTGAGAGCATAATTACTGACTTCCTCACATCCGTGAACCTACCTACTATACCACGCACATATTTAGTCCAACTAACCAACCAATAGCGGCCCAAGAAATAGAAAAAATAATAAAGACTCTTCCCCTTAACAAGTCACCTGGCCCAGATGGTTACTCCTCAGAGTATTATCGATTATTCAGAGCTAGTCTGTCACAGCACCTACAACGGGTATTTGAAAAGGCAAATGCCGTAGCAGGCTTCCCCCCGGAAATGCTAACTGCCACAATAATTACCCTTCCCAAACCAGGAAAAGAACCTAACTTGCCTCAAAATTTCAGGCCCATCTCACTACTAAATATGGATATGAAGCTGTATGCTAAACTACTGGCATGCAGATTGACGAACATATTGCCCCAATTAATAAATTATGACCAGGTTGGTTTTGTGTCAGGCCGACAAACCATAGACACTACTAGAAGAATGATCAATCTTCTACATATGGTGGAAAGAAAAGGAGAGCCTTCTCTGCTGCTCACATTGGACGCAGAGAAGGCTTTCGATTCATTGGGGTTACCTCAGAGGAGTGCTAGATAAATTTGCTTTCTTCGGATACAGAATGCGATATTGGCGTTATACTCTTCACCGTCAGCCTATGTTTATACGGAGGGGATGTTCTCCAAGAAAATCTAAATTACAAATGGCACTAGGCAGGGGTGCCCCATGTCCCCACTGATAATTGCATTGATCATGGAGCCCTTAACTGAGAAAATCAGAGCTGACCCGACCATTCGAGGCATCATATCGCAAACGCACCAGCATAAAATTTTGTTATTTGCCGATGACGTCATCTTATCCCTCTCCAATCCCTACCGGCAGCCCACAACATTCTCCAACTATTCAGTAGAGTATCATACTACAAAGTAAATGCAAATAAATCAAGCATTTTGGGTAATGCTATAGCCAATAAAATAAAAAAAGCACTTACAAAAAGAGCTCCCATACCCATGGACCACAACATCCATCATGTATTTAGATATCAGACTCACATCCCCTATCTCAAACTTATATCAGGCAAATTAGGAACCCCTTATTGATATTACCCGAAGAGAACTCTCAAGAATACCAAAATGTTATCTATCATGGTCCGGACGCCTGGCAGCATATAAAAAGCTAATATTGCCAAAACTACTATATGTCTTCAGAGCCCTACCAATACAAGTCCCCACAATAGTTTTCCCAAAAATGCAAAAGCAACTTTCAAGGTTTGTGTGGGCGGGGAGTAGAGCGAGATGCTCACCTCACATACAGATCAAACACAAATCTACAGGGGGTATGGGCATCCCGATACTAAAGGATTACTTTACAGCAGAGGTCATTGATCAACTTAAACACTGGTTTGTAAAACCGGTAGTCAAACCCTGGTGCCAACAAGAGCTTGCTAGTCTACGTACAATCTCTCCACTCTCTCGCCTTATGGCAGCTGCCATATCGGCGGACAGCCATCTTGAGGATCATCCTACAATCCAGGCAACGTGTAGGGCATGGCCTAAGGTCAGTACAAAGGGAAGTGCAAATTACCCAATAGTCAACATCCCTATCCCATTTGAGTCCGTTCCACGTATAGTCCCAAACATGAGACTAAATAAATGTCATGAAAACAAGATACTAAACAGATATCATTACAAGTGCCAAAAATTATGCCCTTCGCATCTATCCAACCAAAATTTCAAATTCCAAAATCAGAAGCCTTCACATATACACAGATAACATCATTCTAAAAGAATCTAAAAATATACACATCTCCATCATAGAAAAGGTGTGGAAATCCATTCAGTCTAACAACCCCAAATCAAAAGGCATTACTATGATATACAATTCCTTAAATGCGAAGGACATTTTTAATAAATCTAACCCCTTACGAAATTGGGAAAAAGTGATTGGGAAAGGAATTCTCAGAACTTCAATGGAAAAATGCCATCAAATGTACCTACAAATTCTTTAGATGTTCGAACTATGAGGAACTTAATCAAAAACTTTTACTGAGGTGGTATTTTACTCCCTACATTCAGGGCCGTCTTTAAGGCAGGGCAAAAGGTGCAGCTGCCCTGGGCCCTGTGTCATGGTCGTTCCCAAGTTCCAGCGGCCCATGGAAGACCTATCCACAGAATTGGTCCGTTGAGCGCTAATAGGTCTTCCCGGGCGCGCGTTAACGCGAACGGACGCACGCGGGTGCGAGCAGGTACGATCGGGCGCATGCGGGTGCGCGAGGTTGCGAACGTGCGCACGCGGGTGCGCGGGGTCACGAACGGTTGCACGGTTTCACGTGGGTGCGCGCGGGCACGCCGTGCGACCGTTCTTGGCGCCCAGAGGGCTTCTTAAGAGATCCGTTCTAGTGGCCCGGTGCTGTTCTGTCTACAGCGTTCCTGTGAGTTACCTCTGCTAAACCTGATTGTTCCTGTCTCTGATCTACCCGGCTTGTTCCTGATTACCCCTGCCTGCTGCCAGCCTTGACCCTCGGACTTCCTGACCACGCTTCTGCCTTCTCCTTCGGTACTTCTGCTGTCTGCCCGTTGACGACCCGGCCTGTGTTTGACCCAGCTGTTGCCTGCTGATCCAGTTTGTCTTCTGTGACCGCTGCTGCCTGTTGCCCGCCTGCCAGCCGTTCCTGTGTAACCTCCTGCACCTGCTGCCAGCCGCTGACTGCTCTCCAGCTGTTCCAGAACCACCTGCCTGCATCCGCTGCTGTCTGACACCAGCTCCAGGACCAAGCCTACCTACACGGACTTGGCACTTGTGCCCTCTGACCTCTAGAGTCCCTGTTCCCACTCTCAGGGGATCTCGAGCCAGAGGCTTACGAGAGGCCGCTCCCTGCACTCCGGGCTCCTTCCACCAGGTACGTGACAGTACAGAACAGCCATGTCCGAGCCCACGCAGGGAGCCTCTCCTATGGACGAACTTTGCCGCCACCTCGCAGGCCTCACTCAAGCAGTGAAGAGTTTACAAGAGGGCTATAGTCAGCTGGAGGAACGGGTCCAGGCCCTGTCTACTTCTTCTCCTGCTGCTTCCGGACCTTCTGCTACTCCTGCTGTAGTAATGCTGCCACCCGAACCCAGGGTGCCTACACCCGAGAGATTCTCTGGAGATCGTGGGAAATTCCGGACTTTTCGCAACTCATGTGAACTGTTCTTTGCTCTACAGCCCAGGACTTTTTCCCTTGAGGCCACCAAGGTGGGTTATGTCATCTCTCTGCTAACCGGCGAACCTCAGTCCTGGGCCCACCGCCTATTAGAGAAGAAGGATCCTTCCCTTGAAACCCTGGACATCTTCTTTCAGGCCATGTCGCGGTTATATGAAGATCCGCAATTAACCGCCACCGCTGAAGCAGCCCTGCATTCACTGCAGCAAGGTCGCCGACCTGTAGAGGACTATGTGTCGGAGTTCCGACGCTGGAGCTCCGACACAGACTGGAACAATGCGGCATTACGCTATCAGTTCCGTATGGGCCTATCGGAACCCTTGAAGGACGAGTTCGCCCGAGTGGGCATTCCAGAGACTCTAGAAGCCTTGGTGGAGCTAGCTATCCAAATAGACAGGCGGCTGAGGGAACGCCGCCTGGAGCGGTCCTCAACAACTCCTCGTCCGGTATGGATGCTTCCTCGGGTCCCCAGCTCTCCTCATCCTACCTCTCCCGCTGTCACCACGACGAGTCAGGATCCCCCTGAGCCCATGCAGCTGGGCTTATTTAGGCCTTCCTTAACGCCAGAAGAACGCCAACGCCGTCGGGAGGGGAATCTCTGCCTATACTGTGGAGGGTCTGGACACTTTGTGCGCAATTGCCCTGCCAAGCTCCGTAAGTGCCTCTCTGTATCTCCTGCCCTTACGTTAGACTGTCCTAGTACTACCTCCCATTTGACTGTGTCCATTTCCTTGCAGCTACCAGGAGGGAACGTCCAGACCAACGCCATTATTGATTCGGGAGCTTGCAGTGGCTTTATGGACTTAACTTTTGCCTCAAGACATAACATCCCTCTCCGGCCCAGGGCAAGGGGACTTTCTATACATCTGGCCGATGGTTCTACTCTCAAGTCCGGTCCTGTAACCCAGGAGACTCAGCCCTTATTAACCTCTATTGCCGGGATCCACCAAGAGTTGCTCTGTCTGGATGTTATTACTTCCCCCCTCTTCCCTATCATTCTCGGCATGCCCTGGCTAAAGGCACATAACCCCCTTATTGACTGGTCCACCGGGGAGTTAAGATTCCTCTCACCTTACTGTCTCCAGCACTGCTTGTCGGGAACCGACCAGGCTTCCTCTTCGTTGCTCTGTCTGGAAGTTGACGCGGCAACCCGCCAAGCTGTACCACCTGCCTACCATGATTACCTGGATGTGTTTAGCAAAAAGGGTGCGGAGACCTTACCCCCTCACAGGCCATACGACTGTCCTATTGAATTACTTCCAGGGGCAGAAATTCCTTTTGGGAGAATTTTCCCACTATCAGAGACTGAGTTGGTGACCTTGAAGTCCTACCTGGATGATAATCTCAGGAAGGGATTTATACGTCCCTCTACTTCACCGGCGGGAGCGGGAATCTTTTTCGTGGAGAAGAAGGACCAGACTCTGCACCCCTGCGTTGACTACCGGGCCCTTAACAAGATAACTATAAAGAATCGTTATCCCCTACCACTTGTGCCGGAACTCTTCCAGAGACTGGGGTCAGCAGCAGTGTTTTCGAAGCTGGATCTCCGGGGGGCCTACAACCTGGTCCGCATCCGTGATGGCGACGAGTGGAAGACTGCCTTCCGTACTCGCTTCGGGCATTTTGAGTACCTGGTCATGCCCTTTGGTTTATGTAACGCTCCCGCCACTTTCCAGCACTTCATCAATGACATCTTCAGAGACTACCTAGACCTGTTCGTCATTACCTATCTGGACGACATCCTGATCTTCTCCTCCTCCCTGGCAGAACACCGGGAACATGTCAGGAAAGTACTATCCCGACTCCGACTCCACGGGCTATATGCCAAACCGGAGAAATGTACCTTCGAACAACAAAGTATTCAATTCCTGGGGCTGGTAATTTCTGTAGATGGCATCGAGATGGACCCTCAGAAGATCTCCGCTATCCGTGATTGGCCCGCTCCCACTGACAGAAAAGGGGTCCAGCGTTTCGTTGGATTTGCGAATTTCTATAGGAAATTTATTAGAGGATTTTCCACTATTATAGCCCCCATCACAAGACTGACCAGGCAGGGTCTGAAGTTTCAATGGTCCCCAGAGGCTCAGGAAGCCTTCTCTACTCTGAAAAGCTTGTTTGTGTCGGCCTCTATTCTCAAGCATCCTGACCCGACCCGGCCTTATATCCTAGAGGTCGATGCCTCTGAGATTGCTGTTGGGGCGATTCTATCCCAGAGACATGGGCTTAGGGCCCGTCTGCACCCAGTCGCATTCTTTTCCCGCAAGCTATCCGAAGCAGAGGCGAATTATGATGTCGGAGATCGGGAGCTATTAGCCATTAAAGTGGCCCTTGAGGAATGGCGCTACCTGCTGGAGGGGGCCACACATCCAATCCTTATTTACACAGATCACAAAAATCTGGAGTATTTGAAGTCTGCCAAGAGGTTGAAGCCACGTCAGGCCAGATGGGCTCTTTTCTTTTCCCGGTTTTCATTTCATATAACTTATCGCCCGGGATCCAAGAATACCAAACCGGATGTTCAACGAGCCAGAGACTTCCCCACATCCAGATACCATCCTGACCTCAGGGAACTTTCTTCTTCTTCAAACAGATTTGCTGTCTCTGATCAAGCAAGCCTCCGCTGGTGCCACTCCTCCACCTAACGTCACACTTCTGGCCCAAGACGAACTTCTCTGGTATGAAGGCAAAATTTTTGTTCCCCAGGAGACTCGGGTGCCAGTCCTCAGTGCATGCCATGATCACCCGCTGGCCGGCCATTTCGGTGCCCTCAAGACCACTGAGTTAGTCCAGCGCACCTTTTGGTGGCCCCAGTTGAGATCTTACTGTAAGAAGTACGTGGAGGCATGTGTCATTTGCATCCGGAACAAAAGCAACAAGTCCAGGGCCTGGGGTCTGATGAAACCATTACCTGTTCCAGAGAGGCCTTGGCGGATGATATCAATGGATTTTATTGTAGAGCTTCCACCATCAGAAGGCTATTCCACAATCTTTGTGGTAGTGGACAGGCTAACCAAGATGGCCCACTTCTTGCCGATGAAGGGCACCCCCTCCGCTGCAGAAACCGCTGAGGTATTTATTAAAGAAATTGTGAGGCTACATGGCGTTCCCGCAAACATTACTTCTGATCGGGGTGTGCAATTCATGTCTAAATTCTGGAGAGCACTTTGCAGGGCCTTGAAAATTGATCTTTGTCTCTCGTCTGCTTACCACCCACAGACCAATGGGCAAACAGAACGGACGAACCAGACGCTGGAGCAGTACCTGCGCTGCTTCTCGTCTTTTTCTCAGGACAACTGGGCTCCCTTGCTCCCGTTAGCAGAATTTGCTTATAATAACTCCATCCACTCTGCCACAAGTCAGTCCCCGTTCTTCGCCAACTATGGCTTCCATCCCTCATTTTTGTCCCAAGACCTGCCTGAAAGCCCGGTACCAGCGGTCCAGGAGAGTATCGACTTCTTCAGCTCCAACAACAGACTGCTGCAGGAGACCATGGCAAGGACCCAAAGACATAATAAGGAAGTCTTTGACAGGAGGAGAAGGGGGGAACTTGAACTCAAAGTTGGGGACCAGGTTTGGCTCTCCACGTTGAACCTAAAGATGGCCTGTCCTACTAAGAAATTGGGACCAAGGTTTGTGGGTCCTTTCCCAATTGTGAAAAAGATAAACGACGTAGCATTTGAGCTAAAACTGCCAGAATCGTTCCGGATTCACCCCGTATTTCATGTAGCTTTACTCAAACCAGCCATCCCGGATCCCTTTGACAGCCGGAGGATTGCCCCACCTGAACCTGTAGTCATCGACGGTGAAGTCGAGTACGAGGTGGAATCTATCTTGGACTGTAGGCGTAGACGGAATCAAGTTCAATTCCTGGTGAAGTGGAAAGGGTACGGACCTGAAGAAAATTCTTGGGAACCTGAATCCAACATTCATGCCAGGAGACTGATTCTTGCCTTTAAAAGGGCCCATCCTAGTAAAATGGCTCAATTGGGCATCCGGAGGCTGCCCCTTGGGGGGGGGGGCAATGTCATGGTCGTTCCCGAGTTCCAGCGGCCCATGGAAGACCTATCCACAGAATTGGTCCGTTGAGCGCTAATAGGTCTTCCCGGGCGCGCGTTAGTGTGAACGGACGCACGCGGGTGCGAGCAGGTACGATCGGGCGCACGCGGGTGCGCGAGGTTGCGAACGTGCGCACGCGGGTGCGCGGGGTCACGAACGGTTGCACGGTTTCACGTGGGCGCGCGCGGGCACGCCGTGCGACCGTTCTTGGCGCCCGGAGGGCTTCTTAAGAGATCCGTTCTAGTGGCCCGATGCTGTTCTGTCTACAGCGTTCCTGTGAGTTACCTCTGCTAAACCTGATTGTTCCTGTCTCTGATCTACCCGGCTTGTTCCTGATTACCCCTGCCTGCTGCCAGCCTTGACCCTCGGACTTCCTGACCACGCTTCTGCCTTCTCCTTCAGTACTTCTGCTGTCTGCCCATTGACGACCCGGCCTGTGTTTGACCCAGCTGTTGCCTGCTGATCCAGTTTGTCTTCTGTGACCGCTGCTGCCTGTTGCCCGCCTGCCAGCCGTTCCTGTGTAACCTCCTGCACCTGCTGCCAGCCGCTGACTGCTCTCCAGCTGTTCCAGAACCACCTGCCTGCATCCGCTGCTGTCTGACACCAGCTCCAGGACCAAGCCTACCTACACGGACTTGGCACTTGTGCCCTCTGACCTCTAGAGTCCCTGTTCCCACTCTCAGGGGATCTCGAGCCAGAGGCTTACGAGAGGCCGCTCCCTGCACTCCGGGCTCCTTCCACCAGGTACGTGACACCCTGTCATTGTTGTGGGGCCCAAAGCAGCTGCCTCATACTTGCCAACTATCCCTGTTTAAATTCCCTTGTCCCTTGAAGTTTTTGTCCCGTGCTGTGTCCCGATATCTCAGTGTGATGTGCTGGTACTAATGCTGCCCTGCTCTGCCCTGTTGTTGTGTACAGATGACTCACCTGCAGACCCTGTGTTTATATGTAAATAACTGGCATTCATATGTAAATAGCGGCAGCATTTATAAGTAATCAGCTGCAGTCAATGGTATTGATATGTAAATAAAGGCGGCATTCATACGTAGATCATGCCCCCTGCAGTGAGGAGAAGATGTGCTATAACCTCTAGCAACCAATCAGTGAGCAGTATTACTGTACAGTAATGTCTATCAACCAATTAACAAGCAGAAATCATTTGCTGTAACCTCTAGCAACTAATTAGTGAGCCGTAGTGTGTGCTGTAACCTCTAGAAACCAGTCAGTAAGCAGTAATGATATGCTGTAACAGCTGGAAACCAATCTCAATTGCTGCCTGATCTGATACAGTAAACTGATTTTAAGTCTAGCTGCTATTTATTGTATGTCTCAGAGCAGTCGGGAGGGTGGAATTGCATGGGGGGGGCCCAAGAATTTTTGCCCAGGGTCCAATCAATATTAAAGATGGCCCTGCCTACATTATAGCCAAATTCTCCAAAGATAATTCCAATCAGTGTTGGAGGGGTTGGGGGCAGGTAGGATCTCTGGCTCATATGGTCTGGGCCTGCCCCCAACTTCGTAAATTCTGGTTAGATGTATTTGCATTGATAACAAAAGTGACGGGAGTCTTCATTAAACCAAATATAGAGCAGGCCATTTTGAACTTAAACATAATGGATTACCCCACTCCATAAGGTCTATATCCACTAACATCCTTTGGCAGCCCGATCAGCAATAGTAAACAGATGGGAATCCAGTGAATCTCCCACAGTGAATGAGGTGTCAATTAAAGTGAACATGGTCACTGAATACGAGAGAATCTTAAGCCGCGTACACACGGGCGGACTGTCTGTCCAACTTAGTCCGCTGAAACACATTTCAGCGGACAGTCCGCTCGTGTGTGGGCTTCAGCGGACTTTTTCAGCGGACAGTCTGGCGGACTAAGTGTTTCGGAATTTCTGTAATACAGTCCGTCCAACTTTGGTTTCAGCGGACAGTCCGCTCGTGAGTAGGCAAGTTGGACGGACTAAGTATGGCGCATGCTCAGAAAGGATTTACACGGCGAAAGGTTGCATAGCAGTGTATTTGACGTCGTATTTCTAGTCCCGTCGTACGTGCTGTACACGTCATCGTGCAAGCTTTCAGCGGACTGTTTGTTCATCGTGTGTGGTCAAGTCCGTTCATTCGAAAGTAGGACGGACTGTCTGTCGGATTGTCTGACGGACTTAGTTGGCCAGACAGTCCGCCCGTGTGTACGCGGCTTTAGGTAACAAAGATAGGACTTACCTAGTATATGAGGCAAATTGGTCCACATGGAATGCTTTTTCTAAAACTGAATCCAGGTGCGCTCAGAAGTAGTATAAACTAAGGTCAGTTACTTACTTTTCATTGTTTTTTTTCTTTTATGTTTTTGTTACCTCCCTTTTAGTTATCCCTTATTGTCCATTTTTTTTTAATCAATAGTTTTTATTAAAGTTGAAATTTTTATCAAGACAAATGACAGAAATTATGACTAAATAACAGATCAGTTACAGTATTTAGATACATAGATAATAGTATCCAAAAATAATAAAAAATATAATATAAAGAAAACCATATTAATTATCTCAATTATAATAGGGATAATAAAGATAACGATTGGGAGGTTATTAATACATCCATTGTGGAGACAATACACAAAAGTAATATAAATATTATCTTCATATATTTATATACTGCCAATTCAAGTAATTCAAAGACGATGAACCTAAATATATTCCCGAACACCCCTACGGGTGCTAAACTGTGTTCAGGACAGTAATAGTAACCTGTCATTTAATAGATACAAAACAAAGATTAAAATATTAGAGCGGGGTAAGTAATTTTTTAATTCAAGTTATCTAGGAACAAAGAACTCGTGCGATGTTTTGGGGACTAGCCCATTTTAACCATGGCTGCCATATTTTATGAGTATGTTCTTTTTTGTGAGGCCGGAGAGCTAGAATTGATTCATAAATGTAATGAGTTTGAGTCGATTCTATCACTTCTTTTATGGAAGGAGGATCAGGATTTTTCCAGTTCCTCATTATACTGATCCTGGCTGACAGCAAAATATGTGTAAACACATTTCTAAACTGGATAGGATATTGATCAAGATCAATGGATAATAGAGCCAGTGAGGGATTTGGAGGAATGACTGTTTTGGTAATTTCAGACATAACTTGAAAGATTTGTTCCCAATACTTCCCAAGTTTAGGGCATGTCCAAAATGTATGCAACATATCACCTTTTTTGCCGCACAATCTCCAACATTTGTCATCAAATGTGCCGTTGAATTTAGAAATTTTCTCAGGAGCAAGATACCAGCTTTGAGTCAATTTAATGGATACTTCCCATAATGTAGAGCAGCATGTGGCTTTATATGTGGTGTTACAAGCTTTTTCCCATTGGTCAACTGTATAGGTGTATCCTTAAGCCACGTACACACGGGGCGGACTGTCTGGCCAACTTAGTCCGTCAGACAATCCGACGGACAGTCCGTCATACTTTCGAATGAACGGACTTGACCACACACACCACTTTTTGAGCGGACTAATACGGCGTACTAAGTCCGCCATACTATCCGCCCTACTTTTGAAATGAACGGACTCGCCCACACACGCGGAGGAAAGTCCGCTCATTTTGAGCGCGTCTCCAGGTAGGCGGGGCCCGCGAAGGAGACGTCGCTGGCCCCGCCGCCTGGTATGGACTTAAAGGGAAACCCCAACGCCAAAAAAAATCGGCGTGGGGGTCTCCCCCAAGTCCACAACAGACCCTTGTCCGAGCACGCTACCCGGCCGGCCAGGAAAGGGGGGCGAGCGAGCGCCCCCTCCTGAGCCATACCAGGCCACGTGCCCTCAACATGGGGGGGTGCCTTGGGGAAGGGGGGGGCGCGCAGCCCCCCCACCCCAAAGCACCTTGTCCCCATGTTGATGAGGACAAGGGCCTCTTCCCGACAACCCTGGCCGTTGGTTGTCGGGGTCTGCGGGCGGGGGGCTTATCGGAATCTGTGAGCCCCCTTTAATAAGGGGGCCCCCGGATACCGGCCCCCCACCCTATGTGAATGAGTATGGGGTACAATGTACCCCTACCCATTCACCTGTAAAATAAAAGTACCAAAAAAAACACAACACACGAGATAAAATACTTTATTGCACAGCTCCGGGGGTCTTCCGTCTTCGGGGGTCTTCTCGCCGGACTCCTCCGCTATCTTCTTGTAGCTCTTTTGCTAGCGGAGGAGTCCGGCTTTCTTCCTCGCCGCCGGCCTCTTCTCCCGACTTCGGGGGTCTTGCCCCCCTCTTCGGTTCTTCTGCCGGGCCACCGCGCCCTCTTATAGCTCTTTTACAGGCGGTGGCCCGGTCTTCTGTCGCCGCCGTCGCCGCCGTCGCCGCCGTCGCCGCCGTCGCCGCCGCCTTCCGTTCTTCTTCTTCAAGGCACCCCCCCATGTTGAGGGCACGCGGCCTGGTACGGCTCAGGAGGGGGGGGGGGGCGCTCGCTCGCCCCCCTTTCCTGGCCGGCCGGGTAGCGTGCTCGGACAAGGGTCTGTTGTGGACTTGGGGGGGACCCCCACGCCGATTTTTTTCGGCGTTGGGGTTCCCCTTTAAGTCCATACCAGGCGGCGGGGCCAGCGATGTCTCCTTTGCGGGCCCCGCCTACCTGGATACCCGCTCGAAATGAGCGGACTTTTCTCCGGGCGGGAAAAGTCCGCTCATTTCAAAAGTACGGCGGACAGTATTACGGAAATTCCAAAAAACTTAGTCCGCCAGACTGCACGCTGAAAAAGTCAGCTGAAGCCCACACACGAGCGGACTGTCCGCTGAAATGTGTTTCGGCGGACTAAGTAGGCCAGACAGTCCGCCCGTGTGTACGCGGCTTAAGTCTTCTTCCCATCTAATTAAAGGGATAGTCTTTGTAAACACACTTTTTTGTTGAAGAAGATTATAGAAAAGAGAGATCCTTTTTGTTGATGTATGGGGATCTTAAGGAAGGACCAAGCCGATTGGGGGACATTATAGGTCCATGATGGGGGTTGGAAATGCAATTCTTAGTTCGGATGTAGAGGAATAAATCTGAATTTGGCAATTGAAATTTCTTTTGAAGTGTAGAAAATGGTTTGATCACCCCATTATAAAGTAGATCAGATAGATATTTAATTCCCTTCTCTATCCATGGTGTAAATTAGGTTGTCTTCATGAAATTATGTAGAGTATTTAGCGGAATTTGGACTTTGGCAGGAAGAGGGTGTGAGGAAGTTAGATGCAGAAATCGAACCCAGGATTTAAGTGTTGCTAATATTGTTGAGGAGATGCGAGAAGGTATCTTGGCTCCAAGTGCCATGGAAGGAATCCATATTGATAGATTATTTCCTGGGATCTTAGCAGTTTCCATCTTCCCCCAAATTGTAGATGGAGGAGATAGAAACCATTCCTTAGACTGTGTAAGAACCGAGGCTAAATAATAATCTTGGAAATCCACATACCCTGTTCCCCCAGCTTGACGTTTCTTCACTAATGAGCACATCTGAATGAGCACATCTAGATTTTTTACCCTGCCAGATGAATCTAGAAAACAGAGTCTGAAGGGATTGGAAATATTTTAACGGAATTGGAATAGGGAGAGTTCTAAAAAAGTATAAAATTTGTGGAAGGTAAAGCATTTTAAATGCTGCCAAACGTCCCATCCATGAAAATTCATGGGATGCTAGTTTAGTGAGAGTTTCTTGTAATGCATTACGAAGTGGAATATAATTATATTGGAACAGTGTTTTACATGAATTTGATAATTGAATACCCAAATATTTAATTGTACTTTCAGTCCATGTATAAGGGAATTTTAATTTAAGATGTTTAGTAGTATTTTCATCTATCCCCAAGTTCAATATACAAGATTTATTCACATTAAGCCTGTAATAAGAAACTTTGCTGAACATATTTAGTGTTTCCTGAATTTCCGGTAAGGATTTCACAGGATCAGTAATCATAAGAACAACATGATCTGCAAAAAGGTTGATTTTATGTTCTTGTTCAGCAATGGTAATTCCTAGAATTTTTTTGTTGGACCTAATACTCTCAGCTAGGGGTTCAATAACACGGTTAAAAATTAGGGGGGATAAGGGGCATCCTTGTCGTGTACCATTTGTTATTGGGAATGGAGGTGATAAAGAATCCGTAGTATACACTCGAGCCGAGGGGGCAGAGTACAGGGCTAATATTGCTTTGTTGATTTGACCTGTTAAGCCAAATTTAGTCAGAACTGATGACAGGTATCCTCAATGAACTCTATCAAATGCTTTTTCAGCGTCAAGCGAAAGAAACAGGGATGACGATTTGGTGAGTTCTACATGGTGTATTATATTTATCATTCTTCTCGTAGCATCCGATGCTTGTCTTCCTTTGGTGAAACCCGATTGATCTCTATGGATAAGAGAGGGTAGCAAAGTATCTAGTCTTTTGGCTATAAGTTTCACATAAATTTTAACATCTAAATTGAGTAAGGAAATTGGTCTAAAATTTTTAGGTGAAGATGGTTCCTTATCTGGTTTTGGAAGAGTTACAACAAGAGCATTCAGCATTTCATTGGGAAATGATGAAGAATTGGCTGCTAAATTATAAATGTCACATAGTATAGGTGCTAGAGTACTTTGACATTTTTTTAAAATATTCCCCTGTAAAGCCGTCTGGACCAGGTGATTTCAAGTTAGGAAGAATACGGATAGTTTGTAGAATTTTAGGGATAGTAAAGGGAGAATTGAGAAATTCTAATTGTTGTGGGGAAATAGATGGAAGATTGACACTCTCCACAAAGGTGTCAATCTCCTCCTGAGAAGGTTGATGGGTATCGCCATCGTTCTTAATGTTATATAAATCATTATAATATGAACTAAATGCTTCAGCTATTGAAGAAGGCTTAAGCAATTTTTCATTAGTGTGAGGATGGTAGAGGAATGGAATTTTAGTCTTAGATCGATAACCTTTAATGCGTAATGCCATTGTTTTCCCTGCTTTGTTCCCTGTTGCATAAGTGGTAGCTCTGAATTTTTTATAGGATTTCTCATGCGTCTCTAGAAGTAGGGTTCTTAATTCATTACGTAACTGGAAAATTTGTGTTTTAATGAAAGGAGAAGGATCATTTTTATTGTGTTCCTCAGCTTTGGCTATCTCCTTAGTAAGTTCATCCATTCTCTGAGTTCTCTTTCTTTTAGCTTTAGAACCTAATTGCATAAACACCCCTCTCAAAACAGCTTTTTGAGCATTCCATAATATCATTGGGTCAGATATAGATGTCAAATTAATTGAAAAGAATTCAGTAAGGTGTTGTTGGAGTGTTGTGGAGTAATTTTCATTTTGGAGAATATAGTTATTAGCTCTCCATATATATGAATGTGGTTGGGATGATGTGGTTGTTATGGACATGCTAATGGGAGCGTGATCTGACCACGTGGCCGTATGTATATGGGAGGATGAAATCTTGTCAAGCAGCCATTTATCTGTCAAGAATAAGTCAATTCTGGAGTAGGTATTGTGCCGTGGTGACAAATATGTGTAATCCCTTTCATTAGCATGTCCACATCTCCACACATCAAATAAGTCATTCGAAGTTATGAACTTAACAAGTAGAGAAGCATAGCATTTGGACTTAGCAGAAGAATCCATATCATTGTTTGGAATCAAATTGAAATCTCCACATATCAGGAGGTGTCCTTTTTGAACTTTCTTCGCCTCCTCTATAGTTTTTTTTAATGAAATGCATTTGCCTCATATTCGGAGCATAAATAGATACAAGGGTGTATTGAATATTGTTAATGGTACAAATCAAAAAAATATAGCGACCTTCAGGGTCAGTGATACAATTATCTAATTGAAATGTAATAGTATCTCTAATAGCTATTAACACCCCTCTTTGTTTTTTGGAGAATTTTGTTTGAAAAATATGAGGAAAATGTTTATGTTGACATTTTGGAGATGCATCTTTAGCAAAATGTGTCTCTTGAACACATAATATGTCACAATTAAAGGATAAGGCAGACCTCCACATAGAGGTTAGTTTCGCTGGGTGATTCAGTCCCCTTGCATTTATGGACAATATTTTGAAAGACATATTAATATATATCAAAATTAGATGTTACTATAATTCTATATATTTCTAAAAGAATATTCTCTAGTTGCTATAACGCCTAAACTAAATATCTAAGTATTTGTTATATGATCAGTTCACAGTTACTATTAAATCATGCACACAACAATGTAGATTTATTTTTTTCAAACCTATGAAAAAACGAGTTATTACTCTATTAGTAGTTATTTGGCAATATATATTGCAAGAGGAAAAAATAAAAAAATAAAAAATAAAAAATTATTGTTTAAAAAAAAAAAGGGAGAGAAGAAAAAAATAAATAAAAGAGTAAAAAAAAAAAAGATTTTCCAAGAGTCAGCAGTAATCCACTCAAAGGAATGCTGACCAAGATAGGGGGTGAAGTTCAAGTAGTAAGGTATTGAGCATCAAACCAGACCGCATATGTCAGTAATGCATATGAGTTAACAGGCAGAAGTAGTTCATTTGTATTTAATTCTATTTTGTTCACGTTTTTGTCCAAAGTGGAACAAATTAGGTTTTTCCTTCAAGGCAGGGGTGTTATGTGGAAGATCAACTATAATACCCCATGTTTGGAGTAATTGCATGCCATCTTCAATGGTAGATATAGCAAAATGTTTCCCGTTGTAAGTGGTCAAGATAGTGGCTGGATGTCTCCATTTGTATGTGATCTTATGATTAGATAATGCCTTTGTTACAGTTTTGAGCTGTCTTCTCATTTGTAGTGTAACTTGCGATAGATCGGCAAATAATTGGATATCTGAGTATGGGGGTGGCAAGGTAGTTAGCTCCCTCGCTTTGGAGAGAATTTGCTCTTTAGCTTGATAAAAATGAATTTGCAGAATAACATCTCTGGGAATTGATTCTTCTAGATGTTTTGGTTTGGGAATTCTATGAATGCGATCGATTGTAAGTTCAATCGGCGATAATTCTGGCAATAATGTAGAAAATAGTGTATTTGCATAGTTACGTAAGTCCATAGGTAGAACTGACTCTGGTATTCCTCTCATTTTAATGTTGTTTCGACGTGAGTGGTCCTCGAGATCTGCCAATTTCATCTTGACCCGCATGGAATCATCTTTTTGTTCTGTACATGCATCCACTAGCTCATTCACTGTTTCAGTGCATTCCTCCATTTTGTTTTCAACGTATTGCAGTCTACCATCCATATGTTTCATATCAAGAGAGAATTTATGAATCATAGAGGATAGATTAGATATAATAGATGATTGTAATGACACAAGCATTTGTTTCAGTGTGGTATCTAGTACTGGCTGACCTGATGTTGGGAAAGCAGCTATAGATGTCTGTAATGAGGACATAGCATTATCACTATGCAGAGCTGTGTTCACAGTATCAGCTGCCTGACAAGATGAATCCAGCTTCATCCATGATTTTGCGGGTCCCTGAGATGTTGGGTATAGTTGAGAGGAGCCATTAGAATATGAGGAAGATAATTTCACATCCATTTCAGGTGGATGGCTATCAGAAAGGTTTGTGTGAGTTTTATTATTTTTCCTCACAGCTCCGGCGGCACCATCTTGGATTTTAGTCAGCTCACTGCTCTGTTTAAATGTATATGATGACAGCTTTTTTGTTCCCCTTTCTTGTCCTCTTTTGCGAGACATTGTTGCCCCTACTGTCCCAGGAGTACTGCAGAGTATTTAGGTATGTTTTTAGAGGAGAATACCTGCCTGTTTTTTGCTGTTAAACGGCCGGCTGTGGAGAGCTCTAGGCTTAAGCAGCCATCTTCTTCAGCGCGCAAGCCACGCCCCCTTATTGTCCATTTTGACATTTATCAGAGCCATCAGAGCCGGGGTAGTTTAACGGTATGTGTAATTTTGCTGCCAGGACATTATACTAAAAGCAATATGGCAGGGAGGGGCCCACCTCTGAGGACACAGTGTGTTCCCAAAGGGGTGTCAGGAGGTGGATCCTCCTCTCTAAACCATTTACTACAGTATGGGACAATCATAAGCAGCTAAACAATGGTGAAACGATGGTAAACTATGTGCAGGTCAAATCTGATGTGTATTGTAAGTTATCAATATACTATGTTGTACCCTGTTATATGTTATCTATAACTAAATGTAATGAATATGTATCGTACATGCAAATCTTGAATAAAAACAATTGAAACAAAAAATACATATCAGAACTTTATCTTTCATGAGATTCTGGTATGTATGTTAAAGGCAACCCCATGCAAATAACAAATAAAAAAAAGTGGAATCCCCCCTAAAAAATCCACACCAGACCTTTATCTGAGCATGCAGTCTGAGAGAGCAGGAAAAGGGGCATGCAACTGCTCTCCCCAAACTTTGCTAGATCAGATGTTCTCAACATTGGGGCATGTTGATGAGGACAAGTGCCTCTTCCTCACAATCTTGACCTAGGGCTAGGGGTCTGTGGTGGGGAATGTAGCAGCTCCCTTTAACAATAAGGGAGCAACCAGATACCGGCCTTCCATCTATATGAATGAGTAATGGGTACATAAGTACACGCACGCAAGAAAGAAATTCTGCTGACTAACAGACATTCTTTCCTGTTGGTGGCTGGTGTCAGATGACCTCTCTGGGCCCCATTGATAAATGTAAACAAAGGGGCCGGGTCTCCTGGGTGATGCTATTGACCAAATATGGCTATTAGTTGTATTGGTCCTAAAAAGCAAAGAATTGTTGATTTCTGTTGTCCTTAATTGCAGCAATTTTCAATTTGATTTAATATATTTATTATACTAAGGACAAAACAATGTTAAATATAAATATCTAAATTATGTTCCCATATGTGTTAAAGTGTTACTAAACCCACAACAGTAAAATCAGTCTGTGTATGCAGTAAAGCATGCTTGTTATACTCACTGTGGAATTCAAGGGGTTAATCATCTGCATTGTGTAAAAAAGGCTGTTTGATCCTGTTATCTCTGATCTTCCCCTTTTTCCACAGTCCCCAATACATCTCCTGAAAAGACAGAGACTTTGGAGTCACTCTGCACATTCTCAGTTTGGTGTATATTGCTAGAGAGAACAGGGCCAATCAGCACTGTCCAGACAGAGGGTCACGAGTCATACAGCCTCTTAGGACAGTCAGAGGAGAATAAAAACGCACCATTTAAGTTTTAACCAGAGACTGATAGAAGTCACATGACTGCTATATACTGCTCATGAGAAAAGGTATTTAGCAGTTTATATTTACCAAAATAATTGCATTTCCATGTTCTGTGTACTGTGGGAAACCAGATATAGTGAATGCAGGGTCCTGGATTTAGTAACACTTTAGTTATCTAAATCTATGGATTGATTAGCCACGTTTGATATGTTGTCCATAAACCAAGAGACAAGAAATGATAGTGGGGATTGGCCACTAATTTCTTTCTGCTAGCCGTTTTTACACTGCTATATTTTCTGTCCTTGTTTTGCTGATTAACCTAGCCTGCTGCTATATGGTTTGCATTTGAAACATTATTAATGGACTAAGTACAAAGAGAACAACATGGCTCTATGTAACGTTAGGAAGAAAATCTTTATCATTGTGACATCTTGGATTATCCAAGTTTTTATCTTTGAAACAATCCTTGCCTTTCCAACTTATTGCAGTGACATCTGCCAACTCCTCTGCGGATGTCAGCTGAATAATATCTCTTCCTACAGATGTTTTATCTCTTTCCCTTAACATTGTGCAAAGCAGTTGTCTTTTCTCATCCAAACTGGATCTTTAACTTTCTAACAGAACTTGCTCCAAAGCCCTGATGTGGATGACAATGTCTGTAGGTTAGCTGCAGCTTATCACATTATTACACTGGTTGTCAGGCCTTTTTTCTCTTAAGAATTATTTTCTAACAGTTGTTTTTGAATACAGGATTTTAGAACTTGCCTACTAACTGGAAAGCACTTAAGTACTTGATGCAAAATTCTATGCATAAGCAAATCTAATACAATGGGGGTTATTTACGATAGGCAAATCCACTTTGCACTGTAAGTCTAAGGTAGGGTAGATCTGAAATGTGTGGAAGTTCTGCTAATTTTATCATCCAATCATGTGCAAGCTAAAATTCAGTTTTTTATTTTCCTTGCATGTCCCCCTCAGATCTACAGTGACTGCACTTGCAGTGCAAAGTGCATTTTCCTTTAGTATATAACCCCCAATGTGTTTCAAAAATCCAAAGGCCTTGAATTTTAGATAAAATAATTGTATTTACTTGCAAATTACTGAAAGAAAACTGTTGCAGAGAAATGTGCAAGCTCCCACTGCTGACCAGAATTACTCATCTCATTGGATGTATGAGCAACCTACAAGGACCATTGGTTGCTAGTACCTTTTTCCAAAGTTTGAGAGTTTAGTACCAATACAATGTTTTCCTCTTTATATAGAGAGGCCCGGAGCAATGCCGAAGGTATTCGGCAAAGGGCCGGCATGACAGGGGTTAACGGGGCGGAGCCAGGTAGGGGGTGAATGGATGGGGCTGGCTGGCTTAGAGGACTGGGCGGGCTCCATTCATTGCTAGGCATTAAGAGGAAGGGGAGTGGCCAGTCTACACGTGGAGCCGTGAGGGTAAGCAGCTTATTCCTTCCCTGCAGCCGTTTTTTACACTGTAGTCGCCCCCCCCCCCCCCGAAAACCCCCTCCCGTTCTGGATCGCCGAGGGGAGTTGAGCGGTGGGGAAGACTGTTGCTGCCTGGCGCAGCGGCCGCAATAACAAAAAAAGCGATTGCTGCTGATCGTTCCGGCCGGACATGGCGGAAGTCGAGTGACTGTTACAGCAGCTGCGGGCTGCGGCGGCAGTACACGGCACCGATTGGCTGCATGCCCAGGTGGGGGGATTATTGGCAGGAGTCGGAGAAGGGGGGCTGTCCCTGTGCCCCCTGCTGTATCACGGCCTAGGAGGTCTAGGCCTCCGGAGCGCCTCAGCCCGGAACTCTCATCCAGAGTCCAGTGCCACAATAGGAGCCCCACAGAGTGAGCCTCTAGGGACCCTCCAGTGCCTGCACACAAACACCAATCTCAGGCGGGGACGGTTAGGCCAGAGAGGAATCCACTGCCCCGGCAGGACTCACGGGATGGGGCGGGGGTCGCCCGCAGCCCATTCCTCCGCGGGGGATCAGAGGCACAGTGCGGCGCCCGGGTCGGCCTCTGGGGACGGCCGGGTGGCTCGTCAGGGGACAGCTATGGCTTCAGGGACCAGCCTGATGCCTGGAGTGGCTAGTACCCCCCCTTACAGGAGGGGGCGAGGGATCGGATGGATGTCGGCAGTGGTGCAGCTGGGGGCAGCTGGAGTTGAACTGCGAGAGGCGGGGTGAGAGCAGCACCGTCCCTACTGAGTGCCCTTCGGGTCAGTGATGCGGAACAGCCTGGGCCCTCCTGGACACTGGCAAGGAGTGACAGCATGGACAGCCACGGCGGCGTCCAGCAGCCTTTGGAAGTTACGGGCCGGGGCAGTGTTGGAGATCGGGAGGACGCCCTCTTGTCGGAGGGGGAGCTGGAAGACGGGAGTGAAAACGAGTCCATTTCGGTGTCGGCAGCGATGGAAAACGTGATGACGGCTCGTGGAGGTCCGATTCCACGGCAGCCTGTAAGCGGCCATATGGCCACCCCTTTTTGTCTTCTATGTGTGTGCCTGTGGTTGGAGGAATGAGTGCTGGGGGTGGGGAGCATGGTGTGTCTGTGTCAGGGACGGGGGGAGGTTGGATGAAGGAGGGCCAGGGTCCAGTTCACAGGATCTGGCACAGTTACTGGTGGGTTTGAGGGATATATTGGGGCGGCTGGCTCCGACACAGGGTGCTGTGTTGCCCACGGCGGCTTGGGTCCCTCCCTCGGATTCCGGCGTTAGTGGAACGGGGCCCGGGGGATCCAGGATGTTAGGTGTGGTGCCTGTTCCGACCTTGGCGGCTGTAGGTGCACCTCCTGACCCGGGACCGGGGGGCACAGGGAGCGGGAGCTGGAGTCGCGAGTGCGGCGGACGGCGATTAAGTCGAAGGAGAAGGAAGTGAATAGAGTGCGTTTGGCTGATTCTGCCAAATGCGAGGTGTACATTTGTTTTGAAAGGCCACTGGGAGCACACCTTAAGCAGGAGGTTCGAGAAAAAATATGGCGAGGTGAGTATGTTGAGATCTTTTTGCTTCTTCCACTGGAGAAATTTAATCTGGACAGAGGTAAGTTGGATGACAGCAAGAAGGAAAAGGAGAAGAAGAGGAGATACAGGCTCATCCCCCAATCGTTTGCTAATTGGCTTCAAGCGTTTGCCATTATAGCTAGTGTGGTGGGCGAAAGAGCGCCGGAAAACTGCTCCGCGCTGTTTTGTTACCTCGATGTGATAGGGGAAGCTCACGAGTTTACGCGGGTCTGGCTTGGCTCAGGTCCGTCATTGCGCTGGGATCACAAGGACATTAGTCTTTGGATGCGTCTCATGACTTCGGTGCGGGCTGGAAATTCATTTTTTCAGGCGGGGGCCGGTGGATCTTCTTCCTCGGGACAGTCGGCCAACAAACATAAGGGGTGTTGTTGAGCTTTCAACGAGGGGACTTGCAAGTTCGGCACAACATGCAAGTTTAAACACGAGTGCTCCGGCTGCGGTGGCTCCCATTCCTTTACTAGATGCGCACAATGAGGCAAGGGTGGGAAGGGGGAGCTTGGAGGAAAAAGGGAAGACGCCGGTGAGCATAAAAAGGATGCACCCGTTTCTAGGTAGGTATCCGCGGAGGGAGGCGGCGGAGCTGGTGGTTTCAGGATTCGCAGAGGGCTTTTGGATTTCATGTAGGCTGGCACAACCCCCACCGCCTGCGGATAATTTGAAGTCGGCGTTGGCCCATCCAGAGGTGGTGTCTGCGAAATTAGCGAAGGAAGTGGAGTTGGGACGCATGGCTGGTCCGTTTTCCTCCCCGCCGCTGGATAAGTTGGTGATTTCCCCTTTGGCAGTGGTTCCCAAGAAGGAACCCAACAAGTTTAGGTTGATTCATCATCTGTCCTATCCCAAAGGGGGTTCGGTTAACGAGTTCATAGATGCAGATCTATGTTCAGTTTCCTACACTTCCTTCGACACGGCAGTGCGTTGGGTTCGAGCCTATGGGCAGGGAGCTTTATTGGCAAAAACGGATATTGAATCCGCCTTTAGGTTGTTGCCGGTGCATCCGGACAGTTTTCATTTGTTGGTTTGCAAGTGGCAGGGGTCATACTTTGTTGATCAGTGTTTGCCCATGGGGTGCTCCATTTCATGTTCCTTGTTTGAAACTTTTAGTTCTTTCTTCGAGTGGGTGGTCTAGGAAGTGGCTGGGCTTCAGTCGGTCATCCACTACTTAGATGATTTTTTGTGTATTGGGCCGGCCGAGTCTACTCAGTGTAGGATTTTGTTGGCTACTGTTCAGCACATAGCGGAATGCTTTGGCATTCCGCTGGCAGCAGAAAAAATGGAAGGCCCGGTTATGGCCTTGTGTTTCCTCAGGATTTTGATTGATACTGTGGCCATGGAATGCAGCCTCCCGAAGGACAAGTTGACTGACTTGCGGGCGGCGGTTGTTGAGGCGCGGGGTGCTGGTAAGTTGACACTGCACCGGCTTCAGTCACTTCTGGGGAAGCTCAACTTTGCTTGCTGAATTATGCCGATGGGCAGGGTTTTTAACTGCCGGCTGGCAGCAGCTACAGTGGGGGTTTCAGTGGTGGGGCATCACATTCGCTTGACCCGGGAACATAAGGCTGATCTGTTGGTTTGGGAATCCTTTTTGGATTCTTATAACGGCAGGTCTATGTGGATGTCGGAAGCATTGTCCAGTTTTGACTTGGAGCTGTTCACAGATGCAGCAGGATCGGCAGGTTATGGGGCATATTTTGGGGGCCAGTGGAGTGCGGGCCCGTGGCCATTGGAATGGCGTGAGGCAGAATTTACTCGGAATTTGGCCCTTCTGGAACTATTTCCGGTTGTGCTGGCGGTGGAGCTTTGGGGGTCGCAGTTCTGTAACAAAAAGATCAGTTTTAATTGTGATAACATGGTGGTGGTGCAGGTGATTAATAGTGTGTCAGCGTCCTCGCCACCTGTGGTACGTTTGTTGAGGCATCTGGTGTTGGCATGTTTGCGATGCAATGCTTTTGTTTATGCTGTTAATGTGCCGGGGTGCACTGATTCATTGGCCGATGCTCTTTCTCGGTTTCAGTGGGACAAGTTTTGTTTGTTGGCGCCGGGAGCGGCACAATCAGGAGTTCCTTGTCCGACACGGCTGTGACGAATTGCCTTGGAGTGACCACGGAGCTGATTCAATGGTCAGTGAGTGAGGCGACCTGGTCCACATATTCCAAAGCCTGGGAAGAGTGGTTTGGTATGGTTTGGAATTTGGGTGAGGCCGTTGATGTCGGGGAAGAGGTATTCTTGGTGTTTTATTTTATCTGAAGGAATGTGGAAATGGGAGTTTATGGTGTCGGCATTGAACAGTAAGTTGGCAGGGTTGGCATTTTTGTTTAAGTTGATGGGTCACAAGGATTGCACTAAGGACATTTTGGTGCAGCAAGCGGTTAAGGGATACCCCGGGGCCGTTGATCGGCGGATTGTCGCCGCCCAGTGTCCTTTGAGTTGTTGGAATCATTGTTTCGGGTACTGCCAGTAGTGTGTTCATTGGACTATGAGGTCCTTTTGTTTAAGACGGCTTTTTCCTTGGCATTTTTTGGGGCGATGCGTTTCGGGGAATTGGTTTCTTCGTAAAAAAAAGGGGTTTGATGGGTTGCAGCCGGCCGATGTGCATTGCAGCTGTGTTTCAGTGTTTTTTTAGATCAGGAGGGCCAAGACTGATCAGGTCGGGCGGGGGGTAAGGGTGGAGTTGTTTGGTGTGGACCGGTCTCCGGTTTGCCTGGTACCGAGTGGTTTCTCGTTTCCTGGAGTCCCGCCCAGCTGGGCCAGGACCCCTTCTATTGCATGCGGATGGTTTGGCATTGTCTAGGTATCAGTTTACGGCAGTGCTCAGAAAATGTCTGGGGGTATTGGGGTTTTGCCCATCAGACTTTGCATCTCACTCCTTTCGTATTGGGGCAGCTACTGAGGCAGCCCGCTGGGGGGCGAGGGGGTATTACGGCGCATCGGCAGGTGGGAATCACGGCGTTTCCGCCTGTATGTTCATCTTCAGTTACTTTGAGTGAATATTTGTGAGGTTAGTCGGGGTATGTATGCTGTCCTGTTTGTCCCCTCAGTTATGGTTAAGGGGGGGAGGATGATTTGGGCACCTTTAATACTGGGGATGTGGTGTATTGTTTTTCCTTTCAGAAAGGGGCACCTGCCTGATTTGGATAATGGGACACTCGTATGTCCACTGGGGAGCGAGAAGAGCAGACGTACGGCCTGAGGCATTCCCAGGGAGGAGGCTGTTGTTTTGTGGATCGGGAGGCCCGGCCTTCTGTGGAGCCGAATTGTTCCGGATTTTGAGCATTATGCTAGGCTGGACAGGCCCCCCGATGTTTTGGTGCTTCATGCTGGGGGGAATGATTTGGGGCTAAGGTCCATGAGGGAGCTCATCTAGGACATTAAATTGGATTTTTTGCGGCTGCGCATGGATTACCCGGACTTGCTCATAGTCTGGTCTGACATGGTAGCACGCATTCAATGGAGGTGGGGCAGGTCTGTGGTGGGCATCAACAGGTCAAGGGTCAAAATTAATCGGGAGGTGGCCAGATTTTTGAGGAGGAATGGGGGTTTAGCGGTGTGACACCATGAGCTCGAGGAGGAGCCCTGGAGATATTTGTGAAGGGATGGTATACATTTGACCGATGTTGGAATTGACATGTGGTCTCTGGGTTTGGAGGAGGGTGTGCAGAGGGCCCTGAGAGTGTGGAGGGCCTCTCAAACCGAAGGTGTCAGGTTTGAGTGGTGGTGGCGGGGTGCAAGGTACTTGTGAAGGTCACATGGTTTAGGGACCCGTCTGAGGGCGGGTCCCAGTTGGTATATGGGTACCTGCTAGTTGTCTCTGAGTCGGAGGCTTTAGCGACTTGAGGCCTGAGAAGTGGCTAGCAGGTACAGTTATGTGTTATGCCTATTGGACCATGTGCCCCATGGTGATGATAAAACTGAAACTATATATATATATATATATATATATATATATATATATAGATAGATAGATAGATAGATAGATAGATAGATAGATAGATAGATAGATAGATAAAAAGGTTATTACGTTATTTTTATGTTAATTATGAAAATGTATATATTGGTTAATAAAATGGCTGCTGTGGCCAATTGAAAAAAGAAAAAATGGTGGTGCTGCGCTTCCAAAAAAATGGGACCTTACACGAAAATGTTATAGAGCTAATTATTCAGATGGAGATATGTCAGATGGTATATATTCAAACTAGTATGGTAAAGTAGTAAGGGAGAAATCTTATCCTAATGTAGAAATTCTTCTATCAATAGTGCCTGCAACAGTGTGTACACAATAATAACTGTCACAATCCCAAGTGCAACTTATATCTCTATGATATAAAAATAGTGCTAAGTGCAAAACCACATACAGTGGTCTAACTATAAATCAGACTTCTATGACAGAAAGTGCTAAGTGCATCATAGCAAAACCAAAGTGACTGAAATATAAACAGTTACTGGCTACGTAAGCGCAAACTAGTGACAATAATAAAGTGCAAAAAATGCAAAACTACAGTGCAAAAAATGCAAGCAAGCAAAAATAAAGTGCAAAAAATGCAAACAAAGTGCTTAGTGTAACATAAAATATTAACAAAAAACATATAATAATCGAACTATAGAACAAAACTCCATAAACAGAAAGTGCTGAGTGCAAAAAATTGGACTATATCCAGCTGTTAATGACGTGAACACAGTCCCGTGATGATGTCACATAAACATCTAAAGTGATTCTGTGCTGGGAAATACCTCAGAGGTTCTTCCTCCACATAAGTGATTCCACGCATAAGGCCGCGTACACACGGGCGGACTGTTGGCTCAACTTTGTCCGCTGAACAGTGTTTCAGCGGACAGTCCGCTCGTGTGTGGGGCTTCAGCGGACAGTTTCAGCGGACAGTTTGACGAACAAAGTTTTTCGGAAATTCCGAAAAACTGTCCGCTGAAACTTGGTTTGAGCGAACAGTCCGCCCGTGTGTAGGCCACTTTCGAAATGAGCAAACTGTTCCCGCTCGGAGGGAAGTCTGCTCATTTCGAGCGCGTGTGCAGGTAGGCGGGGCCCGCGACGGAGACGTCGCAGGCTCCGCCGCCTGGAATGGACTTAAAGGGGAACCCCAACGCCGAAAAAAATCGGCGTGGGGTCCCCCCAAAGTCCACAACAGACCCTTGTCCGAGCACGCTACCCGGCCGGCCAGGAAAGGGGGGCGAGCGAGCGCGCCCCCCCTCCTGAGCCGTACCAGGCCGCGTGCCCTCAACATGGGGGGTGCCTTGGGGAAGGGGGGGCCGCGCGGCCCCCCCACCCCAAAGCACCTTGTCCCCATGTTGATGAGGACAAGGGCCTCTTCCCGACAACCCTGGCCGTTGGTTGTCGGGGTCTGCGGGCGGGGGGCTTATCGGAATCCGGGAGCCCCCTTTAATAAGGGGGCCCCCGGATACCGGCCCCCCACCCTATGTGAATGAGTATGGGGTACAATGTACCCCTACCCATTCACCTGTAAAATAAAAGTACCCAAAAAAAAACACAACACACGAGATAAAATATTTTATTGCACAGCTCCGGGGGTCTTCCGTCTTCGGGGGTCTTCTCGCCGGACTCCTCCGCTATCTTCTTGTAGCTCTTTTGCTAGCAGAGGAGTCCGGCTTTCTTCCTCCCCGCCGCCGGCCTCTTCTCCCGACTTCGGGGGTCTTGTCCCCCTCTTCGGTTCTTCTGTCGCCGCTGTCGCCGCCGCCTTCCGTTCTTGTTCTTCTTCTTGTTCTTCTTGTTCTTCTCCAGGAGATGTTGACACGTCGCTCTCTCCGGCCGGAATGCCAGAGCCGCGCTGTGTGGCCACTTATATAGTGACAATGGGGCGGTGTCACATGGTATATGTCACATGGGTTGGTCACATGGGTTGATGTCACATGGTGACTATGACATCGTAAGGGGGCGGGGTCACCATGTGACCAACCCATGTGACATATATATAATGTGACACCGCCCCATTGTCACTATATAAGTGGCCGCTCAGCGCGGCTCTGGCATTCCGGCCGGAGAGAGCGACGTGTCAACATCTCCTGGAGAAGAACAAGAAGAACAAGAAGAAGAACAAGAACGGAAGGCGGCGGCGACAGCGGCGACAGAAGACCGGGCCACCGCCTCTAAAAGAGCTATAAGAAGGCTGCGGTGGCCCGGCAGAAGAACGGAAGGCGGCGACAGAAGAACGGAAGGCGGCGACAGAAGACCGGGCCACCGCCTGCAAAAGAGCTATAAGAAGGCGCGGTGGCCCGGCAGAAGAACCGAAGAGGGGGACAAGACCCCCGAAGACGGAAGACCCCCGGAGCTGTGCAATAAAATATTTTATCTCGTGTGTTGTGTTTTTTTTTTGGGTACTTTTATTTTACAGGTGAATGGGTAGGGGTACATTGTACCCCATACTCATTCACATAGGGTGGGGGGCCGGTATCCGGGGGCCCCCTTATTAAAGGGGGCTCCCGGATTCCGATAAGCCCCCCGCCCGCAGACCCCGACAACCAACGGCCAGGGTTGTCGGGAAGAGGCCCTTGTCCTCATCAACATGGGGACACGGTGCTTTGGGGTGGGGGGGCCGCGCGGCCCCCCCCTTCCCCAAGGCACCCCCCATGTTGAGGGCACGCGGCCTGGTACGGCTCAGGAGGGGGGGCGCGCTCGCTCGCCCCCCTTTCCTGGCCGGCCGGGTAGCGTGCTCGGACAAGGGTCTGTTGTGGACTTTGGGGGGACCCCACGCCGATTTTTTTCGGCGTTGGGGTTCCCCTTTAAGTCCATTCCAGGCGGCGGAGCCTGCGACGTCTCCGTCGCGGGCCCCGCCTACCTGCACACGCGCTCGAAATGAGCGGACTGTTGCCTCGTGTGTGGGCGAGTCCGCTCATTTCAAAAGTTGCGCGGACTTAGTACGACGAACAAAGTTTGCCGTATTTGTCCGCTCAAAAAGTGCCGTGTGTGGGCGTGTTCGTTCATTCAAAAGTTTGAGCGGACTGTTTGACGAACTTAGTTTCGGCAGACAGTCCCCGCGTGTGTACGCCGCCTAAGTGTGCACACTGGGTAATTACCTTCCCGCTATATAAAATATAGCGTATATGCAGCCTCCTCTTGGATATACCAGGAGTCCCACGAAAGGGGGTGGAAGGGGGGGCCTCAGGGGGTCACTCTCAGATCTCTGTCACAGTATACTCCAGCAAGATGTTCCAATATAGCTCAGAGAGTAAGTATAAGAGCAACCATAGTGTAGTATGTTTTTAAAAATCACTACTTTATTAAAAGGTTAAAATTACTCACAAACGAAATAGGGTAAATAGGCAGCATTAGCAGCAAAACAGTTCAGATCGACCGCTCTGGTGCGAACGTCACTTCTGGTCTCCGTAAACTACGCGTTACATCACTTCCAGTGACTTCAACTGGGAGTTGAAGTCACTGGAAGTGATGTAACGCGTCACATGAGCTGGTGTCTCATGAAAGTGCTTGCGGCATCCACTAAATAAGAGCATTCCTCACAAATCCCATTTAAGCGCAGGAGTCCATTGAATATTTGCTGTGGCCAATTAACTCCACTCATGTGTTGTGTGGTCATTAGGGGGAGGGATGGGCTTATTGGTAACAGGTTAAGCCATAGTTAATACCATAGTCAAGAGAGGCCCGGAGCAATGCCGAAGGTATTCGGCGGGGGGCCGGAATGACAGGCGTTAACAGGGCGGAGCCAGATAGGGGGTGAATGGATGGGGCTGGCTGGCTTAGAAGACTGGGCGGGCTTTATTCATTTCTAGGCAGGAAGAGGAAGGGGAGGGGCCAGTCTACACGAGGAGCCGTGAGGGTAAGGAGCTTCCCACTCACCTGTCCTACGATTGGAGGAGATTGGTGTGATGGTCTGGAGAGGGGGGCCAGAATACTGTTTGGTCGTTGTTTGGCGGGGTGCAAGGTACTTGTGAAGGTCATATGGGCACCTAAAGGGCATGGTTTAGGGACCCGTCTAAGGGCGGCTCCCAGTTGGCATATGGGTACCTGCTAGTTGTCTCTGAGTCAGAGGCTTTAGCGACTTGAGGCCTGAGAAGTGGCTAGCAGGTACAGTTATGTGTTATGCCTATTGGACCTTGTGCCCCATGGTGGTGATAAAACTGAAAAAAAAAATATATATATATATATATATATATATATATAAAGGTTATTACGTTATTTTTATGTTAATTATGAAAATTTATATATTGGTTAATAAAATAGCTGCTGTGGCCAATTCACTCCACCCATGTGTTGTGTGGTCATTAGGGGGAGGGATGGGCTTATTGGTAACAGGTTAAGCCATAGTTAATACCATAGTCATGTATGTCAGAGAGGGAATCTGCTTGCATCCATCTTGGTGCATCCTGATATAATTACATGCTTTCTGTGCTGTAACCCCCAAGTATTCCTGTAACCCCTCCACTCTTCCGTGTTTTTGGGGTCACATTTGATTATGTGCATAGATTACTATTGTCTACTGTTGGTGCTGTCCACCCTCTAAAACATTATTATTTTTTTCTAATTCCGAATTACATTCCTGGATTTTAAGATTGTAGTCAATACCTCGTCTAATTGCCTAAGCATATTTTTTGCCATATTGGCACTGTGTGCCCTTACACTTAGGAGTATGCTACTTGGCAAAAAAGTACAAATTTGGCAATCTGCAAAGAAGAGTTGGGACTGGCCAGAAAGGGATCATTTTGATGTAGCTGGTCAGCTTGAACATGTATTGCAATATATACAAACGAAGAAACCCTGTTTTTTAAAGTGTAACTAAAGGCATTTTCTTTAGTTTCAATACATTCTTACTGAAAAAGTTTGGAGAAAAATATAAACATTGTATCTTAGATACAACAACGTAGAAACAAAATGAAAAATTTTTGGGAGGAAGTTAATATAATATGTGGGTGGGTACATGTTAACCATAGTCTTAGCCCTTGTACACATGGTCGGAGATTCCGACGGAATGTGTCCTATCGGACCGTTTTGTCGGATAATCCGACTGTGTGTGGTATGCATCGGACTGTTTCCGTCGGAATATCCGTCGGACCAAATTTTCCAACTTGCTGGAAATATTTTCCAACAAACTGGTCCAATCGGACATACTCCGATCATGTGTAGCCTACTCCGACGGACAAGGTGTCACTCATGCTCACATTCAAATTCTGACACGGAAGCGCTCGTTCAGGTAAAACTACTGCTCGTAAGCGGTATAGCACATTCGTCACGCTGCAATGTTAAAAATTAATTCATGAAGCATATTCTCTTGTTCTTTACAATGCTGCAAGAATGAACTTCTTTTGATGCTCATAGTCACTCACACTTCTCCCGAACGTATTCCATTACTCTTTTTTCACCATTTCAGCAATACAATTTTATTTTGCGTCACATCTACACAATTTTAGATTTGTTTATTCTTTTTTGGATGTTTTTTTTTTTAATTCCTAAAAATCTCCTTTAAAGACAGTTTGCTCATTTCTCCTTTTTTTGGGGTGTTTTTTGTGTGAAAACTTACCACAACAACATTATTGTATTTTTGATATTTTGTTTTTCTTTTTTAATCTACAGGAGGTTGTTTATTGCTGGTACCCCTTGTTATTCATTTCACTTTGTTTATTTGAAATGTACCTGCCTGCTCACAAATAAACTGTACTTTTTGAAGGAAAACACATACACAAGTATTTGATCAAACAAAAAAACCTTTATTTTGGTCGCAATAAAATAAAAAGAGTAACGCAGCGCTGGAGAAACTTGTTACTTTGGTGCAGCCTTTGGCCCCCAGGGCAGACATGAACAAATTAGAATAAGAAAAATTGGTGGCCTGAGGAGTACATATCTCAGGGAGAGAAGTCTGGTCCAGAACTCCTAGAGAACAGGAAATTCAGATGACATTTATGTCCCCAGGATGTGGTTCTTCAAGAGGCTGCATCTTCTGGCAGACCAGACTGAACCCAGGCCATCACTCACTCGTCTTCCTTCGGCACTTCCCACCAGACATCCTTTGAGGCTGTGGCTCGGCTCCTGTAGTTGGGGCAGGAGGAGGAGAAGGAGGGCGTTGGTCGACCTCCTGGCTGCCACTTGCCACAGCCTCCCCCCGACTGAGGTCTTCCTGTGTATGAAAAGGGGACATAGTTTTAGTTTTTTGCTCATCAATCACACCATTTTGTGCTCCTGGCTTTTGCAAATTGAATGTTACCAAATAGAACAGACTATCATTCTGAGCCCAGCATTTTTCTTTCCCGTCCCAATCATTTTTGGTCACCACTGTCTCTTGATATGTAAACCACTTTGTTAAATCACAACTTACTGATCAATAAGAACATCTAGTTAACATCATTAAATGTAACACAAGAAATATGTTCAACAATGCAATACCTGTCTGAAGCTGGGCCCCACCACATGTTGCTGCCTGGAAGGCCCAGGTTGGACGTTGGAAGCCTCAGCTGGGAGTGAAGGATGCCTTGAAGGAAGACTGGAGACTGGTGGCCTGAGTGGTGGCCTGGGTACCCCCTGGTCTACCAGAAAATGCAGCATGTCAAAGTAAACCATCCTGGGGTAATAAACGGCATCTGTATCTCCTGCTCTCAAGGATTCCAGGTGCTTCTTTCTCTCCCTGAGATATGTAATCTTCATGGCCCCAATTTTCCTATTCAGATAGGCCATGTCTGCCGTGGGGACCATGATCCGCACCAAAGAAAGCAGTTTCTCCAGCGCTGCGTTCCTCTTTGTTATGTCGTCATAAAACTCGCTGTGGAACTGCCACAGGCAGGGCATCTCCTTGTAGAGTTCGAGGAATAGCCCCATAAAAGTTGGGTTTTTGAATGGATCCATATTGTCTGTAAGACACAACACAAGACAAACCCTCAAATACTAATAATGCCATTAAAAACCCTCCTAATCTTGTCCCAACATCGGCCTAGATAGAAGCAGTCTAGTCTAGTGATGCACCAAGTTAAAAATTTTACGTTCGTTTGCACGTTTGTCGCGTCCGCGCCTCACTCTCTTCCGACGGACGATACACGCGTGTTGCATTTTATATGCAGTCCGCCCACCCCTGACATTCTTTCTAGACTATTCCCCGCCCCTTCGCTTCCGGTGCAGTGGGGAGAGCACATGGCGGAGAGAACTCAGGTGCGCACTAATAATAGTTCCACTAACGAGGAGGAGGGTGAGGAAAGCCTGGAGCCTGAAACGTCCCGATCCAGGAAGAGAAGATTTAAGGCCTCAAATATGTCTTTTGGAGAGATATTGGAGATGGTGGACATATTGAACAGGATCGACTATGATGGGAAGTATGGCCCTTACCCAAACCCAAATATCCGAAAGGCCAAGATCATGTCTAACGTTGTGAAGAGTCTTCATAAGAATTTTGGGGTACGACGATCCAAGGATCAACTGAGAAAACGCTGGTCAGACCTGAAACTGAGGGAGCACGAGCAGTACCTAAGGATCAAGTGTGTTCTTAAAAAAAGTAAGTAGTTGTCGTGTGTTCATATGATTATTTTTGCTTGTATACTGCTCCATGTGCTTTGATTTCATGTTGTGCATTTTAAAATGGCCACTTTCAAGTTCATGGTTTCATTCGTTCGTAAGAAACATCGTTCTGCAGGGAAGTATTCCAGCTTAACAAAGTGTCCCCAATAATGTTCTCACCTTTGAACTCGGCCAAAGAACACAATTGTACAACACTTCCAAGCAATGTTTCAGATTCCTATTTCTGCCCTCTGTGTGCTAATTATTCTTTGTTTACATTCTCATAGGGGAGAGAAGACTCAGCAAGTATGAGGACACCAGGGACCACACTCCTCCCAAAGAAGGGCAACTTCCAAAAGCAGAAACAGAGGAGCAGGAGGAGGAGGAGGAAGGAGAGATTGTGGAGGTTGGGCAAATTGTCACCCCAACAGGTGAGTGACGGAGAACACAGCTTCCGGTAAGCTCATCAATGTATGTCACCATATTTTTATTACATGGTGTGTTTTTTTGCTTTGTTTTGTAGGTGATATGGAAGAAGATTCCCGTTTTACCAGTGAAAGTGCTCAGATCCTGATTGGGGAGATAATGGGGTGCAATCGGGATTTGGAAAATATACAGCAAAACATCAATGATGTTAAAAAAAAAATGAAGAACATCATTGATGTTTTGGGGAGAGTGTGAAACACACAAAACTAAATAGATTTTTGATATTTTAAACAAAAAAATTAGTATTTTTTGAAATTTACAAATTTGGAAGATGCACAGAGTGTGTAAACATGCGCTCATGGGGGATCAATGTACGTGTTTTGTGTAAAGTGTCAGAGATGAAGTGGTTGCAGCCCCAAAGCATGTACATTGATTCCCCATGATGGGAGATAGCACATGTTGACACACTGTGTGCATCTTCCAAATTCGTTTTTTTCCAGGGGTCACACCCCATGTGATGAAGGCAATATCAGCCCAGTTTGTACATACTCATGTCTGATATTGTCTTCACTTTTCAAAGTTGAACTTTGTAAGTTCCTGTGTTGTGTATTTTACGGTTTGATACATGCCTGTTTACACAAAAACACCAAGTAAACAAAATGTGGATTAAACTCTGTTTTTGATACACACAATTTCTTGGTTTGTTGTAAAAACCTTTTCGAAATGCACATGTGAATGTGCTTGTATTAAAAAGTTTAATTATCAACAATGTGTGGCTTCCTTTTTCATTGCGCCAAAAATTTATTTGTAGTAAAATTTTAGTTTGTGCTGAGAAGGAGTGTGATTTAATAAAGGCAACTCCACTTTGCACTGCAAGTGCAGTTTCAGGTGTACTTTTGCAGTGCACTTGTAGTGCATAGTGGATGTGCCTTTAGTAAAAAACACCCACAGTGAGGTGTAAATTTGGACAATCATGCCATTTTCCTGCCATGGTGCTGAAAATGAGCACGATTTTGGTCAGTAATGAACTACATACATTAGTTACAAAAACAAGGTGTGTGTGTAGCAGACCCACAACATAATAACATTATCTGAAAAAGAGACTGTCCCCTCATCTCGCTCTGAACTTGGGTTTGCACTGTTGGTGAAAAAGGCACAACTTGAAAAAAACTGGCAAGGTGGGAGGCCACAGTCTGCCATTCCTGTGGCGTTGAAGGACACTGTGTAGTGAAACAAGAACAAAAATTAGTAATTTGACAAATCAACATTGCAAGCAGATTAGACACCAACGTTTTTTGACAAAATTAGTATAACATTTTGGGAACTGAGTATTTAAAGCCTAAAGTATAAGGTCCCCTTATGAGAGTCATCACCCCCCTCCCCAATCTGTTGGGCCCTTGCTAAAAAATGAGGGGGGATGTTTAGGACAGGTAACCCTCTCCACTTGATTGAGAGCTGAATGCCTAAATAATGTGTGATACTTTGGGAAGCCCCTCCTTAGTTACACTATTGGCAGCCCACCGGACAGATAAGAAGTGTCATAATACCAAAAAGAAAACAAAATGGAAGCACATTTTGACATTCTGCTATTACATATCAAGATAATTAATAGGTTAAAAAACAAAACAAAAAAACTAGCATTTGAAAGTATTGAGGCAGGCCCTTGCACTACATGCTTAGGTGAATTCATCCATAAATGTGATCATCATTAAGGTAGGTATAGTGTGTACTAGGTTTGGTAAAGTGATCAGATAGAGGATTGCTATCAGCTGAGCTAGCAGTTGGGGGGAGGGGGGTTACTAATGAGTTTGGCACAACCCCAAAAATTAAAAAAATGTCACTCTGCATGAACTGAAGCACGCACATCACATTTGTAGACATTATAGGGGGTGTTTAGGGGAAAACAATACTATGGAGCTGACAAAAGACATTGGTAAGTGACTAGATTATGGTTTGATGAGCCAAGAAGAGCATGGTGGGGAAGTTAGTGAGGCAAATATGCCTGAGGACAAAGGGGCAGAGCATATGAATTAGAGCATATTGCAATGATTGTAATTAGGGAATGAGGAAAGAAATGCAAGACATTAGCAATCATGAAATACATAGAATGTGATGTTTAAGGAGAAAACTTAGCTTCATATAGTCCTTCTGCAGGACCTGAATGATGGCAGAACAGGTCTCTGGAATAATGATCCCCAGAGCCTAGGGGGAGATGCCTGTAGAGAACTTGAGGTCCTGGAGGCTTCTCCCTGTCACCAAGTAGCGCAACGTGGCGATGAGCCTCTGCTCCGGAGTGATGGCTTGCCGCATGCAGGTATCCTGCCTGGTGATATAAGGGGTCAGCAAAGCCAGCAGACGGTGAAAAACGGGGTCCGTCATCCGGAGATAATTCCTGAAATCATCAGGATTATTCTTGCGGATATCACGGAGCAAAGGCATGTGCGAGAACTGGTCACGATGGCGCAACCAATTCTTGGTCCACAAACGCCTCCCCTCCCTGTTCATGGACCGGGCTTGTGTCAAAGTAAGAACCCCAATACGAAGCCCCTTCACAGCACAAACTCTACAACGAGTACGTAGACGAAACATGGTTTCAAAACGGTCGGCTGGTCAGAACGGACACCAGAAAGCACCGATAAACAGCAAGGCCTGAAAGAACGACCTGAATAGCAGAAGCAAGCAGACAATAAAAAATGCCTTTCAAAGCGTACTATACCAAGATATAGTCCACAATGAGAAACAAATACTTAATGACTGCACACACTGATTATCAGATACGTAAAGACAAGCACAAACCGAAGAGCAGTAGCAATCTAAATCACTAATGTGAAAAGCGCAAATCGTCTCTCACCAAACTTCTACTAACACGAGATCAGCAGAAGGAGCCCAAAGGGTGCCGGACGTGGTGCTGAACTTCGCTTTTCTACACGGCTTACGTCACTGCGTTCTTGGCAACCGCAAATTCCGACAACTTGGTCCGACCGTGTGTATGCAACAGTTTCGGACTAAATCCGTAGGACAAAATCCGTCGGACAAAATCCAACGGATTTGGTTGTCAGAATGTCCGACCATGTGTACAAGGGCTTACACTTGATGAAGTGTGACATAAATTCCAAGACCTTTATAAAACTTTTCTATATATTAGGGTTAAAAACAATGATGGTGTGTATGTATAATAAAAATAATGGTGTGAAACTCAAAAGGCCAGGAATCTATGCCTATACCTTAAAGAGCTAGTTTTGGGTTCATTGGGATGGTAACACCAGTAACACCAATAACACCAGTAATGGAAGAGGCCAAAGAAAAAGTGTAGGCCCAAAATGTTTTGACAGATGGACAGTGCCACCAGATATGAGATAATGAGCCTGCCGAGAAACAATTTCTTCAGCAAAAGGAGGACTGGTTATGGAAGATAGAAGTCTGCCTAGTGGGAGTGTAATGGCAGTTATGCAGAAGTAGTGTTGACCGAATGGTTCAAGCAGAGTAAAAGTCCAGCCCTAAAAACAGTATTTAGAAATCCAACAGACTGTTTAGATGTTGAATTTTAAAAGCAGCGGCAAACCTGCTGATCTTACAGGTTTGGTAATCTGACAGAACACATCTTCTTTTATAATTCAACATGTAAACAGTCCGATGGATTTTCAAATACTTTATTTCACCATGTTTATTTCCACTATGCTAAGTTTACTGTTAAAAATAACAGTGAAATGCAAAACTGGTGGGTGTAACAAGATGTCCGCTTGCCCCCTTCTCGGTGTATCCTTACTATGGAGGAGTGCAGGGTGTAGCAAGATAGCAGCGATGGAACGTCACTTCCGTTACACATTCTGACATGTCGCCATATTTGACAGAATACCGGCAATGTTTTTTTTTTTTTTTCATTAGCTGTCAAAGGGGAAGCCTGTTGACAGCTGATGACTCATTTATTGTTAAGAACGCCACGCCTGCAGTCATGTATAGCCTATTAATTCTATCAAATGCTTTTTCTGCATCTAGGGAAATTAGTAAGGAAGGGTTATGGTACTATTCTGCCCACTGAGTTAGGTCTATAAACTGGCGAGTACCATCAGAGGTCTGCCGGCCTAGGGCAAAGCCCACATGATCCGGGTGTATTAAAAATGAAGTCAGTTTGGCTAAGCGATTGACTAACAGTTTAGCATATAATGTTGTATCAAAATTCAAATGTAAAATTTGAACAGAAGTTAGCAGTACTATCAGTAGGTTTACCTAGTTTAGGGATAGTAGCATTGATTGATTTAGGGCAGGAACAGCAGTATGCAATATTGCTACATGAGTCTGTGAGATAAGTGGTTATATTTTCTGTATACGTTTTGTAGTATTCATTTGTGAAGCCATCTGGACCTGAAGACTTATGCAGGGGTAAGGTTTTGATTACCTTGGCCACGTCTTCTATAGAGAAAGGGGAGGAAACTTTCTGAAGGTGAGCAGGTGTGGGAAGGTTGGTGAAGTCTAGACATTTTTGTATAACATCAGGTTCAGGGGTTGAGGTGTCAAAAGAGCCTTGTGGGTTATAAATACTAAAGGAATACCTACTAAATTGTTTGGCAATCTCAGAGGTATTATGTAGTTCATGGAGTTCATGGCCATTGTCATCTAATATGTAGGAGATTCTAGAGGAAGCTATCTTTCATTTATATTGTTTTACAAGAAACACTCTAAATCTGTTTCTTAGAGAATAGAAAGAGAGACAAAGTTGTCTGATATAGAAGTCATAGGAATTTTTGAAGAGATTACTGAGTTGATTAAGGAGACCACAAACTTCTGTAGCAACAAGGGGATCAAATTTTGCTTTATTATGAGCTTCAAGGAGGCAAATTCTGGATGTAAACTTCGTGAGTTGTTCTGTGTGATCCGTTTCTTATGGGTAGAGATCTTAAAGTGGAGTATCACCCAAAAGTGGAAGCTCTACATATCTACCCCCCCCCCCCACACATTTGGCACCTTTTGGGGGGGAGCCGATACCTGCCAAAAACAGGAATCCCTCCCACTTCCAAGTAAGGGTGTTGCAGCGACCTATGTCATTTGCAGCCCCTCCTCCTCCTCCCTCCCCCCTTGCTGCCCTCTATGAGGTACATACAAGTCTCAGAAAACAGCAGGACCATTCAGAAAGTGCAGCGCGACTCATGCATGTGCAGTAGGAAACAGGTTGTGAAGCCGCAGGTAAATGTGGAGGCTGCCTTTGTTTTGTTTTTCCATTTTTCTATTAATTTCACCTGGTGATCTGGCAATGATGATGTGCAGAGCCCTGTGTATAATATACAGCCTGGTATATGATGTACAGAACCCTGTGTATAATGTAGAGCCTAGTATATGATGTACTACAGGAGATGGAGTGGGTGGATTATATAAGGGGTGGGGCTTGTGAGAAGTGGGATGGGTCAAAAAAGAAGGGCGAGGTCTGGCATCCCACCATCCTAAAACTTCACCAGCCACCACTGTTTGAAGCACCTGATTAGAGCCAGAGGCTCAAGTAGGCTTCAAAATAGGGTGGACTCAGGGCGCTGATGATCCCACCCAGTTGTGCGACACTAGCGAATAAATATTTGCTATTCTGCCACATTCTCCTCCCAGAGAATCAGGAAGCCCCTCTTTTGGCCAGGGATTGTATTTCAGGACACACTTCTGGGTTCCAATCGGCCGGAAGGAGAATGCCTGTGTCCTCGCTGGAGTGGCCCGGCTCTTCCTTCTCCCTCCCTCCCTCTGTGTCTCCTCCATGCCTCCACTAGGTAAGGTGATTATTGTTGGCTGCTGTGTCTCCCGTGGGGGAGGGGGGAGTGCTGCGGGGTGATCGCCACTGGCTGTTTATGTGTCTCGGGTGGGGGGCGGGGTGTGCTGCGGAGTGATCGCCGCTGGCTGTGTCTCCAGAGGTGGGAGCTGGAGGGGTGCTGCGGGGTGATAACTGCCGGCCATTTCTGTGTCTCCCATGGGAGGGGGTAGTAGTGTTGGTTTTACCGCCCCCCCCCACCAAAAATAGTAAAGTAGTAAGCGCCAGCCGCCACTGGTGCATTGAGGTTGGCTTTGGAGACATCCTGTATGGACATTATTTCACTGTATAGCTTGGTGTCATCTGCAAACACTGAAATGGTACTTTTAATCCCAGACTCTATATCATTTATAAAGATATTAAAAAGGAGGGGCCCCAACACTAAACATTGGGGTACACCACTGATAACCTTAGACCATTCAGAGTAGAAATCATTAACCACTACTCTATAAATTTGGTCTTTTAGTCAGTTTTCTATACATTTACAAATTGATCTTTCCAAGCCTGTCGACTTTACCTAACACATTAGCCGTGTGTGGGGAACTGTGTCAAAAGATTTAGCAAAATTCAAGTATACCATGTCCACAGCCACCCCTTTTCCAAGGTTTTACTTAATTACCTCCTCATAAAAAGAAATGTCTTTCATGAATCCATGCTGTCCGATGCTTAAAATATTTTTTTTCTAAGTGGTCTTTTATTAAACTCTCCTGTATCTTCCCGTCTTTAGGAGTTAAGCTAACAGGTCCATAGTTACTTGGTAAGGACTTTGATCCCTTTTTAAATATGGGCACCACATTGGCCCTACGCCAATCCAGCAGTACCATTCCGGTCATTAACAAGTCCCTAAAAATTAGAAATAATGGCTTTGAAATGACAGAGCTCAATTCTTTTAGGATCCTTGGGTGGATGTCATCTGTCTAAATATTTCTGGACCATATCACTTTTGAGTCATTGTGGATCATTTGGGACTGTGTCAATACCATCCCCGTTATGGACATGAGCTCCCTATGCTCCTTTGTATACACAGAGCCAAAGAAAGTGTTTAATAAACTTGCATTCCCTTTGTCCTCAGTCACCCACTCTAGATTATTTGTAGAAGCTGACTTACATTTTTTTTCTCCCACAGGTTGGAACTCCACTTTAATAAGTAAGTCTGTAATACAATGCCCTATAGGCATTCAATAGAGGGTAGCGTCTGATACTGAACCCTTGTTAGTATGAAAAAAGGAGGTTATATCAGAATGGATCTATCTTTTGTAAGTCTGATGTGAGAGAAGGGAGGCATTAAGTCTCCAAGGAGAGGGTGAACTGTGATTATTAGCTAGAGATAGCTCAATAGAAATAAGTGCATGATCAGACTAGGTGATCACACCTATATGGGCAGAAGTAATACTGCATAATGTAAATCTGTCAACGAGGAAGATTCGGTGGAGTAGAAGGTGTACATTTTTGTTTATTCCAAGTCTTACGAACATAATAAAAACATATTTACATATATACAAAATAAGTAAAAATATATATAAATAAAAATAGCTTACATCAGCATAGAAACAGATTTTTTTTTTTTTTTTGCCAGAAAAAACACAAATAAAATTAAATATACCAACCAAGACACATTTTCATATTATTATTATTATTACGATTCAACAGAACAAAGCTGGACTGGCATAACTGGTTCAGAGGCCGACTGAATTGCATTGCCAGGTGTAGCAACTGACTGAATCTCATTGCCAGATATAGTGACTGACTGAAACGCATCACCAGGTGTAGCGACTAACTGAATACCATCGCTAGGTGTAGCGACAGTGGAAGTTGCGGACAAGTTAGCCTGGCCGTGCATCCAAGGGAGTTTAGGGACAGGCAAACGCAGGGGTAATCCAGGGGGCTTGACTTCTGACAATTTAGAGGTAGTTTCCAAACAGGGTACAAGGCTGTGAGACAGCGAGTAAGTTTAGATTCTAGTGGAGAAGATTCAGGCTGTGGCAATTGGCAGGAGAAGTGGCCTGTAGAGAATTCATTAAACTTATCAGAGTTTTGACTGGTACTGGCCACACAAGAGTTATAAATGGGCAACCGGTAAGCAGTTTTAATGCAGTTCTGGATGCAGGTCTGGGACCAGGACCTAATCTCTTCTGCAGCCCAATGTGCGGGTAATGAAGTTTAAGCCAGGGATACCCTAAGATAAGGGGGTAAGCAGGACATTAGATGAAGTAGAAGCTGACTGTCTCCCAATGAAATTCTCCAATGGTCAGGGTCATAGGTACAGTGCGCAAGGTGAACAAGCCCATGGACAAGGGAGAGTTATCAACATCTAAGACCGAAAAGGGTCTGTCCACCTTAGCCACAGAAATCTATAGACAGTGTGCTAGGTCCCTATCGATGAATTTGCTAGCAGCACTAGAATCTATGAAAGCTGAGAGGTGATGAGAAAACTTGCTAGAGCTAAGTTGTGCAGGAACAAATAGTTTATCTCCGAAGGAAACTGACACAGTATAGTCTATAGAAGCAGACCCCACCTGCACTAGATTCTTGGCGTTTCTTAGCTTATTAGGGCACCCGGCGACAAAGTGACATTATAAGCAGGGTCCCTGAGATCTTCTAGCCTTTTCCCCAGAGGATCCTGGAGGATGAGCACATGCCATTTTTCATGTGCTCATTCTCCAGGACAGGTTGAGAGGGCTCAGAAAGGGCTGGTGAAGAAGAAGTAGGCAACGTATTGGGGGGCAAAGAAACAAACCTCTCTGTATGCCTGTCTATACTGATGGCTACTTGCATGGCTTCATTCAATGACTTTGGTTCAGGGTAGTGTGCTAAGGAGTAGGGATGGCCGAACGGCTCGCCCGGCAGTCGTTTTGCGGCAAATTTCGGCTGTTCGCCGTCCGCCCGATTGGCGGACTATTGCCGCCGTTCGCCCGGCGGACTTCTGTGTTTACTGTGTAAAAGAACTTTGACCTATGATAACACATCCAGCATGGGGTACAGGACAGCCAAATGAGACATTACAGCACATGGACACTTGGACATTCCCCCTAACTTATAAATAGACCCGATCCGGCGGCCATTTTACATTCTTTTTTCTGTCACTATAGGGAGAGGTTGCTGTGTGGAGCAGGGAGAGACTTCTGTGACCCAAATCGCTATTTATTAGGTCCACAAAAGTTCTTTTAAGGACTGGTATCATGGTATAGGTGTTAGGTGTAGTTCAGGATATAGGTTTGAGGCAGTGCTGTGCTAGTGATTGTTGCAGCAGCCTGAGTGTCTTTTGTCAGTGTAGAGAAAGGGACAGGACGCTGTGTGCTGCAGGGACAGTCAGTGTAATCATTAGCTGTTACTATTAGGTCCACAAAAGTGCAATTCAAGTTATTGTTCCAGCAGCCTCTGTTTTGTCAGTTTATATAGGGACAGGCAGGAAGCTGTGTGTGAGGCAGTGAGGGACAGTCAGTTTAATCAGTAGCTGTTACTATTAGGTCCACAAAGGTTCTTTTCAGGACTGGTATGGTAATAGGCTTGTACACGTATAATATTCTTTCTTCCAAATATAGAAAGAATATTATACTTGACTGCTGCCCTTCTGCTGCAGTCTGCTAATCATTCACAACCTACTTGTTCCACAAAGGTTCTTATAAGGACTGGTAAGGTCTAGGGTGCTACAGTACATAGGGTTGAGTGGGTACAGTCTGCTATTCCATAAGGACTGGTATAGGTCCACAATACATAGGGTTGAGGTGCACTACTGCTGACCGCTGCCCTATACTGCAGCAGTCCTTCATCAGTATAGGGACTGACATACAGTCTGCTAATCATTCACAACTTACTTGTTCCACAAAGGTCCTTATAAGGACTGGTAAGGTCTAGGGTGCTACAGTAAATAGGGTTGAGTGAGGTACAGTCTGCTATTCCATAAGGACTGGTATAGGTCCACAATACATAGGGTTGAGGTGCACTACTGGTGACCGCTGCCCTATACTGCAGCAGTCCTTCATCAGTATAGGGACTGACGTACAGTCTGCTAATCATTCACAACCTACTTGTTCCACAAAGGTCCTTATAAGGACTGGTAAGGTCTAGGGTGCTACAGTACATAGGGTTGAGTGAGATACAGTCTGCTATTCCATAAGGACTGGTATAGGTCCACAAAACATAGGGTTGAGGTGCACTACTGGTGACCGCTGCCCTATACTGCAGCAGTCCTTCATCAGTATAGGGACTGACGTACAGTCTGCTAATCATTCACAACCTACTTGTTCCGCAAAGGTCCTTATAAGGACTGGTAAGGTCTAGGGTGCTACAGTACATAGGGTTGAGTGAGGTACAGTCTGCTATTCCATAAGGACTGGTATAGGTCCACAATACATAGGTTTGAGGTGCACTACTGGTGACCGTTGCCCTATACTGCAGCAGTCCTTCATCAGTATAGGGACTGACGTACAGTCTGCTAATCATTCACAACCTATTTGTTCCGCAAAGGTCCTTATAAGGACTGGTAAGGTCTAGGGTGCTACAGTACATATGGTTGAGTGAGGTACAGTCTGCTATTCCATAAGGACTGGTATAGGTCCACAATACATAGGGTTGAGGTGCACTACTGCTGACCGCTGCCCTATACTGCAGCAGTCCTTCATCAGTATAGGGACTGAGAGTTTTGTCACAGGGTCATTTAAAAAATGACAGGCAGAGGAAGAGGCAGGCCCTTCCGCAGGGGTGGTAGGGGTAGGGCAGGAGCAACAGGCTTGAGCCAAAGTGGGAAGTTGCAGAAGGTGCGTTCAATTCATTTAAAGGACGCACCAGACTTGGTTGAGTGGCTCACTCAGCCTTACTCTTCTGCACCCTCCTCATCCTCTCGAACTGCACCCTCTTCTTCACTCTCTGCTATGTGCACCCTCAAAGACACTACCACCAACAACAACACCACCACCACCACCACATACCTTCCGCTTGAGTCACAGGAATTATTTTCCGATCCATATAAAGACATTTCTGATGCGCAGCCACTCTTGGTATTGGATCAGGAAGAGGATGTAGCAACAGCCACTACTCAGCAGTCTGACGACAGTACCCAGATCAGCCCAAGGAGGAGGTTGGTCCCCGCTGTTGCTGTCTACTCCGAGATCTCTACTTATGGAGAGGAAGGTGGGGAAGGTGACGTCGATGATGACGTGTCTAGTGATGTCACGTGGGTGCCCACAAGAGAGGAAAAGGAGGGGAGTTCAGAGGGAGATATGGACCAGCAGATAGGGAGGAGAAGCAGGAATAACTTACATTGCACAGGAGCGACAAAGCAGACTGATAATGTATCAGGAGCGAGGCATCGACCATGCACGGTCACATCTGGTGCTCCTAGGATACCGGCACATGGCTCCGCAGTGTGGGCTTTTTTTAACGTGTCCGCTGCTGACAATAGCGTTGCCATCTGCAATCTTTGCAGTCAACGCATTAGTCGCGGTAAGCCCAACACTCACCTAGGGACGACCGCCTTAAGAAGGCACATGAGCAGCCATCACCGAGCCCAGTGGGAGCAACGGAACACACAAAGCCACACTCCAGGCTCTCACCGTCCAGCCTCGTCTTCTACTTCTCCTTCTCCTCTCTCCTCACAATTGTCCTCCACTCCACCTTCCATCACACCAAGCTCACGTTTTTCTGCAAAAAGGCAGGCTTCCGTGGGCCTAATGTTCAAGCGTAAAAAAATGATGACGCCGGATAACCCTCTTGCCCAACGGTTGACGGCTGGCTTGTCAGAACTCATAGCCCGCCAACTATTGCCATATAAACTGGTGGACTCGGAGGCCTTTCACAAATTTGTGGCCATTGGAACACCACAATGGAAGGTCCCAGGAAGGAAGTATTTCTCAGAGAAGGGCATCCCAGAGCTATATGGCCATGTTCAGCGGCAAGTGAATGTATCTCTGGCACACAGTGTCGGTGCCAAGATACATCTGACCACAGACATGTGGTCTAGCAAACACAGGCAGGGAAGGTATATAACTTTTACTGCCCACTGGGTGAACCTTCTGACGGCCGTCAAGCATGTAACATGTGGCACCCGTGTAGATTTGGTTTTACCGCCATGGATTGCATGCAGGCCTGGCTCTTCTTCTCCTCCTCCTCCTCCTACTCCATCCTCCTCCCTCTCCTCCTCGGCTGACTCCTCCTTTTCTGCTGCTAGCGTCTCTTCCGCTGCACCGCCCAAGCTCCCCAGAACCTATTCGACATGCCAGGTGAGACGTTGCCATGCCGTGCTGCTTCTGTTGTGCCTGGAAGCCAAGAGCCACACTGGCCCGGCACTCCTTTCAGCTTTGCGTTCACAGGCAGATCAGTGGCTAACACCGCTCAATTTGACAGTTGGTAAAGTGGTGTGTGACAACGGTGCCAATCTGTTTAGCGCATTGAAACAGGGCAAAATTACGCACGTGCCATGCATGGCACACGTCTTAAACTTGGTCGTGCAGCGATTCATTGTCAAATACCCTGGGGTCCAGGACATCTTGCGGCAGGCAAGGAAAATCTCGGCCCATTTCAGAAGATCTTACATTCAGCGGCGACACAATCTGCCGGTCAGACGTCTTATTTGCGATTGCCCGACGCGATGGAACTCAACCTTCTATATGCTTGATAGGCTGCTCCAGCAGAGACGTGCAGTTAATGTCTACCTGTATGAACTCTGCGGCAGAACAGGTTCTGGGGAGCTGGGGGTTTTTTTCACCGCGCGAGTGGCTGCTCATGCGCAACGCATGCAGACTTCTGCGGCCATTTGAGGAGATCACCAAACTGGTCAGTTGCAGCCATGGCGCCATCAGTGACATGGTACCTTATGTCTTCTTTATGGAGCATGCATTGCGTTGTGTCATTGATCAAGCTGTGGAGGAGCAGGAGCGGGAAGATGAGGAAGTCGCAATGCTGGATGAATTCCCAGGGGGGCTACTCTATCTGAGACAAGTCAACAACAGGAGTCTGAAGAGGAGTCAGAGGAGGATGGTGCCGGGGCAGATGAGGAGGAGCAAGAAGAGCATGCTTTAAACCTTTCTGGGATCCCTGTTGTTGTGCGTGGATGGGGAGAGGAGAATGAAGAGGACGACATTATCCTGGATGATGAGCAGGAGCCAGGCCACCACAACGCTTCAAGTTTAGTGCAAATGGGGGCCTTCATGCTCCAGCGTTTTAATATTGACCCCCGTATAAAAAGCATAAGGGTCAAGGACCAGTACTGGGTGGCAACGTACTTAGACCCCCGGGAAAACACAAAATGGCGGAAATGTTACCGCCATCACAGAGGGCTGTCAGAATGGAGCACTTCCAGGCCTTGCTTCGAGAAATGCTGCATTCTGCTTTTGCGTGCACTGGCAGAGGAACAATTCCCACTCCCAGAGAAGGAGTTGCGGGTACCAATCCAACAGCGCCTGCAAGAAGAGGCCGGTTTGAAGATGTGTTGGTGACTTCGGACATGAGGTCATTCTTTCAGCCGACCCATCGACAGGTGTCATCTGGATCCAGCATCAGGTGTCTGACTAGATCGGGTTAACGGCCGATGTGGACGCTCTGAGGAGTGATGAACCCCTGGACTACTGGGTGGGCAGGCTTGACCTCTGGCCAGAGCTTGCCCAATATGCAATCGAACTGTTGGCTTGCCCCTCATCCAGTGTCCTGTCCGAAAGGACGTTCAGCGCAGCAGGGGGTATTGTGACCGATAAGCGTAGTCGCCTAGCTCACGACAGTGTTAACTACCTCACATTTCTAAAAATGAATGAGGAACAGTGCTGGTGTTAGTGCTTTATGTCACGCTGCTGATGTCAGTGCTCTCCATAACGGTGCTGTTGTCAGATCACTCTATCATGGTGCAGGTGTCATTGCTGTATGTCACGCTGCTGATGTCAGTGCTCTCTATCACGGTTCTGCTGTCAGTGCTGTATGTCACGGTGCTGGTGTTAGTGCTTTATGTCACGCTGCTGATGTCAGTGCTCTCTATCACGGTGCTGTTGTCAGATCACTCTATCACGGTGCAGGTGTCATTGCTGTATGTCACGCTGCTGATGTCAGTGCTCTCTATCACGGTTCTGCTGTCAGTGCTGTATGTCACGGTGCTGGTGTTAGTGCTTTATGTCACGCTGCTAATGTCAGTGCTCTCTATCACGGTGCTGTTGTCAGATCACTCTATCACGGTGCAGGTGTCATTGCTGTATGTCACGCTGCTGATGTCAGTGCTCTCTATCACGGTGCTGCTGTCAGTGCTGTATATCATGGTGCTAGTGTTAGTGCTTTATGTCACGCTGCTGATGTCAGTGCTCTCTATCACGGTGCTGGTGTCAGATCACTCTATCACGGTGCAGGTGTCATTGCTGTATGTCACGCTGCTGATGTCAGTGCTCTCTATCACGGTTCTGCTGTCAGTGCTGTATGTCACGGTGCTGGTGTTAGTGCTTTATGTCACGCTGCTAATGTCAGTGCTCTCTATCACGGTGCTGTTGTCAGATCACTCTATCACGGTGCAGGTGTCATTGCTGTATGTCACGCTGCTGATGTCAGTGCTCTCTATCACGGTGCTGCTGTCAGTGCTGTTTATCATGGTGCTAGTGTTAGTGCTTTATGTCACGCTGCTGATGTCAGTGCTCTCTATCACGGTGCTGGTGTCAGATCACTCTATCACGGTGCAGGTGTCATTGCTGTATGTCACGCTGCTGATGTCAGTGCTCTCTATCACGGTGCTGCTGTCAGTGCTGTATATCATGGTGCTAGTGTTAGTGCTTTATGTCACGCTGCTGATGTCAGTGCTCTCTATCACGGTGCTGGTGTCAGATCACTCTATCACGGTGCAGGTGTCATTGCTGTATGTCACGCTGCTGATGTCAGTGCTCTCTATCACGGTTCTGCTGTCAGTGCTGTATGTCACGGTGCTGGTGTTAGTGCTTTATGTCACGCTGCTAATGTCAGTGCTCTCTATCACGGTGCTGTTGTCAGATCACTCTATCAGGGTGCAGGTGTCATTGCTGTATGTCACGCTGCTGATGTCAGTGCTCTCTATCACGGTGCTGCTGTCAGTGCTGTATATCATGGTGCTAGTGTTAGTGCTTTATGTCACGCTGCTGATGTCAGTGCTCTCTATCACGGTGCTGGTGTCAGATCACTCTATCACGGTGCAGGTGTCATTGCTGTATGTCACGCTGCTGATGTCAGTGCTCTCTATCACGGTGCTGCTGTCAGTGCTGTATATCATGGTGCTAGTGTTAGTGCTTTATGTCACGCTGCTGATGTCAGTGCTCTCTATCACGGTGCTGGTGTCAGATCACTGTATGTCACGCTGCTGGTGATCATCTCCTGCACCCTCTTCTTTGCCTACCCTGACCTTCCCTCTCCTCCATTGCCTTCTTGCGCTCCATAGTCCTGAATTGTCACAACAATTTCACATATAAAAAAAAAATGCTTGTAGTTGTCGATCCCAGATTCACCTCATACATGTGTTATGTCATTGGCCATGTGGTGGGATTTTTTTGCACAGCTATTAATTATTTTGTGGCTGCAAATTTGACCTGTAGGTTTGCAAAGTTCGCCTCCCATCGAAGTCAATGGGGCCCGCCACGAACGTTACGGTTCGCGAACTATCAGCCGCGTTCATGGTCCGCGTTCGCGAAACGTCCCGTCGGAAGTTCGTCATCACTACTAAGGAGTCTTTGATGGAGTCTGATAAGCCTAACCTGAACTGGCTTCTTAAGACTGGGTAATTCCAGGTAAGAAGTCAGGTGCCCAGCAGTGGAAATCAGAACATTATTGTTCAGTGGTGCATTTATCCTGACGTAATGACCTAATATCAGCTGAGTGGACATGTTCATGATCATCATATCGTAAACTTAAGGCCTTGAAAATCAAAGAAGTGTAATTTAAAAGTATAGCATACAAATTTACATACATATTTTTAAAGTTGGAAAACATATGGGGGTCATCAGAAAAATGATCAGGCGGGTTAACTTTTGACTCTGGCTCCTGCATTACTGCTGGAGGTGCATTTACACACACAGACAGTTCCTGGACTTGGCATGTGAGTTTGCAAATTTCCTTAACAAATAAGCAAGCCTGAGTCCATCTTGACAGAAAATGTTTTTTGTTAAAGGCTTGTGATAATGTCACGGCTGCCCAGTGTGATCTTAAGAGCATTATAGGCCCCCGGGCAATACAGTGCACTGGTGCCCTGTCTACACAATCACACAGGATTGTGCAAAGTTTGCATATTTTCTCTCTCTTCTGTGCTCCACTCAAAACATTGCGTTTCATTTCTGCTCTAAAGGTTATTTTCACCAACACGTAATAAAGTTTATTTTTCCTTACCTTTCTTCACTTATAAAGAAAATAAAAACCCCCAAAGGTAATGGGATTCTAAATGACCACCAACACCAATTAACAACATATACAAACTTTATTAATAATTACAATGAAATTACTAAATATCGCCAAAAAGGCACATAGATAGATAGACAATGTCTCAATAACATGTTTACAAACAAACAAATACATAGATCAGTACGACAAACCAATGTATAAATATTAAAAATAGAAAATAATCTTCATATATCACCCACACCCGACGCGTTTCTAGTTGCTGGTATCACAGAAATTTCATCAGGGGTGAAGAGCACAAGACTCAATGACATAACAGTATTTTTGCAATCATTTGTAGAGGGGTGTATACTTGAAAGATAGCATAGGGTACATATGGCTTAACAATATAGGTGTGTCAGCCAGCTGATGCTTCAATATATGTAAAGTGCAGGTGAATGTTAACCTGCACACTTCCTCCAAATGCGTCCTACCCAAAGGGATGCACAGGTGGATGCACAGGTGTCTCTAGTCACTTATATAGTAAATTCAAGCTAAAATGGAGAATATCCTTACTGCACATCACAGTGCCTTGTCCCATACGCAAAAGGTGAACCCAGAGGAGGGCTGAGAATAGAACCCATTAACCTACTTCCTGATAGGCAGGTATTCCTCTGTGTGAGGTGGTGAGTGTGGCCAACCTTCCTTCACTTACACTCGAACTAGTGGTAACTCTAAGATTGATATATAAGGGGGACACATAAGATATTACAGTCAAAACTTGGAGGGGGGGCCGGGCACTAATAACTTTCACCACTAAATCATACAACTAAAATAAAATAAATAAATATATATAAATGTACACACTCACACTCTGGTGCTGCCTGGTGGGTATTAATGCTGGCGTGTGTACTGCTGCCTGGCTCCTCTGAGATGTGGAAGTGTGACAGGAAGTTTGCAGCATGCGGCTGCAGTAGAGCAGAGCCGATGCTTCCTGTATCTGTCACAGGCAGAGGGCATTTCATATCACTCTGCCTGTGAAGAGCCGGAACTACACAGAAAGCATTGGCTTTGTTCTTCACAGTGACAGCTGACTCACACTGCACTACTGCCTGCAGCTGAGTCGCTGACTGATATCAGGACTGATTGTGCGGCACTCTGGCTCTGTGAGGGAGGCAGGAGTCGCAACACACAGCACTGGCACAATGTGGCGAAATTTGTGACATCTGAATGATGCTTGGCTGGGGTCACTGGGCAGGTGGGACCCTCCAGGCAAGTGGGGCCCCTGGGCAACTGCCCAGCGTGCCCATGTGAAAAGTTGGCCCTGTGTCTACCCCAACGCAGGTGGTCAGACACTATAGCTGGCTACTGTGTGCTTCACTTATAGCAGTCCCCTTTTCCTTAAGGCACAGAAATGTATTTATTTATTATTTATTTTTTGTTAACCACTTCAGTAAAGGGCACTTTCACCCCCTTCTTGCCCAGGCCAATTTTCAGCTTTCAACACAGTAACATTTTGAATGACAATTGCGTGGTAATGTAACACTGTACCCAAATGAAATTTTGCAAACATTTTTTTCACACAAATAGAACTTTCTTTTGGTGGTATTTGATCACCTCTGCGATTTTTTTTTGTGTTATAAACAAAAAAGACCATCAATTTTGAAAAAAACGCAATATTTTTTACTTTTTGCTATGATAAATATCCCAAATTTAGAAAACAAAAACATTTTTTTCCTCAGTTTTGGGTGATAAGTATTCTTCTACATATTTTTGGTAAAAAAAAACGCAATAAGCGTATATTGATTGGTTTGTGCAAAAGTTATAGCGCATACAAAATAGGTAATTGATTTATGGCATTTTTATTATTTTTATTTTTTACTAGTGGCGGTGATCTGCGATTTTTATATCGTGACTGCGACATTGCAGTGGACAGATCAGACACTTTTGACGCTTTTTTGAAATCACTGACATTTATACAGTGATTGGTGCTATAAATAGCCACTGATTACTGTATAAATGTCATTGGCAGGGAAGGGGTTAACATTAAGGGGCGATGAAGGGTTTAATGTGTTCCCTGATTGTGTGTTCTAATTGTGGGAGGATGGGACTGACTGGGGGAGGAGACTGATCAGTGTTCCTATATACTAGGAACACACAATCTGTCTCCTCTCCCCTGACAGGATGTGGATCTGTGTGTTTACCAGCCACCTATCCTTCTCAGGACCCCAAATCTTCCCAACCTCACCCAGAATGTCATGCACCACCACCTCGACAGGAAGGACTTTTTTCTGAATGGAAACCTGACACCGTGCATTCCATGTGAAGGAATAGACAACTAAGAAAAAGTGTCTCAAAATCAAAATCCTGATGTGTCTCAAAAGCCTCATACGATCACTCCGCATAACTCGGGAGCTATAAGCGGGAAAGGAAAGAAATACCCAAAGCCCCACCCACCCACCTATAGACTTGGAGTAGAAAGTCTAATTTTTCTCATTGCTGTGGAAGAATCTCGTTGTAGAAATCTTCCCTGGAAAGGAGCTTGGGCAAAACAGAGGACGGCTTATGGGCACTATTACTTGAGGCAACAGAAGGCTCTATAACATCATTAAAGTCCCTGAATAGTATTATAGGCCGATTCCTATATGGTTGAAGTTTGTTTAAGAGGGTTTAAAAAAAAGCTTTTTTGATGCACATTGGGCATATATATTTACTGTGACAAGAAGATTGTTAAAAGTAGCCTCAAGAAAAAGAAAGCAACCATTGGGATCTGCTTTCTGGAAATGAAGCTGAAAGGCAACTGAATCTCTGATTAGTATGGTGAAAAAAGGAGTGAGAACATTTTTGAGTGATGATATTTGAGGGCCTTGGAGGCAGAAAGGTGTGCCTCTTGTATACAGAGAACATCACATTTAGAGGAGAGAGCCTCTTTCCAGAAGATAGATACGCACTATCAGAAAGGTGAGAGACAGAGAAATAGCAGCATTACTATGAGGACCATGTGTGATGTACCAGCCGGAGTAGGGTGAAAAGGGGGAAAAAGAAAAAGGATAAATAAAAAGGTAACATTTCAAAAAAACATTTGTGTGCATAGCGCACTCCTACTCCAGGGTAGAGCAATAAAAAAAACAACATCAATCAATCCCTGTGCAGGGGGACAATAGTAGCAAGCACTAAAAGGCCACGGGTTAATACAGTGGTGGGCATTAGTGTTGGGTGAACAATTTGGCCCGAGAATGAGTTCAGGCCGAACATTGGCTGTTCGCCCAATTCAGGAAACACTCGAATCTGCAGGGAGTTCGGTGGGTGCAAAGGGTCTGGTTTGGATTTTGGGAGACCCCATGCCTTTTTTTTTTTGGTGTGGGGTTCCCATAAAATCTATACCAGACCCAAAGGGCCTGGTGAGACTTTGGTCAGTCACAGAAGGAGCGGTGGAGAAGGTGGCCGTCTGACCGATGCATCCAGACAATTCTTTAGTCCGCAGCCCCAAGGTCTGATCAGTTCCAGCAACCCTTGCCAGTGTCTGGTTTACATGGTGCAGGAATACCTAGGTGCAAGATCAGACTTGGAGACCTTTCCAACTGAAAATCCACTGGGTTTCTGGGGTTGAGGATGGATCACTGGCCAGAGCTTGCACAATATGCAATTGAGCTACTGGCCTGTCCTGCATCCAACATTCTTTCTGAACGCACATTCAGTGCTGCTGGAGGCGTTGTAATCGATAACAGCGTGGGCCTGTCCACAGACGCAGCTGATCGTCTCACCTTCATAAAAATGAATCAGTCTTGGATCACCAGCTACCAAGAACCTGATGTTCATGTAACCGATTCATTTCTCCATGAATGTGAGATCCCTTAAAGACTGCTTATGCTGAGTGACTATCCTGTTATTCCGAGTGACTATCCTATTCCTCCTCAATGTTCATGTTGATAGTTTCTAAGAACATTTTTGTTTCAGGGCACCACCACCAGTGCCTAAGGCCCAATTTTTCTGCCCCTGTTCAACAGGGGCATGTAATTAAATTTTTTGCTGTAATATTTCACAGCAGGGCTCATTCTTGCACTCAACTGGAGTATCTGTGAGGGGTTACAATGTTGTGGCACCACCACCACTGCCTAATACCCAATTTTTCTGCCCCTGTTTAACAGGGGCATGTAATTACAATATTTGCTCTATTATTTCACAGCAGGGCCTGTTCCTGCGCTCAACAAGAGTATCTGGGAGGCTTTACAGTGTTGTGCCATCACCACCACCGCCTAAGGCCCAATTTTTCTTCTCCTGTTTAACAGGGGTGCGTATATATGCACTGCTGTAACTTAACCAGTCACTTATAGGTCTCTCCGTACCCACTAACAACACTAGTGAGCTGGTGGGGATACCATGCTCTACCAGAACAAAAATACACATTCCATTCAATTGCTTCATCATTTGCCAAACAAAAGATTAGCTAAAGCTGAAATCTTTTTTTTTCTATTGCAGGTATTTATATAGTGCAGAAATGTTTTAGTATTACCATAGGTATTTGTGGATCACATTTATTGTACTTTCACATCAGTCTATATCCTTAAGGAGTCTGCAATCTAAGGTCCCTACCTCACAACTATATGTAAGCATACATGGGCCAAAAGCCAGTACCAGCATGTATTTGGAGTGTGTTGAGGAAATCCATGCAAGTGCAGGGAGAACATGTAAACTCCATATAGGTAGTGTTGTGGTTGGGAATTTTAACCAATGACCCCAGTGCTGCAAGGCAGAAATGGTAACATCATGCCGCTGCACTACCCCTCTTATGGATGAGGATGCCAAAAGTTAAAGAATATTTACTTCCTCACTTTCTGCTAGGTAAATTTCTTGAAAGTACAACCCCAATTCCAAAAGAATTGAGACACTGTACAATTTGCATAAAAACAGAATGCAATGATTTGCAAATCCCATAATCCCATATTTTATTCACAATGGAAAATAGAAAACATATCACGTGTTTAAACAAAGAAAATGTACCATTTTAAAAAAAAATAGGATAATTTTGAAATATAAGGCAGCAACACACCTCAAAGAATTGGGAATGGGCAACAAAAAGCTGGCAAAGTACAACACCAATTCCAAAAAAGTCGGGACAGGGCCATGTTTACTATGGTGTAGCATCTTCTCTTCTTTTAACAACACTCTGTAAAAGTCTGGGAACTGAGGAGTGCAGTTGCTGGAGTTTTGGGAGTTGATTATTGTCCCATCCTTTCCTGAGCATATGCTGCTGAGTGCTGATAACAAGTTGGAAGGTTCCCCTTCTCTTTAGTCCAGAGGACGCAGCACCCATGGTTGCCCCCAAAGTAAGTATATGGGTGAGATCACCACCCAGGCATTGCGGACATTGCTGCTGCCCTCTCCTCTATCATGAAGCAGACAGCTGGGAAAATCATGTGACTGGACCAGAGTGCCCTTATATTAACCACTACAATACAGGGCACTTTCGCCCCCCTTCCTTCCCAGCCCAATTTTCAGCTTTCAGCGCTCTAGCGCTTTCAGTGACAATTGCGCAGTCATGCTACACTGTACCCAAATTACATTTTTATCATTTTGTTCGCACAAATAGAGCTTTATTTTGGTGGCATTTATTCACTACTCCGTTTTTTATTTTTTGCGATATAAGCGCAAAAAAGCGGAAATTTGGAAAAAAAAACAATATTTTCTTTTTTCTATTTTAAAAGAAATTCTATAAAATCAAATTTTGTCATAAATTTAAGCCAAAATGTATTCTGCTACATGTTTTTGGTAAAAAAAATTCAGTTAAGTGTATAATAATTGGTTTGTGTGATCACGGACATATGTACGCAAATGATCATGTACATATGTGTGCAGGTGATCACGTACATATGTGTGCAGATAATCATTGGGACATGTGATTTTAGTGGGACATATGTGGGGGACATGTTTTTATTATTAGTGACATGTGTTTTTATTATTTGGGGACATGTATGTTTTGGGGACATGTGTGGGGACATTGTGTTTATACTGTGTGGTGTGTTTACTGTGTGGTGATTTGTGTGTACACTAGACTAGTGATCAGTGAGTAAAAAGCTGTAAAAAACAGCTCATACTCACTGATCATCAGCCGGCTGCAGCGATCTGCTCTCCTCTCCTCAGCGATGACTTCTGTGTGAGGAGAGGAGGAGCCGATTGCCTAGCAACCGGCTGTTTGTTTACATCACATGACGGCCGTGATTGGACATGCCGAACTGAGATGCGCCGTGTCCGGGTGACACGGGTGCATCGGGATCGCACTGCTGCGCGGGCTCGCGCGCGATCCCGCTCCTCCTGATGGACGTTTCTGAACGTCCTATCAGGAGTAGACGGCTCCCACCCGGCCGTATATGTGCATTGGCCGGGTGGGAAGTGGTTAAGTAAGTATAAGCTTCTCTCCTTTACGGAGCAGTTAGTATATGACTCATGCCACATACACATGAGTGGACTTTCTGGCAGAAAAGGTCTAAGGAATAATTTCATCGGATATTCCAATCGTGTGTGTGTGTCAGCGGACTTTTTTTTTTTTCAAAAAGTCTGACGGACCTAAAAATAGAACATGTTTTAAATCTTTCCGACGGAATCAATTCCTATCGGGAAAACCGTTTGTATGCTAGTTTGACGGACCAAATACAACGCAAGGGCAGCTATTGGCTACTGGCTATTGAACTTCCTTTTCTAATCCCATCATACGTCATCACGTTCGAAATAAACGGAGTTTGGTGTGATTGTGTGTCTGTTCTGCCGGAACTCCGCCGCAAACTCAGTCGGAAAGACCGTCAGAGTTTATTCTGATGGAAAGTCCGGTGGTGTGTACATGGAATCAGAATGGAGGTGGGAGCAGGTGTAAGCTTAGTTAGGTTTTGTCTGGATGTCCACTTTTAATATTTAAAAAAAATATTTTTAAAGTTTTTGTTTCAGTTAATGTAAACCTAGGTTAAAGTCAATATTTACTGGTTTGATTGCCTCGATTCATGTAACACTGATAAAGAAGGGGAGGAGGAGAGACAATAATCCCTATTTAACTATCCTTTAACAACCAAAAACTGATAAACAAAATCATTCAAAGATACTCCATAGTTTGGGTAGGGTTCTTTTGTCTGCTGTTGTCGCAGAGGGGAATACACCCACAACCATTTTGGAGCTTGTCTGCCTACCTAGAGTTCCAAGGTGTGCTGTTTCCCAAGACAAAACAGAGAACCACAAAAGATTAAGATGCTGGTGAAGGACAGGTTCATTTTATTTTACTACACCAGAAAAGAACTGGAACGGCAGAACATCAACATGCTATTGCCAATGAAGAAGGTATATACTAAGTTCAATTTCCTTTCCTTGTCTCCAAAAAAGAACTTGTAATTAAGGCACTGGTAAAAGGGAAACCCTGTTGTGAAATGCGCAATTTTTGAAGATTAACATTCTGTAGGAAGAATCAGTCAAACACGTTTTTAACACCTTTAGTAAACTGAGCCCTTTTAACGAAATGATATATATACCTATCAATGACTACCTTAACAAATGAAAGGAAAGGAAAATGTTCTATGGTGTCCTTAGTAACAAATATGATTTATTTTTACATGAACATGTGAGATAACAGTTGCAATCTCATTGGTTTTTAAAATATTCCTTTGGGGCCATGTACATTTTGTTCTGACTTGCTATGTTCTGTGCCACCACATATCACTTTCTCAAATAATACATAAAAGTAGGATTACAGAATGTTTTACACATTAATTCTTTTTCAGATTGAGTCAAAGTCAACACCGTGAAACCATTCTGGAATAAAGACACTAAGGACAGTTACACTTACACTCACTCACACCTATAGATGGAAAGTAGAGAGCTGATTGTTCTAGCTGTGACCTATGATACGTTCCAGACTTTGTAAGTTATGGAATTAATAAGGTTTAGTGGAAAAAAAAAAGATTGCCGGATTTAAAGGTGTCGAGGATGTAGAAAGCCATGGTATTTATTTTAAAAGGGTCTTTTGAATGACATCAAAAGGATTAAGAGGTTTTCCTTATTTTACAGGGAGTTTAAAATGGGCATATTATTTTTACAATGCACAATCACACGTCTGTGAGTGCTAAGCTTGGGTTTTAGCTTAAAATGTACATTTTGTGGGAAGTGAAACATATATGTTGAAAAAAAAAGAATGGATGAGGTGTTAGTATATACACTTATACAGTACTTCATAAGGAGAAAATCATCTGCTTTTCCTGTGCTAGTTTTTTTGCCTTGAAATGTATAGAGCAGTATTTTCTAGACTGTGCTAAGCCATTAGTCATTATACACCCCATTTATATGACTGACCTCCCAATTATTTTCTGCTGTGTAAATATAGCATGCCGCATAGGAAACATATCGTTGTGCTTTGTGTGAAAAAAACATTGTTGTGCATATGACACATTTCCTTTTTTATTCACAGAAATTAGTCCATACATTTCTGGGGATAGGAAACATAGAAAATAGTGACAGCAGAAATAGACTAAGTGGTCCATCGAGTCAGCAGCTTTATTGATTTTTTTTTAACCTTTTTGACTGAGTATGATTGCCATGAACATGTTTAAATTAATTTACTGCTGGCAAACTCACTCTGCTGGAGGTCTGTTCTAAGAATCAACTACTTTTTCAGTAAAATAATAGTCTAAGGTTTGTTTTGAAATTTCCTCCAGTTAGCCAGAGTTATGTCCCTGTGATGTTGATATTAGCTTAAAATTAAATATACTGTCCCCCAGAACCTTATTCACACTCTAAGGCCCATTTACACTGTCATTTTTAATGAGCACATTTCCAGTGGCTACCAAGAGGCCTACAGCAACTCTAAAGAAGTTGCAGGAATATATGCAAAGAGTGGTCAATGTGTGCATGTAACAACAATATCACAAATTCTCCACAAATGTGGCTTGCAAGAAAAAAGCCACTCCTTAAGAAAGGCCACATGCATTCACGACTGAGCTTTGCCAAAATGCACCTTGAAGATTCTGAAGTCACGTGGAAAAGCTGTAATGGTCAGATGAGACTGAAATTTAATTATTTGGCCTCAACACCAAACAATGTCTGGCTGAAATCCAATACAGCTCACTTGTCAGCATAGAAGGAAACATGGATGGGGCAAAATACCATCACATTCTTGAGGAAAATATGCTGCCCTCTGCCAGAAAGTTGTCAATGGGAAGAAGGTTTAGCTTCCAACATCACAATGACCCAAAGCACACAGCAAAAATTATCACACAGTGGTTGAAGGAGAAAAAGATGAATGTCCTTGCATGACCTAGTCATAGCCTAGACTTAATCCCCAGTGAAAATCTGTGGAATGACTTGAAGACTGCAGTCCACAAATGATCACCATCAAATTTAACTGAACTTGAGCAGTTCTGCAAAGAAGAGTGGGCAAATATTGCAAAATCTAGATGTGCAAAGTTAGTGGAGACATATCCCAATAGACTAAAGGCTGTAATTAAAGCAAAAAGCGATTCAACAGAACACTAACACAAGGGGGTGATCCTTTTTCCAACTCAGTGATTCTGTTTTTTAATTTAATTTACCATATTTATTGTTGTATAACACACAGGCGTATAACACACACCTTCATTTTAAGAGGGACGTTTCAAGAAAAAAAACGTACATTTTAAATAAAGAATTTTGAAGCAAAATAAGGGTCAGTGCCCATCAGTGTTCATCTGCAGCCTCGCCATTGCCCATAATTGCAACCTGATCAGTGCCCATCTGCAGCCTTGCTCATCATTGCAGCCTTACCCATCATTGCAGCCTGATCAGTGCCCATCTGCAGCCTTTCCCATCATTGCACCATGATCAGTGCCCATATACAGCCTAGTCAATCATTGCAATCTAATCAGTGCCCATCTGCAGCCTTTCACATCATTGCAGCATGATCAGTGCCCATCTGCAGCCTTGCCCATCATTGCAGCATGATCAGTGCCCAGCTGCAGCCTTGCCCATCATTGCAGCATGATCAGTGCCCATCTGCAGCCTTGCCCATCATTGCAGCATGATCAGTGTCCATCTGAAGTCTTGTCCCTCTTTACAGCATGACCAGTGCCCATCTACAGTCTTGCCCCTCTTTGTAGCATGATCAGTGCCCATCTGCAGTCTTGCACCTCTTTTCAGAATGATCAGTGCTCATCTGCAGTCTTGTTATTGCCGAAATAGACAGAGCTGGCTCTCCTGTGTACTCACCTCGGCTCGCAGTCACGCCCAGTCCTGCCACTTGGCTCGGCTCCTATGATGGACATAACACTGATCCAATGGTGGGACGTAAATGTTAGGAGGCGGGACTGCGCATGACTGTGAGCAAAGCTGAGTACACAGGAGATTCAGCTCTGTCTATTTCGGCAGCGCTTGTTCCCTCCTTCTCCATGGAGGCATCCATTAAGGGGAAAAAGTGCGTGTTATACGCCGATAAATACAGTAATTTTTTTTCTGACATGTTGGTGTTATATCTTTCACTTGGATGTTATCAGTTGCACTGAGTAATTACAGCTGGATAAAATATATTCATATATTCATATTGAAGAGGGTGGGCTTCAACTGTATAACGCGATGCGGAGGATTAATCCTCCTGAACCCGAAAATTAAGAAATAGTCCGCTTACCGTCCCCCGGCTCTCACTGAACACAGGGGGCCCAGAGAAGTTTGTTTTCTAAATAGCTGCACAGCGGGGGTGAGCTTATTGGTGGGCAGGATTTGTGACTCCCTGTCCACTCTACCTCCAGGCCCCCCCTCCTGAGTGGGGATGAGCCGAACACCCCCCATTCGGTTCACACCAGAACATGCGAACAGGCAAAAATGTGTTTGAACACATGAACACCGTTAAAGTCTATGGGACGTAAATGGGTGGCCCCGCCCTCCTCTGACACATGGGGACTTCCCTATGGCTTTCCCTGTGTTGTCAGAAGGGGCGGGGCCACCCATTTACGTAAACAAAAAAAGGCAGTTTTAAAAACTTTTTTTTGCATTGATACATATCCCCTGGGGCAGGACCCAGGTCCCCAAACACTTTTTATGACAATACCATATATATTAGCCTTTAAAATTAGCACTTTTGATTTCTCCCATAGACTTTTAAAGGGTGTTCAGCGGCTTTCAAATTTTCCATGTACAGCCAAAATTGTTCGCTGTTCAGCGAACTGGCGACCAGAACATGAGTTCAACTCGAACATAAAGCTCATCCCTGCTCCTGAGATGGCAGCTCTAGGCTCAGTACGGCAGGGCTGGTGGTCCCACCGTATTAGCGGCCTATCTGCAGGTATCTCTTGAGCTTGATAAAAGGTCTCTGATAAAATGTCTTTATAGTCAGTAGGCTTGCACTGGATAACAAAATCTCTTGCACCTAGCTCAACACCTTGCAGTTCAAGCAATAGAGGCCAAATCTTAACAGAATTTTAAATCATTTTACTATAACATTGAGAAGTGCCATGTATTACATGTGGATATATTTGGATTATATAAATCTTTAAATTAAGGCCAATTTATTGCTGCTTGGGTTTACTTTGTACCTGTAGTTCATCTTTCAGTTGTGCGCATTCACATTCATGTTTAAAAACATTAAAACCACTGCAGATATGTTGTATTTTACTTGCTCTCTTTTAAAATAACAACATACTAATTTTAAGAGAGAATGCTACACAAAGTGGAATTGATATCCATGGTAACAATATTGAATGTTTTTTGTAAAGAGCAACAGCAGGAAACATTCTGTTAAAAAAAAACCTCAGTGTTCTCAAAAATATATGAGGTGATAACAAAAAAACCCACCTGGATTTTCTGTAAATTTTGATATTTTCTGTTTCAGTTAGGAAGATTTTTCCATTTTTTTTACCAGTATTGTATTCTAAATCTTTAATTTTTGAATCTTCAAATAATATGAATTCACAAAGTGTCTACACATACACACTTATTGCAGATTTTGAATCTGTTGGTTTACAATGCACACATACAAATATCATGATATCTACAAGCATTTACTACTCCAAAAAGCATTAGTCATATGGTACAGTTATATACTGTAGTTAGGTTCGAAAAAATTAAAAGCCCATCTAGTTAAACCAATAATTAAAAATAAATGAATAAATACTTCCTTATACAGAACTTTATACTCACAGTGGATCCAAAGGAATCAAAAAGAAAACCCTAATGCATGTTCCAATTTGATTCCCTAGGGGACAAAAAAAACCCCAAAAAAATCCTTCCTTATTCCTAAGGTGATCGGTTATTCCCTGGATCAACAATTTTTGGTGTTTTTACTTATAAATGTTAATAGCCAGTTATATTTAGTGCATTTAGGAATGCATTCAGCTTAAACAAAAATCAACGGAACTGGTTAGAACTAGTTCCTGGGGAATTTATTCCACATTTTCACAGCTCTTACTCTGAAGGTGTCTTCCATATGTTAAAGGTAAACATCTTTCCCTCCAGTTGCAGCGTGTCATTTGTAATAATTTTAAACTAAAGAACTTTGCACCTAGTTCACCTAATGGATCAATTATGTATTTATACATGGTGATCATATCCCCTTAATTGCCTCTTCCCAAGAGAGAATACAATCAGTTCAGCAAATTTTGTTTTATAGCTGAGGTACTCCATGCTTTGTATGAATTTGGTTGCTCTTCTCTGCACTCTCTCTAGTTCTCCAATATCCTTTATGTGAACTTGAACCCAAAACTAAACTGTATATTGCAGATGAAGTCTTACTAATGCTTTGTACAAGGGCAAAATTATGTATCTCTGGACTTCATCCCTTTTTTAATACAAAAAAAAGTAACTTGCTTGCTTTAAAAGCTGTAGTTTGGCATTGCATGCTATTATTAAGTCTATATTCTGCAACAACACCCAGATCCTTCTTTATCATTGACTTTTCCAGTTATACTTACATAGTTACATAGTTAGGTTGAAAAAAGACGCAAGTCCATCTAGTTCAACCATAAAAATTAATAAATAAAAAATAATATCATACAATCCCATATACACAAGCCTATACCCACAGTTGATCCAGAGGAAGGTGAAAAACCCCAGCAAAGCAGGATCCAATTTGCTACAGCAGAGGAAAATAAAAATAAAAATAAGAATATATGATGCAAACAGATTTTTAGCCCATAAGTGCATATCTTTACATTCATCAATATCAAACCTCATTTGTTGCAAAGTTGCCCAATCAAGCATTGAGGGTGTCTTGCAAGTTTGTTTGGTGTAAACTGAAAACACAGAAATATTGCTTTTAATCCAAAACGATATGTCATTTATAAATATGTTAGGAATTAAGGGTCCAAACACTGAACCTTGGGGTACACCACAACAACCTTAGACCATTCAGAGTATGACTTAATCACTATTCTTTGGATATGTTGTTTAAGCCAATTTTCTATCCAGTTGCAGACTGAAACATTGGCAAGCAGTTTAAAAAGTGATATTTGGCAAGTAACATTTTTATGCAATCTGTAGAAATACTCAGAAATACTGTAGCTTTCAAAACTTGTGTTGCTGAAGTAAGAAAAGCAATGCTGACTAAGCAACAAAGTATTGCTATACTACTGGTGTCCAAAACAGACACGTTATTTCGTCTATTATAACTCAACCGACACAATTATGTGGGAAGTTTATAATTTTAATTAACAATGAGCTAAAGATTTAGGAAGACTTAAAACATTTGTTACTCTAAAAAAAAATGGATCCTTTTACTTTAAAGCATGTTAAACAGCACAGTGCTTGTGTTGTGTAATCTGGTCCCCTGTATCACCTGAAATACGTGGCTGATCCTGCCTGGTTCTGCCCTCCCCTCTGTAAACTGACCACGGTTTATCATGGCTGCTGAGCCCTGACACCGTGGTCAGTTTTACATGCTTCTGTAATCCACAGCTCTCCTCTCTGCTCTGCCTCATCCTCTTCCCGTCTGTCAGCTAGTGACAGTGCCCACCCACCCACTCCTGCTGCTGAAATTACAGTGTAAATTACAGGCAATCCCCTCTGTTACAGCATCCTATGCTGCAGTGTCTGTGCTTTCCAAAAAATATGCCTTATTTCTATCTGAATTCACAGGGCCACTTGGTGCATGCATGACTCCTGGCGGCTCCTGTCCTCCCCGTTTGACATCTCAGCGCCCCCCTCCTCCCAACTGATGTTAGCGGGGGATTCTCAGCCCTTCCCATTGTAGCTGTCAGATCAGGCAATTGAACAGCAAGGAGTCACGTGAGCATTGAGCGGCACTGGGAATTCAGGTAGAAATGGACATATTTTTTACAAAGAACATATACGGCAGCATAGGACTCTTTCTAACAAAGGGGATTGCATGTAATTTACTAATGCAGGGCCTGCTAAAAAAAAAAAGGCATCTAAGCTCCTCTTTTCCTTCCTTTTATCTGCTTTTTTTGTTGTTGTGTTAAGGCAACCCATTTAAATTGAATGCACATAGTTGTATGTTACTATGTATTGTGACGCACTACACTGCCTGTGCATTGAAGCGGTGTTCCATTACTGCATTGGGACTGTCCTTTAATATGAAAAACTGCATTTAACATGCATTGTGTTAGCACAAAAGATAAAGCATAAAATGGCCCATAAAGTGGATGTAAACCCTCTCCTATTCCCAGTGAAGTGACCAGCCTCAGATGTTACACAGAGATTACATAAATCTCTCTACATAAGTTTTACATTTATATCTTCTGTCTTCAGCTTACTATATTCTTTAGAATCCTTACATTGTGTTAGAATTTTTACTTCCTCATTCAGCAGTAGGAGTGGTGTCTGGGCTTACACTGTGTGACAGCTGATTGGAGGAAAGGCACACGCCCCTTATGCATACACAGAGGAAGGAAGATATTTTCAGAGCTATGCTATGACAAGACCAGCTCTCTGCTAATCTATTTATAGCACCCACCCTGACACAAATCTCAGGCTGGTTTTATCACCTATCTCTAAGAACTTGTCCAAAGTTATCATGCTGATAACAGAGGAACGAAGCAGCAGAAAGACACAGGACTTAGGGCTTTGGAAAGAGATTTGTAAACACTACAAGTATATGTGCTTAGGTCAGATTTCATGAGTCAGGTTTACATCGACTTTAAAGAAAACAAGGACATCAAATATTAGCTTTGCTTGTCACAAGCGCTAGATACACTAAGGCCGCGTACACACGCGCGGACTGTTCGCCCAACTTTGTCCGTCCAACAGTTTCGGCAAACAGTCCGCTCAAAATTAGCATGGACGGACATGGCCACACACGACGAACGAACAGTTTGCTGAAACCGTGCGCGATGACGTGAACGGCACGTATGACGGGACGAAAAATACGACGTCCTATACACTGCATTATAACTTTCGGCGTGTAAATCCTTTCTGAGCATGCGCGGAACTTAGTTTGACGAACAAGCCTACACACGGGCGGACTGTTCGCTGAAACAAGGTTTCAGCGGACAGTTTTACGGAATTTCCGAAAAACCTTGTTCGTCAAACTGTCCGCTGAAACTGTCCGCTGAAAGCCCACACACGAGCGGACTGTCCGCCCAAACACTGTTCAGCGGACAAAGTTGGGCGAACAGTCCGCGCGTGTGTACGCGGCCTTAAAGTGAAACTGGGCAAAATCAGACCTGACACATAATGCAGTCTGTCACTAGCCTTAATACATCAGAATATGTGCAAAAGATGAAAATATTTTAAATATGTGCAAAATATTATTTTCTGATCTATAGATTTTCTATCATGGGGCAAATGTAACATCCCCCAATATTCAGAACATTCAACCATAACTGAAAAACTTTAAACAATAGCCTAATAACATTTCACCAAAAATAGTCTTAAACAACGGTCTAAGAACATTTAACCAGAAAAGCAAATAGCCTTAAATAACAACTTAATAACAATCAACCAAAAAAGCACAAAACAATAGCCCTGTAACTATTCCACTCTTAGTGAGCACAATTTCTTGGCCTCCCAGGCTGCATGCCTGGATAAGGGTCTGAATAGAATATTAAGCGGAAGACCGTCCCATTATTTATTTTTATTTTTATTTTTTAAAATAGATGTACGCACACTTTAACTTTTCAATATTATCTGACTCTGGGATTAAATCTAAAATTGTTTTGCCACTATCTAAATACATCACCATAAGGGGGCTTAAATGATTAAGAGTCTTCAGATATTACAGCAGTGTAAAATTGACCAGCAGCAAGACAATTTAAAATAGAAATTTTAGGTTTTCAAATGGTGTAGAAACAAAGAGCAAAGGTAGTTTTTATAAAAGAATTATAATACTGTAGAGGATACAGCAGTGTAAAACTGGACAGCATTAGGACTTGCCAGAGACAAAAAAGCATAAGTAGGGGTTTTACCACAAAGATTAACAAACTATAGATGACACAGCAGTGTAAAATTGTATAGCAGCATGCCAGTGTTATAAAACAAGACCCCCTAAAAGAAAAGAAAAAAACAAAATACAACACTTGAAATGAAAGTGTACTTTTTCAAATGGAATCCATGCAGCAAAAAGAAAGAAAAAACTGTTTAATCCAAAATGTCTACATACAATAAAAAACTATTTATGCCTAAAACAATATCCCCTGAAACTAAAGCCCAATTTTCAAGGTAAAGTCTTACAGAAAAAAGTAGCAGCTAAAATTGGCTGGTGATCTTAAAATCAACCATAAACTAAAATTAAAGACAAATCGGCTGACAATTAGAAAAAAGAAAAAAAGGCAGAAAAGGGGTTGATTGCCCTAAGAATTAGCAATCAGAATGAAAGTACAATATCCTAACTGACTGTAATATTTTCCAATGCAGTTGGCCAACTATTCTGGCTCTACTATTCCTACAGCAGCTTCTTAAATATTGACAGTATGGCTACTTTGTAGCACCGCTTTAATAGCGAGGGGGCTGACATGTAAAAAAAAGTCCTAATTATTGGTCTTTCTTCAGCAGATGTATATGTAAACAGTCTTGAAGCACATTATGGTTACAAACCATTTTCCTGGTGAAATCCTGCATTCGTTCTCTATGACTTTTAACCAGAAACAGAAACAGCCTTTGAACAGCCTCAAACACATAGTAGCCCCAAACCCAGACTTCATCTCTACTATGTACCCTAATTAAGCCTTTAAAGGTTCCTAATCTATAAACCATTAAAATCATGGTTTCCTACAGTGATCATTGATAGATACAATTTAACTGTTTTGTTGCATTGTAATTACTTGGAGCTGTCACATGCAGATGGCAGGCTTTTCTTAGCATCTGCTACTTGTATATTGAATTTTTTTTTTTTAATAAAAGTATTCCCTATTTAACCCCGAATTAACCTCAGTTAATAACTGGCTCAACTGTTTTGAAAGAACAGCCACAGCTTGACAATGGGAATATCCAGCTATAATGTTGTTGGCTAATGCCACGGACACACAATCAGGTTTTCCGACAACAAATGTTGGCTGTGAGCTTGTTGGCTGAAAGTCCGACCGTGTGTATACTCTATCGAACATTTGTTGATGGACTTTCCGCCAACAAATGTTGGCTAGAGGTTCTCAAATTTTCTGCCAACAAAACTTTGTTGTCGGAATTACCGATCGTGTGTACACAAGTCCGATGCACAAAAGTTCACGCATGCTTGGAATCAAGCAGAAGGAGCCGCACTGGCTATTGAACTTCCCTTTTCTTGGCTTATCACACGTCTTGTATGACATGTTCCCACGTTCATAATTGTTGGCCAACATTTGTGTGACTGTGTGTATGCAAGACAAGAAAAAAATGCCATGGTTTTGTTGTCGGAAAGTCGATCGTGTATACGGGGCATTACTATATGCATTATGACAGTTTTGAATTACTGTCATCATAATGCATAACCCTGTAAAGACTAAACAAACGCTGCACGCTTAACAGTATTCAACCTTGCAATGATGGTTACTCAAAGTGAATGCCATGGAATCTGGTGCTATATGTCAGAACCAGATGCAAAGATGTGAAGTCACCAGCGCCCAAAACATCAGTGTCTTATGCTTTGTGTGACATGGTCTTCATGGTAAACAGGAAAAGCACATTGATTTGGAGTGCTTGCGACTTTGACGTTTTTATGTTCCTTATATCACTCTGTCTTAACAATGAACACATGAAACACATTGATTGGAGTGCTGGTGACTCTGTCTCTTTATATTGCATGACCCAACTCTTTTTAAGTTTTAGGGAACACTCTGCTTTAGAATTTTCTTATATAACTTGGTATTGATGACTCAATGATTATAAGCTGCTCAGGTCTGATGGCCCTGATTGTGGTAAATTAGCACTTGCAATGCTTCAGTCTTGTGACAAAGGTTTAAAATTGGCATACTCTCTTCAGCCTTTTGTTTTATTTTAGTGTTTATTAATTGTCAGATTAAAAGAATATTAATGGGGCCTGGATTAACTGCTGCTTCTCAATAAGCTGGTCAGGTACTCCTTATTGTGTCTCATAAACTCCTGGTTGAATGCCCACTTTCCTCACAGCACTCATGGTCAGAAAATTGGCCCAGCAGCTTTTCAACTTCACCTTTTTGCACAGTGCAGAATACATCAGTACCACCAACTCAAACAAGTCCAGCTATGTTCCCAAATGCTCTTTTATGAGTCCCTTTAGCAGTGGGTCCTCACTAGGCAAAGGCGGACGGTTCTAGCCGAACTTTCATTGTTTGGTCATTTGGCGAACAGCCAAACAAACGGATCGTTTGACTGTTTGTTGAGCCCCCCGAACCAACCACAATGCATTGTGGCACTGAACAGTGCATTGTAAGCCCTGATTGGCTGAAGCAGTTAAAGCTTCAGCCAATCATGGCACAGGACACTGCCAGAGTCATGATTGGACACTGCCATCATGACTTTATCCAATCATGGCTCATTCCCATCCCACAGTATAAAAGTATTCTTTCAATGGCATCTATTTCCAGTGTGATTTTGGTGTGGAGAGAGATAGAACAGTGCTCTGTTCAGTGCTATTAGTTAGTTAGTGTGCTATACTGTGCTATTTTGCTTCAATTGTCAGTGTAGAATATTAGTTTAGTGACAGTCTATGGATAGTGTGAGTGTAGTGAGGAGAACCATCATTCATCTTTGCATAGTGTGCAGCTAGAGTAAGGAAAGCTCAGATAGTTTCATTGTAGTGTAGTGAGACCGTGGTGTCATTCATACATACATTAGTGTAGCGTAGGGACAGCTCATATAGTTTCAGTGTAGTGTAGTGCAGTGGTGTAGTGTGGGGGGTGCAGGGTATGCCATGGTCCCATTTAGGGGGGCGCCAGTATGTGTCACTACTGGCTGCCTCCTCCTAATTTTAAATTCCTGTGTCCCCCGCGCTCCAGCCGCCATGTTCATTGTCCGGCGCCCTGTGATTGGGCATATGGGGGTAATGTGAGGCGTAGAACTGGCCTGTCTGCAATAGCTCCTGAAGTTGTGCCGCCGCACATGACCCCCATATGCCCAATCACAGTGTGCTGGCCGAAAACTGAACATGGCAGCTAGAGCACGGGGAAGAGAAGCAAAAATGTGAGCCGCTGCTGTCTTCTCCTCCTCCTCCTATCTCCGGACTGATGCAGGCCAGGACAAGAAGGTGAATGAGACTCCCTTCTGAGAGTCGAGGTACTGGCCTGGGGAGGGGAGAGAAAGAGAGAGAGACTGTAGGCAGGGCAGTGTAGTGTGGTATGGTGGTCAGTGTAGTGTAGTATGGTGGTCAGTGTAGTGTAGTATAGTGGTCAGTGTGGTGGTCAGTGTAGTGTAGTATGGGTGTCAGTGTAGTGTAGTGTGGTGTAGTGTAGTATGATGATCAGTGTAGTGTAGTATAGTGGTCAGTGTAGTGTAGTGTGGTGGTCAGTGTAGTGTAGTATGGTGGTCAGTGTAGTGTAATATAGTGGTCAGTGTAGTGTAGTATGGTGGTCAGTGTAGTGTAGTGTAGTATGGTGGTCGCAAGAGGGTGCAAATTACTTGCCTTGCCCCTGGCGCTGACAACCCACGCTACACCACTGGTGTAGTGATACTGTGTCAGTAATCTTTACATTAGTGTATAGCTAGAGTAGTAGTTCAGATAGCGCCAGTGTAGTGATGGTTGAACACCATCTATTTGATTGTGTTACTGCCAGTTTAACGCCATTTACTTCTCTGTGCGTTAGTGCCAGTTTAACACCATATAGTTTTGTGCATTACTGCCACTTTAACTCCATTTACATCTGTGTGCATTACTGCCAGTTTAACGCCATTTACTTCTGCGTGCGTTATTGCCAGTTTAAAGCCATTTATTTCTGTGTGCGTTACTGCCAATTTAACCCCATATAGTTCTGTGAGCGTTACTGCCAGTTTAACGCCATATCGTTTTGTGTGCGTTACTGGCAGTTTAACGCCATATAGTTGTGTTGTGTTACTGCCAGTTTAACTCCATATAGTTCTGTGTACATTACTGCTAGTTTAATGCCATATAGTTCTGTGTGAGTTACTGCCAGTTGAACGCCCTATTGTTCTGTGTGCGTTATTGCCTGTTTAATGCTATATCATTTTGTGTGCATTACTGTCAGTTTAACGCCATATAGTTCTGTGTGCATTACTGCCAGTTTAACGCCATATAGTTTTGCGTGCGTTACTGCCAGTTTAACGCCATATCGTTTTGCGTGTGTTACTGCCAGTTTAACGCCATATAGTTCTTTTTTGCACTACTGCCAGTTTAATGGCATTTAGTTCTGTGTGCGTTACTGGCAGTTTAACGCCATATAGTTGTGCGTGTGTTACTGCCAGTTTAACTCCATATAGTTCTGTGTACATTACTGCCAGTTTAACGTCATATAGTTCTGTGTGAGTTACTGCCAGTTGAACACCCTATTGTTTTGTGTGCGTTATTGCCTGTAATGCTATATCATTTTGTGTGCATTACTGTCAGTTTAACGCCATATAGTTCTGTGTGCATTACTGCCAGTTTAACGCCATATAGTTTTGCGTGCGTTACTGCCAGTTTAGCACCATATAGTTTTGTGTGCGTTACTGCCAGTTTAATGCCATATCGTTTTGAGTGTGTTACTGCCAGTTTAACACTATTATTTCTGTGTGCGTTGCTGCCATTTGAACGCTATATAGTTATGTGTGCATTACTGCCAGTTTAACGCCATAAAGTTTTGTGTGCGTTACTGCCAGTTTAACGCCATATTGTTTTGTGTGCATTACTGCCAGTTTAATGCCATATAGTGTTGTGTGCATTACTGCCAGTTTAACGCCATATCATTTTGTGTGCGTTACTGCCAGTTTAACGTCATATCGTTTCGCGTGTGTTACAGCCAGTTTAACGCCTTATCGTTTTGTGTGCATTACTGCCAGTTTAACGCCATATAGTTCTGTCTGTCACTGTACATTTGGCACATTATATTGCAGTATATTATAGAGTATCCGTGGAGTGTGTCTGTGTAGTGTGAGTACTCAAATTAAAGTGCACCAAACACCTCTTTACATTGATTAAAGTGCATCTATGTACAGATTTCAACTTCTTTACATTTGCTTATAAGCACCACCCCCTCCCTGCCAATAAGTTCTGGGAGGACAACAGGGAGAGGCAGACGTTCCCTTGGCATTGTAAGGGGGCCCGCAACAAATGTATCCACAGGCAAAGGTGGACGTGGTAGTTAGTCCCCAGGCAGGGCATCATTTCCTCTGTTTAGTGAGTTTGCCTGTGCTATCCAGCCACTGCATGCAGAGGAGGTGGTGGCCTGGCTTATTAAACCTTCCCCATCCTTCTCATTATCTGCCATGAAAGCAGAGACAAGTGTGTAGTACCCTGCAGTTGCCAGAGTGGATAAACCTTCCTCCTTGTCCACATCTATTCCTGCCATAGCCCCAAGATCAGCCATGGAGGAGTCAGGTGAGTTATTTGACCACAGCATCAGCTATTTGCTCCTTGATGATGCCCAGCCATTACTGGATTCAGATGTTGGTTCTGAGGTTGAGGATGACAGGAAAATTATCTTAGAGAGAGGGAGGAAAACTGGTAGACAAATTGGCATTCATGTTCCCCAAGCCGCAGCGTACTGCCAAGTTGTCTCCAGTGGTAATGATGAAGATGGAGGAGATGGAGGTGATGATGATGATGATGAGGTCACTGATGCGACTATGATGCCAGATAGAGCAGAGGATGAAACTGAAGGTGAGACGGCACAACCCCAAGGAGGCCGACATCAAGAAAGAGTAGAGAGCAGCCACCCTATTCCATCACATTCTGCAGCTGTTATTTTCCGGCCCACTCCCCAAAGCTCTGTCTGGGCCTTTTTCAGCACATCTGCAGTAGACTGCATCGTTGCTATCAGCCAACTGTGTCTCAGGCACATCAAACGTGGCAAAAACACCAACCATTTGGGTACCACATGCTTAACAAGGCATTTAACATCCAACCACACAGCCCATTGGAAAAAGCACACAAAAGGGGCACAAATCTGTGCCTCCTCCTCCTTACCCAATTCAGTCTACCCCTGTGAGTCATTACCACTTAGCAGCCTCCACTGACAGGGATCATGGTATAGCACAGAGTGTCCCAGGTCCTAGCAGCACATCTGCCAGCAGCACACCACCAGCTGTAGACTGTAGCCGGCAAATTTCTCTGCCCCATCTGCTGCAGTGGAAAAAAATACAGTCCCTGACACCCACATAACCAGCGTCTGAATACAAGCTTGTCAAAGCTTTTAGCTTTCCAACTTCTGCCTTTCAGCCTGGTGGATTCTGAATTCGCACAATGTGCTGTACAACAATGGCAGGTTCCCAATCGCTACTACTTTTCACGTAAGGCCATTCCATCTCTCTACCATCAAGTGGAAGAGAATGTTCTGACATTGTTGGGCAAGGAATTCAGCTGTAAAATCCACCTTACTGCTGACCCGTGGTCAAGCATGTATGGGCAGGAACAATATATTTTGTTTACAGCATACTGGATAACACTGCTTGTAACTCAAAAGGATGCAAGACAGGGCACGGTGATGCAGCTTGTTTTACACCCACATCTCCATACAGCTGGTGGTGATGATGTCAGACCTGTGATCTCTACCCTCTCCTCCTCCTCCACCTCCATGCCCTCCTCTGCAGAATTGTCCTATGAACATCAGGTACCCCCTACACATTCAAAGGGCTATTCCCAGAGTCAGGCTAAAAGATGCCATGCAGTGCTTCAGCTGGTGTGTTTAGGGGACAGGAATCACACCAGAGCAGAGAATCTTGCAGCTCCACAGGGACAGACCCAGAGGTGGCTCACACCACACCAGCTGGAGCCAGGAATGGTGGTGTCTGATAATGACTCAAACAACCTGTCTGCCCTTAGACAAGGAAAGTTGACACATGTGCCATGCCTGGTACATATCCTCAGTTTGGGGGTGCATAATTTCCTAAGTACGTACCCTGGGTTGCAAGATGTACTAAAGCAGCTAGTGCTCAGTTGTCTGAAATTCAGTGGGAATTCCACCTGCCCGTAAATCGCCTGATTTGTGACATGCCCACCAGGTGGAACTCAACTTTGGGAATGCTGCAGCGGCTATACATGCAGCAGAGGGCCGTCAAAGAGTACCTGTGCCAGTACGGCATGACAACAGCCTCTGCTTTTTTCCCCACACCAATGGCTGATCATTAAGGATGCATGCACTGTATTGTCAGCATTTGAAGAGGCCACAAGGATGGTTAGCAGTGACAGTGCATGCACCAGTGACACAATCCCTGTTGTGTTCCTGCTGGAGCAGTCTGAAGGCAGAGCAGCAGGAGGAAGAGGAGGACTTTGTTTCCTCTCAAGGCCCACTTTATCCAGACACCACCATTCCTATGTCACAAACCACACAGGAGGAGAGAGGGGAGGAGGATGAGGAAGAGGATTCTGGCACTTTCATAGGCTTTGGAGAAGAGGAAGACATGCGTCAATCTGTAAGCGATGGCTTTCCAACCCTAGGACCCTTGGGAGTAGTACGTGGCTGGGAGGATGAAGTTCCAGATACTGTCATCCTGAGTGACCCCGAGAAGTCTGCTTCTCAAGCCTCTGTGAATTTGAGGCGCATGGGCAACCTCATGCTTCAAAGCCTGTGAAAGTACCCAAGAATATGTGGCATAAAGGAGAAGGATGATTACTGGATGATTACTGGTTGGCAGCCCTCCTTGGCCACTGTTATAAGAGGAAGGTCTCAGAACTCATCCCATCCCCACAGAGAGTGCAAAAGGTAAAATCACTTGAGGATTTTCTTGAATGTTTTTCCTGACTCCAGTAGATTACATTGTTGTGGAAAATGTAGTTTTGAGTCTTCTGTTGGTCAAGAGAGGAGCGTCGGAGAAGGCGTCCGCTTAAGTGAGGCATTTCTGAATTTTTTTAGTCCTTCGCCGCTCAGGGCTGTCAGCCTCCACATCCCATCGGCAGCGCCTGCATCACATGGGGGACAATTACCTCGGGGCCAAACAGAGATGGAGAGCTTTCCAGCTGACGATCCACTGACTTACTGGCGTATGAGAATAGACCACTGGCCAGAACTTTCCCAGTATGCTATTGAGTTGTTGGGCTGCCCTGCATCCAGCGTGCTTTCAGAATGGGCATTCAGTGCTGCAGGGTTACAGTGGGAAGGTGCCACCGACACCCAAAGACCAATTTTTCTGCACCTGTTTGACAGGTGCATATCATTGCAATTTTTTACAGCAAAGCCAATTCTTGCTTTCATCAAGAGTACCTCTACAGGGTTACGGTGGGAAGGCACCACAGACACTCAAAGACCAAGTTTTACGTACCCGTTAGTTCTTTCCAAAGTCAAAGTGACACCAGCATGTAGCCAAAAAATCTCTAATTTTATTCCCAGTGCAGTACATTGTGGCCTCATCATACACACTGGTGCCCCAGCTGTTGCTGAGCAAAATAAGGGCAGCTTGCAAGGGAAATTAATTTTTTTTTGGTTTTATAAATGCAATTATTGCTGCAGTGGATTCTAGACATGGTACAGATCTGCCACTTTACAGGTAGACTAAGGGGACCCCCCCAGGCACTATATTGGAAGGAATTTTTCATTTTTATGCGTTCACTTTAAAAAATCAAAAAATCACTGCTCATTTAAAAATTATGTTTTTTTTCACAACCTTTTTTTTATTGATACATGTCCCCCAGGGCAGGATCCGGACTCCTGTAACCATTGTATATCCAATTACTTGCATATAAGCCTTCAAAATAGGACCTTTTGATTTGTGACGTTCAAGTGCCATTGACTTAAATAGGGTTCGTTACTTGGGTCCAAACTTTCACAGTATTCAAAAGTTCTAGTGCAAACCAAACAGGGGTCCGTTCGGCCCACCCTAGTGCTCACATGGAATGTGTCTCTCTGGGCCTAGGCCTATAAGGTCTACTACTCTGCAGCTTACAAACTTACATGCTGTAGGTCATGGATAGTAAGTTCCCATTCACCTTTTGCCCAGAGCCCCACCTATATCAGATTATAAAGGGCACAGTACTCCACCCACTAGCATCACCCAGGGGAGTGGTCTCCCTAAAAGGGACACTAACATCTGCTTACAAGATTGAGTATAAGTTCCTTTAAAGCGGTATTAAAACCCAAACCAAAAATGTGATATATTGCCACTTACCAATCCTTGGATATGGTGGCTGCATTAGTTAACTTTTTTTTAGGCTCCTTTATTACTCTTGATGAAGCAACCAAGTGGCAACTTTGGACACCAGCATTGTCAGTCTGGGGGCGGGGGGGGGGCAGTGTTAAGCAGGCTTAGGTGGATGCAGGGATCTGCCTTGCTGTGCTATTGTATTCTGACACAGAGGACTCCTCCTCTGTAAGAACACAAAGATCAGTGGTGCAGCCAATGGCTGCAAGAGCTGATTGAATGCTGGTTTTCCAGAAGGACCATTTTTCAGAAGCTGGTCGTTAGATTTTGTTGAATTGTCGTTAGCCTTTTGTTGAATAGCCTGGTAGTACTGGTTCCTGCTGAAACTGACAAATTCTGGTACATATACATCCAGCTTTAGATGTGCTAGCAGACTTAGATACAAATTAAAGACAAACTCCAGCTCACACTGTAGTTACACAAGAAGTTACAGCAACAGCTTTTTTTTTTTTTTTTTTGGGATAAAGGTTTTACATAAATAATTAAAATCAGATCATTGTAAACACTCATCTCAGTGGTATATTGTTTGTCTCAATAGTCTAACTGATATACAGTGCCTTGAAAAAGTATTCATATCCCTTGAAATTTTCCAAATGTTGCCATGTTACAACCAAAAATGTAAGAATTTAGAGAATTTATGTGATAGAACAACACAAAGTGGCACATAATTGTGAAGTGGAAGGAAAAAGATAGATGGTTTTCCAATTTTTCTTTACAAATAAATATGTGAAAAGTGTGGTGTACATTTGTATTCAGCCCCCCTCCGTCAATACTTTGTAGTAGGGATGAGCCAAACACCCCCCCCCCCGGTTTGTTTCGCACCAGAACATGTGAACAGGCAAAAAATTTGTAAGAACACACGAACACTGTTAAAGTTTATGGGACACAAACATGAAAAATCAAAAGTACTCATTTTAAAGGCTTATATGCAAGTTATTCTCATAAAAAGTTTTGGGAACCTAGGTCCTGCCCCAGGGGACATGTATGTTGCCTTATGAGGAATTTAGGAGTAATCTCCATTAGCAACTGGGAATATTTGTATATTGATGTATATATAAGTTTGGGATAAGAAATAAGAGTAGTGTATATGTCTCATAAGGCAACATGTATCAATGCAATATTTTTTTTTTTTTTAAAGCAGCCGTTTTTTTCGGGAGCAGTGATTTTTTTTTTTTTTTTTCAAATCGTTTTTATTGAAAATTTTCATACAGTACAAATATAATGTAACAAGTTTGGGTGATGATGCACTACAATTAAATGATATACATCAAAAATAAAAGAGAAATCAAAAGAAGAAAGAGGAGAACTAATGGAAAGGAAATGAAAAACAACAAGATACGCTTGTAAATATAAAACCAGTTTTCCTCACTGGTTTCGAATTCACGTCTTAGTATTATAAACTCAATCTCTGGTGAGGTAGGATTAACTAATACTCTAAGGTGATTAGTATACCCTTGTATGGCAGTGGTTTCTGTCTGGCTCCTCCGCACCCCTAATGGGATCACGCTGTGACGGAAGGGCCATCCAGAGTGTCACTGGGTAAAGTTAACTGCAGCATCAATTCGTCACAATAAAATCAGAGTGGATGGTGGTGTACAAGGACTGGCGTCTAAATACAAAGTGCATCGCTAATTCCAGTGTATTTTAAGGGTTTATTCACTAGTAAAGGAAGTAGAAATTATTTCTTGTACCACTCTGTCCAGCACTTCCAATTTGAGTCAAATTTTTTACCACAAGATTTCCTAAGGGCCAGCAATCTTTCATAGTGAAAATTCAGGTTCACTTGGACTAGAACTTCTGAAGGGTTAGGGGACAATGTGCTTTTCCAGTGTCGGGCAATAATCAATTTAGCTGTAATCAGGATATGAATCACTACTGTACAGAATTGGGGCGGATAGTTGTCAATACCAAGGTGAAGAACTGCTAAAGCTGGGTTTGGGGTTTGTAACACTCCTGTGATTTCTGTGAGTATGCTAAACAGTTTCCTCCAATAACTAGAAATACCTTTGCAGTGCCAAAATATATGTAGTATAGTACCTACGCTACCACAATCTCTCCAGCAATGAGAAGAATGTGTAGGGAACATCCTTGCTAATTGATGGGGTGTCCTATACCATTTGTGCAATATCTTTTGTGTAAGCTCCCAATGATTGACACAGTGAGTGACCGTATAATTGTATCTAAGGGTATTGCTCCATTGAGTGACATCGTAGGACTGGTTCAAGTCCTTTTCCCACGTGAGCATAGATGGGGATTTTACCACCATTTGTTTGTATTGAAGAGTGTTGTAGAGCAATGAGATACCTTTACTCTTTGTGTTGGGGGATAAAAAGTATTTCCATATGAGACTGTCTATTTCAATGTTTGGTGGGGGGGGATTTCAGGAGAAAAGATGAAACCTGATTGTATAAAAATGTGCTCGTTTGGGGAACATTGTGACTGGATTTTAAGGAGTTGAATGACCTTAACGTTGCATTAAGGTATAAGTCGTCCACCCATTCTATCCCATTCTCCTTCCATGTAGTAACTTTACTGCACGGGAGCAGAATTTCCAGCGTTTGAATCGGGATTCTAACTGTAGTGCGGAGGTTTTCCCACAGACGTTGCTGACGTAGGTGTCTCCAGGAGAGAATAGTCGCCGTGATCGTTGGGGAGAGATGCGTTAAGGCTCTAGGTTTCCAAGAGTCTGCCAGGAGAAGAAGGCTCATGTGTTGGGTTTTCGCTATATACGCTTCTAGGTTTGCCCACAAGGGATCAGGACTTGGTAGAAACCAAAGTTTGGCTTGTGCCAGTACAGCTGCCCATCAATAGTCTTTGATATCGGGGAGGCCCATGCCTCCCGCTTTCCTATGCATTACAAGTTTATTAATTGGGCACCTGGCCCTTTTCCCCTGCCATATGTATTGTTTAGGAGTTTATTCAGTTCTTGGAAATGTGACGCTTTATATATTATCGGGAGGGTTCTAAATATATATAGTATTTTTGGCAAGATCATAATTTTGTAGGACGCTATTCTCCCTGCCCACGATAGTTCAGTTTTGGAGAAATTAGAGAGGGTTTTTTTCACGTCTTGTAGAAGGTTTTTAATATTAATATCTGCGATATGGGATAGGTTCATCGTTAATTGAATACCTAAATAGGGAATCTGTTTGGAGGTCCATACATATGGAAATGTTTGCTTGAGATACGAGCTCACATGGTAGTTTAGTCCTAGATCTAATATTAGGGATTTATTAAAATTCACTTTATAGTAGGATATCTGTCCGAATGTTTCTAAAATTTCATGTGTAAATGGTAATGACACAACTGGGTTTGTTAAAAAGAGAATGATATCATCTGCAAACAAATTAACTATGTGGTCCTTAGGTTGGACTTTAAGTCTGGAAATATGTGGATGTGATCTAATGGTCTCCGCTAGGGGTTCTATCATCAGATTGAATATGAGAGGTGACAAAGGACACCCCTGGCGGGTGCCATTCGATATGAGAAAGGTTTTGGATAGAAGCCCCATGGTGAATACTTGGGCTGAGGGGTTGGAATACAGTGCAAGAATAGCTGATAGGGCCTCGTTTTGGAAACCAAATTTCCTCAGCGCCGCTTCCATGTAATCCCACTGGACCCTGTCGAACGCCTTCTCCGCATCTATAGAGAGAAGCAGAGAAGGCGTTCCCCCGAATCCCCGCCTGGTGGATGATGTTCAGTAAGCGTCGTGTGGCGTCCGACGCCTGCCTCCCCTTCATAAATCCAGTTTGGTCCGGACTTACTAAATCTGGCATAATATCAAAGATTCGATTTGCTATCACCTTAGCATATAGTTTGATGTCTCCATTGAGGAGGGAGATGGGGCGGAAATTAGCTGGTGTGTCAGGAGATTTCCCTGGCTTGGGCAAAGTAACAACATAGGCCTTAAGCATTTCTGTTGGGAACGATCCAGTTGTCCTAGCTATGTTGAATATAGAGAGAAGGTGAGGGGATAGTATATCGTTGAAGGTCTTATAATACACATTCGAGAGTCCATCTGGGCCTGGGGATTTCCCTGAAGGTAAAGAGTGTATAGCTTTCCCCAGCTCGCTAAGCGTGAATGGAGTGCTAAGGTCTTGAAGTTGGGTGCTGGATAACAAAGGTAAATTAATTTTATCTAAGAAAGATTCTATGTTCTCTTTAGTTGGTCTAAATGTGTTGGGGTCCGTATGCAGGTTATATAGGGATGCATAATAATCTGCAAATGCGTCTGCAATTTCTTGGGGGTGTTCTATCTTAGTTGTAGTTTTGGGGTGGAGCAAATGTGGGATTGATGTTTTGGTACGTTTGTCTTTTAAACGATTGGCCAAGAATCTACCCACTCTGTTGTTGTTTCCATAGTAGTTGAGATGGAGCCTTTTCATAGCGCGGTCATGTATTACACAATACCATTCTCTGATTTTATATCTTATTTGAAATAGCTGGTTTGCAAGATCGACAGACGGGTGTAGTTGGTTGCGCTGTTCTAAGGAACGTAATTCTGTTAGCAGGTCGTTTCGTTTAGAAGCTCAAGTTTTTTGGATTTTGGATTTAATTTTTATTAGGGCCCCCCTTATAAAAGCTTTATGGGCATTCCAGTTAGTGAAAGGACTAGTACATTTAGGGTCGTTAAAATTAAAGTATTCCTCGAGTTGTTGGGTGATTTCTTTTTGAAATTTTGGATCTTGTAATATAGTTTCATCGTTTCTCCAAATACAAGCTGGGGCGTGGGTTTTTCCTCCCTCAATGTGAATCAGGACGGGGGCATGATCTGACCATGTAATATCTAAAATGGAAGATTGTGTAATTCTATGGAGCATATTCTTGTCAGTAATAAACATATCTAGTCTGGAGTAGGAATTAAATCTAGGGGAGTAGTATGTATAAGATCTTTCGCTTGCATTAAGGCAACGCCAGGCATCGTATAGCTCTTCCTTAATCAGGAGTTCTCAAAATTTGTGGAAATTATTTCTGACTCCAGAGGATGTATCCAGATCTCTGTCTAAAATCATGTTGAAATCCCCACAAATTAGAATGCTGCCAACTCGCATCTGCTCTATTCGTTTGAGAACCTTCTTCAAAAACCTTAGCTGGTGCGAGTTAGGAGCATAAACACATGCAAAAGTAATGGGAATCTTGTTCACATTGCAAACCAAGATAATGAACCTACCATCAGGATCAATAAACGAGTCATTAAGTTCAAAATTGACCGAGTCTCTTACGGCAACCATGACTCCTCTTTTCTTCGCTGCGATTGAAGAGTGAACGATAAACGGAAAGTTCTGGTGTGTACATGTAGGCGTAGACAACTTGTGGAAGTGTGTTTCCTGCACAGCTAATATGTCCACTTTTTGTTTGATTGCTTCTTGCCACAAAGATCTTCTCTTGGCAGGGTGGTTAAGTCCCTGTGTGTTAAGCGACAGGATGTTAATGCTCATAGGCCCTTAGGATGAGGCGATAGATTTTGCCGTGTGTGGACAGTCTATAGTGCAGTCCCGTGGAGTGCTCCAGGTGGTATGAGAAGGAATCTTTGAAAGTGCGGGTGCACAGTGGAGTCAGAGGAGGGCGTCGTCCGTGAAATCCAATTCTTGGGTCCAGACCATGGATATAAGGTATGCTGCAGATTGTCGTAATCTCTAGATAATTACGCATAAGTTGTACACCAGAGTCAGAACATATTGAGAGTATACATAAGAGCTTCTTAAAGGGAGAAGCAAATGTGTTCAACATGTGGGCAGACAGTTCCTTCTGCCAGTGGTATGACGAATATAAGCGCCAGGAGATAAAAACTCGTAAACGGAAAAATTTGAAGATAACAATAAAATTAAAATAAAAAAATAAAGTAGAACCGTAGAACCATAATAAGAAGTAAGACCTCTAAAGGCCAGGCATTGAGATGCCCAATGTGGGGGGTTAATGGTACGATGACAGGTACCAAGGACGCTCGGGGAATCCTAATGAATCCTATGGATGGGAAGAGGCTGTGGAGAGAGTTCAAGTGCGATGGGCTTTCAATCTCCTTGACTGTGCTACTTGCCATTCATTATGTAGCTTGGCTGGTAGTCGTCCTGTCGGTTGAGGTGCAGTCGGGACTGAATCAGGAGGCAGTATTTGCCATTGCCTCAGGAGGAGTAGCCCTTCTTCCAGAGAGTGGATAAGGTGAGTGGAACCATTGTAGGTCGTTTGCAGATTAGCAGGATATTTCCATTTATATAAGATCTTATGATTTCTCATGGCTTTAGTTAAGGTTGCCATATTGCGACAAAGTTGCAAGGTGTATTGTGACAGGTCTGGTAGGATCTGAAGGTTGGAGATTGCCTCTGGGATGTTGTCTCCTTTACGCAGTGCCTCCAGGATTTTTTCTTTAGCGGTGAAAAAATGTAGTCAAAGCAAAACATCCCGGGGTACTTCTTGGGGCAGGAAGGACGGTTTTGGGACCCTATGGATTCTGTCGATCGTCAGATCCAGCGGACCAATGTGTGGAAGAGGTCTTGAGCGTAGGATGGGAGTTGCTGTGCTGTGACCAATTAGACCCCCCGAATTTTGAGATTGTTCCTGCGGGAACGGTCCTCAAGGTCTGCCATTTTTCATTGGATTTTGTCTATCGCCTCATGGTGTACTGAATGGGAGTCCACCAGCGCGTTGAAGGAGGAGGTGACTTCACATATTTTGGACTCCACCTGATGTACTCTTTCCCCCAAGTCGCTTATTTCGGCTTTGCATTGATGTAGGCATGCCATCATATCGGTTTGTAAAGAAGATCTCAGTAACATTAGTAGTTCTTTTAGTGTAGTATCAGAGATGGGCTGACCTGTGGTTGGGAATTGTGCTATGGGATCCGGTGGATGCTGGATGTCTGATCGACCACCGAGCGGGCCACTCACCTCCATGTCCCGTTCAGCCATTCTGGTTTGTGGGTTGTTGGTAGGCTCCAATCTGGGCTTGGATTTAGCAGGGCTCCTGGTCGATGGTGAGTTGTTTGGAGAATCTGAGTCAGAGGATGGAGTGCCTGTGTCATCCTCCATCCACGCTGTGCACTCCGCTCTGACCAGTTTGTCAGCAGACGCTTGAGGCTGTGAGTGCTGCGCCGTACGCTGCCTCCCCCCGCCATCTTTCCGTGGCCCGCGGTCTATGGCCGGATAAAAGTCCGGTAGTTTCAGCTCGTTCGGCGGATTCTGAGACCTTCTCCGCATGTTGGAACGGACGGCGGATGTCTCCGGTATCAGGGGCACTCGTTCTGCCGGCTGTGCTGAGCGTGTAGCGGGCTTGTACGATCCGATTCCCTGAGCGCTGATCGGCGCTCACTTAGAATGCGGCCATCACGCTGCGCGGTCGCCACGCCCCCCCGAGCAGTGATTTTTTTAATGCTTAAAGTGAAACAATAAAAATGAAATACCGTATTTATCGGCGTATAACACGCACCCCAAGTTTAGGAGGGAATTTAAAAGAAAAAAACTTTTAGGAGGGAAGTTTAAGGAAAAAAACTTACATTTAAATGCCCATCAATGCAGCCTTGTCAGTGTCATTTGCAGCCTTGCATTGCAGCCTTGTCAGTCATTTGCAGCCTTGTCAGTCTTTTGCAGCCTTGTCAGTCATTTGCAGCCTTGCATTGCAGCCTTGTCAGTCATTTGCAGCCTTGTCAGTCATTTGCAGCCTTGTCAGTCATTTGCAGCCTTGTCAGTCATTTGCAGCCTTGCATTGCAGCCTTGTCAGTCATTTGCAGCCTTGTCAGTCGTATGCAGCCTTGCATTTGCAGCCTTGTCTCGGCAGCTTTCGGAAAGCCGAAAGCCGTCGAGAATGGCCGAGTGCGGCTGAAGATAGCCGAGAACGGCCGAGCGTGACGGCCGAGAACTACCGGCGCCATTTTTAAATGGTAATTGACTGACAAGGCTGCAAATGCAAGTCTGCATACGACTGACAAGGCTGCAAATGCATGGCTGCAAATGAATGACAAGGCTGCAAACGACTGACAAGGCTGCAAATGATGAAAATGCATGGAAGCCGCAGATAGCGGCAGAAAGCCCTAACAACAGCAGGGGATCGGCGTGTAACACGCACCCCCAATTTCCTCCTGATGTTTGGGGGGGAAAAGTGCATGTTTTACGCCGATAAATATGGTACTCCTCAAAATATTGTGCCTGGGGGGGTGTCTATAGTATGCCTGCAAAGTGGCGTATTTTTCCCGTGTTTAGAACAGTACCACAGCAAAATTATATTTCTAAAGGAAAAAATGTCATTAAAAACTGATCGCAGCTGTAATCAATTGTTGGGTCTCGACAATATAGATAAAACTCATTGAAAAAAAGAGCATGGGTTAATGGGAACCCCGAACCAAAATGTAAAAAAAAATTGCGTGGGGGTCCTCCTAAAATCCATACCAGGCCCTTCAGGTCTAATATGGAAATTAAAGGGGAACACTGCACCAAGTAAAAAAAAAATGGCATGGGTCCCCCTCAAAAGCCATACCAGACCCTTCAGATCTGGTATGGATTTTAAGGGGAACCCTGTGCCAAAATAAAAAAAAGGCGTAGGGGTCCCCCCAAAATCCATAGCAGATCCTTATCAGAGCACGCAACCTGGCAGGCCACATAACAAGAGGGGGGAAGAGAGAGTGGCCCCCCTCCAGGAACCGTACCAGGCCACATGCACTCAACATGGGGAGGGTGCTTTGGGGTCTGATGGGGACAAGGACCTCATCCCTACAACCCTTTCCTGGTGGCTGTGGGGGTATGCAGGCAGGGGGCTTATAAAAATCTGGAAGCCCCTTTTAACAAGGGGATCCCCAGATCCCGGCCTCCCCCTATGTTAATTGCTAATGGGGTACATTGTACCCCTACCATTTCACCAAAAAAAGTGTCAAGTATGGTAAAAAAGACAAGAGACAGCTTGGGAGAAGTCCTTTATTTAAAAAAATGCAACCATTGGACCAAAAAAGAAAAAAAGAATGCAACCGTGCGACCTCCATGGGAGGCTCCCACAGACTGACGCTTCTTCTCTGTGACAGTTCTTATATAGCTGAGGGAGGGCCACCCGGTGATGTAAATGGGTGACCCTGCCCCCCTCTGATGCCTTGGGGGCTTCCTCGTGGCTTCCCCGTGGTGTCAGAGGGGGGCGGGGTCACCCGTTTACCTCCCAGGAATGGTTACAGGTTTTGTTTTCTTTTTCAGTCTGTTGGGTGGCATGAATTTACATTGCGGGATATTTTTATTTTTTTATTTTTTAATAAAGGACTTTCCCCCCTGCCCGCATACCCCCACAACACCGGGCAAGGGTTGTGGGGATGAGGCCCTAGTCCCCATCAACATGGGGACAAGGTACTTTGGGGTCAGACCCCAAAGCACCCTCCGCATGTTGAGGCCATGTAGCCTGGTACGATTCAGGGGGGTGCTCTCTCATCCCCCCCTCTTTTCCTGCAGCCTGCCAAGTGCGTGCTCGGGTAGGCATCTGGTATGGATTTTGGGGGACCGAAATGCCATTTTAAAAAAAAAATTGCACAGGGTTCCCCTTAAAATCCATTCCAGACCTGAAGGGTCTAGTATGGATTTTGGGGGGGACCCCTACACCATTTTAAAAAAAAATTGGTACAGGGTTCCCCTAATTTCGATATCAGACCTGAAGGGCCTGGTATGCATTTTAGGGGGACCCCATGCATTTTTTTTTTCATTTTGATTTGGGGTTCCCCTTAATATTCATACCAGACGCAAAGGGCTTGGTAATGGACTGGGGGAGGACTCATGCTCTTTTTTTTCAATGAGTTTTATCCATGTTGCCAAGATCCAACAATTCATTACAGCCACGATCAGTTTTAACCACTTCCCACCCAACCACTGCAGATGTACGGCTGGGTGGGCGCTCTCTCCTTCTGAGTGGACGTTCCCGATGCGCTCGTTTTACCCGGTCATGGCGCATCTCAGATCGGTAGGATGGCTCTGTGATGTAAACAGAGAGCCAGTTGCTAGGCAAGCGGCTCTCCAATCCTCACACATTAGTTGTCATGGGGAGAGCAGATCGCTGCAGCCAGCTTGTGATCAGTGTGTATGAGCTGTTTTTTACACACTGATCACCAGCAAAGTAACACACAGGGTTATTTACTAAAGGAAAATCCACTGAAAGTGCACTTGAAATTGCAGTCGCTGTAGATCTGAGGGGGACATGCAAGGAAAATAAAAAACAGCATTTTAGCTTGCACATGATTGGATGATAAAATCAGCAGAGCTTCCACTCATTTCAGATCTAACCCTTAGATTTAGAGTGACTGCACTTCCAAGTGCACTTTCAGTGCGCTTTCAATTGCACTTGTAGTGCAAAGTGGATTTGCCTTTTGTATATAACCCCCACAGTGTAAAACACAATGGGGATTATTTACGAAAGGTAAATCCACTTCGCACTGCAAGTGCACTTGAAAGTGCACTAAAAGTGCACTTGGAAGTCCAGTTGCTCTAAATCTAAAGGGTAGATCTGAAATTAGTGGAAGCTCTGCTGATTTTATCATCCAATCATGTGCAAGCTAAAATGCTGTTTTTTATTTTCCCTGCATATCCCCCTCAGATCTACAGTGGACTTTACTTCCAAGTGCACTTTCAGTGCCCTTTCAAGTGCACTTGCAGTGCAAAGTGGATTTGCCTTTCGTAAATAAACACCAATGTCCCAAAACACGTCTCCAAAACACATGTTCCCAAAACACATGTTCCCATATAGTAAAAACACCTGTCCCCCACATATGTCCCAGTAAAATCACATGTCCCAATGATTATCTGCACACATATGTCCATGAACACCTGCACACATCTGTACATGATCATTTGCGTACATCTGTCCATGATCGCACAAACCAATTATTATACACTTAACAGGTCTTTTTTACCAAAGACATGTAGCAGAATGCATTTTGGCTTAAATTTATGACAAAATTTGATTTTATTGGATTTCTTTTAAAACAGAATAAAGAAAATATTGTTTTTTCCCCAAATTTCTGCTCTTTTTTCTCCTATATCGCAAAAAATAAAAAATGGAGTCGTGAATAAATACCACCAAAAGAAAGATCTATTTGTGCGAACAAAACGATAAAAATTTCTTTTTTTTTTTTATACAAACGTTTTTATTGGTGGTAAAAGAAACATAAGTAGATCAACAGACACAAGTACATGACAGCATCAATGGAAAGCATAATAGATATACACATCATACAAATGTTGCTGGCACAGCAGCGGACCAAGCCCAACAAGGAACTTTTAAAAAAGTGATTAAAGTACACAGCCTGGACCGTATGCACCAGACGATGCTTATCAGGTGCAAAGATGTACATAATAGAAAGTTAGTAAAACAAGGGAAAATAAAAGAAACACAAATAGAAATTTAACCTTGCAATAATTATTACTATTGACTTCACAGACAGATAGCTAATACTCTACAGTACTGTTTCCAAGCTGGTGCTAGTCTCAGGTCCGGATCAAAGATATAGGAGAATAAGCCATCAAAAAGATAGAAATATAAGAATTCAATGGGACCGCCTGGACACCGGTGTATCACCTACTGAGGGATATATGGGGAGGGACCCCCCATAGGACCGGAACACACCGGCCACTCGGACCATTTGGCAGTATGGATATGCATGGTGTCCATAATGGTGTGATGTACCCGTTCCATTAGACGGATAGCGTCCATCCTACCAAGAACCCCCGACCAGGAGGTGACTTGCGAGCGCCAATGTAGCGCTATCGTCCAGTGGACAGCACAGAACAATGTATTGATCAACCTTTGGGTGGGGCGGGAAACCCCTGCTATAGGAGCGAACAGCAAACAGTGTGTAGGTGACAAGTCAACCACGGATCCAACAATCGAGGACACCGTGGTGCGTACCCGATCCCAAACCCCCTGGAGCTGGGGACAGCTCCAGAAAGTATGGATCAGAGAGCCCGTTTCCGGGCATCCCCTAAAACAGTGATCAGGAACCGTGGGGTAAAACCTGTGAATCCTATCCGGGGTGAGGTACCACCGAGTGTGAAGCTTCACAACAGTGTCCTTCACCGCCATAGATCTGGCATACTTATGCATATTCACAAGCATCACACTCCATTCCTCAGGCGAGAACTCTGTGTCCAGATCAGCTTCCCAGAGGCACATCGCCCTAGTTTTCTCTGGCATCTGGGATTCCAGAAGGTGTTTGTACACCGTAGAAATAATACCCCTGTCTCTGGAGTGTCTATAGCATAAGGATTCAAATTGGGTATTAGAGATGTTGCCTAAAGAACTATAATGTGTTTGAAAAAAGTGTCTAATCTGGAGATATTTGTAAAATTCGGCTCTGGGTACCTCATGTTGTGATTGGAGTTGTGAAAAGGAGGTGAAGATACCTCGTCTACCAGAAAGGGCCCGCAGAGTGACCAAAGACCTCTGGATCCACCATCTGAAGGCAGCAGGAGACCCAAATGCCAGGGGGAATCTCCTATCGCCCAAAAATGATGCCAAAGTAGGCCTGTTAGGTCGCAGTCGAAATTTAGTCCTATACAGTGACCAGAGGTATAAGGAGCTACTCACTATGCTATTAAGAGGGGCTAAGTCTCTGGGGCGGAGATTCTCCTGCCACAGGATTCCCGGGAGGAAATAAGGCCGCAAAGACTGAGTTTCAAATTGCAACCACGGTATACCAACCGTTGGAGCATGCCATTGAGCCGTCTGGGCCAACCTGGCCGCTAAATAATATAGCCATACATCCGGGAGTCCCAAGCCGCCCTGTAAAAGTGAACGATGCATTAGATGTCTCCCCAGCCTGGGCCTCTTTCCCAGCCAGAGAAAAGTGTTAATATCGCGTTGTAGAGAGGTGAGGGCTTGGCGTGACACATAAATAGGGAGAGCCCTGAAGTAATATAATAGTTTCGGCAAAATAGACATTTTAACCGCTACAACCCTCCCTATCAAGGGGATGCGAAAAGTCGACCACAAACGTAGCCACCTCCGAACCATTATAAAGGCCGGAGGATAGTTGGCGCTATAGATTTCTGGTAAGGAAGGAGCTAGATGAACCCCTAGGTATAAAATTGTGTTTTTAGAGAGAGAGAGACCAAAATATGAGCGCATATTAGAAACTTCTGCAGGGGTAAAGTTGATAGGAAGGGCAGCACACTTAGCTATATTCACCCCCAAGCCCGAAAGCTTGTGAAAGGTGCCCAAGAGCTCCAGAAGATTGGGGAGAGCTATCAAAGGATTGGGTAAAAACAAAAGGACATCGTCCGCGTAAAGGCTAAGCTTGTACTCCCCTTCCTCTTTCAAGTACCTCCCTATGTTCGGATTAGTAACAATGGCCCTGGCGAGGGGCTCCAGAGCCAAGGCAAATATTAGTGGGGATAGGGGACAGCCCTGGCGGGTACCCCGACTTATAGAAAAAAATTCAGAGGAACTACCGGGGAGTTTGATCCTAGTATGGGGTCTATGATACAGTGCTTTAAAACCATTAATAAATTCGCCCCCAAAACCAAACCTGGCTAAAACCCGGTCTAGATAGGGCCAGAGGACACTGTCGAATGCTTTTTGGATATCCAACCCTAAAATCAAGACTACGGGAGAAAAGGTTCGCATCTTGAATGATATTCGTTGCCAAACGAATGTTATCAGTGATCTGCCTATTGGGGATGAAACTAGTCTGCTCCGGGCCCACAAGGGCACATACAATAGGGGCCAATCTATTTGCCAATATCTTTCCTAGGATTTTAATATCATTATTCAACACCGAGATGGGCCTAAAATTCTGGGGTAGGGAGTGGTCTTTATGGGGTTTGGGGATCAGGGTCATATTAGCATGCAACATCTCGTCAGGGAGAGCCTGTCCTTGTAGCATCTGATTAATGAGTCTGGACAATTTAGGGGCCAGGATCTGTGAAAATTTCTTGTAATACGTGGAGGTGTAGCCATCCGGGCCGGGGGCTGTAGAGGATTTGAGTGTCTTAATAGTGTCCAACACCTCCTGTTCGGTGCAGGGGGCGTTAAGTGCGGCCCGCTGTGCATCGGAGAGGGATGGAAGGGGGAGCGAGTTCAGCCAACCATCTACATTGTCTGGCAGTGGTTGCGAGGGGGAGGATAAAAGATCTCGATAAAAGGATGTGAAAATTTTGAGTACTTCGTTAGGGTGTGAGACCAGAGTACCCTTGTCATTTTTCAATTTATAAACATGAGTAGGTTGTAAAGATTGGTGTAATTTACGCGAGAACATCCTGGAAGCCGTGTTACTGTGTAGCAGAAATCTAGCTTTTGACCACCGAAGTGATTTCTCGGTACGTTCCGAGAGGATAGTGTCTAGTTCGGTACGCTTTTGATTAATCAATAGAAGGACATCTGGGGAATGTGCCTGTACGTGGGACTGGTAGAGGGCTCGCAGTTCCCGTGTGAGGGCCTGGATCTTAGCATTACCTTGTTTCTTCCTAGTGACTGCTATTTCAATTAAACGACCACGGAGAACCGCTTTATGAGCGGTCCAAAGAACCTGGGGTGAGATGTCCGGGGTGTCATTAATCGCGAAGTAGTCTGCTAGGTGGCTCTCAATCTGAGTAAAGGTATTGGGGTCTGAGAGTAGGGAATCATTCAGTCGCCAGGAGGCAAGAGAGGGGGAGAGGCCCACGTGGGAGGTATGAAAGGCCACAATCTGATGGTCAGACCATGGGCACGGGTGGATAGTAGTGTGTGAGGAATTGGCCAAAAGAACCGGGGAAGCAAAAATATAATCAAGCCTAGCGTAGCTATCATGAGGGTGAGAGTAGTGTGTATATTCTCGAACTCCAATATTAAGGGCCCTCCAGGTGTCAATAAGCTGTAAACCATCCAATGCTTTAGAGAGAAATTTAGGGAAAACCCTAGCGCTATGTGATGTACGGCTCCTATCCTCCGCGGGATTAGCCACTAAGTTGAAATCTCCACCCACTATCAGGTGGGGGGAGATGTATCTGTCGAGAGTACGCAGGAAAAGGTGATAGAAGGCACTCTGTGCGTTATTAGGGGCGTACAGATTAGCAATCGTTACCTCCTTACCCTGCAATTTACCCTGAACAATTAAAAATCTGCTATCCTGATCTTTAAACACATGTGAGGGTTCAAATGGAACAGAATTACGAATATAAATTGCCACTCCTCTGGTCCTGGAATCAAACGTAGTAGTGTAATGTAATTTATATGACTTATCAAAAAATGTGGGGCAGGCCCCCGAGGAGAAGTGCGTCTCCTGTAGTAAGATGATATCCGCCCCAATACGTTTATAGTATCGGAAGGCTTTCCTCCGTTTGTGAGGGGAGTTAAAACCTCTCACATTATGTGAGATAACATGGAGACCCATATCAGCCAGTGTTCAACCGCAAAGGTGCGGGTGGTCCGCAGGGAGAATTGGGATTAAAATGGCTGAGTCCAGAACCAGAGGGGCCCGCATTAGCCAATATCAGGCCAAGTCTAGTACCTATGGGGCCGTCAGGAGGTCCGGTATGAGACGGAGATCCATCAGCCCCGAGCTTATAGGCAAAGAAAATACATTCCGTCGTGAAGTCAGCAAAGCAAATAAACAAAAGCATAAAAAGAAAACTTAACAGATAAAAATTTCATTTGGGTACAGCATAGCAATTGTCACTGAAAAGGCAAGAGTGCTGAAAGCTGAAAATTGGCCTGGGAAGGAAGGGGGCGAAGGTGCCCAGTATTGATGTGGTTAAATTACAATTTTTCCTTTAGAAATGTAATTTTGCTATGGTACTGTTCTAAACACGGGAAAAATGCTCCACTTTACAGGCATACTATAGACACCCCCCAGGCACAATATTTAAAGGAATATTTCATTTTTATTGTTTCACTTTAAGCATTAAAAAAATGACTGCTCCCAGAAAAACTTCAGTTTTAAAAAAAAAATTGCATTGATACATGTCCTCTGGGGCAGGACCCAGGTCCCCAAACACTTTTTATGACAATACCATGCATATAAGCCTTTAAAATTAGCACTTTTGATTTTTCATTTTAGTGTCACATAGACTTTAACCTCCCTGGCGGTATGATTCAGTCTGGATTTAGGTGCTGAAAGCGGTACAATTATTTTGCATGGAAATCTCGCATTTTATTTTGTAGTCCTGTAATTCTTAGGAATAACGCTCTTAAATCTGTTCAAACCAGAGTCTAGCAGACATCCCGGGTATGATAAAGTTTATAATATAATAAAGAATAATAAAAATTATTCGATAATGTAATCAAATCCTAAAACACTGAAAAAGGGACACGTTTTGGTTGCTATGGAAAATCTCCAAATTTCAGGCAGAAAAAACAGTATTTATAATATAAAAGTTCATGCAGGGCACTACACAGACCACTAGAGACAAAGGGGGTGTGTAATTTTTTTAATACAGCACTGTAATCTGTAAGATTACAGTGCTGTGTGTGTTTTGTGTCTTTTTACTTTTTTGAATTTGCCGCTGTTCTCCGCTCCCATGTGCCGTAACGTCGCAGGGTAACGGAGCTCGGCGGCATTCAGCACTGTGAATTGAGCGGAGGACAGCTCGATCACACAGCGCTGCGGACATCGCTGGATCCAGGGGACAAGGTAACTAACTCTCCCTGTGTCCTCCCTTGCATGGGATGCGATGCGATCCCGATGCGATCCCGATGCGATCCCGAGTCTGGCTCAGGGTTACCGCTCCTGCTAGTAAATTCCCAACCCGAGCCAGACTCGTGATTACCGCTACGGGGGTTTAACATGTTTCGGGCGGCTTTCGAATTTGCAGCGAACACTGCATATTTTTCGCTGTTCGACTCGAACATTGGGCTTAGAACCACCTTTCTCTGCAATTAAAGGTACAAGTCTTTTTGGGTATGTCTCTACCAGCTTTCTACATCTATAGAGTGAAATTTTTGCAAAATAGCTCAAGCTCTGTCAGATTAGATTGGGAGCATCACTCATATAGCTCTAAAGTACTTAGGTACATGTATCCCGCCGGACATAGCAAGTACGTTTACGTTGAATTTTCCCCCCCTTGTTACCAAGATACGTGTTCTTCAAAAATGGCGTTTCGGCCTTCATTCATGGTTCGGGAGATGCAATCTTATTAAAATGAATATCCTTCCTAAATTTATATATCTTTTTCAAGCTCTCCCGATCCAGATCCCAGTCTCATTTTTTAAACAGGCTCAATCTCTGCTTATCCAATTTATATGGGCCCATAAAAAACCCTGACTTCAACGATCACAATTGACACTAGCTAAACAACAGGGGGGTTTGGCCCTTCCCGACCTGAGACGCTATTATCAGGCCTCTCATATAGGGCGGGTATTAGACTGGAACCGTAATCATTTTACTAAGTTATGGGTGCAATGAGAGCAGTCTTACTCTCGCATCCCATTGAAAAGCGCCCTGTGGTGCTACAAAGATCTGCCTAAAGATTTGAAGTCGCACCCTATCATAGGAACCTCCTTAAAAATTTGTTATCGGATTGCTATCCAAAATGCACTTACGACTCTGGCCTCCCCTTTATTTCCTATCCTCGGACACCCAAATTTTGCGCCGGGGATTTATTCCCGAGAATATGACCCGCTCAGACGCGCTAAAATTGATCATGCGTCTAAATATGTTTTCGACGGAAAATGGCCATCTATCTCAATTTTGATCGACCCATCGGGGAATTTCCAGCTGCCTTTTTGGAGAGCAGTGCAGTTACATCATTTCCTCCACTCACTTCCTAATCCCCAAGAATTCGACCGCAGTCAGACGGATTTTGAGACGCTATGTACAAGTAAAGGGCCTTTGGCCCACATCCTCTCTCAGACATATGCGCTTCTGAATAGGCTTTCAAAGCATTCTGACTTACCGTGTCTGACACACTGGGAAAGGGACCTTAATTGTACATTTTCCTTGGAGCAAAGACATTGTATTATTACTCTCGTTTTTAAGTCCTCGCTGTGCACCAAGATGCAAGAAACAAACTTTAAACTCTTTACCAGGTGGTATTTGACACCAACTAAACTGCATAAATGTTTCCCCTCCGCTTCGGATAGATGTTGGCGTTGCGGGGTAGAAGAGGGTACGTTGCTTCATATATTCTGGTCCTGCCCCAGTTTGATCGACTTTTGGAGAGAGGTCAGACGCATAACACAGAAAGTTACGGAAATTCCAATCCCGGAAGAGGCGGCATTTTTTCTTTTACATCTTTCATGGATTCCCATTAAAAAATATAGAAAATCCATTCTAAGGCACCTGATAAACGCTGCGAAATCCTGTATTCCGCTCCATTGGAAACAAAGCTCCCCTCCATCCATCACTCATTGGGTCAGGAAAGTAGAAGAAATTAAAAGGATGGAGGATTTGATTCTTACAGCACAAAATAAACAGGAGATCTTTAAACAAACTTGGGACGGTTGGAATGTCTTCATATTCTCGCTGGAGGGATGCCGCCTGTTCTCATCTTAGTGCCCAGAATTGGCCTAATGGGGCCCTTAGGGCAGTGGCTGCCATCATGACTTTTTTATTTATTTATTTATTTATTTTTCTCTTTCCTATTTTTTTTTTCTTCTTCCTCTTCTTCTTTCTGTTTTTTGTTCTTTTTTTTTTTTTTTTTTGAAAATGTGGAAAAGTGGGACAAACGGCCCCCTTCCTGTATATGGGGATGGCTGGTGCCGGGGAGGTAAGGGGTTTATGTGTCCCTGAACCCTGGCACGGCACTCTCATTAGATCTCACCAGGATATGACTGGTGTACGACAGTCTGATAATTGCACTCGTTAATTGTACTGAATTTTGGCTCTTTGGATTGTTTTGTACTTTGTCATTGTATGTTGATTTTTTTTTCTTTCTTGGGGACCGTTTCTCCCTGTTTGGAGTCGAATAAAGATTATATTGGCAAAAAAAAAGATTGGGAGCATCTGTGAACAGAAATTTTCAACTCTTGCCACAGATTCTCATTTCGATTTAGGTATAGATGTTGAATGGGCCATTCTAACACATAAATATACTTTGATCTAAACCATTCCATTGTAGCTCTGGCTGTATGTTTTGTGTCGTTGTCCTGCTGGAAGGTGAACCTTCTGCCCCAGTCTCAGGTCTTTGCAGACCCTAACAGGTTTTCTTCTAAGATTGCCTTGTATTTGGCTCCATCCATGTTCCTATCAACTCTGAACAGCTTCCCTGTCCCTGCTGAAGAAAAGCATCCCCACAACATGTTGCTGCCACCACCATGTTTCCCGGTGGGGATGGTGTGTACTAGGGGAGGTGCAGTGTTAGTTTTCTGCCACACAGCGTTTTTCTCTTAGGCCAAAAAGTTACATTTTGGTATCATCTGACCAGAGCAACTTCTTCCACATGTTTGCTGTATCCCCCATATGGCTTCTCGCAAACTCCAAAAAGGACTTCTTTTGGCTTTCTTTCAACAATGGCTTTCTTCTTGCCACTCTTCCATAAACATGGTTTCAAAACAGTCGGCTGGTCAGAACAAACTTAACAGAACGCACTGAAGCACAGCAAGGCCTGTGAAGAGTGAGCTGAAAATCAGCAACGAGTGGACAAGAATGCACTGAAAAACAGATACGAACTGACTGCATGCACTGAAGAACAGATACAAACCCACAAGCACAAACTGAACAGCAGATCAAACGATCTGAAAAGCGAGAGTCTAAAAAGCGCGAATCGTCCTTAATGCCACGTACAAACGATCGGACTATCCGGTGGACCAGAGTCTGCCGGACAATTCCACCGTGTGTGGGCTCCGGCAGACTTTTTCTTCTTCGGCTTTTCGGCGGACAATCCGCTCGTCTGTGTGCTAGTCCGCCAGACTTTTCAAATGAATGGACTTGCCCACACACGGAGTAAAGTCCGTTCATTCTGAACGTGACTTGAGGCACGACGGGACTAGTGAAGGAAGTCAATGTCGCCACCTCCATCGGCGAGACTGACACCTTGTTAGCCCCGTCACCTGGTATGGATTTTAAGGGTAACCCCTATGCCGAAAAAACGGCGTGGGGGTCCCCCCCCAAAGTCCATTCACCCGAGGGAAAAAGTATCAATTAAAAAAAGACACAACACATGTTTTTAAAGTAGTTTATTAGGCAGCTCCGGGGGTCTTCTTCTGACTTCGGGGGTCTTCTCGCTGGGCTCCTCTGCTATCTTCTGCTCTTTTGCCAGATCTTTCACCGCCGCCGTCTTCTCCTTCTTCCTTCTTCTCTTCTTCCGATGTTGACACGATGCTCTCTCCAGCTGTAATACTGGGGACATGCTGCGCGGCGACTTATATAGGAATAAGGGACGGGGTCACCGGGCGATGTCACATGGTGACCATGCCCCTTATGATGTCACAGTCCCAGGGAATGACATCAGTCGGTGACCCCACCCCTTATGCCTATATAAGTTGCCGTGCAACGTGTCCCCAGCATTACAGCCGGAGAGAGCACCATGTCAACATCGGAAGAAGAGAAGAAGGAAGAAGAAGACGGTGGCGGCGGCGACAAACAAAGAAGGAAGAAGAAGATCGGGCCAACACTATTAAAACAGCTGGAAGAAGATAGCGGAGGAGCCCGGCAGAAGAACCTAAGAGCATGAGAAGTCAGAAGAAGACCCCCGAACAGCGACGACGAAGGAGAAAGCTAGCAGCTAGCAAATGCAGCTAGCAAAAAGCAATGATTCAATACGATAAATCTGTTCCAAGCCAGGACAATGACAGTTTTTGTGTACTATTGCAAATGACAAATACATAGATTTGACTACATAGATTGGAACTATCACATGCAGTAATGGTGTGTTTGTTTACTTACTTGTCCTATCTATGCTATATGTACAATCTGTTATACAATTGTGTTTAACTCTGTTTAACATGACAATATTCAATAAAAATCTATTGAGAAAAAAAAAAAGCAGCTAGCAAAAGAGTGGCAAAAGAGCAGAAGATAGCGGAGGAGCTCGGCAAGAAGACCCCTGAAGTCTGAAGAAGACCCCCCGAGCTGCCTAATAAACTACTTTAAAAACATGTGTTGTGTGTTTTTTTTTATTTACATTTTTTCCCTCAGGTGAAAGGGTAGGCGTACAATGTACCCCATACTCATTCACATAGGGTGGGGGGCCAGGATCTGGGGGCCCCCTTATTAAAGGATTCCGATAAGCCCCCCGCCCGCAGACCCTGACAACCAATTGCCAGGATTTTCGGGAGGAAGCCTTTGTCCTCATCAACATGGGGACAAGGTGCTTTGGGGTGGGGGGCCGCAGGGCGCCCCCTTCCCCTAAGCACCCACCCCAATGTTGAGGGCATGTGGCCTGGTACAGTTCAGGAGGGGGGGGGGGCGCTCGCTCGTCCCCACCCCCTTTCCTGACCGGCCGGGCTACGTGTGATAAGGTTCTGGTATGGACTTTGGAGGGACCCCACGCTTTTTTTGGCATAGGGGCTTCCCCTTAAAAGCCATACCAGGCGACGGGGCTAAGGTGTCAATCTCGCTGATGGAGGCAGCGAGATTGACTTCCTTCTCTAGTCCCGTCGTACCTCAAGTCACGTTCAAAATGAACGGACTTTAGTCCGTGTGTGGCCAAGTCCGTTCATCTGGAAAATCCAGCGGACCTCCGCCAAAAGTCTGGCGGATTGTCCACCGCAAAACTCAGTTCGTGTGTGGTTCACGTGGGGGCAAGTCCACTCGTTCGGAAAATCCAGCGGACCTTCACTGCAAAGTCTGGCGAATAGTCCCATCGTGTGTACGTGGCATAACAAAACTGTTAACATGAGATTAGCAGAAGGAGCCCAAACAGTGGTGCACTGGGTATTGAACTTGCTTTTTCTAGTCCCGTCGTATGTGTTGTACGTCACTGTTCTTGGCGGTCAGACTTTGGTGTGATCATGTGTACACAAGAAAGTTTCAGCGGAATTCCGTCGGAACTCTGTCGGAAAAACCTTCAGAGTTTATTCCGATGGGAAAACCAGTCGTGTGTGCACGGCATTAGATTATTATAAAGCAGAGAGCAGAACAGATAAAGATTGTCACAAACCAGTCTACGTGAATATCTGTTTTTTTGGGGGTTTCCACCCATCCTGCTCTGTGCTCAGGCTCTCCAACATCACAGACCAGCCTATGTCTCCATAATCCCATCACTATTGTAAAAAATATTATCTTCCTGTTTTAACCAGTTCCTGACCAGTGCACGCTGATGTACATTGGCAGAATGGCACGGGCAGGCATATTGGCGTACAGGTACGTCCAATCTTTAATGCCGCCCTGCCATCGCGAGCGCGCCGCCACTTTGTGTAAAAAACAAATAAAGTGTTTTCTTTTTTTTACATTTTCCAAAAACTTCTAGAAGAAAACGAACCATTCAAAAGACTCATTATGTCTCATAGATTATATGTTGGGGTGTTTGCTTTCCAAAATTGGGTCATTTGTGGGCATTTGCATTGTCCTGGTGCTCCATGACCTTCAAAATTGTAAGAGGTAGTCAAAAGATTAAATGTGTAATTTATGCTCCTAGAAAGCCTGAACGTGCTACTCCAATGTTGGGCCTATGTATGTGCCCAGACCATGTAAAAGTCTCAGACATGTGGTATCACCATACTCAGGAGTAGTGATGGACGAACTTCCGATGGGACGTTTCGCGAATACGGACCACGAATGCGGCCGATAGTTCGCGAACCGTAACGTTCGCGGCGGGCCCCATTGACTTCAATGGGAGGCGAACTTTGCAAACCTACAGGTCGAATTTGCAGCCACAAAATAATTACTAGCTGTGCAAACATAGTCCCACCACATGGCCAATGACATAACACATGTATGAGGTGAATCTGGGATCGACAACTACAAGCATTCTTTTTTTATATGTGAAATTGTGACAATTCAGGACTGTGGAGCGCATGAAGGCAATGGAGGAGAGGGAAGGTCAGGGTAGGCAAAGAAGAGGGTGCCGGAGATGATCAACCGCACCGTGATAGAGAGCACTGACATCAGCAGCGTGACATACAGCAATGACACCTGCACCATGATAGAGTGATCTGACACCAGCACCGTGATAGAGAGCACTGACATCAGCAGCGATTAAATGTTCAGCGCGACTTGCAAAAGACTTCTGTAATAGAAGTCAATGTAAGTTGCCTGAAGACATCAGTGAAGGACTTTCCTCCTCTCTGGGCAGGCTGCCAAGAAAAGATCAAAGTGATACAATGTTTCTTCTTCAATGGGCTGAACTCCCTGTGTAGAAGTTCTCAGTTTAACCATTTAAAGACTAAATCTTTTCTGACACTTGTTGCTTACAAGTAAAAATCCAGTATTTTCTGCTGGAAAATCACTCAGAAGCCCCAAAAATTATATATATATTTTTTAGCAGAGATACTAGGGAATAAAATAGCGGTTGTTGCAATATTTTATGTGACGCGGTATTTGCGCAGAGGTCTTTCAAACGCAAGTTAGCCCTTTTTCTTTTTCGTCCAAAAGTTTTGAGTACATGTTTTTGTGTATTTAACCGCTTCCTGCCCGCCCTATAGCCGAATGACGGCTTTAGGGCGGGCGGCTTCCCGTGCCTGGCCGTCCCTGGACGGCCTGGTGTTTACTTCCGCAATGCGCGCCGCCGCGGGCGCGCATCGCGGAAGTTCTGTGTTTGCCGTGTCCCCCGGGGACAGGCAAACACAGATCGCTGTAAACGGCCAATCACAGCGGCCGTTTACAGCGTGATCGGCGTGTCCAATGGGAGATGATCTCATATGTAAACATATGAGATCATCTCTCAGCGCCGCTCTCCCTCCTCACACAGACAGCGTGTGAGAGGGGAGAGAAGAACGGCTGCAGCAGCCGTCAGTGTAAAAAAGAAAAAAAAAAAAAAAAGTAAAAAAAAAGTTTAAAAAAAAGTGCCATCCTCCCCCAGAGCCATCCTCCCCCAGTGCCACCCCCCCCCAGTGCCATGCCCCCCCCAGTGCCATCCTGCCCCAGTGCCATCCTGCCCCAGTGCCATCCGCCCCAGTGCCATCCACCCCAGTGCAATCCACCCCACCCCAGTGCCACCTGCCCGCAGTGCTATCTGTCCCCAGTGCCACCTGTTGTCAGTGCCATTTGTCCCCAGTGCCATCTGTCATCAGTGCCACGTATAAGTGGCATCTGTCATCAGTGCCACGTGTTATTAGTGCCACATAGTGCCATCTGTCATCAGTGCCACGTATTAGTGCCATCTGTCATCAGTGCCACGTATCAGTGGCATTTGTCATCAGTGCCACCTGTCAGTGTCACGTGCCATCTGTTGTCAGTGTCACGTGTCATCAATGCCACTTATCAGTGCCATCTGTCATCAGTGTCACGCGTCATTGGTGCCACGTATTAGTGCCATCTGTCACCGGTGGCACGTATTAGTGCCACGTGTCATCAGTGCCACGTGTCATCAGTGCCACATATTAGTGCCACGTGTCATCAGTGCCGCGTATTAGTGCCACGTGTCATCAGTGCCACGTATTAGTGCCACGTGTCATCAGTGCCACATATTAGTGTCATCTGTCATCAGTGCCACGTGTCATCAGTGCCACGTATAAGTGTCATCATTGCCACGTATCAGTGCCATCTGTCATCAGTGTCACGTGTCATTGTCCTGGTATTTCAAAAGTGTAATAAGTAGTCAACAAGTTAGATGTGTAATTTATGCTTCTAGAACACGTGATGGCGCTCCCTGCATGTTGGGCCTCTCTATGTGGCCAGGCTGTGAAAAAGTCCCACACATGTGGTATTGTAATACTCAGGAGGAGTAGCAGAATTTTTTGTGGGGTGTCATTTGTGGTATACACATGCCACGTGAGAGAAATAACCTATTACAATGACAATTTTGTGGAGAAAAATAAAGAAAATGAAAAATCTTCATTTTGCAAAGAATTGTGGGAAAAAAATGACAACATCAAAAAGCTCACCATGCCTCTTACTAAATACCTTGGAATGTCTACTTTCCAAAAAGGGGTCATTTGGGGGGTATTTGCACTTTCCTGACTTGTTCGGGTCACAAGAAGCGAGATAGACCACCAGTACATCAGATGTGATCAATTTTGTGCGATTCGCACCACAGCTTGTAGACTCTCTAACTTTCACAAAGACCAAATAATATCCACTAATTTGGGTTATTTTTACCAAAGATATGTAGCAGTATAAATTGTGGCCAAAATGTATGAAGAAAAATTAATAATTTGCATAATTCTGTCACAGAAACAAAGAAATATGCGTTTTTTTTCAAAATTTTCGGTCTTTTTTCATTTATAGCGCAAAAAATAAAAACCCCAGAGGTGATCAAATACCACCAAAAGAAAGCTCTATTTGTGGGAAAAAAAGGACACAAAATTCATTTGGGTACAGTGTTGCATGACTGAGTAATTGTCATTCAAAGTGTGAGAGCACCGAAAGCTGAAAATTGGTCTGGGCAGGAAGGGTGTTTAAGTGCCCAGTAAGCAAGTGGTTAATAAATATATATATTTTTTTTAATCTAAATTATACATACAAGTGAACTGATTGGAGGTTTGCTTTGTTTAATAAATGTGTAAGAAATTTTCTGCATCACTTATTAAGGCTGCTTTCACACTGGATCGGGCAGGCGTTGACGGTAAAACGCTGCTAGTTTTAGCAGCGATTTACCGTCATTTTAGCCCCGCTATTCGGCTGCTAGCGGTGCAGTGAAGCACTGCTGCAAAATCGCATTGCATGTGCTTCAGCAGTGGTGACCATTCATTTCAATGGGCAGGAGTGGTGGAGGAGCGGTTTACACTGCTCCAAAGATGCTGCTTGCAGGATTTTTTATTTTTTTTTAACGTCCTGCCAGCACATCTCCTCATTGTGAAAGCACTCGGGCTTTCACACAGACTGCAGGGGAGCCGTTTTGAAGGCAATTTACAGGCGCTATTTTTAGCCCAGTGTGAAAGGTGTCCAACTTAGATTTTATGAGATAAAGGGGGTAAAAAAAAAAAGGAAAAAATAAATAAAAAATCGGCCTAACATATCGGCCCAAAAAAATCAGCATCATATAATCGGCCATCGGCCGCCACGATTTCTAAATATCAGCATCGGCATCGGCCAGAGAAAAACCCATATAAGTCAACCTCTAGAGAGCACTGACATCAGCAGCGTGACATACAGCAATGACACCTGCACCGTGATAGAGTGATCTGACACCAGCACCGTGATAGAGAGCACTGACATCAGCAGCATGACATACAGCAATGACACCTGCACCGTGATAGAGTGATCTGACACCAGCACTGTGATAGAGAGCACTGACATCAGCAGTGTGACATAAAGCACTGACACCAGCACCATGATAGAGAGCACTGACACCAGCACCATGATATACAGCACTGACACCTGCACCGTAAGCAGCCCCAGGAGGAAGTCAGCATAGCACAGGGATGGTGGGAGCCCCTCATAATAAGCAGCCCCAGGAGGAAGTCAGCACAGCACAGGGATGGTGGGAGCCCCTCATAATAAGCATAGCACAGGGATGGTGGGAGCCCCTCATAATATGCACAGCAGAGGTACAGCCCCAGGAGGAAGTCAGCACAGCACAGGGATGGTGAACTTTACAAACCTACAGGTCATATTTGCAGCCACAAAATAATTACTAGCTGTGCACACATGGTCCCACCACATGGCCAATGACATAACACATGTATGAGGTGAATCTGGGATCGACAACTACAAGCATTCTTTTTTTATATGTGAAATTCTGACAATTCAGGACTCTTGAGACAATGGAGGCGAGGGAAGGTCAGGGTAGGCAAAGGAGAGGGTGCAGGAGATGATCACCAGCACCGTGATATACAGCACTGACACCTGCACCGTGATAGAGTGATCTGACACCAGCACTGTGACATAACACATGTATGAGGTGAATCTGGGATCGACAACTACAAGCATTCTTTTTTTATATGTGAAATTCTGACAATTCAGGACTCTTGAGACAATGGAGGCGAGGGAAGGTCAGGGTAGGCAAAGAAGAGGGTGCAGGAGATGATCACCAGCACCGTGATATACAGCACTGACACCTGCACCGTGATAGAGAGCACTAACAGCAGCACTGATACCAGCAACTTGCTGCTGGGCCCCAAAAATATGACACCGCTCAACCTCTTCAAACAGGAGGGTATGGGCATATAGTACTGTGTGCTTTTTTTGGACAAGGAAGTGAGCCAAATGAAGAAAGAAGGTCTGTGTGCTCGATTAAAAAAATAGTTTCTAGACATATACATGGTCTACTGGTCACATGTGTTGAATTCCTCCGAGATCCATGCTTCATTCATTTTTAGAAATGTGAGGTAGTTAACACTGTAGTGAGCTAGGGGAGTACGCTTATTGGTAACGATCCCCCCTGCTGCGCTGAACATCCTTTCGGACAGGACACTGGACGAGGGGCAAGCCAACAGTTCGATTGCAAATTGGGCAAGCTCTGGCCAGAGGTCAAGCCTGCCCACCCAGTAGTCCAGGGGTTCATCACTCCTCAGAGCGTCCACATCGGCCGTTAACCCGATGTAGTCGGACACCTGACGGTCTAGGCGTTCCCTGATGCTGGATCCAGATGACACCTGTCGATGGGTCGGCTGAAAGAATGACCTCATATCAGAAGTCACCAACACATCTTCAAACTGGCCTCTTCTTGCAGGCGCTGTTGGATTGGTACCCGCAACTCCTTCTCTGGGAGTGGGAATTGCTCCTCTGCCAGCGCACGCAAAAGCAGAATACAGCATTTCTCGAAGCAAGGCCTGGAAGAGCTCCATTCTGACAGCCCTCTGTGATGGCGGTAACATTTCTGCCATTTTGTGTTTGTACCGGGGGTCTAAGTACGTTGCCACTCAGTACTGGTCCTTGACCCTTATGCTTTTTATACGGGGGTCCCTATTAAAACACTAAAACATGAAGGCCCCCATTTGCACTAAACTGGAAGCGGTGTGGTGGCCTGGCTCCTGCTCATCATCCAGGATAATGTCGTCCTCTTCACTCTCCTCTCCCCATCCACGCACAACAACAGGGATCCCAGAAAGGTTTAAAGCATGCTCTTCTTGCTCCTCCTCATCCGCCCCGGCACCATCCTCCTCTGACTCCTCTTCAGACTCCTGTTGTTGACTTGTCTCAGATAGAGTAGCCCCCCTGGGAATTCATCCAGCATTGCGACTTCCTCATCTTCCCGCTCCTGCTCCTCCACAGCTTGATCAATGCACGACGCAATGCACGCTCCATAAAGAAGGCATAAGGTACCATGTCACTGATGGCGCCATGGCTGCGACTGACCAGTTTGGTGATCTCCTCAAGGACAATTGTGAGGAGAGAGGAGAAGGAGAAGTAGAAGACGAGGCTGGATGGTCAGAGCCTGGAGTGTGGCTTTGTGTGTTCCGTTGCTCCCACTGGGCTCGGTGATGGCAGCTCATGTGCCTTCTTAAGATTGCAGATGGCAACACTATTGTCAGCAGCGGACACGTAAAAAAGCCCACACTGCGGAGCCATGTGGCGGCGTCCTGGGAGCGCCATATGTGACCGTACATGGTCGATGACTCGCTCCTGATACATTAGCAGTCTGCTTTGTCCCTCCTGTGCAATGTAAGTTATTCCTGCTTCTCCTTCCTATCTGCTGGTCCATATCTCCCTCTGAACTCCCCTCCTCTTCCTCTCTTGTGGGCACCCACATGACATCACAAGACACGTCATCATCGACGTCACCTTCCCCACCGCTATAAGTAGAGATCTCGGAGTAGGCAGCAACACCGGGGACCAACCTCCTCCTTGGGCTGACCTGGGTACTGTCGTCAGACTGCTGAGTGGCGGTTGTTGCTACTTCCCCTTCCTGATCCAATGCCAAGAGTGGCTGCGCATCAGAAATGTCTTGATATGGATCGGAAAATAATTCCTGTGACTCAAGCGGAAGGTATGTGGTGGTGCTGGTGTTGTTGGTGGTAGTGTCTTTGGGGGTGCACATAGCCGAGAGTGAAGAAGAGGGTGCAGATCGAGAGGATGAGGAGGGTGCAGAAGAGTAAGGCTGAGTGAGCCACTCAACCAGTTCTGGTGCTTCCTTTGACGTAATCGCACCTTCTGCAATTTCCCACTTTGGCTCAAGCCTGTTGCTCCTGCCCTACCCCTACCACCCCTGCGGAGGGGCCTGCCTCTTCCTCTGCCTGTCATTTTTTAAATGACCCTGTGACAAAACTCTCAGTCCCTATACTGATAAAGGACTGCTGCAGAATAGGGCAGCAGTCAGCAGTAGTGCACCTCAAGCCTATATATTGTGGACCTATACCAGTCCTTAAGGATTAGCAGACTGTACCTCACTCAACCCTATAGACTGTAGTACGCTATACCTTACCAGTCCTTAGAAGGACCTTTGTGGAACTAGTAGGTTGTGATTAGCAGACTGTACCTCACTCAACCCTATATACTGTAGTACACTATACCTTACCAGTCCTTATAAGGACATTTGTGGAACTAGTAGGTTGTGATTAGCAGACTGTACCTCAGTCCCTATACTCATAAAGGACTGCTGCAGAATAGGGCAGCAGTCAGCAGTAGTGCACCTCAACCCTATATATTGTGGACCTATACCAGTCCTTAAAGCGGAGGTCCACCCTAAAATGGACCTCCGCTCATCGGAAACCCCCCCCCTCCGGCGCCACAATTGGCACCTTTCAGGGGGGAGGGGGGTGCAGTTACCTGGATAATCCAGGTAACTGCACCCACTTCCGGGATAGCTGTCTGCGGAAAGGGGCGTAGATTACGCCCCTTTCCGCAACTGCCCGCCCCTTTGCGCAAGTGCCCCGCTGCCTGCTGGGAAACACACAGTTCCCAGAGGCAGCGGGGACCGTCCGGATTGCGCCGCGCGACTCGCGCATGCACAGTAGGGAACCGGGAAATGAAGCCGAAAGGCTCCAATTCCTGATTCCCATACTCAAGATGGCGGCGGCAGGACCCGACAGACGACCTAGCGATCGGCTTCGGGTGCCGACATCGCGGGCGCGCTGGACAGGTAAGTGTCACTATTTTAAAAGTCAGCAGCTGCAGTATTTGTAGCTGCTGGCTTTTAAAAAAAAAAAAAAACGTGGAGTCCCGGTGGACTCCCGCTTTAAGGATTAGCAGACTGTACCTCACTCAACCCTATATACTGTAGTACACTATACCTTACCAGTCCTTAGAAGGACCTTTGTGCAACTAGTAGGTTGTGATTAGCAGACTGTACCTCAGTCCCTATACTCATAAAGGACTACTGCAGCAGAAGGGCAGCAGTCAAATATAATATTATTTCTATATTTGGAAGAAAGAATATTATATGTTGTGAGGGGGTTCGCTCGGTAGCGGGTGTGTGTGACCCCCTGGATGGGTTCACAACACAAAGTCAGGCACAGCAGACAGCGGTGTAGGTGCAAAAAACAAAAGATCCGGTTTATTTAGGCTACATGCAGTGATACATATAACAGCCAAACAAAATAAAACAAGAAAATAAATCCTGGTCAGCTTGACCTCTAACTACACACGTAGACTCCCTGTCTAACAACTGGGTGCAGCCTTGTGCTGCCCCAGTCCCTGTCTCTATTGTAGGGGTTTGCCACACAGGCGTTAACTCACCGCACAGAACAGATCTCAGACTCCCCAGTCTATACACACAAAACTGGTTCCAGGATGGAGCATCTCCCTATGCATGCTGGGGTTTTTTGTAGAGGTCTTAATGAGCCCACTTACTACAGCTGGGCTCATTAACTCTTCCCCTCTAATTGTAAAAGTCTGCATAAAGCCTGAATCTAGGACACACATATTTCCCATCCTGAATACAACCAGGTGATTTTACCTGCGTGCTGCCACATACCCCCCCCCCCCCTCTTGTTTCAACCTTGGGGTTGTAACACAAGCAGCCAGACACGCATGTATCCGAGACAAAGCATCCACATTCCCCATTTTAACACCAGGGCGATGCTTAACTGTAAAGTTAAATTCCTGTAGGGCCAGGAACCACCTATTTACCCTTCTATTGGTCTCCTTGTTTTGAGCCATCCACTTTAAAGGAGCGTGATCAGTCACCAGGTCAAAGTGCCTACCTAGCAGATAGTACCGAAGGGAATCTAGAGCCCACTTCACTGCTAAACATTCCTTCTCAATCGTGGAGTAATTTACCTCATGGGACTTTAACTTCCTGCTGAGGTAAATGACTGGGTGCTCTTCCCCGTTCCAGACCTGGGATAACACTGCTCCTAACCCAACGTCTGATGCATCAGTTTGTACAACAAAGTCCTTAGAGAAGTCTGGTGAGTACAACACTGGCTGGCTACATAAGGCTGTTTTTAAGGACTGAAATGCTTCCTCAGCCTCTGGGGACCATTTAACCATAACCAACTCTTTCCCTTTTGTCAGGTTGGTGAGGGGCACAGCCTGAGAAGCAAAATGGGGAATGAATCGTCGATAATAGCCAGCGATTCCCAGAAAGGCTCGTACCTGTTTCTTGCTGTTGGGACGTGGCCAACTCTGTATGGCCTCGACTTTATTGACTTGGGGTTTTATCACCCCCCTCCCAATAGTGTACCCAAGATATTTGGCCTCCTCCTGTCCAATGGTACACTTCTTTGGATTGCCCGTAAACCCAGCTTCCCGGATAGAGTCTAGGACTGCTTGTACTTTTGGCAAATGTGAGACCCAGTCTGTGCTATGGATAATCACATCATCCAGGTAAGCTGCAGCATATTTCTGATGGGGCCTCAGAATCTAATCCATTTTCCGCTGGAATGTTGCCGGTGCATTCTGTAACCCAAACGGCATTCTCTTATATTGGAATGCCCCATCTGGGGTTACAAACGCAGTTTTCTCCTTGGCCGACTCGGCCAGGGGAATTTGCCAATACCCTTTGGTGAGATCAAGAGTTGTCATATATCGGGCTGTTCCCAGCCGGTCAACCAACTCATCTATACGTGGCATGGGGTAGGTGTCAAATTTTGTAACTTTATTTAATTGTCTAAAATCGTTACAAAACCGCCAGCTCCCATCAGGTTTGGGCATTAGTACAATAGGACTGGACCAGTCACTCTGGGACTCCTCTATCACACCCAATTCCAGCATCCTTTGAACCTCGCCACGTATTGCCTCCCGTCGGGCCTCTGGTATTCTATAAGGTTTTAGTTTTACCCTTTCTCCTGGCGGGGTGATAATGTCATGCTCTACGCCAGATGTTTGTCCCGGAAGCTCAGAGAAAATCTCTTTGTTACGAAGTACAAACTCTTTAACCTCCTGTTGTTGGGGTTTCAATAAGGTGTCTGCTATTCCAACCTCAGGAACTAAGCAATCAGGCTGTACTTGTGACAAAGTCTCTGCGACTAGGGATTCCCTATCCCTCCAGGCTTTCAGCAGATTGATGTGATAGATCTGCTCCGGCTTTCGCCTTCCTGGCTGTCTAACCCTGTAGTTCACCTCACTAATTTTTTCAATTACTTCATATGGACCTTGCCATTTGGCCAGAAATTTGCTTTCAACCGTAGGGACTAGCACCAAGACCCTATCCCCCGGGGAAAAAGTACGTGTCTTGGCCCCACGGTTGTACACTCTCTGCTGTGCTAACTGCGCTTGGGTTAAATGTTCCTTTACAATTGGCATTACCTGTGCAATTCTATCTTGCATCAGGGCGACATGCTCAATCACACTCCTGTGAGGAGAACTCTCATTTTCCCAAGTTTCCTTGGCGATATCCAGCAGCCCTCTTGGGTGTCTCCCATAGAGCAACTCGAAGGGTGAGAAACCCGTAGAGGATTGGGGTACCTCCCTAATGGCAAACATCAGATAGGGTATTAGACAATCCCAATTCTTTCCATCTCTATCCACCACCTTCTTTAACATTTGTTTTAGGGTTTTGTTCAACCAACCCATCTGTTTGGGGGTGATAAACAGATGTACGCAATTGCTTCACTTTGTACAACTTGCATAATTCTTTCATAACCCAGGACATAAAGGGTGTACCTTGGTCCGTAAGCAGTTCCTTACAAATTCCCACGCGGCTAAAAACAAGGGATAGCTCTTTGGCTATGGTTTTGGCCGAGGTATTTCGGAGAGGAATTGCTTCCGGATAACGGGTGGCATAGTCCAATATAACCAAAATGTACTGATGCCCCCTAGCAGACTTCATTATCGGACCTACCAAATCCATTGCGATCCTCTCAAAGGGGACCTCAATGATAGGAAGAGGTACCAGTGGGTTACGGAAATGTGGCATAGGTGCCGACTTCTGACACACAGGGCAGGAGGAACAATACTTTTCTATTTCCTTCATGACCCCAGGCCAATAGAATCTCTGCAATACCCTCTCTCTGGTTTTCTCTGTCCCCAGATGACCTCCCAGAATGTGTCCATGAGCCAATTCTAACACCAACTTCCTGTAAGGTTTGGGCACTACAAGTTGCTCAATGGTTTCTTCTGCCCTTTGAGCCACTCGATATAGCAGGTCCCTTTCCATAGTGAAGTAAGGATAAGGGCAAGTCTTATCTGGGTTCACTAACTCGCCATCTATTTTCACCACATTTTCCCGTGCCTTTATTAGGGTGGGGTCTTTTAACTGTTCTGTGGCAAAATTTTCCCTGTGAACCTCAAGATCCGAAAACTCCACAGACGGCATGTTTTCATCTGAGGATGTTGGCTCCTCCCCAGTTTCTCGAGTTTCCCCCGCCAATACCGACAAGGGAAATTCAGGAGAGTCCTCACCACTCCCAGAGGAATTCTGGTCATCTTCCTGGTTTATAGGGGCACCAATGGGGGCCTCAGGACAATCCCAGAGTTCCCAGAATTTTGGAAAATCCCTTCCCACAATAGCATCATGTGGTAACTGAGACACTAACCCCACCTGATGAGAGAGGTTACCTTTGGGGGTCTCAAAAAACACTGAAGTTACAGGATACTCTCGGGTGTCCCCATGCACACAAATAACAGCCACCCTGTTCTTCCCAGAGACCTCTGTAGTAACTAATTCAGCTTTTATCAATGTTACCAGGCTACCTGAATCTAGCAACACATCAACATGTCTACCATTAATACACATTTTACATAAATGTTTCTCAGGTCCCCGAATGGCAGTGCATGCAACTGTCGCAAACAGCGACTGACGTCTCTCCCTTATAAAGTCACATTGCATAGGCTCATCCACAACTGGGCAATTGGCTGCAATATGTCCCTCTTGCCGGCAGCGGTAGCAAATAATTTTTTTCGCTGCCTCTTGCAGCATGGGCTTCCTGGGCTGCTCCCGCCAGACCTTAGGTAGAACTCCCACCCTCTCACTCTCTCCACCCTCACCCCTTGGAGTCATCTTACCCGCCACTGGGGATGATCTGATCTTAGGAGGGAAAGTCCGTGAGTCCCTGGAAGAGGTGGTCAAGTTCTCTGTAGCCAAGTACCTCTCAACCAGATCCACAAGTTTATCTGCATTTTCTGGGTCTCCATGGCTTACCCATTTTTGGATGGCAGTAGGAAGAGCTCTCAGGAAACGATCCATAACCACACGTTCCACAATGTTTGGTGCGGTCAAAATCTCTGGCTGCAGCCACTTCCTGCTCAGGTGAATGAGATCATACATTTGAGACCTGGGAGGTTTTCCAACCTGAAAAGTCCAGTTATGCACACGCTGAGCCCGGACTGCCAGGGTGACACCCAGCCGTGCCAATATTTCTGCTTTTAGCACCACATAGTCTTTTGCTTGGTCAGGCTCTAGGTCATAATAAGCTTTCTGCGATTCCCCAGTTAACAGAGGGGCCACCAGTCCAGCCCATTGCTCCTTAGGCTACTTTTCCCTTTCAGCAGTCCTTTCAAATGTGGTCAAAAACACCTCCGGATCATCCTCTCCAGTCATTTTTGTCAGTAAACGGCTCACACCAAAGGTTGCGGTATTATTGTACCCACTTGCTTCATTGGTCTGCGGACGTTGCTGTATCAATGTCTCTATTTGCTGTTGAAAATTCTGCTCTTGCTTCTGCAACAGGTCTATGAAGCGGGCTTCAGATCGCTGCTGGGCTTGTTGCTGAGCTTCCAAACTCTGCTGCAAAGTTGCATTTGTCTGCTGCTGATTTGCATTTGCCTGCTGCTGGGCTTCCAAACTCTGCTGCAAAGTTGCATTTGTCTGCTGCTGATTTGCATTTGCCTGCTGCTGGGCTTGTTGTTGAGCTGCAAGGCTCTTTTGTAAAGCTGCATTTGTTTGCTGCTGGTTTGCATTTGCTAGAGCCAGCTGTCTCAGTATCTCCTCCATGCTGGCCTTAACAAAAAAAAAAAAAACTGCCAAAATTCTCCACCAACTGTGAGGGGGTTCGCTCGGTAGCGGGTGTGTGTGACCCCCTGGATGGGTTCACAACACAAAGTCAGGCACAGCAGACAGTGGTGTAGGTGCAAAAAAACAAAAGATACGGTTTATTTAGGCTACATGCAGTGATACATATAACAGCCAAACAAAATAAAACAAGAAAATAAATCCTGGTCAGCTTGACCTCTAACTACACACGTAGACTCCCTGTCTAACAACTGGGTGCAGCCTTGTGCTGCCCCAGTCCCTGTCTCTATTGTAGGGGTTTGCCACACAGGCGTTAACTCACCACACAGAACAGATCTCAGACTCCCCAGTCTATACACACAAAACTGGTTCCAGGATGGAGCATCTCCCTATGCATGCTGGGGTTTTTTTGTAGAGGTCTTAATGAGCCCACTTACTACAGCTGGGCTCATTAACTCTTCCCCTCTAATTGTAAAAGTCTGCATAAAGCCTGAATCTAGGACACACATATTTCCCATCCTGAATACAACCAGGTGATTTTACCTGCGTGCTGCCACAACGTGTACAAGCCTATTACCATACCAGTCCTGAAAAGAACCTTTGTGGACCTAATAGTAACAGCTACTGATTAAACTGACTGTCCCTCACTGCCACACACAGCTGTCCCTATTTAAACTGACAAAACACAGGCTGCTGCAACAATAACTTGAATAGCACTCAAAACTATATCCTGTACTACTTTACCATACCAGTCCTGAAAAGGACTTTTGTGGACCTAATAGTAACAGCTAATGATTAAACTGACTGTCCCTGCTGCACACAGCGTCCTGTCCCTCTCTCAGCACTGACAAAAGACAGGCTGCTGCAACAATGACTTGAATAGCAGTGCCTCAAACCTATATCCTGAACTACACCTATACCATACCAGTCCTTAAAAGATCTTTTGTGGACCTAATAGCTAGCGATTTGGGTCACTCCAGTCTCTCTCTGCTCCACACAGCAACCTCTCCCTATAGTGACATACGAAAGAATGTAAAATGGCCGCCGGATCGGGTCTATTTATAAGTTAGGGGGAATGTCCAAGTGTCCATGTGCTGTAATGTCTCAATTGGCTGTCCTGTACCACATGATGGATGTGTCATCATAGGTCAAAGTTCTTTTACACAGTAAACACGTAAGTCTGCCGGGCGAACAGCGCCAATAGTCCGCCGATCGGGCGGACTGCGAACAGCCAAAATTTGCCGCGAACCGACCGCCGGGCGAATCGTCCGGCCATCCCTACTCAGGAGGAGTAGCAGAATGTATTTTGGGGTGTCATTTTTGCTATGTACATGTTATGTGTTGGAAATATCTTATAAATTGTCAGGGCTGGCTTAGCCCTTCCTTCTCTGGGCTGGCTGCTCAGCTGTCGGCTAATTGCCAGCTCTCATCTCTCTCCACAGTTACCCAGCTGTTGCTGATCTTGCTGGTCTGATCTGCCAACTTAAAGCTGTCCAGCTCACTTCATCTCTGCCTTCGCCTTGGTCACATCACAAGAAACCATCTCCTGCGTAAAGGCTTGCTTGCTGACATCCTTTCTGGCACCTTATCCTGTTTGCTGTTGCTCCACTTGGTTCCCTGACTTCTGGCCTGGCTGATTACCCGATCTGGTTATGGAACTCTGGACTGGCTGACTACTCGATCTGGTTACTGGACTCTGGCTATGCTTTGACTTTGCCTACTCTATTTACCTTTTTATTTTTTATTAATAAAAAATGTGATTTAATTGTACTTCTGTCTTGGTCTGATTCATGGTTTCTGACATAAATGGACAACTTTGTGTACAAAAAAATGTGTTTTCCTTTTTTTTCCACATTTTTTCAAAAACATCTGGTATAAATGAACTGTCAAAACTCATTAGGCCTCATAGATTATACATGTGGTATTGCCACACTCAGGAGGAGTAGCAGAATATATTTTGGGGTGTCATCTGTGGTATACACATGCCATGTGAGAGAAATAACTAGGTAAGATGACAACTTTGTGAAAAATAAATAAATAAATAAAAATTATCTTAATTTTGCAAAGAATTGTGGGAAAAAATGACAACTTCAAAAAACTAACCATGCCTCTTACTAAATCCCATGAATAAGTCATACTGATGACGAAACATGTTGGGGCGTGGCTATCTGGCGAACATAGTCTATCATTGATCTAGAGAGCTGGGCGGTGTGGTGGTGGTTACAGGACGGAGGAAGTGAAGGAAGGTGTGCAGCTCGCTCCAATCACCGCGGATCTGCTGGAAGAGAGCGAGTGCGGCGAATAAGGAGGGGTGAGAAGGATTCAAATCACTTGCACAATCTGAGGTCCGCCGTGACCACCAATGTCCCAGCATATAAACATTACTAAGAAGTTCAAGCGTGATGTGGAGTTATCTGTGATTTGGCTTTTCTTTTATATAGTTCATGTGAGTGCACTGGAATTGGTTTCATTTTATTAAAGAGTGTGTTGAAACTGTATTACGGTATTGGAGGCTTCCTTTTATTTTTGCAAGGTTATATTTAAATATATTAAATTATCACTCTATTTAGAGAATTTAAAGCTCTAGTGGCCAAGCACGAAAGTGTTTGGCTTAATAGCTTGTTGCTTACAAGTAAAAATCCAGTATTTTCTGCTGGAAAATCACTTACCTTTATTGGACTTTTTTTACACTGTTTTTCACATGATATTTTTATAACATCATTTTTTTTATGTCACCTGATTTAATTCGGGTCTAAGTGCATGTCTTTACAGTATATTGTTTACACATTTAGCACTTTATACTTACAGCCACATGTATATGCGAGTGTATATATGGACTTCTTTGTATATATGATTTTGTGTAATTAGGGATATGGTGTAAGTCATTTGCACATTTAGCGCTACGTGCTATTTTGAATTTCTGTTTGAGGGAAAGATTATTGCACTAATTTAATATATTTCTGTATAAGTAGCATCTGAGTTTATAGGTTGAGATTGTTTCTAGCGCAGTGGTGATACACATTTTTGGAGGGAATTAGTTGTGTTGTATCAGTTTTTTTATAAATACCTTGGAATGTCTACTTCTCAAAAAGGGGTAATTTGGGGGGTATGTGTACTTTCCTGGCTTGTTAGTGTCTCAGGAAATGAGATCAGGTGTGATCAATTTTCAATGATTGGCACAATAGCTTGTAGACTCTATAACTTCCACAAAGACCAAATCATTTACACTGATTTCGGATATTTTTACCAAAGATATGTAGCACTATAAATTTTGGCAAAAAATTATGAAGAAAAATTACTAATTTACAACAGAAACTAAAAAAAATGTTTTTTTTTTAGAAAATGTTGATCTTTGATGATCTTTTTTCATTAATAGCGCAAAAAAATAAAAAAAAGAGATGATCAAATACCACCAAAAGAAATCTCTATTTGTGGGAAAAACAGGACCACATTTTCATGTGGGTACAGTGTTGCATGACTGAGTAATTGTTATTCAAAATGTGCGAGCAGCGAAAGCTGAAAATTGGTCTGGATAGAAAGGAGATTTACGCGGCCAGTGGGCAAGTGGTTACGTTTCCTTGGCAGAACCCTGTGTCTACAGTCCTCAATGTTGCCTATTTCTTTGTGCTTCTTTAAAAGTGCATGAACAGTACATCTTGAGTCTTCTTTGAAATCTTTGCCTGAGTGAGACCTTGCTGATGTGTCTTGTTGCTGTTCTCTTTTTCCGTGGTGTATGACCTGTAACCTGAAACTGACCTGAAAACCTCATCTTAGTAGCAGAGTTTGGCTGTTCCTCGCCCAAGTTTAAGTCTCCTACACATCTGTTTATGTTTCAGCTATAGACTGTGTATCAAGCTACATACTGTATGAAACTGATCATTAGCACTTGTTTGGTATAATTGGTTAATCATTTTGTTCAAAAATTCCTGACTATACGCAAGTGTACAAAGTGTGCACGTTTAAGAACTGATGCTGGTTTGAACCCAAAGGGTAGCCACAGCAAATATTGATTTGGTATAGATTATTCTTCTGCTCACTCACATTGCATTTTGTTTTGTAAATTGATAAAACATATTTGTAATATATATATATATATATATATATATATATATATATATATATATATATATATATATATATATATATATATATATATATATATATTTTTTTGTAAAGAATTCTTACTTGCACATACCTGTTTATATACACTGTATTAGGGACGTGCAGTCAGGGGAGGCAGGTGAACAAGAACATAAAAAGAAAATTCGAGCTAGGAGGTCACAGAGACCCCATTTAAGGTGTATGTAGCATAAGTCCTATCCCACCACTGATAAAAATTTGGGGCTCCTATGACCTATGGTTCCAGAGATACGGGGCTCCATGCGTAGCCTAACTAAAGCTACATACAGATCGGCCAGTTTAAATACAAGCTGGCACACTCTGTTTGCAGCAGACTAAGCCCTTGTACACACGGTCGGAGAATCTGTCGGAATGAGTCTTATCGGACCGTGTCATCAGATAATCCGACTGTGTGTGGTATGCATCGGACTGATTCCGTCCGAATCTCTGTCCGACCCAATTTTCCAACATGTTGGAAAGATTTTCCGACCAACTGGGCCGGACGGACCTAATCCGATCATGTGTAGAGCATTTTTATCGGACCAAGTGCCACGCATGCTCACATTCAAATTCCGACACGGAAGCGCTCGTCCAGGTAAAACTACTGCTCGTAAGCGATATAGCACATTCGTCACGCTGCAATGTTAAAAAATCATTCATCAAGCGCATTCTCTTGTTCTTTACAATGCTGCAAGAACCAACTTCTTTTGATGCTTATAGTCACACACACTTCTCCCGAACGGATTTCATTACTCTTTTTTAACCATTTCAGCAATACAATTTTAGTTTAAGTCACATCTACACAATGTTTTTATTTTATTTATTTTTTTGGATGTTTTTTGAGGGGGGGGATTCCCTAAAAATCTCCTTTAAAGACACTGCTCATTTCTCCTTTTTTTACTTTTTATTTTTGGGTGTAAACTTACAACAACAACATTATTGTATTTTTTAGATTTTCTTTTTTTTTTTTTAATCTACAAGAGGTTGTTTAGTGTTGGTACCCCTTGTTATTTAGTTCACTTTGTATTTTATCTAAATATATATATTTTTTGTTACTGCTTGCATTTCCTTTTTGATTGTGAGGTCTAGGGGTGGTGACACCGTCCTTGTGTCCTTCCGGTTTACGCCTTTTTCTTACTGGAGCCCCCGTGGCGCGGTCTGGGGTCTGTGTGACCTGTGTGCCTTTTACTATTTTGGAAATGTACCTGCCTGCTCACAAATAAACTCTACTTTTTGAAGGAAAACACATTACACAAGTATTTCATCAAACAAAAATAAAATTTATTTTGTTTGCTCGAAAATAAAAATAGGAACGCAGCACTGGAGAAACTTCTTAACTTTGGTGCAGCCTTTGGCCCCCAGGGCAGACATGACTAAATGACATATACAAAAATTGGTGGCCTGAGGAGTACATATCTCAGGGAGAGAAGTCTGCTCCTGAAGTCCTAGAGAGCAGGAAATTCAGATGACATTTCTGTCCCCAGGATGGTGATCTTGAAGAAGCTGCATCTTCTGGCACACCAAACTCATCCCAGGCCATCACTCTCTGGTCTTCCTTTGTGACTTCCCACCAGGCATCCTTCCAGGCTGTGGCTGGGCTCCTGTAGCTGGGGCAGGAGGAGAAGGAGGGCGTTGTTGGACCTCCTGGCTGCCACTTGCCACAGCCTCCCCCCGAGGTCTTCCTGTGTATGAAAAGGGGACATAGTTTTAGTTTTTTGATCATCAATCATAACATTTTGTGCTCCTGGCTTTTGCTATTTGACTGTTACCAAATAGAACAGACTATCCTTCTGACAGCAGCATTTTTCTTTCCCGTCCCAATCATTTTTGGTCACTACTGTCTATTGAGATGTAAACCACTTTGAGAAATCTCAACTTACTGATCAATAAGAACATCTAGTTAACATCATTAAATGCAACACAAGAAATATGTTCAACAATGCAATACCTGTCTCAAGCTGGGCCCCACCACATGGTGCTGCCTGGAAGGCCCAGGCTGGACATCAGAAGCCTCAGCTGGGGGTGAAGGATGCCTTGGAGGAAGCCTGGAGAGTGGTGGCCTGAGTTGTGGCCTGGGTACCCCTTGGTCTACCAGAAAATGCAGCCTGTCAAAGTGCACCATCCTGGGGTAATAAACAGCATCTGGATCTCCTGCTCTCAAGGACTCCAGGTGCTTCTTTCTCTCCCTGAAATATGTAAGCTTCATGGCCACAATTTTGCGATTCAGATATGTCATGTCTGCCGTGGGGACCCTGATCTGCACCAAAGCAAGCAGTTTCTCCAGTGCTGCGTTCCTCTTTGATCTGACATAATAAAATTTGTTGTGGAACTGCCACAGGCAGGGCATCTCCATGTAGAGCTCGAGGAATAGCCCCATAAAGTTGGGATTGTTAAATGGGTCCATTTTGTCTGCAAGACACAACACAAGACAAACCCCCAAATACTAATAATGCAATTAAAATCCCTCCTAATCTTGTCCCAACAGCGGCCTAGATACAAGCAGTCTAGTCTAGTGAAGCACAAAGTTAAAAATGTTACCTTCGTTTCGACGTTCGCCGCGTCTGTGACTCACACTCTCCTTCCAGATAGTACGGACGATACACATGTGTGGCGTTTTATATACAGTGCGCATGCGTGAAACTCGCCCCTGACGTTCTTTCCAGACTATTCCCCGCCCCTTCGCTTCCCGCGCAGTGGGGAGAGCACACGGCGGAGAGAACGCAGGTGCGCAATAATAGTTCCACTAACGAGGAGGAAGGTGAGGAAAGTCCGGAGCCTGAAACGTCCCGATCCAGGAAGACAAGATTTAAGGCCTCAAATATGTATTTTGGAGAGATGTTGGAGATGGTCGACATATTGAACAGGACCGACTATGATGGGAAGTATGGACCTTACCCAAACCCAAATATCAGAAAGGCCATGAATAAAGTTGTGAAGAGTCTTCTGAAGAATTTTGGGGTACGCCGATCCAAGGATCAACTGAGAAAACGCTGGTCAGACCTGAAACTGAGGGAGCACGAGCAGTACCTAAGGATCAAGCGTGTTCTTAAAAAAAGTAAGTAGTTGTCGTGTGTTCATATGATTGTTTCTTGCTTGCATACATGCTCCATGTGCTTTGATTTCATGTTGTGCATTTTAAAATGGCCACTTTCAAGGTCATGGTTTCGTTCGTTCGTATGAAACATCGTTCTGCAGGGAAGTATTCCAGCTTAACAAAGTGGCCCCAATAATGTTCTCACCTTGTAACTCGGCCCAAAAAAACAATTCTACAACACTTCCAAGCAATGTTTCATATTCCTATTTATGCCCTCTGTGTGCTAATTAATCTTTGTTTACATTCTCATAGGGGAGAGAAGACTCGGCAAGTATGAGGACACCAGGGGCCATGAGGACACCAGGGACCACACCCCTCCCAAAGAAGGGTAACTTCCAAAAGAAGAAACAGAGGAGCAGGAGGAGGAGGAAGAAGGAGAGATCGTGGAGGTTGGCCAAATTGTCACCACAACAGGTGAGTGTCGGAGAACACAGCTTCCGGTAAGCTCATCAATGTATATCACCATATTTGGATTACATGGTGTGTTTTTTTTTTTCTAGGTGATGTGGAGGAAGATTCCCGTTTTACCAGTGAAAGTGCCCAGATCTTGATCAGGGAGATAATGGGGTGCAGTAGGGATTTGGAAATTGTACAACAAAACATCAATGATGTTAAAAATAAAATGAAGAACATCATTGATGTTTTGGGGAGAGTGTGAAAATGAAAAAACTAGATAGGGTTTTATTTTTGCTTTTTAAACAAAAAATGTTGTATTTTGCATAATTCCAAATTTGGAAGATGCACAGAGTGTGTAAACATGCGCTATCTCCCATCATGGGGGATCAATGTACATGTTTTGTGGAAAGTGTCTGAGATGAAGGGGTTGCAGCCCCAAACCATGTAAATTGATCCCCCATGATGGGAGTTAGCACATGTTGACACACTGTGTGCATCTTCCAAATTTGGATTTTTCAGGGGTCACACCCCATGTGATGAAGGCAATATCAGCCCAGTTTGTACATACTCATGTCTGATATTGTCTTCACTTTTCCAAGTTGAACTTTGTAAGTTCCTGTGTTCTGTATTTTACGGTTTGATACATGCCTGTTTACACAAAAAAACAAGTAAAAAATAAATATGATTAAACTGGGTTTTGGATACCCAAAATATCTTGGTTTGTTGTAAAAACCTTTACTAAACGCACATATGAATGTGCTTGTATTAAAAAGTTGAATTCTCAACAATGTGTGGCTTCCTTTTTCATTGGGATTAACATGTCATTGTAGTGAAATTTGAGTTTGTGCTGAGAAGGAGTGCAATTTACTAAAGGCAACTCCAGTTTGCACTCCAAGTGCAGTTTCAGGTGTACTTTTGCAGTGCACTTGTAGTGCATAGTGGATGTGCCTTTAGTAAAAAGCACCCACAGTGATGTGTAAATTTGGACAATCATGCCATTTTCATGCCAGGGTGCTGAAAATTAGCATGATTTAGATCAGTAATGCACTACACATTAGTTAACAAAAAGAAGGTGTGTGTGTAGCAGACCCACAACATAATAAGATTAGCTGAAAAAGAGACTGTCCCCTGATCTCACTCTGAACTTGGGTTTGCACTGTTGCTGAAAAAGGCACAACTTGACGAAAAATGGCAAAGTGGGAGGCCACAGTCTGCCATTCCTGTTGCGTTGAAGGACACTGTGTAGTGACACAAGAAAAAAAACTAGTAATTTTACAAATCAACATTGCATGCAGATTAGACACCCACATTTTTGGACAGAATTAGTATAACATTTTTTTAAATGAGTATTTAAAGCCTAAAGTATGAGGTCCCCTTATGAGAGTCCTAACCCCCCCATCCCCCCCATCTGATGGGCCCTTGATAAAAAATGAGGGGGGATGTTTAGGAGAGGTAACCCTCTCCACTTGATTGAGAGCTGAATGCCTAAATAATGTGTGATACTTTGCGAAGCCCCTCCTTTGTTACACTATTGGCAGCCCACCGGACAGGTAAGAAGTGTCATAATAACAAAATGGAAGCACATGTTGACATTTTGCTATTACATAGCAAGAAAATTAATGTGTTAAAAAAATCAAAATAGCATTTGAAAGTATTGAGGCCCTTACACTACATGCTTTGGTGAATTGTTCCATAAATGTTATCATGAAAAAGGTATTTAGAGTGTGTATTGGGTTGGGTCAAGTCATCAGATAGAAGATTGCTATCAGCTGAGGTAGCAGTTGGGGAGAGGGGGGTTACTAATGAGTTTGGCACAACTCCAAAAAACAATAAAAAGGTCACTTTGCATGAATTGAAGCACACACATCACATTTGTAGACATTATAGGGGGTGTTTAGGGGAAAGCAATACTATGGAGCTGACAAAAGACATTGTCAAGTGACTAGACTATAGTTTTAGGGGCCAAGAAGAGCATGGTGGGGAAGTTAGTGAGGCAAATCCACATGAGGACAAAGGGGCAGAGCATATGAATTAGAGCATATTGCAATGATGGTAATTAGGGAATGAGGAAAGAAATGCAAGACATTAGCAATCATGAAATACATAGAATGTGATGTTTAAGGTTAAAAATTAGCATAATATAGTCCTTCAGCAGGAGCTGAATGATGGCAGAACAGGTCTCTGGAATAATGATCCCCAGAGCCTGGGGGGAGATGCCTGTAGAGAACTTGAGGTCCTGAAGGCTTCTCCCCGTCGCCAAGTAGCGCAACGTGGCGATGAGCCTCTGCTCCGGAGTGATGGCTTGCTGCATGCAGGTATCCTGCCTGGTGATATAAGGTGACAGCAAAGCCAGCAGACAGTGAAAAACGGGGTCCGTCATCCTGAGAATAATCCAGAAATGATCAGGATTATTCTCGCGGATCTCACGGAGCAAAGGCATGTGGGAGAACTGGTGACGCTGGCGCAACCAATTCTTGGTCGTCCAAACATGTTTCATCTACGTACTCATCGTAAGTCAAAGTAAGAACCCCTGCACAGCACAAACTGTACGATGAGTACGTAGACGAAACATGTTTTGAAAGCGGTCAGCTGGTCAGAACGGACACCAGAAAGCAACGCTAAACAGCAAGGCCTGAAAGGACGACCTGAATAGCAGAAGCAAGCAGACAATAAAAAATGCCTTTCAAAGCGTACTATACCAAGATAGAGTCCACAATGAGAAGCAAATACTTAATGACTGCATGCACTGATTATCAGATACGCAAAGACAAGCACAAACTGAAGAGCAGTAGCGATCTGAATCACTAATCTGAAAAGCGCGAATCATCTTTCACCAAACTTCTACTAAAACACGAGATCAGCAGAAGGAGCCCAAAGGGTGTCGGACGTGGTGATGAACTTCCTTTTTCTAGTCCCGCCATACACGGCTTACGTGACCGCGTTCTTGGCAACCGCGAAATCAGACAACTTGGCCCGACCGTGTGTATGCAACAGTTTCGGACACAATCCGTTGGACTAAATCCGACGGGCAAAATCCGATGGATTTGGTTGGCAAAATCTCCGACCGTGTGTACGTGGGCTAAGAGGTTGAGCTCGCAGTGCCTCTCCTCCCTTCTTGTCAGAGGCACTGATCTCAATGTACAGCTTGGAGTCTTGATAAAGTACCATTAGCCCAGCTGTCCAATAAAAATGTTGCAGTGGAGGCACGCCTCTTACTGCAGTGTCATAGAAGGCATGTGTCTAAAAGACAAATGCTCCATTCCATGTTTTTCTCAAACGGTTAAGAGGGAGAATGAGAGTCTGCTGCTGTTGAAAATGTACTGTTTTAATCAAGCTAAATCATATATAATTATGCTATATGTTATAATATAATAATTTATTATTTATCTATTTACTGTGAAATTACTGGTTTGCAGTTCAAACTTCAGTAATTTGTCTGTTAAGCCAACTGCTTGAGTACAGTTTTTGAAAATATAGTAAACTACCTTAAAAACAATATATAATAATTATTTGTATATTACTTATGGTAATAAACCCCTCGCCACCCTGGCCAATTCTGACACTTCTCTCCTACATGTAATAATCATCATGTTTTTGCTAGAAAATTACTCAGAACCCCCAAACATTATATATATTGTTTTAGCAGACACCCTAGGGAATAAAATGGTAGCCGTTGCAACTTTTTATGTTACACTGTATTTACACAGCAATTTTTCAAATGTGTTTTTGGGGAAAAACTGTTTTATTAATATAAAAGAAAAAAAAAAAATACTACTGATAATCCGATTTTTTTTAAATGTGAAAGATGATGTTACGCCAAATAAATACATACCTAACATGTCATGTTTTAAAATTGCACACACTCATGACTTTAATTTTTTTTTTACAGATTACACGTTTAGAGTTACAGAGAAGGTCTAGAATTATTGCTCTCACTCTAACGATCACAGCGTATGAAGCCTGCATGTATCTGGTCCTGATACTACCCAGTGCCTCATCAGCCACTGACCTCACCGCACGTTCCTCCCTAAATTATATATATATATATATATATATATATATATATAGAGAGAGAGAGAGAGGGGGAGGGGGGGGGGGAGGGAGAGGGAGAGGGAGAGGGAGAGAGATAGAAAGGAGAGATACATACATATACATACGTGTATATGTATCAGTGTATGCATGTGTGTTTGTGTGTATGTATTTTGATGCACTGTATTGCTCAAAGTATAATTTACTTAACTGAATGACAATGGAGTTGATTTACTAAAACTGGAGCGAGGAACTGGTGCAGCTCTGCATAGAAACCAATCAGCTTCCATCTTTTATTTTTTTTGTCAAAGCTTAATTGAACAAGCTGAAGTTAGAAGCTGATTGGCTACCATGCACAGCTGCACCAGATTTTTCACTCTCCAGGTTTTAGGCAGGCCATACATAGGTCGAATTTTGAAAGAATTTTCTATCAAAAATCTTATCTAAGAATTTTTGTTCGTATTTCGCACCATTAGTGGGCTGCAGCAACAGCCAATTTTCATGCGGCAATTAAATTTGAGTAATTGGACACGTTGGACATTTTTTGAAAAACTAACGATTTTCTAATCAATGATGGGAGAATCGTGCAAAAAATTTAATTGAAAAAGAAATGCACATGTGCAAGAAAAGAAAATTCCCGGAAAGAAAATAAGATTCCTAGGCACATATATTCTGAGGTGAAATTGAAGGATTGGTTGGTTTCTAAATCAATGGTGGCACCATCGGATCACAAAACGCAAACATTTTCTGATTTTCAAAAGAAAATTATTTTCGAAATTCTACCATGTATGGCCAGGCTTAGTAAATCAACCCTATTATGTATCATAAGCAATTGCCATTTCAATAAAATACTGTTTTAACCTTTTTTCATCCTTTTTTGAACCTCAGCACTGCTGATCTTACAGCTCCCACTTCATGCCTACATGCAGACACAAAAACTGCTGTATGTCATTTCTCATGGCAGGTCTCCTGACTGCAAAAAAAGTGTCTGTAAAGTGTGCTTCAGCACAGCTATGTATAGTGTAAAGGCAGACAGCATGGTAACAGTGCAAAGTAAACACTGGGACACATTTTCACACAAAACCCCCCCAAAAAAACACACTATGTTGCTCCTTCATAAGCTTTGGGGAATTCTAATTTAAAGAGTAACTCTACTTTTGTTGAGAAAAAAACATTCCTCTTTGAGTGATCAATGTACATTGCTAGGATTTTAACACGTTTTGTTGCAGATTTCTACTTGTTTCTGTTCTGAAGAAAAGGCTGTTTAGTTATGCCAATGAGAAAAGTGAATGGGAGCGACTTCTCATTACTAACTAGTTGATGCACTTGAAGTGTTCTAATGAAAAAAGGTTCAGGGTCTGCATACCATTAGAAGTGGTTAATCCTTTGGGGGGTATCTCACCAAAAATTTGATTTTTGTTACAGAGGATTCCTAAATTCTGACTTGTATCTCAGTGCAGACCTCTGGGAAAATTAGAGAGTCAATCACACCAGCAGGAAATTATATTTCAGGGGAAGATTTGTACACCAACTGTGTACAGAAGGACTCCAGGCTATCATATTGTACATTGTATTTTACAGAAAAGGACAAAATTGCAGTTTAATACCATTCAATTACAACATGGCATGGGTAACAATTGTATATGCTATATAATTTTTTATTGCTATTTTTGTTTTCTACAAAAGTGGAGTTACCCTTTAAGTCCATCCTCTTTTTTGAAATAAGACTTGCAGAGCCATTGCAGAAACTCCCATTTTATCTAAATAGATGAGCTATTACTCCTGATTTAACTCCTTTGGCACATTTCACAGTCAATGCCACTTAAACAATTCCAGCTTGCTACATAGTGTTTGCAAACACACTGCAACTACTAATCATGATAATATTTCTGGCTTTCTATTTTTAAATGCTATAGCCCTAGAATAATGACAATAGTATAACTCAGTTAGAGGTCTGCTGTTGAAGACTTTATTACATAATGCTTTCTAATTGACCCCCATAGTTCAATAAGACAGAACATCTCAGCAGAACATTGACAAAAGTTATTAATTTTCTCTTCAGCAGAGACCAGTGTCCCAATTAAATCCTATGATAATGCCAAACTGACTGTCTGACCTCATTACAGCTAATGCTTATTAGTCCTGTTGAGAGGATAACATTGCATGCTATTAAAATGCCTAAATGAGCACATACAACTATCTTAAAGTGATTATAATTTACATACATGACTAATTTTACTCCTGCAGGTCTGATGTCCTCACAATCGTAGCAATGTAACCTAAGTAATATAGCAAGGCACCTGTCATTATGTGCACACTGCACACAATTTACACAAAATATGTTATTATACTTCACGGAAACTCCTTTTATCTCTCCCGTTAAGTGGATCACAGCCGCAAACCAATAGATACCTGTAAAAATTGTTAATATGTTTTATTGTTATTGACAATTTTACATCTTGAAAGCACACTAGTTTTGGGGCTTTTTTCCTTTTATTTGAAATCCAATTTATTTCCCAAAGAACTAATAGCAGGTAAAATGGAAATAGACTTCTTGAATTTTTATGCGTTTAATAGCTTGACTTCATTTTTTCCCTAATTTTGGTCAGCAGCATTATGGCTGTACCTGATATTTTTATGTCTGTGATCTATAGCGCTTTTAGCCTCTAAGTTGCTGTTAAATACTCCTCCATACACATCTTTTGTTCTGTCTGTGACCTTCATCTTTATCTTAACCAGTGATGTAAAGGTCTTAGATTTCAATATACAGTATAAAACTTTCTATAGTGCTGTTTGAGATTTTTTTTTATTCATAATGTGGCTGCATTATGTAGCTATTTCACACTTATATAACATTAAAGTGGTTCTAAAGACAGAAGGTTTTTTTTTTAAAAAAAAATTTCTGTGTGCAGCAGCCCCCTTAATACTTAGCAGAGCCCCTTCCCAATCGAGCGATGTTGCACGAGAGACTCAGCTATCCTAGATTCTCACTCCTCATTGACTGAAACATTAGCGGTACCCCACTGGCTCCTGCTGCTGGCAATCAAAATGAATGAGGAGAGAGGGGGCGGAGCTGGGACATGGCTCTGTGTCTGAATGGAACAGCTGTTTGCTGTGAGAGCACTCGGCAGGCGGGAGGGACCAAGAGCACCAGTGAGTGACAAGTAAGAGGAGGATCGGGGCTGCTCTGTGCAAAACCACTGCACAGAGTAGGTAAGTAAAACATGATTTCAATATCACTTTAACTACAGTATATTGTAATAAACATGTGTATGGTACCTAAAGAGGGTTTTCACTACACAGAGAGAGATTTCCTTATTGGCTGAGATGGAATTTGGGTTTGGGGCAACCTTGAGTTCTCAGGTAAGTTCAGGAAAATGGTGAACAAAAGCAGTAATTTGCTGTAGCAATCATTTACTAATAATGCACTTCCTGGCCTTTGAACTATGGTTAGATGGCTTAGAAGGGCCAATAATGTCAGATCTCTCCCTAAAAAAAAATGCAGAGTCCTTACAGCATTTTGTCATGAGACATGCATTAGAGAGATCTGACAAAATGTTTGCAGGAAAAATTTTTTATTGCTATACTAGACTTTGTTGAAAGGTGCTTTTGGGGACTGAGTGCCAGCATCAAGGTAAAGCCAGTTAAGGTTGGAGGTCCCAATGGTGGCACTATTTCTCTTGGTGGTGGCCATTTATTTACCTGGAGGAGGCTGCTGTAGCTGACAGAACACACAGAGTACTCAAAATGGTGCCAGGGGCCTCAGCATTGGCAGTGAGATTGTGGGATGTGACTACAATGTGGAATTTGTTTTTCAATTCAGTGGAATGAAATGCAAATAGATGGTAGAGGTAGTGTAGCAGCAGATGCAAGGAAGTTGGACACTGAGTCAGCCTGAAAGGAGGACGATCAGGAGGAAAGTGTGGTGGATTTGGATGGAGCTCTCTTCATGATCATGATATTCCTTAGGACAGAGTCTATGGGGAAATTCAGATTTTTAAATGGTATATGAAGAAATTAGCTAAAAAGTTAGAGAAGGCGTGGAATAAGGAGGTCAACAAGTTGGTTAGGAAAGTGAAAACAGTTGGGGACACTTACAGTGCCTCAAAAAAGTATTCATACCCCTTAAAATTGTCCACATTTTGTCATGTTACAACCAAAAACATAAATGTATTTTATTGGGAATGTATGCGATAGACCAACACAAAGTGCCACATAATTGTGAAGTGGAAGGTATATGATAAATTGTTTTCAATGGTTGTCAATTTTATAAATAAATATCTGAAGGGGCGTGGTCTAGCACTGGACCATAATGGCAGCTTAGCTTGTGTGCTCTGACTGCTAAGGCTGCAAATTAAGCTATCATAAGTGGACTGGCTTCACTGACAGAGAAGAGAGATGGCTGGGAGAAGCTCCTCAACCACCAGCTCGCAGGCAGACCTGACCAAGCAGCTCAGCCATACTATTCCGGCGATATTCCAGACCCAGCAAGCTAAATCGCAGGCCTCAGAGGGCGCTGCTGCAAGTCACGCCAGCACACTGGATTTCGTGGGACATCCGAGCGCCGCCCCTCATAGTTTCCAGCCTTTTCCGCTCCTCAGCCTAGCTGACCTTCAACTGGTAGCAATGGACATTAAAAACACGCTTACAGTGGCAATCTTGGGCCTTAAAATGGACCTCAGACCTGTGGTCTCCCGCCTTGAACATGTGGAATTAGCGGCCATGACACATGGGACCACTATACAGCAAGTACTGCAAGTGACCAGCGTACATGCCCAACACCTGATCGACATGTATGGTCACATTAAAGACCTTGACAACAAGGGTCGGAGGCGCAATCTAAGATTCAGGGAATCCCAGAATCAGTGGAAGGATCTCAGCTAAAGCATGTACTATGGGCACTTTGCAACACCTTGCTGGGCAGACCACCAGATGCGCCCATAGAAATGGAGCGCTGTCAAAGTGTGCTAAGACCTAGAGGCTGTGACACTGACCCACCTAGGGATACAGTATGCTGCCTTGTCAGCTTCACTTGGCAGGAGGATATATTGCACCATGCATGCATACAATATGATGGCCACCCCATTAAGATCTTTCAGGACTTGCTGGCTATCACACTGCAACACAGAAGAGCATTGTGCCCCCTTCTCAATGTCTTAAGGGACATGCACATCATATACCGCTGGAAATTCCCCTTCTGCTTGACAGTGATGGCAGGCAATCACACAGTCTCCCTGCGCATGCCAACGAAGCTCCAAGTCTTCTGTGACAAATTGGGAATCCCTGTAGTATCAATTCTAGAATGGTTTAGATCATTCCTACAACCAGAACCATGGATCCCCACTCAGCAAGAGATGATCCCGCGATCCTGTCGCCATAGGCAGATATGTTGCAGGTCTTCTTCCGATTCATCCCAGAGAGGCTCAGATGCTATGATCACTGCCTGGGGTCCCGATCCTAGCCATCATCTACTCATCGGAAGACAGATCGCTAAATCCAGTTCAGAATGCTTCATACAGTACCCTCTCACTAGGGATGAGCTTCGTGTTCGAGTCGAACATATGTTCGACTCGAACATCGGCTGTTCGCCGGTCGGCGAATTCCAAACGTTATGGGCCGTTCACGCCAAATTCGTGTGGCGCTCACGGCCCACAATGCACTGTGATGGCGCAGTGCATTGCTGGCTCATGATTGGCCAAGCATGCACTGTGACCCCGCATGGTTAGCCAATCACAGCGCCGGCAGTGAGGAGAGCCATGATTGGCCATAGGCAGGATGCCTGTGGCCAATCATAGCTCAGGCTGTGTAGTGCACGCCCCACACTTTATAAGGCCGCCAGCGCGGCGGCCTTGTGTAGTGTGTTGGCGTCTGTAGCAGTTAGTGGGTGTTCTGTGTACCTTCAACACAGTATACACCAATCGTTATCGGCCGATTTTTCGTTCTTGCTCTTCTGTAGTGGTTGTTGACTGCGTGTCCTGACCGCAGTATACACCGCTATATTCACCTATATAGCTAGCGATATATCTATCTATCTTTTATAATAGAGCTTGCAGTCAGTGTTAGGAGATTGTGCGTGCTGTCTGCGTACTCTGAACCCAGTATACACCGCTATATCCACCTATATAGCTAACTATCTTGCTCGTTTTAAATAGAGCTTTCAGTCAGTGTTAGGAGATTGTGCGTGCTGTCTGCATGCTCTGAATGCAGTATACACCGCTATATCCACCTATATAGCTAACTATCTTGCTCGTTTTAAATAGAGCTTTCAGTCAGTGTTAGGAGATTGTGCGTGCTGTCTGCGTGCTCTGAACGCAGTATACACCGCTATATCCACCTATATAGCAAACTATCTTGCTCGTTTTAAATAGAGCTTGCAGTCAGTGGTAGGAGATTGTGCGTGCTGTCTGCGTGCTCTGAACCCAGTATACACCGCTATATCCACCTATATAGCTAACTATCTTGCTCGTTTTAAATAGAGCTTGCAGTCAGCGGTAGGAGCTTGTGCGTGCTGTCTGCGTGCTCTGAACCCAGTATACACTGCTATATCCACCTATATAGCAAACTATCTTGCTCGTTTTAAATAGAGCTTGCAGTCATCGGTAGGAGATTGTGCGTGCTGTCTGCGTGCTCTGAACCCAGTATACACCGCTATATCAACCTATATAGCAAACTATCTTGCTCGTTTTAAATAGAGCTTGCAGTCAGCGGTAGGAGATTGTGCGTGCTGTCTGCGTGCTCTGAACCCAGTATACACCGCTATATCCACCTACATAGCTCTTCTCTATTTGAGCCATCTGCCATCTGCAGGAGTTAGTGGAAGTTGTGTGTGCCTCCAGCACAATATACACTACCCAATTGCTGGTTTTCCCAACTCCCTTCAGGCTATTACCATGTCAGGCAAGCAGGCTCTGCGTCTAGAGACAACAGTGCTGGTCGTGGACGTGGTGCATCGTCATCATCAGCACGTGGCCATGGGACACGCTTGTCCTTCTTTTCGGCAGCTGGACATGTTGAGCCGCAACATGCCAACGACTTGGTAGAGTGGATGACCAAGCCCTCGTCATCCTTCTCATCCTCTCTCACCCAGTCTCAGGGTACTAGCAAAGCAGCTGCCAACACATCATCTTCCCTCCTCTCAATGTCATCATCAGTGACTCCTTCCCTAGACCCACCACGTCCTCCTGAGGAGTCTCCTGAACTCTTTAAGCACAGTGTTGGGTACATGCTCCAGGAGGATGCCCAGTGTTTTGTAGGCTCTGATGATGATACTCAGCTAGAGGAAGGCAGTAGCGTGAATGCAGAGAGAGGGGATGCTCAAGAAGGACAGCAATCTGGCAGTCATGTTCCCCCAGCTGCAGCATACTGCCAGGTTTGCTCCAGCGATGAAGAGGGAGGGGATGATGAGGGCACTCACTCCACGTGGGTGCCTGGTAGGAGAGAGGAGGAGGAGGAGGAGGAGGCACATGTCCAACGAGGCAGGATGCCCTCCGGGGGCCAGCTTAGGGGCAGCACACCAACTGAATCACACCGCAGAGCTCCGCCTGTGCAGGGCGCTGCCTCTGCGCGTTATTCTAAAAGTTCTTTGGTGTGGGCCTTTTTTGAGAAAAGTGCATCAGATCGCACCCCTGCTATTTGCAACATATGTCTCAAGCGTATCTCGCTTGGCCAAAACATCAGCCGCTTGGGCACCACATGTTTGACCAGACATATGTTGACCTGCCATGCAGCTCGTTGGCAAGCGTACCTCAAAGACCCACACCAAAGAACAAAGCGGACCTCTCCTTGTTCCTCATCAGCTGGGATCTCCAACTCCACTAGACCTTCAGTCCTCTCTGAAACCTGCTCTGAGAGGAATGAAGGTGTAGAATTAGGTGTGTCACAGCCAAGTGCTTCCGGGCACTCTGCTAGCAGTACACCCACGTCCGATTATAGCAGGCAAATGTCCCTGCCCCAGCTGCTGGACCGGCGAAAGAAGTTCCCTCCCAGCCATCCACATGCCCAGCGGTTGAATGCTAGCTTTGCTAAATTGCTAGCACTTCAACTGCTGACTCGGCCCCCTTCCGTGTGTTTGTACAATGTGCGGTTCCTCAGTGGCAGGTCCCCAAACGCCACTTTTTCTCATGGAAGGCGATTCCGGCTCTCTACCGGCATGTGGAAGGCAATATCCTTGCCTCGCTGGACAGGGCGGTCAGCAGTAAGGTGCATATTACCGCTGACTCATGGTCCAGCAGGCATGGACAGGGACGTTACCTGTCTTTCACGGCCCATTGGGTCACTCTTCTGGTAGCTGGGAAGGATGCAGGACAAGGTGCAGTAGTGTTGGAGGTTGTTCCGCCACCACGCCTCCAAAATGCTACTATTGGTTGTGACACACCTCTCTCCTCCACCCCCTCCTCTTCTTCTTCTTCCATGGCCTCTTCCAGTGCTCTGTCCTCAGAACCAGCGGTGCTCCGTAGGCGTTCCAGGGGCTACGCAAGTACGCAGGCAAAACGATGCCATGCCGTGCTTGCGCTGGTTGTTTTGGGGGACAGAAGCCACACTGGGGCGGATGTTTTGTCAGCTATGCAGGGGCAGGCCGAGAGGTGGTTGACGCCATGCCAGCTTAAGCCAGGAATGGTGGTTTGCGACAATGGCACCAACCTCCTCTCCGCCCTCCAACAGGGACAACTGACCCATGGGCCCTGTGTAGCTCACGTCCTTAACCTGGTGGTGCAGCGGTTCTTGGGCAGGTACCCCGGCTTACAGGATGTCTTGAAGCAGGCCAGGAAAGTCTGTGTGCATTTCTGCCGATCATTTAATGCCTGTGCTCGGCTGGCTGAGCTCCAAAAGGAGTTGAACCTGCCCAAGAACCGCCTTATATGTGACATGCCCACCAGGTGGAACTCAACGTTGGCCATGCTGCAGCAGCTGCACGTGCAGCAGAGGGCCATCAATGAGTATTTGTGCGACTACGACACCAGGACAGGGTCAGGGGAGCTCGGTTTTTTCTCACCACGCCAGTGGGGCATGATCAGGGATGCATGCACTGTCCTGTCACCGTTTGAGGAGGCCACAAGGATGGTGAGCAGTGACAGTGCATGCATCAGTGACACTGTACCTCTTGTCCACCTCTTGGAGCATACGCTGCGTGGAATAATGGACAGGGCACTTGAGGCAGAACAGAGGCAGGAAGAGGAGGACTTCCTTGCCTCTCAAGGCCCCCTTTATCCAGACAGTGTTCCTGCTGTGCCACCCATCACACAGGAAGAGGATAAGGAGGAGGAAGAGGAGGAGGAGGATGATTGTGTCAGCATGGAGGTGGAGGCTGGCACTCAGCATCAGCAGCAGCAGTCTTGTAGGGATGATTTACAGTCCCAAGAAACACGTGGACTTGTACGTGGCTGGGAGGAGGTAGCTGTGGATCATGTTGCCCTTAGTGACCCAGAGGACTCCGGACCGAATGCCTCAGCTAACCTACGCTGCATGGCCTCCCTGATCCTGCAAAGCCTGCGGAAGGATCCTCGTATTCTTCGGATCAAGGAGAGGGACCATTAATGGCTGGCCACTCTCCTTGATCCACGGTACAAGGGTAAGGTTGCCGACCTTATATTGCCGTCGCAGAGGGAGCAGAGGATGAGACATCTGTGGGAGGCCTTGCAGAAAGGTCTGTGCAACGCGTTCCCAGAGACTGGGAGGTTACAAACTCCTGGTCCTGGACAACGTGTTGCTGAGGCATCGGTCAGAAGGAGCGGTGGAGAAGGTGGCCGTCTGACCGATGCTTTCAGACAATTTTTTAGTCCGCAGCCCCAAGGTATGATCGGTTCCAGCAACCATCTCCAGCGTCTGATTTACATGGTGCAGGAATACCTAGGGGCAAGGTCAGACTTGGACACCTTTCTCACCGAAAATCCTCTGGCTTACTGGGTCTTGAGGATGGATCACTGGCCAGAGCTTGCACAGTATGCAATTGAGCTACTGGCCTGTCCTGCATCCAGCGTTCTTTTGGAACGCACCTTCAGTGCTGCTGGTGGCTTTGTTACCGATCACAAGGTGCGCCTGTCCACCGAATAAGTTGATCGACTGACCTTCATCAAGATGAATCAGTCTTGGATCACCTACAGCTACCAAGCACCTGAAGCTGATGTAACCGAATATTTTTTTAAAAAAATATCACATCCCTTCAAGACTGCCTATGCTGATGCTGAGTGACTGTCCTGTTATGTTGATTGTCTATCCTCTTCCTCCTCCGCTGATATGTTGGAAGAACATTTCTGGTTCTGGGTGATGCCATCAGCGCAATTTTTCTGCCCCTGTTTAACAGGGGCGTTTAATTACAATTTTTGATGCAATGCTTTGCAGCAGGGCTAATTCCTGCACTACAACTAGAGTATATGGGAGAGGTTACAGTATGGTGGCACCAGCACCAGTGCCATAAGCCCAATTTTTCTGCCCCTGTTTAACAGGGGCGTTTAATTAAAATTTTTGATGCAATGCTTTGCAGCAGGGCTAATTCCTGCACTAAAGATAGAGTATATGGGAGAGGTTGCAGTGTCGTGGCACCAGCACCAGTGCCTAAGGCCTAATTTTTCTGCCCCTGTTTAACAGGGACATGTAATTACAATTCTTGATATAATATTTCACAGGAGGGCTCGTTCCTGTGCCCACCCAGAGTAACTGTGAGGACTTATAGTGTTGTGGCACCAGCACCACAACCACCAAAGGTCAATTTTTCTACCACTGTTCAACAATGGCATGTAATTACAATTCTTGATATAATCGTTCACAGCAGGGCGCTCCAGCGCACACCAAGAGTCACTTTGAGGGCTTACAACGTTGTGGCAAAACCAACACCTTGTTCTGCCATTTCTGCAGAGCATATAGGGCAGGCCCCTACTTTCAAACATCCAACTTACAAACATCTTCTACTTGCAAACGGAAGGAGACAACAGCAAGTGAGATGAAAAAAGATGGACGACAAAACAAATTATACAGGGGTGATAACCCTTCCCTATGTTTTCCAAAAAGCTTAAAAATAGTTTTATTGACTGGAGCTACACTTTAAAAATGTACCAGTTGAAAATTACAAACAGATTCAACTTAACACAACAAACCTACACATTCCCTGTCTTGTTTGCACCGCCTGTATACTGCTGTTCTGAGTATATAGAGCCTGGGGGCCACACGTATTTCCTTTTTTTAATATGGGTACGGGGTTCCCCTTAATATGCGTACAAGACCCAAAGGGGCTGGTAATGGGCAGGGAGGGCTACCCATGCCATTTTTCTCAATGATTTTCACCCATATTGCAGGAACCAGATATAACATTAAAACCGCAAGCAGTTTTAAATTATGTTATTTTCGTTAAATGTCATTTTGTGCAGGGACTGTTCTAAACACGGGAAACACGTGGCACTTCACAGGCATACTACAGACACCCCCCAGGCACGATATTTAAAGGAATATTTCACTTTTTTTTCACTTTAATCGTCATTAAAATCAGTGCTCCCGCCAAAACGGCCATTTTTAAAAACATTTTAGGCATTGACCCATGTCCCCTGGGGCAGGAGCCAGGTCCCCAAACCCTTTTTTAGGACAGCATCTTGCATATTAGCCGTTAAAATTAGCACTTTTAATTTCGAACGTTCGAGTCCCATAGACTTCAATGGGGTTCTAAAGTTCGTACGAATTTGGGGTCCGTTCGAAAGTTCTGGTGCGAACCGAACCGGGGGGTGTTCGGGTCATCCCTACCTCTCACTTGGCTTTATGTTCACCTGTTGACAGCTTTGTAATTTCCATCTGTTTCCACCTTGTATCCAGAGCTATTGTGAGACTCTGGATCCGGATCACCGAGGCCCCCCTATTGTGCTATTCTCCCTGGGTGATGGGACGCAAACCTACAAATGCTGTTGCTCATGTGCCTGACTGTGTAGTTATACCATTTGCTAATAAAAGGCGCTTATAATAGGTACCTGGTACTGGCATTTTCTCCTTGTACGGTGCCCGGGCATCTTTAGGCTTCTGTGACAGAACGGCATTTTTGTCATCTGGTGGCCTTTACTTTCCTGACAGTGTGCCCGACTGCTACACCATTCTAACCCCTAAAGCCTGAAGGAATGGTGCCTTTTATGAATATAATGATTTTTTTTCTTCCTAGGCTGCAATCCCGCTGCACCAAGTTCGTGAACAATCCCCAACCCCACAAACTATGCTTTTCCTATGGCATACAGCCGATAAGTATTCTCAACGTGGTTTTGAAATTATATGAGACTAAAAATTATGTTATAATGAGTATTATGCTCGGGTACACACCCAATGCCCCTTATATTTGGGTCAGAGACTCTTCAGGAAATTAGCAGCTCCGTGACACCTGAATGGGTCAGCAGGTTTGCTTTGCAGACTTGGAGGGCCTCATAGGGGTCCTAGGTCGAGTACCAGGGCTTCTCTTATGGACGGAGGTCAGTCCTCCTCTTATGATAGGTGACCCGAGGTTTTGGCATCACTAGCTTTAGAGCACCACTCTCCAATCTGGAGGGTTGGGACTGTTAATGAGTGAGCCCTGTTGCTTGACCTAGAGGCCGCTACTCGGGACCCAAGGGCCCATCCCTCTTTGTCTGCTTCTCCTTGATCGCAGCATCCAAAGGGGGAAACTGAGCTTATAGCTTTTCAGATGCATGTGGTTAACCTTTATGGTGCTGTAGTTTGCACTACTGTTTGGTATATCTGTGTGTTAATCTGTTCTGGGTTACTGGGGACGTGCTCCTATGACACCATAGGCCCTTTGGCCTTTAGACCTCGATTATCTGACCTGCTCCAAGGAGCAGGCTCCCAGGCAACCCAGGTAGTTTGGTCTGCTTTCCAGGAAGCTCCATTTTGTTGCATTACAGCACAAGGGGGGAATCAAGATTGGAGCCTCCTCTTCCGGGAGGTAGCTTCTTCTCATTCCAGAATGTTGAAGCCTTTCCTCATAATTTATGTTTGATTTTTTGCATGCCTTAGTTGATCAATGTTATGTAGTTTCCTACTGTTAGACCTCTCTAACACCTCAGAGTGGCAAGTTCCCTTTTGAACTTATCCAGCACCCCTGCCCCTACGGGGCCCTCTTTCCAATTAGGTGGGTCAGCAGGTCGGCTCACACCTCCAGTTAGTTTTCCTTTCTTCTCATAGCAGAGACCCAGGTTAATTCCTCGGCCCCAAACTTATATCTCCCCCCTTTTTCTTTTTTTACTCTTCCTCCCTTACCTTTCCCTCTTCCCAACCACCTTCCACAGCTAGTTTTCCTCTCTCCTCATAGCAGAGGCCCAGATTAATTCCTCAGCCTGAACTTATACCCCCCTCTTTTTTTATTTTATTTTACTCTTCCTCCCTCACCTTTCCCTCCCCCCAACCACTCCTCCCCACCTGTCCTCTCCAATCATAGAGTAATCTGATTGTCCATATACAGACCTAGATTGCAGATTCTATAGAGTTGACCATGGCACACAACTCATCACGCTCAGCTCCTCTTTCTCTTAAAGTTTATTCACTCAATGCTAAAGGACTAAATGTCCCAAAAAAATGCAGCAGTATTTGCAGAATACTTAATATATATAATATATTACTTAATATATTATAATAATATAATATAATACTTAATACAGAATACACTTTGCAGAAGCACATTGACAAAGGGCATAGGTCCTTTTCTTCCAAGAAACGCATTTTAAATCTGGATCAGCCCCTCGTTTTCATAACGACTGCTTTTCCACAGCATTCCATGCCCCCTGTCCTGATTCCAAATTCAAAGGTGTCTCAATCCTGCTTTCCAAGACCTTCTATCTCAACAACACTGAGCAGATACTTGACCCAGTGGGGGTATTTCTGTTCCTGAAGGGCACGTGGAACAACAAACCAAATACACTAGCTAACATGTACTGCTCCAATTTAAAACAGGCTGCCTTTTTACAAGAGGTAATAACGAATCTCACACTTTTCCAGTAGGGCTCTTTATATTGGGAGGAGATTTTAATGTCCCCTTGGACCCTCTATTAGACACCTCTATGGGGACCTCCTCGCTTCCCTTTTCTGCCCTCCGCTAAATGAATTGCAGTTAGTCTCCCTTACCTTACATGACACTTGGAGAAGCCTCTATCCCCGAGACAGGGACAACATGTTCTTTTGTTATCTGACCTGTCCTATCACTATGGTGCTTCTATCAAGAGCATGGTTCTATTGGATCACCACACCATCACACTCACCTTGGTATTTCCATTTAGTGTCACCTTCACCAAGCTCTGGAGGTTGGACGCGTCTCTTCTTGTGGATCCTGGAGATTCCGCTATCCTGAGACAGGAGCTTAGGGATTTTTTCCTCCGTAACGATACCCTTGATGTCTCTCCCATGACACATTGGGAGGCCCACAAGTGTGCCATCAGAGGCCAGTAACTATTCATCTCAAATGGAGGAAAAGGGAACATCAAGCATTTATCTTTTCACTCTTCACCAAGATTCCATCCTTGGAAACGCAACATAGGGATTAACATGTCACAGGAATTACAGGAACTGCACTCACAGTTAGTAGAAGAACTATTTAAAAAGGCACTCCGTCATAATGTCTTATACCAAAGGCTGTTGTATGAACAGGGGAACAAACCAGGCAAACTACTTGCTAGGGCTACTCAGCAACGTAAACTTAATTCCACGATCCATCATATTGTAGACACCTCAGGTCAGACCCACTCTAAGAATGAAGACAATGCTCGCCAGTTCCAATACTTCTATGACAACTTATACAATCTTCAAGCTGGGAACTCAGACCTCATCTTGCCTTCCAAGTGGACTTCTCTGATACGAGAATTTCTGAGCTCATATAGCCCCTTGGCCTTATCGGTCACTGACTCCCAGGCCCTTGAGGCCCCATTGTCATCAGAGGAATTTCTGGAGGCACTGAAAGCCACAAAGCTGGGTAAGGGCCTAGGCACTAGGCCCTGATGGCTTCACGGCTCAATATTATAAGAGCTTCTCTGACCTATTAGCACCAAAATTCCTTAAGGCATTCAAATCGCTCTCCACTAATCCCTGTGAATCAGAGCGGTTGCTAGAAGCTTATATTCCTGTGATCCCCAAAGATGGGAAGGATCCCACAAATGTTGCTAGCTACCGTCTGATCTCGCTTCTTAACCGCATGCCAACCAGCCGCCACAGTTGTACTTCGACAGCATGGCTCGGCTGCACGAATCGCTTTTATGCTACATTGATAGCATAAATGGCCACTAGGGGAGCGCTTGCTCACCTCCGCATGCTCCCCCACTCGCTCCCCAAGCCAATGCAACTGCCCGGCGGTCTTGATCGCCGCCGGCTCCCGCGATTGCTCAGGGCACACGAAGAACCGGCAGCTGTGTGTGTAAACACATAGTTTCTGTTTCTCTGAGCAGGAAACTGACAGATCTTCTGTCCATACAGAGTATGGACAGCGATCTGTTAGTTTCCCTGCACAGTCCCATCCCCCCTTCAGTTAGAACACAAAATAGGATACATATTAACCCCTCCCCTGCCCCCTAGTGTTAACCCCTTCGCTGCCAGTGACATTTTTACAGTAATCAATGCAATTTTAATTGCACTGATTTCTGTATTAATGCCAATGGTCCCAAAAATGTGTCAAAATTGTCCGACGTGTCAGCCATAATGTTGTAGTCATGATAAAAATCGCTGATCGCTGCCATTACTAGAAAAAAAAAATATTAATAAAAATGCCATAAATCTATCCCCTATTTAGTGCAAACCAATCACTATATGCTTATTGCGTTTTTTTTTTACCAAAAATATGTATAAGAATACATATAAGCCTAAACTGAGGAGAAAAAAGTTTTTATATATAAATATATATTTTTGGGGGATATTTATTATAGCAAAAAGTTAAAAATAATGCATTTTTTTCAAAATTGGCGCTTTTATTTGTTTATAGCGCAAAAAATAAAAAACGCAGAAGTGATCAATTACCACCAAAAGAAAACTCTATTTGTGGGAAAAAAAGGATGTCAATTTTGTTTGGGAGCCACAGCCACGCAATTGTCTATTAAAGTGATGCAGTGCCGAATCGCAAAAAGTGGTCTACTCTTTGGCCAGCCAAATGGTCCGGGGCTTAAGTGGTTAATGTGGATGTTAAGCTCTTTGCCAAAATTCTAGCAACCCATCTATATCCTTTCATATACCTGCCTGGGTTGGTTTAGACCAAGTGGGGTTTGTCCCTGGTAGAGAGGCCAGGGACAACACTATTAAAGCTCTGACCCTACACCATTGGCTTCTTTCTGGCAATGGATAATGGATAAGGATAAGGATAATGGAGAAGGCGTTTGACGGAGTGGCATGGGACTATATGGACGCAGTTCTGGCCTTCTTAGGGCTCAGGTCATGTATGCGTCCCTTGATTATGTCCCTGTATGCTAATCCTAGCGCAAAGGTCAAGGTCAATGGACGCTTGTCGGACGCCTTCTCCATCCATAAGAGAACCAGATAAGGTTGCCCTCTTTCCCTTTTGCTTTATATCCTTACACTTGAACCCCTTCTGCAGTGCATCTGAGCTAAAAAGGATATTAGGGGCATACATGTGTGAGATTGTGAATTCAAGATTGCAGCTTTTGCGTACAATGTTCTACTTTTCCTTTCCTCACCATTAATGTCTTTATCCAGCCTACTGCAAGTTCTTGAATGCTTCAAAATCCTGCCAAATCTGAAAATGAATTACTCTAAATCTTTTGCTTTAAATCCGGGATATGCAATTAGCGGGCCTCCAGCTGTTGCAGAACTACAACTCCCATGAGGCATAGCAAGACTCTGACAGCTACAAGCATGACACCCAGAGGCAGAGGCTTGATGGGACTTGTAGTTTTGAAACAGCTGGAGGTCCGCTAATTACATATCCCTGCCTTAAATGTATCCTTACCCTTAGATCTGGCAAAGCAATGCCAGCAACATTTCCCCTTTCAGTGGAAAGCTGATGCCATTACGTACCTAGTTATCCAGCTCCCTGCTACTCTATCGGAGCTATACAGTAGAAACTTTCTGGCTAAGCTGCAAACTATATATCAGGAATCAGGATCTCCAGAGATGGGATAGGTCCATCTCTTGGTTTGGGCGCTTGCCTATCATTAAGATGACAATCCTCCCACATTTGCTGTATAAAATCCAAACAATACCGATCCGTTTACCATCTGCATTCTTTGTGCTATACACTCTATCTGTCGAATATTCCTTTTGTGCAACAAACCTGCTCAGATTCGCTGGACGAAGTTGGTCCTGCCAAAAGCAAGGGGAGGTATTGGCCTCCCTGACCTTCAGCGCTATTACTAGGCAGTTCATCTTGCATGGATCGTTGACTGGAATTTGGATGCCCGATGCAAAGGGTGGGTGACCCTTGAAAACCTGATCTCAATTTCTGACTTATGCTATGTCCCGTGGCTGGCCAGGGACCATGTGTCTCTAAATGCTTTGACCCATCCCCTTGTTAGTGCTACTCTTCACACATTTGATAGAGCCTGTGCTATACATTCAGTTTCAGCCAAATTATGCTCCATCATCCTAGTTAGGGGCAAGCCTGATTTTCCTCTGGGCCTTCGTGAAGGCAGAATGGGCGTATGAAGAGATGCCGGCCAAACAGTTTTCCGCAGAGACCGTTTTATGTGGCAAACAGAACTTGAAGAGATTTCAAACATGGGTGCCTTTCCACTTTGGTCCTATATGTAACTTAAATGCTTCCTCAATGCCCCGTCCCATAGAGAGAGTTTAACCAAGTCCACTACGACACTGGAATCACTTTGCTCCCGCATGTCTCCCCAGAGTCATGTCATATCGACTATCTACACCTCCCTGTTCGGAAACCCCTTTGCATTTCAACACTCAGATCACACTTACTTGGAATCCGCTTTGGGAACAGAGATAGATGAGGATGACTGGGTCCGTAGAAATCTCTATATTCACAAGGGATGCTTGAATGTCTCAGTGCAGGAAAATAGCTATAAACTGCAAACGCCCTGGTCTAGAACCCCGACCTGATTCACAAATTTTCCCCCTCAGTTTCTGATCGGTGATGGCGCTGTGGAAGGGAGGAGACAAGCACGTTCCTCCACCAGCTGCCCGACACTCCAGCCATTTTGGCATAAGGTACATGATGTAATCACAAAGTTATCTTCTCTACCGCTGGAGTTCTCTGCAGCACAATATCTACTACACCTGTTTAAAATCTCTAAAAAATGCTACTTCAAATCGATTCCAATCACTGGCGGTTGACATCCCTGCCTTCAGTGACAGAATGGTTTCAGCGAATCAACCGTGTTACGGAGATGGAAGAGCTGATATACATCACTTTAGACAAAATCTCAAAATTGACTGCCACATGGGAACAATGAATGGCCTTTAAAAGCTCTCAACTATTCAAAGAGCTTACCCGTGGGGCAACGTGACTTACCAGAGGACTATTTAATCATTGACTTGGAAGGTCACCCCTGTGTTACACTGATGGTGTGACATTTCTTACTGATTTGACTTCTAGACAATGGAGAGGGCAGTTGGTGATGTCCTCATCCCCCTCTCCCTTGCCTGCTCCTGTCCTTATTCTCAACCCACCCCAACCATCCTTCCCCACCCCCTCTTTTTTTTATCTCTCCCCCTTCCCCTCTCCCTCTTTTTCCCCTGTCCATTCAGATTGACTGGCCCGAGCCCATGAGGGATGTATATGACCTCCCCCACCACACAGAGGAATGTATTATTGCTGTTTAGAAATGGTTCATTTGATTTAATTTTTTCCTTTGTCTTGCTCACCTTCTGAGTTTTCCCGGTCTGAGCTATACATGTGCTTGTGACTTTGTAAACTATATTTTACCCCTTTTTTCCTTCTGTATCCCTGTGAAAATTCAATACACTGTTTATACAAAAAAATAAAAAAAAATATCTGAAAAAGGTGGCATACATTTGTATTCAGCCCCCTTTATGCCCCTAAATAAAATCTAGTGGAACCAATTGCCTTCAGAATTCACCTAATTAGTAAATAGAGTCCAACTGTGTGTAATTTAATCTCAATATGAATACAGCTGTTCTATGAAGCCCTTAGAGGTTTGTTAGAGAACCTTAGTAAACAAATAGCAGTATAAAGGCCAATAAACACACCAGACAGGCCAGGGATAAGGTTGTGGAGAAGTTTAAAGCAGGGTTAGGTTATAAAAACATTTCTCAAACTTTGAAAATCTTACTGAGCACTGTTCAATCCATCATCTGAAAACAGAAAGAGTAAGACATGACTGTCCACCTAAACTGACAGGCCAGGCAAGAAGAGCATTAATCAGGGAAGCAGCCAAGAGACCCATGGTAACTCTGGAGGAGCTGCAGAGATCCAAAGCTCAGGTGGGAGAAGCTGTCCACAGGACAACTATTAGCCATGCACTCCATAAATCTGGCCTTTATGGAAGAGTGCCAAGAAGAAAGCCATTGTTGAAAGAAAGCCATAAGAAGTCCCGTTTGTAGTTTGTCAGAAGCCATGTGGGGAATATAGAAAACATGTGGAAGAAGGTGCTCTGCTCAGATGAGACCAAAATTTAACTTTTTGCCCTAAAAGCAAAAATCTATGTGTGGCGGAAAACTAACACTGCATATCACCCTGAACACACCATCCTCACCTTGAAACATAGTGCTGGCAGCATCATGTTGTGGGGATGCTTTTATTCAACAGGGACAGGGAAGCTAGTCAGAGTTGATGGGAAGATGAATGGAGCCAAATACAGGGCAATCTTAGAATAAAATCTATTAGGGTCTGTAAAAGTCTTGAGACTGGTGCAGAGGTTCACCTTCCAACAGGACAATGAACCCTAAACATACAGCCAGAGCTACAATGGAATGGTTTAGATCAAAGCATATTCATGTGTTAGAATGGCCCAGTGAAAGCCTAGACCTACATCCAATTGAGAATCTGTGGCATTGAAAATTGCTGTTAACAGACGCTCATCATCAAATCTGACAGAGCTTGAGCTATTTCACAAAGAAGAATGGGCAAAAAGTTCACTCTCTAGATGTGCAAAGTTGGTAGAGACTAAGGATGAGTCGGACATTCCCCCCCCCCCAGAACCAGAACCTGCGAACGGACCAAAATTTTGCGCGAACTTTAGAACCCCGTTAAAGTCTATGGGACTCGAACATGCTAATTTTACAGGCTAATATGCAAGTTATTCTCCTAAAAAGGGTTTGGGGACCCTGTAAAATTTTTTAAAAATTTAAGTTTTTTCGGGAGCACTGATTTTAATGGCGCTTAAAGTGAAAAAAATATTAAATATTCCTTTAAATATCCTGCCTGGGGGGAGTCTATAGTAGGCCTGTGAAGTGGCACGTGTTTACAATGTTTTTAGAACAGTCCCTGCACAAAATGACATTTTTAATGGAAAAAAAGTAATTTAAAACTACTTGCTGTTTTAATGTATGGTCCTGGCAATATGGATTAAAATCATTGAGAAAAATGTCATGGGTAACCCCCCCCCCCCCCCCCCGCCCATTACCAGCTCATTTGGGTCTTGTATGGATATTAAGGTGAACCCCGTACCCAAATTAAAAAAAGGAAAGGCGTGGGGCCCAGGCCCTATGTACTCAGAACAGCAGTATACAGGCGGTGCAAACAAAACAGGGACTGTGTAGGTTTGTTGTTAAGTAAAATCTGTTTGTAATTTTGAACTGGTACATTTTACAAGTTTAGCTTCAGTCAAAAAATCTATTTTTAGCTTTTTGGAAAACATAGGGCAGGGGTTTCACCCCTGTAACATTTGTTTTGATGTCTGTGCACCTCTTCAGAAGATTTCACCTCACTTTCTGTCCCAATGACAAATGTTTTTTTGAAAATTAGTTTTTTTTAGTAAAACAAGGATTGGGATAAAGCATCAGTGGAGAGGAAACACGTTTTTCCCATATCAACACTTACAGGAGAGAATTTCCCTTCCTAGGGGTAGATTTCATCTCACTTCCTGTTGTCTCCTTCCGTTTGCAAGTAGGAGACGTTTGTAAGTTGGATGTTTGAAAGTAGGGGCCTGCCCTATATGCTCTGCAGAAATTTGGGCCTAAGGCCGCGTACACACGCGCGGACTGTTCGCCCAACCTTGTCCGCTGAACAGTGTTTGGGCGGACAGTCCGCTCGTGTGTGGGGCTTCAGCGGACAGTTTCAGCGGACAGTTGGCCGAACAAGGTCTTACGGAAATTCCGAAAAACTGTCCGCTGAAACAAGGTTTCAGCGGACTGTTCGCTCGTGTGTAGGCTTGTTCGGCCAACTAAGTCTCGCGCATGCTCAGAAAGGATTTCCACGTCGGAAGGTTGCATTGCAGTGTATAGGACGTCGTATTTTTCGTCCCGTCGTACGTGCCGTTCACGTCATCGCGCACGGTTTCAGCAAACTGTTCGTCCGTCGTGTGTGGCCATGTCCGTCCATGCTAAGTTTGAGCGGACTGTTCGCTCAAACTGTTGGACGGACAAAGTTGGGCCAACAGTCCGCGCGTGTGTACGCGGCCTAAGGTGTTGGTGTTGCCACAACACTGTAAGCCCTCAAGTGACTCTTGGTGGGCACTGGAATGCCTTGCTGTGAACTATCAAGAATTGTAATTACATGCCATTGTTGAACAGCGGTAGTAAAATTGGGCCTTTGGTGGTGGTGCTGGTGCCATAACACTATAAGTCCTCACAGTTACTCTTGGTGGGCGTTGGAAAGGGCCCTGCTGTGAAATATTATATTACGAATTGTAATTACATGCACAGGGGCAGAAAAATTGGGCCTTAGGCACTGTTGCTGGGGCCACAGCACTGCAACCACTCACAAATATTGTAGCTGAGCGCAGCAACGAACCCTCCTGCAAAATATTGCATCAAAAATTGTAATTACACGCCCCTGTTAAACAGGGCTGAAAAATTGGGCCTTAGCCACTGGTGCTGGTGCCACAACACTGCAACCATTCACAAATCATGCCCCAGTTGAAGTACACTTGTACGAAACATGTCAGGTACGTGGCCGGATCTACCACGCTTTTTTGTATTTATTACCTGTAGATATCCTCATCGATGTTTGTTACTCTTTTTTATATTCTTTTTTTAATACATTTTTTACCGGAGTGACCTGCTCTATGTGGAGGCTTTTTTTTTCCTTTATTTTTTTTCTCCATGAATTACCTTCTATGTGGATGACTATACCTCTTCAAGTCGAAGTTTGGATGGAAATATTTTATCCTTGACATCCTGAATGGACGTATCGCTGAACGTTGTTTGATGTTTCATCATTCTGACTGGAGGAGCAGTATCGGTGAAAGCTGTTTGATCTTGCATCACTTTGACTGGAGGAGCGGTCGCCGTTGATTATATTCACGCTTGATTGACTCACCACTACGGTGTGTGAGTCCACATCCTGTGGTAAGAGTACCCATTAACTTTATATGATGTCATTGTGTATATTGTATTGCTGTATGTTGGATGAGAAGTTATATGCAATTTTAAGTCACTTCCACATACTTGAATTCCCCTGTAGGAATTTTGGTGATCTCCTTGTGGAAGAATTTATTTATTGTCTAATGGATGCTGTCGAGGTATACAGTTTACTATCCATGTCACTTTAATATGGACTTTATTGATTTTTCACTTTACTGGTGATTGTTATGTTACATTCATTATGTATTTTATCTGCTTGAATGTAGATCATACTACCATTTTATAGTGTAACCTTGATATTTGCACATATTTCCGGTGGCCTTACTTTGTTTCAAAGCTTGGTTAGGCCATTTGTTAGGTCTATATCACCTGCATATTTAGTTTTTATTCACTTTCACAGTAGATATATTTATTATATATATCCTGCTTTGGAAATCCATTTCCATCAGCATATTTATTTTTCACTAGCTCTGCATTTTTTTGTTTTTGTTTTGATTTCACAATTGTATCATTGTTGATGCTGTCCGCCGTTTTTTTCACGTTTTACTTTTGATACATCTGTAGCGCAACGATATATTGTTTGCATTCACAAATATTGTTGTTGAGCGCAGCAACGAACCCTCCTGCAAAATATTGCATCAAACATTGTAATTACATGCCCCTGTTAAACAGGGGCTGAAAAATTGAGCCTTAGGCACTGGTGCTGGTGCCACAACACTGCAACCCCTCACAGATACTCTAGTTGGAGCACAGGAATGAGCCCTGCTGCAAAATATTGCATCAAAAATTGTAATTACAGGCCCATGATAAAGAGGGGCTGAAAAATTGGGCCTAGGCACTGGTGTTGATGCCACAGCACTGCAACCACTCACAAATATTGTAGTTAAGCACAGCAACAAAACCCTCCTGCAAAATATTGCATCAAAAATCGTAATTACATGCCCCTGTTAAACAGGGGCTGAAAAATTGGGACCCAGAACCAAAAATGATCATTGGGGATAGTCCCTCAGCATCAGCATAGGTAGTCTTGTAGGGATCTGACATTTCAAAAAAAGGTATTCGGTTACATCAGCATCAGGTGCTTGGTAGCTGGTGGTGATCCAAGAATGATTCATTTTTATGAAGGTCAGTCGATCAATGAAGTTGGTGGACAGGAGCACCCTGTGATCGGTTATAAAGCCTCCAGCAGCACTGAATGTGCATTCCGAAAGAACGCTGGATGCAGGACAGGCCAGTAGCTCAATTGCATACTGTGCAAGCTCTGGCCAGTGATCCTTCCTCAAGACCCAGTAACCCAGAGGATTTTCGGTGGGAAAGGTGTCCAAGTCTGATCTTGCCCCTAGGTATTCCTACACCATGTAAATCAAACACTGGCAATGGTTGCTGGAACCGATCATACCTTGGGGCTGCGGACTAAAAAATTGTCTGAACGCATCGGTCAGACGGCCACCTTCTCCACTGCTCCTTCTGTGACTGACTGAAGCCTCAGCAACACGTTGTCCAGGACCAGGAATTTGAAACCTCCCAGTCTCAGGGAACACATTGCACAGACCTTTCTGCAAGCCCTCCCGAAGATGTTTAATCCTCTGCTCCCCCTGCTACAGCAAGATAAGGTATGTGAACAGAGCTTATCACCGAAACTAGTCTGCTGCTGACTGTGCTCACTGTGAAGGCTTGAAAATAAATATGCTTGATGGTATGGAGTTGCCGGCTTCTTTTATTTGATGTCTTTTATTCGATGTCTGGATAAAGGGGGCCTTGAGAGGTAAGGAAGTCCTCCTCTTCCTGCCTCTGTTCTGCCTCAAGCACCCTGTCTATTATTCCACGCAGCGTGTGGAATAATGCTGAGGGTGGCCTCTTGCACGGTTCCAGTCTCAACACCCCTGGTAGTTAGGACAGCGAGTGCTGAGGCAGCGAAAGGGTGCAGGTGCCTGCAGGCTGAAGACTGAAGCTCGGAGATACTGGATCCTCACGCGTAGACTGGTTACCGGAAGTGTTCAGTGGAAGTAGGAATACTGCAATGTCAGGAACAGGCAAAGGTTGGCAACTAGCTGGCAACAAGGTACAGGAACAGAAGGCAGGTTCATAGTTAAGGACAGGCAAGGGTTGGCAACGTGCTGGCAGTGAGGTACAGAATCAGGAAGCAAACCGAAGTAGAGAGTCCAAGCCAAGGTCAGTATAGTCAATCCAGGTAAGTAGTAAGCAGGGGTGATCAAGGAGAATAGTTGAGCAAGCCGGGTAGTCAGGAACAAGGTAACAGGTTCAACAGCGGTCAGGTATCTCAGGAACAAGCTGAAGACGATCCAGCACTGGTATCAGGTAAAAACCCTTTTTATATATGGTGTCATGAGCCAGGATTGGTGGACGTGAACGTGCATGCATGAATGCGTACGCACGTTCGGATTGGTGCCCAAGTGCGCACACGTGTTTGTATTGGCACGTGCGTGCGCCCGTTCGTTCCAGAACTCGTTTGCTTCTGACAGAGACACTGCACATTAGCATTAATGGAACGAAGATAAGCTGCTGCTGCACTGGGACAGGCATTCGCGCGGTGAGTTCTCTGACAAGTGGTGTTTGGGAACCTGCCACTGAGGAACCGCACATTTCATAAACTCACGGAAGGGGGCAGAGTCTACCAACTGAAAAGGCAGCAGTTGAAGTGTTAGCAATTTAGCTAAGCTAGCATTCAACCGCTGGGCATGTGAATGGCTGGGAGTGAACTTTTTTCAACGGTGCAGCAGCTGGGGCAGGAAAATTTTCCTGGTACAAATGGACGTCGGTGTACCAATAGCAGATTGCCCGCACATACTTGGCTGTAACACACCTAATTCTACACCTTCATTCCTCCCAGTGCAGGTTTCAGAGAGGACTGAAGCTATAGTGGGGTTGGAGATCCCAGCTGATGAGGAGCAAGGAGAGGTCCGCTTTGTTCTTTGGTGTGGGTCGTTTGGGTACGCTTGCCAACAAACTGCATGGCAGGTCAACATATGTCTGGTCAAGCATGTGGTGCCCAAGCAGCTGATGTTTTGGCCACGCGAGATACGCTTGAGACATATGTTGCAAATAGCAGCGGTGCGATCTGATGCACTCGTCTCAAAAAAGGCCCACACCAAAGACCTTTTGGAATAACACGCAGAGGCAGCGCCCTGCACATGCGGAGCTCTGCGGTGTGATGCAGTCGGTGTGCTGCCCTTAAGCTGGCCCCTGAGGGCTTCCTGCCTCATTGGAGATGTGCCTCCTCCTCTTCCTCTCTCCTATCAGACACCCGCGTGGAGTCAGTGACCTCATCATCCCCTCCCTCCTCATCACTGGAGAAAACCTGGCAGTATGCTGCAGCTGGGGGAACATGACTGCCAGATTGTTGTCCTTCTTGGGCATCCCCTCTCTCTGGGCTTACGTTACTGCCTTCCTCTAGCTGAGTATCATCATCAGAGCCTTCAAAACGCTGGCCATCCTCATGTAGCATGTACCCAATACTGTGCTCAAACAGTTTGGGGAACTCCTCAAGAGGACATGGTAGGGCTAGGGAAGGAGTGACTGATGCTATTGAGCCGAGGGAAGAGGCCGCGTTGGCAGCTGATTTGCCAGTACCCTGAGCCTGAGTGATAGAGGATGAGGAGGATGAGGACGGCTTGGTCATCCACTCTACCAAGTCTTCGGCACATTGCGGCTCAACATGTCCAGCTGCCAAAAATAAGGACAAGCGTGTCCCATGGCCACGTGCTGCTTGCCTGTGCTATAGGATCAGAAGAACACCAGCAATTAGGGTAGCTTTAGGCGCACACTGTGCAAATGACACAATACACCGACTGTAATTACTGCAGCTGCCTGCCCGTGGTATAGGATCAGAAGAACACCAGCAATTGGGGTTGCTTTACGTGCACACTGTGCAGATGACACAGTACACCGACTGTAATTGCTACAGCTGCCTGTGGATAGGATCAGCAGAACACCAGCAATTGAGGTGGCTTTAGGCATACACTATACAGATGGCACAATACACCGACTGTAATTGCTACAACTACCGGCAGATAGGATGAGCAGAGCACCAGCAATTGGGGTAGCTTTAGGTGTACACTGTGCAGATGGCACAATACACTGACTGTAATTGCTACAGCTGCCTGCAGATAGGATGAAGCAGAACACTACCAACTGGGGTAGCTTTATGTGTACACTGTGCAGATGGCACAATACACCGACTGTAACTGCTACAGATGTCTGCGGATAGGATGAGCAGAACACCACCAATTGGGGTAGCTTTGGGTGTACACTGTGCAGATGGCACAATACACTGACTGTAATTGCAAAAGCTTCAAATGAAATCACACTGTCTCTCTGTCTATCTCTCTCCACTGCGGCAACACACTACACAAGGCCGCCGCACAGGCGGCCTTATATAATGTGGGGAGTGTACTAAATCCCCTGAGCCATAATTGGCCAAAGCCACCCTGGCTTTGGCCAATTATGGCTCTCCGTTTTTTCTGCACTGTGATTGACCAAAGCATGCGGGTCATAGTGCATGCTTGGCCAGTCATCAGCCAGCAATGCACTGCGATGCCGCAGTAAATTATGGCCCATTCGAACTTGGAGTGAACGCCCCATAATGTTCAGAATTCGCTGAATGAACGAACAGCTGATGTTCGAGTCAAACATGGGTTCAACTCGAACACAAAGCACATCCCTAGTAGAGACATACCCAAAAAGACTTGCAACTGTAATTGCAGCAAAAGGTGGTTCTACAAAGTATTTACTCAGGGGGATGAATACAAATGCACACCACACTTCACATATTTATTTGTAAAAAAAATTGAAAACCATTTATTATTTTACTTCCACTTCACAATTATATGCCACTTTGTGTTGGTCTATCAGATAAAATCCCAATAAAATACATTTACGTTTTTGGTTGGGGTATGAATACTTTTTCAAGGCACTGTATGTGGTCTCCTTCTCAACTCATTCTCACCTATCCAAGAAAGTTAGTAAGTTGATAAAGGAGGGCAAGTACATGGAAATATATATATCTAAGATCTAATATGAATATCTAACAAGGGAAGCAGTGAAAGCCAAGATGCAGTGAAATGGAATATGGTTGCAGGGGGATTATGGAGTGGATAAAGGATTTTGTGGTATCCTTTAGTATGAGTGTTGAAAAGAAACCTGAGCAATGCAATAACCTGAAATATTCTATAAATCTGATCATTTATGCAGTGTTGTTGTACTGGGGGGAGGGGGGGAGCAGAGTAATAAGAGTATGCTAGGGCCTTTAGGCTTCAAATGATAGGGAACAAGAGGAGGCTCTGCTTTGAATAGAATGATCTTAACTAAAGAATGATGCAGAGCAAGGGCCATGCAAATGCAACACAATTTAGCAGCACTGTGGGGAGGCAGTCTGTTTCAGTTTACAAGTAAATAGGCCTCTGCTGGGCCTAGAACAAATTGCATTGAAGCAGGGGATCTGCTTGCAAAGTCAGGCATGCCTGAGGTACTTTTACACCACATAGTGTTTGCTTTAGCAAGAATATTAGAGTTTTTTTTTTATTATTGATTCCCATCTCATTATTGACCACTATTTTGGCCACCTCTTCAATGATTCATGCATCCTGTAAAGTGAAAAAATGCACAGTTCCCCGGAGTCTGTCCTAGTCCTATACATGCACAATCACTCATTGGTGACCCACTGATGCAAATGCAGCTGATAAAGCATAGACCAAGGTCAAGTTCAAGCATGTGGCATACTGTAAATCAGGCAGTTGGAGGGCAGGTTGTGTTGCTGTTGGATTTCAAACACTGACTGGATATGACCATCTGAAGTAGCAACACCCTCTTCTGGCCCACTGCAGGAGATCAGATAAGCCAGGATACCCAATTGGACTGTTGCACTACCAGAATGTTGCTATAGGGTGAAAAAAAGGTTGGTGTCATTGTCACACACAACATTTCCTGGCACCAGATGGTATGGGGTCAGTCAACTCTCAGCTCACTCCTGAAAAGCTGACAGAATCTCTGCTCCAGTGAGGCTACTGTCTCTGGGCATACCAGCTTCAAAGCAGTATGTTGGCCTTTTTGTGCTGTTGTAAGGGCTCTTGAATGCTTGAGGGGGAATGATGGAGCTGATGATTCACCAGATGAGGAAAACGGGAAGGATGGGGTAGAAATGACTGAACTGCCATCATCACCAAATTGGAAGATGTGCCCCATCTACCCAGTGCACCATAAAAGAGATGTAATGTGTCTATGGTCTTGTAGACCCTGCCACTTTCTGTATGGTCCAGCGACATGGAGACATCATCTTCCACATATTGTGGAGGATAGGTTTGACCTTCTGCCAGAAACAAAATTGTCTGGTTACCCGCACAGGCTTCAAAGTCACAGAAGGGGGCAGACTTCACAAGCTGGCACAGTAACAGCCGTAAAGCCAGCAATTATGACAAGCAGACATTTTTTCTTATATTACAGCAGCTGGGAAAGAGATGCTTGGCTCTACTTTGTGTGGCCTCCATGCTAACCCACTTCCACCTCTGTAATCTCTGGAACCCAAGTAAGGTCTAACACCTCATCATCCCCAACCTTCTGGGGGCCACTTGGCAGTAAGCTGCAACTGCAGGAATATCACTGGCAATCTCATCTTCCTGTTAGTAATTCCCTCCTTTTACTCTCCATGTGTTCTCTTTCCCAATATTTGATAAAATTAATTCCTTCACAACCTGTTGCACTATTCTGCGTGGACTTACATCCTCTCAGAACGTACACAGTATTGTAATCTAATTGTGATTGGGCAGCACAGATTTAACGCAAAAAGGTACACAACCAAAGAGAGTGGCTCAGAACCTTGCGGTTGCTTCAAAAAATCAGTGTCAGGTCACCTTGAGACCAGGTGACAGATGCACACTGTTGGGATCAGGAGTGAACCGCAAGGTAGTGGACCCTACGGCTGACTGCAGTGGACAGGAGTCAAGGTGATACGGAAGGCAGGGTGGCCAGAACACCAAGACGGATCCCACTGGGGTTAGAGAGTAAGATTCCCTAGGGCGCGGAGTCTAAGAGTCAGCAGGTGTTCACCAGAGCCTCTAGTGGTGAGGATGGACTGGGCTGCAACTGGCTCCAGGGCGCGACCCCCAGGATCCCCCAGCTCACACCCACAGTAGGCAACAGGAGAATAGGGATAGTAAGGGAATAAGCCAAGGTCGGGGCCACAAGTAGACAAGGACAGCAGAGTTCACACCAAAGGTTCAGGGTCACAGGCAAACAGGGATGGTCAGGGACACGCCAAAAGGTCAGGGTCACAGGCAAACAGGGACCGTCAGGGACACGCCAAAGTCGGTAACAGAAACAAATGAAGAGCACACGGCAGGTAACAGGAAGCCAAACACACAAAGGTTGATCAGCGGGGTCAGCCTGCAGTGCACAGGTTAATATAGAGTTCTCTGATAGGAACTAGGGTGGAGCCATGCCAGAGGAGGGATTATAAAAGCAGTCAGGTGAGAGTCGGTTGGTTTCTAGAGATGAACACATGGAGACAGGTAGGTAGACAAACTCTATTGCATAACCATGACAGGCAGTCAGCTCTCCCCTTCCTGATACGCACGCGAAGCACTTGTGAGATGAGAAGAGGGGACCAGCCAGCAGTGTTCTAATGTACAAATTATAGTACCCCTACATAATCACAGTGCTCCTACCTGATTACAGTGCTAGAATACACCAGCTTACACGTGGTGTATTACCAATATCAATACACCAATACATGTGATGACAATACCTCAATACACAATGACAGTGCCCCTACCTTTTTACAACAAATTCCTGATTATAGCAAGAGCCAGATTAAAACCAGTATCAGATTACAGCTAGTGACAATTTGAAGCCAGTGGCAGATACTAGCCAGTACCTAATTGCAGCCAGCTCCAGATTATAGCCAGTGCCAGATTACAGTCAGTAGGGATGGGCCTAACACCCCCTGGTTCCGTTCACACCAGAAAACATGCCAACAGGAAAATACATTTTTTTAAAACAGGAGCAGTAATTTTAATAATGCTTAAAATGAAGCAATAAAAATTAAATATTCCTTTAAATATCATGACTGGGGGTCCCTTTGTCTGCCTGTAAAGTGGTGCATCTATGTGATGTGTTTTACTGTGCCACAAAAAAATGACATTTCTAAAGGAAAAAAAATGTCACTCAAAGTTGCTCGCAGGTGTAATGGCCCTATAAAGAATGAGGAAAGACATCTGGTTATAAAGGATGGGGAGATGGTGAAGGTATTGAATTAATTCTTCTCCTCAGTCTTCACGAGGGAAAAGAGGGGCTTCAGTAACCAAAACTGCAGTGTTTATCCTCCTGACAGATCACAGGAAGCACCTCCATGGTTAACAGAGAACAGAATTAAAATTAGACTTGGGAAACGTAACATTAATAAATCACTGGGACCAGATGGTTTGCACCCGAGGGTACTTAGGGAACTCAGTCAAGTAATTGCAAGACCATTGTTCCTAATTTTTACTGACAGTCTACTGACTGGAATTTTACTAAATGATTGGAGAAAAGCCAATGTAGCACCATTTTTTAAAAAGGGCCCAAAAATACATCCCTGGGAATTATAGACCAGTTAGCCTAACATCAACAGTATGTAAACTCTTGGAGGGGATGATAAGGAAGAATGGTATCATTAGCCGTAATCGGCATGGATTCATGAAGAATCGTTCTTGCCAAACCAATCTATTAACCTTCTATGAGGAGGAGCGTTGCCATCTAGATAAAGGAAGGCCCGTAGACGTGGTGTATCTGGATTTTGCAAAAGCATTTGACACAGTTCCCCGTAAACGTTTACTGTACAAAATAAGGTCCATTGGCATGGACCATAGGGTGAGTACATGAATTGAAAACTGGCAACAAGGGAGTTTTCAGAGGGTGGGGATAAATGGGGAGTACTCAGAATGGTCAGGGGTGGGTAGTAGGGTTCCCAAGGGTTCTGTGCATGGTCCAATCCTATTTAATTTGTTCATAAATGACATGGAGGATGGGATAAACAGTTCAATCTCTGTATTTGGAGACGATACTAAGCTAAGCAGGGCAATAACTTCTCTGCAGGATGTGGAAACCTTGCAAAAACATCTGAACAAATTAATGGGGTGGGCAACTACATGGCAAATGAGGTTCAATGTAGAAAAATTTAACATAATGCATTTGGGTGGCAAAAATATGAATGCAATCTATACACTGGGGGGAGAACCTCTGTGGGAATCTAAGATGGAAAAGGACCTGGGGGTCCTAATAGATGATAGGCTCAGCAATGGCATGCAATGCCAAGCTGCTGCTAACAAAGCAAACAGAATATTGGCAGCTTTTAAAAAGAGGATTAATTCCAGACATAAAACAATAATTCTCTCGCTCTACAAGACTCTGGTGCGGTCTCACCTAGAGTATGCTGTCCAGTTCTGGGCATCAGTCCTCAGGAAGGATGTACTGGAAATGGAGCGAGTACAAAGAAGGGCAACAAAGATAATAAAGGGTCTGGAGGATATTAGTTATGAGAAAAGGTTGCGAGCACTGAACGTATTCTCTCAGGAGAAGAGCCGCTTGAGAGGGGATATCATTTCTATATACAAATACCATACACAATAGGGATAAAACTTTTTCACAGAAAGGAGTTTAACAAGACTCATGGCCACTCATTAAAATTAGAAGAAAAGAAGTTTAACCTTAAACTACGTAGAGGGTTCTTTACTGTAAGAGCGGCAAGGATGTGGAATTCCCTTCCACATGCGGTGGTCTCAGCGGGGGCATCGATAGTTTCAAGAAACTATTAGATAAGCACCCGAACGACCACAACATACATGGATATAAAATGTAATATTGACATATAATCACACACATTGGTTGGACTTGATGGACTTGTGTCTTTTTTCCACCTCACCTACTACGTAACTATGTAACTATGTAATGTATTGCTGGCTCCTTGCAATATAGATAAAAATCAAGGAAAAAATCAGTGATGGTTCCCCCTCCCCCTCAGTCCACATCAGGTCCTTCGGGTCTGGTATGGATTTTAAGAGGAACTCCATGGCAAAAAAATTTTTAAACCACTTCAGCCCCGGAAGAATTTACCCCCTTCCTGACCAGAGCACTTTTTGCGATTCGACACTGAGTCGCTTTAACTGACAATTGCACGGTCATGCGATGTGGCTCAAAAACAAAATTGGCGTCCTTTTTTTCCCACAAATAGAGCTTTTTTTTGGTGGTATTTGATCACCTTTGCGGTTTTTATTTTTTGTGCTATAAACAAAAAAATTGCAAAAAAAAAAACCCTTTTTTAACTTTTTGCTATAATAAATATCCCCAAGAAATATTTAAAAAAACATTTTTTTCCTCAGTTTAGGCCGATATGTATTCTTCTACATATTTTGGTAAAAAAGCATTTGGTTTGTGCAAAAGTTATAGTGTCTACAAAATAGAGGATAGTTTTATGGCATTTTTTTGATAATTTTTTGGGACCATTGGCATTAATACAGCGATCAATGCTAAAAAATTGCATTGATTACTGTAAAAATGTCACTCACAGTGAAGGAGTTAACCACTTGGTGGCGCTGTATGGGGTTTAGTGTGTCCTAGGGAGTGATTCTAACTGTGGGGGGAGGGGCTGTGTGTGACATGTCAGTGATCAATGCTCCAGATTACAGGAAGAGCTGATCAGTGACAGTGTCACTAGGCAGAATGGGGAGATGCTTGTTTACATTAGCATCTCCCCATTCTTCCTCATTGTGAGACGGTTGCGGGTATCCCCGCAGACACCGGGTCCGTGGGACCCACGGTCACGGAGCTCCTAGTGGGCGCTTGGGAGCCGCCTCTTAAATGGCAACATACAGGTACGTTATTCTGCCTGTACATGCCCTTCTGCCGCAGTATATCTGTGTGAGGCTGTTGGGACGCAGTTAAAAAACTGCATGGGGTCCCCCTCAAAATCCATACCAGGCCCTTAGGGTCTGGTATGGATTTTAAGGGGAACTTCACGCCAAAATTAAAAAACCAGACCCTTATCCGAGCATGCAGCCTGAACATCAGGATGGGGGGCGAGCAAACACCCCCCCCACCATACCAGGCCACATGCTTTCAACATGGGGCGGGTGCTTTGTGGTCCCCCCCAAAGAACCTTGTCCCCGTATTGATTGTGACAAGGGTCTCGTCCCCCCAACCCTATCCTGGTGGTTGTGGGGGTCTGCGGGCAGGGGGCTTATCGGAAACTGGAAGCTCCCTTTAACAAGGGGGCCCCAGATCCCGGCACCCTCCTATGTGAATGGGTATTGGATACATTGTACTTGTACCCATTTACCAAAAAGATTGTCAAAAAGTTAAAACCACAACACAGTTTTTGACAATTCCTTTATTAAAAAAAAAGCATGTACATCCATCTTCAATCATGCTGCTGATAGACCCAAAATAAAATCAAAAAAACTAAAATACTCCGCCTCCATGGGAGGCATCCCGCCGACTGCTGTCTTTTCAATGTGACAGCACTTATATAGGCAAGGGTGGGGCCACCTGCTGATGTAACCAGATGACCCCACCCCCTCTGGTGGCACATTATGTCAGAAGGTGCAGGGTCACTCAATTACATAACAGGTGGCCCCGCCCTTGCCTATATAACAGCTGTCACAGCCAAGAGACAGCAGTCGATGGGACACCTCCCATAAAGGCGGAGGTTTTTTCTACTTTTCGGGGCAGCATGATTGAAAGTGGATGGACATCACAGACACTTTTTTTTTTTTTTTTTTTAATAAAGCAATTGTCAAAAAATGTGTATTGTGGTTTTTTACTTTTTGACACTTTTTTGGTGAATGGGTAGGGGTACAATGTAGGAGGAGGGCCGGGATCTGGGGGACCCCTTGTTAAAGGGGGCTTCCAGATTCCGATAAGCCCCCCACCCACAGACCCCCACAATCGCCGGGAAAGCGTTGTGGGGACGAGGCCAATGTACAGAGCACTATATACCCTGCACTGTATTATATACATTACTTTGACTGTACTATAGACTCTGAACTGCAGTATATATACTATATGGACTGCACTATATACTCTGCAAAAAATTGGGCCTTAGGTGTTGGTGGTGCCAGAACACTATAACCCCTCACAGTTACTCTTGTTGGGCGCAGGAATGGGCCATGCTGTTAAATATTATTTCAAAAATGTTAATTACATGCCCCAGTCAAACAGGTGCAGAAAAATTGGGCCTTGGGTGTTGGTGGTGCAAGAATACTCTAACCCCTCACAATCAGGGCCATCTTTAATATTGATCGGACCCTGGGCAAAGAAATTCTTGGGCCCACTCCATGCAGTTTAGCTCTCCACCTGCTCTGAGACAAACAATAAATAGCCGCTAGACTCAAAATCTGTTTACTGAATCAGATCAGGCAGTGATTGGTTGCCAGAGGTTACAGTGTATCATTACCGATCACTGATTAGTTGCTAGAGGTTACAGTACATGATTTCTGCTTGTTGATTGGTTGCTAGAGATAACTGTACATTGATACTGCTCACTAGTGATGGACGAACTTCCGACGGGACGTTTCGCGAACGCGAAACGCGAACGGACACAAACGTTCGCGAAAACGACCGTTCGCCGCGGGCTCCATTGACTTCAATGGGAGGCGAATTTCGCAAACCTTTAGGTCGAATTTGCGGCCACGGGGTAATTATTAGGGGGTAGCACGTAGTCCCACCACCTGGACAATAGCATAATACATGTATGAGGTGAATTTGGGATCGATAACTACAAGCATTTTTTTTTTATTTGGGAAATTGTTCTGACAATTCAGGACTATGGAGCTAATGAAGGCAATGGAGGAGAGGGAAGGTCAGGGACCAGGGTAGGCAAACAAGAGGGTGCAGGAGATACAGAGCACTGACAGCAGCACCGTAATACAGAGCACTGACATCAGCACCGTGACATACAGCGCTGACAGCAGCTCCGTGACATACAGCGCTGACAGCAGCTCCGTGACATACAGCGCTGACAGCAGCTCCGTGACATACAGCGCTGACAGCAGCTCCGTGACATACAGCGCTGACAGCAGCTCCGTGACATACAGCGCTGACAGCAGCACCGTGACATACAGCGCTGACAGCAGCTCCGTGACATACAGCGCTGACAGCAGCTCCGTGACATACAGCGCTGACAGCAGCTCCGTGACATACAGCACTGACAGCAGCTCCGTGACATACAGCGCTGACAGCAGCTCCGTGACATACAGCGCTGACAGCAGCACCGTGACATACAGCGCTGACAGCAGCTCCGTGACATACAGCGCTGACAGCAGCTCCGTGACATACAGCGCTGACAGCAGCTCCGTGACATACAGCGCTGACAGCAGCTCCGTGACATACAGCGCTGACAGCAGCTCCGTGACATACAGCGCTGACAGCAGCTCCGTGACATACAGCGCTGACAGCAGCTCCGTGACATACAGCGCTGACAGCAGCTCCGTGACATACAGCGCTGACAGCAGCTCCGTGACATACAGCGCTGACAGCAGCTCCGTGACATACAGCGCTGACAGCAGCACCGTAAGCAGCCCCAGGAGGAAGTCAGCACAGCACAGGGATGGTGTGATCCCCTCATAATAAGAACCCCCAGGAGGAAGTCAGCACAGCACAGGGATGGTGGGAGCCCCTCATAATAAGAACACCCAGGAGGAAGTCAGCACAGCACAGGGATGGTGGGAACCCCTCATAATAAGCAGCCCCAGTAGAAATATGACACCGCTCAACCTCTTCAAAGAGGAGGGTAGGGGCATATAGTACGGTGTGCTTTTTTGGGTCAGGGAAGTGAGCCAAATGAATTAAGAAGGTCTGTGTGCTTGATTCCAAAAATTGTTTATAGACATATACATGGTCTACTGATCACATGTGTTGAATTCCTCCGAGATCCATGCCTCATTCATTTTTAGAAATGTGAGGTAGTTAACACTGTGGTGAGCTAGGCGAGTACGCTTATCGGTCACAATCCCCCCTGCTGCGCTGAACGTCCTTTCGGACAGGACACTGGATGAGGGGCAAGCCAACAGTTCGATTGCAAATTGGGCAAGCTCTGGCCAGAGGTCAAGCCTGCCCACCCAGTAGTCTAGGGGTTCATCACTCCTCAGAGCGTCCACATCGGCCGTTAACCCAATGTAGTCGGACACCTGACGGTCTAGGCGTTCCCTGATGCTGGATCCGGATGACACCTGTCGATGGGTCGGCTGAAAGAATGACCTCATATCCGAAGTCACCAACACATCTTCAAACCGGCCTCTTCTTGCAGGCGCTGTTGGATTGGTACCCGCAAATCCTTCTCTGGGAGTGGGAATTGCTCCTCTGCCAGCGCACGCAAAAGCAGAATGCAGCATTTCTCGAAGCAAGGCCTGGAAGTGCTGCATTCTGACAGCCCTCTGCGACGGCGGTAACATTTCCGCCATTTTGTGTTTGTACCGGGGGTCTAAGTACGTTGCCACCCAGTACTGGTCCTTGACCCTCATGCTTTTTATACGGGGGTCCCTATTAAAACACTGGAGCATGAAGGCCCCCATTTGCACTAAAGTGGAAGCGGTGTGGTGGCCTGGCTCCTGCTCATCATCCAGGATAATGTCGTCCTCTTCATTCTCCTCTCCCCATCCTCGCACAACAGGGATCCCAGAAAGGTTTAAAGCATGCTCTTCTTGCTCCTGCTCATCCGCCCCGGCACCATCCTCCTCTGACTCCTCATCAGACTCCTGTTGTTGACTTGTCTCAGATAGAGTAGCCCCCCCTGGGAATTCATCCAGCATTGCGACTTCCTCATCTTCCCGCTCCTGCTCCTCCACAGCCTGATCAATGACACGACGCAATGCACGCTCCAGAAAGAAGGCATAAGGTACCATGTCACTGATGGCGCCATGGCTGCGACTGACCAGTTTGGTGATCTCCTCAAATGGCCGCAGAAGTCTGCATGTGTCGCGCATGAGCAGCCACTGGCGCGGTGAAAAAAAACCCAGCTCCCCAGAACCGTTTCTTTCGCAGAGTTCATACAGGTAGACGTTAACTGCACGTTTCTGCTGGAGCAGCCTATCAAGCATATAGAAGGTTGAGTTCCATCGCGTCGGGCAATCGCAAATAAGACGTCTGACCGGCAGATGGTGTCGCCGCTGAATGTCAGCAAGGCGAGCCATGGCCGTGTAAGATCTTCTGAAATGGGCCGAGATTTTCCTTGCCTGCCGCAAGATGTCCTGGACCCCAGGGTATTTGACAAGGAATCGCTGCACGACCAAGTTTAAGACGTGTGCCATGCACGGCACGTGCGTGATTTTGCCCTGTTTCAATGCGCTAAGCAGATTGGCACCGTTGTCACACACCACTTTACCAACTGTCAAATTGAGCGGTGTTAGCCACTCATCTGCCTGTGAACGCAAAGCTGAAAGGAGTGCCGGGCCAGTGTGGCTCTTTGCTTCCAGGCACAACAGACGCAGCACGGCATGGCAACGTCTCACCTGGCATGTGGAATAGGTTCTGGGGAGCTTGGGCGGTGCAGTGGAAGAGACGCTAGCAGCGGAAAAGGAGGAGGCAGCTGAGGAGGAGAGGGAGGAGGATGGAGTAGGAGGAGGAGAAGAAGAGTCAGGCCTGCATGCAATCCGTGGCGGTAAAACCAAATCTACACGGGTGCCACGGGTTACATGCTTGACGGCCGTCAGAAGGTTCACCCAGTGGGCAGTAAAACTGATATACCTTCCCTGCCCGTGTTTGCTAGACCACGTGTCTGTGGTCAGATGTATCTTGGCACCGACACTGTGTGCCAGAGATACATTCACTTGCCGCTGAACATGGCCATATAGCTCTGGGATGCCCTTCTCTGAGAAATACTTCCTTCCTGGGACCTTCCATTGTGGTGTTCCAATGGCCACAAATTTGCGAAAGGCCTCCGAGTCCACCAGTTTATATGGCAGTAGTTGGCGGGCTATGAGTTCTGACAAGCCAGCCGCCAACCGTTGGGCAAGAGGGTTATCCGGCGTCATCATTTTTTTACGCTCAAACATTAGGCCCACGGAAGCCTGCCTTTTTGCAGAAAAATGTGAGCTTGGCGTGATGGAAGGTGGAGTGGAGGACAATTGTGAGGAGAGAGGAGAAGGAGAAGTAGAAGACGAGGCTGGACGGTGAGAGCCTGCAGTGTGGCTTTGTGTGTTCCGTTGCTCCCACTGGGCTCGGTGATGGCTGCTCATGTGCCTTCTTAAGGCGGTCGTCCCTAGGTGAGTATTGGGCTTACCGCGACTAACGCGTTGACTGCAAAGATTGCAGATGGCAACGCTATTGTCAGCAGCGGACACGTTAAAAAAAGCCCACACTGCGGAGCCATGTGCCGGTGTCCTGGGAGCGCCAGATGTGACCGTACATGGTCGATGACTCGCTCCTGATACATTTGCAGTCTGCTTTGTCCCTGCTGTGCAATGTAAGTCATTGCTGCTTCTCCTCCCTATCTGCTGGTCCATATCTCCCTCTGAACTCCCCTCCTCTTCCTCTCTTGTGGGCACCCACGTGACATCACTAGACACGTCATCATCAACGTCACCTTCCCCACCGCTATAAGTAGAGTAGGCAGCAACACCGGGGACCAACCTCCTCCTTGGGCTGATCTGGGTACTGGCGTCAGACTGCTGAGTAGCGCTTGTTGCTACCTCCTCTTCCTGATCCAATACCAAGAGTGGCTGCGCATCAGAAATGTCCTCTTGATATGGATCGGAAAATAATTCCAGTGACTCAAGCGGAAGGTATGTGGTGGTGGTGGTGGTGGTCGTGTTGTTGGTGGTAGTGTCTTTGGGGGTGCACATAGCAGAGAGTGAAGAAGAGGGTGCAGATCGAGAGGATGAGGAGGGTGCAGAAGAGTAAGGCTGAGCGAGCCACTCAACCAAGTCTGGTGCATCCTTTAAAGTAATTGAACGCACCTTCTGCAACTTCCCACTTTGGCTCAAGCCTGTTGCTCCTGCCCTACCCCTACCACCCCTGCGGAAGGGCCTGCCTCTTCCTCTGCATGTCATTTTTTAAATGACCCTGTGACAAAACTCTTAGTCCCTATACCGCTGAAGGACTGCTGCAGTATAGGTGAGCGGTCAGCAGTGGTGCACGTCAACCCTATCTATTGTGGACCTATAGCGGTCCTTACAGAACAGCAGACTGTACCGCACTCAAGCCTATGTACCGTAGCACCCTATACCAAGTTACCAGTCCTTATAAGAACTTTTGTGGACCAAGCAGGTTGTGTATTAGTGTTTAGCAGACTGTACGTCAGTCCCTATACCGCTGAAGGACTGCTGCAGTATAGGGCAGCGGTCAGCAGTGGTGCACGTCAACCCTATCTATTGTGGACCGATAGCGGTCCTTACAGAACAGCAGACTGTACCGCACTCAAGCCTATGTACCGTAGCACCCTATACCAAGTTACCAGTCCTTATAAGAACTTTTGTGGACCAAGCAGGTTGTGTATTAGTGTTTAGCAGACTGTACGTCAGTCCCTATACCGCTGAAGGACTGCTGCAGTATAGGGCAGCGGTCAGCAGTGGTGCACGTCAACCCTATCTATTGTGGACCGATAGCGGTCCTTACAGAACAGCAGACTGTACCGCACTCAAGCCTATGTACCGTAGCACCCTATACCAAGTTACCAGTCCTTATAAGAACTTTTGTGGAACAAGCAGGTTGTGTGTTAGTGATTAGCAGACTGTACGTCAGTCCCTATACCGCTGAAGGACTGCTGCAGTATAGGTGAGCGGTCAGCAGTGGTGCACGTCAACCCTATCTATTGTGGACCGATAGCGGTCCTTACAGAACAGCAGACTGTACCGCACTCAAGCCTATGTACCGTAGCACCCTATACCAAGTTACCAGTCCTTATAAGAACTTTTGTGGACCAAGCAGGTTGTGTATTAGTGTTTAGCAGACTGTACGTCAGTCCCTATACCGCTGAAGGACTGCTGCAGTATAGGGCAGCGGTCAGCAGTGGTGCACGTCAACCCTATCTATTGTGGACCGATAGCGGTCCTTACAGAACAGCAGACTGTACCGCACTCAAGCCTATGTACCGTAGCACCCTATACCAAGTTACCAGTCCTTATAAGAACTTTTGTGGAACAAGCAGGTTGTGTGTTAGTGATTAGCAGACTGTACGTCAGTCCCTATACCGCTGAAGGACTGCTGCAGTATAGGTGAGCGGTCAGCAGTGGTGCACGTCAACCCTATCTATTGTGGACCGATAGCGGTCCTTACAGAACAGCAGACTGTACCGCACTCAAGCCTATGTACCGTAGCACCCTATACCAAGTTACCAGTCCTTATAAGAACTTTTGTGGACCAAGCAGGTTGTGTATTAGTGTTTAGCAGACTGTACGTCAGTCCCTATACCGCTGAAGGACTGCTGCAGTATAGGGCAGCGGTCAGCAGTGGTGCACGTCAACCCTATCTATTGTGGACCGATAGCGGTCCTTACAGAACAGCAGACTGTACCGCACTCAAGCCTATGTACCGTAGCACCCTATACCAAGTTACCAGTCCTTATAAGAACTTTTGTGGACCAAGCAGGTTGTGTGTTAGTGTTTAGCAGACTGTACGTCAGTCCCTATACCGCTGAAGGACTGCTGCAGTATAGGGCAGCGGTCAGCAGTGGTGCACGTCAACCCTATCTATTGTGGACCGATAGCGGTCCTTACAGAACAGCAGACTGTACCGCACTCAAGCCTATGTACCGTAGCACCCTATACCAAGTTACCAGTCCTTATAAGAACTTTTGTGGAACAAGCAGGTTGTGTGTTAGTGATTAGCAGACTGTACGTCAGTCCCTATACCGCTGAAGGACTGCTGCAGTATAGGTGAGCGGTCAGCAGTGGTGCACGTCAACCCTATCTATTGTGGACCGATAGCGGTCCTTACAGAACAGCAGACTGTACCGCACTCAAGCCTATGTACCGTAGCACCCTATACCAAGTTACCAGTCCTTATAAGAACTTTTGTGGACCAAGCAGGTTGTGTATTAGTGTTTAGCAGACTGTACGTCAGTCCCTATACCGCTGAAGGACTGCTGCAGTATAGGGCAGCGGTCAGCAGTGGTGCACGTCAACCCTATCTATTGTGGACCGATAGCGGTCCTTACAGAACAGCAGACTGTACCGCACTCAAGCCTATGTACCGTAGCACCCTATACCAAGTTACCAGTCCTTATAAGAACTTTTGTGGACCAAGCAGGTTGTGTATTAGTGTTTAGCAGACTGTACGTCAGTCCCTATACCGCTGAAGGACTGCTGCAGTATAGGGCAGCGGTCAGCAGTGGTGCACGTCAACCCTATCTATTGTGGACCGATAGCGGTCCTTACAGAACAGCAGACTGTACCGCACTCAAGCCTATGTACCGTAGCACCCTATACCAAGTTACCAGTCCTTATAAGAACTTTTGTGGAACAAGCAGGTTGTGTGTTAGTGATTAGCAGACTGTACGTCAGTCCCTATACCGCTGAAGGACTGCTGCAGTATAGGGCAGCGGTCAGCAGTGGTGCACGTCAACCCTATCTATTGTGGACCGATAGCGGTCCTTACAGAACAGCAGACTGTACCGCACTCAAGCCTATGTACCGTAGCACCCTATACCAAGTTACCAGTCCTTATAAGAACTTTTGTGGAACAAGTGAGTTGTGAATGTTTAGCAGACTGCAGCAGAAGGGCAGCAGTCAAGTATAATATCCTTTCTATATTTGGAAGAAAGAATATTATACATGTACAAGCCTATTACTGTACCACTGATACCAGTCCTGAAAAGAACCTTTGTGGAACTAATAATAACAGCAAGTCTTTAAAATTACCCTCACTGCCTGACAACACTGCTTCCTTCCTGTCCCTATACAAATTGGCAAAAAAAGAGAACGATTAGTGGTTACTGGAACAGCTCTTTTGTGGACCTTGATAGTAACAGCTAATGATGATGATGATGATGATGATGATGAAAGACTAATCTGGCTGTCCCTGTAGCATACACCGTCCTTTCCCTTTCTCTAAACTAACAAAAGACACTCAGGCTGCTGCAAGAATCAGCAGCACAGCAAACCTATCAACACCTAACACCTATACCAGTCCTGAAAAGAACTTTTGTGTACCAAATAGCTAGTGGTTTATCTCTCCCTACTCCACACAGGAACCTGTCCCTATCTTAACAGAAGAAAGAATGTAAAATGGCCACCGGATCGGGTGTATTTATAGGTTAGGGGGAATGTACAAGTGTCCATGTGCTGTCATGTCTCAATTGGCTGTCCTGTATCACATGATAAACGTGTCACCAAAGGTTAAAGTTCTTGTATACATTAAACACGTAAGTCCGCCGCGGCGAACGACGGAAAAAGGCGTTCGAACGTGCGGACCGCGAATGTCGGAAATTCGCCGCGAAACGACCGCCGGGCGAACCGTTCGGCCATCACTACTGCTCACTGATTGGTTGCTAGAGGTTACAGCACATCATCTCCTCGATGCCTGCACACCATGGACTGGGGAAGTATGCGGACACGTCAATAAACAGAAAACTCCTAGAGATCCTAGGACTCCTGGGATCATTGGCAGTGCTGGGGGGAAGAGTGTGATCAATGGCAATGCTAAATTATTATTTTTTTTTTACTGACTACCAATATAAAGGGGAGTTTCAACACTGGCCACCAATGTAATAGGGGTTTATACTGACCACTAATTTAATAGAAGCATTCACAGTAAACACCAATGTAAAGGGGACATTCACACTGGCCATTAGTGTGAATGAAAGGATTGTACGCTAAGCCCCAATACAATGAGAAGATTTACACTGACCACCAATGTAACCAAAACATTTAGCCTGTTTGTGTGTCAGGAATGCATGCAAAATTGCATCTCCTGACACCACAGAAACGTGCTGCCCTTTAGCAGATTCTCAGCAGTGCCATCGATTGTTAATGTCACCCTCACACATCTGCTGACATGTGCCTTGGCACCGTGTATTTTGAAAAATGGTTAGGGACTTTCTTCCACATTTCTAACACATGGAGCAGCCCATTGAAATTAATGGGCTGCCCTACATCTTTATCCACCCTGTCAGTACACATTTGCATTCTAAAACCCATGCTAACCTCTGCACCCCAAACCTCCCCCATCCTCTACACTCCAATCCCCCAATCCCCCTTCCATTTAACTCTACCTGCCCCCTCTGCTCATCTTTGCACCTACCTTCCTTACTTCCATACACCCCCTCCTTCCTCGCCTGTACACCCCAAACAAATTCTTTCTCTCTCTACCTATGCACACCTCACACTACCCTCACCACCCCACCAATTTGCTTACCTTTGCAGAACAGGCTGATGTTAGGCTTAATGACCACAGTTACAGGTAGGACTTTAAAGCATGTCCCTTTATAGTACTTCCCCACTGGGTAGCATTCAGTATAGGTGATGGTGCATATGACCTCAGGAGAGCATGATATACATATGAATACCGCCTTTAACTACATATAAATGCTGCCGGTCCACCTCTATTTACATATACATGCAGCCACTATTTACATGTAAACATAGGGCAGAGCTGGGCAGCATTAGTAACAGAACTTCACACTGAGATATTGGGACACAGCACAAAACTAAAACCTCAAGGGAGGAGGGAATTTAAACTGGGATAGTTGGCAAGTATGAGGCAACTGCTTTGGGCCCCACAACAAAGACAGGGCCCAGGGCAGCTGCCCTTTTTGCCCTGCCTTAAAGATGGCCCTGCTCACAGTTACTATTTGTTGGGCGCAGGAACGGGCCCTGCTATAAACAATTATTTTAAAAATTGAAATTGCATGCCTGTGTTAAACAGGGGCAGAAAAATTGAGCCTTGGGTGTTGGTGGTGCCCTAAACCAGAAATATTGTTGGAAGCTAGCATCATCAAGATTCAGGAGGAATAGGATAGGCAGCATAGGCAGTCTTCAAGGGATCCCAGATCCCTAGAAAATTAGTTAAATCAGCATCAGGGCTTGATAGCTGCTGATCCAGGACTGATTAATTTTTTATAAATGTGAGCCTATCAATGAAGTCTATGGACTAGTTCACTCTTTGATCTGTTGCAAACCCTCCAGCAGCACTGAATGTCCACTCAGAAAGTATATAATGCAGACACTGGCAATGGATGCCCTTGGTGCTAAGGACTGAAAAATTGTTTAAAGGCATCGGTCAGCCGGCCACCTTCTCCATCGCTCTTCCTCTGACCGAATAAAGCCCCAAAAAAACACGTTGTCCTGCACCAGGAAATGATGACCTCCCAGGGTCTGGAAAGGCAGTACACAATTTTCTTCAAGGTCTCCTGAAGATGTTTCATCCTCTGATCACTCTGCGCAGGCAGGATGAGTTCTGCAACTTTACCCTTCTAACGTGGATCAAGAAGGGTTGCCAGTCAGTAATGATCCCTCTCATTGATACCACAAATCCTATGGTCCTTTTGCAGGCTTTGCAGAATCAGGGAGCCAATGCAGTGTAAGTTTGCAGAGGCATGAGATTCTGAGTTCTCTGGGTCACTGAGGATGACATTGTCAGGCACTGCCACCTACCAGCCACGTAAAACTCCTTGGGAATCTGGAGACTGAAAACCATCCCTTGAAGACTGCTGCGTGTTATCCTCCAACATTCATGCTGAAACAATCCTCCTCCTCCTCTTCTTCCTGTGTGTTTGGCAGCACTGCAGGAATGCTATCTGCATAAAGGTGGGCCTTGAGAGGAAAGGAAGTCCTCCTGTTCTGCCTCAAGTGCCCTGTCCATGATTCCATGAAGTGTGTGCTCCAGCAGGAAGACTAGAGGGACAGTGTCACCGATGCATGCATTGTTGCTGCTCACCATCCGTGTGGTCTTCTCAAATGGTGACAGGAAAGTGCATGCATCCTTATTCAGTAGCCACTGGGGTGGCAAAAAGAAGCCAAGCTCCCCTGAGCCTGTCCTGGTGCCATACTCACACAGGTACTCATTGATGGCCCTCTCCTGTGTGTGTATCCGCTGCAGCATTGCCAATGTTGAGTTCCACCTGGTGGGCATGTCACAAATGAGGTGGTTGGAGGGCAGGTTAAATTCTTGTTGAATGTCAGCTAGCCGAACGCTGGCATTGTATGACCACCTGATATGGCCACGGACTTTTCTGGCTTGCCTCAGAAGTTCCTGTAAGTCTGGGCACCTGATCAAGAAATGCTGCACCATCAAATTCAGGATGTGTCCCAAGCATGGAACATGGGTTAAGTGTGCCTGTCGGAGGGCGGAGAGAAGGTTGGTGCCATTGTCCTATACATCCATTCCTAGCTCAAGTTGCCTTGGTGTCAACCACCTCTGAGCCTGCCCCTGCAGAACAGACAGAATCTCTGCCCCAGTGTGGCTCCTGTCCTCTAGGCAGACCAACTGAAGCACCATGTGACATCTTTTGGCAGCAATTTGATGGCTCAGATGTTGGTTCCCAAGTTGAGGAAGGGAATAACGTGAGCCTAGAGAGAAGAGGGTGCCACAGAAGGACAAGAAACTAGCAGTTAATGGCAAGTTTGCTCCAGTGATGAGGAGGGAGGAGATGATTAGGCCACTGACTGTACTTGGGTACCTGAGATAAGAGAGGAGGAAAGAGAGGAGGAAGAGGCACAACTCCAACAAGGCAGGGTGTTCTCTAGGGGCCAGCTTAAGGGCAGCCACCCTATTGCATCACACCACAGAGCTCCATATGTGCAGGGTGCTGCTAACTCCCTGCTGACTTCCAAAATGTCATTGGTGTGGTTTTTTTTCGACACATGTGCAGTAGATCGCACTGTTGCTGTTTGCAATCTATGTCTGAAGTGGATCAAGCGTGGCCTGAACAGCACCCGTGACCCACCTGCGGAGGATGCCCCATGTCCACCACCGCCACTTTTCCCTGTAGACACAGAGGCTGCTTGCCCTCTTTTAGTGGCCTGTGAGAGCCTGCCTCTCCTTGGTGGCCTTCCGGACATGATGGGGATTTTTTTTCTCACACCACACTACACTGTATTATATACTGAAGTGTATTAGAAACTGTACACACTGTATTATATACTATGTACACCGCCTGCAATATATTATATACTGTACACGGACTGCACTGTATTATATGCTGAATACACTGCCTGAAGTGTATTAGAAACTGTACACACTCTATTATATACTGTGTACACTGGCTACACTGTATTATATGCTGTGTACACCACCTATTAGAAACTGTACACACCATATTATATATTGTGTACACCGCCTGCACTGTATTATGTACTGTACACCAGTTGCACTGTATTATATGCTGTATACACTGCCTGAAGTGTATTAGAAAATGTGCACACTCTATTATATACTGTGTACACCGACTGCACTGTATTATATGCTGTGTACACCACCTATTAGAAACTGTACGCACTGTAGTATATATTGTATACACCGCCTGCACTGTATTATGTACTGTACACCCCTGAATGCACTGTATACATAGTCTACACTGAATGCAGAATATATATATATATATATATATATATATATATATATATATATATACAGTATCTCATAAAAGTGAATACACTCCTCACACAACCCTTATATCTTTTCATGTGACAACACTGAAGAAATTACACATAGTTACACTGTAAAGTAGTGAGTGTACAGCTTGTATGACAGCTTGAATAACGGAGGAGTGGAAGAGGACTCCAGTGTCAACCTGTGAAGCTCTGGTGAACTCCATGCCCAAGAGGGTTAAGGCAGTGCTGGAAAATAGTGGTGGCCACACAAAATATTGACATTTTGGGCCCAATTTGGACATTTGCAGGGGTGTATTCACTTTTTTTGCCAGCAGTTTAGACATGGCTGTGTGTTGAGTTAATTTGAGGGGACAGCAAATTTACACTGTTATACAAGCTGTACACTCACTACTTTACAGTGTAGTAATTTCTTCAATGTTGTCACATGAAAAGATATAATAAAAATATTTACAAAAATGTAAGGGGTACTCATTTTTGTGAAATACTATATATATATATATATATATATATATATATATATATATATATATATATATATATATATATATATATATATATATATATATATATGCAGTAATAGGGTGGGTTACTTCCTTCTCTTTCCTTTGAGATTTCTGGAGTGTAGTGTCAAGGTAGACTCCTAATTTTCCACCAATATTCAATAGAAAAAAAGACGGGACACGTTCTCCAATGCAAAATGTCCTTGTTATCTTTGATAATCTTCATATCAAGACAATAAAGTGCAATGCACATTCAAAGATAACAAGAACGTTTTTCATTGGAGAATGTGTCCCATCTTTTTTTCTATATTTTAATACACTGCCTACATTGACTATGTATATAGTCTACACTGAATGCAATGTATATACAGTCTACACTGAATGCAGAATATATATATATTGTGGTAGTATGGTACCTCACCAGCGGAAGGATGCAGGGTTCTCAACAAGGCAGGTTGAGGGGCTCCAGGGGAGTTGTTTGTTTGAGAGGAAACTGGCTTTTCAGCTTCCTCATTGTTTTCAAAAATCCAGTTTGGGACCTGGAGCCCGGAGATTCCATAGTGTTATGGGTGGGACGGAATCTCCAATCCTGGGACCGGGTTTTGGGAACAGCCAGAAGTCTGGCTGGTTGAATGCACAGGTGGGTCCTGGGCTTATAACAGAGCCAAGACCAGGGTTCTGGGCTCCACCCTCCCGAGGAGTCCAGGCAAGCAAGGGAGAAGCATGCATGTCTGCATGGTATAGCCAGAGGGCCCAAAGCTGTGGGCTGAGCAGCAAAGAAGATAAAAAGAGGTACAGTAGTTGTACGACATCTCTGTTATAGGGATAAGAGGGCTGAAGTGTAAGCCTGAACGGCGGTATTGCTAAGGAGAGCCAGGTGGCTTGGTATTCTTTTGTTTATTCATTTGTTACTGTTGTGAAGCTGAACCCTCCTGTTATTGGACTTGTTTTGTTTTACTTTTAATAAAAGTGGGCCAACAAGCCTTTAAATGGCATAACTAGCATGGACACTGCTCACTGGTGTGCTCTACACAGAGGCTAAATAACCCCCAAATATCACAATATATATATATATATATATATATATATATATATATACTCCCTGCAAGTCACTAACTGCCTAATCTAGCTCTAGCTCAGTCCACTCCAACAGACCACATATGGCTCTCGCTGTGATTGGCGCTCACTGTGATTGGCCAAAGCATGCAGGTCAGGTGCATGCTTTGACCAATCATCAGAGGTTGATGCACTGCGACCTCGCAGTGCATTATTAGCTGTTCCGCAGTACTCGAATTTGCCACAAACGCCCCACAATTTTCGGTATTAGCTGAACGGGCAAACGTGATGTTTGAGTCGAACTTACTTTCAACGCAAACATCAGGCCCATCCCTAACAGTCAGTACCAGTGATTCTAATTTGTGAGCAAAGTCAATGCCAGTGTTTAGAGTGTTGCTGATCACAGCCACTATTTACCCTTTCTCCTTGGGGTGCCTGCTTTCCAAAATATGCACATTTTTGTGTGTTTCCTGACACTTTAGGACCCCCAAAAATATAAAAAAGAATTCAGGAAGTTAGATGCAAAATGTACGCCCTTTAATAGTTTGAAGGTGCTCCCTAAATTTTGGGCCTCTTTATAAAGAATACATAGTTAAAAAGTCTCACACGTTCTATTCCCACACTTAGAGGGACTAGTAGATGGTGTTATGAGCTTAATTCCAACTATGCCTTTGCTTTGTTGAGAAATAACTTAAAATCACAAAAAAAAAAATCCAAAAAAGGGACAAAAATATATCTCAAAATATGCACCATGCCTCATACCTTGGGGTGTTTACTTTCCAAAAGGGAAAAAAGGGGGGTAATGTGGCGCTACCTAAATATAAATAAACTCAATTTTAAATATACCAAAAAATAAAAAACAATACAAATATACCATACATGTATTGTGTAAACAAATTCATGTGCAAAATTAATTAAAAGTGCAGTGAAACAAAGTGCAAAAAAGGTCAAAAAAAAATTTCTGTAACCATATGATGACCTTACAAGCAACTAATAGTGCAATCCTTCAATACAGGGCAAAGTGCAAGCAATAAATACGAGAAATATTTTACATATAGTGCAAATAAGTCCCAAAGTTCAACATATATCCATGTAGTGCAAACAAAATTCAATCAAGTGGCACTCCACCGATGATACACACTTCAGTGCTCAAAGTGCACCCCTTGTTTCCCCCAGCCTCTCACCTCTATAACAGGTCCCAAAGGACCATATGGCGCTATGTATGCAATAGGCTGCAGTCTCACACCTCCTTCAGTTCATGTACTTCGGGCCGCCAGCATGCATCATCATATATAGAAGAGCAAATGCAGGAGAGGAAAGGAGGGGGGCTCCAATGTGTAGTATTGATAAAACAACAATTTATTAGAAATATCCACACTTACATACAAAAACGAGCGGGTATAAACAACAATACTTCCAGTCTCGGCCACGACCGGAAGTGACGACAGACACCTGGCTCCTCCCTGACGCATTGCGTCACATACCACGTGACTTTTTCAAAGGGTCAACAGTACATCTTTGGCATTAGGAAGAAGAAAAGTGCCCCATCTTTGGTGTCAGTTGGAGGACTAGTGCCTGTTACCCGTTTACTATATTTGAGATTTAATATCTCTCAGATATGATTTAGGTTAAATGAGAGTTCTTTGACCATGATTGAAAGCTTTAACACAATAACAAAAATGTATTGGTATATAGTAAAGTAGGCCTAGACTAATACACAGCAATCTATCTAATTGTACAGGATAAGGGTAAAAATCATGGAATACATGAAGGAATACAGTATGTTATTATTATATATATATATATATATTCCTTAAAACATTAATCTACAAATAGTAGGACAGAAAAGACATAAGATAAACATATTTAGTTCCAATAGTTACTAAGCTATGACCCACAAAGGTTCCATTTGGGTGACCGCTCCACAAGAGAGTGTGTGTTTCCCTCCCATCTAGTCTGTGTATATCATTACAGGCTGATGCCTTATTGGTTGGCATGGCGTGGCTCTGATTGGTGGGCCTCTCTAATCCTGGGTAAGGACTGGCTACATCTCCAATCCCTATACTTTGCATAAATCAGCCCCCTTTAATGTACTGTATTTATCGGCATATAACACGTACTTTTTTCCCCTTAAAATCAGGGGGGAAATCGTGGGTGCGTGTTATACGCCGATCCCCCGCCATTTTCTCTGCTTCTCTGCTGCTCTCGGCTATTTTCAGCCGTTCTCGGCTATTTTCGGCCGCACTCGGCCGTTCTCGAGAACGGCTGAGTGCAGCCGAAAATAGCCGAGTGCGGCCGAAAATAGCCAAAAGCCGCCAAGAACGGCCGAGAGCTACCGAGCCCCGATACACAAGACATCCGCTCTGTATCTTGGCAGTGCCATTTTTAAACGGCAAGCTGGCAAAGACACTGTGACAAGGCTGACGTGAGTATGCGTAGAACAATGAGGTTTGGATCCCATTGTTTGATACACAAGCCTAGACACTGAATTGTCTAACGTAGACTTCTGGGGAGCTATGATATATAGATTCAAAGCTAACTGAAATATATTCATAATTATAATATGTTACAGCTATTAATGGAGATTTCACATAAACTCATAAGACAACATGCCCCATCGTCGATGTCAGTTGGAGGAATAGTGCCCCATCATTGGTGTCAGTTGGAGGACTAGTGCCCCATCATTGGTGTCAGTTGGAGGACTAGTACCCCATCTTTTGTGTCAGTTGGAGGAATAGTGCCCCATCGCTGATATCAGTAACAGGGATGATGTCCCATTGTAGGTGTCAGTGGGAGATATAGTGTCATCAGTGGAAGGAAAAGTGCCCCAAGGGCCAGATGGAGGAAAGCAAAGGGCTGCATCCGGCCCCCAGGCCGCAGTTTGGAGACCACTAGTTTAGACTATAATTTAAACACAGACTAACTATTATGCATTTAGGTATATGTTTTTTTTTTAAACCAAATAAATGCACAGTAGCAGAATACATTTTTGTCTAAATTTATGAAAAAAGACGATTTATTTGATATGTTTTCTAACAGAAGGTAAGTTTTTTTTATCTCAAAATGTTCAGTTTTTTTTCTTTATATAGCATACAATAACAAAAACAGGGGTTTTTCAATACCACCAAAAAAAAGCTCTACCTGTCTCAGAAAATACTAAAATGTATTTGGGTACAGTGTTGCGTGACTGAGTAACTGTCATTCAAACTGAAAACTGAAAAATGGCCTGCTAATGAATAGGGTAAAACACGTTGATACTGGTGGTTAAGAATGTTACATATGTTCAATTTCAAATGGCAGAAATGCAGATGACATTGTATATATCAGTTATAAAACACAGATTCAGATATAACAGAAATGATGCAAAAGTATTTCTAGCCAGCAGCATTAAAAAATCCACAACTTTGTCTCACTTCAAACAATGCATATTATGTTTTGTTCTAAACTGTGGTCATCTACTTTTACATACTGTACACATCTGTTGAAAATCAGAGAAGATGCCGTCTTTGAAAGCAAAAGGGACCATAGATCGAAAAGAGCTAGAAAACAGCTGGAACGAATGAAAGAAGGCAGAACTATTTTTGTGCCAAATCTTTGTTGTTGGTGAAAAACTGCAGAAGACAATAGGTACAATACAGAACACAGATGGTTGTCATTCTTATCAGTGCCAAATAAGGGTGTGTTGCTTTCAGGTACAGAGTTAAAGTATATCCATCATCAAAATGTAAAAATCATTATATTCATTTCCATATTGTTCTTCAGTTATTTCAAGCCCACTCTTAGCAATCAAATGATTTTAAAATTTATAAATGTACTTTGTGAAGATCCCCACACATTTACTTCCCTGAATTCTGGTACATACAGTATAGGTGTACATTTATTAAACTTAGGAGTATTATTTCAGTTCAGTTCTCTGCAGTTCTCAGAGGATATTTTTTTTCTCCTGTAGCCTGTTTATGAAGCTGAGAAATTCTGTTCTCAGAAGGATCACAGGGCTGTCTGTGATCTCGTGAGATATTGTGAGATTACAAGGAATGTAGCCAAGTTTAAAAAGTGAAACCAAACTTAAAAAGAACACCTAATTACATGAAAATAATAAGCATTATGCACTGAGGCTTTTTTTTAACATGCGTCTTGGTGTGTTTTTAATGTGTATTTTTTTTTTATAATGAGCATTGCGGCCCATTCTTTAAATGCATATTTTGGTCCTTTTTTAACACACATTTGCCACATTTTTATGTGCATTTTGGCAAAACCTGCATCTGCTAGCCACGTTTGGGGTGCCATTAACAATGAATTGCACCGCAAGCATAACATGCGTTTTGCATGCGTTTCCAGAATATGCACAGAAACACGTGTTTCTGTAGATTCCTGGAATGCACAGATGTGATTGGGGTGTTAAAAACCGGAAACCAGTCAGTATCTGGTGTGGCTACCATTTGCCTAATGTAGTGCAGCACATGTCCTTAGCATAGAGTTGATCAGGTTGTTGATTGTGGTCTGTGGAATGTTGCTCCATTCCTCTTCAATGGTTGTGCGAAGTTGCTGGATATTGGCAGGAACTGGAATACCAGCTACGGCCATTCGCTCAGGAGAGCCATCCTGTCACCGTATAATGACGGCGGCTGGTTGGCAACTAGTTAAATGAATCACAGACACAATGAAAACTGATTCAACAGTTCTCTTGTATTAACTAAATGGCAAAAAGGGGTGTATAAGAACATCAATCAACCAATCCTGGGAAGAAATCCCACAATCAGTTGATTTGAATGCTCAGCAGACTGGTATGTACAAATAGCAATCAAACAGTGGATGATAGCAGTATTTAATTGTATAAAGCAATAACAGACACTTAGCAATGGAATGGTCCAAGGCACTTCTACTGATTATGCTACTACTACGAGGGAAAAAGGGCCGGCCTAATGTGACTCTAATCTTAATGAGAGATTAAGCTGTATAACACACTTCCCTGTATTTTCATGAAGATTAGTAGTCTATATGTTAGGCCTGAGGGTTATCTTCACGGGCAGCATTGGCGCTCAAGATGTGAACAGAGAATCCTCAATGTATAACATAAGGGTTCAATAATCAGCAAAGGAATGCTATGTATGGCAAAGTGGCAATTCCCTTGGCAATCCAGGTTATGTTGTCTGCATGCAGTGTTCATATTTTGGATGTTACTGACAGGCAGGGTTGGATTTGGGCATAAGCCCGCTCACCAGATCCTGGAGACAGCTGGCACTAACGCAGGTAACGATATAGGGTCTGTACACCACACAGCAGGGAGCTGGATGCGATGGAACGATCGGATGTAGATTCAGCAATCTGAGCACTTGCTTTGCTGTATCCCTTTCATCAGCAAAGGCCACAAGGGGTCTTTGGCATAGTGATGCACGGCAGGTCCTCTTGGGCAGGAACAGCGGTGTCTCCTGGCACCGTTATAGGTCACAACTCCCACAGCTGAGCGGCGAAGCTAGTGCTCTCTTGATAGAACCTGAGAAGAAGAGAGCATGGTCCTGCTGGGCAACTCCATTTATCTACTCTCCTATAATTCTCCTATAGAGCAGGTGGCTGGCTGAGAGATACCGTATATACTCGAGTATAAGCCGAGATTTTCAGCCCCTTTTTTGAGGCTGAAAGTGCCCCCCTCGGCTTATACTCGAGTCACCGCCGTCTGTCTACCCGATCAGCGTGTCGAGCAGACAGGCCATTCCACAATTCAAAAGCCGCGCCTCCCTGTCTGTGATAGGCGGAACACTCAATTTCCCAACAGTCAGTGGTCCGCCTATCACGGACATCTGCTCATCCTCGTACTACGGACGAAGATGAGAGGATGTCCGTGATAGGCGGAACACTGACTGCTGGGAAATTGAGTGTTCCGCCTATCACAGACGGAGGCGCGACTTTTGAACAGTGGAATGGCCGCCGTCTGTCACAGACAAGAAGAGGTGCGGTGATCCTGGCATGTTTTTACATGCAGATCGACACAGGCTGCAGAAGGACAAAGGCACAGGACACAGGACACAGGTAGGACGGACACACAGGGATGGACGGACACACAGGGATGGACGGACACACAGGGATGGACGGACACACAGAGATGGATGGACACACAGGGATGGACAGGCATGTCTCACCCTCGGCTTATACACGAGTCAATAAGTTTTCCCATTTTGTTTGTGGTAAATTAGGGGCCTCGGCTTATATTCGGATCGACCTATACTCGAGTATATACGGTAGTTTGCAAAGAATTCAGCAGTTCAGTAACGGCTGTGCTAGAGACTACAAATCCCACAATGCTCTCCTTTAGGAGTCTGCTACTTCATATTACAGTAGTCTGGCCCCAGCTACATTGGACTGTCAAATATTGTTTGTATTGCTATTAAAATGCTCTCAGATTGTGAATATTTAAAGCGTTTGTTACCCTAAAAAAAATATATAGATCCTGTTCCTTTAACCACTTAACCCCCTTAATGACCAGACCATTTTTTGTGATACATCACTGCATCACTTTAACTGACAATTGCGCGGTCGTGCAATGCTGTATCGAAACAAAATTGACATTCTTTTTCTCCCACAAATTGAGCTTTCTTTTGGTGGTATTTGATCACCTCTGCGGTTTTTATTTTTTGCACTATAAACAAAAAAATACCAACAATTTTTTTTTTTTTTAAATGTATATTTTTTACTTTTTGCTATGATAAATATCCAAAAAACAAAAATTTCTTCATTGGTTTAGGCCAATATATATTCTTCTACATATTTTTGGTAAAAAAAAAATCACAATAAGTGTATATTGATTGGTTTGCACAAAAGTTATAGCATCTACAAAATAGGGGAAAGTTTTATGGCATTTTTAGTATTAATTTTTTTTACTAGTAATGGTCATGATCAGCGATTTTTAGTGGGACTGCGACATTGCGGCAGACAGATCGGACACTTTTGGCACTTTTTGGGACCACTGACATTTATACAGCGATCAGTGCTAAATAAAATGCACACTGTATAAATGGCACTGGCAAGTAAGGGGTTAACACTAGTGGTGATCAAGATGTTAAATGTGTTCCCTGGGAGGTGTTTCTAACTGTGTGGGGAGTGTACTGATTAGAGGAGGAGAGAGATAGCTGTTCCTGATCACTAGGAACAGATGATCACTCTCTACTACCCTGTCAGAAGGGGGATCTCCACAGAGGGTCATTCTGATCCTGCCTGGTTCTGTCCTCCCCCTGTAAACTGACCACGGTTTATCATGCCTGATGAGCTGTGGTCAGTTTATGTGCCTCAGTCATCCACAGTTTTCCTTTGTCCTGCTCTACCCCCCCCCCCCCCTCAGCTTGTGACAGTGCCCGCCCCTCCCCTCCTGCTGCTGAAATTACTTTTAAATTTCCAAACAATCTCCAGTGATTGATAATATTAGGTTTCACAGTGTGTTTGCTCTATAAAATAATGCCATTCTATATCTTATTTCAGAGCGGCGATCGGCGCTCACGTGACCAGCTGCCTCTCTCCTCCTCTCCTTCCGGCTGACATCAGAGGATGCACTATGAAATACAGTACAGAACAGAATTTTTTTAATAAATCACATAAACTGGGGCAACTAACATTATGAGACACAGAGGATTGCATGAAGACAATACAGTGGCTTAACAACCACTTTAACTCTGATAAACATACTGCTTTTGAAAATCAATATTGAATCAGACTGATACTGTATATGTATGTGAACCTGCATTCGTCTTCAATTATCAATATTTACTTAGATCAGAACTCCAGCCCAACCTTTTACCTCTAAGGCTGCATTCACACCTGAGCATTTTGTTTTCAGGCAGAAAGTCTTTTTTTACCATGATTTTGCCTCGATTTTTACCTAATTTTTACCACGATTTTGCACAGGTCAAAAAATCACTGATGTAAAAAGCAGAAAAAATGCCTGTAATCTGCCCAAAAAGAAGCTTATGTACTTTATTGGGCTTCAGGTCTTTTGCTTCAGGCTACAAAACTCTCAGATGTGGCTAAGGGCCAATTAAATGAATGGGATTTTGCCTGTTGGGCATTTTTCATGCGTTTGTTTCTGGCGTTTTACGAGCTGAAACGCTCAGGTGTGAATGCAGCCTTGAGGCAAAGATGCATTCACAAACAGCCTTGTCAGTCTGTTTATCAGGACTGTGAAAAAAAAATCCTCAGGCTGTTGGATAGTAGATGAGAAAACAGTTAAATCTGCGCCACAAAAGGCTAACAAAAATTACTTACTTTAGCAGCCTTCTGTACTTTCTAGCCAATGAACATGGCAGTCCTGGGACAGCCACATTGCTATAGGTGATGCAACACTAAGCTATATTCGATACATAAGTTAAGAAACTGAAAAAGTCTCACACATTTGGTATTGCCATACTTGGCAGGAGTACTGTAGAAAAATGCATTTTGGGTTCTAATTCTAAAAAATTGCCCATGCTATGTGTGAGAAATATCTTTTTAAATTGACAACTTTGTGTAAAAGAAAAAAAAAATGTTTTGTTTTCTTTTCTTTTTGCATTTTCCAAAAACTTGTGGCAAAGAAATCAAATCTTCAAAAATCTCCACATTTTAGACAGTATAAAAAAAAATACAGTATTATTTAAGAGGCTAGTTGAGTCTTTTGAAGACTTCATTTTTTGCCACAAGTTTTTGGAAAATCCTGAATGAAAATTAAAAAGTATTTTTTACAGAAAGTTGTCAACTAATAAGATATTTCTAACACACAGCATGGGCATACTTATTATTACACCCCAAAACATTTTCCGCCACTCCTTTTGAGTGTGGTTATACCACATGTGTGAGACTTTTCAACTTTTGACCACATAGAGAGGCCCAAAATTCAATAGGCACCTCTGGGCTTTCTGGGGGCATAAATTACACACCTAATTTTCTGGCTACCTATCACATTTTAGGAAGCCCTGCAGCACCAGGACAGCAGAAACACCCCAAAAGAATCAATTAATTTAGGAGAGTAAAAACCCCAAGGTTTAAGAGACATGTTGTCATTTTTTTGGGTGCATACATGCAGCTCTCCCGCAGCCCCTCTTTATACTTACCTGACCCCAATCTCAATCCAGCGTTGTGTCCGAGACCAGCAGCTCTCTCAGCTCTCTCTCTCTCTTCACTGGACAGAGAGGCAGCTGCGTGAGTCTTTTGCTCCTGCTGCTATCAATCACAGTCACTGAGGAGAACGTGGGGGGCTGGTTAATGGACACTCAGAGTTAGCTCAGGATTGAGCACGCACAAATGCCCCTTTAGCAAGGGGAGGGGCCAGGAGTGCAAAACCATTGCACAAAAGCAGGTAAGTATGCTATGTTTGTAATTGCTAAAAAACAACATTTTTGCCTTTAGAACATTTTAATGACTTGAGATTAGTTTACTATATTATTACTATTGCATGATTGTTTTCTAAGTCATAAAAAGCAGTATCAATAAAAAGCTTCCTCTTTTTCTTTGACTGTTATTTAAACCCCTTATTTCCTTGACATCCCATACAATGGGGTAAATAATTATTTGATCCCCTGCAGATTTTGTAAGTTTGCCCACTTACAAAGAAATGAAGGGTCTATAATTTGTATTATAGGTTTATTTTAAATGATAGAGACAAAAAGAAAAAACACATAAAACAATTGCTATAAATTAAGTTGCAGTTCAGTGAGCAAAATAAGTATTTGATCCTCAAGTAAAACATGACTTAGTACTTGGTGGAGAAACCCTTGTTGGCAAACACAGAGGTAAGTTGTTTTTTTGTAGTTGGTGACCAGGTTTGCATACATCTCAGGAGGAATTTTGATGCACTCCTCTTTACAGATCTTCCCCAAAATCCTTAAGGTTTCTTGGCTGTCTTTTGGCAACTCAAAGTTTCAGTTCCCTCCATACATTTTCTATAGGATTAAGGTCTGGAGTGGAGACTGACTTGGCCACTCCAAGGCCTTAACATGCTTCTTCTTGAGTCACCACTTTGTTGCCTTGGTGGTATGTTTTTGGCCATTGTCATGCTAGAAGACCTATCCATGACCCATCTTCAGTTTTATGACTGAGGGAAGAAGGTTCTCACCCAAGATTTTACATGGTCCCGTCCGTTGGCCCCTGAATGCGGTGAAGTCAACCTGTAACTTTAGCAGAGAAACAGCCCCAAAGCATCATGTTTCCACCTCCTTGCTTGACTGTAGGGATGTGTATTTAAGGTCATAGTCAGTATTTTATTTCTTCCAAACACGGCGAGTCGAGTTAATGCTAAAGAGCTCAATTTTGGTCTCATCTGACCACAGCACTTTCTCCCAATCCTTCTCTGAATCATTTAGATGTTCGTTGGCGTGACTGTACTCATGCCAACATGTACAACATAACGCCAAGGCAACAAAGTGGTGACTCAAGAAGCACATTAAGGTCATGGAGTGGCCAGTATTCAGACCTTAATTCTATAGAAAATTTGTGAAGTGAGCTGAAACGTTGAGTTGCCGAGCACCTTAAGGATTTAGAAACTTAAGGATTTAGAAAAGATCTGTAAAAAAGAGTGGACCAAAATCCCTCCTGAGATGTGTGCAAACCTGGTCACTAATTACAAGACATGTCTTACCTCTAGGTTTGCCAACAAGGGTTTCTCCACCAAGTACTAAGTCATGTGTAAATAGATGACTCCCACGCTGTACAGTAAACTAATCTAGGGGGCACTGCTGCAAACACCTGTGTATCTGATCCAAATAGAAAGAAATAGTAAATTGTAAACTGCCGTAAGGTATACAGCATGGGTTAATCGTCGATGCAAAGTATGATGACAGATGCAAAATATGATGATCCCCTCCTGGCTGTGATTAATTGCTTGGATGATCTCAATAGCAGGTTTAAAACATATGGGGGAAACATAAAAATAAAGTTCATAGCATAACTCCATAAGATAACGAAGGGGGATGGGACAAAAGCAGATCCAAAAATGATGCACTTACTTTTAAAATAAGGAGCATAAACGTCAATCCACGAACGCTGAGTTCGTAAGCCCCTGTGTGTGGTCCTGGTTCTGCTCTTGCTCCAAAACACTTCCAAATAGACTTCCAATAGAGACTCAATAAGTAGTTTTAAAATATGGAAAAAGAGATGCTCATAGCATAATCCTGTATAATAACAAAAACAATTGTGATAACAACCATAAAAAACAAACTAACATATGTAATGACATGCAATACAGCCAACCATGAGCACCGAGTTCGTCTCCTTCAGTCTGAATGTACCTAGTGCCCTAATCCCGACGCGTATTGTCACACGTGACTTCATCAGGTCACATCATTCATTCATTCTTACCCTGATTAAGTCACGTGATGTGAAGTTTATTTTTATGTTTCCCCATATGCTTTAAACCTGCTATTAAGATCATCCAAGCAATTAAACACAGCCAGGAGGGGATCATCATATTGTGTATCTGTCATCATACTTTGCATCACGACAATTGATTTGTCAAGTTTCCATCAGGATTATACCACGTCCTATTTATGTGATTTATGTCTGATATAATTTTTCACATCACCTACCTTTTATACATTAGTAGCATCACTTCTATTCCTTTTACCTTGTTCACATACTATTTTTCACACAGTGCAAATATCACTAAAAATACACTGAAATTTCACTGAAATACAACTCAATTTATAACATTTGTATCATGTGTTTTTTCTCAATTTTTTCAGGGATATGGCAGCAGCTAGCTGCCATAACCCTGGTTTCCCCGTGTTTGGCCAGTGGTCAGGTACAAGATAAAAGTGGTCTCTGCGGTGGATTGGCTGCAAGATCACTTTTGTCAGCAGCAGGAGAGGGGCCCCCATCCCGTTGCAATCCGGTTCCCCGCCCGCCGTTTACCAGAGCCGTCGGCAGTGAGGAAGGAGATCTGGTCCTTCTCAGGGCTGTGCATGGAGACGAGTGAGGGAAAGATGGCCTCCATCCATCTCCATGACACCGCAGGGCGGAAGCGACGTCAAAACGTCCAAAAGTTTTTTTTACATTTTATTTATTGCATTTTAGTGTAAATCTGAGGTCTTTTTGATCCCAGGTCTCATATTTAAGAGATCCTGTCTTGCTTTATTTCTAATACAAGGGATGTTTACATTCCTTGTAATAGGAATAAAAGTGACACAATTTTTTTTTTTTTTAAAACAGTGTAAAAATAAAAAATAAAAGGTAAAAAAAAAATAACCTAATTAATTCTAGCCCAAAACCTCCTCTGTAATGCAAAACATGCAACCTGTAGAATTTTTTAAATGTCAACTCTATGGAGATTTTTAAGGGTAAAAGTTTGTCGCCATTCCACAATTTTGAAGCGTGACATGTTGGGTATCAATTTATTCGACGTAACATTATCTTTCATAATATAAAAAAAATTGGGCTAACTTTACTGCTTATTTTTTAATTAAAAAAAGTGCATTTGTAAGACCACTGTGCAAATACGGTGTGACAGAAAGTATTGCAATGACCGCCATTTTATTCTCTAGAGTGTTAGGAAAAAAAAATGATAATGTTTGGGGGTTCTAAGTAATTTATTTATCTATTTTTTGTTAGAGGACAAAACAGGTTGCAATCCTAATTTATTTTTGAGTGTGCAGAAGTTCTGTGGTTATGCTTGCATCATGGATCAACATAATGTAAAGTTGTGACTATACAAGCTCTGGAGAGGCTTAGACAGGATGGGTAGATGGGTATCTTGGAAAGGAGTCATAAAGAGAAAACTAGAAATTTACAAGGAGTATGGAAAGCTATTAGCTAACAGTAACTGCAATACACGTGATATTAAATTAAACTTTGCCATTCCTTTTCCATAAAATTGCATTTGGGAGAACATTTTTATTGCATATAAATAGAATAAAGCCTCTCTTTACATGCCTTTAGGAAACTAGAGGGAAAGAAGACAAGAAAATGAATGCCTGCAGACAATGAACACTAATTAACAAGTCACTTTTCTGTAGTAATGTTTAATTATGTATAATTATAAGTTTGAATGTGTTTCCTGTAAAACACGTAATAAAAATGTTCATGTATATCTACCCATCCTTATCTATATGCTGTACCCCGACAGCAGGGTACAGGATAAAGATCAGCAGTGGCAGTGGGTCTTTCTCTGAAAGAGTTCTGCAAGACTGCATGAAAACTAATGCTTCCACAATGGGCCTGCGACCCTGTATTTTACACAGATACTGCCTAGGTGACAGTTGCTCTTCAGAATTCTTAATTAACCCTTACATATTTCAAGAAAACTTTCATATAAATTAAGGGATTCTTTGTTTGCATATATTGCATTAAGCTCCTTGAGGGCAGGGGCCGATGTGAATGTACAATATATATGTAAAACGCTGCATAAATTGATGGAGCTATACAGTATTAGACATGTGCATTCATTTTCGTCCGAATGCATTTTCGTCCGAATTTCAGCTATTTTCGTTTTCGTTTTGACAAAATCCGAAAAACGAAAGATCCGACATAAATAAATGCTTTATTTTCGTTTTCATTGTTACAACAGTTCGATATAGAATAGGAGATTCGACATGACTCTGACAATAACAATCTGTCTATAGAACCTGTGGTCGAATGTGCCTAACCTTACCTCTATTAGTCCAAGATTATATAGAGAAAATATTCGACAGAGAAAAAAGATTTGACAGAGAGAAAAGATTCTGCAAGTTACTGTCCTAAAAAGTGTTTTGGGACCCGCGTCCTGTCCCAGGGGACATGTATCAATGCAAAAAAAAAGTTTTAAAAACGGCCGTTTTTTCGGCAGCAGTGATTTTAATAATGATTAAAGTGAAACAATAAAAGTGTAATATTCCTTTAAATTTCGTAGGGGGGGGGGGGTTGTCTATAGTATGCCTGTGAAGGGGCGCATGTTTCCCGTGCTTAGAATTGTCCCTGCACAAAGTGTCATTTATGCAGGAAAAAAAGTCCTTTAAAATCACTCGCAGCTATTATGAATTGTCGGCTCCGTAATACAGAGAACACTCATTGATAGTCATTGATAAAAAAATAAATAAATAAATAAATAAAAAAGCGTGGGGGTCCCCCAAATTCAATTACCAGGCCCTTCAGGTCTGGTATGGATATTAAGGGGAACCCTGCCTCAAATGTAAGAAAAAATTTGACGTGGGGTTCCCCCTAAATATCCATAACCAGACCCTTCAGGTCTGGTATGGATATTAAGGGGAACCCCGCATCAAATTTAAAAAAAAATTGACGTGGGGTTCCCCCTAAAAATCCATACCAGACCCTTTATCCGAGCACGCAACCTGGCAGGCCGCAGGAAAAGAGGGGGGGACGAGAGAGCGCCCCCCCTCCCTCCTGAACCGTACCAGGCCACATGCCCTCAACATTGGGAGGATGCTTTGGGGGTCCGTGACCCCTCAAAGCACCTTGTCCCCATGTTGATGAGGACAAGGGCCTCATCCCCACAACCCTGGCCGGTGGTTGTGGAGGTCTGCGGGCAGGGGGCTTATCAGAATCTGGAAGCCCCCTTTAACAAGGGGACCCCCAGATCCCGGCCCCCCCCCTGTTTGAAATGGTAAGGGGGTACAAAAGTACCCCTACCATTTCACAAAGAAAGTGTAAAAAATGGTTAAATAAAACAAACACACTTTTAAAAAATTCCTTTATTAAAAAAAAAAAAAAAAAAAAAAAAAAAAGATTCCAGCGGCGGTATTCCACTCTTGCTATCCAGCGACGGACGATCATCTCTCCAGCGATGTCTCATGTCATCCAGCGCAGCGAATCCTCCGTCCTTCTTCTGTCTCCGTGGAGGAGACACTGCAAGGATTCCGGCGGCTGACGTTTCTTATATACGGAGGGCGGGGCCACCCGTCACCTGACCCCGCCCCCCTCTGACGCAAGGGGAAACCCGGGGTTCCCTGTGACGTAGGGGTGACCCGCACCCCTCTGATGTAACACAGGCAGGTTTCCGTTACATCAGAGGGGGGCGGGGTCACCCCTACGTCACGGGGAACCCCGGGTTTCCCCTTGCGTCAGAGGGGGGCGGGGTCAGGTGACGGGTGGCCCCGTCCTCCGTATATAAGAAACGTCAGCCGCCGGAATGCCTGTAGTGTCTCCGTGGAGGAGACAGAAGGATGTATTCGCTGCGCTGGATGACATGAGACATCGCTGGAGAGATGACCGTCCGTCGCTGGATAGCAAGAGTGGATTACCGCCGCTGGAATCTTTTTTTAATTTTTTTATTTTTAATAAAGGAATTTTTCAAAAGTGTGTTTGTTTTATTTAACCATTTTTTACACTTTCTTTGTGAAGTGGTAGGGGTACTTTTGTACCCCCTTACCATTTCAAACAGGGGGGGGCCGGGATCTGGGGGTCCCCTTGTTAAAGGGGGCTTCCAGATTCTGATAAGCCCCCCGCCCGCAGACCTCCACAACCACCGGCCAGGGTTGTGGGGATGAGGCCCTTGTCCTCATCAACATGGGGACAAGGTGCTTTGAGGGGTCACGGACCCCCAAAGCATCCTCCCAATGTTGAGGGCATGTGGCCTGGTACGGTTCAGGAGGGAGGGGGGGCCGCTCTCTCGCCCCCCCTCTTTTCCTGCGGCCTGCCAGGTTGCGTGCTCGGATAAAGGGTCTGGTATGGATTTTTAGGGGGAACCCCACGTCAATTTTTTTTTTAATTTGACGCGGGGTTCCCCTTAATATCCATACCAGACCTGAAGGGTCTGGTTATGGATATTTAGGGGGAACCCCACGTCAAATTTTTTCTTAAATTTGAGGCAGGGTTCCCCTTAATATCCATACCAGACCTGAAGGGCCTGGTAATTGAATTTGGGGGACCCCCACGCTTTTTTTTAAATTTATTTATTTATTTTTTTATCAATGACTTTCAATGAGTGTTCTCTGTATTACGGAGCCGACAATTCATAATAGCTGCGAGTGATTTTAAAGGACTTTTTTTCCTGCATAAATGACACTTTGTGCTGGGACAGTTCTAAGCACGGGAAGCATGCGCCCCTTCACAGGCATACTATAGACAACCCCCCCCCCCCCCTACGAAATTTAAAGGAATATTACACTTTTATTGTTTCACTTTAATCATTATTAAAATAACTGCTCCCGAAAAAATGGCCGTTTTTAAAACTTTTTTTTGCATTGATACATGTCCCCTGGGGCAGGACCCGGGTCCCCAAACACTTTTTAGGACAGTAACTTGCAAATTAGCCTTTAAAATTAGCACTTTCGATTTTGAACGTTGGAGTCCCATAGACTTTAATAGGGTTCTAAAGTATGCTATATAGTTAGCTCCATCGAATCTTCTTTATACATTCGACAGACACCATAAGCCTTCCAAGACAGATTCGACCGTAATTCATGTGGATTTTCGGACGAATGCAATTTTTGAACGAAAAACGAAATAAATAAAAACGAATTTCGGGAGTAACTAAATAAATTAAGCTTTCGGACGAAAACGAAATTCCGAAACGAAATATTTTACTCTGCACATGTCTATACAGTATGTAGCTCTAATAAATAAATAAATAAATTACAGGTTCAAACTGGTTTACTGTACAAAAAAAAAACACATACACTACTTGCTCATAGCATACCTTAAACGCTTCCGGACAAGCTGCCGCAGTTATACTGTGGCAGGTTGGCTCCCCTGCGTGAGCTGTATATCAGCTCTTTAAGACATCTCCGGCAGCGCTCGCCTAAATCGTGTCCCCAGAGCCGATGCGATTGCCCGGCAGGAGCTATGACTGCCGGGCACCCGCGATTGCTTGTTACAGAAGGAGAACGGTGATGTGTGTGTGTAAACACACAAATCCTGATTCTGTCAGGGGAGTAGAGACAGATCATGTGTTCCTACCAAGTACTTCCCCTAGTCAGTCCCGCCCCCCCTACAGTTAGAACACATCTAGGGAATACAGTTAACCCCTTTATAACCCCTTAGTATTAACACTTTCCCTGCCAGTGTCATTTATACAGTAATCAGTGCATTTTTATAGCACTGATCTCTGTATAAATGTCACTGGTCTTAAAAATGTGTAAAAAGTGTTCGATTTGTCCGCTGCAATATTGCAGTCCTGATAAAAATCGCTGATCGCCACCAAAAATAATAATAATAAAAATGCCATAAATCTATCTCCTATTTTTTAGACGCTTTAACTTTTGCGCAAACCAATCAATATACCCATTTTGTTATTTTCTTTAACCAAAAATATGTAGAAGAATACATATCGGCCTAAACTGAGGGAAATGTTTTCATTTTTTTTACATTTGGGATATTTATTATAGCAAAAAGGTTTTTTTTTTTTTTTTTCAAAATTGTCACTCTTCTTTTGTTTATAAGCACAAAAAATAAAAACCACAGAGGTGATCAAATACCATCAAAAGAAATCTTTATTTGTGGCAAAAAAAAGGACGTCAATTTGGTACAGCGTCGCACAACCGCGCAATTGTCAGTTAAAGCGATGCAGTGACATATCGCAAAAAAATGGCCAGCTCATTTAAGAGTCAAATAATGACTCAGCCATTATGGGGGATTTTAATTATCCAAACATAGACTGGGTGGAATGAACCATGCATTCATCTAAAGCTCACCATTTCCTAAATGTCTTTCAGGACAATTTCATGGGTCAGATGGTAAATGCACCAACTAGAAACAAAGTGTTACTAGACCTACTGATTACCAACAATAAAGACCCGATCATGGATGTAGAAATACGGGGCAATTTAGGAAACCGTGATCACAGGTCAGTTAGTTTCAGTATAAGTCACACTAATAGGAAACATAAGGGGAATACAAAGACATTGAATTTCAAAACAGCCAACTTCCCTGAACTATGAGCCTTGCTAGAAGATACTAATGGGGATAAAATCTTAGGAACAAAGAACATAGAGGCGAGATCAGTATGCTTTAAGAGCATATTAAATAAGGGCATTAGCCAGTGCATCCCAATGGGAAATACATTGAAAAGGGCTAATAAAAGTCCCGGGTGGCTTAACTCCAATGTAAAAATGCATATAAATGCAAAGTTCAAAAAATACAATCAGCATCATCATCAGCATTCCAACATTTCGAAGAGTGCAACAAGAAATGTAAGGGTGCAATCAGGGCGGCTAAGATAGAACACGAAAGGCACATAGCGGAGGAGAGTAAGAAAAATCCCAAGAATTGTTTTAAGTACATAAATAGTCAGATCATATTGGTCCCATAAAGAATGATGAAGGGAATCTGGTTACTAAGGACAGAGGATGGAGAGGTGGTGAAGATTTTGAATTTATTTTTCTCCTCTGTCTTCCTGAGGGAATCAGGGAGCCTCAGTAACCAAAACTGCAATGTTTATCCTCATGATACGTCAGGCCGCGTACACACGCGCGGACTGTTCGCCCAACTCTGTCCGTCAAACAGTTTCGGCAAACAGTCCGCTCAAAATTAGCATGGACGGACATGGCCACACACGACGGACGAACAGTTTGCTGAAACCGTGCGCGATGACGTGAACGGCACGTACGACGGGACGAAAAATACAACGTCCTATACACTGCATTATAACTTTCGGCGTGTAAATCCTTTCTGAGCATGCGCGGAACTTAGTTTGACGAACAAGCCTACACACGAGCGGACTGTTCGCTGAAACAAGGTTTCAGCGGACAGTTTTTCGGAAATTCCGTAAAACCTTGTTCGTCAAACTGTCCGCTGAAACTGTCCGCTGAAAGCCCACACACGAGCGGACTGTCCGCCCAAACACTGTTCAGCGGACAAAGTTGGGCGAACAGTCCGCCCGTGTGTACGCGGCCTCACAGGAAGCACCCTCATGCCTAACAGGGGACAGAATTAGAAATAGACTTGAAAAACTTAACATTAATAAGTCATCAGGACCAGATGGCTTGCACCCAAGGGTCCTTAGGGAACTCAGTCTACTGATTAGTATAGTACTAGCTGATAGGAGAAAAACCTGGAGGATGGCATAAACAATTCAATCTCTGTGTTTGCAGACAATACTAAGCTAAACAGAGCAATAACTTATCCGCAGAATGTGGAAACCTTGCAAGAAGATCTGAAGAAATTAACGGGGTGGGCAACTGCATGGCAAATTAAGTTTAATGTGGAAAAATGTAAAATAATTCATTTGAGGGAGCGCATGTGCGGAGTCTCCCAAGATGGCCGCCGGCATCTAGAGCTCCGCTCCACCGCAGCCCTGCTTTGACCACCGGAGCACATAGAACGCCCTAACGCATTACATAAAGAAGATTCGGGCAGAGGAACACACCGGGATCCCGCAGATGTCATCCCCGAACGCCAGGAGGGATCTATCAGGCCGTATGATGGCCGAAACCGGCCCCATCAGTTATGCCAAGATGGCGGCGGCGACACGATGCCTCCCGGCCGCAGCGCCACAGGTCACATCCATAGCGGACCAGGATCAAGCCCAGCTGCCTTTTCAAGGAACAGATTGTGCTCCATTACAAACAGCTAACTCTTCCTCTTCCACTGAGTCACTACTGGGCGGGCTGAGCACAGGATATCCTTCTACCCCTATGGGGGATCCCCATACAGGCCTGCTGCTGGCAGTTAGTGAGGCACATGAAGATATCCCTACCCCCACAGACTTTCCTTCCATGATGACTGCATTCTCACACAGATCACCACTTCTCTGCAGGTGGATCTGCAGCAAATAGGGCTGCGGATGGACACTATAGAACGGAAAACTGACCAGGCAGTAGCCTGGATAAATCAGAACTCTGCTAGATTGGAGGAGGTTCAGGATCAACTAGAGACTGCGTTTGCAAAAATCGATGACCTCGAAAATAGGTCGAGAAGATATAACTTTAGGGTACGGGGGATTCCGGAATCTGTAAAGGAGGTGCATAAGGTGGTGCGGTCCCTTATAAGGAATCTAATACTGGACATTCCCGACCACCATTTGGAATTGGACAGAGCCCATAGAGCGCTCCAGGCTCCCCGCTCTGACGGTTTACCTAGGGACATTATTGTTAAGCCTCATTATTATTCAGTGAAAGAAGAGGTCATGCGTAAATCCAGATATGCAGAGAATCTCTCATTTCAGGGTCACAAGATCAAAATCTTTACCGACCTCTCCTCATACACTGTTCAGAAGAGGCGCTCCTTTAAACCCCTGCTGCAGGTCTTACTGGACAAGGAAATTGCTTATTGTTGGTCGTTCCCTTTACGGCTGAATTTCTCCTACAAGAACAAAAGTTTTGGTTTCTCCTCATTTCTGGAAGGCGAAAAACTCCTAACCTGACTTGGTCTGATACAACTGGAACCCACAGCGGATCACTCTAACAGAGGTACCCCTGCTTCGGCCAAGAGACCACCCCCAGCGAGCCCGCTGCAACAGTTCTGAATAAAGCAAAGCTCCAAACGCTCCAAAGAAAATTTACCGCCATGAGACTTTGTCTGTTCTCCCTTATTGGGATGAACTTCCTCTTTTTTATCTCCCCTGCTGGTGCCTTAGGTTCCGGGATACAGGGGAATCTAGGGGCCCCCCTTGCCCCCTCTTCCCCATTGAGGGAGGCGAAGGGGAGGAATCCCCCCCATCCCGAGCAGCCTACTTGAGCCCCCTCTGGGGGTTTCCCTTTTTTTTTTCTTTTTTTGTTATTGGTTCAGTGGAAGACTGATCGCATACTGCCATTTATGCTTGGCACATTGTTCTCCCGGAAGAGGGATGTTTTTGTACTATTTTTATGCCCTTGCTTTTCTTTTTTGGTACATTTTTTTTTTACCTTGATCCTGGCTTGTTTCACTTGTAATTTGACTGAGGTGTAATACCTTCCTAGCATGTACACGATCTGTCAGCTCCGCGGCCTAAATCCGCGGCGGGGCTGACAGATACGTGACAATATTTCTCTATAATAGAGTTGGGGCGGTTGCCAGTGGCTGATAGGGCTTCTCCAGGGGACCCGCTTTCCTCTTAACGCTGGTTTTCTGGAATGGCTAATATGTGGAGATGTCCATCCACTGCCTTCCTTATCTTGGGGGGGGGGGATGGAAGGGTCTGAGCGAGCTACTGGGGACTGCCCATTTGATACAAGCCTTTATTGGATGTTCCCCTGCTGTTCTAGTTGTTAATGGGTGCCTCGTCAGCAGATGGATATGGGTCCTTGTTGGCTCCTTAGTTTACATAGTTAAAAGGTGGCGGGGCTGCGGTGGATTCAGTGCGCTCCCCCTGGTTCAGAGGCTCTTGCAGCGCTTCTGGACCACTTACGGGGTACCCTTCTCCAAGATTGCCCCAATTTTCTAAGGATGAGGGCTGGTTGGATGGGTTCCAACCGCTCTGGGGGGAGGGAGGGGTCAGGGGACCCCTGTATGTACTTGATTGGCCACATAGTGGTAATGCGATATGTACTTGCCCATGTTGCTGTCCTTTCTCTCTATGACTCTCTATCCCTCTTAATTTTCATCTCTTTTCCTCTCATGTCTCATCATGTATTTTGCAGAAACTTAGACTTCCGCCTCAGCATCCAGCCAGCACTCTCAGACTCATGTGAGGCATCTTGGTGGCTTTGGAATCGTCTACAGCGAGGACCTCTTCATAGGAGCGGTGAGTCTCTGATCAATTGTGTAGATTACCCCCCTCTGGTTCATGCCTGATACACCCGCTAAAGTGCCCACCCTTAAAATTATCTCACACAACATGCAAGGCCTTAATTCCCCACTCAAACGCAGGAAGCTACTGGAACACTACTGTTCCGTGCACGTGGACATCCTACTACAAGAAATGCACTTCCCTTCTACTTTCAAACCCACCTATTTAAATCAACACTATCCTCAGTTTTTTTTAGCGTCCGCAGAGAACAAGACTAGAGGGGTGGCAGTGTGTCTCTCCAAGCATATCAACTTGTCACAACCCGAGATTGTTACAGACCCTCAGGATCGCTACATTTTGGTATCAGGACACATAGATGGTGAATGCTACACTTTTGTCTCCTATTATGCGCCTAACAAGGGTCAAAGCTCCTTTTTTGCGTCTATGCTGGGGAAGCTGCAGAACCGCCTTCAGGGCACGGTATTCATAGGGGGAGACTCGAATGTAGCATTTGATTTCTCTCTTGATAAATCTGCAAATGGTGTATCCAAACCCAAGCGTCCGTCGAAGCAGAGTGTTAAAATAGCCCGCGCGATCCACACAGTGGGTCTAATCGATACTTGGCGGGAAATGAATCCACGTACGAAAGACTACACACACTTTTCGGCACCACACCACAATTACGCCAGAATAGACCACATCTTTACAAGAGTTAAGACGATCCCTTTGATTGTTAACACTAGGATTTTAGACTCGTCCTTGTCAGATCACTCCATGGTGGCTCTAGTAACTAGGAGACCTATGGGGTCTGGGAGTCGCCCATGTTGGCGCCTCCATGAATCCCTGTTGACCGACCCTGCACATTGCGCAGATATGGAGGCATCCATATGAGAATACTTGGAGCTGAATGATACAGAGGAAGTATCACCGGTCACTCTTTGGGCAGCCCATAAATCTGTAGTAAGAGGGAAATTGATACAGTTGGCCTCAAACCTCAAAGTACAACATCAGGCCGACATGCTTAAACTCAGGGAGGAGTTCCGTTCCTTGGCTAAAAAACATAAACAGCACCCCACGGCAGATTCACTCGCCCAGTTAGATACGGCTAGGGCCAAATTGAACATGTCTCTGACTACAGCGGCAGCGCAGCATCTTAGTTGGACAGGGGCCAGATTCTATGCCCAGAAAGACAGAATAGGTTCACGACTAGCGGTAAAACTGACTCCCAAGCCATGCTCACACTCATTCCCCAAAATTAAGGTACTCTCTGGAGATGTTTCTTGCGGTTTTATTCAGAATGATATCAACGGGGGCCCATGCCCCCCAAAAATGTGCGCAAAACACTACTGAACGCCCTCCCATTGCCCACTCTGGCCAAGGAACACAGTGATCTTTTGGAGGACCCGTTCACCCAAGCAAAAGTCCTTGCCACTATTAAATCTCGCACTTTGGGTTCTGCACCGGGCCCGGACGTATTCTCCAATGGGTACTATAAAAAGTTTGGTCCTTGCCTTACTCCCTATCTGGTGAGACTGTTCAACTCTCTCAGGGATGGAGCCCCCATGCACGCGGATATGAACTCAGCATATATTTCAGTTATTCTGAAACCCGGAAAAGATAGCAGTGAGGTAGGCAACTACCGGCCCATTTCGCTCATCAACAACGACATTAAGATCATGACAAAGATACTGGCGAACAGACTTTCGAATTTTATCTCTCCTTATATTCACAAAGATCAGGTGGGCTTCATCCCTGGGAGACAAGGTCCTGACCAGATCAGGCGAGCGGTTGACATTATCTCACTTCTCAAGACACAATGGGACGGGGGTCCACTACAAAAGGGGTTCCTGTTATCAATTGACCTGCATAAGGCTTTTGATTCCATTGATTGGACATACCTAACAGATATCCTGGGGAGATGGGGATGTGGACAGAATTTTCTTAATCTCATCTCATCACTCTATTCTAACCCTACTGCTCAGGTGCATCTGATGGGCAGATATTCTAACTCCTTCCACATTGGTAGGGGGACTAGGCAGGGGTGCCCCCTATCACCGCTTCTTTTTTCCATGGCCATAGAGACCTTAGCCATTGCCTTACGTTCCAACTCTGACATTAGGGGGGTCGTGTGCGGGTCATGCGAACACAAATGCGCTCTATATGCGGATGACCTCCTCCTCTTTGTTACTTTGCCCTTAACTTCCATGCCCATAATTAACCAGACTCTGTTGTAGGATCTCGGGACTTCGGGTTAATATGGATAAATCTTTAGCTCTGAATGTTACGATCCCCACGGACACGCTCTCACAACTTTTGAATAACTTTACCTTCTCGTGGGCGCACTCTCAGCTTCCATACCTGTGAATCAAACTTACTTCGGACATACACACACTTTTCTATGCCAACTACCCCAACATGGTGAACAAATGTAGAACGGATATGGATCGCTGGTCCGGTTGTGGCATTTCCTGGCTGGGTAGGATTAATGCGGTGAAAATGGCACTCTTACCACGGTTGTTATATCTATTCCGTTCTCTACCAATTCCGGTCCCCAAAACTTTTCTGAACAAAATGCAATCAGACATTTTGCGGTTCGTGTGGGGGAAAAAAGGTTACAGATGCTCCTCAGACACACTTTATCGTCTGAGATCGCAAGGTGGGTTGGGCCTACTCAATCTGTGGGCATATAATCAAGCGGCGCAACTGGCCCAAATCTCAGTGGCTTTCTCAGGGATGGTGATACCGGATTGGTTATTAATGGAAAGGCAGTCGATTCCCCAGCATACAATAGATTTCCTGATGGGATGTGAACCCAAACGCAGACCGGCGATTATGGCTCCCACCCTTTCACACTCAATGGCGCTAAGCTCCACCCTTTTTAAATGGAGCTCGCTGATCTCCCCACTTAGGCCTCTAAGACATATTTTCCATAATAAGGATTTCCCCCCGGGGGAAAATATAGAAGCCTTTAAATGGTGGACGGACAAGGGGTTGTATAGAATTTCATACTTCTTTTCCCTTACCGGCCCCCTTTCTTTGACATACTGTAGGAAGAAACTAGATATGCCCGACTCAGAGCTTTACAGATTTACACAAATTTCTCACTATTTGAATTCCATCTGGACCTCTAAACCTCTTCCCCCTTTTATAACGCAATACGAACAGTGGTGTGTGAATGCAACGGACCAGAGGGGGGGCATCTCATTGATCTATACAGCTCTTATGAAGACGGATATCAAGCCCCTTTACGCCCGAGCTTGGGAAGCTGATTTGGACTGCACTTGGGACTCTACACAATGGTATAGAGCCTCGCTGAGAGCTCATAAAGGTATTCTTAATGTCTCTTTGATCGAGGCTAGCCTCAAGGTTTTATTTAGGTGGTATTATGTTCCTTCCAGGCTGGCTAGAATTTTCCCGGGCTCATCACCTTTATGTTTCAGAGGTTCTGGAATAGAGAGTGACATGTTCCATATCTGGGGGTCATGTCCTCACATCCGATCTTTTTGGTGGAAAGTATTTTGCACGGTTAGTTCCCTGACGGGGGTCATCATTGGGCCACACCCCAGTGCATCCTTACTCAACCATACCATCCCGGAACTACCCAAACTTTCTCAGAAACAGGCGTTTTTTATTTTTCTTGGGGCCAAAATTACAATAGCTAAGGCTTGGAAGAAACATACGATTTCCTTTAAGATGTTTAAAATGAAGGTATCATGGATTATGGTGCAAGAACAAGTGGTAGCCAAATGGAATGACAAAACGGAGAGATTTCGGGCGGTTTGGGAACCTTGGGCCACGATGTGTAAGATTTCTCTTATACCTGGGGTGCAACCTGGTAGTTTGCCCTTCAGGGGCCATTAGTACTGGCATAGCATATTCTTCTCTTCCTCTTCCCCCTCACACGTTTTCCTTCTTTCCTCCCCTGGCACCTCCCTTGGTGCAATGTGACGATACCCTATTGGGATACTTAGCGAGACAGCAGCCATGATATGGGCAAGTTGATCACTCAAGGTATTTCTCAACATCTCAGGCTGTGTGACCCTAGTAGGTTGGAGTGAAGGTTCCCTGGTTGGAGTGGGCGGGCCCAACCCTTGGACAGCAGCGTGATCCCATTTGGGGCGCCAGGGGTCTGGGGGCCCGTGTACTTCAGCCGGACGTAACCCGATTAGAGGAATAGACCGGTTGATATGGGCTCACAACAGTTTGTTTGGTTTACCAATCTAGTTGTCGTTTGTTTTAATAATATGCTCTGAAATGTCCTTGACTAGGTCTGTGTTTGCCTTTTTTGCCTATATGTACGGAAAGGTGGATGATCTTTCTTTGTTTAATTGATTGTTCATATTATTTGTTATGATGAAAATCTTCTAATAAAAATTATTGAAAATAAAAATAATTCATTTGAGTGGCAAAAATATGAATGCAATGAAACTAGGATGGAAAAGGACCGGGGGTCCTAGTAGATGACAGGTTGAGCAATGGCATGCAGTGCCAAGCTACTGCAAGCAAAGAATATTGCAAGCAACAGAATATGGCATGCATTAACTCCAGAGATAAAATGATAATTCCCCCACTCTACAAGACTCTGGTCCATCTGCACCTGGAGTATGCTGTCCAGTTCTGGGCACCAGTCCTCAGAAAGGACGTGCTGGAACTGGAGAGAGTCCAACAAAACGAGAAGGGCAACAAAACGAATAAAGGTTCTGGAGGACATTAGTTTTGAGGAAAGATCACAAGCACTGAACTTGTTTTCTCCGGAGAAGAGACGTTTGAGAGGGGATATGATCTCAATGTATAAATACTGTACTGGTGACCCCACAATAGGGATAAAACTTTTCCGCATAAGTTAATTTATTAGGAAACGCTGCATTCACTAAAATTAGAAGAAAAGCGGGTTAACCTTAAACTGCGTAGAGGGTCCACAGGCAGTGGTTTCAGAGGAGAGCATCAATATTTTCAAAAAACTATTAGCACCTGAATGACCACAGCATACATGGATATACAATGTAAAACTGATATAAAATCACACACATAGCTTGGACTTGATGGACTTGTGTCTTTTTTCAACCTCGCCTACTATGTAGCTATATAAGTAGGGGTTAGAGTGTGGTTAATGGCGATGTTAGGCCTCTTGCACACGGCAGCTTAAAAAAAGCTTGTTTTTTTATTTTTTTACTGAGCTAAAATGCAGCCCATTAATTGTAATGTGCCTATGCACACATTCACGTGAACAAGAGCCGTGCATTTTTCAGTATTTTTTTTTTTTAATATGCATTTTTTGTTCAGTACATTACGCACATTACAAATGTGCGCAAATGTCCACTTACATAACGTACAGAACAAAAACGCAAGAATACATTTTTGCATCTGTGTGCAAATTTGCATGAAAATTGTGCAAAAATTGTGCAAAAATTGTGCGAACACATATGTCGAAAATACATACAAAAAAAGGTCTGAAAAAGTAGATCCTCAAACAGGTGTGCAAATGATTGCTCTTGCTCTAACGATCACAGCAATACCTCACATGTGTGGTTTGAATGCTGTTTACATTTGCGTTTGTGACTTAGGTATGCATTCACTTTTGTGCACAAGCACAGAGGGTCTTTAAAATGATTTTTCTTATTTATTTTATTTCTTTTTTTACACTTTTATCACTTTTTTTTTGCTGTCACAAGGAATGTAAAAACCCCCTGTGACGGTAATAGACAGTGACAGGTACTCTTTGTGTAGAGATGTGGGGTCTATAAGACCCCAAGTCCCTCCTTTGCACGTAAAAGCATTCAAAACGCCATGTTCAGTCTATTTTGAATGCTGTTATTTTTTTTTTTAATCTGGCGCCTTTAAGCCTTCAGCAAACCAGAAGCGATGTCATAACATCACTTCCGGGTTACTAGAGCCGAGACCAGGTAAAAGCCGATTTCAGCATTGTTTGGGTCTCCAACCAGTCGGCTTACGTCGATTGGGCCTCCCAGTGGGAAGGGAGAGTCCTGGCGAGCAGTGGAAGGCAGTGGGAGGGGGGGTGTCCCCTCCTGCTGCTTGTAACTTTGGAAATTTTGAGTTAACAAACACTTTGGTCTGTCTGTAGTCTAAAACCAAAAGAAGTTTCAAAGGTCTACATTTTCCATATAACTCACATTTAAAACACTTAACTGTTAAATAGTAGACCCACAAATCACTCCATGGAAATATTAAACAGTTTGGAAACATTCTACTAGACCAGTGGACCTCTCCTATTAGAGTTTCTCCACCTTAGATGGGATTTGTTCTAAATAAGAGGCCTCAAAAATACACATTCTTCTTGAAGCCCTTGGTATGTCTATAGTATTAGTCTGACGGATGTTGGCTCAAACTTGTCTTTCATACACACGGTCATCAAGAACGCGGTGATGTATAACACATACGACACGTACGACGGGACTATAAGGGAAGTTCAGCCTGAGGTAGTGCAACCTTTGGGCTCCTTCTGCTGATTTCATGTTTATTGCGTGTTAGTATTAGTTTGATTAGCGACGTTTCGCGCTTTTCTGACTTGTGCTTCAGATTGTTACTGCTCTTCAGTTTGTGCTTGTGGGTTCGTATCTGCTTTTCAGTGCGTGTAGTCAGTTTGCATTTGTTTGTCAGTGCGTGCTATTTATAGTAGTACCGTATTTGACTTTCAGTGCGTTCTTGTCCGCACGTTGCTGATTTTCAGTTCGTTCTTTCAGGCCTTGCTGTTTTTCACTGCTTTCTGTTAGTCCGTTCTGACCAGCCGACCGTTTTGAAGCCATGTATGTACTCGTCGTAGAGTTCATGCTGTGCAGGGGCTTGGTGCTGGGCTTTTATCTTTGACACAAGCCCAGTCCATGTACAGGGCGAGGAGGAGTTCATGGAGCAAGAATTGGTTGCTCCAGCGTGACCAATTCTTGCACATGCCTTTGCTTTGTGAGATCTGGGAGAATAATCCTGATGATTTCAGGAATTATCTCAGGATGACGGACCCCGTTTTTTCTGTTGGCTTTGCAGACCCCTTATATCAGCAGGCAGGATACCTGCATGCGGCAAGCCATCACTCTGGAGCAGAGGCTAGTTGCCACGTTGCGGTACTTGGCGACTGGTAGAAGCCTTCAGGACCTCAAGTTCTTCACAGGCATCTCCCACCAGGCTCTGGGGATCATTATTCCAGGGACCTGTTCTGCCATTCTGCCATAATTCAGGTCCTGCAGAAGGACTATATTAACCACTTTCAGACCGGACCATTTTGCTGGTAAATGACCAGAGGTCTTTTTACACTTTGGCACTGCGCTGCTTTAACTGGTAATTGCGCGGTCATGCAATGTTGTACCCAAACAAAATTTGCGTCCTTTTCTTCCCACAAATAGAGCTTTCTTTTGATGGTATTTGATTGCCTCTGCGATTTTTATTTTTTGCGATATAAACGTAAAAAGACCGCAAATTTTGAAAAAAAATGATATTTTCTACTTTTTGTTATTAGAAAAATCCAATAAACTCAATTTTAGTCATACATTTAGGCCAAAATGTATTCAGCCACATGTCTTTGGTAAAAAAAAAGTCAATAATTGTATATTTATTGGTTTGCGCAAAAGTTGTCACATCTACAAACTAAGGTACGTTTTCTGGAATTTACGCAGCTTTTAGTTTACGACTGCCTATCTCATTTCTTGAGGTGCTAAAATGGCAGGGCAGTACAAAACCCCCCCAAATGACCCCATTTTGGAAAGTAGACCCCCTAAGGAAATTGATAAGAGGCATGTTGAGCCCATTGAATATTTTATTTTTTTGCCTCAAGCGATTGAATAATGACAAAAAAAAAATTTTTTTTTTTTTTTTACACAAAGTTGTCACTAAATGATATATTGCTCACACATGCTATGGGCGTATGTGAAATGACACCCCAAAATAAATTCTGCTGCTTCTCCTGAGTACGGGGATACCACATATGTGGGACTTTTTGGGAGCCTAGCCGCGTACGGGGCCCCGAAAACCAAGCACCGCCTTCAGGCTTTCTAAGGGCGTAAATTTTTGAGTTCACTTCTCACTACCTATTACAGTTTTGAAGGCCATAAAATGCCAAGATGGCACAAAACCCCCACAAATGACCCCATTTTAGAAAGTAGACACCCCAAGCTATTTGCTGAGAGGCATGTTGAGTTCATGGAATATTTTATATTTTGCCACAAGTTGCGGGAAAATTACAAACTTTTTTTTTTTTTTTTTTTTTTCACAAAGTTGTCACTAAATGATATATTGCTCACACATGCCATGGGCATATGTGAAATGACACCCCAAAATAAATTCTGCTGCTTCTCCTGAGTACGGGGATACCACATATGTGGGACTTTTTGGGAGCCTAGCCGCGTACGGGGCCCCGAAAACCAAGCACCGCCTTCAGGCTTTCTAAGGGCGTAAATATTTGACTTCACTCCTCACTACCTATTACAGTTTTGAAGGCCATAAAATGCCAAGATGGCACAAAACCCCCACAAATGACCCCATTTTAGAAAGTAGACACCCCAAGCTATTTGCTGAGAGGCATGTTGAGTCCATGGAATATTTTATATTTTGCCACAAGTTGCGGGAAAATTACAAACTTTTTTTTTTTTTTTTTTTTTTTCACAAAGTTGTCACTAAATGATATATTGCTCACGCATGCCATGGGCATATGTGAAATGACACCCCAAAATAAATTCTGCTGCTTCTCCTGAGTACGGGGATACCACATATGTGGGACTTTTTGGGAGCCTAGCCGCGTACGGGGCCCCGAAAACCAAGCACCGCCTTCAGGCTTTCTAAGGGCGTTACAGTTTTGAAGGCCATAAAATGCCAAGATGGCACAAACCCCCCCCAAATGACCCCATTTTGGAAAGTAGACACCCCTAAATTTAGGGGTACACTAGTGAGACTAGGTAATAAATGGCGGGTGCCCTGAAACTATAAAAAAATAACTAACCAACCAGCGTCACCTGTAACAGTTATATGGTGATCACTGGTGAAAGGGTTAACTAGGGGGCAATCAGGGGGCTTTATGCGGTAGTATATGGGGGTCCCTGGCGCTATAAAAAGCTGCGGCGAACCTAAATACCTACTTGCCTAACTAGCGTCACCTGTGACACTAATACAGCGATCAGAAAAACGATCGCTTATTAGGCTGGGTTCACACTGGAGCGATGCGGGAACGCCACGAATGCGCGGCGGGTTCCCGCATCGCATGCCTCCCGGCGGCAGTTCACACTGCCCTATGCGAACTGCTGGGAGTGTCAGTGAAATGTTACTGACACCCCCAGATCAGTTCGCATATCGCAGTGCGATCTGCAAACTCGGATCGCATGGTGTGAACACCCATGCGATCCGATTCTGCTGCGGGCCAAAAAAAGGGTCCCGTGCGAATTTGCGGCGGGTGCGGCGGGTGTGGCGGGTGCGGCGAATGGCTGAACTCGAATCGCACAGAGATCGGATGTGATTTGCACTGCAGTGCGAATCACATCCGTTCTCAAACCGCTGCAATCTGAACCCAGCCTTAGTGACACTGGCGACGGGGGGTGATCACGGGGTTAAACCTTTATTGGGGGGGTTAGGGGGGTACCTTAGAACTAAAGGGGGCTAACCCTAACTGCCCTAACAGTTATTAGTCACAAATGACACCCGCCGGGTGATCAGGGGGTTAAACCTTTATTAGGTAATAAATGGCGGGTGCCCTGAAACTATAAAAAAATAACTAACCAACCAGCGTCACCTGTAACAGTTATATGGTGATCACTGGTGAAAGGGTTAACTAGGGGGCAATCAGGGGGCTTTATGCGGTAGTATATGGGGGTCCCTGGCGCTATAAAAAGCTGCGGCGAACCTAAATACCTACCTGCCTAACTAGCGTCACCTGGGACACTAATACGGCGATCAGAAAAATGATCGCTTATTAGGCTGGGTTCACACTGGAGCGATGCGGAAACGCCGCGAATCCGCGGCGGGTTCCCGCATCGCATGCCTCCCGGCGGCAGTTCACACTGCCCTATGCGAACTGCTGGGAGTGTCAGTGAAATGTTACTGACACCCCCAGATCAGTTCGCATATCGCAGTGCGATCTGCAAACTCGGATCGCATGGTGTGAACACCCATGCGATCCGATTCTGCTGCGGGCCAAAAAAAGGGTCCCGTGCGAATTTGCGGCGGGTGCGGCGGGTGTGGCGGGTGCGGCGGGTGCGGCGAATGGCTGAACTCGAATCGCACAGAGATCGGATGTGATTTGCACTGCAGTGCGGTGCGAATCACATTCGTTCTCATAAACCGCTGCAATGTGAACCCAGCCTTAGTGACACTGGCGACGGGGGGTGATCACGGGGTTAAACCTTTATTGGGGGGGTTAGGGGGGTACATTAGAACTAAAGGGGGCCAACTCTAACTGCCCTAACAGTTATTACAGTCACAAATGACACCAATGCAAAAAAAAAAAAAAAAAAAAAAAAAATGACATTGGTGTCACTGTGACTGGGGGGCAGGGGTAATTGGGGGGGTGATCGGGGGGTAAAGGGGGGGTGTGAGTGTGCCTGGCATGTTCTACTGTGTGTGGGATGTGTTGGTGCAACTCACTGATCCGCTCTCCTCCGTGTCGGAACGAAAAATACCGACACGGAGGAGAGAATACATCACTTCCTCTCCTGTGTTTACATTACAGGAGAGGAAGTGATGTCACCGGGGATTTCTATTCGTCGGGAGCGATCGCGAGGGGGTGGCCATGAATGAATGGCCGTCCCCTCGTCCGGGATCGCTCCCGAACGAAAACCGACCGCCGCAGGCACCGGGCGGGGGCCCGATCGGGCCCCCGACCCGCGGGAGGCAAATCACGTACATGTACGTGCTTATGCCTGCCCGTGCCATTCTGCCGACGTACATCGGCGTTAGGCGGTCGGCAAGTGGTTAAGATACGTTTTCTCCTTTAACATCACATTATATGTATTTAATGTTTGCTAATGTACTATATTTATTTCATCATTCCCTGATTACCATGATTGGAATATGTTGTAATATGCTGTTCTCCTTTAACCTCATGCATGCTGGAAGCTTTTAAAGTTCCTACTTTGTCCTTCATGCATATTTGCCTTCACTAAGCTCCCCAGCCTGATCTCCTGGGCCCATATACACCTATAGCCTAGTCACTTAGCAGTGCATTTTGTCAGCTCCATAGTAGTGCTTTCCCCTAAATACCCCCTAAAATGTGTACACATTTTATATGTGTCCTTAAATTCATGCAGAGTGACAGCGGCTTTTTTTTTTGGTGTGCCAAACTCATTTGGAATCCCCCCCAAGTCAGCTTATAGCAATCCTCTGTCTGCTGACTTTGCCAACCCATGCACACTATACCTACCTCTTTTGTGGTCAGATTCATGGATGAATTCACCAAAGCATGTAGTGCAAGGACCTGCCTGAATACTTTAAAATGCTACTGTTTAACTGCGTCCTGCACATATACGTTGGCAGAATGGCACGGCTGGGCACAATCACATACCTGTACGTGGCTCTTTAAGTCCCCAGCCGTGGGTCGCGAGCGCGCCGATGGCGGTACGGTCGCGACCCGGTCCTGAGCTCTGTGACCGTGGTCGCGGGACCTGCTAACCCGATCGCCACTGTTGTCCCGCGATTGGGTCACAGAACTGAAGAACGAGGAGAGGTCTGTATAAACAAACCTCTCCCCGTGCTTCCTACTGTGGCTGTCACCGATCGTCTGTTCCCTGTTATAGGGAAAGACGATCAGTGACATCACATGACAGGCCACGCCCCCTACAATAAAAAAAACACATACCGTCACAGATAACCCCTCCTCGCCCCCTAGTGGTTAACTACTTCACTGCCAGTGTAATTTACACAGGAATCAGTGCATTTAAATACCATTGATTGCTGTATAAATGACAATGGTCCCAAAAATGTGTCAAAAATGTCCGATGTGTCCGCCATAATGTCGCAGTCACAATAAAAATTGCCATTACTAGTAAAAAAAAAAAATATTAGTAAAAATGCTATACAACTATCTCCTATTTTGTAAACGCTATAACTTTTGTGAAAACCAATCAATAATTGCTAATTGCAATTTTTTTTTTACCAAAAATATGTAGAAAAATACACATCGGCCTAAACTGAGGAAAAAAATGTTTTTTTATATATTTTTTGGGGATATTTATTATAGCAAAAAGTAAAAAATATTGCATTTTTTTCAAAATGTACGCTTTATTTTTGTTTATAGAGCAAAAAATAAAAAACGCAGAGGTGATCAAATACCACCAAAAAAAAGCTTTATTTGTGGGGAAAAAAAGGATGCCAATTTTGTTTGGGAGCCACGTCGCACGACCGCGCAATTGTCAGTTAAAGTGACGCAGTGCCAAATCGCAAAAGGGGCTTGGTCCTTTGGATGCAAATTGGTCCAGGGCTTAAGTGGTTAAAGTTTGTTTCTCCCATTATTATCTTGATAGGTAATAGCAGAATGAAAAAATGTGCTTCCATTTGTTCAGTGTGTATTTTTATTTTTGTTATTATGACACTTCTTACCTGTCTAGTAATAGTAATAGTGTAAGTAAGGAGGGGCTGGCCAAAGTTAACACACATTATTTATGCATTCAGCTCTCAATGAAGTGGAGAGGGTTACCTGTCCAAAACCTCTCCCCCCCCCTATATTTTTGCAGTGGGCCATCAGATGGGGAGAGGAATCTGATAAGTGGGCCTTATACTTTTGTCTTTAAATACTCATTTCAAAAAATGTTATACTTATGTTGGCCAAAAATGTTTGTGTTTAATGTGCTTGCAATGTTGAAGTGCAAAATTACATTTTTTTTTTCTTGTTTGACTCAACAGTTTTCTTCAATGTCACAGGAATGGCAGACTGTGGCATCCCACTTTCCCAATTGTGGAGGTGAAATTGGGTCCTACTATTATAATTACAAGGGGTATAATAGTATAGTGATGTTGGTGGTGGTGTCAGCTATCTACGAGTTCCTGTATGTGGACGTGGGGAAAAATGGGCAGATATCGGATGGTGGAGTGATCGCCCAGACGGAGTTCTACTGGCATCTCCAGAGTGGCAGCTTGGGCTTGCCACCTCCAGAGGAGAATGTGGAAGGACACATTTGTCTTCATCGTGGATGAAGCATTTACGCTGGGGGACCATCTTATGTGGCCATTCCCTATGAGGACCCTCACCCCGGAGGGTTTTTATTTACCAGTTGGCCAGAGCCAGAAGAGTGGTGGAGAACACTTTCGGGATAATGGCCAGGCAGTTCCACCTATTTTTAACTACAATCCACATGGCGGAATATAAACTGAACCATATAGTGCTTTCCTGCTGCAATTTTCACAATTATCTAAAAAAAACTCACCAAACTATGTGTCCTCAGTTGGGCCTGAGGCAGACTTTCCAGAACTTTCATACCTGATGGCACTTGAAGCTGGCCGTCCTGGCTTGCCCCCCTAAAGCGCCCGCGAGGTCAAACAGATACACAGAGTACTTTGCTGGTAGAGGGGCCATTGATATGCCAGACAATGTTTGAGAGACTTTTTTTTTTATAAATTTATATTTGAAACTGCAATAATATTTGTTTTCATTTACTGCTTGGGTTTATTTTAGCTGTCTTCTAGGTTTTTATTTTAATTTTTTTGGGGTCTTTTTCTTCAACTGTGCAAACCAAATTTCTTTGAGAGATGAGGTGACAGTCTCTGCTTCAGATAATATTATGTTGTGGGTCTGCTACACACACCTTGTTTGTGTTGTTAATGTATGTAATGCATTACTGACAAAAATATTCCTAATTTTCAGCAACATGACAGAAATGTGTGGCGTCATGAAAATGATGTGATTGGGGCAAATTAAAAACACTGTGGGTGTTATTTACTAAAAGCAAATCCACTATGCACTACAAGTACACTGCAAAAGTGCACTTGAAACTTCACTTGGAGTGCAAAGTGGATTTTCCTTTAGTAAATAACCCCCATTGCCACAGAAAACACCAACCACCAACACCAAACACCAACCACCAAGAAGAAGCCACACATTGTTGATGATGATAAAAAATTTTACTCAAAGCACATTCACATACAACAAACCAACATATTTGGTGTATATAACATTATTTTAGGTAACATTAATATAACTAGCCATTTTTTATGAAACAGGTATGCTTCAAAGCATAACATACAGAACTAGGGAACTTACAAAGTTCGATTTTGAAAAGTGAAGATAATATCAGACATGAGTATGTCCAAACTGTGTTGATATTGCCTTCATCAGATGGGTGTCACCACTGTAAAAGCCAGATTTGGAAGATGCACACAAATTGTGATTCAATCTGGGCATTTTCCTCCTGATCCCATGCCTAATGTCAACATGTGCTATCGCCCATCATGGGGGATCTCTGTACGTGTTTTGGGGGTTCAACCCCTTCATCTTGGCCACTTTAGTAGCAAGGAAGGGATTGTACCCACAAAATGCGTACCTTGATCCCCCATGATGGGAGATAGCACATGTTGACACACTGTGTGCATCTTCCAAATTTGGCTTTTCATAAAATACAAAAACTGTTTTAAAATTGCAAATCGATGCTAGCTAGTTTTGTGTGTTTCAGATTCTCCCTAAAACATCAATGATGTTCTTCATTTTTTGTTGAACATCATTGATGTTTCTCTTGAGATTTTCTAAATCGCAATTGCACCCCATTATCTCCCCGATGAGGATCTGGGCACTTTCACTGGTAAAATTACATTCTTCTTCCACAACATTCACATCACCCAAAAATAAGCAAAAAAACACACCATGTATTATAAAAATGCAGGCATACATCTTTTACCTGAAGCTGTGGTCTCAAACACTCACCTGTTGTGGTGAAAATTTCACCAATTTCAACAACCTCTCCTTCCTCCTCTGCTTCTGGTGTTGGTATTCCCCTTCTTTGGGAGGTGTGAGGTCCCAGGTGTCTTCAGATGTCCCTCATCTTCTCTCCCCTATGAGAATATAAAAAAGGTATACTTAACACACTGATATTTGAGGGCAGAAATAGGAATATGAAACATTGCTTGGAATTGTCATACAATTGTCTTTTTTGGCAGAGTTCAAAGATGAAAACATTATTTTTGACACTTTCTAAAGCTTTCGAATGCTTACCTGTCTTGTACAAGTATCACAGATGGGGACACACCTACAGTATCCACTGGATCATGTGTGTGGGACACCCTAATAAAAATGGTGTCCAGATGTGGAAACAGCTGCTGAGTGTCCTCTCCTTTAGACTGAATCGAGTTTGCATTTCATTCTAGTTACAAACCCCTCTAGACAACAAACTTAATTTGACTAGAAATAGTCCTGAACAAAATGTAGTTACCGTATATACTCGAGTATAAGCCGAGATTTTCAGCCTCTTTTTTGAGGCTGAAAGTGCCCCCCTCGGCTTATACTCGAGTCATCGCTGTCTGCCCGCTCGATCAGCGTGTCGAGCAGACAGACAGCGGCCATTCTGATTCAAAAGCCGCGCCTCCGGCTCCGCCTTCGCCTGTGATAGGCGGAACACTGAATTTCCCAGCAGCCTGTGTTCCGCCTATCACGGACGTCGTATCATCCTCGTACTACGGACGAGGATGATACGACGTCTGTGATAGGCGGAACACAGGCTGCTGGGAAATTCAGTGTTCCGCCTATCACAGGCGAAGGCGGCGGCGCAGCTTTTGAACTTTACAATGGCCGCCGACGAAGAGGGCACGGGACGGCACGGCACGGGACGGGACGGGACGGGGGCAAGGCAAGGCACGACACGGGACGGATGCAAGGAGGCAAGGCACGGCACGGGACGGAGGCAAGGAGGCAAGGCACGGGACGGAGGCTCGGGACAAAGGTAGGCTGGACACACACACACACACACACACACACACACACACACACACACACACACACACACACACACACACACACACACACACACACACGGTTGGAGACACACACAGGGATGGATGGATGGATGGATGGAGACACACACACACAGGGATGGATGGATGGATGGATGGATGGAGACACACACACACAGGGATGGATGGATGGATGGATGGAGACACACACACACAGGGATGGATGGATGGATGGACACACACACACACAGGGATGGATGGACGGACACACAGGGATGGACGGACACACAGGGATGGACGGACACACAGGGATGGACGGACACACAGGGATGGACGGACACACACACAGGGATGGACAGGCATGTCTCACCCTCGGCTTATACACGAGTCAATAAGTTTGCCAGTTTTTTTGGGGGTAAATTGGGGGCCTCGGCTTATATTCGGGTCGGCCTATACTCGAGTATATACGGTAACTGCAACTTCCCAAAACATCGTAATTTAAGTGGGCAAATGAACGATGTTTACTACGAGCAATTGAACCCATGAACATGAAAGTGCTCATTTTAAACTGTACAACACTAAAGAAAAGCACATGGAGCAGTATACAAATAATAATAATAACATGAACACACGACAACTACTTACTTTTTTGAAGAACTCGTTTGATCTTTCTGTACTGATTGTGCTCCCTCAGTTTCAGGACTGACCAGCGTTTCCTCAGTTAATCCTTGGATCTTCGTACCCCAAAATGCTTCTGCAGACTCTTCACAACTTTAGTCATGATCTTGGTCTTTCTGATATTTGGGTTTGGGTAAGGTCCATACTTCCTATTATAGTCGTTCCTCTTCAATATGTCCACCATCTCCAACATCGCTACAAAGGACATATTTGAGGCCTTAAATCTTCTCCTCTGGGATCGGACGTTTCTGTCTCCAGGCTTTCCTCGTCCTCCTCGTTAGTGTAATTAGCATGCACCTGCTGTGTCTCCGCCATGTGCTCTCCCCACTGCGCCGAAAGACAAGGGGTGGGGAATAGACTAGAATGAACATCAGGGACGGGCAGAGTTTCACGCATGCACAGTGTATATCCAGGCTTTTCTCGTCCTCCTCGTTAGTGTAATTAACATGCACCTGCTGTGTCTCCGCCATGTGCTCTCCCCACTGCCCCGAAAGACAAGTGGTGGGGAATAGACTAGAATGAACATCGGGGAGGGCGGAGTTTCACGAATGCACAGTGGATCTTCGTACCCTACAATGCTTCTGCAGACTCTTCACAACTTTAGTCATGATCTTGGCCTTTCTGATATTTGGGTTTGGGTAAGGTCCATACTTCCTATCATAGTCGTTCCTCTTCAATATGTCCACTATCTCCAACATCTCTACAAAGGACATATTTGAGGCCTTAAATCTTCTCCTCTGGGATCTGACGTTTCTGGCTCCAGGCTTTCCTCGTCCTCCTCGTTAGTGTAACATCAGAGGCGGGCGGAGTTTCACGCATGCACAGTGTATATAAAACGTAATGCGTGTGCCTCATACGTATGATCTGGACGAAGTAGCGGAAGCGCCGATCGTTCAAACAAAGGTACAATTTTAACTTGGTACATCACTGGCCTATACTACTTCTAGATGGAGGCTTATATTGGGACAAGATTAGAAGAGTTTAGCCTGACATTAGGGTTTGTCTTGTGTTGTGTCTTGCTGAGAATATGGATCCATTCAAAGACAGGCAATTTATCTCCATCTTCATTGATATGTTCAGGGAGCTGCCCTGCCTGTGGCAGGTGAACCACCCCTTTTATAAGAACCTAAGAAAGAGGAAGGCAGCGCTGGAGAAACTGCTTGCATTTGTGAAGCTGGTGGTCCCCACGGCAGAAATCACCTATTTGAAGGCCAAAATTGGTATCATGAGGAGTACATATCTGATGAAGCGCAAGAAGGTCCAGATTTCCCTGAGATCAGGAGCTGCAGGTGACATTTGTGTACCCAGGCTGTGGTACTATGACAGGCTTCAAGGCTTTCTTCAACCCCAGCTGAGGCTTCTGATGTCCAACACCCAGCTTGAGTCAGGAAGAGCATTGTTCAACATATTTATTGTCGTAAATTTAATGAAGTTATCTAGATGTTATTAATCAGTAAGTTCTGATTTAACAAAGTGTTTTACATATCAATAGACAGTAGTGACCAAAAATGATTGGGACAAGAATGAAAAATGCTGGGCTTAGAATGATAGTCTGTTCTATTTATTAACATTAAATTTGCAACGGTCATGAGCACAAAATTGTGTGATTGATGAACAAAAAACTAAAACTATGTCCCATTTTCATACACAGGAAGACCTCAGCCGGGAGGAGGCTGTGGCAAGTGGCAGCCAGGAGGTTAACCATCGCCCTCCTCCTCCTCCACCTCCTGCCACAGCTACAACAGCAGAGCCACAGCCTGGAAGGGAGCCTGGAAGGAAATGTCTAAGGAAGACAAGAGTGTGATGGCCTGGGTTCAGTCTGATCTGACAAAAGATTCAGGCTGTTATATGACCACAGCCTGGGGACATAGATGTGATCTGTTGCTGTTCCTGATCTCCTGGACTTCTGGACCAGACTGTACTCCCTTATATATAGACTCCTCAGGCCACCAATTTTGCCTTTAAATAGATGTGTGCCCTGGGGTACAAAGGCTTTGCCAATCTCAGCAGTTTCACGAGCTTTGCCTTTCTTTTTATTTTCTTATGACCCCTAATAAAGGTGCATTTATTTTTCTTTTGCCTATGTGTTTTACTTGAAAAAAAAAGCGGTTTATTTGTGAGTAGGCAAGTAAATTTCCTAAATACAATGTGAAATTAACAAGGGACACCAACCAACCTCCTTGAGGTTTCAAAATACAAGATAATAATGGTGTTGTGGAAACTTGACACACAAAACCCACAAAAAAATTATGGAGATAACAAAAAAAATGGAGATCTTGAATAAAAAAAACAAGCACAAAATACTTAAGAATATTAAAAACATAAAACTAAAATAATTATTCGGGGAGATCTGATGAATAAAAATATTATATTCATGAAATCAGGAGAACGAATAAAGAAAGAAGTTTGTGAGACGTCTGTGTGAATATGAGCAGCAAAACAACTTCATTCTTCTAGCATTATAAAGAAAAAGAGAATGCGCTGCATTGAACAATTTTTAACACTGCAGCGTGACAAATGTGCTATATCCATTACGAATGCTAGTTTTACCAGACCGAGCGCTTCCGTCTCATAATTTATTCTGAGCATGCGTGGCACTTTGTGCCTCAGACTTTACACACAATTGGAATTTAGTCGGATTTTGTTTTTGGAATATTTTAGATCCAGCTCTCAAACTTTGTGCGTCGGAAATTCCGACGGAAAAAGCCCTATGGAGCCCACACATGGTCAGATTTTCTGACAACATGATCCGATCGTACATTTTCCATTGGAAAATCTGGCCGTGTGTATGGGACATTACTTGCTAATGTTGCCCTGTGATGTTCCCTAGAAAAAAGTGTGCTATTACCATATTTGTCCCCCCAGCCTCTGCAACAACCATGTGTCCCTAATGTGATAGTGATAAATCATACTTTTTTAACCTCAAGGAACCCTTTAACCACTTGACCTCCAGAAGTTTTAACCCCCCTTCATGACCAGGGCATGTTTTGCTATTTTATCTGGCAATTGTGCAAACATGCAACACTTTACGTAAATTACATTTATATTTTTTTCCCCCACATACCCGTATATACTCGAGTATAGGCCGACCCGAATATAAGCCGAGGCCCCCAATTTACCCCCAAAAAACTGGAAAACTTATTGACTCGTGTATAAGCCGAGGGTGAGACATGGCTGTCCATCCCTGTGTGTCCGTCCATCCCTGTGTGTGTGTCCGTCCATCCATCCATCCCTGTGTGTGTGTCCATCCATCCATCCCTGTGTGTGTGTCCATCCATCCATCCATCCATCCATCCATCCCTGTGTGTGTGTCCATCCATCCATCCATCCCTGTGTGTGTGTCCATCCATCCATCCATCCCTGTGTGTGTGTGTCCATCCATCCATCCCTGTGTGTGTGTGTCCGTGCAGCCTTGTGTGTGTGTCCAGCCTACCTGTGTCCCGAGCCTGTGTCCCGAGCCTGTGTCCCGAGCCTCCGTCCCGAGCCTCCGTCCCGAGCCGCCGTCCCGAGCCGCCGTCCCGAGCCGCCGTCCCGAGCCGCCGCCCCGAGCCGCCGTCCCGAGCCGCCGTCCCGAGCCTCCTCCGTCCTTCCAGGATCGCCGCTCTTCTCGGCGGCCATTCTAAAATTCAAAAGCCGCGCCTCCGCCTTCGCCTGTGATAGGCGGAACACTGAATTTCCCAGCAGCCTGTGTTCCGCCTATCACGGACATCGTCTCATCCTCGTCCGTAGTACGAGGATGAGCGGATGTCCGTGATAGGCGGAACACTGACTGCTGGGAAATTCAGTGTTCCGCCTATCACAGGCGAAGGCGGAGGCGGAGGCGCGGCTTTTGAATTTTAGAATGTCCGCTGTCTGTCTGCTCGATACGCTGATCGAGCAGTCAGACAGCGGTGACTCGAGTATAAGCCGAGGGGGCACTTTCAGCCTCAAAAAAGAGGCTGAAAATCTCGGCTTATACTCGAGTATATACGGTAAATAGAGCATTCTCTAAATTAAATATACCATTTACATTTTTTATTATATAAACAAAAAAAGACCAAACATTTTGAAAAAAAAAACACTATTTTATACATTCTGTTATAAAACATAGCCAATAATAAAAGAAAAATCTTTCTTCTTAAATTTAGGCCAAAATGTATTCTGCTACATATCTTTAGTAAAACAAAATTCAAATAAGTGTATATTAATTGGTTTATGCAAAAATTAGGGCATCTAAAAATTATGGTATATACTGTATACTGGAATTTATATTATGCAGCTATAGGCACTAATCTGCAGCTGTAGGCACTAATGGCAGCGGTAATTGTAATGACAGTGATCAACGACTTATAATGGGACTGTTATAGGGTGGCTGGTAATCTGGCACTAATATAAAAACTAACAATCTGGCACCAATTGGCTCTAATGTAGCTAGTGACAATAATAATATGACAATTATAATACAGTGATCAGTGATAATACTGTATACTGACGCTATACTAATGACATTGGTTGGGAAGGGGTAATATCTAGGGGCAAGGGCTTAACTGTGTGCCAAACAAAGTGAAATGTATGTAATGTGTGCTGCTTTTACTTTCTGATCTGACTATTTTTTTCTCCCTGCATTTCAGGGAGAAGGAACAGCCAGATCACTGTTCTCTGTATACAGAGTGTGTTTTCTTTGTAAACTGTTATTGGACCCAGCTGATCAGCAGGTTTCAGCCAAAATCATTGGCTGAAATCTGCTGCTGTGATTGGACACAGGACGGGTCAGCAGACGGGATGTGCATAAGCACCCCAAACACAGAAAAGGGAAGGTCATATATGTACTTGACTGTGCCTATACCTGTCACTTGTCCTCAGTGTATTTACTGTGAACAGTCGGCAGCTGATTAAAGAGTATTTTGATTTTAGAGACCTCTGATAGGAATTGTATCTACTATTACTTAGTGTGAACAGTAGGTTGTAGATAACTATACGAATAAAGTATGTGGCATACGTAACGTACAGTATTTGACACCCAGGATGGGTTACTTTTAGCACCCTCTCGGTCTCTTTGTTCTATACAGCAAATTTATTTTCTGAAATAATAAAGAAAATAATGGCCAGAAAAGAAAATCAGACAGTGAAAATGTAGTTTACCTTTCACATCAGTAGTGAATATCGAAAAGTTCAATTATGGCCTGTGTCAATGGACTATGAGCTTGTGTTGACGGCATAATTTTGATATCAGTTAAAAATGCTTCTTAGATCATTCAGAATTCATTGGCAGGTGCATCTGACCTGCAGTTGACCTCCTTATAACCTGTATTTAACCTGATTCAGGTGGGTTTTACATAGACCACTTGTATTAGAATACAGCTTGTATTGGAATGCAAAACTTGTTTAAAATTAACAAAAGCCCATTGGCACGGGCCTTTATATTTACGGTCCATGTAGTACTGCCTTACATCAGCAGTAGGGATGAGCTATGAATTCGGCCGACAACACAAGTTTGACCCAAGCCTTAGCTGTCCGAGGTTTGCCAAACTAAATAGCCAGATTTGGCCAGTTTGCCTGCCGACACCTCTGGCTGCTGCAACCAGAAGTCATTCATTTAGTGACTCTATCAATACCACCAGTAAAAGCTGATTTTTTTTTCTTCTAAATATCATGTTTCCTGAAGTACATTCCACAGATGCACCATTTTATGTGCATGTTTCAGGCATCCTACAAGCATGTTATTAAAAGGAATTATGTAATTTTAATGGTGCCTTTTAATCCTTTTGAAAAGACCTGCTTCCTGCTAAATTAAATTATATTATTTTTTATTGCATTTGTACCCTTTTTCCAAAAACTTGAAAGTTGGCTTTGAAAAAAGGACAGGAAAAAAATAACAAGCTTTGAAAGAAAGAGAAAAGGTAAACCTTTAATTGGTGGCAAGTAGAAAAGTATGATCTTACTTTTGTGTCAGTGGTGAAAAGTCCCCCTACACTGGTGATCAGTGGATAAAGGACTCCATACATTGTTTTTCAGTGAAAGAAGTGGCCGCTGATATTGGTGATCAGTGGAAAATTGGTCTTCATTGGTGGTATATGTAGTGCTTTTATACATTTGTGATAGCTGTAATGCTTGTATATTTTGGTGGTGGGTAGAGAAATCCCTCTTACATTGGTGGTCAGTGTAGTTTTCCCCTTAGATTGGTAGTCATTGTGTTTCCTTACTGGTCACTGGTGAACAGCTCCCTTACATCACCAACAGCAGAATAAGGACTCTTATTCCGTGTACACAGAACCGGACTTTTCGACAGCAAAGGTCAGGCGGAACAAATCTGTCGGACAATTCGATCGAGTGTGGGCTTCATTGGACCTTTGCTGTCTAAAAATGAGATGGACTTTAGATTTAGAACAAGTTTCAAATATTTCCGATGGACTCGAGTCTGGGCGAAAAATCAGTTTGTCTGTATGCTAGACTGACGGACGAAAACCGACGCTAGGGCAGCTATTGGCTATGAACTTCCTTATTTTAGTCCGGTCCTACGTCATCACGTTCAAATTCGTCGGAATTTGGTCTGATTATGTGTGGCCAAGTCCGTTCGTTCGGAAAGTCTGTCGGTACTCCGCTGAAAAGTCCATCGGGAAGACCGTCAGACCTAGTCTGACGGAAAGTCCATTAAGTACTTAGTTGGAAAAATACTTCCTTGCATTGGTAATCAGTATAAGAAGGATCTGCTTTCACCCATTGTACAGTGTAAAGAATGCACTGGTAAAGTGAAGTTCATTGGGATAAATGCTGCTTACATTTTTGGTCAGTAAAGAGCTCACCTTACATTAAGGTTTATTGAAATTAAACTAAATGTGTGGGGTTCATGATAAAGTAAGTTTACAAACTTCAAGATTGTTTAGATTAATAGTAGTAGGCTAAAATAATTGAAATACAATGTGGTTATGAATATATGATTTTAAAATTTGACCATAGACATGCTTTAAACTAAACTAAACTCTTGTAATATTTAAGCAAGTAAAATATTAATTCCTCTATTTCTTAAGCCACTATTCAAAATTAATTACCAAGGCGATAGAAATTACATAAGCTTATCTCTCAAACCTTCTGTACTCAGTGTACTTTGCCATACTCAAACCAAAACAGTTCATAAGCCCTTTGAACTCACGTTATTTAAATCCTAACCTTTAATTAAAACTGTAAGACTTCATAAAATGTGTAATTACCCTTTTATTATTGAATTAACAGACTATTGACCCCTTTCCCCTTTTACTTGACAATATCTGGTCAGAAAATGAAAAATTGTTCTAAAAATATTTCTGGTAGAGATAAAGCTTAAAAGGGTAACGGTACCATGCTATAAACTTTACCAACTTACCAATCACCCCACCCTCTTCAGTGATTTTCTTAATGTAATGTCATACCTCAAATGCTGAAAAATAGTAGAGTTACATTGTGCATCCTATCCCACTTTACACTTTTTAAGCTTTCCATTTATTTTATTAAATGGTGAATGTGACTCAAACATTTCATAGTTTCATAGTTAGTAAGGTTGAATAAAGACACCAGTCCATCCAGTTCAACCTGAGTGAGTGTCTACCCCTATCCCTGTACATTGCACACTCACATTGGTCCCTACCCTCAAGGAGCCCACAATCTAAGGTCCCCATTCATATACTAAGGCCAATTTTGGTCAGAGGCCAATTAACCTACCTGCATGTCTTTGGAGTGTGGGAGGAAACCGGAGTACCCGGAGGAAACCCACGCAGGCACAGGGAGAACATGCAAACTCCAGGCAGGTAGTGTCGTGGTTGGGATTTGAACCAGCGACCCTTTTACTGCTAGGTGAGAGTGCTAACCACTACACCACTGTGCCTGTTCAGCGAACAGTGAACAATTTGGGGTGTTTGCGGCAAATTCGAAAAGCCGCGGAACACCCTGTACAAGTCTATGGGAGAAATCTAAAGTGCTAATTTTAAAGTCTAATATGCAAGTTACTGTCCTAAAAAGTGTTTGGGGACCTGGGTCCTTCCCCAGGGGACATGGATCAATGCAAAAAAAAGTTTTAAAAACTGACGTTTTTTTCGGGAGCACTGATTTTAATAATGATTAAAGTGAAACAATAAAAGTGTAATATTCCTTTAAATTCCGTGCCTGGGGGTGTCTATAGTATGCCTGTGAAGGGGTGCATGTTTCCAGTGCTTAGAACTGTCCTTGCACAAAGTGTTATTTCTACAGAAAAAAAAGTCCTTTAAAATCACTCGTGGCTATAATGAATTGTCGGCTCCCGTAATACAGAGAACACTCATTGAAAGTCATTGATAAAAAAAAAAAGCGTGGGGTTTCCCCAAATTCAATTACCAATTACCAGGCCCTTCAGGTCTGGTATGGATATTAAGGGAAACCCCGCGTCAAATTTAAAAAAAAAATCGATGTGGGGTTCCCCCTAAATATCCATACCAGACCCTTTATCCGAGCACGCAACCTGGCAGGCCGCAGGAAAATGGAAACCTGTGTTACATCAGAGGGGGCGGGGTCACCCATACATCATTGGGGAAGCCCGGCTTCCCTCACTAGCATCAGAGGGGGGCGGGGTCAGGTAACGGGTGGCCCCGCCCTCCTCATATAAGAAACGTCAGCTGCCGGGATCCCTGCAGTGTCTCCGACAGTGGAGACAGAGGATGCATGGATGGACTGCGCTGGACTGACAGATCACCCGTCGCTGGATCAGATCAGCCATCGCTGGACCCCGGAGAGATGATCATCCGTTGCTGGATAGCAAGAGTGGATTACCACCGCTGGAATCTTTTTTTTATTTTAATAAAGGAATTTTTCAAAAGTGTGTTTGTCTTATTTAACTATTTTTTACACTTTCTTTGTGAAATGGTAGGGGTACTTTTGTACCCCATTACCATTTCAAACAGGGGGGGCCGGGATTTGGGGGTCCCCTTTTTAAAGGGGCTTCCAGATTCTGATAGGCCCCACGCCCGCAGACCCCCACAACCACCGGCCAGGGTTGTGGGGATGAGGCCCTTGTCCCCATCAACATGGGGACATGGTGCTTTGAGGGGTCACAGACCCCCAAAGCATCCTCCCAATGTTGAGGGCATGTGGCCTGGTACGGTTCAGGAGGGGGGCGCTCTCTTGTCCCCCCCATCTTTTCCTGCGGCCTGCCATGTTGTGTGCTCGGATAAAGGGTCTGATATGGATTTTTAGGGGGACCCCACATCAATTTTTTTTTTCATTTAACGCGGGGTTCCCCTTAATATCCATACCAGACCTGAAGGGCCTGGTAATTGAATTTGGGGGAACCCCACGCTTTTTTTTTTTTTATCAATTACTTTCAATGAGTGTTCTCTGTATTACGGGAGCCAACAATTCATTATAGTGATTTTAAAGGACTTTTTTTTTTGCAGAAATTACACTTTGTGCAGGGACAGTTCTAAGCACGGGAAACATGCACCCCTTCACAGGCATACTATAGACACCCCCCCCCCCAGTACGAAATTTAAAGGAATATTACACTTTTATTGTTTCACTTTAATCATTATTAAAATCACTGCTCCTGAAAAAAGGTCCGTTTTTAAAACTTTTTTTGCATTGATGCATGTCCCCTGGGGCAGGACCCAGGTCCCCAAACACTTTTTAGGACAGTAACTTGCATATTAGCCTTTAAAATTAGCACTTTAGATTTTGAACATTCGAGTCCCATGTACTTTAATAGGGTTCTAAAGTTCACACAAAGTTTAGGTCTGTTTGCAGGTTCTTGTGCGAACCAAACCGAGGGGGTGTTCGGCTCATCCTTAGTGACAAGCAATGTCATATGGTCTTACGAGTCCTGACCAAATGCCATTCCTCTGCCCAATAAGAAGAATTTATTGATTATTAAGGGCACTCTTATTTGTCAGGCTGCAGGCAAATGTGCTTGTTCCTAGGGAGGACTTTTAAAAGTTTAAAATGGCTGATGGGTTCACTTTAATGGATATATTGAGCATGATCATTGGCATATTAGATTGGTAAGTTCTCTATTACATTTACATGGAGAGGTTTCTTTGTATCTGATTTAGGGCCCTTTCACATGGGCTGTCCAATTAAGTCTTCCTGGCAGTTTTTCAGGTGGACCTGATCAGACCCTCCAGTCTCCTCTATGGGGCGGCAGATGTCAGCAGACACATGTCAGCAGACACATGTCGATCTAATCCTATCTGCCACAAAACATATGGATGGTGGTCCTATATCAGATCGGATGGAAATGGACAGGCGGTCCATTTCCCTCTGATTTCCCCATAGAGGAGAGCGGCACTGTGTCCGAGTCTGCTCTGCCCATTGAGCAGAGATTGACCTGTCATTAGCCTTCTCAGCGGGAATAAGCGGAGAGATCCTCCACTGATCAAGCAGACTCTGTTATGCAGAGGCGCTTGCGTGAAAGGGGCCTTAATCTGCAGTATATTATCAGCTCAAATATAATACGCTTGTATGTGGGACCTAACCAGTGTACCTTAGAGCCGAGTAAACATACATATGTAGCACCCTTGACCTAAAAGTAGGGCTACAGGTAAATTTTGTTATGCTGGGTGGTAGCCAGCCTGGCTAATTTGTAGTGTTTAATGCTCAATTGACTTCTGTTCTAAGTTGGGGCTTCTCCCTTCTGTCAGTAAGTGGTGCTGTTGCCTTTGACATTAGAGTGATGAGTTACAGTGAAGTTCAGGTTATGATAAACATACTTTTCTCAGCCAATCATATTTGTGGCTAAGCATGCTGGGAAAAGCTATTTAACCACTTCAATACAGGGCAATTATACACCTTCCTGCCCAGACCAATTTTCAGCTTTCAGCGCTTTTGCACTTTGAATGACAATTGCGCGGTCATGCTACACTGTACCCAAACTAAATTTTTATAATTTTGTTCCCACAAATAGAGCTTTCTTTTGGTGCTATTTGATCACCTCTGGGATTTTTATTTTCTGCTAAACAAATTAAAAAAAAGACCAAAAATGTTGTTACATAACTTTGTAAATAAGTAAGTTTTCTCCTTCACTGATGGACATTGATGGGGCTGCACTGATAAGGCGGCACTGATGGGAACCGATGAGGTGGCACCAATGAGGTGGCACTGATGGGCACTGATGATAGGCAGTAATATGAGGCACTGATGGGGCACTGATAGGTGGCACTGATGAGCACTGATAGGTGGTGCTGACATGTAGCATGGATGGGCACTGATAGGTGGCATGGATGGACACTGATAGGCGGCACAGATGGGCACTGATAGGTGGCACAGATGGGCATGGATGGGCACTGATAGGTGGCACAGGTGGACACTGATAGGCAGCACAGATGGGCACTGATAGGTGGCATAGATGGGCACTGATAGGTGGCACAGATGTATAGTAATTGATGGTACGGATGGATCCCAATCAGTGCCAAACAATATTGCCTGCTAATCAGTTATGCCCATTGTGGACACTGATTGGTATCCATTGTAGGCACTGATTGGCATCCATTGTGGGCACTGATTGCATCCCTGGTGGTCTAGGGTGGCATACCTGGTGGTGACATCCCTGGTGGTCCTAGTGGTGTCCCTAGTGGTCCAGCGAAGGCATCTTCAGGGGAGCTCTGACAGATGCGAGTGAGGAAAAGCCGATCAACAGCTCTTCCTGTTTACACTGTAGTCAGCCGTGATTGGACACGGCTGATCACGTGGTAAAGAGTCTCCGTGTCAGAATCACTTACCGCACCGCTGAATGCCGCGATGCGCGCCCTCACGGGCACGCGGCGGCTGTTATCCTGCTGGATATATGATATATATCATATATGATATATGACCTCTGGTCAGAATATTGAAACCACTTTGCTGCTGTCATTTTGCTATATGGTGGGCGGCAAGTGGTTAATGGAAAGAAGATGATCAGAGTCAGTGTTCCTGACCCAGGTCTCCTGTCAAAGGCCTATTCAGGTGTTCAAGTTTATGGAGAGGAAAGGCTGCCAACGATCTGGAAACGATTCTAGAGACATAGAGTTTTAAGGAAGAACCAGACTCTTCATGAGCAGGAGGCTATGAAGTGGCTGGGACGACTTCAAGAGAGAACTCATCCAAAGTCAATCTGTGCATGAAGCAGTGAGTAAAGTTCAGTTACTAGAGGAGACAGCTTGCCCTACAAAGTACATATGTTCTGGTTCAGCTTAAAGGCTATTTTCCCTGTACTGCTGTTTACCTTATAACATCTATGTTTGTCTAAGGAGTCTTCCAATCTGCCTGTTGCTGATCTTTATTAAGGGTGTTCTGTGCCTCTCTCCCACATTTTTCCTGTTTGAGAAATATACTTTTCTCTTGTTTAAAGCATAAAAGTAACTGGGGCCCAATGTTCTTTCCTGTTTATCACCCACCATGCCCACAAACCTGCACCCTGAAAATGTATGTCAGCCATCCCTACCCCCGGTAGTCACCATCGGACTCCCAAAAAATCGGGGTAGGCATAAAAACTTAAACATTGTTTTTATTCTAGAAATGGAATGACCACACAAATGAGGCAGTTTATAGCAATAGCACTACATATGTTCTAAGCCATACAATTCTTCAGGCAGAGGAGAGCACTGTTTATCCACAAGGCACTGTCCAATAGTAAGATATCAGGCTTAGGCACAAGACACTTTCCAAGAGTAGTATATCAGGAACTTACAGACCACAGAATGCCAGAGAAGTATTTCCCTTCAGAGACTATGTTATTGTTTGGTCACACTGCAGTCCCCAAATGTCCTTGCTGATATCCCAGTGCCAGTTCCAGGAAGCTGACAGAGGAGACACCTTTTATTAGGAAAACTATCATTTCCCTCCTTGAAATGTACCTCTCTCCAGTGTTACTCTTTTGCCCTGTACACACAATAGGATTTTTCGACAACAAAACCATGGATTTTTTTCCGAAGGATATTGGCTCAAACTTGTCTCGCACACACACGGTCAAAAAATTCTGAATGTCAAGAACGCGGTGATGTACAACACGTAGGACGAGCCGAGAAAAATGAAGTTCAATAGCCAGTGCGGCTCTTCTGCTTGATTCAGAGCATGCGTGTACTTTTGTGCGTCGGAATTGTGTACACTCACTCTGAATTTCCGTTAACACATTTTTTTATTGGAAAATTTGAGAACCTGCTCTCGGACATTTGTTGGAGGAAATTCCGACAATAAATGTTCTATGGAACATACACACAGTCGGACTTTCCTACAACAAGCTCACATCCAACATTTGTTGTCGGAAAATCCTATTGTGTGTACAGGGCATACCCTGTCCCTACCTCACTCCCACACTGCAGGCACCCAGAATGTGATTAGTGGGCAACCTTCCTTTGTAATAAAACAATGTCCACTTGATAATGGGGAAATTAGAAACAAATACATTCAAGCTGTACCCAGTTGCACATGTAAATATGATACATTAATATACTTTTTGAGCCACTCATTTCTATGAAAATTAGCCACTTCCTGTCCTTAGGCCATGGATAAATGAGCTCAGGTTGAAGTGGTTATACCGGGATCATGATTGAGGCTGCAACCACGATCCCAGTATCGATTTTTACAGCAGGCAATTCTGTTTTGTTTAAAATAATCCAAAAAGCTATACAGCTACTTGATCACTTTTACAGACGGTGGAAAAGGGTTCTCTCCTTCTGCTGCCGCCACCGCCTTTACCAGGCCCTCCTGTATGATTGAGGAGCCGGTAAGGATGCGATTGGCAGTATCAACATCCCCAGACACAGTGAGAGGAACTGATATTGTTCCATCCACTGTGTGACATCATAAACCGCAAGCAATGTCACTTACGGTTTCGGCCCGATGTAAACATTCCATTATTGGCTTGTGAAAGCATCTGATCAAACTGATCTCAGTTTGGACAGATGCTTTGGAGGCCAGAGGAGAGCTCTAGGGTCTAATAGACCAAAGATCTCTCCAAAAACAGAACCTGCCACAGCCCATGCTAGCACAAGGGATGTTGCACATCCCTTGTGGTAGCAATAAAGTTGATAAAAAAAAATGCAGTGTTAAAAAATATGTAAATAAAATAAATAGAATAAAATATAAAAAAAATGAAAGTGTCTTGTCCCCTGTGCTCATGACCAAATGCAAATGGGCATGTAAGCCCCATACACATACTGTATGTAAATGGTGATCGCACCACACATTTGGGGTTTTGCTGTGAGCAAGAGCAATAATTCTAGGGCTATACCTCCTCTTTAACTCTAAAATGGTAACCTGTAAAGGCTTTTAAAGTGTTGCTGATGAAGATTTTTAGGCAACATAGCTTGGTGCCATTCTACTGCATACACAATTTTAAAGCGTTTCTTAAAGGTATCTATTTACTCATTGTTAAATCATCTTTTATGTTTTATCAAACAGTTGGGTATTATTTTGGAACAGAAAAAAACTGCGCTGTTAACCTATCAACAAGGGCTGCAACTCAAAGTGAAATACACACAAATACAATAAAATAAGGAGCTGCATTCCCAAACCATACAGTGCCTTGTAAAAGTGTTCACCCCCGCTTGGCTTTTTAACTATCTGGTTACATTACAGCCTTTAGTTGAATGTTTTTTTTGATATAAAAAAAAAGGTGCAGCGCTTAGATTATATATATATATATATGTATATATATAAAACAATACCTATATAAGAATGTTTTTTTTTATCTGAATTATATGGGATGAATCAGAACACAATAGTCTAATGCTGTGTACACATGATCGGAATTTTGGTTGGAAAAAGCTCTGATGGTCTTTTCAACAGAATTTTCGACGGGATTCTCCTCAAGCTGTCTTGCATACACACGGTCACACCAAATTCCGACCGCAAAGAATACGGTGACGTACAACACACATGACGGGACTAGAAAAAGGAAGTTCAATACCCAGCGTGCCACCCTTTTGGTTCCTTCTGCTAATCTCGTGTTAGTAGAAGTTTGGTGAGAGATGATTCGCTCTTTTTAGACTCGTGCTTATTCTGATTGTTTTACTGCTGTTCAGTTTGTGCTTGTGGGTTTGTATTTGGTTTTCAGTGCATGTAGTCAGTTCGTATCTGTTTTTCAGTGCGTTCTTGTCCGCTCGTTTCTGATTTTCAGCTCGCTCTTCACAGGCCTTGCTGTTCTTCAGTGCGTTTGTTTAGTTCGTTCTGACCAGCCAACTGTTTTGAAGCCATGTTGTGGTTATGTACTCGTCGTAGAGTTCGTGTTGTGCAGGAGCTTGGTGTTGAGGTTCTTACTTTGACCCAAGCCCAGTCCATGAACTGGGTGGGGAGGAGTTCATGGACCAAGAATTGGTTACTCATGCGTGACCACTCTCATATGCCTTTGCTGCGTGAGATGCAGAAGAAAAACCCTGATGATTTCTGGAATTTTCTATGGATGACAGACCCCATTTTTCACCATTTGTTGGCTTTGCTCACCCCTTATATTAGCAGGCAGGACACCTGAATGCGGAAAGCCATCACTCCAGAGCAAGGCTAGTTGCCACCTTGCAGTACTTGGAGACTGGGAGAAGTCTACAGGACCTCAAGTTCTCTACAGGCATCTCCCCCTAGGCTCTGGAGATCATTATTCTACAGACCTGTTCTGCTATTATTCAGGTCCTGAAGAAAGACTACATAATGCCACATACACACGACCAGACTTTTCAACAGCAAAGGTCCGACGGAATGAATCCGTTGGACAATTCGATTGTGTGTGGGCTCTATTGGACCTTTGCTGTCCAAAAATCTGATGGACTTTAGAAATAGAACATGTTTCAAAAAAAATTTTTCTGGAACTCCTCCGGACCCAGTTCCTATCGAGAAATCCGTTCGTGTATATGCTAGTCCGACGGACAAAAACTGACGCTAGGGCAGATATTGGCTACTGGCTATGAACTTCCTTATTCTAGTCCGGTCGTACATCATCACGTTTGAATCGGTTGGACTTTGGTGTGATTGTGTGTGACCAAGTCTGTTCATTCTGAAAGTCTGTCGGAACTCCGCCGAAAATCCGTCGGGAAGACCATCAGACCTAGTCCTTTGAAAAGTCTGGTCGTGTGTACGTGGCATTAGGGTAAGTTTTATCCTTTAACATCACATTATATGTATTTCATGTATGCTAATGTTTTGTATTTCTTCATCATTCCATAATTACCCTGACTGTAATATGCTGTGAATGTCCCCTTTGTCCTCATGCATGCTGGAATATTTTAATGCTCCTTTTTTTGGCCTACATGCATATTTGCTTTCACTAACCTCCCTAGCATGCTATCCTGGGCCCATACACACCTAGCCTAGTCACTTAACAATGTATTTTGTCGGTGTCAGGCTAGGTGCAGATAACAAGTAACAGTTCAGGTGTGCTGATTATACAAAGAGTTCAAAGCACATACCATGAGCAGGTCTAAGCAGAGCAGGTCAGCTGGGACTTGTAGTACACCGCTGTAGACGAAGGTAGGTGATTGCTGGACCTTGTAGTTCACTGCTGTAGATGAGGATAGATGAGTGCTGGACCTTGTAGTTCACTGTTGTAGATGAGGATAGATGATTGCTGGACCTTGTGGTTCACTGCTGCAGATGTGGGTACTAGTAGAATCAGGCAAAGCGTAGTCTAGGCAAGCTGGGTCATACACAGGTAGATCAGAATCCAAACGGTACAGAATCAGAAGCAAGCAAGGAAGGTCAAACAAGCCGGGTCAAACACGAAAGTCACAGAGCAAATATCAGCTGGATCAAACACAAGTGAACTCTAACACGAGCGCTGACTGAATGCTGATACAGGTGATTTAAACGTGAGCTGGCCAATCACTGTTGTTTCCCAGACACAGGCTGTGTCAGGTGAGTTGTGCTGGGTCCTAAAGGGATTCTAGCACTGACAGTACCCCCCCTTTCTCGAGGGGTTGCTCCTGCACCCCCAGGCTTACTTGGATAACGGAGATGGAACTTCTTCTTAAGTCGATCAGCATGAAGATCACGAGCTGGTACCCAAGATCGATCCTCTGGGCCGAACCCTTTCCAATGAACAAGATATTGTAAGGAATTGCGCACTTGTCTGGAATCAAGAATAAATGCCACTTCATATTCTTGACTGTCCAACACATCCACAGGTTCTGGTTCATTTACTAGGAGGCTGGAATGAACAGGTTTCAACAATGAAACATGAAAGACATTTGGAATGCGCATGGATGGGGGCAGTTTTAATCTGTAGGACACAGGATTAACAATCTCCGAGATTTCATAAGGCCCGATGAATTTTGGGCCAAGCTTTTTAGATGGAACATGCAGGGACAGATTCCGAGATGATAACCACACTTTGTCACCAACTTTATATTCTGGTGCCTTTGAGCGCTTCTTGTCAGCATTTTTCTTAAAAGCCTGCACAGAGCGGGAAATAGCATGATTTACATCGGACCAGATTTTGGAGAAATGTTCAATCGTGGTGTTGGCATCTGGAACATCAGAGGGCGGAAGATCAAAGGAGCACACACGAGGATGCAACCCGTAAACACAAAAGAAAGGAGAGGTCCCTGTAGATGTGCTGGCACAATTATTAAAGGCAAACTCTGCCCATGGAAGGATGTTGACCCACTCCACCTCATCTTTGGCCATCAGACAACGTACCATCTTCTCTAGAGTCTGATTAGTCCTTTCTGTTTGGCCATTAGTCTCAGGATGATATGCTGAAGAATATGATAATTTAATCCCCAGCTGAGAGCAAAGGGCCTTCCAAAACTGAGCTATAAACTGAGAGCCACGGTCAGAGACAATGTTAACTGGTGCCCCATGGAGCCTGAAAATGTGCTTAATGAATAAAGATGCCAGTTCTTTAGCAGATGGAAGCTTCGGAAGCGGAACAAAGTGGGCCATTTTACTGAACCTGTCTACCACCACCCAGATCGTGGAACATCCCTGGGACAGAGGCAAGTCTGTGATAAAGTCCATAGATAAATGGGTCCAGGGACAGGTAGGTATTGGTAGAGGACGAAGGAGACCGGGGGGCTTAGAGGTACTGCTCTTGCTTCTGGCGCAAACTTCACAGGCCTGGACGAAGGCTAACACATCCTGCCTAAGCGATGGCCACCAGAGGTTGCGAGAGACAATCTCAAAAGTTTGTCTAAACCCTGGATGTGCTGCAGGTTTTGATGCATGTACTTGTTGCAATACCTGCAAACGAAGAGCCAGGGGCACAAAGAGCATACCAGGGGGAGTGGAGGGAGGGGCTTCAGCCTGTGCTGGTAACAAGGCCTCAGAGATGTCAGTCTGGGTAAAAGCCAAAATCCTATCCTCAGAGATAATGGGTTGAGGAGGAAGCGGAGGAGGAGACTCTGATAAAAAACTGCGAGACAAGGCATCGGCCTTAATGTTTTTTGGACCTGGTAAATAAGAAATTGTAAAGTCAAATCTGGAGAAGAACAATGACCACCTGGCTTGACGCGAGTTCAGTCTTTTAGCAGAACGGATATATTCAAGGTTTTTGTGGTCAGTCAGAACTATGAATGGATAGCGAGCTCCCTCCAGCCAATGTCTCCATTCCTCTAAAGCTAGCTTTATGGCTAAAAGTTCTCTGTTGCCTATATCGTAATTGCGTTCTGCTGGGGAATATTTACGGGACAAGAAGGCACAAGGGTGGATGGCAGCACTTACAGGATCTTTTTGTGACAAAAGCGCCCCCACTCCTACTTCAGATGCATCTACCTCTACAATAAAAGGTAGCTCAGGAACAGGATGGCGTAGAATTGGTGCAGAGGTAAAGGCTTTCTTTAACTGGGTGAAGGCTGCCTGGGCTTCAGTAGTCCATTTAAATGTACTAGGAGTCTTCCTGGTGAGAGAGGTGATGGGATGTGCAATGGTGGCAAAGTTCTTAATGAATTTTCGATAGAAATTTGCAAAGCCCAGGAAGCGTTGAACTGCCTTCAGGTCTGAAGGTGGTGCCCAGTCTAGAATGGCTTGAACCTTGGCTGGGTCCATGGTGAGACCTGTGTCAGAAATTAGATAACCCAGGAAAGGTACCTGTTTAACATGGAAAAGACATTTTTCAGGCTTTACAAAAAGGGAGTGAGTCTTTAGTCGGGCTAATACCGAGCAGACATACTTCTGATGTGTTTCAAGATTGGGAGAGTAAATCAAAATATCGTCTAAATAAACAAGCATGAAGCGACCCATCATGTCACGGAAAATGTCATTCATGAAGTTCTGAAAGACGGCTGGTGCATTCCTGAGGCCGAAAGGCATGACAAGACATTCATAATGACCATCCTTGGTGTTAAAGGCCGTCTTCCATTCATCGCCTGCACGGATTCGCACCAGATTATAGGCTCCCCTTAAATCCAGTTTGGAGAAGAGTTTTGGCTCCCTGGATTTGAGAGAACAACTCTGTGATGAGAGGGAGAGGATACCGATTGGGAATGGTTATTTTATTTAGGCCTCTGTAATCAACACAAAGTCGCAGTCCTCCATCCTTCTTCGGGACAAAGAAGCATCCTGCTCCTGCGGGAGAAGTGGAGGGACGGATGAAACCCTTAGCTAGGTTTTCCTGGATGTATTCTTGCAAAGCAAGATTCTCTGGTTCAGACAGTGGAAAGACTCTCCCTCGAGGAGGTGTAGTGTCAGGCAAGAGGTCAATGGGACAATCATAACTGCGATGAGGAGGTAAAGTGTCAGCAATTCCTTTAGAAAACACATCCCGAAAGTCCTTATAACAAAGTGGAATCTGTTCTATTCCCACTTGACAGGTATCAAGTCGAACAGGGTGCTGGATGCAGCTCTTTTTACACTGATTGGACCAAGCCAGAATATCTCTTGTTGGCCAGTCAATTACAGGATTGTGCTTCTGAAGCCAAGGAAGGCCTAGGATCAAAGGAGTGGATGGAGAGTCAATGACAAGACAAGAAATCTTCTCCCAATGAAAAGCCCCTAATTGTAACTGGAAAGGGTTGGTGGATTGGAGCACTAGGTCTTGTGAGAGAGGCCGATTATCCACAGAGATCAGGCGGACTGGACAATCTAGAGCATGAGTTTCCAGGGACAAAGAGGTGATCAGAGTTTTATCAATAAAATTCTCAGCTGCTCCAGAATCCACCAAGGCCAGCAGTTCATGAGCCCCTGTCCCAAAGTGAATGACAGCGGGTAAAAGTATACGATTGTCCCCCTGGGGAGATGAGAGTAGACCTAAGGTGACCTCCCCGCAATCACCTAGGTCCTGGCGTTTCCCGGACGTGTAGGGCACGAACGGAGCATATGACCCTTGAGGCCACAGTATAAGCAGAGTCCCATATTACGCCTGCGTTTGTGTTCCTGGGCAGATAACCGGGTGGAGCCTAACTGCATAGGTTCTTCCTCAGATTTGGCACTGGAGATGGAATAATCAGGTGGTAAGGAAGGTATACAGTTTGCCACAGCCATCGTTTGTTCTCGCCTCCTCTCTCGCTGGCGGCGGTCAATTCTAATGGCTAGACACATAGCCTCCTCCAGTGAGGCTGGATAGGAGAAGTTGACCAGAGCGTCTTTAATCGCATCTGAAAGGCCAATTCTAAACTGGCTGCGGAGAGCTGCATCATTCCAGCCAGATTCCGGGGCCCACCTGCGAAACTCTGAGCAATACATTTCAGCTGTGGTAGTTCCTTGTTTTAAGTTATGCAGGGTCGATTCTGCAGTAGCAGCACGATCTGGATCATCATATAGCAACCCAAGGGCTTCAAAGAAGGCATCTACTGTTAGTAAGGCTGGATGGTTAGGTTCCAGGTTAAAGGCCCAAGCCTGGGGGTCACCCTGTAGTAGAGAGATAATGATTTGAACCCTCTGAGTTTCAGGGCCAGACGAGGATGGCCTCAACTTGAAATATAATTTGCAGCTGTTTTTAAAGTTGCAAAACGCTTTACGGTCACCAGAAAACCGGTCGGGCAAAGGAATTTTTGGTTCAGATGGAGTTTTAGTAATGGTGGTAGTAGAAGGAGATTGCACCTTGGTGAGCTCTGTGGCCATTTCCTGAACTTGATGCGATAAACGGCAAAGTTCTTGTGTAAACAACTGAGCCTGTTCAGGATTCATGATAGGTTTCCCTTTATGTATTGGCTCGTGTTAATGTCAGGCTAGGTGCAGATAACAAGTAACAGTTCAGGTGTGCTGATTATACAAAGAGTTCAAAGCACATACCATGAGCAGGTCTAAGCAGAGCAGGTCAGCTGGGACTTGTAGTACACCGCTGTAGACGAAGGTAGGTGATTGCTGGACCTTGTAGTTCACTGCTGTAGATGAGGATAGATGAGTGCTGGACCTTGTAGTTCACTGTTGTAGATGAGGATAGATGATTGCTGGACCTTGTGGTTCACTGCTGCAGATGTGGGTACTAGTAGAATCAGGCAAAGCGTAGTCTAGGCAAGCTGGGTCATACACAGGTAGATCAGAATCCAAACGGTACAGAATCAGAAGCAAGCAAGGAAGGTCAAACAAGCCGGGTCAAACACGAAAGTCACAGAGCAAATATCAGCTGGATCAAACACAAGTGAACTCTAACACGAGCGCTGACTGAATGCTGATACAGGTGATTTAAACGTGAGCTGGCCAATCACTGTTGTTTCCCAGACACAGGCTGTGTCAGGTGAGTTGTGCTGGGTCCTAAAGGGATTCTAGCACTGACAGTCGGCTCCATTGTACTGCTTTACCCTAAACACCCCCTATAATGTGTACAAATGTTATTGTTGTCCTTACATTCATGCAGAGTGTCAGAGGCTGAGAGTGTCAGAGGCTGAGAGGATCAAAGGCCCTGGCTGGGTATCAGCTACAAGCTCTAAAGTTTGTGTGGCTGGACTTTTTAGGACCGTTCACTTTAATTATTTTTACCATTTACATCGAGTGGATTCAAATGTTTGGCTGCTGATCGAGGATAACACCTACAATCTCTAGGAGTATATGGTCTGATCAGCCATTGGAGGCGCTGGGAGGATCAAAGGCTATGGCTGGGTATTAGCCACAAGCTCTAAAGCTTGTGCACCTGGTAAGCTTGCACTCTGTGGTGGTGGATTCACAGTGTCCTATAGAGTCACAGGAGACAGTCACCGTATTGTGTTGTTACAACTATTCACCTACTTTCCTTTTGGAGGACTTTTTAGGGCTGTTCACTTTAGTAGATATCTTTCACCAATCAAAATATTACTATTTTTTTTTTTTTTTTACTTTTTCGTTGCTTGATTCATTCAATTGCACTTTTTTGGTTTCATATGCCATTTTTATTTTTTCACTTAGATATATGTTTTTCTTTTTAAATTACTTTTTTATTGAAACAATAGAAGAATAACAACATCATGCACGGTACAGTCATCACAGTACATATGTTACAATCAGTGGGTCATTAGGTGTAAAGAACATGGCGAGAAACAATTTAAAGACCTCAATTAGGCATGCTAAGTACCATATAACTTATTTCAGGACAAATAAACAACTTGTCATTTTGGTGTGTCAGTAACCCAAGATCCCCATACGAGAGCCCTCGTAGAGATATTCATTAGCAGTCTAGTACACCGTACACAATGTTGACATAAAAAGAGGGCGAGGAAAGAGAGGCAAAGAGAGGATAAGAGGGGGCAGTGTAGGTAAACTTAGGGGGGGGGACTGCCTCGGTCCAATCACCTACAAACATCAGGGTTTGATTAGAAAAGCCTGCTCATGTGGTTTGTGACATCATTTCAGTATAAGCGGTTGTAAATTTAAAGGCAAACCAGCAGGACCATATCTTTTTTACCAGATCCGACCTATTCCTAAGGGAGTAGGTAAGATCTTCCATATAGTATGTGTTGTCCACCTCTACCAGCCATTGACGTAGTGAAGGTGTGGTAGGTTGCTTCCAATAATGTGGTATGAGGGCTTTAGCTGCGTTGAGCAAATGTGGTGTTAAAGTGGAAGTAAACCCTTCTATCATTTTCAGTCAATGAAGCTGCCCTCTTGGCCTCTATTGATTCTTCAACTGCCATAATGCTGCACATGTGATCAGTTATGAAACCAGCCATTGGATGGTTTGAAAGTTTGGTTGAGAGCACAACCAATGTTAAAGTTAGCATTTCCGGCATGCCACCATGTTTAACAAGGGGACCCCCAGATCCCAGCCTCCCCCCCTGTGTAAAATGGTAAGGGGGTACAAAAGTACCCCTACCATTTCACCAAAAAAGTGACAAAAGTGTGAAAAATTACAAGAGACAGTTTTTGACAAGTCCTTTATTAAAGTCTTCTTCTTTCTTCTGGTCTTCTTCCTTCTTCTTTCCTTTATCCTTTGGTTTCTTCCTCCATCTTCTTCTTCCTCCGATCCTCTGCTTCTTGCTCCGGTGATCTCGTCCGGCATCTTCCTCCACAGCGTTACATCAGAGGGGGGCAGGGTCACCCATACGTCATTGGGGAAGCCCGGTTCCCCCACTAGCATCAGAAGGGGGTGAGATCAGGTGACGGGTGGCCCCACCCTCCTCATATAAGAAACGTCAGGCCGCCGGCATCCCGCAGTGTCTCCGACAGTGGAGACAGAGGATGCATGGATGAACTACGCTGCACTGAACTGGAGGGTGAGATCACCCGTCTCTGGATCAGATCAGCCATCGTTGGACCCCAGAGAGATGATCATCCGTCGCTGGATAGCAAAAGTGGATTACCACCGCTGGAATCATTTTTTTTATTTTTTTTTATTTTTAATAAAGGAATTTTTCAAACGTGTGTTTGTCTTATTTAACAATTTTTTACACTTTATTTGTGAAATGGTAGGGGTATTTTGTACCCCCTTACCATTTCAAACAGGGGGTGCCAGGATCTGGGGATCCCCTTGTTAAAGGGGGCTTCCAGACTCTGATAAACCCACCGCCCGCAGACCCCCGCAACCACCGGCCAGGGTTGTGGGGATGAGGCCCTTGTCCTCATCAACATGGGGACAAGGTGCTTTGGGGGGGACCCCAAAGCACCCTCCCAATGTTGAGGGCATGTGGCCTGGTACGGTTCAAAAGGGGGGGCACTCTCTTGTCCCCCTCTTTTCTTGAGGCCTGCCAGGTTGCGTGCTCTGGTCTGGTATGGATTTTGAGGGGGTCCCCTACGGCATTTTTTTTTCTTTTGGCGTGGGGTTCCCCTTAAAATCCATGCCAAACCTGAAGGGCCTGGTATGGATGTTGAGAGGGACCCCCACAACGTTTTTTTTTTTGGTGCAGGGGGTTCCCCTTAATGTCCATACCAGACCTGAAGGGCCTGGTATGGAATTTCAGGGGGACCCCCCACACATTTTTTTTTCTTAATGCTAAGATGACCTGTGTGCAAATAGCCTTAAAAAAACCCATAGAAGTGAACCAGCGCAAAAAAAAAAGTCAAGTTGAGAGGTGCACCTGTTCAACGTATGCAAATGAATCTATGTGGCTTGACATTTACTAAGATTTTGCTGGCACAATGAACCAGAGCACTTGAACGTGCGCAAATGCCGCTTGCACATGCGCAGTGCATAAATTTACCCCGCGCAGCTCCAAGTGTATTTGCAGGCGCAGCAGGCATGCTCAGAGAAAGTTACTTTTCCGTTCTATTTTGGGCATATTTGTTACTTGGGCAGTTATAACTATACTTCCTGACATCACCCACATCACCCCCATAATATTGACACTTCCACCTTCTTTTAATTCTGAGTTGAAGAATGTATGCGCCAGGTCTATAGCGGTGCACAGATCGCCGCCTCCCGTGCGCCAGCATGTTATTAGTGAATGGGAAATTGTGCTGTGTTACAGGCGCAAATGCTTTGTGAATATGAAACATCAATTAGAAACATTGTAGTAAGTAACTCATCTATCTACAGCAATGAAACTTTCACCTTTTCCTCTAATTAAAAGTAAATGACAATGTTGTCATCATAAGGCAATTCCCATCCACAGCTCAGTCATGCATACATACAGAGTATACTAGATCTGACTGTTGCTCATGTATGTGCTCATATTATCACACACCACGTGCATATGTAAATATAGTAACAAGCATTTCTACAAGCCGCGGTCAGATCCATATGCTAAATAGCTAAATATCAAATAGCAATGCTTTCCTGGTGGTAGGTATCATAGCACAAGCAAGCGAACAAGAGGTATGTATGTTCAACACCAGAATCCAAAATTTGCAATGAAGGGGGGCTGTAGCATTGAATGTAATCGCCATACTTCATATGCAGTATCTGACAAAAGTGAGGACACCCCTCACATTTTTGTAAATATGTTATTATATCTTTCCATGTGACAACACTGAAGAAATGACACTTTGCTACAATGTAAAGTAGTGGGTGTAGAACTTGTATAACAGTGTAAATTCGCTGTTCCCACAAAATAACTCAACACACAGCCATTAATGTCTAAACCGCTGGCAACAAAATTGAGTACACCCTAAGTGAAGATGTGCGAATCAAGCCCAATTAGCCATTTTCGCTCCCAGTGTTATGTGACTCATTAGTGTTACAAAGTCTCAGGTGTGAATGGGAAGCAGGTGTGTTAATATTGGTGTTATCGCTCTCACTCAAACTGGTCACTGGAAGTTCAATGTGGCACCTCATGTCAAAGAACTCTCTGAGGATCTGAAAAAAAGAATTATTGCTCTAGATAAAGATGGCCTAGGCTTTAAGAAGATTGCCAAGACCCAGAAACTGAGCTGCAACATGGTGGCCAAGACCATACACCAGTTTAACAGGACAGGATCCAATAAGAACAGGCCTCACCATGATCAACCAAAGAAGTTGAGTGCATGTGCTCAGCGTCATATCCAGAGGTTGTCTTTGGGAAATAGACCTATGAGTGCTGCTAGCATTGCTGCAGAGGTTGAATGGGGTGGAGGGTCAGCAGGTCAGTGCTCAGACCATATGTTGCACACTGCATAAAATTCGTCTGCTTGGCTGTTGTCCCAGAAGGAAGTGTCTTCTAAAGATGATGCACAAGAAAGCCTGCAAACAGTTTGCTGAAGACAAACAGACTAAGGACATGTCTTGTGGTCTGATGAGATAAATGTATTTGGTTCAGATGGTATCAAGCATGTTTGTCAGCAACCGGGTGAGGAGTACAAAGACAAGTGTGTCTTTCCTACAGTCAAGCATGGTGGTGGGAGTGTCATGGTCTGGGGCTGCATGACTGCTGCCGGCAATGGGGAGCTACTGTTCATTGAGGGAACCATGAATGCCAACATGTACTGTGACATACTGAAGCAGAGCACGATCCCCTCCCTTGTGTAAACACACAAATCCCTGTGATATCAGGGGAGAGGAGACATGTAGTTTGTTCCTAGTAAATAGGAACAACATTATGTCTCCTATCTTACTCAGTCATATCCCCTACAGTTAGAACACACTGAGGGAACACAAATTTAACCCCTTGATAGCCCTCTAGTGTTAACCCCTTCCCTACCAGTGACATTTACACAGTAATCAAAGCCTTTTTTTTAGCCCCGATCGCTGTATAAATGTCAATGGTCCCAAAAATGTGTCAAAAGTGTCTAATCTCTCCACCACAATGTTGCAATCCCAATAAAAATCGCAGATCAGTGCCATTACTAGTAAAAAAAGAAAAAAATAATAAAAATGCCATAAAATGCCATAAATCTTTCTCATAGTTTGCAGACGCTATAACTTTTGTGCAAACCATTCAATATACGCTTATTACATTTTTTTTATTTTTTTTTTACCAAGAATATGTAGAAAAATATATATTGGCTTAAACTGATGAAGAAATTTGTTTTTTAACCACTTGCCTACTGGGCACTTAAACCCCCCTTTTGACCGGACCAATTTTCAGCTTTCAGTGCTCTCACATTTGAATGACAATTACTCAGTCCTGTAATACTGTATTCAAATGACTTTTTTGTCCTTTTTTTCATACAAATAGAGCTTTCTTTTGGTGGTATTTGATCACCTCTGGGTTTTTTCTTTTTTTTGCACTATAAATGAAAAAAGACTGAACATTTTGAAAAAAAAAAAAATTTTCTTAGTTTCTGTCATAACATTTTGCAAATTATTAATTTTTCTTCCTAAACGTTGGCCACAATTTATACTGCTACATATCTTTGGTAAAAATAACCCAAATTAGTGTACATTATTTGGTCTTTGTGAAAGTCAAAGCCACTTAGAGAGGCCCAACATGCAGAGAGCACCGTCATGTGTTCTAGGAGCATAAATTTCACATCTAACTTGTTGACTACCTATTACACTTTTGAAGGCCCTGGAGCACCAGGACAATGACATGTGACACTGATGTGGCACTGATGACAGATGGCACTGATACATGGCACTGATGGGACATGACACTGATGTGGCTCTGATGACAGATGGCACTAATACGTGGTACTGATGACACGTGACACTGATAACAGATGGCACTAATATGTGGCACTAATGATAGATGGCACTAATGCATGGCACTGATGATAGATGGCATTAATACGTGGCACTAATGACAGCACTAACACGTGGCACTGATGACAGATGGCACTAATAGGTGACACTGATGACAGATGGTACTGATATGTGGCACTGATAACGGGAGGGCACGTAACACTGACAGGTGGCACTGATGACAGCTGGCACTGATACGTGTCACTGATGACACGTGTCACTGATAACAGATGGCATGTGGCTATGGGGACAGGTGGCACTGGAGGCAGGTGGCACTGGGGACAGATGGCACTGATAGATGGCATTGGGGACAGATGGCACTGACTGGTGGCACTGGGGACAGATGGCACTGATAGATGGCACTGGGGACAGATGGCACTGATAGGTGGCACTGGGGACATTTGGCACTGATATGGTGCACTGGGGAAAGATGGCACTGACAGGTGGCACTGGGGACAGATGTCACTGACAGATGGCTCTGACAGATGTCACTGACAGGTACTGGGGGCACTGTATTTTCTATTTTTTTGTACACTCACAAGCTGCAGCACGGAAACTCTCCCTCTTCACACGCGGTCTCTGTGTGAGGAGGAAGAGCCAGCAATGAGAGATGATCTCATATGTTTACATATGAGATTATCTCTCATTGGACACTCAGATCGAGTGCTAAATTTCTGCTGTGATTGGCCATTTATCACGATCTGTGATTGGCTGTGTCCAAGGGACCCCATCAACACAAAATTTCCCCATGCACGCCCGTAGCGGCTCGCAGGGTGGATTTAGACAGGAGGACGCCCTCCCGGCAATTGTGCATTGCACTGTAGCCATCTTTCGGCTATAGCATGGACTCCTAGTGGTTAAAGACATTTTTGGGGATATTTATTATAGAAAAAAGTAAAAAATATTGTTTTTTTTTTTTCAAAATTGGTGCTTTTTTGTTTATAGTGCAAAAAAAAAAGAAAACCTCAGCGGTGATAAAATACCACCAAAAGAAAGCTCTATTTGTGAAAAGAAAAAGCAAGCAAATTTAATTTGGGTACAGCATCGAATGACCACACAATTACCAGATAAAGCAACGCAGTGCCAAATTGTAAAACATGCTCTGGTCAGAAAGGGGTAAAATCTTCCAGGCTGAAGTGAAAACTATTTCTTTGTGGTCTATCCTGCAAGTATTTACATTATTTTGTCTTTATGTTTACTAAAACTCATTAAAATATATTTTTTCCTAAAAAATTGCATTTAAGAAACCACTACGCAAATATTGTACATGATAAAAAATTGCAACAACAATTTTTTTCTCCAGGGTCTCTGCTGAAAAAGAAAGTATGTTTGGGAGGTTCTAAGTAATTTTCTATCAAAAAAAAATTGCAGAATTTTACAGGTATGACAGAAATGTCAAAATGGTACAGAAGGCACATTTCAAGAATATGAAATGTTAGGGTAACAAACGCTTCAAGCTTCATAGGTACGGTGAAAAACAATTGCAAGTAGATGGTGCTTTGACTTATACCTACAAAGAAATCTTGTAAGTAAGCTATTCAGGAAAGAAAAACTAGGTATGATCATCAAAGTTTTTAGAACCCCAGAATGGTTAAACTAAAAAGAAGTTAGATAAAGCTAGCAATTACAGCTTCTAGCACATATTACAGCACAAGGAAGGTTACCCTTTATCATTACCCTTTACCCACAACTATAGATGAGCTTCAGGTTTGCCACTACCATTGGTTTGCAGTGAATTCTTGGGGTTCATGAAGTTTGTGTACTGTGCACATTTGACTGCATAGTTCATGGGTTCACTGCCGGCATAAGGAAAAGCCTATAATGCAGAGCAATTTCATTGCCCATTCCCTGGTCAGCTGAGTCATAAAAGCCAATAATTTGAAGAAATAAATAACCTGAATCGCCCCTCCCTTTTTTTTTCAAAGAATGAGCATACAGCAGCCATACTGTCAGCATGAGTTTGAACTGTTAGGTAGAGCTGAGTTCCTGACTGTTAGGTAGAGCTGAGTTCCTGACTGTTAGGTAGAGCTGAGTTTCAGTTTAGAAACCGTTTTTTTTTTTAAATGTTATTTTTGTTTAATGTAGACATTGGTCCATGGCCCATATGGGAGTGCTCGGTTTCTCTTGTCCTATTAATATTTTGCTCTTTAGCTCTACAAATGGCAAGAATTGAAACACAATTCACCATCTCCCTCATTGACCTTAGTAGGGTTTACCACAGAGTTTGCAATCTTTGAGCAAGATTTTCTAAACTGTGAACTAAACCTGGCCGGATTTGCTCATCCCTACCCACAACAATTTGGAATTTTATCTTCAAATAAATATAAAAAAAAATGAATGAGCAACTAATCTTAAATGTCCACTCCACTTGCAGCATTGCTCCATTAATCCTAGACAACCGATGATCCCAACTGACAAATCCATAATTAAACAAATTAGATATTTATATTACAGATAATGAAAATTATATTGTATTTTCAGACAATTACAAGCCACCTCTGAATTAACGTGAGTGAAAGGAGCATTTAGGCCGCAGGAGTTTTATATTTTTTTTGTTAGTGATTAGTGGGTGAGGGGAGGAGTAACTCGACGTTCTGCTTTAAATATGATTCCTAAACAGGACCTGTAGAGGACATTTTGAAATTCACTGCCACTGATTACTGAGAGCCATTTTTTCTAGATACTGTATTCTATTTTAGAATACTCTGTCCACAGACACTTAAAGAGCCGGTGTACTTTTGAACTAAAATACTTTTATTGGTTTCTTTGCCCCCCTGTTATCTTTTTATGCCTAAACGCTGTCATCAAATGCAGTGTGGACCCACTCCACACTGCTTAGAATAAATTGAATCTAATGCCAATATGGCAGTATGTAAATTGTACTGTACTGTATTGTACTTTTACATACAAGGTTTTTTTTTTTTTTTTTTTATTAACAGTGGAGGGAAGAAAATGAGAGTGAATAATGCAGTTAATGGTAACCAATCAGGTTTCACTTTTTTTTTTATTGAAAAAACGAAATAATAATCATTGGCTGCTTTAAACACAAACTCTGTTTATTCTCATTTTATTTTCTTCACTACTTATGAAATATTTTAATAGCTGTGATAGTGACAAGCATTTTACATGATGCAACTTTTTTAGCTTTGCTTATAGTGCTTCTTAAACAGCAAAAATGAAACATTTTATTATAATTATGAAGACCTATCATGCTGCAAAGTTCCTAATTAAAATGCCAAAAAAAATAACCAACGATGCCACTATGGCAATGTTTTAACAGACTATGTTTTCCCTATCATTTCAGCTTAGTATCAAGGCACGCTCTTCTCTTGTATTTCATAGTCAAGGAAAGAGCTGATTGAAGGAAACAACTTTAAAAGGACTCACTGTATGCAAAGTAGGCAAATGCAGTCAAAACACTTACAGTAATCAATGGAAGTTGTTAGGTAAAGTTTTTTTCCATGTCCTATAAATTATTGAACTGCTAATTTTGTCTGCGTGCCTGCAAGATATCCTAGCTGTGGAATGACAGCTTTATCCATTAGAGTGAGCATGGTGACAGCAGCGGAGTGATTGCTAAGAACTATTGGGAGAAGGAGGCCATTTTCAGCTGCATTACTGACGAGCAGTGCTGGGACACATCAACATCTTAATCAATATGCAAGAGTCAATTACCGGGGGAAGCGCAAGCTTAAGCAGGATCTGATGATTAGGTTCATGTTCAGTCCACCAAATGGGTCTGATCAATACCAAGTAGAATATCATATACTGTATACATAATGTCTTTTCTCATGTGCTTGCTCATTTTACATGTGCCCTCTTTCATCACAAGTCCTTTGAAAAAATATACAGTTGAACTAGTTCTCTGGGCATTCACTACATGGAACAAGGACAAAAGGCCACAGTGAATTAGTGAAATAAGAATACATATTCAGCATTTTATATAACACATTTTATTTAACACTTCTCTCTCTTTCACACTCTTCTTCTCTCTTTTAATGTTAATGTTAAAGTGTATGTTCAGAGAAACTTTTTTTTTTTTTTTTTGCGTAGAATTGGGATGGTATAGAACTTGTATCAAATTGGGTTTGTTTAGAAAGATTTTACCTCATTTACTATCCTGACGGGAGCAGTTTAACAAGGCAGTAAATGAGGAAAACTCCTGTACTAAAAATACAATTCTTAATTTTAGTAAAATAGGGGATATCTAGAATCCCGGTCAGTTTTTATTGCTGTCTCTGTTGCAGATTTTCCATCATGTTGTTGAATATGGTGGAGCTAGGAGAGGAAGTGAGGGGAAATCGCTTTAGTGGACTATCATTTCTAGCTTTGCTAATTTTCCAGAAATATTAATTAATTAATAATGACTGCTATCAGTTGATGAACTTTAATCCCATTTACCTAACTATGCCATATCAATTAAGATGTTTGAGTCTTTTAAATATCTAGGTGTAGTGATATCTATTAATCCTAACAAGAACATTTTTTTTTAAACATTCAAAACAAGAACATTTTTTATGACATAAATGCACTGATTAATACATTTTGGGCACAGTGTAGCACAATGACATGAACATGCTTTGTCTATAGCTGGCAGATTCAGCCTTATAAAGATGACCTGGATGCATCAACTATTATACTGTATGCACTTCATAATTCATTGGTGTGGATTATAAAGAATACTTTTGAAACAATCAAAAGTATTTAGGAGATCTCAAATGGAGGGAAAAAAAACCCTAGATTACCTATAGAAACACTACAGCATCTAATTCTGCGTACACACAACCGGACTTTCCGGCAGAAAAGGTCAGACGGAATCATTTCATCCAATATTCCGATTGTGTGTGGGCTTCTTCTGACTTAAAAAAAAATATTCTGACGGACCTAGCAATAGAACATGTTTTAAATCTTTCCGATGGAATCAATTCGGGAAAACCGTTCATCTGTATGCTATTCCAATGGACCAAAAACGACGCAAGGGCAGCTATTGGCTACTGGCTATTGAACTTTTTCTAGTCCTGTCGTACGTCATTGCATTCTAAACGAGCAGACTTTGGTGAGATCGTGTGTAGACAAGTCCATTTCAGCGGAAATCCGTCGGAGCTCCGTTGGAAAGACTGTCAGAGTTTATTCTGATGAAAAAAACCGTTGTGTGTATGCGGCATAACTGAAGAGGTTTAGCCACTTTCAATTAATTCATGGACTTAGCTGTGCAGGTGCAGCATTTTGCGGGCAGGGGTAAAGGATTTTCTATTCTTTGGGTGATGCCCTATTTTCCAATAGTTGGCCAAAATTTAGAGATCAGTTAAGGAATTACTGGGGGTTAAGTGGTTCACTTTTTTTACACCTATTTGGAGTAACTATCTGTGTAAAGATTTGCAAACTAAGATTTATGCAATTATATTATAGTAGTTCTACCGGCCAAATTTCCTAACAGAATTGTAAAACTGCTGGCACATAACCATATGATAAATGGCAACTGAATCGTAGAACCTTAGAAAGCTGTAAGATATGGAATACTCAATAAATATAGGCAGAGAAATATCAGCATAGCTACTGAAAATCATGACAGTAGTTGAAATAAAGATATTTGGCTAGCTATGTACTCCATTTCTTGGTAAATTTAGTTGTCCTCTTTATCAAGAAGGTGCCACCGATCTCTGTAGCTGCAGGTCCTGTGAAGTAGGAATGAGAAAATGTGCCCGGTTCGATTTGCATGGGGCTCACTGAATCCTGTTTGAAATCAACAAAACCAGAACTCGAAGAGAGGCAAATTTTGAAACTATAGTACATTCAAGCCATTTTCAAGGCTAATAGGCAAGCTATTGTCTTCAAAGGGGGTATGGGGAACTGGCACTGCTATGAAGGATATTCCACAAAGAAAAAAACTTTTTAAAAATACTGTACAGAGGGGAGGGGGTCCTCCTTTTAATGTGACTTGAAGAGAAAATCACCAATCCTTTAACCACTTGAAGACCAGGCTTATGCTGACACTTTTCGTTCACATGTGAGGTGTGTGCACGTCCTACCTCTGTACATGAGCACAGGGGGACAGGGACGCTTTACATTTTTTATTATTATTTTTTTTCTGTTTTTTTCATACATTTTTTTATCACTTTTACTACCATCGCAAGGAATGTAAACATCCTTTGTGACAGCAACAAGCAGTGACAGCTACTCTTTATGGAGATATCTGGGGTCTATTAGACCCCAGATGTCTCCTCTGTCCTTAAGACCATCTGATAACCAGTGTGATCAGATGCATTCGCTATTTAGAAATGGCGCTGTGGAGGCGCATGCACGGAGACTCCGAAGATGGCGGCGTAAGCCCGGAGCTCCACACACCGTTGGCCACAGAGCAAAACTAGCGGCAGACTCCAGCTTTCAGGTTCCCCACAAACAACAGGGAATGATTGGGGAAGCTACAGAGGTCCATAAAAGACTGGAACATTCCCAAGATGGCAGCTGTAGCACAGCGACGAGACCAGGCCGCAGAGGAATCCTCCATCACAGTCAAGCAAGTGCTGAAACTGGCCACCCTCCCATACACCCCTGTGATGTCAAGCCCTGCTTCAATCTGAGATACACCCTCACCAGCCTCTACAGTGTCCCTGATAGAGCGTTCCATAATGCCCTATGGTTTCCCCTCTGCTGCAGCATCTCCTACCCAGACAGACTCCATCACCTTTAACGTTGTCACCTTTAACGTTTCAGATCTTTTCTCCAAAATCTCTGAAATGCTTGACAGAGGACTGTCTCAAAATGCTGACAAAATCACAGGGGAAATTACCGTATTTATCGGCGTATAATCGTTTATCGGCCTTGCCAGTGCAGTCTTGTCCCAGTGCAGCCTTGCCAGTGAAACCTTGTCCCAGTGCAGCCTTGCCAGTGCAGCCTTGTCCCAGTACAGCTTTGTCCCAGTGCAGCCTTGTCCCAGTGCAGCCTTGCCAGTGCAGCATTGCCAGTGCAGCCTTGTCCCCAGTGCAGCCTTGTCCCTGCAGCCTTGTCCCAGTGCAGCCTTGCCAGTGCAGCCTTTTCCCTGTAGCCATGTCCCACTGCAGCCTTGTCCCCGGTGCACCCTTGTCCCCAATGCAGCCTTGTCCTCAGTGTCCATTGCCTTGCTGAATTTAAAATTGGCACCGCCGAGACTCGCCGGTGTGGAGCGTACGCCACCGAGATCGCAGGTACTGGGCGGAGCCGAAATACACATAGCTGAGTGTACTCGGCTCTTCTGGACTCCGCTCGCAGTCATGCCCAGTCCCGCCCTATGATGGACATAACACAGGTCTTATGGCGGGACTGGGCTTGACTGTGAGCGGAGCCGAGAAGAACCGAGTACACTTGGCTATGTGTACCTCGGCAGCGATCACTCCGCTCCGCTCACAGTCAGTGGAGATCGGCGGGGGATCGGTGGGATCGCTGTATAACACACACCCACAATTTTCCCCTGATTTTAAGGGGAAAAAGGTGCGTGTTATACGCCGATAAATACGGTAGGTCAGATTTCCAGAACCTGGGAGCCAGAATTGAACATATAGAACATAAGCTGGACATTATTATCTCCGTAGCCAACCAAAATACAGACCACCGGCATTTTGTGCAGGAGCAGCTTGAAGCAGCCCAGGCCAGAATCTATGATCTTTAGAATCGCTAGTGGAGGGACAGTTTCAGGATCAGAGGGATTCCTGAATCAGTCACTGATGTCCCGTCTGTGGTACAGGAAGTTATCATTAGCCTGATCCCCTCTGTCCCATCTCACAAGCTGGAACTGGACAGAGCCCACAGATCGTTAGGCCCTCCCAGGAAAGATGGCTCCCCGAGAGACATTGCGGTGAAGCCACATTACTATTCCATCAAGGAAGAAGTGTTAAAACGTTCACGTCAGCAGGACCGTATAGAGTTCTAGGGTCAGGATGTACAGATTTTTGCCGACATCTCCCCTTACACCATCATTGAAACCCCTCCTTGCTGCTCTCACCAAGAAGGATTGTAACATACCTTGGAAGTGAGCCTGACGTGCGGAGGGAGACCTCCGATACCAACCTGGCTCAGAGACCACTGGAGTGGGGACAGTGGTGGTAAGAGCAAGTGGAGGTAAAGGTGACTGTTTAGTCCTCACTGGAGCTGTATAGCCGAGTGGATGTTGGAACAGCAGATATGGAGATCAGCAGAGATCAGCGGAGATCAGCGGATGCAGGCCAGAAAATGTAGTGGATGCAGGTCAGCAGATGCAGGGTTGCAGAGCAGTGGATGCGGGTCAACAGATGCAGGTTTGCAGGGCTGTGGATGCAGGTCAGCAGATGCAGGCTTGCAGGCAGAAGCGGAGTCAGACTACCCGGGTCATACACAGGGTGAACAGCATAAATGGCAGCCAGAGAATAGTCAAAGTCCAGGCTGGGTCTTGGCAACAGGCAAACAGGCAGAAGAGTAAGCAGAGTCAAGCCGAGGTCAGGATTGGAGACAGAGGCAAGGTCAGGAAGTCGGGTCAAACACAGGAGCAGGATCCTGGCACAAATTCAGGAACAGAGGTAATAGAAGCAGATCAAACCGCAATAGGCAGCACTCCGGGAGCATCTTTCATAGACTGTTGGGCACCAACGTGTGCCTAATGCACGCGTATGCGCACATTCGTGTGCAAAGTCTACAATGTGCTTGTGTGTGCATTTGTGCTCAATGCGCTTGTGAGCGTATTTGTGTGCGAAGTCCACAATTCGCGCACACACCTGTGTGCGAAGTCCGCAATTTGCGTGTGCGTGCATCTGTGCGCGAAGTCCACGATTCGCACGTGCGCATAGGCACACGTCTTCTGGAGAGCGGGCAGAGCGTCCCTAACAAGGACATTAAATATCGCTGGGAATTCCCATTTACTCAGAAATTCTCCTACAAGGGCAAACAGCATGCAATCCACAACTTCTCTGAGGGGGAACACCTACTTCTGGATCTTGAACTCATCACACAGGACCTGGCGATGGACACGTCCCACATTCAACAGGGTTCAGCCAAACGCCCTATGCCCCAGAGCCCCACATCCCCGCTGTGGGGAAAGGCCAAGCCTAAAAGAGTCAAAGATAACTTGCCCCCCGATACGGCTTTTTTTTGCCATTTTGCTTCACTCCCACCTCTATTTTGTTGAGGCTAGGAGCATCACCTGAGAGCTACACCCAAATTCAGATAGGACTTCCAATCTACTACTTGAACTTCAACTAACAAATTGTTTTAGGGCCCTGGAAGGGTTCCCCCAGTTGGTCATTTTAATCTACATCAGCATAATGGGAGCCTGTTAGTTTTTTCCATTAAATATTAATTAATGTTATAAAAGTTGTTTTAATGCTCTATAGGGCTGGGGCTGATGCCTTGCGCCTCACACTACTTCCCAGACAGGATTTTCCCTTTCTGGGTGGTGGATCTTTAGCCCGTTTATGGGCTATACAAAGGATTCACAGGCATACTATAGACACCCCCCAGGTAGGAAATTTAAAGGAATATTACACTTTTATATTTTCACTTTAATCATTATTAAAATCACTGCTCCCGAAAAAACGGCCGTTTTTAAAACTTTTTTGCATTAATACATGTCCCCAGGGGCAGGACCCAGATCCCCAAACACTTTTTAGGACAGCAACTTGCATATTAGCCTTTAAAATTAGCACTTTAGATTTTGAACATTGGAGTCCCATAGACTTTAATAGGGTTCTAAAGTTCACACAAAGTATGCTATATAGAGTTTAGCAGCTCCATCTAATCTTCTTTATACATTTGACAGACACCATAAGCTTTCAAAGACAGATTCAACCGTAATTCATGTGGATTTTCAGACGAATGCAATTTTTGAACGAAAAACAAAATAAATAAAAACGAATTTCGGGAGTAACTAAATTAATTTATTTTTCGGACGAAAATGAAATTCTGAAACAAAATATTTCCATCTGCACATGTCTAATCACCATGCGTCATATCCCGCCAGATCTCTCGTCTAAAATCTTAGATGTGATCACTCTATGGTCCTCCTAACGCAGAGACTCCCCCAGAATACGTTCCTCCCATTGGACTCTCAACCAGTCTATCTTGACTAATCCAGTAAGGGTTACCAAAATACAGGGGGTTCTGCAGGAATACTTCTGCCTCAATGATGTGGGGGATGTTTCTACCGAGACTCTCTGGGCAGCTCATAAGGTGACTATCAGGGGTAAACTGATCCAAGTAGCACCACAACAAATGAGGGACAGGCTGGGAGACATAGAAAGATTAGAGAGGGAGTTCTGCGATATGCGCAAGCAACATAAAAAAGACCCCTCTAAAGTTCCTGGGCATATTTTAGACGCAGCTCGAGTGGCCCTGAATCTGGCCCACACAGCGCGGGCTGAGAAATCTATCAGATGGACTGGGGCTAAATTTTACCAAATACGTGACAGAATAGGACCTATGCTAGCCTCAAAACTATACCCCAGATTTTACTCGCACTCATTGCCCAAAATCAGACCTTGAACCCACAGCTCATTATGAGAGCCTTTCAGGACTTTTATAAAGATCTCTATAAAGAAGACAACACACACAAACCATAATAGGGTGGAGGAGTTTCTGACAGCTCTAGACCTACCATAACTATCTGATAGTCACAGAGCCGAGATGAAGCCCCTAACTCGGTGGAGGAGGTTTCGGAGGTTATCAAAAATTTAAAGGGCAAAACAGCCCGTGGCCGGATGGGTTTTCAACGCCCTATTACAAAACATTTGCTGAAACCTTGAACCCATATCTTACCAGATTTTTCAACTACATGATGAAGGGTACTCCTATTGGGAATCAACTCAACATGGTGTATATTTTAGGAGGTTTAGGACCTATGTCTATAAAAGACCCCCTAATGAATGTACAGACCAAGAGGAGTTGGGCCCTAGATCCCCACTGTAAAAACAATCCAGTGGCTAATTAGCCGCTAGGGTTGCTTTTACTTTGTAGACCTTCGCTGGCTCTAATAAACAGTACCAAATTTACGGCTAACAGCTGCAGCCATAGCCCCCAGTAAAACCACATTCAGTCAATCACTTACATGTATATGATTTGGCAGCAAATGGTTAAATGACATGCTTGGGAAAAGCCTTTAAAGCCTAATACCAGCTTTGATATTACTTTAAATGTAGGCTGGCCCATATACACTATTTAGTTTACTAATACATACAGCTGCTGTATAAACTGTATATACTGAAGTATTAGCTACAGACAGTACTGTATGCATCACTGTGTTCTGCCAGCAATATGGAGTCTTCCTGCTCCATTCCTAAAACAGAAAACAAGACTTCCTCTGAATGGCTGATGTGAGTATCAGGATGTCCTCTGCTTGCCTCTCCTCCTCAGCCATTTAGAGCAAGCATTGCAATTACTGATAGAATACAAGACTTCCTGCGAATGGCTGAGTGGCTCTTGACTTTTTCTTCAGAATGGGATGGTAAGTCTCCTTACCACTGTCAGAAAAACAGCGCTTCATACTGTATGCAGCTAATACTATATACAGTTGACAGAGATGACAGGAAATCAATGAAAGCCAAGTGTTTACTCTTAGTAGTGCCTAAAAAGTTAAGGTATTACCAAAGAAAGGGAATGGATAGCTGAGCACCAACCTGGAAGATATACATGCACCAAAAAAAAAAAAGATCTTTCAAAGGGGAGGGCATTTTACAGCATTTCAAAGTTAAACATAAAAAATATACAATACCTTTAAATAACATGCTCGAGGGATGCCTTAAAGCTATACCTGTAATTACAAAACATTATGACTCTTGGGGGCAGCATCCATGACACCATATTCTGGCATCACACAAATAACATGTCTAACCATTTTTTTTGAAAATGTATGTTTATTGAAAAAAAATTTTTTACACAGCAGAAAAAATATACTTCTGGTATAAACAGTCAATATTGTCATTACAAATTTAACATCAAGATCCACCGCAGGCGGGTTACAAAGTGCTAAGACACATCTAAATCACGGTTGGGGGGGGGGGGGGAAGGGATACACCACAGGTTTGAATACGAGAGTTGCATAGATAAAATATAAACTGCAAGTTGTAAAATAAGTATGTAATGTGAGCCCTGAGACCGAACCCTGATAAAACACTCCTGGGGGTTTGTATCACTATATCAGGGTGCTGTTTCCGGGTTAAACGGGGAGTTATCCCACCTATCCCATATCTTTGAGAATTTGGGTAAGGAATCCTGTACCAGTGCAGTCATGTGTTCCATCCTGCGTATATTTGCGCAACGGCGGAAATTAGCTGTGCGTGCATAGGGGGGGGGGGGGGGGGACAGCCAGAGGGCAGGTATTACTCTTTTGGCAGTTAAGAGAATAAATGCCATCAGCTTCTTGGTGTGTTTAGATAGAGCCGGAATTGGCAGGCCTAATAGATAGTGCATAGGGTCTAATGGAATATCTATCCCTAGCACTGATTGGAGTAGGGATTGGACCGAGGACCAGAAAGGTACAATTATTGGGCAGCTCCAGATATTGGTATTGGGTGCCTTCATTTCGAAGACACCTCCAGCATAGTCTAGAAAGTGAGGGATTATATTTATGTAACACTTCCGGGGTTCTGTACCAAAACATCAGGACCTTATAGGCCGTCTCTCTCTGCTCCACACACCTGGAGACTTTAGAAGTGGATGTCCAGATCTCTTGCCATTGAGAGAGGGATAAAGAAGTTGGTAAAATCTTGGCCCACCTCTTCATATAGAGGTGGGAATCCATTGTAGGTGAGATCGAATTGTGGAGTATCTTATATATGGAGGATATGAGGTCTTTCTGATAAGGGCCCTGGGTGCATAAAGTCTCAAAGGCGCTAGGTTTATCTAAGGTCATAGTAGGTGATTTGGAATGAAAATAGTGTTGGATATGGAGGTATGAAAAGAAGAGCTGATTTGGAATGTCATGTTTATTTTGAAGCTCTGGGAAGGACAGACGTTTACGGGACATCGGGTGTACCAAGTGGCGAATTTGGAATATGCCCGATTTAAACCATGGAAACATATTCTTCGCATAGAGAGGCTATCTGGCAGGTCGGGGTTGAAGATAACATTCAACAGGGGTGGGCATGGAGAAGAGAGAGAGAACTTCCTATGACATTTTTTCCATATGGACAAGGTAAATAGCATTGGCCCAAGGTTTATGCGTCTGAGTTGAGCTATGGAAGAGGATAGATCCGACCACAACATAGAACAGGGATGAACAGGACTGGTAATGCTCATCTCTAGTTCCGACCATCTACTGGTAACAAAATACGACGACCAGGAGATGGTCGCCAAGAGGTGGGTTGCATAGTAATACTTCACAATGTCAGGTGCTCCCAGTCCTCCATGGGAAAGTGGGGCGTACACCACCGCGTGAGCAATTCTATGGGATTTATTTCCCCATATAAATTTAGTGAAGGCCCGTTGGATATTTCTAAGTTGTGGCATGGGAATAGCGATTGGTAAAGTTTCGAAGAGGTGTAAGAATTTAGGAAGTATGGCCATTTTTAGTACATTAATCCTACCCAGAAGGGACAAAGGGCAGGCTGTCCATCCACGGAATAAGCTGTATGTTTCTGCAATTAGGGAGATAAAATTAGCTTCGTATAGAGAGCGATATGACGCCGTTAAATTAATGCCAAGGTATTTAAGGGACACAGGGCACCAGTGATAGGGGAAATTGTGCTGTAAAGAAGCGAGGAGTGAGGGAGGTATATGGATGGGAAGTGTTTCAGTTTTAGTTGTATTAACTTTATACCCTGAGAGTTTGCTGAATGTGTCTAAGAGGGCGTGAAGATTGGGGAGGGAGATGTGTGGCTTCGTCAGGGTGAGGAGTATATCGTCAGCAAAGAGAGACAACTTGTACTCCTTCTGTCTCAGGGAGACTCCGCTTACATCTGGGCTCTCTCGGATGGCTGCAGCTAGAGGCTCAAGGCATAGTATAAACAGTAAGGGGGAAAGGGGACAGCCCTGTCTGGTGCCGTTACTGTGTGTAAATAGTGGAGATACATAAGATGCCAATTGAACCTGGGACGTGGGGAGAGAATATAGAGCCTGTAGGGCCGACAAGAAGGAACCAGAGAAACCAAAACGCTTAAGCGTGGCAAACATGTAAGGCCACCCAAGCCTTTCGAATGCTTTTTTGCGCATCTAAACTCAGGATGATGGCAGAGCGAGATGTTTTGTCGAGCAGGTCTAGGAGGTCAATGGTGCGCCTGGTGTTATCACCTGCCCGTCTTCCCAGAACAAATCCCACCTGATCGTTATGGACCAGGGTAGGAATCATAGAGGAGAGTCTGTTGGCTAAAATTTTTGTAAAAATTTTATAATCGGAGTTGAGTAAGGCTATGGGCCTGTAGTTGTCTGGTAAAGTGGGGGATTTGCCCGGTTTCGGGATAACTGTGATATGTGCATGTAAAAACTTGGGGTGGGGTTTAATACCTTTCCGTAGGGAAGCAAAAAGATTCAGTAAATGAGGACTCAGGGTCGATAGGAAAGTTTTATAATAGAGGTAGGGTAACCCATCGGGACCCGGGGATTTCTTTCACAACTGCCACTAGCTCTTCTGACGTGATAGTTGCATTAAGGGAGTCAACTTGGGATGATGACAGCACAGGTAGTTTTAAAGAGGCACAGAAAGCATCAAAATTCTCCTGAGTAAACAGATGTTTGGGATCTGAGGCTAGGCAGTTATACAGTTTTTTATAAAATACACCGAAAACCTTAGACATTGTTAAGGGGCAGTGAGTTGGAGTGCCATCCGCCTGAATAAGGAGTTCAGGATAAGAATGGAACGGGCTGGGTTTGAGGTTATTCACCAACATCCTGTGAGGTTTGTTGGCGAACTCATAAAACTTTTGTTTTGCCCAAAGTAGGGCTTTGGAGCATTTATGCATGTCTAGGGACTTTAACCGTTCACGTAGAGAGGTCACTGTGCGTAGGCGTGGCACCGTAGGAGAGGCCAAGAGCAGAGCTTCTGCTTTTCGCAATTGTGAGATAATGTCTAGTCTCTGTGCTGCCAAGTCACGCTTAAGGCAAGAGCTGGCTGAGATACACAGGCCTCTAAAAAAGGCCTTATGTGCCTCCCATAGGGTGGACACGTCCTGCACAGAGCCCTCGTTCAGATGAAAAAATTTGGTTAAATTTTGGGATAAATGAGTTTCAGTGACCGGGTCACGTATGAGAAAGTCATCAAGTCTCCAGTGACAGGTTCTGGGTGTGGAGGAGGAAAGTGTAAGGTCAAGTTGAACAGAGGCGTGATCTGACCACGTCATGGGGTTTAATTCAGATGCTACTGCGGACATAAGAAGGGGGGGCGTAACAAAGATATAGTCCAGTCTGGAGTACATTTTGTGTGGAGGGGAGTAGAAAGAGAATTGCCTGTGTGTAGGGTGTTTAATCCTCCAGACATCCAATAAGTTGTGAGACCTAATGAGTTTGTGAAATGCAGTAGATTGACCTTCCGCTTTAGAGGAGGGATTATCAGAGAACAGAGTTTGTCTGTGCCTTCAAGAGGACATGGTCATATTGAAGTCCCCTCTGATAATCATAAAGGGCTGAGCATAGGTGCCCAGACTCCCAAGGACCTCAGTGAGGAATTGAATCTGACCCGAGTTGGGAGCATAAATATTGATCACAGTAAGAGAACGGGAGAGGTAGTCACAGTCCAGGAGAATGTATCTACCCTGTGGGTCAATAAATGAGGATTTTATCCGTAGCGGACATGTTTTTTTGATCAGGATTGCGACCCCTGCTTTACCGGAGGGGTCAGAAGCCATGAAGGAAATTGGAAAATGTTTGGCAGCAAATTTAAGAGAGCCCCCTGGGCGAAAATGGGTCTCCTGGACTAGGACCACGTCTGCGGCTGAGGACTTGAACTCCTTCAGAGCTAACCAACACTTGTGAATAGAGTTCAAGCCCTTAACATTGTAAGTAAGAACCCTTAAAGCCATTGTTTATAAAATAGCTTTAGCTCAAGGTAATCATAATAAACAAACATTAGCCAAAAATATCCGTACAAACCAAGGAAGTACTGGGCTGTGTGGTGTATCCTGGGAAAGGAAAGCAAGTAATAGCATATAACAACAACAATGTAGTTAGAGAGTGAAAAATAATGCGACCAAAACGAGCCAAAAATTTAAAAAAGGCCAAAAAAAAGGCCTAAAAAAAAGAAAAACAAATCAAAAACTGTAGAAAAAGAGCCTGGGGGGTAAAAACCACCCAGGAGTCCACAGCCACAGCCGTGGAACAGAAGGAGGCACATCAGGGGTTCCAGCTCATCTGGAGTGACCCCGCCACCTTCCAGTAACAGTAAAAAGTAACAGAAATTTTATACTATAGTCCCAAAGATCAAAGGTAGGGAAAAAAAAAAAACGACCAATTAGGGGAAAACATGGTGAAATATGGGCCGAGGCCGGATCTGACCAGACACAAGATATGGGAGATCTCTTCAAGGAGGTAGTCTGGGAAACGGACTCCACTGGGGAATAGAGAAGGATTTCTGTGACTTTTGATGAGCAGGCGTCCAAATCCGGCCTGGAATAGACGTGGGTCTGGGTGTCATCAGGAGTGGAGTGGGATCTTCGTCAGGTAACGGCGGTAGACCCAGGTTGCGGATGAATGCTTCACTTTCCTGGAGGTCCCTCATGGAGTATTGAATCCCATCTTTAGTAGCCGAAAGACGAAAGGGGAAACCCCAGCGATATGGGAACTGGTGGTTCTGCAGGTGTGTAGTCACAGGGCGGAAGCTGCAAAGTTTGGCAAGGGTAATTGGAGATAAGTCACTGAAAATTTGAATCTTGGCCCCCTTAAATTCCAATCGAGATTTATTGCGAGTGGCCACGGTCAAAGCTTCTTTGCTATCATAGTAATGAAAGTGCACTATGATGTCTCTAGGGTTAGCTCCAGCAGGGGGTTTTGGGGCTAAGGATCTGTGTGCTCTATCTAGTCTCCAGTCTATATCCGGAATTCGAGGAGCGACGACATTGAAGAGACTAAGTAGATACGGTCTGATCTCTCCCTCGCTGATGGCCTCAGGGACCCCTCTGATGCGTAGATTTTGACGGCGTTCCCTGTTCTCCAGGTCTTCTTGTTGGGACTGAAGCTGAGAGACAGATTGCTTCAAACCGGCGATGTCTTCTTCTAAAACATGCACATATTGTATCAAGTCATCAAATTTAGTTTCAAGGACGTCAGTCCGTTCACCTATTTGAACAAGCTCCCCCCCGCAACTCATTTACCCATTTCCTTAGAAAAATTGCTGGTTAGGTCTTGCAGAAGAACTCGTAATTTGTCATCCAGAACTTCTACTGTCACGGGGGCAGACATTATGTCTGGGTGGTTGCCGTCAGGGTTTGTGGACTGACTTGTACTGTCAATTGGGAGGCCACCTGTGCGTATGTGGAAGAACCCGGAGAAGGGGACGGGGATGCTGACCTGCTCAAAAAGCGGTCTAGAGTCTGTGAGGGCCGTAGATCCGGAAACAGAGACTGAGGAAGGTGCTTAGGCCCATGCTTTCACCATGAGGCATTGGGACTAGGTATATGTTAGGTACATGCGGTGTCCCCCATGCGGAGGTATTGATTGTGCGTTGAGGGGAAGCATAGGAAGGTGGCAAAGGTCAACGTAGAATGATTACATAGCTGTCGACTTAGGAGACCCGGGATGTGTCCCCAATATAGATATCTGTAACATGTAGATCGCAAGACAGTAGGGGGGGGTTGAGAGGGGGGCGGCAGGTGGACAGCAGCGGCACGGAAAATGTAAGGACCCTACAACATGTGCAGAGATACCAGCTGGCTGAGATGTTCAGGATGTGGACCCGGATGGGAGAAGGGCAAAGGAGAGTCTTTAAGTGTAGAGGAAGAGGGTTGGGTGTTCCAAGATGGCCGCTAGCTAGGCCGAGCTCACAGTCCCAAGGTGGAGAGGAGGCTGCGGAGCGGGTAGGGAATCTTCCCAAAGTGTCTAGAGCCCTCTGTGGCGGAGGATTAAGGCCTGTCCCAAGGGGGTAGCAGCACTGGGGTCGAGGGAGAGCTAGAAGGCTGGCTCTGGGTGTAGCAAGATGGCTGCCGGAGCTCACCTTAATGATTTGTGGTCCGCATCCCCCTCCAGTGTCTGCTGTCTTGCTGCAGGCTTTCGTCCTTCAGTGGGGGGGTCCCGCTGTCTGCGTGGTGCCGGGTGGAGCCAAGATGGCCGTGGATGGACCGGGATTCCGCTGTCCGGTGGTCCCGGAGATAGAGTAGGCCGCAAGATGGCGGCGTCCGGCCTAATGCAGAGTCCACGGCCGCGGGCCGTTCCGAGGTGTCGAGGCCGGCCAAAAACAGTCTCAGCCGAAGGGAAATGTGTCCCGTGGCAGGCTAGGTGGTTCGGCGGGGTCGGGAAGGTGTCCCGAGCGAGGATGGAGGTGCATGTTGAGAGGCACCAGCTCCTCTCCTCTCCTACACGTCCGTCCTGTTCAGCTTCCGGCCACGCCCCCCATGTCTAACCATTTATTTTACTTTCACATAATTACTTGGTTTACATACTGTCAGAAACCATGAAACAGACTGAGACAGAAGTACAATCAAATCACACTTGTTTATTAATAAAAATAAAGAGGTAAATAGAAAAAAGCGTAGTCAAACATAGCCAGAGTCCAGTAGCCAGATTGGGTAGTCAGCCAGTCCAAAGTTCATTAACCAGATCGGGCAATCAGCCAGGATAGAAGTCAGGGATCCAAGGAGAGCAACTGCAAGCAGGATAGAAGCCAGGTGGGATGTCAGCAAGCCAGTCTTGAAACAAACAATAGGAGATGGTTCCTTGTGTTGTGACCACGCGAAGGAAAATGAAAAAGCGAGCAGATAGGCTTTAAATAGGCAGGTCAGACGAGCATCATCGGGAACAGCTGGTAACTGTGGAAACAGAAGAGAGCTGGCAATTAGCCGACAGCTGAGCGGCCAGCCCAGAGGAGGAAGGGCTAAGCCAGCCCTGACACATACAGCAGCAGCAAATCAGTATGATTGTTTCCATCGCCCAAAAAAGTGTCGTAGGTCATTCCTCCCACCCACACTCTATGATCTGAAAACACCTAAAGGGTCATACTCACAGTTGACTTCCGGTTCCAGGTCTGTTCAGACTACATCTTCCATCACAACCCTAATAAAGGGGGAGGGAATTCCCCCGAAATGCATTGGCTTTACTTATCTCCTGTGAACTAACAACTTCAATATATTTTATAAGTGCGATGAACCTTATTGTCACGGTACTAATAACAGTGAGCCCACAGGCGGGCAGGTGACATGGGATCCCCCAGGGCGTGGAGTCTAAGGGCCAGCCGGTATTCTGCCAGAGACCCCCTCATGAGGATTTGGGCTTAGCTGCATGCTGACCCCAGGTCACAACCCCAGGGTTTACCCTGCTCGCTAGGGAAGTATCAGAAGACACTGTTAGACAAGGATGGATGGATGAAGCAACGGAGAGCCGGATAGTGAGCCAAGGTCAGGACAGGCTGCAGACAACATAATCAGAACAAGCCGGGTCGGTACACAAGAGATCAGTTCAGGAGAGGTCAGGTAAAACAGGTTACACAAAGGGAGCTCAGAAACAAATGTTGCTCAAGCAAACAGCTGGTTGGTTTGAAAGGGATTTAAATAGAGAAGAACATGAGGGGCTGGACAGGAAGTAGCAGTAAGGAATCAGGTGAGGAGTGGCGACACCCATAGCTGCAGAGTGCACAGAGCTGAACACCAGCTAGTGGAACAATAGGTGCCAGCCGACCTACAGCAGTAAAGGTGAGACACAGATCAGCTCCGCAGCTGATCTGTGACAGTACCCCCCTCTTACGAGGTTCCCCTACATGTCTGGGGGCTGGCTTGGAGGGAAATTTCCAATGGAATCTGGTCACCAAATGTGGGGCTGAGACATTGGAGGCAGGAACCCAAGACCTCTCCTCCGGACCATATCCCTTCCAATCAATGAGATAGAGTAGCCTCCCCCGGGAGTACTTGGAGTCCAATATTTCTTTAATCTCATACTGATCCAAGGTATCAGCCACAGGAGTGGGGTGAGAAAAAGGGCGAGAGAAGTGATTGAGGACCAGTGGCCTGAGCAGGGAGACATGGAAGGCATTGGGTATCCTGAGATGAGAGGGCAGACAGAGCTTGAAAGCAACTGGATTGATCTGATGGAGAATAGGAAATGGACCAATGAAGCGAAGGGCAAATTTCATTGAGGGCACTCGGAGTCAGATGTGCTTGGTAGAGAGCCAAACTCTATCAGCAGGCAGGAACTTAGGAGCCGGACGGCGATGACGATCTGCTGTCGTTTTATGACTGGAAGCAGCTAGATGAAGATTCCCAGAGACTTCTTTCCAGATTGAGTTGAAGGACCTTTGGGTCTCAGCTGCTGCTGGTACAAGAGGAGAAATGGGAACAGGAAAGGAAACAAATGAATGCTGCCCGTAAACAGTGAAGAAAGGAGATTATCCAGAACTGGCATTGGAGTGATGGTTTAAGGCAAACTCTGCCCAAGGCAAAAGGTCCACCCAGTCATCTTGGTGGGCTGAGATGAAGGCATGGAGAAAACGTTCTACATTTTGATTTTTGATTGACGTGTTCCGTTTTCCCATTGGACTGGGGATGAAAGGCAGATGAAAAATCCAATTTAATCCCAAAGGAGCTGGCCAAGGCTCTCCAAAACCGATCAGTAAATTGAACTCCTCTGTCAGAGATGATATGTGAAGGCATTCCATGAAGACGAAAAATCTCCTTAATGAAAAATGTGGCAAAACTGGGAGCAGAAGGTAGGCCTGGGAGAGGAATCAAGTTTTTTTGGAGATCTGACCCACCACTACACAGATGACTGTAAAACCCGTTGAGGGAGGCAGATCTGAGATAAAATCCATGGAAATACAATGTCAAGGTATATCGGGCACTGGTAAGGGCAAAAGCAACCCAGCAGGGGCAGACGTGGAAGATTTGGATAGTACACAAACCGTACATGATTAAACGTACTCTTTGACATCCTTACAAAGAGAAGGCCACCAATAATGATGCTGAAGAAAATCACAAGTACGAGGTTTGCCAGGATGTCCAAAGAACTTGGAGCCATGTGCCCAAGCAAGGAGTTTGGGATGAAGTGTGGGAACTACAAAAGTTTTACCTGGAAGAGGCTGCGTAGACTGGAGCTAAGTAGTGGCTAGAATATGATGCAGAGGGATGATGGGACCAGGATCTAGGTGATTCTCAGAATCATTGACATCAAACGACCTGGACAAGGTGTTGACTCGAAGGTTTTTGGCACCAGGACGAAAAGTAATGTTAAAATTGAAGCGGGTGAAAAAGAGGGCCCAGCAAGCTTGACATGGGTCCAAGCGTTTTGCGGATTGTAAATACTGCAGATTTCTATGATCACTATAGATGCTAATACAATGGGGAGAACCCTCTAGAAGATGTCACCATTCTTGAAGAGCTAATTTAATATCGAGTAGCTCATGGTCCCCAATAGTATAGTTCTTCTCCGCATCAGAAAACCGACTCCCACTACCTCCAAAGAAATGGGTTTAGTAATGTCCGGACGTAGAAGAATTGGGGCAGAGAGGAAAGCTGCCTTGAGTGTGAGGAAAGCATCAATGGCTTCAGGGGATCACAGCCGAGCATTGACACATTTGTGGGTGAGAGATGTAATAGTGGCCACCACGGTGGAGTAGTTGGTGAAGCCCAAAAAGCGTTGGGTGGCTTTAAGACTAGATGGCTGGGGCCATTCGGAGAAGGCCCGAAGTATGGCTAGGTCCATAAGGAGACCTTGTGACGAGATTATGTAGCCCAGAAATGGAACTAGTGTTTGTTCAAATAAACAGTTCTCCAATTTTGCATATAGACAATTGTCCCGTAGACGCTTTAGCACAGCTTTCACATGAAGATGATGGGTAAGTAGTCTGGGGAGAAAATAAGAATGTCATCTAGATATACAATAACACAGACATACAGAAGGTCATGAAAGATCTCATTAACAAAATTTTGGAAGACCGCTGGGGCATTGCATAAGCCAAAGGGCATCACAAGATACTCATAATGTCCATCCCTGGTGTTAAAGGCGGTCATCCATTTGTCTCCTTCCCAGATTCTTATTAAATTGTAGGCCCCTCTAAGATCCAGTTTAGTAAAAACATGAGAACCTCGCAGTCTGTCAAAGAGTTCTGAAATTAAAGGAAGAGGGTATCGATTCTTCACGGTGATGGCATTAAGACCCCTGTAGTCGATGCATGGATGGAGTGAACCATCTTTTTTCACTACAAAGAAGAACCCGGCTCCGGCAGGTGAGTTCGATTTCCTGATAAAACCCTTTTACAGGTTTTCCCAAATGTATTCAGACATGGCTTGTGTCTTGGGGATAGATAGAGGGTAGACTCGGCCTCGGGGGGGAGAGGTCCCAAGTAAAAGCTCGATTGAGCAGTCAAAGTCTCTGTGAGGAGGAAGGTGATTAGTGGAATTTTTGCAGAAAACATCTCGGAAGGACTGATATTGGGCAGGTAACATGGGAGTGGTGGAGGTCTCAGCAAGAGGAATGGAAGGAGGAGGTAGAACCTTGGAAAATGAAATACATTGTTGCTGACATGGAGGACACCAAGCCAATTTTTGTGCAGAATTCTAGTCAAGATGTGGGGAGTGTTTCTGCAACCTTGGAAGACCCAGGAAGTAACACAATGAAATATACGGCGTTAAACTTGCAGTAATGCACAGAACTATATGGCATTAAACTTGCAGTAACGCAATAGACTATACGGCCACTTTGGTCCCTACACTCACACTGACTGAACTATCCCTACATTGACACTAATGTAAAGATAAATGGTGGTCGCACTACACTTACAATTAGTGATGGACGAACTTCCGACGGGACGTTTCCTCGAACCCGAACCGCGAACGTGACCAGAAAGGGACCCCATTGACTTTAATGACAGGTGAACCTTAAAAACCTCCAGGTCATATTTTCAGCCACAAAATACTTACTAGCTGTGCACACATAGTCCCACAACATGGACACTGACATAACAAAAGTATTAAGTGAATCTGAGATCAACAACGACAAGCATTCTTTTTTTATCTGTGAAATTTTGACGCATCAGGGCCATGAAGGAGAGGCAAGGTCAGGCCAGGCTATGAAGGGGGTGCAGGAGATGATCATTACCTGAGTCAGGGCAGCGCAGTCCTGTGCCAGTGTCCCAGTGTGCCAACCTGTGCTTAAGCCCCTCCCTCTGCCCGGCCCTTACCCTCACCTATGCAGGGCTCCACTGCGGTGGTCCGGAGGTGCCAGTCCAGTGCTGATCCTCAGCCATGGTGCTGGCACTGCCTGCTGATTGGCTTCTCCGCTGCTATCCTCCTCACTGTCTGAAACCAGCACCGCGATAGAGACTGAGCACTGACACCAGCACCAAGATAGAGAGCACTGACACCAGCACGGAGATAGAGAGCACTGACACCAGCACCATGATAGAGAGCACTGACACCAGCACCGTGAGAGAGAGCACTGACACCAGCACCATAATAGAGAGCACTGACACCAGCACCATAATAGAGAGCACTGACACCACCAGTACCATGATAGAGAGCACTGACACCAGCACCGAGATAGAGAGCACTGACACCAGCACTGAGATAGAGAGCACTGACACCAGCACCATGATAGAGAGCACTGGCACCAGCACCGTGATAGAAAGCACTGACACCAGCAGGGTGATAGAGAGAACTGACACCACAAGCAACGTGATAGAGAGCTCTGACACCAGCACCGTGATAGAGAGCACTGCCACTGACACCAGCACCGAGATAGAGAGAGAGCACTGACACCAGCACCGTGATAGAGAGCACTGACACCACACCAGCACCGAGATAGAGAGCACTGACACCAGCACTGATACCAGCAACTCGCTGCGGGACCCAAAAATATGACACCGCTCAACCTTTTCAAACAGGAGGGAACGGGCATATAGTACAGTGTGCTTTTTTTGTACAAGGAAGTGAGCCAAAGGTAGAAAAAAGGTCAGTGTGCTAGATTAAATAAATCATTTATAGAGTTATGCATACACATGGTCTACTGGTCACATGTGTTGAATTCCTCCGAGATCCATGCCTCATTCATTTTTATAAATGTGAGGTAGTCAACACTGTCATGAGCTAGGTGAGCGTGCTTATCGGTCACGATCTCCCTGCTGCGCTGAACGTCCTTTCGGACAGGACATTGGACGAGGGGCAAGCCAATAGTTCCATTGCAAATTGGGCAAGCTCTGGCCAGAGGTCAAGCCTGCCTACCCAGTAGTCCAGGGGTTCATGACTTCTCAGAGCATCCACATCGGCCATTAAGCCAAAATGTAGTCGGGGGCCTGTCGGTTTAGATGCTGGATCCGGAAGAGACCTGTCGATGGGTCGGCTGAAAGAATGACCTCATATCAGAAGTCACCAACACATCTTCAAACTGCCCTCTTCTTGCAGGCGCTGTTGGATTGGTACCCGCAACTCTTTCTCTGGGAGTAGGAATTCCTCCTCTGCCAGCACACGCAAAAGCAGAATGCAGCATTTCTCTAAGCAAGGCCTGTAAGTGCTCCATTCTGACAGCCCTCTGTGATGGTGGTAACATTTACGCCATTTTGTGTTTGTACCGGGGGTCTAAGTACGTTGCCACCCAGTACTGGTCCTTGACCTTTATGCTTTTTATACGGGGGTCCCTGTTAAGACACTGGAGCATGAAGGCCTCCATTTGCACTAAACTGGAAGTGGCGTGGTGGCCTGGCTCCTGCTCATCATCCAGGATAATGTCGTCCTCCTCGTTCTTCTCTCCCCATCCATGGACAACAACAGGGATCCCAGAAAGGTTAAAAGCATGCTCTTCTTGCTCCTCCTCATCCACCCCGGCACCATCCTCCTCTGACTCCTCTTCAGACTCCTGTTGTTGACTTGTCTCAGATAGAGTAGCCCCCCCTGGGAATTCATCCAGCATTGCGACTTCCTCATCTTCCTGCTCCTCCACGGCTTGATCAATGACACGACGCAATGCACGCTCCATAAAGAAGGCATAAGGTACCATGTCACTGATGGTGCCATGGCTGCGACTGACCAGTTTGGTGATCTCATCAAATGGCCGCAGAAATCTGCATGCATCGTACATGAGCAGCCACTGGCACGGTGGAAAAAACCAAGCTCCCCAGAACCTGTTCTGCCGCAGAGTTCATACAGGTAGTCGTTAACTGCACGTTTCTGCTGGAGCAGCCTATCAAGCATATAGAAGGTTGAGTTGCAATCGCAAATAAGACATCTGACCGGCAGATTGTGTCGCCGCTGAATGTCAGCAAGGCGAGCCATGGCCGTGTAAGATCTTCTGAAATGGGCCGAGATTTTCCTTGCCTGCTGCAAGATGTCCTTGACCCCAGGGTATTTGACAACGAATCGCTGCACGACCAAGTTTAAGACATGTGCCATGCATGGCACGTGTGTAATTTTGCCCTGTTTCAATGCGCTAAGCAGACTGGCACTGTTGTCACACACCACTTTACCAACTGTCAAATTGAGCGGTGTTAGCCACTGATCTGCCTGTGAACGCAAAGCTGAAAGGAGTGCAGGGCCAGTGTGGCTCTTGGCTTCCAGGCACAACAGACGCAGCACAGCATGGCAATGTCTCACCTGGCATGTCGAATAGGTTCTGGGGATCTTGGGTGGCGCGTTTGTCACTCTTTGCGTTTGTCACTCTTTGTAGTATCGCTGCAGAACCACTCAGCAGTCACAATGCTGCACAGTGGAAATGCACTATACTATGCTTTCTATATTTGAAAGTATTTTATACGTGTATTACACCCCTATATACTGCACACCAAATAGTACACCTATACCAGTCCTTAAAAGGACCCTTGTGGACCTAATAGTAGCTAGCTAGTAGCTAGTGAATTGCAGACTGTCCCTGCTCCAAACACCAAACTGTCCCTCCCTACACTGAGAAATGACAGCTGCAGAATCGGTCAGCAGCACAGCAGTGCAGTGCACTATAATATGCTTTCTATATTTGAAAGAAAGTATATTATACGTGTATTACAACCCTATATACTGTACACCTATACCAGTCCTTAAAAGGACCTTTGTGGACCTAGTAGCTAGTGATTTGCAGACTGTCCCTGCTCCAAACACCAAACTGTCCCTCAGTCCCTACACTGATAAAAGACAGTTGCAGAATCGGTCAGCACTCAGCAGCACAGCAGTCAGCAGTGCAACATAATATACTTTCTATATTTGAAACAAAGTATATTATATGTGTACAACCCTATATACTGTACACCTATACCAGTCCTTAAAAGGACCTTTGTGGACCTAGTAGCTAGTGATTTGCAGACTGTCCCTGCTCCAAACACCAAACTGTCCTTCAGTCTGTACACTGATAAAAGACAGCTGCAGAATCGGTCAGCACTCAGCAGCATAGCAGTCAGCAGTGCACCATAATATACTTTCTATATTTGAAAGAAAGTATATTATACTTGTAAAACCCTATACACTTTACACCTATACCAGTCCTTAAAAGGACCTTTGTGGACCTAGTAGCTAGTGATTTGCAGACTGTCCCTGCTCCAAACACCAAACTGTCCCTCAGTCCCTACACTGATAAAAGACACCTGCAGAATTGGCCACGGTCAGCACTCAGCAGTCAACAGTGCACCATAATATACTTTCTATATTTGAAAGAATGTATATTCTAAGTGTATTACAACCCTATATAATTTACACCTATACCAGTCCTTAAAAGGACTTTTGTGGACCTAATAGTAATAGCTAGTGATTAAACTGACTGTCCTTGCTCCACACAGTGTCCTTTCCCTACACTGACAAAAGACAGAATGTAAAATGGCCGCCAGATCAGGTCTATTTATAAGGTAGGGGGTATGTCCAATTGTCCATGTGCTGAAATGTCTCCATTGGCTGTCCTGTACCCTAATGATGGATGTGTCATGGGTCAAAGTTCTTCACAATGTAAATGCATATGTCCGCCGCGCGAACAGCGCCAGAAGTCCGCCGGTTTGGCGAATCGCGAACAAGCAAAATTTCCCGCAAACCGACCGCTGGGCGAACCGCAAGGCCATCTCTACTTACAATGACTGAACTAGCCCTACGTTGACACTAATGTAAAGTTGAATGGTCGCACTACACTCACAATAACTGAACTATCCCTACATTACCTTAGAATGGCCCTGTCAAAGTCCAGACCTAAACCCAATTGAGAATCTGTGGTAGGACATGAAGATTGCTGTTCACAGATGCTCTCCATCCAATCTGACAAAACTTGAGCTATTTTGAAAAGAAGAATGGGCAAAAATGTAACTTTCTAAAGCCTCGTACACACGATTGGATTTTCCATTGGGAATTGTGTGATGACAGACTTTTGGTGTGAAATCTGACCATTTGAATGCTCCATCAGACAATTGTTGTTGGATTTTCTGCAGACAAATGTTGGATGGCAGGCTTATAAATTTTCCGCGGTCAAATGTCTGTTGTCGGATTTTCCGATTGTGTGTACACACGTCCGTCAGACAAAAGTCCAAAGTACCAGCACGCATGCTCTGAAGCAAAGAGCCAGAAGTGGTCGATCTTGTAAATTAGCGTTCGTAATGGAGAATTAACATTTGTGACGTGGCAAATTATGAAATCTCGAATTGCAGCGCACATTCTCTTCTTATTTAAGGGGGAAATAATGAAGCTATTTTAAAAGCCTTTTATTTTCTAGTGATAGCAAGAATAATATTATTATACTTGTTTTTTTTTTTGGGGCAATTTACTACAACACCATTATCTCGTAGTTTTTAAGATCAAAGATACAACTATGTTCGTGTCCCTTGTTAATTTTACATTATATTTTTTTAAATATAACTGTCTACTCCCAAACTGTAATTTGAAGTAAAACACATAGCCAGGTATCCCCAATTTTTTTTCTGTGCATTAAAAAATGAAAACAAATACAATTAGACATACTATCTTCCAATAGAACTTAAGCAAAGAGTGCATTCTATGCATTCAAAAATATAGAAAAAATATATACCAAATCAAATCATTATTCAACCAAAAAATAAAATAAAAGCCTCATGCATGTGCCCTGCTTCTTAATATAGGGGGTCAACAATGCCAAGAATTGGTGAAAGCAGGGGTCCGTCATCCGGAGATAATTCCAAAAATCATCCGGATTATTCTCATGGAGCTCCTGCAGCAAAGGCATATAAAATAATTGGTCAAAGCAACCAATATTTAGTCCAAGAAATTCTCCTCCTCCTCCTGTTTCTGGACTGGACTTGGGTCAAAGCAATGATGCCAAGGCCAATAATAAATAACACGTTATCTCCTCCGATTTCGCAACATGTCTGGCTGACGAACGGCTATTCAGAAAAAAACTGAAAAGCACAAACTGAAAAGCACCAAATGTAAAGAGCGAAATGAAAAGCGTGAAATGAAAAGCGCGAATCAACACTCACCAAACCATTACTAACATGAAATTAGCAGAAGGAGCCCAAAGTGTGGCGCCTGACAATTGAACTTCCTCTTTATCGGCTCATAGTACGTCTACTATGTCACTACGTTCAAGTTTGTTGGCCGACAATTGTGTACCATTTATATGCAAGACAAAATCCAGGCACATGCCCTTCAGACAAAAGTCTGAGTTCACAACTATTGCTGATGTGGCTCCCAGCAGGGGTCCTGTGCGTCCTGGTTCACCGTTTCAGGTCCCATTTCAACCTGAATTTTGGCCTGAATTTAGACCTGAGACGGAACAAAAGACGCAGAGGGCTCCTGTGCAAATTCCCACCGGAGCCGCAGCAGAGATATGTAAACTGGCTCCATAGAGATCCGGTCACAATCTCCTGTTATTGTGAATTGTATCCCACTTCCAATTCGCAATAATATGAACCTGGCATAAATGTGCAAAGCTGGTAGAGACATACCCAAAAAGACTTGCAGCTGTAATTGAAGAGAAAGGTGGTTCTACAAATTATTGACTCAGAGGGACTGAATACAAATGCATGCCACACTTTTCACATATTTATTAGTAAAAAAAAAATTGAAAACCATTTATAATTTTTCTTCCATTTTACAATTATGTGCCACTTTGTGTCTATCACATAAAATCCTAATAAAATACATTTATGTTTTTGGTTATAAACATGACAAAATGTGGAAAATTGCAAGGGATATGAATACTTTTTCAAGGCACTGTATATAAATATTTTGTGCTTTGGTGCTCAAAATTGTACTGCCAGAGTATGCAGTGATCAGCTTCAGGAAGTTGTGTCAAATCCACCCAAAACCCTGTTGTGGGAGGGCAGCCAGGATATATATTTTCACTACAGGCTTCTCCTCATTGCTATATGGTGGAGCCAGCTGTAGGAGATGCAGAAAGTAGTTTATTTGTATTGCCTACCCTGATGGGCTCCCTCTAGAATGGTGGCAATAGATCCTTCAGATTTTTTCCCTTGTTTCAGTGAGTTGTAAAACTTCATCCTTTAAGCGACCCCAAAAAATGTCCTCCTCACTGCTAACACTCCAACAATCCTCCGCCATCTAACTGCCAGCACCCCAAAACACCCCCTATTATATTCCTCCTTTGCCTCCTGCTGCCTCAAGGAATTTCATATGCTGGTGGAGAGCAGGTAATGGCCCGATGTGCAATAAAATTGTACTGGCTTTTAATTTCTGGGCAACATAATGGTGGATGGGTAGCTGCCACTGTGATGTAGCACAGGTCACAATGGAGAGCACAGTAGCAGCCCCTGTAAAAAAATATCTGCCATGCACCATTGAAGAGGAGAATAACATGCATTAGCAGGCCCAAAGAAAATGGGCTACTATGCTCCTTTGAGGAGGTGAAGGAGGAAAAAAGGGGTGAGCAGCACAGTAAAAGTAAGTGGCTGCACTGTGCCCTTGAGGAGGAGGAAAAGGGAAAAGACATTTCCACTAGTTTACTTTGGAGCCATTACAGGGCAAGGAACATGGCCCATTAAAAAATAGCTGTTATATACCCCTGAGAAGGGGAGGAAGGCAAAGAGCACATTATCAGCGCTCTAAAAGAAAGTGGCTGCTATTCACTGGAGGAGAAAGAAAATGGTGCATTAGCAGGACTGTAAGCTATGCAGCCTTGAGGAGGACAAGTAGGTGATTTTGTGCAGATCCATGTGATTACTTATGTGTGTGGTACCCAAAAAGCTGGTACTTTTACAATAGCTGATACACTGTCTACAAACCACAACGATTCTTTCAGCAGTTTATTCATTTAAAAAGTCACAAATTGCAGGGCTTTTTCTATTTGCTGCCTATTCAAGAGCCAATTTCTACCAAACACGCACACATTGAGTATATATTTGGAATATTTTGGGAATAACTGGTAATACAGAGAGAGGAGGGGGTTCAAGGAATGTGGGGCTGTGTTTTTGTAGTATTTTTGGGCATTCTGTTTCGACATTCTATTGAAATTTTTTGACAACATATTGTGGCTACTGCAAAAAAAAGAAGCACACAAAGTATACTTTGAAACAGTTTTGTTCCCAATCCAACAATGGTTGCCACATTCTTTCCTCTACCAAACATCCTTCAGATCCTCTAAAAATCTTATTGTAAGCATGTATAGCTTTGTTTTCCAAGCAATTTACGCAGTTTCCCATAATGTACACATCATTTATGTGGCTCCCTCACACAAGGGAAGTCTCATGTATTGTTACTATCATTAAACATTTTACATCAACTCTTTAAAATACCTTTTTAATCAGAGGCCCTTAACATTTCTCTTGCAAATTGTTCCCTTGGTCAACTCAGTGGTAACTTTCGGTTTCACTGGGTCTCCAATGCCATCCATTACCTGGGTACCAAAATCCCTTCTAATCTTATTTTTTCAATACAACTTTCAACCTTTACCTCTTCTCTGCAGACTGCAGAAATGGAAGGCATTGGCTATCGCTTGGTTTGGTAGATGTAACATCCTCAAAATGAATATCATGCCACATCAACTGTATTTTTTGCAGGCCTTGTCAGTTAAGTTACCTCAGACATTCTTTTATAAGCTCAGGTCAAATTTTATCAGATACGTTTGGCAGGGTAAGCCTTCCCGTCTCAAACACGCACTTTTACAAAGTCCCAAACTCAGAGGTGGAGTTGATCTTCCCGACCCCGCTTTGTATTGCACAGCAGTTCACATGACTAGAGCAGCTGATTGGTGCAGACACTCCTCCCACAAATTATGGGTTTCCCTGGAGCAAGAATCTGTTCCAGTCCCCTTAGCTGGTCTATCATGCCTTCCCATTGTTCCTTGGTCTGGGTTTTTTGGCTGGCACTGCTTCCTCAGCTCCCTTCCCAAGCATATATTGCTGCCATCCTCGGTGAACATAGCCACAGCCCCAGCCACCTAGGCTTTGCTGATTGGTGAGTATGGGGTCTTTCTTTTTTCTATGAGGTCCCTCTTACCACTTCATGTGTTACAGTACTTGCTTGATTATTCATTTCCAGATATATCCCTCATGCAGCCATCCCTGAAGAACGAGTCACATCTCGTGAAATGCATCGGGTTTTACAGATGTCATGTATACTTATGTACTTCAAATGCAATGCAATCTTTAACTATGTGCAATATTGTATAGGCTTTGCCTTTGTTTATGTTACTTTTTCATGCGTGACTATTTCTGCAATAAATATTTTACTGTATTTACATTTGTTAATTTCATCGGCCAATTGTGCACACCTCATATAAAGTCCCAAGGGCGATATCCATGTTTCGACTTTACCATGGACAGGGGTTCGTTATTCCCAAATCTCGTCTCCACAACCCATCATTGAACTTCGTAAGTATTATAGAATGACCGAGACTTCTAGCTTCCCATCTTTTTGACACCGATTATTGGCCACCCAGACTTTGCTCCAGGATTCTCTGATAAAACCTTTTGGCTGCAACCAGAACAGAGCCTAACTAGAGCTTCGGCCTTTCTGGGTACTTCAGGGTGGGTCAGCCCATCTAAACTCTTCAGGCCTAGGCAGATGGAAAATTTGGCAACTATCTCATTTCCTCTGGTCCTTTCCAAGCCACACCTGTTTACGCAGACAACCTACTTAATTTGAAGACCTTTGTCTGGGAACAGAACCCTTACGTAAACCTCTCTCTTCTTCTTATGGTATTTTGCTTGCAGTCACATCCCAGCATGACCCTCCCTATTTATGCAAATGGAAAAAAAGACCTTAACACTAAATTCTCAGGAAGACCAAAAGAACCGGATACTCCTATTTGCTCACAAGTCTTCCCTTTGCAGTAAATACCAGGAGTGTACATTCAAAATCTTCACATGCTAGTATCAGACCCCATCAGTGCTAGCGTCACATTTTCCCGGAAACAGCCTGTTATGTTGGCGATGTGGCACCCAGACTGGCACACTACTCCATATTTTCTGGAACTGTCCAAACCTTCACCCTTTGTGGCAATAAGTCCTACAGATCGTTCACAAAAGTATGGACATCTCTCTTTTTGACAATGCTGCTGCATGGCTCCTTAATTTAACCTGTATGTCAAGTAAGAAATATTGTAAATCTTTATTTCAACATCTTCTATATGCTGCCAGGGCATGCATCCCCAGTTTGCGGGAAAAAAAAATCCCCTCATACAGTATCGCAATGGTTTGCCAGAGTGAGCGATATCCAACAGATGGAATGCTTGACCACTGCCCCTCAGACATAAGATGGAGGATCAAAACGCACAATGTCTGTACTGGGGCTTATTTTATTTCTCAGGTGACTACTTGACCTATTCCTAAATTGAGATTACTCTCATATGGGAATCATACTTCTTGAGCCGTTGACCTTGCCACTACTCCCTACTTTGCCTTCTCCCCCCTCCCTTTTTTATTTTTTTATTTCCACATTTCCCTTTTCTCCCCGTTTGCTTAAGCACCTAGTGTGTGTATTTTTTTCTCTCAAAATAAAGGGAAAAAAAGCTACCCGATATGCGCTGACTTTTGGTGAAGCTTTTTTGGGGCCCTTACACTATCTGAGGTTTTTGTTTAAAGGAGTTGTAAACCTATGTGTTTTTTCACCTTAATGCATCCTATGCATTTAAGGTGAAAAACCACCTGGCAGTGACTGGCCCCACAGCCCCCCCCCCCCCTTTTTACTTATCTAAGCCCTGGGACTTGCCCATGCTGTCTCTCTGCCTGGGGTTCCCAGCTCTTGATTGGATAGATTGATAGCAGCGCAGCCATTAGCTCCCACCGCTGTCAATAAAATCCAATGACATAAGCGCTGGGGGGGCAGGGCCAAGTCCTGCATTCGGCCTCTATAGACGCCGAATGCTGGACTTTGGAGAGCACCCGCAAGGTAATCCCCTGGGAGGGCGCTTTTCCCAGGGGGTTATCTGATGTGGGGAGGAGCTGCGAGAGACACCAGGGGACACCATAAGAGCAGGTTCAGGGCCACTCTGTGCAAAACGAGATGCACAGTGAAGGTAAGAAAGATATGTTTGTTATTTAAAAAAAAAACGTATAATCACTTTAACCCCCACCTCATGTATGCCAACCATTATGTGCCATCTTCTCGGTATGTACATGACAAATATGTTCTCCTATGTGACTCTCTATAAAATACAGGTTATATGCACTGTGGAAGCCACAATGCTCAGCCTTTAAGCAGGGTTATTGATGTTATTTTTATTGAAAGGATATTGGCTAGTGGCTTCAATGCTATCTTTAAAGTGGTTGTAAACCCTTATGCCGCGTACACACGAGAGGACTTATGTCCGACAGACCTCCAAAGGAGTTCCGCCGGAGTTCCGACGGAGTTCTGGCGGACTTTTCGACCGAACGGACTTGGACACACACCATCACACCAAACTCCGACGGAGTCGAACGTGATGACGTACGACTGGATTCGAATAAGGAAGTTCATAGCCAGTAGCCAATAGCTGCCCTAGCGTCGGTTTTAGTCCGTCGGAGTAGCATACACACGAGCGGATTTTTCGAAGGGGACCGGGTCCGGCGGAGTTCCGTCGGGAAAATTTGAAGCATGTTCCATATTCTAAAGTCCGTCAGACTTTGGTGAATCAAAAGTCCGTTGCAGCCCACACACGATCGAATAGTCTGACGGACTCAGTCCGTCGGACTTTGGATGTTGAAAAGTCCGCTCGTGTGTACGCGGCATTACAAACCACTTTGACCTACATGTAAGCCTAGATTAGGTGAGGTACACACCAACCACACTGATTACCCCCCCCCCCCCCAAGAGGACCTGTCATCACCCATCAAAGTACCTGTCATCACCCATCAAAGTACCTGTCATCACCCATCACAGCCCATCTGAGTACCCAAGTACCTATCCCAGCCCATCTGAATACCCGAGTACCTGTCACCAGCCCATTTGAGTACCCAAGTACCTGTCACCAGCCCATCTGAGTACCCGAGTACCTGAGTACCTGTCACAGTCCATCTGCGTATCCGAGTACCTGAGTACCTGTCACAGCCCATCTGAGTACCTGTCACAGCCCATCTGAGTACCCGAGTACCTGAGTACCTGTCAACCCACCTGAGTACCCGAGTACCTGAGTACCTGTCAGCCCATCTGAGTACCCGAGTACTTGAGTACCTGTCAGCCCATCTGTGTACCCGAGTACCTGAGTACCTGTCAGCCCATCTGTGTACCCGAGTACCTGGGTACCTGTCAGCTCATCTGAGTACCTAAGTACCTGTCAGTCCATCTGAGTACCCAAGTACCTGAGTACCTGTCACAGCCCATCTGAGTACCCGAGTACCTGTAACAGTCCATCTGAGTACCTGTCCCAGCCCATCTGAGCCCCCGAATATCTGAGTACCTGTCACAGTCCATCTGAGTACCCGAGTACCTGAGTACCTGTCACAGTTCATCTGAGTACCCGAGTACCTGTCACAGTCCATCTGAGTACCTGAGTACCTGTCACAGCCCATCATAGTACCCGAGTACCTGAGAACCTGGCAGCCCATCTGAGTACCCGAGTACCTGAGTTCCGGTCAACCCACCTGAGTACCCGAGTACCTGAGTACCTGTCAGCCCATCTGAGTACCCGAGTACCTGAGTACCTGTCAGCCCATCTGAGTACCCGAGTACCTGAGTACCTGTCAGCCCATCTGTGTACCCGAGTACCTGAGTACCTGTCAGCTCATCTGAGTACCTAAGTACCTGTCAGTCTATCTGAGTACCCAAGTACCTGAGTACCTGTCACAGCCCATCTGAGTACCCGAGTACCTGTCACAGTCCATCTGAGTACCTGTCCCAGCCCATCTGAGCCCCCCCATATCTGAGTACCTGTCACAGTCCATCTGAGTATCTGAGTACCTGTCACAGTTCATCTGAGTACCCGAGTACCTGTCACAGTTTATCTGAGTACCCGAGTACCTGTCACAGTTTATCTGAGTATCCGAGTACCTGTCACAGTTCATCTGAGTACCTGAATACCTGTCACAGTCCATCAGAGTACCCGAGTACCTGTCACCAGCCCGTCAGTGTAACAGAGTACCTGTCACCAACCCATCAGAGTACCCGAGTACCTATTTGCAGCCCATGCCTCATAGAATACACGTTGAGGTGTTTGCTTTCCAAAATGGGGTCATTTTGGGGGTAATTCCATTGTCCTGGTGCTCCAGGACCTTCAAAAGTGTGATAGGTAGGAATGAAATGAGATGTGTAATTTATGCTCGTAGAACGTCTGAAGGTACTACTTCAATGTTGGACCTCTGTATATGGCCAGGCTGTGTAAAAGTCTCACACATGTGGTATCGCAATACTCAGGAGGAGTAGCAAAATGTGTTTTGGGGTGTAATTTTTGCTATATACATGCTATGTGTTAGAAATATCTTATAAATGAGCAACTTTGTGTAAAAAAAAAAAAGATTTTCATTTTCTTTCCACTGTTTCTGAAAACTTGTGTAAAAAAATTAACCATTCAAAAGACTCATAATGCTTCATAGAATGTACTTTGGGTATTTGTTTTCCAAAATGGGGTAATTTTGTGGGTAATTCCATTGTCCTGGTGCTCCAGGGCCTTCACAATTGTAATAGGTTGTTAGGAAATTAGAGGAGGTGCAATTTATGCTCCTAGAACCCCTGACAGTGCTCCCTGAATGTTGGGCCTCTGTATGTGGCCAGGCTGTATAAAAGTCGCACAAATGGGGTATCGCCATACTCAGGATGAGTAGCAGAATGTATCTTGGGGTGTCATTTTTGCTATGTACATGCTTTGAGTTAGAAATATCTTATAAACTGACCACTTTGTGTAAAAAAAAATATGTTTTCATTTTCTTTCCACGTTTTCCGAAGACTTGTGGAAAAAAACGAACTGTTCAAGAGACTCATTATGCCTCATAGAATAGACGTTGGGGTGTTTGCTTTCCAAAATGGGGTCATTTTGTGGGTAATTCTACTGTCCTGGTGCTCCAGGGCCTTCACAAATGTAATAGGTCGTTAGGAAATTAGAGGTGTCATTTATGCTCCTAGAACCCCTGACGGTGCTCCCTGAATGTTGGACCTCTCTGTGTGGCTAGCCTGTGTAAAAGTCCCACACCTGTGGTATCGCCATACTCGGGAAGAGTTCCAGAATGTATTTTGGGGTGTAATTGGAAGTATGCATATGCTGTGTATGAGAAATAACTTGTTATTATGACAATTTTGTAAAAAAACAAAGCAAAAAAAAAAAACATTCTTCTTTTTCCCAAGAATTGTGGGAAAAAATTACAACTTCAAAAAACTCACCATGCCTCTTACTAAATACCTTGGACTGTCTACTTTTCAAAAGGGGGTAATTTGGGGGGTATTTGTACTTTCCTGACATTTTAGAGCCTCAAGAAATGAAATAGGCCGTCATCAGGTGTGATCAGATGTGATCAGATGTGATCAATTTTCAATGATTTGCACCATAGCTTGTAGACTCTATAACTTTCAAAAAGACTAAATAATATCCACTAATTTGGGTTATTTTTACCAAAGAGATGTAGCAGTATAAATTTTGGCCCAAATTTATGAACAAAAGTGACTTATTTGCAAAATGTTATCATAGAAACTAAAAAAAAGTGTTTTTTTTTCAAAATTTTCGCTCTTTTTTCACTTATGTCGCAAAAAATAAAAAACCCAGTGGTGATTAAATGCCACCAAAAGAAAGCTCTATTTGTATGGGAAAAAAATGATACAGTGTTGCATGACTGAGTAATTGCCATTCAAAGTGTGAGAGCACTGAAAGCTAAAAATTGGTCTGGGAAGGAAGGGTGTATAAATGCCCTGTATTGAAGTGGTTAAATAAAGAATTAAAATACCTTTTTTTCTTTATCTCATTGGCCATTTCCTCTGTCTTGTTTGCAACTCTAGAGACCTACTGGTGTCTACAGATACGTTAGAATACTTATGAATTATGAAACTATCTATGACAGATGGTAGTTAGGTATAAACACTGACAATGAACATTATCAGTACACTATTAAAGTTTATTCCACTTTTGCAGCAAAATGAGAATAACATCTACTTCATAGTTATTACATGTTCCCATTCACATAGCATAACCTAAGATTTTTTTTTTAACATTTCTGCTTACCTTTTTACATGCTCATTTCTGAAAACTCCAAGACTGAAAAGTGCTACATATTTTTCCCTTTCTATGTAATGATTATGAGGGAGCTGGTGAGCTGAGTTTGGTATAATTGATATTGTCTGTCCTTTTCTGGAACAATTAATTATAAATTGTGAAACATATGTGCAGAATTGTCTATCCTAACAAAGGTTTAAAGATCTTAAGGCTTGGGGGGTTCATTGTATGATGATGCACTAGAGTTGATTTACTGAAGGCAAATAGACAGTTGCACTCTGCAAGTGCAGTTGCTCCAGAGCTTAGTAAATGAGCAGAGAAGCTCTGCTGACTTCCATCATCCAGTCATGTGCAACCAAAAATGCAGTTTTTTTTTCCCTTAAACTTTATTGGGTATTCTTTGCAAAGTGAATCTTTACATAATTTATTAAGCTCTGGAGCAACTGCACTTGCAGAGTGCAAATGCACATTGCAAGTATACATTCTATTTGCCTTTAGTAAATTAACCCCACTGTCTCACATTGGGGGTAATTTACTAAAGACAAATACACTTTGCACTACAAGTGCACTGAAAGTAAACTTGGAAGGGCAGTCACTGTAAATCTGAGGGGTAGATCTGAAATGAGTGGAAGCTCTGCTGATATTATCATCCAATCATGTGCAAGCTAAAATGCTGTTTTCTATTTTCCTTGCATGTCGTCCTCGGATCTACAGCGACTTTACTTCCAAGTGCACTTGTAGTGCAAAGTAGATTTGCCTTTTCATAAAAAACCCCCATTCTGTCATTCCAGTCTGTCCCTACATCTCCACATTACCATCTATTCAAAGCAATGGAAGATGCCTGTATTTATAAACCTGCTCCAAAGAACCAACTAAAAACAGGCAACTTTTTTTATTAAAAATTTTTTTAGTTATGTTTTGTGAATGGGAATAAATAGCAAACATATAGCGGGTTTTTCTGAAATTTAACTGAAACTGTGGAAATACACTTTAATGGGGTTATTTATGAAAGGCCAATCCCCTTTGCACTGTAAGTGCACTTGGCAGTGCAGTCGCTCTAAATCTAAGGGGTAGATCTGAAATTAGGGGAAGCTCTGCTGATTTTATCATCCAATCACGTGCAAGCTAAAATGTTGTTTTTTATTTTCCTTGCATGTCCCCCTTGGATTTACAGCGACTTTACTTCCAAGTGCACTTGCAGTGCAAAGTGGATTTTCCTTTAGTAAATTACCCTCTAAGTGTCTAAAAGGAAAACACCTGTGCAGCCAGAAACATCTAAATAGAATGCAAGTATAATTATCCTAATGTGTTTGAAATGAGTGTAGGAATTTGTATTTCTGTTATAGACAACAAAGATATTTTCAGTGTTTACAGTATCCCTTCTGGTTTATGTGGCATCAACCCGCATATGATTTCATGACAATTACGTGCAAGATGTATTGAGGTGTGGTCGCAGCTATCAATTCCGTCATGTCCAGATTGGTGGAACACACGCTGATCCTCTGTAAAGAGCGTTGGTGCATTTTCCAATATCAAAGGATGTTTGTGCTGGTGCCTTTGTTGGCACAGTATAATGTAGGTGCATATCATTTGTATTCAGTTTGTGGATTTTAATAAACATACTGCATGATTCCTAATGACATGCGGAAGAGGAGCTGCAGAGGAGTTCATAATAAATGCTGAACCTATTTTGTCCTTCCTCCTTGCTGGCACAACCCAAAAGCTGAACAGGTCTTTATGGCCATATGCAGTATGTCTGGTGAGTGGTGTACCATACCACACGTGGTGGAGCAATTTATTTTGGAGTGAAGAAGTTGTCACTTATATTTAAAGACACAGTGTTTGGGACAATTTCACATATTTATGGACAATAATAGTATTGTATATGTTGTAATATAGCACAAGTGGAAATTATTCCACAGATGTATGGACTCTATTAGAAGGTATTTTTGATGATACTGAAAAGTGTATGGTTTATTGTCACATGTGATTGCAAAAAAAAATGGTTTACCTGTGTGTCACACTATAAGCTTTTTGTGTTTATTGGCACAGAGTTTAGAAGTAGCGCCTACCTTTATAAGCATATATAGCCTTCCTATTTCAACAAATTTCTCAAAAACAGAAGATGGACAGGGTCATTTGCATCTTTTGTTTTTCTTCTGTAATAGATATATGCTACCAGAGATGGAGAAAGTCTCTTTTCAACCAGCTTTTACATATTAGAGGAGGTAATGTCAGTAGTTGGTTTGGAACACAATCTTTTTAACAGTAGCAACTGTCACCATTAGGGATGAGCCGAACACCCCTCAGTTCGGTTCGCACCAGAACTTTCGAACGGACCCCAAATTTGTACGAACGTTAGAACCCCATTGAAGTCTATGGGACTCGAACGTTCGAAATTAAAAGTGCTAATTTTAACGGCTAATATGCAAGATACTGTCCTAAAAAGGGTTTGGGGACCTGGCTCCTGCCCCAGGGGACATGGGTCAATGCAAAAAAAAGTTTTAAAAATGTCCGTTTTGGCGGGAGCACTGATTTTACTGACGATTAAAGTGAAAAAAAAGTGAAATATTCCTTTAAATATCGTGCCTGGAGGGTGTCTGTAGTATGCCTGTGAAGTGCCACGTGTTTCCCGTGTTTAGAACAGTCCCTGCACAAAATGACATTTAACGGAAACAACGTCATTTAAAACTGCTTGCGGTTTTAATGTTATATCTGGTTCCTGCAATATGGTTGGAAATCATTGAGAAAAATGGCATGGGTAGCCCTCCCTGCCCATTACCAGCCCCTTTGGGTCTTTTTACGCATTTTAAGGGGAACCCCATACCCATATTAAAAAAAGGAAATACGTGTGGCCTCACAGTTACTCTGGGTGGGCACAGGAACGGGCCCTCCTGTGAAATATTATATCAAGAATTGTAATTACATGTTCCTGTTAAACAGGAGCAGAAAAATTAGGCCTTAGGCACTGGTGCTAGTGCCACGACACTGCAACCTCTTCCATATACTCTAGTTTTAGTGCAGGAATTAGCCCTGCTGCAAAGCATTGCATCAAAAATTGTAATTAAACGCCCCTATTAAACAGGGGCAGAAAAATTGGGCTTTAGGCACTGGTGCTGGTGCCACGACACTGCAACCTCTCCCATATACTCTAGTTGTAGAGCAGGAATTAGCCCTGCTGCAAAGCATTACATCAAAAATTTTAATTAAACGCCCCTGTTAAACATAGGCAGAAAAATTGGGCTGATGGCATCACCCAGAACCAGAAATTTTCTTCCAACATATCAGAGGAGGAGGAAGAGGATAGACAATCAACATAACAGGACAGTCACTCAGCATCAGCATAGGCAGTCTTGAAGGAATGTGATATTTCAAAAACAATTATTCGGTTACATCAGCTTCAGGTGCTTGGTAGCTGTGGGTGATCCAAGACTGATTCATCTTGATGAAGGCCAGTCGATCAACTGATTCGGTGGACAGGCGCACCCTGTGATCGGTAACAAAGCCACCATCAGCACTGAAGGTGCGTTCCGAAAGAACGCTGGATGCAGGACAGGCCAGTAGCTCAATTGCATACTGTGCAAGCTCTGGCCAGTGATCCATCCTCAAGACCCAGTAAGCCAGAGGATTTTCGGTGGGAAAGGTGTCCAAGTCTGACCTTGCCCCTAGGTATTCCTGCACCATGTAAATCAGACGCTGGCGATGGTTGCTGGAACCGATCATACCTTGGGGCTGCGGACTAAAAAATTGTCTGAAAGCATCGGTCAGACGGCCACCTTCTCCACCGCTCCTTCTGACCGATGCCTCAGCAACACGTTGTCCAGGACCAGGAGTTTGTAACCTCCCAGTCTCTGGGAACGCATTGCACAGACCTTTCTGCAAGGCCTCCCAGAGATGTCTCATCCTCTGCTCCCTCTGCGATGGCAAGATAAGGTCGGCAACCTTACCCTTGTACCGTGGATCAAGGAGAGTGGCCAGCCAGTAATGGTCCCTCTCCTTGATCCGAAGAATACGAGGATCCTTCCGCAGGCTTTGCAGGATCAGGGAGGCCATGCAGCGTAGGTTAGCTGAGGCATTCAGTCGGGAGTCCTCTGGGTCACTAAGGACAACATGATCCGCAGCTACCTCCTCCCAGCCACGTACAAGTCCACGGGTTTCTTGGGACTGTAAATCATCCCTACAAGACTGCTGCTGCTGCTGCTGCTGCTGCTGCTGATGCTGAGTGCCAGCCTCCACCTCCATGCTAACACAATCATCCTCCTCCTCCTCATCCTCTTCCTGTGTGATGGGTGGCACAGCAGGAACACTGTCTGGATAAAGGGGGCCTTGAGAGGCAAGGGAATCCTCCTCTTCCTGCCTCTGTTCTGCCTCAAGTGCCCTGTCCATTATTCCACGCAGCATATGCTCCAATAGGTGGACAAGAGGTACAGTGTCACTGATGCATGCACTGTCACTGCTCACCATCCTTGTGGCCTCCTCAAACGGTGACAGGACAGTGCATGCATCCCTGATCATGCCCCACTGGCGTGGTGAGAAAAAAACGAGCTCCCCTGACCCTGTCCTGGTGCCGTAGTCGCACAGGTACTCATTGATGGCCCTCTGCTGCGTGTGCAGCCGCTGCAGCATGGCCAACGTTGAGTTCCACCTGGTGGGCATGTCACATATAAGGCGGTTCTTGGGCAGGTTCAACTCTTTTGGAGCTCAGCCAGCTGAGCACAGGCATTAAATGATCGGTGGAAATGCACACAGACTTTCCTGGCCTGCTTCAGGACATCCTGTGTACCTGCCCAAGAACCGCTGCACCACCAGGTTAAGGACGTGAGCCACACAGGGCACATGGGTCAGTTGTTCCTGTCGGAGGGCGGAGAGGAGGTTGGTGCCATTGTCGCAAACCACCATTCCTGGCTTAAGCTGGCATGGCATCAACCACCTCTCGGCCTGCCCCTGCAGAGCTGACAAAACATCCGCCCCCAGTGTGGCTCCTGTCCCCCAAACAAACCAGCGCAAGCACGGCATGGCATCGTTTTGCCTGCGTACTTGCGTAGCCCCCGGAACACCTACGGAGCACCGCTGGTTCTGAGGACAGTGAACTGGAAGAGGCCATGGAGGAAGAGGAGGGGGTAGAGGAGAGAGGTGTGTCACAACCAATAGTAGCATTTTGGAGGCGTGGTGGCAGAACAACCTCCAACACTACTGCACCTTGTCCTGCATCCTTCCCATCTGCCATAAGAGTGACCCAATGGGCAGTGAAAGACAGGTAACGTCCCTGTTCATGCCTGCTGGACCATGAGTCAGCAGTAATATGCACCTTACCACTGACCGCCCTGTCCAGCACATTGCCTTCCACATGCTGGTAGAGAGCCGGAATCGCCTTTTGTGAGAAAAAGTGACGTTTGGGGACCTGCCACTGAGGAACCGCACATTGTACAAACTCACGGAAGGGGGCCGAGTCTACAAACTGAAAAGGCAGCAGTTGAAGTGCTAGCAATTTAGCCAAGCTAGCATTCAACCGCTGGACATGTGGATGGCTGGGAGTGAACTTCTTTTGCCGGTCCAGCAGCTGGGGCAGGGACATTTGCCTGCTATAATCGGACGTGGGTGTACTGCTAGCAGATTGCCCAGAAGCACTTGGATGTGACACACGTAATTCTACACCTTCATTCCTCTCAGAGCAGGTTTCAGAGAGGACTGAAGGTCTAGTGGGGTTGGAGATCCCAGTTGATGAGGAGCAAGGAGAGGTCCGCTTTGTTCTTTGGTGTGGGTCTTTGAGGTACGCTTGCCAACGAGCTGCATGGCAGGTCAACATATGTCTGGTCAAGCATGTGGTGCCCAAGCGGCTGATGTTTTGGCCACGCGAGATACGCTTGAGACATATGTTGCAAATAGCAGCGGTGTGATCTGATGCACTCGTCTCAAAAAAGGCCCACACCAAAGAACTTTTAGAATAACGCGCAGAGGCAGTGCCCTGCACAGGCGGAGCTCTGCGGTGTGATTCAGTCTAAGCTGGCCCCCGGAGGGCATCCTGCATCATTGGACATGTGCCTCCTCCTCCTCATCCTCTCTCCTACCAGGCACCCACGTGGAGTCAGTGCCCTCATCATCCCCTCCCTCTTCATCGCTGGAGCAAACCTGGCAGTATGCTGCAGCTTGTGGAACATGACTGCCAGATTGCTGCCCTTCTTGAGCATCCCCTTTCTCTGCATTCACGCTACTGCCTTTCTCTAGCTGAGTATCATCATCAGAGCCTACAAAACACTGGGCATCCTCCTGGAGCATGTACCCAACACTGCTCAAAGAGTTCAGGAGACTCCTCACGAGGACGTGGTGGGTCTAGGGAAGGCGTCACTGATGATGACATTGAGAGGAGGGAAGACGATGCGTTGGCAGCTGCTTTGCTAGTACCCTGAGCCTGGGTGAGAGAGGATGAGGAGGATGAAGAGGGCTTGGTCATCCACTCTACCAAGTCGTTGGCATGTTGCGGTTCAACATGTCCAGCTGCCGAAAAGAAGGACAAGCGTGTCCCATGGCCACGTGCTGATGATGACGATGCACCGCGTCCACGACCAGCACTGTTGTCTCTAGACACAGAGCCTGCTTGCCCACTTTTATCGGCTCGCTCCTGTCTGCCTCTCCTTGCTGGCCTTCCAGACATGGTAATGGCCTGAAGGGAGTTGGGAAAAACAGCAATTGGGTAGTGTATATTGTGCTGGAGGCACACACAACGTCCACTAACTCCTGCAGATGGCAGATGGATCAAATAGAGAATACTGGGTTCAGAGCACGCAGACAGCACGCACAATCTCCTACCGCTAACTGCAAGCTCTATTTAAAACAAGCAAGATAGTTAGCTATATAGGTGGATATAGCGGTGTATACTGGGTTCAGAGCACGCAGACAGCACGCACAATCTCCTACCGCTGACTGCAAGCTCTATTTAAAACGAGCAAGATAGTTAGCTATATAGGTGGATATATCCGTGTATACTGCGTTCAGAGCACGCAGACAGCACGCACAATCTCCTAACACTGACTGAAAGCTCTATTTAAAACGAGCAAGATAGTTAGCTATAAAGGTGGATATAGCGGTGTATACTGCGTTCAGAGCACGCAGACAGCACACACAATCTCCTAACACTGACTGAAAGCTCTATTTAAAACGAGCAAGATAGTTAGCTATATAGGTGGATATAGCGGTGTATACTGGGTTCAGAGCACGCAGACAGCACGCACAATCTCCTACCGCTGACTGCAAGCTCTATTTAAAACGAGCAAGATAGTTAGCTATATAGGTGGATATATCCGTGTATACTGCGTTCAGAGCACGCAGACAGCACGCACAATCTCCTAACACTGACTGAAAGCTCTATTTAAAACGAGCAAGATAGTTAGCTATATAGGTGGATATAGCGGTGTATACTGGGTTCAGAGCACGCAGACAGCACACACAATCTCCTAACACTGACTGAAAGCTCTATTTAAAACGAGCAAGATAGTTAGCTATATAGGTGGATATAGCGGTGTATATTGGGTTCAGAGCACGCAGACAGCACGCACAATCTCCTAACACTGACTGCAAGTTCTATTATAAAAGATAGATATATCGCTAGCTATATGGTGAATATAGCTAGGTGAATATAGCGGTGTATACTGCGGTCAGGGCACGCAGACAACAACCACTACAGAAGAGCAAGAACGAAAAATCGGCCAATAACGATCGGTGTATACTGTGTTGAAGGTACACAGAACACCCACTAACTGCTACAGACGCCAACACACTACACAAGGCCGCCGCGCTGGTGGCCTTATATAGTGTGGGGTGTGTACTACACAGCCTGAGCTATGATTGGCCACAGGCCTGTGGCCAATCATGGCTCTCCTCGCTTCCGGCGCTGTGATTGGCCAAGCATGCGGGGTCACAGTGCATGCTTGGCCAATCACGAGCCAGCAATGCACTGCGCCATCGCAGTGCATTGTGGGCCATGAGCGCCACACGAATTTGGCGCGAACGGCCCATAACGTTCGTAATGCGCCGAACTGGCGAACAGCCGATGTTCGAGTCGAACGTATGTTCGACTCGAACATGAAGCTCATCCCTAGTCACCATCTGCTATGGAGAATCTCTGTAAACAATGAAGCTTGCAAACTGCAAAGTTTTGGGCAAAAAGTTCAACAGCAGAAAAAAGTAGTAAAATCCTTCTCTATCCTGCAATGACATTTCCTACTTAAAGCAGTATTAAAGTGATTGTGAAGTCTTGTTTCTTTTCAGTTAAAAATAACAAGCATGTTATACTTGCCTGCTCTGTGCAGTGGATTTGCACAGAGCAGCCTGCATTCCACTCTTCTTGGGCCCCTTGCCTTCTCTCCTGGCCCATCCCTCCTGTTGAGTGCCCCCACAGCAAGCAGCTTGCTATGGGGGCACCTGAGCTGAGCTGCAGCTCCGTGTGTGCTATCAGACACAGAGCCGTGGCCCAGTCCCGCCCCCTTTCTCTCCTAATTGGCTGACTGACTTTGATTGGCAGCAGCGGGAGCCAATTGATTGGCAGCAGGGGAGTCCTGGGCAGCCGAGACACTTCTGCGACATTGCTGAATCTAGATGGGGCTCGAGAAAATATTAGGGGGGCTGCTGCCCACAGAAGGTTTTTATCTTAACCTCCCTAGCGGTAATCCCGAGTCTGGCTCGGGCTGCAATTTCAGTACCACGAGCGGAAACCCCGAGCCAGGCTCGGGATTGCATCGCTGGATACAGGGAGGATACAGGGAGAGGTTACTTACCTTGTCCCCTGGATCCAGCAATGTCCTCCACGCTGTGTGTGCGAGCTCCTCCGCTCGATTCACACAGTGCCTGAGTGCCGCCGAGCTCCGTTCCCTGCGACGTTACGACGCACGGGAGCGGAGATCGGCGCCAAGTTCAAAAAAGTAAAAATACACAAAACACATATAGAATTGTAATCTTACAGATTACAGTACTGTATAAAAAAATACACACCCCCTTTGTCCCTAGTGGTCTGTCCAGTGACCTGCATGTAGTTTTATATTATAAATACAGTTTTTTCTGCCTGCAATTTGGAGATTGTCCATAGCAACCAGAAAGTGTCCCTTTATGTCAAAAGTGATTTTAGACCAACTAGAATACAGCGATAATAAATTATAATCACTTGCAGAATTGAGCAATAGCAATTTCTGGGGAGATCTGTCATTAAACACTAAATCTAACGACAGCGACAATTCTGCAAATGAGCAAATTTCAGTGTTTTTGGATTTGATTACATTATTGAATAATTTTTATTATTATTTATTATCATTATTTATTATATTATAAACTTTATCATGCCCAGGATGTCTACTAGACTGTGGTTTGAACAGACTTAAGTGAGTTATTCCTAAGAATTGCAGGCCTACAATATAAAATGCCAAATTTCCATGCAAAATAATTGTATCACTTTCAGCACCTAAAATCAGAAATAATCATACCGCCAGGGAGGTTAATGCATAGGATGCATTAATATAAAAAAAAAAACCTTCTGCCATTACAACCATTGTAATATAACCACTTCTACCATTACAACCACTGTAATAAAAGCAGTCCAAGTGAGCTACACATTCTTCTCCAGAACCAACAGACCAACCCTCCTGGTATTTTTCAAAATTGCCAGGTACCCAGTATGGGCTTGATTGCTTCTTCTGGAACCTATGTTTTAGTTTTGCATGACTGAAATAAGATTAAAAAAAAATTGTAAATATAGTCAGATTATTTTCATGTCCACAAAGATTTTTATGTAGAAAAAAAAATATCAAGTCAAGGCCAGAAAGGTTCCTGGGAATAACACTTTTGTCAGTCCCCAGCTTTTCCCAATTTAAATTCTTGGCAGTGTATAAAAAGTGCAAGGTATTTTAGACTCCAATCCCTCAGGTACTAAATCTTGTGTTTTCAGGCACTACATGAATGTTATTGGAGTGAAAATCTAGCACCAGATTTCCAGAGCTGCTCATATTTAAACTTTAAAGACACCAAAATACATATAAATATTTTTTGTTCTTTCTTTATTTGGAGAGCTTATAATTGTAGTCTGGTTCAGTTTTCTTTGCGATAACAATGTTCATAAACTTCAAAAAGATATAGTCATGTAGAAAAGGTCACATGATATTAAAGCCTGGTGTTATTTTCGTTGCAGAAGGTCATGCTCACCGAGCCATTAAGCTCATACCTTTCTTTACATTGCTGCATGGAAAAAAAAATTCACATTTTAAGTGTGGTCATCTGCTAGCAATTTGGAGTCTAGTTTTAGAAGATGGTATAAGGGTGTTAAGCAATATACATATTACAATGGGATCTGACACTTTCTACTTGGGAAAGATATGTCAGATGGTACTAATATTGAGCACATTTGTTTTGTTCATGCAAATCTTGAGCAAAAGGTGGCAAGTATTTGAAATAAGTGAACATTTCACACAGCATATGGAGCTAAATATTTTTCTAATGGTAATGTGAATGACAAATGTAAAGGTGCCTTTGCAAATATTGCCAGATTATCCATATGGAGCTGATATTTGAGTAAAATATGTTATTATTGTGTTAATATAAAATACATATATTAGATGCCAAGAGGGAGGATAGCTGTATTTATATTTAAAGATAATCAGACCCAAATAGGCATATTTTTTAAAGAAATCCAGAATGTTCACACAGTAAATCTTGTGAGAATTTACTTCAATTACCCAATCTTATGAAAAGGAAATCCCTGTTTGGCTGAAATTAATATTCACACATTTTATTGTGGGGAGATTCCCACCTCCTTTGGTAAATCAGCCTTGAAAAGTGCTTAAGATAAAAACGACTGAAGTGGATATAGCTTGTAGTACCTTTGGGTTCTTGTTTTACTCAATGACTGTGATTCTTTCGCACCATGTACATTTTCTATGGAGTCATATTTAAACACAGGTGAAGATAATTGACAGATACATGCATGATTCAAAAAGTCCAAATTCCAGAAACACAAATACAAAACATAAAATAAGGAACAGAGTAAGATGAGAAGGAGAAATAATAATAAAAAATAAAAAAAAATTAATGTTTGAGGGGACTCTATCACAAGGCCTAAATTGTGCTCCCACTTGTCACTTTAACTTATTTTTTAACACTGGTTGATCTTAAAACATTTGTAGAAGGTTGACTTTAAGAAAGCATTATAGAAAAAAATATGTTGACTTCCCTGATTCAGGGATGTTGTTTCCCAATAGTTTCCCTTCTGCAGACCACAGTGACTTGGACACTAGCCTCCCTTTCTGTACCGTACCAGGCCACATGCCCTCAACTTGGGGAGGGTGCTTTGGGGTAGCCCCCCAAAGCACCCTGTCCCCATGTTGATGGGGACAAGCGCCTCATCCCCACAACCCTTGCCCAGTGGTTCTGGGGGTCTGCAGGCGGGGGGCTTATCAGAATCTGGAAGCCCCTTTTAGCAAGGGAACCCCCAGATCCCAGCCTCCTCCCCTGGGTGAAATTGTAACAGGGTACAATTGTACCCCTACCATTTCACAAAAAATGTGTCAAAATGGTACAAAAGACAAGCCACAGACACAGCTTGGGATAAGTCCTTTATTGAAATATAAAAAAATAAAAATGTCCCACGAAGTCCATTCCTCTTCTCTCTCTCCACCGATGGACCGAAAAATAAAAAATAAAAACAAAGCCGTGACTGAACCGCCTCCATGTGAGGCACCCACCATTTGACGTGTGTTCGTTTTGACAGTTCTTATATAACGGAGGGCAGGGCCACAGAGTGACATTCCTGGGTGACTTCGCCCCCCTCTGATGCATAGGGACTTCCCCGTGGCTTTCCCGGGGCATCAGACACTTCGTAGGACTTTTTTTATTTTTTAATAAAGGACTTGTCCCAAGCTGTGTCTTGTCTTTTGTACCATTTTGACACTATTTCTGTGAAATGGTAGGGGTACATTTGGACCCCATTAGCATTTAACATGTGGGGAGGCTGGGATCTGGGGGTCCCCTTGTTAAAGGGGGCTTCTAGATTCCAATAAGCCCCCGCTCGCAGACCCCCAAAACCACTGGGCAACAGTTGTGGGGATGAGGCTTTTGTCCCCATCAACATGGAGACAAGGTGCTTTGGGGGGCTACCCATGTTGAGGGCATGTGGCCTGGTATGGTTCAGGAGGGGGGGTGCTCTCTCATCCTCCCTCTTTTCCTGTGGCCTGCAAGGTTGTGTGCTCAGATAAGGGTCTGGCATGGATTTTTGGGGTGACCCCATGAGATTTTTAAAAAAATTTTTGGTTCTGGGTTCCCCTTAATATTCATACCAGACCCAAAGGACCTGGTAATCGACTGAGGGGATCCCATGCCATTTTTCCATGAATTCTTTTATCTGTATTGCCGGGACTGACAATTCATTATAGCCGCGAGTACTTTTAAATTACTTTTTTCCTTTAGAAATGTTATTTTGTGCAGGGACTGTTCTAAACATGGGGAAAATGCGCCACTTTACAGGCATACTTTAGACATCCCCCAGGTATGAAATTTAAAGGAATATTTCACTTTTATTGTTTCACTTTAAGCATTATTAAAATCACTGCTCCCGAATAAATTTCAATTTTTAAAACTTTTTTTTTTTTTTTTGTCAATGACATTTTTATTGAAGATTATGTACCGGAACAGATAAGCAGAACAATACATAGTCAGTAGCAGTTGGTTTGGTTACATTTGGTATAAGATAAAGGCGGACACAGCCGCTAACAAACAATCGGTAACCTTAAAGAGACTATGTGACTCATTGTGAAACATAACAAAGTAAAACAGGATATGATAAAACAAAATAAAGCCAGCTTTCTTGCTTCACAGACACAAGGGGATGGTCTTCAGATTCTCAGTGTTCGTTTTGGGTTTGGTATTTGTGTCTGCAGGTCTATACGTTATGGGGGTAAACATAGGGGATTAATGACCAACGGAGATGATGGTATCTCGGTGTGAGGGGGTTGTAGGATCGCAGATATTCGTGGGATATGTAGGTATGCGTAACAAATTCGTCGTTGAAAGTGGTCCGGAGAAATCTAAGATTTTGTGGGAAGAAATGTCTCATATTTAAGGAGTATAACCTTGTAAAAGAGGTCCGTTCTGGTTTTTGAGGAAGTCATACCTGTATAAGGTGTTTATAGGAATCTGTGGTCTTAAAATGAATCCAACAGGCCCAAGTGGTCGTGAATTTCGTAGGGGTATCGTTCGCTTGGTGAATAAGGTCTTCCATTGTCATAATTGCGTCAATGTGGTTAAACCAGTCTCGGATTAGTGGGGGGTCGGGTGAACGCCATTTGCATGGAATGCATATTCTGGCAGCATTTACCATATGCATGGCTAAAGACTTGTAGTAAGGGTGAGTGGGCTTGTCTGAGAGATGTAATAAGAATTGGGCCGGGGACTTATCCAATTGGTAAGTAGTAACGGTGGTTATCGTCTTGTGCACTTCCGACCAGTATGGTTGTAGGATGGGGCATGTCCACCAAATGTGAATGAATGTTCCCACTGCCGCGTTGCATCTCCAACACGTCTGGGAATTGGAGGGGTTAATTAGGTGGAGTTTATGGGGCGTAATGTACCATCTGGAGGCTATTTTAAAGGCATTTTCTTGTGTATTAGCGTTGACCGTTCCCTTATGGACAAACCTGAAGATATTGTCCCAGTCCGTATCAGAAATGTTCACTTGAAGGTCATTAGTCCATTTTTGCCGTGTTTGGAGGTTTAACTGATCACAATCTCGAAATAAGAGAGAGTAAGTGAATGAGATCTAATGGCGCTGGGGTTCTTCCTTGGAGCATAAATCTTCAAAAGTAGTCAGAGCTCTGGACCAATGTGGTCTGAGTTTGTGGTTGAGTAGAAAATGACGGAGCTGCAGGTATGCCCATAAAGGAAAGGTCTCTTGAGATGTAAGAGTCGCCAAATCCTCTCTGGAGAGGAGTGTGTCATTACGGAAGAAATGTGTTGCTCTAACTGTAGTGTGAGGCCATCCAGCTGTCGGAAAGGACGGGTGTGCGCCTGGAACAAAATCTGGGTTACCTCTAAGAGGAGTCATCGGACCGTTGGTGGAGGAAATTTTGTGGTGGTTACTAGCCCAATGGAAAGAGTGTAGCGTTGGAGCTATCAGAGGGTGGGTTTTATGTATTCGAGACTGGTATGTATAGTTAAGCCAAGGAAGAGAAGTCAGTGGATCGGGAGAGAGAGCTTGTTCAAGACGAACCCAGTCTTTAAGTGAGGCGTGAATATGCCAGTCGATTATCCGAGTAAGGTGACAAGCAACCTGGTATTTGCGGATATCCGGGAGGCCAGTTCCTCCCCTAAGTTTTGGTGTGGTTAATTTAGAAAAGTTTAGGCGAGGGCGGCTTTTGTTCCATACAAACAGTGTGCATAATTTGCGGTATGTGAAAAAGAAATTTGGAGGGAGTTTTATCGGGATAGTTTGCATTAGATACAGAATACGTGGGAGAATGTTCATCTTGATTATGGCAATTCTGCCAAACCAGGAAAATCGTTCTGGGGACCAGGTCTGTAAGTCAGCACTAATCTTCTTCATCAAAGGAGTATAGTTTAAATTGTACAGGTCTGATAAGGAAGCTGGGAGTTGAATTCCTAAGTATGTAATTGATTTATCTTTCCATTGAAAGGGGAAGTTGGTACGGCAGAGAGAGCATAAAGGTTTGGGTAGGGTGATATTTAGGGCACTGGACTTGTTAAAGTTTATCTGCAAATTTGAAAGGGTCTTAAAGTCGGCGAAGTCTTGTAGCAGGTTAGGAATGGTAGTTAGGGGGGCAGACAGGAAGAGGAGAATATCGTCCGCGAATGCAGCTACCTTGTACGTGCGGTCCTTAATGTCTATTCCTCTAATGTTGGGGTTGGCTCTAAGTCTTCTCAAAAGGGGTTCTAACGTCAGTATGAAAATCAAGGGGGATAAAGGACACCCCTGGCGTGTACCATTCGATATGGAGAAGGCGTCCGACAGGTGGCCATTCACCCTAACCTTTGCAGTTGGGATTGAGTATAGAGCTAGTATAGAATTTAACAGTTAGGGGGTAAATGTATAGTTTTAAGAACTTCAGACATATAGTCCCAGGCAACTCTGCCGAACGCCTTCTCCGCATCCAACGACAACATGAAACCAGGCGTCTTTGAGACTGAAAGCCAATGGCCGACATTTATCGCTTTAAGGGTATTGTCCCTTGCTTCCCTACCAGGGATAAACCCGACCTGGTCAAGACTGATGAGCTGAGGTAAGAGTGGTAAAATTCTATTTGCCAATGTTTTTGCGTACCATTTAAGGTCCACATTTAATAGGGAGATAGGTCTGTAGTTCGTCACAACTAAGGGATCTTTACCTGATTTTGGGAGGACAGTAATGTGAGCTTGCAAAAATTCCGCGGGGGGGGGGAGCGGGTTCAGAGAGCGATTGAAAGGCCGAAAGAAAGTGTGGCATGAGAATGTCCGCAAAAGTTTTGTAATAGGCCACTGTGAGGCCATCAGGGCCTGGGCTCTTACCCGGTTTGAGCTGTTTTAGTGCAATAGCAATTTCTTCCGTCATCAAGGGGGAGTCTAAGTCTCGAGCAGTGGCTTCCGAGATGGGGGTGGGGCTGTATTGGTGGAGGAATTCCTTAATTTTATCAAGTCTTGATGATGATTGGTCATCAGTTGGGGCCGTTGGGGAGAGGTTATAAAGTTTGGTATAATATTGAACGAAGTGTTTAGCAATATCTGCAGATTTATGCAGCCGTCTTCCGTTAGTGTCAATTAAAGAATGAATAGTATTGGAAGCCCTTTTAGCTTGAAGCGCTCTTGCCAGCAGTTTGCTAGTTTTGTTGCCATATTAGTAAAACTATTTTTTGTAAAGTATATATTTACATTGGGTTTGTTTATCTAGAATTTCTAGGAGTTTCGAGCGAGCTTTCGTAAGTTCCTGAAGCGTAGCTAGAGCTTGGGTATGCTTGTGGACTGACTCAAGTTTCCTAATTTGGGCTATGAGGTCTGTATACAACTTCTTCCTTTCACGGTTACGTTTGGCCGCCAGTGCTATAAGGGTTCCCCTAATGACACATTTGTGAGATGCCCAATTATTTAAGGGGGAGGTGTCTGACTCTTGGTTTTCGTTAAAGAAATGTTTCAGCTGGGTAGTGAGTTCCACCAGGACAGATGGGTCGGTGAGTAGTGAGGGGTCGAGTCTCCATATCGGAGTAGTAGATTTAGTCTCAGGAAATTGTAGCGTCATTGAAATCAGGTGGTGGTCTGATAGGACCATCGGGTCTATCGAGGCATTTTGTAGTAGTGGGAGGTCCTTCTGTGTCAGGAATAAGAAGTCAATGCGTGAATACCTGTTGTGGGGGGCGGAATAGTACGTGTAGTCTTTACAGTCGGGGTTTAGAGTGCACCAAGTGTCGTGCAGCAGAACGGTAGTCAAAGAGGAGTTAATGGTCTTCAAGGCTCTGTATGGGAGTGAGGAAGTGCCAGAGGACGTATCAAGGATGGGAGTAAGAGGGACATTGAAATCTCCACCTAGGATCACAATCTCTTCCTGGAAGGAGATTAGGGAAGTCGTTATATCCTTAAAAAAAGCAACCTGATGGGTATTTGGGGCATATAAATTAACCAGGGTGAGTTTCCTGCCTGCATATTGACCTTTAAGAAAAATATATCTGCCATTGATATCTATCAGTTGATCGGTGAGTTGAAAGGGGCAATTTTTGTGAAAAAGTATAGATACGCCTTTCGATTTAGTTAAGGGGGAGGTTGCGTGAAAGGCCGTGGGGTAGCGGTAGTCACGGAGTTTCGGTACTGAGTTCGTCTTGAAATGGGTTTCTTGGAGAAAAATAATATCTGCTTTATTCCTATGCATTGTAAGGAGGAGTTTGGACCGTTTCTCTGGGATGTTTAAGCCTTTAAAATTAAGCGAGATAATTTTTGCCGTGAGGGGTGCAGTCGGACCTGGGCGAGAAGACATTTTCTAGCTATGGATTAGGAGAAGTAGGAGTGTCTGTGGGGAGCGTAGCTGTCGTTAAGGAAAATGTAAGCAAACAACGGGAAGGTAGTTTGTTAAGTATGGAAATTGTTTCCGTCTATATAGGATAACAAGGAGCAGATAAAGCAAGGCTGATCCGGTAATTGGAAAGATTTCGACTATCTAACGTCGATCAGATATACAACTGGCGTTGGGGAGTTCCCTAGAGCCTCTGGAGGATCAAAGGAACTGCCTATGTACAATTGCCAGTTAAAGTCAGTGGCGTCGGTAAGTATTACTTATTGCACAATCTGAAGGCACCACTGCGGTGGGGTTGACTCAGTTGTGGACGAAGTCAAATGTGTAAGTGGATACGATAAAACAATGCAGATATGAGTATAATGCAAGGCTAACGGTTTCGGCTTTCTGTTAAGGAAACCGGTAGTCTAAGGCCGCGTACACACGGGCGGACTGTCCGCCCAACTAGGTTCGTCAAACAGTTTGACAAACAGTCCGTTCAAAATTAGCATGAACGGACTTGACCACACACGACGAACGAACAGTCCGCTGAAAACTTGCGCGATGACGTGAACGGCACGTACGACGGGACGAGAAATTCGGCGTCCGATACACTGCAATGCAACCTTCACCGTGTAAATTCTTTCTGAGCATGCGCGAGACTTAGTTTGCCGAACAAGCCTACACACGAGCGGACTGTCTGCTCAAACCAAGTTTCAGCGGACAGTCTTACGGAAATTCCGAAAAACTTTGTTCGTCAGACTGTCCGCTGAAACTGTCCGCTGAAGCCCACACACGAGCGGACTGTCCGCTGAAACACTGTTCAGCGGACAAAGTTGGACGAACAGTCCGCCCGTGTGTACGCAGCCTAACTCTGACTAGGTGGAGTATCAAGTTCAATTGCGATCCGTCTAGCCTGCTACCAGAACCATAAATGCTATAATAATGATGATTATGATCAGGGGATGTCGTTTAGGGGCTGGTTATTCGTAGAAGGCGAGGCCTGAAGGTAATGGGGGTGATGATCGAGAGAGAGGAGTAACAGGGTGTTGCTGGTTAATAAGACAACATCTGTCTTGTATGTATGCTATCGACAGACTGATAACCAAACGTCCCTACTCGCAGGGAGGATATAGGCCAACTGTAAAGTCGTTGTAGGAGCAGACCAGCAGATAAGTGTAATAACTATAAAACTGGTGCAGGAGGAAAGAGAAACTAGAAAATCAGAACACAAAACAAAACCAATGTCTAACTAAAACAAGATAAAACTGCGGTATCACTCCAATGAGATCAATCAGTCCTGGAATCCCCCCATGCGTACATAAATGTTCCCGGTCTAAAGAGATAGGTAGGATGGCATGCAGAAAGCTATGCCTAGGAACATATATAAAAAGACATCTCAATAATATATATATATGCAGTACCCCTAGGAATGTCTATCAGGTGGTGTATTGGGAGAGATGAGAGGCACCGAAGGGTAGTGCAAATCAGCTCTGTCGTGTCGTCCCCTCTCGTCCGGGGGATAGAGTCTCATGGAGGTTCTGCCCTGCACATCCCGTAGGGAGTAGAAAAACCGTTAACCTCTCCAACCTAACGAGTTGGGGATGGGCAGAGCCAAACCGGGACATACGACTAGGGAAACCCATGATGTAGCAAACCAAGTCATAGCGGGTTGGTTCCTCACATATACAGCTTAACTATATACCTACTGACAGGCCCTCTCAGGTGGATCGGTGTTCTCAAGAAAGCCGTTGCAACGGGCAAAGTCATTACATAATGCAAAGCCTATCGGTTGCTGTCCAATCTTTCTCCTAGGATCCTGAACCCGGTTATGGGAGATCAGCTATGGCTCATGTTAGAAGTTACTGAGAGGTTGATCAGCGAATATTGCCAATTTAGCAACACTCCGTCTGATGTGGTGAGGGAGTCCGGGTGAAACCATCAGTGCAGTAGTATGTTGTGGAGAAGGCCTGGATCCTCATGTTGGGGCATCGGGAGGGCTGTCCGTAAGGTTTGCGTATGGTGGACAGCCTATGGGGAGTTCGAAGGGTGTTGGAGTCTCGATCGGTACTGCTACCAATGTTAGAGTTCTCGGTCAAGACAGGCAGCTGTAGGATCGAAGGGAAGCGCTTTCTGTCTCTCACGTCACAGGGTCTTTTCTGCTAGATGTGAGCCAGTGTGACCGGGAGCTTACAGTGAGGTCTATGGGTCATTAAGCATCTTGCGTGGGACGAGGGGCATAGCCGGGAGCCACATTGCGAATGCGGTAAGGAGCGATGTCGCTTATAAACAGGTGCAGTGTGATAGCCAGACATTGGTAGAAAAAGAGAGGATTTTCCGTCTTAGCGGTCCCTGCGTGCTCTCCGTGGCAGCGGTGCTGCAGTCGGGCTCGCAGGTGGGTGTCTAATGCAAGACCCCCCTCCTGGTCCGCCTGTGGATGGAGATCTGCGCCTTCTAGAATTAGGGGTCTGGATCTCCATGTGGTCAAATTCTAGGCTGCTACTGCCGCGGAAGGGGATATGAAAGGCTGCATACCAGTTCGGTAGGTCTATGTATGGTATGTCCAGCGTGCGGCAAAACAAATGCAGTTCCTCAGGGACCCTCAATGTGGCAGTGCGGCCTTGGTGAGTGGCTTGAAGGGCAAACGGGAACCTCCATCGGTAGCGAATGTCCCTGTTCTTTAGGATCTCCAACAGCGGACGGAGGTCTCTCCTGTGTCTTAGCATAATCGCTGACAGATCCTGATAGATGTGAATAGGATGTTCTTCGTATAGTAGCTGTGGTTGTTCTCGGGCCTTCTTGAGGACGTCCTCTTTGATCATAAAGTCGTTGATGTGGCATATGATATCCCTAGGTGGGTCTGCCTCCTTGCCCTTGGGACGGAGAGCTCTATGGATGCGTTCCATAGCAATGACTGTTTGCGGGGGTCTTTCTAGAAGTTGGTTGAAAATAGAAGTTACTGCAGGCAGTAGCTGGTCCTGGTCAACCGATTCAGGCAGGCCGCACACTCTGAGATTGTGCCTGCGGCCTCTATTATCAATGTCCTCGACATGCCGCTGGAGGTCACGGAGTTGCATAGTGTGGGTATCTACCCGTCGATCGGTCCTTTGGATCGCCTGTTGGTGTTGTGAGGCCTGAATTTCAACTGCCTGTACTCGGCCCGAGATCACTTGCAGTTCGCGGCGGAGGTCGGAGATAGCGGCTGTGAGCGTGTCCTTAATGTCAGTCGCTACTGCTCTTAGGTCTTGTAGGCTAGGGTGTTGATGTTGTGGTTGACGATTAACTCCTGGTATCGGCGGTGGATCTGTGGGGGTGAGTGTGATCCCGATGTGGCCACGGGCGGGAGAATTCGCCGCCATGTTGGATCCTTGGCTCCTGAAAAGTTCCGGGATAGTCGGTGATGTACGGGCACCTAAGTCTCTCGGAGAGCGCGAGCGGGATGTTGAGCGGCTCCGGGAAGATGTGCCCATGATCTTTCGGTAGTACGGTGTCAGAGTCCCCAATAGCAGGAGTTCAGGCCACAGGCTAGACGGAGCTCGGGAGTTAAGCAGCCATCTTCGTCCAAGGCAAGCCACGCCCCCCGTCCTTAAAACTTTTTTTGCATTGATACAGGTCCCCTGGGGCAGGACCCAGGTCCCCAAATGCTTTTTATGACAATAGCTTGCATATAAGCCTTTAAAATTAGCACTTTTGATTATTCATGTTCGTGTCCCATAGACTTTAACGGTGTTCATGTGTTCTGTCAAATTTTTAGCTTGACCGAACGGGGGGTGTTCGACCCATTCCTAATGATGGGTTATGGTAGCTATAAGAGTTTGATTGTTAAGTAAAAAATAAAAGAACTCCCTAGGATGAGATTATCCATAAAATCTAGAAAAATTTGAAATATTTATTTTTTTCAAAAATATGTTCAACAGGATATTCCATGAAATCTGATACTTTAAACAAAATTAGCAAAATGGGTAAACAAGAAAAAGATGTGCTGAGGCCCATTATGAAGAATACAGCAATAACTGCAGCGCCTTGAGGCGATTAAGTTTGCAATGTGCGGCGTGCGCTATACAAGTATTTCATTCATTCATTCATTCAACCATAAAAAATGCAGCAAAAGAGGGTGCTGTGGTGATTCTAAATATAAGATGCTGATGATTACTACTGAGAAACTTTAACCTCCCTGACAGTTTTCCCGAGTGTGGCTCGGGGTTAAATTTCAGTACCATTAGCGGTAACCCAGAGCCACAATCGGGATTGCATTGCAGGATCCTGGTGCGGTGTGCTTACCTTGTCCCCAGGATCCTACGATGTCCCCCCGTTGTGTCTGTGGGCTCTATCATCCGCCTGATGCCTCTGTGTGTATTGTGGCGTACGGGGGCGGAGCCAGGCGGGAAATTCAAAAAATTGAAAATGCATAATACATACAGTACACTGTAATCATACAGATTACATTACTGTATGAAATTATTTCACATCCCTTTTGTCCCTAGTTCTTTGTCCAATGCCCTGCATGCAGTTTTATATTATATATACTGTTCTTTCTGTCTGGAAACTTGAGATTGCCCATAGTAACCAAAAGTGTCCCTTTACGTCAAAAATGGTTTTAGACCAGCTAGAAAACAGTGATAGTAAATTAAAACACTTGCAGAATTGAGCGATAGTGAATCATGGGGAAATTTTATTTAGTTTTTTTTTTCCATTAATTTTTTATTGAAATCAAAAACAGGTAAGTGTTTACAATTCGAACATCATGTTTAGCATGCAAACATATTGGGCCATACTGTGTACCAGAAAGAGAAAAAGAAAACAACATTTTTCAGGGAACCTTGTAAGCGCATTCTCCATTTATCAACTTGGTTGAGAATCTAAAGCCGCGTACACACGGGCGGACTGTATGGCCAACTTAGTCCGTCAGACAATCCGACGGACAGTCCGTCCTACTTTCGAATGAATGGACTTGACCACACACGGATGCACAAACAGTCGTCGAAAGTTTGCGCGATGACGTGTACAGCACGTACGACGGGACTAGAAATAGGAAGTCCAATACACAGCAATAACAGGAAACAAATAAATCAAGTACGGCGCTGTCACATCCTATCCAGTTCCTCCAGAATACCTCTGCACAATATATATTGCTTGTTACATCCACTCTGGGTGTTGCTGCTCTTATTAAAGTCCACTGGGTGGCAGACAAACCTAAAAAGCACAGAGAAACAGAGCGCACACCAGCCCTAGTGCATTAAAGTTTATTTAACTCAGTAAAAGGTTAAAAAAGCCAGGTATGTCACTCACAAACATCCGTTGAGTAGTAGCATTGGTATTTACAGCCTCCACTGTTGCCTCCTTCCCCGATTTTAGGCTCCCTGCAGTAGCTAGCAATACGGATGGTTAAGTACTCGGTTCGCTTGCTGGCTGCAGGTACACTCTCTCTCCACGCCTCACACGCACGGACCTGCCGGCTCTGGATGACGTCACTCGCAACGGGGGGGGCGGATCTCTCAACGTGTGTACTGACTCTGACGCTGGCTATAACTGTTCCCAAGACAACATGTTTCGGAGGCGTGGCCTCCTTCTTCAGGTGACGCCCTAATGTGTGCTTACAGCATAAATACGCTGACACCCTCCCCGCCCTCAATACATTGAAAGAACTTCTAATAGCTATGATTGTAATAGTAGTCTTATAATATCCTTGTTTCCTTGTCGCTCTTCTTGATTGGTAGATGGGCTTGTCTCCTCCCCTAGATGTTAGGCTCCCTGTGATTGGCACTAGCAGGGAGGGCGGGGAGGGTGTCAGCGTATTTATGCTGTAAGCACACATTAGGGCGTCACCTGAAGAAGGAGGCCACGCCTCCGAAACATGTTGTCTTGGGAACAGTTATAGCCAGCGTCAGAGTCAGTACACACGTTGAGAGATCCGCCCCCCGTTGCGAGTGACGTCATCCAGAGCCGGCAGGTCCGTGCGTGTGAGGCGTGGAGAGAGAGTGTACCTGCAGCCAGCAAGCGAACCGAGTACTTAACCATCCGTATTGCTAGCTACTGCAGGGAGCCTAAAATCGGGGAAGGAGGCAACAGTGGAGGCTGTAAATACCAATGCTACTACTCAACGGATGTTTGTGAGTGACATACCTGGCTTTTTTAAACTTTTTACTGAGTTAAATAAACTTTAATGCACTAGGGCTGGTGTGCGCTCTGTTTCTCTGTGCAATACACAGCAATGCAACCTTTCGCCGTGTAAATCCTTTCTGAGCATGCGCCATACTTAGTCCGTCGAACTAGCCTACTCACGAGCGGATTGTCCGCTGAAACCAAAGTACGACGGACAATATTATGGAAATTCCGAAATACTTAGTCCGCCAGACTGCACGCTGAAAAAGTCCGCTGAAGCCCACACACGAGCGGACTGTCCGCTGAAATGTGTTTCGACGGACTAAGTTGGCCAGACAGTCCGCCCGTGTGTATGCGGCTTTACAGTGTTTTTATGCATAAGGTCATCAATCCTGTTTTTGCCTGGTACATTGGAATTGTCAGTAAATTGAGTTCAGAGAAAAAGAGGGGGGAAAGGTAGAAGTGGAGAAATGAGAGGGAAAGGAGGAGAGGGGGAAGAGAGCAAGAAAAAAAGGGGGGGACCCAGCATGGGGGAAAGGTAGCGGTAGGACAAAAGAGGGTGGATTCGAAGGGGGTTGAGAGACGGAATTAAAATATCATGCCCTGCTGCACCTGCTCCTCCCACCCGTTCCTTTGCGTGGCTTGTAACCTCACATTCCTTTTGGGTAATACATGTGTCCATTTCTTGTCTAGGCGTTAAGGATTTGAAAACGCTCAGTATAGTTTTAAAGTGAATCAAAAATGCCCATGTTCTCGTAAGGTTTTGTATCCGTTCTTGGGAGATATTTATAAGTTCCTCCATCTCCTCTATTTTAGAGAGCCTAGTGAACCATTCTCTGACAGTAGGGGAGGTGCTAGATTGCCAGTATATCGGAAGCCTTGACACATTCACTGCATTCACCATATGCATAGCTAGAGATGTGTAGTACTTTTTTGTAGACATTGTCGCGTGGTGTAGTAGATATTGCGCTGGAGTGTAATTTAATTTATATGTGGTTACCTGAGTATAGATGTAATGTACCTCTTTCCAGGATGGCTGAATGGATTCACAGTCCATATAGACATGTAGCATTGTGCCTTCTGCTTTGCCACATCTCCAGCAAGTATTGGGTATGGATGGTGGGAATTTGTGGAGAAGAGAAGGAGTTCTTGAAGTAACTGATCAATTCAATCTATTATTATTATTATTATCAGTTATGTATTCCTTTGTCTAGTCCCTATAGTTTATCTATCAATCTATTACGCCAAGCACATGTTATTGTTAATATCACAATACTACCACCCTTGGCTATGAAATCAATACACGGTCTAAGATCAATCAAATCTAATTTATTTCCCAAGGAAATAATAAAGCGTGCATAAGGTATCAATAGAGGTTACAATAATACATAGCATACAATCAAAGTACAATATAAGCCATACTTATCAGACCTTCGCAGCTAAGCCTCATGATGGAAGAGAGAGAGAGAGACCGAGCTCAGGTTGCAACCCTTTTTGTTAAACATACCTCAGCCATACCACACCCTACTGCCAGTCCCATTTGCTTGGACCAATCAGTGTTCACATGACAGCCCTCCTAAAATTACTGACTGTCCTGCCATACTTGGCTTCTGTGGCCAGTATTGCATTTGATGTGCCCTGGGCCGTCTTCGTCATCAATGTCTTTGAAGTTCAGTACATTCCAGGTGGGCTGAATAGAACTCATTCTGCTATTCAAATTGTGTCTTGGTGTCACATTCCTTGCTTTTAAACATGTGAGACTGCATGGCATCAATATGGCTCGGTTGTACCAACAGCTGTGTAGATGTATAATATTAATTCCTGTTTGATTCCAACAGTTCTATACCAGCGTTTTTCGATTTTGTAGCATTTTTCCTGAATGGCTACAACCATGGAGCCCTTGTGTGCGTATTCGTGTATGGTTTCCCCACTCCACATTGGATATGGAAATCTGTAATTCCTTTTCCCATGCATTACGTGCGGGGTCTCTAGTGGTGTGAGACTCTTCTAGCAAAAAAGCATAAATGAAGGATATTAAGTGTCTCTGTGGTGTTTTTCAGGGAACAAAGGGTTTCAAATGGTGTGAGTCTTCTTGTCCATGTTTATGGCATAGATTGTGTGGAAAGAAAGTTTTGAATCTGTCTATATGTCCAAAAGGGAAAGGCGTTGGTTAGAGAAATGACGGTCAAATTCTCATATGTTTGGGGGGTGTCTTTCGAGAAAAAGTGGTGTGCCCTTATATCCTTGTGGGGCCATTCGCGACTCAGAAATGAGCCTGTGTTCCCGGGGTTCAAATCAGGGTTTGCCCTTAATGTGGTTAGGGGCCGGATGAGAAGGCTGTGGATTTAGCTGCCCACGTGAAAGCCATTAGGGATGGTTGGATGAGTGGGTGTGTCAGAGACTCTTTTGGGCAATGTCGAGGCGATAGCCAGGGGAGATCATGGATCGGAAATTGTGTGAAGGAGTTTTCTAAATGGACCCACAATTTCTTGTTTCCGTGAATATTCCAATCTGCGACTCTAGTAAGATGGCAAGTTAAATAATATTTGTAAAGGTCTGGTAAGCCAATTCCTCCCTTGATTTTTGTGCAGTCATTCAGGTGTATAATAATACGTAGAGGGGAATTATTCCAGATAAACAATTAGGAGCCCTATCTGTATGTCACATAGAAGGAAGTCAGTAGGTGGATTGGGATAGTCTGCATTAAGTATAGAAAGCATGGGAGGATAGTCATTTTGAGCAGGGCTGATTGGCCAAACCATGACACATTTAGGCCCGTCCAGTCTTTGAGGTCCGCTTTAGCTTTGTTCAATGCAACATGGAAATTATATTTGTATAGGTCTGTTAATTTAGTGGTGATCTGGATTCCCAAGTGCGTAATCACGTCCCTTTTCCATTGGAATGGGAAGGAGCTCTGGCAACCTCCTGTTTCTTGTGTGGTAAGTAGGGATGAGCCGAACACCCCCCCGGTTCGGTTCGCACCAGAACTTTCGAACGGACCCCACGTTCGTTACGAACGTTAGAACCCCATTGAAGTCTATGGGACTCGAACGTTCGAAATGGAAAGTGCTAATTTTAACGGCTAATATGCAAGATACTGTCCTAAAAAGGGTTTGGGGACCTGACTCCTGCCTCAGGGGACATGGGTCAATGCAAAAATACGTTTTAAAAACGTCCGTTTTGGCGGGAGCACTGATTTTAATGACGATTAAAGTGAAAAAAAAGTGAAATATTCCTTTAAATATGGTGCCTGGGGGGTGTCTGTAGTATGCCTGTGAAGTGCCACGTGTTTCCCGTGTTTAGAACAGTCCCTGCACAAAATTACATTAAACGGAAATAACACCATTTAAAATTGCTTGCAGTTTTAATGTTATATCTGGTTCCTGCAATATGGTTGAAAATCATTGAGAAAAATGGCATGGGTAGCCCTCCCTGCCCATTACCAGCCTATTTGGGTCTTGTACGCATATTAAGGGGAACCCTGTACCCATATTAAAAAAAGGAAATGTGTGTGGCCCCCAGGCCCTATATACTCAGAACAGCAGTATACAGGCGGTGCAAACAAGACAGGGACTGTGTAGGTTTGTTGTGTTAAGTTGAATCTGTTTGTAATTTTCAACTGGTACATTTTTAAAGTGTAGCTCCAGTCAAAAAAACAATTTTTAAGCTTTTTGGAAAACATAGGGAAGGGTTATCACCCCTGTATAATTTGTTTTGTCGTCCATCTTTTTTCATCTCACTTGCTGCTGTCTGATGTTTGTAAGTTGGATGTTTGAAAGTAGGGGCCTGCCCTATATGCTCTGCAGAAATGGCGGAACAAGGTGTTGGTTTTGCCACAACATTGTAAGCCCTCAAAGTGACTCTTGGTGGGCGCTGGAGCGCCCTGCTGTGAACGATTATATCAAGAATTGTAATTACATGCCATTGTTGAACAGTGGTAGAAAAATTGACCTTTGGTGGTTGTGGTGCTGGTGCCACAACACTATAAGTCCTCACCGTTACTCTGGGTGGGCACAGGAAGGGGCCCTCCTGTGAAATATTATATCAAGAATTGTAATTACATGTCCCTGTTAAACAGGGGCAGAAAAATTTGGCCTTAGGCACTGCTGCTGGTGCCACCACACTGCAACCTCTCCCATATACTCTAGTTTTTTTGCTGGAATTAGCCCTGCTGCAAAGCATTGCATCAAAAATTGTACTTAAACGCCCCTGTTAAACAGGGGCAGAAAAATTGGGCCTTAGGCTGAGGTGAATATCGCGGTGTATACTGCGGTCAGGGCACGCAGACAATAACCAGAAAACAGCAGAGATAAAGGGGTATATACAGATGTATACTGTGCTGTGCTGGAGGCACACACAACTTCCAATAACTCCTGCAGATGGCAATTGGGCTCAAATAGAGAACAGCTATGTAGGTGGATTATAGCGGTATGTACTGGGTACAGAGCACGCAAACAGCACGCACTAACACTACTGACTGCAAGCTCTATTATTAAAGATAGATCACTAGCTATATAGGTGAGGTGAATATAGTGGTGTATACTGCGGTCAGGGCACAGACAATAACCGAAACGATCGGTGTGTAACTGTGTTGAAGGTACACAGAACACCCACTGCTTCAGATGCCAACACACTACACGAGGCCGCCTCAAAGGCGGCCTTATATAGTGTGGGGCGTGCACTACACAGCCTGAGCTATGATTGGCCACAGGCATCCTGCCTGTGGCCAATCATGGCTCTCCTCGCTGCTGGCGCTGCGATTGGCCAAGCATGCGGGGTCACAGTGCATGCTTGGCCAATCATGAGCCAGCAATGCACTGCGCCATCGCAGTGCATTGTGGGCCGTGCGCGCCACGCGAATTTTGACGCGGACGGACCAAGAGTTCGGATTTCGCCGAACGGACGAACAGCCAATGTTCGAGTCGAACGTACATTCGACTCGAACACGAAGCTCATCCCTAGTGGTAAGAGAGACATTTAATGCATGAGATTTCATATAGTTTATTTTGAAGTTTGACAGGGTACCAATATGTTCTATGTCTTTCAGTAGGTTCGGTAGGGTAATGTGTGGTGACCTCAAAGATAACAAAATGTCGTCCGCAAAAGCCGCCACTTCAAATTCTTTATTCCCTATCTGGATCTCCCTGATGTCTGAATTTGATCTTAATTTCTTAAGGAAGGGTTCCAAGGTAAGGACATAGATCAGTGGGGATAGGAGACAGCCCTGGCGGGTTCCATTGCCAGTAGTGAAGACGTTCGATAGGTGGGCGTTCACCCGTACACTCGCGGCAGGGTTAGAATATAATGCCAACATATGGGTCAGCATGCGTGGCTGAAGTCCTATTGTTTTAAGAACCTTGCGCATGTAATCCCAGGACACGCTGTTGAACGCCTTCTCTGCATCTAACAATAGGAAGAAGCCTGGGGTGTGAGATGACATCAGCCAATGGTGGATATTTAATGCTCGTATGATGTTGTCCCTGGCTTCTCTACCTGGAACAAAGCCCATCTGGTCTAAGGAGATGAGGTTAGGAAGGAGGGGTAATAATCTATTGGCCAGTATCTTTGCATATAGCTTTATATCCACGTTTAGCAAAGAACTGGTTCTGTAATTTGAGACTTGTGTTGGATCTTTACTTTCTTTCGCGAGGACCGTTATATGTGCATCTAGAATGCGACCTGTGGACGTATTAGGGGTAGATAGGGCATTGAAAGTAGAAAGCATCCTAGGAGACAAAACATCCATGAAACTTTTATAATATTGTAATGTAAGCCCGTCCGGCCCTGGGCTCTTGACCGGTTTCATCTGTTTCATGGCAGCTAAAAACTCCTTAATCACTTCCTTTCTGAATTCCAGGAAAATTAGGATCATAGTATCTGAACTTAAGTTATAAAGATTAGAGTAATAGCACTCAAAGCTTTTAGCTATAGCTTCGTTGGTTGCCTGTAATGAGCCATGACGGTCGTGTATGTGATGGATTTTGAGAGATGTTTAAGAGGCTTGCACTGCACGTGCCAGAAGTCTTCCACTTTTATTGCCGAGTTTGTAAAACCTTTTGGCGAAGCACGTATCAGCACTTTTGTATATTTCCCCAGTTCCTCCAGTAGGAGAGAGTGAGTGTGAAGTAATTATTGTAAACAGTTTTGTGAACAGGAGTGTTTATGAAGGGTTTCTAGTCTTTGAATTTTGGCTATAAGTGTTTTGACCATTTCCTGGTGTTTTCTTTTGGTGGTTGCGGCTAGAGCCAGTAACTCTCCCCGATCGGGGAAATGTCAGGGGTGTCATTCTCAGTAAAGTATAGCTGAAGCCATCATTTTAGTCGTGAAAGTTTCACTGGATCTTTCAATAAGGACGGATTTAATCCCCAAGTTTTAGTCCTATATACTGTTTCAGGAAAAGTTAAGGTGAGTGAAATTGGATGGTGATCCGATAGGAGCATTGGTTCTATCTTTGCCTGGCCAAGGTGGGTAAGATCTCTAGGGGAGAAAAAAAATCTATTCTTGAATATTTTTGAAACGTAGCAGAAAAGAATGTGTAGTCCCTAGTTGATGGAAACAGTGTGCACCAGGTATCAAGTAGAGCTAGGTTCTGGAATTGTAATTTAATTTGGCGTAGGGCCGGTGTGGCAATGTGGATGTACCTGATGAGGTGTCTATGGTAGGGTTCAGTGGCACATTGAAGTCCCCTCCCAGGATCACTATTCCCTCTTTGAAGGTGGCTAGTAGATTGCATATCTTCCTTATGAATGAGACTTGGTGTTTGTTTGGACCATAGATGTTGGCCAGTGTTATTGGTTTGGATGCAAATTGGCCCTTGATTAAGATGAATCTGCCCCCTGGATCTATAAGAGAGTCCTTCATGTGAAATTGTGCATGCTTAGAAATCAATATGCAATCCCCCCTGAGGCATTCGTTGAATGGAAAGCTGTCTGATATAAAAGGTTAGTGAACTTGGGAATGGAATCCGAGCAAAAGTGGGTTTCTTGGAGAAAGAGAAATTGGGCTTTATGCTTAGATAGTGTAGACAAGGCCTGTGTTCTTTTTTCTGGGATGTTTAACCCTTTGGCATTGAGCGAAATACATTTTAATGACAGAGAAGACTGTTTATTGGGATTCTTTTGCATGGTACACTGAGGTATAAGTCTAATGGGGTTGGGCAAGATAATAGGTGGAAGAAAACTCTGAGTATTGACAGAGGATAGGCTTGGGGGGGGGGGGGGGAGCAGGGCTGTGCAGGGTCTCCTTAAAGAGGGAGAGAACACACTATAAAAAATAAAACACAACAACCTCCCCCAGGGGAAGGAGAAGAAGGGAACGAGAAGAAAAGGCTGAAGTGAGGAAATTAGAAGGAAGAGGTGGGAGAGAATCCAAGAAAGATAAAGGAAGAATAAAGAAATAGAGGAGAAGGGGACACTTGAAGAAAGGGGATGGACCTGTGAGAATCACATGCTTTGTGTGAAGGTAACACCAGAGGTGATATTAGGAGTACTATATCACCTAAGAAAATGTGAGCTGGGGGGTTAGCAGATACAGTATAAGTATTGTTGCTAGGGGGTGGTGGTATGGACAGGGTCTACATGTTACTGCAGTACAGAGGACATTGATAGACAGATAGTGTAAAGGGGAATCTCGTTAACAGGAATACTAAAACGGGAAACCCAAACATATGTCTAGGCAAGCAGTGAGGACACAGTTCCATAAGTACCATTCACTTGTTTCTTCTTTTTTTATATATATAAGAAACCACTGAAAATATAATGAAAATATCAACACATTCTCATATCTTCTGAGAGGGAGGAGCCATCTCAGTACATGGACAATTTCAAGTTATGGTTGAATATTACTAAACCGCTCCACTGCAGTAGTACTTCTTGAGTGTGAGTGTTTTGTTAAAGTGGAAGTAAACCCATCGATTTAAACAGTTAAAAAAAAAAGGCATGCCGGGAATGCTAACTGCACATTGGCTTTGCTCTCAGCCAAACTATCAAACCATCCAATGGCTAGTGTCATAACGAATCACATGTGCAGCACCATAGCAGTTGAAGATTAAACAGAGGCAAAGATGGCAGCTTCCTTGGCTGAAAATGATAGGGGAGTTTACTTCCACTTTAAGCTCGTGGGCCTGGATTTGTTATATTCCCTATGGCACCAGCGTCTCAGAGGCACGGGGTCACAGGGCATCTTAACGTTGAATCATTTTTGACATCAGAGATCAATGTTGTCTACTTCTGACATAGGAATTTTATGCACTTTCCCCTCCCCAGAGTCCTTCATTCCAGTTTCTCTTATGGTGAGTCCCATACACCGGTCATCTCCCTATCTGGAAGCAGGTGCCGTCTCTGTCCCCAAGCCAAACCTAGGTGATTTGGACCAGTGTACAGACCCGCCCACTGGGTGCATACCCCCCAGAGGAAGAGGAAGTACTCAAGGTGGAAAATATCATAGTGCAAAGCACCGGGATGTCTTATCTACTGTATTAAGCAAGGTGGTAGACATTGGGTTATTACAGAAGTGATCCCTGGTTGGAGCAACAGTGTAATCCTAAATTTGGGTAAGATAGAGAGTTTCATTTTAGCTAGATTAATACTTAATTAGAGGAGAGGAGTGCAGCCTAGAGCCCCAACCGGCGTAGTCCGAGACTTGTGTTCTCTGAGAGAGATGTACACAGAATCCCCATATCAGTAGCAATAGGGTCATGAGAATCTAGAGAAACAGCTAGTGGGATATCATAATTCTGTTAATGTGTAGTCAGTGAGTTCAGATTATGGGAGGAATTTACAGTGGAGTGTATTGCAAAACTCCCCGGCCTGAGATCATGCCACACCCCTCTCCTCCAGAATAATAAGCAAACATATTAACCCTATAACAACTTATGAATCAGTAGAAATTCAGTTAGGAAGTACACCCATCTATCTGGTTCAGAGTTTGTGAGATCTGGATCCTGAGAAGGAGTGGGACTCTCAGGTTGGATAAGTCTGTTTGAGGTTTCTAATCACAATATGTAAGTTTGGTCCCCTCTATCGGTGATCCAGCTGTAGGAAGCATGCTTAAAAGTAATAAACAGTCTATTATGTAAATTGCTGATAGGTGGATCATAACATAATGATTATGTGCAGGTGGCATGACGTTTGACACTCACTGTGCATGCCCATCATTTAGAGCTTCTATTCAAAAGAACGGTCAAAAGAACGGTGGTACTTACAAGTTATTTTTACTGATCATGTGGGGAGATAAGAGAAAATTAGGTTTTGCGAATAGGATTAAAGCCCCATACACACTGTCAGATTTTCTGCTGATTTTTTCCCTACAGATTTACCAAAACCATGTAGTGCATTGGCCTGCCTGATTTCATACAAATTGAAACTCCTAAGGTTTGACCTCATATTATATGGTTTTGGTAAATCTAAAGGAAAAACTCAGCAGAAAAACCGATGGTGTGTATGGGGCTTAACTGTTTACAACATGAACATCATAAAGAGAATGTTCCAACTGGCAGTGATGGCACTTACGGAACGATAACTGTGTGTCCCCGTACAGTTTCAGACTTTCGGATAATCCCTACGTGGGGTCCCTGAGGCTTCAGGGCTTTGCAGGTCCAGGTTTCTCTGTATGGAGCAAGGTTCTGGTGAGATAGGATCCAATCTGTGCCACCTAGAGCGTTGTCTTTGAGCCTTCAGAGAGGGGTTAAATAAGACCTGACAGCAGGGTTCACTGTAAAGTAAAAGGGATACCATTCTGGTAATTCAATTTGAGGCAGGTCGAGTTGATCACAGAAGGACTGTAGATCCTCTCTGCCTGCCTGTGTGTCAGAGCCACTGCTCAGGGAATGTGGTGTGGATGCCTGTGAGGCCTGTGATGGGGGTTGAGGCACTCCTGCTGAGCTTACCCATTGTAAGAACGAGCGGGATATCTACTAGACTCTTGTTTGGACAGATTTAAGTGCAAAGTTATTGCTAAGAATTACAAGCCAACAATATAAAATGCCAAATTTCTTTGCAAAACAATTGTACCGCTCTGAGACGCAAAAATCTGACATCGTAATACCGCCGGGGAGGCTACGGAGGCTTTATAACAGTGATACCTACTGTAAGATATCTAGGGATCCCACCATGAGTTATAACAAGCTTCTAGACATTATTGTCAGTGAGGTGGCAGCAGCAGATATTTTGGATCATGAGATTGCCAAAATTTGATACCAGAATTCCCAGTTACTCTCATTTTTCACTATCCCCCAAGAGTTCAAAAGAGAGAGGTTCTGTTTTTTTGTAGACTGATTGTCACCAGTATTGGCTCCCTCTGTGAACCTTTGGAATATTTGATGGACAGGCTACTCCAACATTTGGTCGTTTATCTACTTATCTATAAAAAATAAAGCAATTCATGCAAAGGAAATAAGATATAGGAAATTGACAGTAACTTGTGATGTCATGTCATTGATTCTTATGTACCCCATAGTAATTGAGGGCAGTGAAACACCACCTAGATTGCTATCTTGAGTATTCCATTGACCTGCAAATTTTATTTTTGATGAGGTGACCTTTCTATTAACAAAGTTATTTTCTATTTGATGAGGTTTACTATGGCAAATGATGTTGTACCTTTATGGGTGCTAAGTTTGCACCAACGTACACCAACCTATGTTGGAACATGAGGTTTCCCACATAAAGGTTGCACATGAAAAGAAGATATACCTATGGACCTGTTTATCAAGGTCAGGCAGAATTGCTCTACATTAGAACATTTTGATGTTCATGAAGGAGGGGATATTCCTCGAGCAGGGTTGTGATAGACCCATTATTAGTAAGGTTAGGGATAGAATATTAAGTGCAATAAAAAGGTGAGAGAGAAGATCTTTTAAAAGAGAATGAGTCTACTAAACATGAACAAAAAGCTCAGGATGGTTCTCAACTGGTTACCTTTGTCACTCTTTACAGCTCGGAATTTTATGAAATTGCATGCATTGCATGTACACGATTGTATATACAGTTGGTAACTAGACATTTTTTAAGAAGATCTGGGCCTGGACCTATCATCAAGGTTCATTTTGTAGCTTAGAGAGTGTCCACAATAAATAATAAGTAATATTCTGTTCACTAGCTTGATTTACTCAAATGCCGAGTACACACGATTGAACTTAGCCCGGCAAACAAACCGCCGGACTTTGAAGCGGAGGTCCGCCGGACTGAACGAGCGGACCCGCCCACACACAACCGGAATTTTTCGGCGACTATGGCGGGAGTCCTCTGTACTTTTGAAAATGAACGGACTTACCCACACACAGAGGAAAGTCCGTTAATTTTGAACGCAGCTCCAGGTAGCCGGGACTAGCGAAGGAAGTCAATGTTGCAGCCTTTGGCGGAGAGATTGACACGTCGCTGGCCCCGTCACCTGGTATGGACTTAAAGGGGAAGCCCTACACCAAAAAAAGGCATGGGGGTCCCCCCAAGGTCCATATAAGACCCTTATCCGAGCACGCAGCCCGGCCAGGTAAGGAAGGGGGGTGGGGATGAGTGAGCGCCCCCCCTCCTGAGCCGTACCAGGCCGCGTGCCCTCAACATGGGGGGGTGCTTTGGGGAAGGGGGGCCGTGTGGCCCCCCCACCCCAAAGCACCTTGTCCCCATGTTGATGAGGACAAGGGCCTCTTCCCGACAACCCTGACCATTGGTTGTCGGGGTCTGCGGGCGGGGGGCTTATCGGAATCTGGGATCCCCTTTAATTTGTCGCCGCCGGGGGTCTTCTTCCGACCTCGGGGGTCAAGTCTGCAGGATAGTTTGTACTAAAGAAACACTAGAAAATGTGGATAAGTGCAACAGGCCAGTTTCTTATTCCTTTGTTCTAATTCTATTTTTTTTTTTTTTATTGGTCTCACACACAATCAAATGGTACACCAACAGCAATTTGTTTAAAATGAAACAATCTGTCAATTTCCAGACAACGGGCTCCATTCACAAAGCGGTATTTTACCGCATCTAAGTATGCAGTAAGATACCACACAGAGTTTTTCAAAATGTGTTTTTTAGTTTACTAAAAACACTACTGAAATACTCACTCATGGCCCAGTTAGAATCTAGAAAATTCATCACATGCTCTGAATTACCCACGTGTGCTGATAAAGTATGGATTGCAATGAAAAGTATAACGGCGATTGATGGGTTCTTATACTGTACGCCCTTGTGTAATGAATTAGCAATCCCACAATAACTGTTTTTCCAGTTTTGCAACTGGGACATGCCCTCTGGTCCCAGTCGCATACACACACTCTGAGACTCCAAAAATCCAGTGTTGCTAATCTATTGTCAAGTGCCGAAAAGGGGTTTATTTCTCAATTGTATACCATATTACATGCTAAATTTCAAAACAAGGTTTACATACAGGCCTGAGAGCACTAGTCTAAAGACCTGGGTCTCCTTTCGGATGACCACTGGGAAATGGCATTAGCGGCGCAGCCTGTGGTGTATTTGTCTCCTACCCAGAGGCTCACACAACTATTTTTCTTACATAGAAGTTATCACACTCCAGAAAAACATTATGTCAGCCATTTAGAGACACCTAACATTGCCATAAGTGCAAAGGGGGCCCTGCTAATTTCATTGACATGATGTAGAGATGTCCCAAATTGCCTCGCTATTGGCAAGGAGTACTCTATCAGTACTGTGTTTCAGATAACTTTGGCAACAGATCAAAGTATTTGCTTATTAAGCAAAGGCATCTTAGATGAATCAGCTCTGCCTGACAATACATAAATACCGGACCGTTAGAGTCCTCTTTCAAGTAAGAAAGCTAGTCGCGCAAAAGATGGTTACCACCAAACCCCCCCTACCTGGGCAAAATGAACAATAACTCTAGAGAGAAACTTGTATTTTAGCACAGCAAATGCCCTACATGATTTGAAAAGTTGTGAGATATGTGGTTGGCTACCCCTGGACTTGACCAACCCTGCTTATTCTAAATAGATTATTGTCCTGTTTATTGACCTACTGGAAGACGTGCAATGGCTTGTGATCAATGATACTTTGTTCCTCTTAACCACTAAATATATAAAAAAAAAAAATAAATTTCCTCAGTTTAGGTTGATACGTATTCTTCTACATATTTTTGGTAAAAAAAACGTAATAAGCGATTATTGATTGGTTTGTGCAAAAGTTATAGTGTTTACAAAATAGAGGATAGTTTTATGGCATTTTTATTTTATATATATATATATATATATATATATTTTATTTTTTATTTTTTTATTTTATTTTTTTTTTTAATGGTGGCGATCAGCGATTTTTATCATGACTGCGACATTATGGCGGACACATCGGACACTTTTGACACATTTTTGGGACCATTGTCATTTATACAGCAATCAGTGCTATATAAATGCACTGATTCCTGTGTAAATGACACTGCCAGTGAAGGGGTTAACCACTAGGTGGCAGTGTAGGGGTTAAGTGTGTCCTGGGGCATGTTTGTAACTGTGGGGGGGCGTGGCTGTGTGTGACATGTTACTTATCTCTGTTCCCCGTTCTTCCTCCCTGTGAGGCGATTGTAGGTATCCCTGCGGCAGTCTAATCTGCAGAACCTGTGACCCGACTCACGGAGCTTGCCACGCGAGCACATTGGCCGCTTCTTAAAGGGCAACGTACAGGTACGTGATTCTGCCTGTACGAGCCTTTCTGCTGACGTATATCGGTTAAAAATTTCATTTTGGTGTGGTACTGTTCTAAACACGGGAAAACTGTCCCAGTTTACAGGGATACTATAGACACCCATAGGCATATTTAAAGGAGTATTTCATTTTTATTGTTTCACTTTGCGCATTACTAAAATCACTGCTCCCAAAAAAACTGACATTTTAAAACTTTTCTTTGCATTGATACATATCCCCTGGGGCAGGACCCAGGTCCCCAAACACTTTTTATGATAATAACTTGCATATAAGCCTTTAAAACTTTAGATTTTTCATGTTTGTGTCCCATAGACTTTAACGGTGTTCTCGTTTTCGTCTGAATTGTTTCCCTATTCGCATGTTTTGGTGGTGTTTGGCTCATCCTTAGTTACAAAGGCCATCTATGTTCTTTAATTTTTCATTTTTTTTTTCCTTTCTGTTTATTTCTCTTGTTTGTTTTTGACTAAGTGTTTTTTTTTATATACTCTTTATTTTCCGTTTTAAACAACAAGTACAAATTCCACATACCCATTATACAAATAATTACTGACCGTACTTATATTTCTAAACCCTTACCCCCTCCTCCCCCCGAACAACAACAACAAAAAAAATAAAAAAATAAAAATATATATTTTTTGGACACCCGCAGCACCTCTCTCTTAAACCTACTCATTCCTCCTCATTCCTCTCCATCTCCATCCCCTTCCACCCTTACATGGTACTCCTTTTTCAGGAATGCGCCCCATTGTTGCCATTTACTTAGATACTTTTGACCTGTATCCTCCAATCTCTGTATAGACTTCTCAATTACCCTTATATATTCTACTTTCCGCACCCACTCTGTTACTGTCGGGACTTGCACAGTCTTCCAGTGACATGGGATCAAAGATTTAGCTGCATTCAACAGAACTGGAGTCATCGTACCTTTATATTGTGCGATCCCTTTCTTTGTGTCATGGAACAGACATTCCCATGGAGAATTTCCCACCCTTTCCCCAGTCACTAAAAATATCATTCCTATTATTTTCTCCCAGAAAGGGGCTATTTTAGGACAATCCCACCATATGTGCTTGAGAGTCCCTAGTCCATTACATTCCTTCCAACAGGAAGTCTGATTTTCTTCTCTAAACCTCTGTATTCTTTGGGGCGTCAGGTACCTCCTTGCTATTAATTTAACCACTTGCCGCCCGCCCTATAGGCAATTGACGGTGGCAAAGTGGTTTCATAATCCTGATCGGACGTCATATGACGTGATCAGGATTATGAGCCACTGCGCGCCCCCGGGGGCGCGCATCGCGGCGATCGTTGTTGCAGGGTGTCAGTCTGACACCCGGCAACTACGATCTCGGTAAAGAGTCTCCGACGGAGACTCTTTACCACGTGATCAGCCGTGTCCAATCACGGCTGATCACAGTGTAAATGGGAAGAGCCGGTGATCGGCTTTTCCTCACTCGCGTCTGTCTGGGCATCACTGATTGGCATGCATTATTGTTTGGCACTGATTGGCATCCATTAGTACAGTATAACACCAATGCCGCCTATGAGTGCCCACCTGTGCCGCCTATGAGTGCCCATCTGTGCCGCCTATCAGTGCCCACCTGTGCCGCCTATCAGTGCCCACCCATGCCCATCTGTGCCGCCTATCCATGCCCATCTGTGCCGCCCATCCATGCCAATCCATGCCAGCTATCAGTGCCAATTTGTGCCACCTATCAGTGTCCATCCGTGTCGCCCATCCGTGTCACCCATCAGTGCCGCCTATCAGTGCCGCCTATCAGTGCCACATATCAGTGTCCATCAATGCCACCTCATCAGTGCCACTTCATTGGTGCCACATCATTGGTGCCCATCAGTGCCGCCTTATCAGTGCCCATCAGTGTAGCCCCATCAGTGCCCATCAGTGAAGGAGAAAACTTACTTATTTACAAAGTTTTGAAACTGAAACAAAAAAAAACATTTTTTTTTTCAAAATTTTCGGTATTTTTTTATTTGTAGCGCAAAAAATAAAAACCGTAGAGGTGATCAAATACCACCAAAAGAAAGCTCTATTTGTGGGGAAAAAAATGATTAAAATTTCATTTGGGTACAGTGTAGCACGACCGCGCAATTGTCATTCAAAGTGCAACAGCGCTGAAAGCTCAAAATTGGTCTGGGCAGGAAGGTGTTTAAGTGCCCGGTATTGAAGTGGTTAAAGGACATTTCAATCGTTTGGATGTCTCTTGCCAGGGAATGGGTCATTTTGATTATTTTTCCCCTGTGCTCCTCATTTCTCAATGGGCCAATCTCTTCCTCCTTTTTGACTCAGTGTTCATCTGTAATTTCAGTCAAGACTTTGACTTTGAGATGGAATGTACTGTATTACATCACTTGATGTTACCATTGATGTGAAGGATGATTATTTCACTGTATACACAATTCATGTGACATGAACATGGATCTTGCTGGATGCCGTAAGCGGCTTTATCTGACTGTTTTGTATGTGCTAAAAACATAAAATATTTAATTTAAAAAAATATCTGATTTAAAAAAAAAATGTTTTTCTTTCTAAATATTTATAGTACATGCTACAGCAAGAATAACAAAAAAAATAAAATGTGGGATTCCCCCATAATCTATAATAGAGCATTTGTTGTTATTGAAGTCTGTTATGGATTTTAAGGGGGAGGCCTACATAAAAAAAAAAATATATACCAAATGACCAAACCATCATCTGCACCACTCCAAGCAACATGCCTTCAGCATCATGGAAAAGGTACCTTTCCCACAACCCTGGCCAGCCCTGGCCCTTCTTAAACTAAGGAGGGCTCATATATTGGCCTCCCTCCTGCATGAATGAGTAGGGGATACATTGTTTCCCTACTCATTCACCATTCACAAAAAAATGTCCCACAACATAAGCTGATTATCAATCAAGTTGGTCAGTAATGCAGAACCATCATTTAAAACTGATTGCTGCCATAATGAATTGTCAGGTCTGGGTAGTATAGATAAAACTCATTGAAAAAAACAGCATGGATCCCCCCCCCCCAGTACATTATCAGGCTCTTTGGGTCTGGTATGAATATTAAGGGGAAACCCAAAACCAGAAATTTAAAAAAGAATTGCGTGGGGGTCCCCCCAAAATCCATACTATCATACCAGGCCCTTCAGGTCTGAGCTGCAGGAGGAGCCGGAGGTCACGGTCACCTGAAGTCTGACGTCACATGTAATGGGTCAGGTAGGTCAGTGCATGTCAGTGTGTGTCAGGTAGGTCAGTGTGGGACAAGTAGGTCAGTGTGGGTATGGGTCAGTGTAATGGTCAGTGTATGTCAGTGTCAGGTAGGTCAGTGTATGTCAGGTAAGTCAGTGTTTGTTAGGTAGGTCAGTGTATGTCAGGTAGGTCAGGGTGTGTCAGGTAGGTCAGTGTGGGTCAGGTAGGTCAGTATGAGTCAGTGTAATGATCAGTGTGGGTAAGGTAGGTCAGTGTATGTACGGTAGGTCAGTGTGTGTCAGGTAGGTCAGTGTATGTCAGTTAGGTCAGTGTGCGTCAGGTAGGTCAGAGTGGGTCAGTCGGTGTACTGGTCAATGTGCCTCAGGTAGGTCATTGTATGGCAGGTAGGTCAGTGTGGGTCAGGTAGGTCAGTGTGTGTCAGGTAGGTCAGTGTGGGTCAGGTAGGTCAGTGTGTGTCAGGTAGGACAGTGTATGTCAAGTAGGTCAGTGTGGGTCAGTGTAATGATCAGTGTGGGTCAGGAGGAAGTTTTTAGTGGTCAGCATTGATGGGCACTGGTAAGCCAGGCAGCAACCAGCAGGTGAGCTGAAGCCCTGGTCTTTTCCCACCTAGGTATGCCCCTGGGGCGTAGTATAAAATAAGAAAATAGAATAATTCTTCCAAAGTTATCTTATTAGCTCTAAGAGTCGGTATCTCTGAATCTTTAAGGCAAGTTTGTAAAAAATTCCCTCAGATTGCAGGGAGGTCACAATTTGCAAATAAATTAGTAAATCGCTTTCTTAAAGGTGAAGTTGAATATGCAATCAAGCTGTTGACGTCCATCCAGGGCTGCTTCAAGATACACAGACTGAATTACACTGCATTAAGTAGCAAGGCTGGGGTTCTATTGTTTATTATTTCTAAATACTATCATTATACACAAAAATACTGTTTTACACAAACATTTTCCCCCAGCTGTCAATGACTTGTAAATGGTTTGATTGACTGACAAGTGCCAGGAAGACTGATAGGTGATAACATGGCCAGACCTGTGCAAAAGCAGTAGAAGTGTCTGCTTTGGGTGGTGTAGTAAGGGAGTACAGCTAGGGTCCTAGACCCAACCTATCCCACCAATTACATGCATTTTGTTCACTGTAATCTGCAGGACACGACTACCAACAAACAGCCAGGTTTCATTTGTATGTTAGAAGAATTGACAGCAGTTCCTGTATGAATTAAACCTGCACGCAGGGGGTGCAGACCTCTGTAAACACATTGGGGTTAATTTACTAAAGGCAAATCCACTGTGCACTACAAGTGTACTTGGAAGTGCAGTCACTTTAGATCTGAGGGGAAGCTCTGAAATGAGGGGAAGCTCTGCTGATTTCATTATCCAATCATGTACAAGCAAAAATGCTGTTTTTTATTTTCCTTTCGTGTGCCCCTGAGATTTACAGCAACTGCACTTCCAATTGCACTTGTAGTGCACATTGCATTTGCCTTTAATAAATCAATCATTTTGTATCCATATTAGCCCCTTGGCGCCAACATAACACAAATATGTGGTCCTACTGCAGTGGGCTTTTTACCATGGGGCCACATATTTGCGTACCTCCCCTTGTGCTGGGACCATGTCACACGGAGCACTCCCAGCCCAAAGACCGGGGCCTCATGAGAGCCCTGGACCCCAGGTCAGGACCCAGAGCGTCTGATTTTAGGTCACCTGATCATTATGATAGCCTCCAATTAGCTATCACAGTGATCAGTCACTGTGAAGCCTGCCCTCATGTTTTCTGTCTCTGTGAATGGATGAGAAAGATACATTATATCTTTCTCTGTCCTTGCAGTGATAGAAAAAAAAAGTATAAATAATAAATAAATAAATAAAAAATACCTTGATAAAGGTTTGATCTAGGTCAATGCCAGGGTTAGTGTTTGGGACAAGTTCAGGGTCAAAGGTCAAGGGCCAATGTCAGGGTCAAAGGTCAGGGTTAGTTTTTTTTTTTTAATTAGTATCAATGTCAGTTAACCTCCCTAGCAGTATGATAATGTCAGATGCTGAAATCAGTACAATTGTTTTGCATGGAAATTTTGCGTTTTATATTGTAGGCCTGTAATTCTTAGGAATAACTCACTTAAATCTGTCTAAACAAGAATCTAGTAGACATCCTGGGTATGATAAAGTTTAAAACACAAAATCATAAATGATAATATATTAAATAACTCTAAATAATAACAAATAATAATATAATAATACATTTTATTCAGTAAATTTTAGTCAATAATATAATCAAATCAAAAACACTGAAAATGTTTTTGTTAAACAAGGGTGCAATATTACTAGTCATATTGTTTCAGTAAACATCCCGGGAATGGTACATTTTGAAACATGGGACTGCACAAAGTCCGACATCACAATCAGGACAATGAAACCTGGTTACCTTTGGATTTTCTTTCCAATGTCATCACGCTTTGAGCAACAAACCATGCACATCCTTGAGGGTGCTGACTTTTTCTCAGTTGGTGGTATGTAGTCCATGAAGTGAAAACCAGTCACGTGTTCCGGGTTGACAACGACAGCAGCATGACGTCCTGCTCTATTCACAGCCATTGGTGTTTGGTGGTTCAGAAAGATCAGTTCGGCAACTTTCCAAATAAAGTCAGCATGAACCACAGGCTTGTCACTCTTTTTTTTTAGAGCAGAATGTAGGCATTACACAAGCATTGCTCAAGAAGATGCTTTTACAAGAAGAAATATTACAAGAAGATGCAATACTTTTTTTTGTTGTTTTCTCATTGCTGGATAAAATGTCATTGCTTGGTTGGCTCTGTCAACACCTCCCATGGTGTTGTTGAAGTCTATCACTACCTGTGGCTTCATGATGTCTTTCCCACCTTTTGTGCATACCATGACAGTGGATTTATTATGTATTGTACTCATTAGGCACACATCTTTTTTGTCACGCCATCGCAGTGCCATGATTTTGCCGTTCTGCCTGGTAACCATTTCTCCAGTCTTAAGTTTCTTATTGCCAAAGATTGGCAGCATGCCATGCCGGTTAGCCCTAATGGTTCCATGGCATCCATTTTGTTCTGCAGAAGGAACTCATAAAGTTCAGGAGATGTGTAAAAGTTGTCTGTAGTTACACAATAGCCCTGATTTAGCAATAGCTCAATCAGTGAAAGAACAGAAGATGTTGCCATTCCATCATTACTTTATTTTGGGTTGAATTTGGTTCCTTTCCCAGTGTATAGGGCAGAATTCCAAATGTACCAAATGTCGATTCACATAGCATGAAGGATTTTACGCCAAATCGTGCTCTATTTGATAACACGTATTGTATCCAGCTGAGCCTTCCCTTGTAGGCCATTAGACTTTCATCTATGCTGATGTCTCTATCTGGCACATAGCTCCATTGGAAATTCTTCAGAATCATTTGATATACTTACCAAATTTTCTTGAGTTTTGGTGCTGGATGAGTAGTTTCATCAAATTCATTGTTTTCAAAGTGCAAATACTTCATTATCAGGGAGAATTTGTACTCTGACATGACTGTGCCAAAGAATGGAGTGGCAATTAATTTATTGGTTGTCCAATACCACTTCTGCAGGGGTTTCCCTACAATTGCCTGAAAAATTATTAGGCCCAGACATTTCCAAATGTCCTCTTTGGTCACTGGTTCCCACTTTCTACTTCTTGAAAACTTCTGATGCATAGCAGCTTGTTGCTCTTGGTACCGCTTTGTCGCCATAACAATTTTTCAATAAACTCATTGGTCAAAAATTGTTGTAGGTATGCCAAAGCAAGGGGTTGTCATCTTCAACATCCACTTTCATACCAGGTGCTCCAGTAAATGGGAATCTTGGGGGCACTGCATGATCCGTACCACACTCAATAGAGCACCAAGTCTACACATCACTAATATCAGTTGCAGGATCGTAGTTGAAATCACTTTCTGTGTCTGATGACAAATTTCCCCACTAATCACTAGCACTCAATTCTACAAGTGATTCTGTATCACTATCGCTCTTTTCCAGCAGGTCATAAACTGCTTTCAGTGTAGAGGCCCACGCTTTATGGATGCCATGGTCATTCTCCAGTTTCCAGGCAGAAAGAACAGTAAAATTGCAGGCAAGGACACTGTAAAAAGCACTCGGGGGCAAACTGAGGTCAAATGATTGGATACAGTATTGTAATCCAAAAAGATTACAATATATTGTGTGTGTTGTGATTTAGACATTTTGAATCTGCCACCGGTTCCACCTCTCACGTCGCAACCCTCGCAGGGAAGGGAAGCCAGAACACACAGAGCATCGGGTGGAAGGGCTGGCCGTTGGACACAGCGGGAGTACATCACGGGAACATGGGGACAAGGTAAGTCACCTCTTCCAGGATCCAGCAATGCAATCCTGAGGCTCAGGGTTACCGCTAATGGTACTGAAATTTCAACCTGAGCCACAATTGGGAATACCGCCAAGGAGGTTAAGTGTCCGTGTGTTTTAGGTAGGATAAAAAAAAGCAAAATATGCACTTTTGTTTCTGGGCTGTACTATGGTAACATACACATATGTGGTATTGCTGTGATTATCAGGAGTGGGAAAATTTGTTTTAGGTCGTTCTTTGGTAGTAGGTTATGGTAGTAATAAGAAATATAATGCTAAATTTAAATTTTTTTTTTTTTACTATTTTGGACCAGTTTTCCTTTGATCATTAAAACAAAATCAGGAGATATCCATTACCATTTACCAGCAAATGAAATCCCAATTTGATCTGAAAAAAGCAAGTTATAATCCACCTGGATGCACAACGTAGATGTGATGATATGTGTGATTTTATGAAAACATGTCAAAGTTGGAAAATTGGGCTTAGGCATTACGATTTGTTTTACCCTTAGGCATGAAGGGGTCAATACAATGTATTTTGGGTTATTTGGTCTGTTTTAATGAAGTGTGGAAACAATGTTTGTAACAATATTGTTAGGATTTGTTTATTATTTATATCACATAAAACAATTGTTACTTTTTTTTGTATTTATTTTTTTAATAACAAAATGTATTCTTTAACCACATATTAATAGTTAAATTCTTTTAAAATATTTTTCCCCTTCCTCCCTTCCTTATTTTTTTCCTAAAGCCCCATACACACTATCAGATTGTCTGCTGATTTTTGTCATCAGATTTACCAAAACCATGTAGTAGAAGGGCCTGCCTGATTGCACACAAATTGAAACTCCTAATGTTTGACCTCATATTACATGGTTTTGGTAATTCTGAAGGAAAAACTGATAGTGTGTATGGGGGCTTTAGATTAGCTTTGGATAGAAACATTTTATTTGTTATTTTCATCCATTTTGTAGCACCAATTTTTCAACACCACATGAAAAAATACATATTATTTTTTATTTTTATTTTTAAAATTTTTTAAATGTTATTTAATTAGTGCCAAAACCATAAGTTTAGGCTTTTATAAAAATAACAAATTGCAAAACACAATTTGAACTTTTGTTGAATTGTGAGCTACATTGGTGTCTTTATGGGACCACGTATGAATAATCCATTTACCCTAGCAGAACATGATTTGTATACCTGCCTGCATAGTCTTAGTACAGGGGTGTCAAACGTAAATTCATTGTGCATTAGCATTATAGTTGCTCTCAAAAGGCCATTTGTATCGGTTAGACTATGTACCTACTCCGATACATAGGAGTACTCAGGAGTATGCCACGTACAGAATGCAGAGTTCAGGGGTGCACTATGTAGAAAGTGCAGGGTTTAGGGGTGTGTTATGCACAGAGTACAGAGTTCAGCTCTCTTTCACAGGCTGTCCACATCTCACTTCCACCAATCCTTCTGGGCTCTGACCTCTGCGTCACCTGCCCCAATCCTCCACCTCTGCATATCTCTCTCTACAGCCCCCCCCCCCCCTAAAGCTTTTTTGCATCTTACATACCCAACCTGGCTATAGTACCATAGTACCTCCCGACAGTGTAGGTGGCTCTGCCTCTCTCTCTCCCATTTTCATAAAGATCATTGGTCATCTGTGTGCGCTGGGTAGGCAGGGATATGTGTCAGCTGCAAGCTGCCAAAAGGAAATCTGTCCTTGTAAATGCAGAAGGATTCTGTGTTTACAAGTGACAGTGGTGAGCAGAGGGCACTTTCCAGCTGAAAACAGCCCTGGGTGTGAGGGTCACATCAAAAATGGCCTGGCAGTCCAGATTCGGCCCACGGACCTTGTGTTTGACACACATGCCTTAGTATATATCATTTGCATATTGTTCTAGTGTAGCAAAGTGGTCCCTTTTAATTTACATGTACATATGCTACAGCCCCCTCCATTGTTCTGAAGATTTTGGCACTGTATGGCCCTGAGGAAACAGACAGCAGTTTTTAGTAAATGCTAAACTAAATGCTAGTACCCTGGATTGAAGCATGCCATTCAGATCATTTTCCCTGGGAGTCTCTGTGAAATGAATAATAATATGCCCGTGGCCCAATGTGTGCAGCCTGTAGGACACAGAATGAGATGAGCATCAATTTTCCCTGGGGATCCCGACCCAGTGTGCAACCAAGCTCAGACAATGGGGTTAATTTACTAAAGGCAAATAGACTGTGCACTTTGCAGTTGCCCTCTGCAAGTGCAGTAGCTTCAGAGCTTAGTAAACAAGGTAAAGCTTCACTTCGCAAAGACTACCCAACCACGTGCAAGGAAAATTTAAAAAAAAACAGAATTTTTGCTTGCACATGATTGGATGATGGAAGTCAGCAGAGCTCCTGCTCATTTACTAAGCTCTGGAGGGACTGCACTTGCAGACTACAACTGCACTTTGCAAAGTGCATAGTCTATTTCCATTTAGTAAATCAACCTCAATATCTACTGCTGCCTGGTAAGTGTTTCAATGGAAAGGTAGGATTTGCTAGGTAGACAGGGTACATTTTTACTATGTTGTCTATTTTTTTCCTCCATATAGTCACAGTTGCCCATTTGTTGTTTGCATATTCCCATGATTGCCTATTTGTTGCCTACACATTGTCACAATTGTTTGCATATTTTCATGATTCCTGAATTGTTGTCTGCATAATATAGATATTGTCAGTTTGTTGCTCACATATTGTAGCGATTGCTCATATATTGTCACAATTGTCTGTTTGTTGTCTCCATATAGTCACAATTGAACATTTGTTGCCTGCATACTGTCACACCTGGCTGTTTTCTGCTTGCATATTAAAAATATTGCCAATTTGCTGCCTGTTTATTGTAACAACTGACTTAATGATGTCTGTGTGTTGCGTATGATTGTCCGTCTGGGGGCCGCGCATGTATTGTAAAGTTACCACTGTTTACTGGATTATATTTCTATAATTTAGTCCCCTGTATGCCTGTTACTATCAAGTCAACTGCTATTATCCTTACAGTATGTTTCACCATAGCACACCAGGCTGGAGCTGTGGGGAAGATTTCTCAGTCCTCTTCAACATGAAGACTAGGTGCTTTGACAGGGGTGTCCCCTCCTGGCAAGGTATCAACCCATGTTGTTGAGGATATAGTGATGAGCCGAATTGCCCTGGGTTCAGTTTTATCAGGGTTGGGTGAGTTTCAAAAATGTTTGGATGTGGAACCAGATCTCCATTGAAATGAAAAGTCCACTTTTTGGCCTAATAGACAAGGGTATGAGAAAAAATAGCACTACCCTAGCAATGTGCCAATGCAAAAATGTTTTAAAGCCAGGAGCAGTGATATTTTAAATGCTTAAAATGGAACATTAAAAATGCCCAATTCTTCTAAAAATCAAGCCTGGTAGAAGGTGCTCTAATCCTGTTTGTGAAGGGGGCATCTCTGTTATGTACTGAAAGTGATGCAGTACTGACATTTTCAGAGGAAAAATGTGTTTAAAATTGACAGCAAATGACATTGTGAGATTGCTTGTTTCGGGGACCTTTGGAAGGGTCTTTTTTTAAGAAGTCAGCATGTCATTTGCTGGGAATTTAAACTGTATCTTTTTTGTAAATGTCACTTTTGTTGTAGTACAGACCCTTTGGGGTTGATTTACTAAAACTGGAAAGTGATAAATCTGGTGTAGCTGTGCAGACAGACTTTGGTGACAAAAACTTGGAAGCTGGTTTCTATGCAGAGCTGCACCAGAATTTGTACTCTCCAATTTTAGTAAACCAACACCTGAATTTTAAGGGGGTATCCCCCACAAAAGAAAAATAAGGCCGGGTTCACACTATAGCGATGCGGGAACGCCGCGAATCCGCGGCGTTTACCCGCATCGCACACCTCCCGCCGGCAGTTCACACTGCCCTATGCGGACGGCTGGGAGTGTCAATGTTATGTTAATGACACCCCCAGATCCGTCGGCATATCGCAGTGCGATCTGCCGACTCGCACAGGAATCGGATCGCATGGTGTGAACCCCCATGCGATCCGATTCTGTTGCGGACCCAAAAAAGGGTCCCGTGCGAGTTTGCTGCGGGAGCGCTGCAAATTCAGCCATACTATCTGTATGGCTGAACTCGCATCGCTACGGAGATCGGATGTGATTTGCTGTGCGAATCACATCCGGATCTCCCCCCGCAGCGGTGTGAACCGGGCCTAAAAGAAAATCCATATGAGACCCTCTAGATCTGTTATAGATTTTAAAGGGGACATAACGCATAATGCCTAAAAAAACAGATTTATAATTGATGGAGACAAGGGCCTCTTCCCTACTACCCCAACTGGTGGTTTAACAAAAAAAGGGCACCCAGATATCAGCCCCCCTTGTCAGTGAGTATGGAGTACATAGCACCCCTACTCATTCACAAAAAAATTGTTGTAACCTAAAAATAGACAGCAAAACATTTGACGAGTCCTTTATTAACCTCTTGCCAACTGCGATATAGCTGAATGATGGCTGCAGCATGGTCGGATAACTCTGGGAGGGCATACTATAACGTCCTCCCATAATCCCGCTCTCGCGCGCCCCTTGGGGCACGCACCTGGGAACATCTGTGACCACTGGGTCCAGAGGACGCAGCGCATCACGGTAAACGGCTGCTCCTAGTGGCTGTTTACCACGTGATTGCTCCGTCAAATGACAGAGCGATCACTACTTGTAAACAAACCGGCATCCCGTCCGGTTCTTTTCTCCTCTCCCCGTACCAATTGGTACAGCACGAGGGGAGAGAGGAGAGATCAGTGGCAGCAGCGCTGTGGGCTGGATGTGTAGTGCCCACAGCGCTGATATGTGCACATTGCAGCCATCCATCCATCCATCCCCAGCCATCCATGCTCAGCATACCCATCCATACTCATCCATCCATCCATGCTCAGCCATCCATAACAGCATACTAATCCATACTCAACATACTCATCCATCCATCCATACTGACCCATCCATTCTCAGCATACTCAGCCATCCATGCTCAGCATATTGATCCATCCATCCTCATCCATACTCAGCATACTCATCCATCCATCCATGCTCACCCATCCATACTCATCCATCCATCCATACTCATCCATAAACAGCATACTCATCCATCCATGATCAGCCAACCATACTGAGCATACTCATCGATACTCAGCATACTCATCCATCCATCCATGCTCAGCCATCCATACTCAGCATACTCAGCCATCCATACTCAGCATACCCATCCATCCATACTCAGCATACCCATCCATACTCAGCATACTCATCCATCCATCAATGCTCAGCCATCCATACTCAGCAGACTCATCCATCCATCCATGCTCAGCCATCCATACTCAGTATATTCATCCATCCATGCTCAGCCATCCATCCATCCTCAGCAATATTCATTCATCCATCTATGCTCAGCCATCCCATCCACCCCCATCCATAATTAGCCATACCCATCCATACTCAACCATACCCAGCCATACCCAGCCATACTTAGCCGTACTCAATCATACTCAGTCATACTCAGCCGCACTCAGCCGCACTCAGCCGTCCTCAGCCATACCCAGCCATACCCAGCCATACTCAGCCATACTCAGCCATACTCAGCCATACTCAGCCATTCCCAGGCTTACTCAGCCGTACTCAGCAGTACCCAGCCGTACCCAGCCGTACTCAGCTGTACCCAGCCATCCCATCTATACCCAGCCATACACAGCCATACCCATCTGTACCCAGCCATACTCAGCCATACTCAGCCATTCCCAGGCGTACTCAGCCGTACTCAGCAGTACCCAGCCGTACCCAGCCGTACTCAGCTGTACCCAGCCATCCCAGCCATACCCAGCCATACTCAGCCATACTCAGCCATACTCAGCCATTCCCAGGCGTACTCAGCCGTACTCAGCAGTACCCAGCCGTACCCAGCCGTACTCAGCTGTACCCAGCCATCCCATCTATACCCTGCCATACTCAGCCATACTCATTCATGCTCAGCCATCCCCATCCATGGCTCATCCACCCAGATTCATGCTCACCCATGCCACATCAGTTATCATCCATGCCACATCCATGCCACTACAGTGCCTCACAAAATTGTAATAGGTAGTCAAATTAGATTTGAAACTTATGCCCCTAGAACACCTGACGGTGCTCCCTGCATATTGGTCCTCTGTATGTGGCCACGCTGTGGAAAAGTCTCACACATATGGTATCGCCATACTCAGGAGGAGTAGGAGAATCTATTTTGGGGTGTAATTTTTGCTATGTATATGCTATGTGTTACAAATATTGTGTAAATGGACAACGCTGTGTAAAAAAAAAATGCGTTTTCATTTTCTTTACACATTTTCCAAATGGAAAAAATTATGCCGCGCTAGGGAAAAAAAAACAAATAAACTATATGTGAAACAGGCAGCAGCAATAGATGTGATATAACACCAAACAGATATACAGAAATGGAAAACTGCGCCAACCCTATACTAAAATAAATGACAAAAAATAGTGACAAAATATATAAGTAATTATCATTAAATGATTATAACGATAAAAAAACACCTTAAGTGCATAAAAAACACAGCAATACATAAAGTAAAAATATCATAAGCAAAAAGTCCAATCATAGAAAGTTCATAAGTGAGTCTGGATAAACGTTTGTGACACCGCAGTGATTCAACACGATCCAAAAATGCGCATAAAGTGCCCGTCACCGTATATTAAATGCGCTTACCAGAAAGTAAACAAATTAGGGCGTTTATATATATTCGATGGGTCCCATCAAAAGATATCCTCCTTTTTAGTGGGTCAACTCTCCATCTCCTAATAGTACCTTCCAGATACTAATATACTTCGTGGTCCCAATAAGGAGCTCAGTAATTCCCAAAAAAGAAAGGAGCTAACATGGCATAATAACGTTTGGACAATTTATTAAAAGAAAAAGTAACACACTTACATGTGGATGGATAAAATACAGCTTGTATAAACAGTACATAAAAAGCCGGCTGGCAAACAGGAGCCCGTCCTCCTCTCAAACAACGTGGTGGCGTCACTGCGTGCCCTCCCAGACGCGTTTCGTCATACCTGACGTTGTCAATGGGGAACGGGCAGCGCAGTGACGCTCCGCCTAATAAAGATACTAAAGCGTACCAAGCCTCGTTCTGAGATGCAAGGCTGGGTCCTAATACGCCATTGTAAATAATGGCAAATAGCCCTGAAGCGGGTACAGTCTGTCCGCTGCTAATAATGCAACGGGACTACTTGTGATATAGATCGCTAACATCCTAAGCATCGTGCAGATGTATCTAATGTTCAAAAAATGAAAAAAAATGAAAAAAAGAGACTTGCACATACTAAAGATGACATTAGATTCACACCCATATATGTTAGTGTGCCGCAGGTGCAAAATAAATATTGCATCAGTACCGCACCACATCCCGGCATATAAAAAAAAAAGGGGGAACCCAGACATAAAAGGGAATTAACCCAATAATGGAATAGGCAACATACTTTCGTGTAAAGGAGTCAGTGCAGAGGAAACATGCTGAATATCATGTATCCAGCCAATATATATCAATGGTCACCAAAAAATGTAGGTAGCCAAAAAGGATCACATTAATCAAAAAGTCTTTTTACTAAATATTGGCCAGAGAAAATACTATTAAAAATATTCCATGCATGTGGGTTTGACACAATAATCGCATGAAATTGCTCATGCGTCTAGATCAAACCTTTTAATTGCATAGGAACAGTATCCCAATTTATATCTAAGATTCTATCGGAAGAAAAATCCAAAAATCCAAAATTTAAAGGATATTGAATTAAAAATTACAAATAAAATTAAAATTAAAAATTCGAAAATTTAGGATATGTGGTGTATAATGTGTAATATGTGGAAAAATTAAAATTAAAGAATGAATATGAGTACACATGTAATGATAATTTCATACATCTGAACTCCATAACCCAGTCAAACATCTCAGAACCAGCAAGGCCAAAAAGACTATCAAGGTACATATGAGAGACAGATTTAACCTACATAGTACATAGAAAATGTATATATGTACAAAAATGAAACAGTCAACCTTAATATCTGAAGTGAGAGAAGAAACTGAGTTAGGAATTGTCAATGAAGGCATTGACATCAGTGTCAATATTGAGTCCAAAAGGGACATAGGTTTTGAGGCGATGGACCCAAGACATTTCAAGTTTTGAAATTTCCCTAACTAAAGAGCTACCCCGCCAGTGAGGCTTGTATTTGTCAATCCCTAAAAAAAGGGTCTTGGAGGGGTCTTTGTTGTGAAATCTCAAATAGTGCTTAGACACAGAATGGTTTGGAAAGCCAATAATGATGTTAGTTATGTGTTCATTAAGTCTGACCTGTAGGGGGCGTTTTGTGCGTCCCACATATTGCAGCCCGCAAGGGCATTGCAACATATAGACCACTCCCATGGTGACACATGTAATGCACGGTTTAATACTATGGTCTAGTCCGGTGGCCGTACTGCAAAAAGTGGTGGTCCGTCTTTGATTGCAGGAATTCAAAGAACAGACCCTACGCTTTCCGCATTTATAAAACCCAGTGAGTTGGTCGAAAAAACCCCTACTCCTAGCGGGAGGGTTGACAACATTAGGTGCTAGACGGTTACGTACTGACGGAGCCCCTCTAAATATCACTTGGGGTTTTTCACTGATCACATTTTTCAAGGTGGCATCACTACTAACAATGTGCCAGTGTTTGTTTATCAGTTTTTTTATACTCTTCTGTTGAAGAGAATAGGTGGTTATAAAGGGGACTTTTCCCTGAAAATCATTTACACGTGGACCCCTTTCGACTAACAGGTCACCACGGTCAATGTTGGTCACTTCATTGAGGGTTTTAGTCAAAAACTCCTGTTGGTATCCCTTTTCTAAAAATCTAGAGGTAAGTACTTCAGCCTGTACCTGAAATTCCTCTAATCTGGAGCAATTTCGTCTAAGTCTGATATATTGACTTTTGGGGACTGCTCTAAGCCAGGGAATGTGATGACAACTATCGATAGGAATAAAGGAATTCCTATCCGTGTCTTTAAAGAATGTCGAAGTGACAAAACGATCCTCTACCACTGAAATGTTCAAGTCCAGAAAGTTGATTCTTACCTGGCTCAACTCATAACTAAGACATATGCCCCTTTCGTTGTTATTCAGGGACTCTAAAAGGTTCCTCAAATCACTCTCTTGGCCATTCCAAAGGAGGAGGATGTCATCTATGTATCTAGCCCACAATCCAATCTGAGGTATATTGTGGGCATAGATGACATCCACCTCCCACTTGGCCATAAAGAGGTTAGCCAGACTGGGGGCATATTTAGCCCCCATAGCTACGCCCATAGTTTGTCTATAGAACTGGCTCCCAAACCAGAAGTAGTTATGGGAAGCCGCAAACTGCAGGAGAGACATAAGGAAAGCTACCTGCTGGGTAGAGAGCCTAGGGTCTCTATCTAGATAGGAATGAACTGCAGCAAAACCCAAGTTGTGCGGAATGCTCGTATACAGGGAGGCCACATCTGCCGTGACCATCCATGTATCAGGCCCAGCGGACAGATTTTCTAAAAGATTAATGACATGTCTCGTGTCCTTAACATAGGGAGGGGCCCTTTGGACCAAAGGCTGCAGATATGAATCTATATATCTGCCCACCCGGGAAGTGATGGAATCAATACCACTAATGATGGGTCTTCCCGGGGGGCAGACGGGGTTCTTATGTATTTTTGGTAAGTAGTACAGGATCGGTGTGCGTGGGGCTCTAGGGATCAAGAAATGACTCTCTTTATTGTTCAAAAAACCCGCTACCTGCCCTGCCTTAACTAACTTCTGCAATTCCTTTATATAAGTGAATTTTGGATCGGAGGGCAATTTAATGTAAGTATTGGTATCACCCAAAATTCTATTAATTTCAGCCTCATAATCAACCCAATCCAACACTACAATAGCGCCACCCTTGTCAGCTGGCCTAATGACAAGATCTTTACTCTCACAAAGAGAGTCCAAACCTTCCTGCAATTCCCTTTTCATTTTACATCTCTTCACTTCCAATGCATCTAAATCTCTTAAGACAACATCTCTAAAAACACGTAATGCAGCAGGGAGAGTGCCGGGAGGGTTAAAAAGTGAGGCATTAGCCATGCCCGAATGAACAGCTTGTGGAGCTACATTGTTTGATGTGTTCAGATTATATGTGTTAGATGAACCCATCATATATCTTTTAATATTGATCTTCCTCACAAACTTATGTACATCCATATAAGTTTGGAATTTATTTAATTTGGCTGGGGGTACATACTTCAAACCTTTGTCAAGAATTAGTTGTTCTGACTCTGACAAAGTTTTTGAGCTCAAATTAAAGATACCCTTCCCGATTACATTCTGGGCCTTTTTAATTGTTCGGGCTCTCCTCCCCCCTCTGGTTCCTCTCCTCTTTCTCCCAATCTTTTGATGCCTTGTGTGGGTTTGTGAAAACCCCAACTGGTGGGTGCATTAAGGCCCAAAGGGCCTTCGGCCAGTTGTTCCTTAGTAGGGACCTGATGGAATTGAGTTCTTAGAGGTTCCTGAACTGGGACAAAGGAGGCTTGCGGATTACCATCAGCCACAGGGGCGTTAAGGTCACTAAGTGGGAAGAATGAGTTCCCAGTGGGAATGCCATAATTCCACTCAGAATATCCTCCCATATTGTAATATGGAGAGGGATTGTGATCCCAATAATTACCCCCCTGTGGGTTCCACCCATCATAATAATTATTATTGGGGGGACCTCTTCCTCTTGAATTTGGATATTGTGCCCAGCCTCTCCCTCGAGGTGGATAGTTCGTATTGTGAGGGATTGTGTATTCAACATTCCCATTCACGTGGCCATTATATGGTCTCGACGTGCCAAAAGGTCTAGGTTGGCCCCGAGGGGGAAATGAACCCCTATTATTACCCCGTCCTCTCCGAGGAGAAGGGTATGCATGATTAGTAGTGTTGGACTGAACTTTATTCAAGGATTGAGGTCGTTTTTGGTTAGACGATTGCAAAGATGGCCCGGGTTGTGAAACTGCATCGACTGTGGGACCCACTATCTGTGTGGAACTCACTTCCATGCATTCCTGTGTGGGACCCACTTCCAACAATTTTTTTTGCCACTCGAAGACAATATTATTGTTATAATCAGCTAGATCCCTATTATATTTTTTCTTCTTTTTGGCCCTTTGGTCTCTATCCTCTTTTTCAAGAATTTTTAATAGGTTCTGCGATTTTTCTTGGTAATCTATACTCCCTTTGACTGGAAATAGCTTAGTCTGAATTTCTTTTATTTCATCATCCAATTTTGATAATTTAGAGGTTTTCCTACCCACCAAAAATTTTAAAAAAGAGACACCTGCCTCATTAAAATATTTAAACCATTCCTCTAGATGTATGTCACCTTTCTGAGGTGCTACCTCCCACCTCAGACTCCTAGGGACCATTGCATGTCTAATATAAGTTTCCAGATAAGCAATGTCCCATTTGGTGTGATTTTCGGAGATCATGAGATTTTTTAGTCTCATGAAACTTCCTCCCAAATCATCTTCGTCATCTCTATAGAGTTCAAAAACTCCATCGATGTTCACCACCTTAGTGGCTCTAAAGTCAAAAATATCCATAGAGAATGTGTAAAAGAGCCCAGTAAAGGGTATTGGTGACCCAGCAGCAGTAAAAGTATCAGAACAGTACAAATGGAAAAAATTATGCCGCGCTAGGGAAAAAAAAAACAAATAAACTATATGTGAAACAGGCAGCAGCAATAGATGTGATATAACACCAAACAGATATACAGAAATGGAAAACTGCGCCAACCCTATACTAAAATAAATGACAAAAAATAGTGACAAAATATATAAGTAATTATCATTAAATGATTATAACGATAAAAAAACACCTTAAGTGCATAAAAAACACAGCAATACATAAAGTAAAAATATCATAAGCAAAAAGTCCAATCATAGAAAGTTCATAAGTGAGTCTGGATAAACGTTTGTGACACCGCAGTGATTCAACACGATCCAAAAATGCGCATAAAGTGCCCGTCACCGTATATTAAATGCGCTTACCAGAAAGTAAACAAATTAGGGCGTTTATATATATTCGATGGGTCCCATCAAAAGATATCCTCCTTTTTAGTGGGTCAACTCTCCATCTCCTAATAGTACCTTCCAGATACTAATATACTTCGTGGTCCCAATAAGGAGCTCAGTAATTCCCAAAAAAGAAAGGAGCTAACATGGCATAATAACGTTTGGACAATTTATTAAAAGAAAAAGTAACACACTTACATGTGGATGGATAAAATACAGCTTGTATAAACAGTACATAAAAAGCCGGCCGGCAAACAGGAGCCCGTCCTCCTCTCAAACAACGTGGTGGCGTCACTGCGTGCCCCCCCAGACGCGTTTCGTCATACCTGACGTTGTCAATGGGGAACGGGCAGCGCAGTGACGCTCCGCCTAATAAAGATACTAAAGCGTACCAAGCCTCGTTCTGAGATGCAAGGCTGGGTCCTAATACGCCATTGTAAATAATGGCAAATAGCCCTGAAGCGGGTACAGTCTGTCCGCTGCTAATAATGCAACGGGACTACTTGTGATATAGATCGCTAACATCCTAAGCATCGTGCAGATGTATCTAATGTTCAAAAAATGAAAAAAAATGAAAAAAAGAGACTTGCACATACTAAAGATGACATTAGATTCACACCCATATATGTTAGTGTGCCGCAGGTGCAAAATAAATATTGCATCAGTACCGCACCACATCCCGGCATATAAAAAAAAAGGGGGAACCCAGACATAAAAGGGAATTAACCCAATAATGGAATAGGCAACATACTTTCGTGTAAAGGAGTCAGTGCAGAGGAAACATGCTGAATATCATGTATCCAGCCAATATATATCAATGGTCACCAAAAAATGTAGGTAGCCAAAAAGGATCACATTAATCAAAAAGTCTTTTTACTAAATATTGGCCAGAGAAAATACCGTATATACTCGAGTATAAGCCGAGATTTTCAGCCTCTTTTTTGAGGCTGAAAGTGCCCCCTCGGCTTATACTCGAGTCACCGCTGTCTGACTGCTCGATCAGCGTATCGAGCAGACAGACGGCGGACATTAAAATTCAAAAGCCGCGCCTCCTTCTCCGCCTCCGCCTGTGATAGGCGGAACACTGAATTTCCCAGCAGTCAGTGTTCCGCCTATCACGGACATCCGTTCATTCTCATACTACGGACGAGTATGAGAGGATGTCCGTGATAGGCGGAACACAGGCTGCTGGGAAATTGAGTGTTCCGCCTATCACAGGCGGAGGACGGAGGCGCGGCTTTTGAATTGTAGAATGGCCGCCGAGAAGAGCGGCGATCCATCGGCACGACACGGGACGGAGGAGGCACGGAACGGAGGAGGCACGGGACAGAGGAGGCACGGGACAGAGGAGGCACGGGACAGAGGAGGCACGGGACAGAGGAGGCACGGGACAGAGGAGGCTCGGGACGACGGCGGCTCGGGACGGAGGCTTGGGACACAGGTAGGCTGGACACACACACAAGGCTGCACGGACACACACACACACACACACACACACACACACACACACACACACACACACACACACAGGGATGGATGGATGGATGGATACACACACACACACACACACACACAGGGATGGATGGATGGATGAATACACACACACACACACACACACACACACACACACACACAGGGATGGATGGATGGATGGATACACACACAGGGATGGATGGACGGACACACACACAGGGATGGATGGATGGATGGATGGATGGACACACACACAGGGATGGATGGACGGACACACACACAGGGATGGACGGACACACAGGGATGGACAGCCATGTCTCACCCTCGGCTTATACACGAGTCAATAAGTTTTCCAGTTTTTTGGGGGTAAATTGGGGGCCTCGGCTTATATTCGGGTCGGCCTATACTCGAGTATATACGGTACTATTAAAAATATTCCATGCATGTGGGTTTGACACAATAATCGCATGAAATTGCTCATGCGTCTAGATCAAACCTTTTAATTGCATAGGAACAGTATCCCAATTTATATCTAAGATTCTATCGGAAGAAAAATCCAAAAATCCAAAATTTAAAGGATATTGAATTAAAAATTACAAATAAAATTAAAATTAAAAATTTGAAAATTTAGGATATGTGGTGTATAATGTGTAATATGTGGAAAAATTAAAATTAAAGAATGAATATGAGTACACATGTAATGATAATTTCATACATCTGAACTCCATAACCCAGTCAAACATCTCAGAACCAGCAAGGCCAAAAAGACTATCAAGGTACATATGAGAGACAGATTTAACCTACATAGTACATAGAAAATGTATATATGTACAAAAATGAAACAGTCAACCTTAATATCTGAAGTGAGAGAAGAAACTGAGTTAGGAATTGTCAATGAAGGCATTGACATCAGTGTCAATATTGAGTCCAAAAGGGACATAGGTTTTGAGGCGATGGACCCAAGACATTTCAAGTTTTGAAATTTCCCTAACTAAAGAGCTACCCCGCCAGTGAGGCTTGTATTTGTCAATCCCTAAAAAAAGGGTCTTGGAGGGGTCTTTGTTGTGAAATCTCAAATAGTGCTTAGACACAGAATGGTTTGGAAAGCCAATAATGATGTTAGTTATGTGTTCATTAAGTCTGACCTGTAGGGGGCGTTTTGTGCGTCCCACATATTGCAGCCCGCAAGGGCATTGCAACATATAGACCACTCCCGTGGTGACACATGTAATGCACGGTTTGATACTATGGTCTAGTCCGGTGGCCGTACTGCAAAAAGTGGTGGTCCGTCTTTGATTGCAGGAATTCAAAGAACAGACCCTACACTTTCCGCATTTATAAAACCCAGTGAGTTGGTCGAAAAAACCCCTACTCCTAGCGGGAGGGTTGACAACATTAGGTGCTAGACGGTTACGTACTGACGGAGCCCCTCTAAATACCACTTGGGGTTTTTCACTGATCACATTTTTCAAGGTGGCATCACTACTAACAATGTGCCAGTGTTTGTTTATCAGTTTTTTTATACTCTTCTGTTGAAGAGAATAGGTGGTTATAAAGGGGACTTTTCCCTGAAAATCATTTACACGTGGACCCCTTTCGACTAACAGGTCACCACGGTCAATGTTGGTCACTTCATTGAGGGTTTTAGTCAAAAACTCCTGTTGGTATCCCTTTTCTAAAAATCTAGAGGTAAGTACTTCAGCCTGTACCTGAAATTCCTCTAATCTGGAGCAATTTCGTCTAAGTCTGATATATTGACTTTTGGGGACTGCTCTAAGCCAGGGAATGTGATGACAACTATCGATAGGAATAAAGGAATTCCTATCCGTGTCTTTAAAGAATGTCGAAGTGACAAAACGATCCTCTACCACTGAAATGTTCAAGTCCAGAAAGTTGATTCTTACCTGGCTCAACTCATAACTAAGACATATGCCCCTTTCGTTGTTATTCAGGGACTCTAAAAAGTTCCTCAAATCACTCTCTTGGCCATTCCAAAGGAGGAGGATGTCATCTATGTATCTAGCCCACAATCCAATCTGAGGTATATTGTGGGCATAGATGACATCCTCCTCCCACTTGGCCATAAAGAGGTTAGCCAGACTGGGGGCATATTTAGCCCCCATAGCTACGCCCATAGTTTGTCTATAGAACTGGCTCCCAAACCAGAAGTAGTTATGGGAAGCCGCAAACTGCAGGAGAGACATAAGGAAAGCTACCTGCTGGGTAGAGAGCCTAGGGTCTCTATCTAGATAGGAATGAACTGCAGCAAAACCCAAGTTGTGCGGAATGCTCGTATACAGGGAGGCCACATCTGCCGTGACCATCCATGTATCAGGCCCAGCGGACAGATTTTCTAAAAGATTAATGACATGTCTCGTGTCCTTAACATAGGAAGGGGTCCTTTGGACCAAAGGCTGCAGATATGAATCTATATATCTGCCCACCCGGGAAGTGATGGAATCAATACCACTAATGATGGGTCTTCCCGGGGGGCAGACGGGGTTCTTATGTATTTTTGGTAAGTAGTACAGGATCGGTGTGCGTGGGGCTCTAGGGATCAAGAAATGACTCTCTTTATTGTTCAAAAAACCCGCTACCTGCCCTGCCTTAACTAACTTCTGCAATTCCTTTATATAAGTGAATTTTGGATCGGAGGGCAATTTAATGTAAGTATTGGTATCACCCAAAATTCTATTAATTTCAGCCTCATAATCAACCCGATCCAACACTACAATAGCGCCACCCTTGTCAGCTGGCCTAATGACAAGATCTTTACTCTCACAAAGAGAGTCCAAACCTTCCTGCAATTCCCTTTTCATTTTACATCTCTTCACTTCCAATGCATCTAAATCTCTTAAGACAACATCTCTAAAAACACGTAATGCAGCAGGGAGAGTGCCGGGAGGGTTAAAAAGTGAGGCATTAGCCATGCCCGAATGAACAGCTTGTGGAGCTACATTGTTTGATGTGTTCAGATTATATGTGTTAGATGAACCCATCATATATCTTTTAATATTGATCTTCCTCACAAACTTATGTACATCCATATAAGTTTGGAATTTATTTAATTTGGCTGGGGGTACATACTTCAAACCTTTGTCAAGAATTAGTTGTTCTGACTCTGACAAAGTTTTTGAGCTCAAATTAAAGATACCCTTCCCGATTACATTCTGGGCCTTTTTAATTGTTCGGGCTCTCCTCCCCCCTCTGGTTCCTCTCCTCTTTCTCCCAATCTTTTGATGCCTTGTGTGGGTTTGTGAAAACCCCAACTGGTGGGTGCATTAAGGCCCAAAGGGCCTTCGGCCAGTTGTTCCTTAGTAGGGACCTGATGGAATTGAGTTCTTAGAGGTTCCTGAACTGGGACAAAGGAGGCTTGCGGATTACCATCAGCCACAGGGGCGTTAAGGTCACTAAGTGGGAAGAATGAGTTCCCAGTGGGAATGCCATAATTCCACTCAGAATATCCTCCCATATTGTAATATGGAGAGGGATTGTGATCCCAATAATTACCCCCCTGTGGGTTCCACCCATCATAATAATTATTATTGGGGGGACCTCTTCCTCTTGAATTTGGATATTGTGCCCAGCCTCTCCCTCGAGGTGGATAGTTCGTATTGTGAGGGATTGTGTATTCAACATTCCCATTCACGTGGCCATTATATGGTCTCGACGTGCCAAAAGGTCTAGGTTGGAACCCCGTCTGCCCCCCGGGAAGACCCATCATTAGTGGTATTGATTCCATCACTTCCCGGGTGGGCAGATATATAGATTCATATCTGCAGCCTTTGGTCCAAAGGACCCCTCCCTATGTTAAGGACACGAGACATGTCATTAATCTTTTAGAAAATCTGTCCGCTGGGCCTGATACATGGATGGTCACGGCAGATGTGGCCTCCCTGTATACGAGCATTCCGCACAACTTGGGTTTTGCTGCAGTTCATTCCTATCTAGATAGAGACCCTAGGCTCTCTACCCAGCAGGTAGCTTTCCTTATGTCTCTCCTGCAGTTTGCGGCTTCCCATAACTACTTCTGGTTTGGGAGCCAGTTCTATAGACAAACTATGGGCGTAGCTATGGGGGCTAAATATGCCCCCAGTCTGGCTAACCTCTTTATGGCCAAGTGGGAGGAGGATGTCATCTATGCCCACAATATACCTCAGATTGGATTGTGGGCTAGATACATAGATGACATCCTCCTCCTTTGGAATGGCCAAGAGAGTGATTTGAGGAACTTTTTAGAGTCCCTGAATAACAACGAAAGGGGCATATGTCTTAGTTATGAGTTGAGCCAGGTAAGAATCAACTTTCTGGACTTGAACATTTCAGTGGTAGAGGATCGTTTTGTCACTTCGACATTCTTTAAAGACACGGATAGGAATTCCTTTATTCCTATCGATAGTTGTCATCACATTCCCTGGCTTAGAGCAGTCCCCAAAAGTCAATATATCAGACTTAGACGAAATTGCTCCAGATTAGAGGAATTTCAGGTACAGGCTGAAGTACTTACCTCTAGATTTTTAGAAAAGGGATACCAACAGGAGTTTTTGACTAAAACCCTCAATGAAGTGACCAACATTGACCGTGGTGACCTGTTAGTCGAAAGGGGTCCACGTGTAAATGATTTTCAGGGAAAAGTCCCCTTTATAACCACCTATTCTCTTCAACAGAAGAGTATAAAAAAACTGATAAACAAACACTGGCACATTGTTAGTAGTGATGCCACCTTGAAAAATGTGATCAGTGAAAAACCCCAAGTGGTATTTAGAGGGGCTCCGTCAGTACGTAACCGTCTAGCACCTAATGTTGTCAACCCTCCCGCTAGGAGTAGGGGTTTTTTCGACCAACTCACTGGGTTTTATAAATGCGGAAAGCGTAGGGTCTGTTCTTTGAATTCCTGCAATCAAAGACGGACCACCACTTTTTGCAGTACGGCCACCGGACTAGACCATAGTATCAAACCGTGCATTACATGTGTCACCACGGGAGTGGTCTATATGTTGCAATGCCCTTGCGGGCTGCAATATGTGGGACGCACAAAACGCCCCCTACAGGTCAGACTTAATGAACACATAACTAACATCATTATTGGCTTTCCAAACCATTCTGTGTCTAAGCACTATTTGAGATTTCACAACAAAGACCCCTCCAAGACCCTTTTTTTAGGGATTGACAAATACAAGCCTCACTGGCGGGGTAGCTCTTTAGTTAGGGAAATTTCAAAACTTGAAATGTCTTGGGTCCATCGCCTCAAAACCTATGTCCCTTTTGGACTCAATATTGACACTGATGTCAATGCCTTCATTGACAATTCCTAACTCAGTTTCTTCTCTCACTTCAGATATTAAGGTTGACTGTTTCATTTTTGTACATATATACATTTTCTATGTACTATGTAGGTTAAATCTGTCTCTCATATGTACCTTGATAGTCTTTTTGGCCTTGCTGGTTCTGAGATGTTTGACTGGGTTATGGAGTTCAGATGTATGAAATTATCATTACATGTGTACTCATATTCATTCTTTAATTTTAATTTTTCCACATATTACACATTATACACCACATATCCTAAATTTTCGAATTTTTAATTTTAATTTTATTTGTAATTTTTAATTCAATATCCTTTAAATTTTGGATTTTTGGATTTTTCTTCCGATAGAATCTTAGATATAAATTGGGATACTGTTCCTATGCAATTAAAAGGTTTGATCTAGACGCATGAGCAATTTCATGCGATTATTGTGTCAAACCCACATGCATGGAATATTTTTAATAGTATTTTCTCTGGCCAATATTTAGTAAAAAGACTTTTTGATTAATGTGATCCTTTTTGGCTACCTACATTTTTTGGTGACCATTGATATATATTGGCTGGATACATGATATTCAGCATGTTTCCTCTGCACTGACTCCTTTACACGAAAGTATGTTGCCTATTCCATTATTGGGTTAATTCCCTTTTATGTCTGGGGTCCCCCTTTTTTTTTTATATGCCGGGATGTGGTGCGGTACTGATGCAATATTTATTTTGCACCTGCGGCACACTAACATATATGGGTGTGAATCTAATGTCATCTTTAGTATGTGCAAGTCTCTTTTTTTCATTTTTTTTCATTTTTTGAACATTAGATACATCTGCACGATGCTTAGGATGTTAGCGATCTATATCACAAGTAGTCCCGTTGCATTATTAGCAGCGGACAGACTGTACCCGCTTCAGGGCTATTTGCCATTATTTACAATGGCGTATTAGGACCCAGCCTTGCATCTCAGAACGAGGCTTGGTACGCTTTAGTATCTTTATTAGGCGGAGCGTCACTGCGCTGCCCGTTCCCCATTGACAACGTCAGGTATGACGAAACGCGTCTGGGAGGGCACGCAGTGACGCCACCACGTTGTTTGAGAGGAGGACGGGCTCCTGTTTGCCGGCCGGCTTTTTATGTACTGTTTATACAAGCTATATTTTATCCATCCACATGTAAGTGTGTTACTTTTTCTTTTAATAAATTGTCCAAACGTTATTATGCCATGTTAGCTCCTTTCTTTTTTGGGAATTACTGAGCTCCTTATTGGGACCACGAAGTATATTAGTATCTGGAAGTTACTATTAGGAGATGGAGAGTTGACCCACTAAAAAGGAGGATATCTTTTGATGGGACCCATCGAATATATATAAACGCCCTAATTTGTTTACATTTTCCAAATACTTGTAGAAAAAATGACATGTTCAAAAGACTCAGTATGCCTCCAATAATATACATTGGGTTGTTTTATTTCCAAAATGGGGTGATTTTTGGGGCGTTTCCATTGTCCTGGTGCTCCAGGGCCTTCAAAAATGTAAGAGGTAGTCAAGAAATGTTATGTGTAATTTATGCTCCAAGAACGCCTGATGGCACTCCCTGCATGTTGGGCCTCTGTATGTGGCCACAGTGTGCAAAAGTTTCAGATATGTGGTATCTCCATACTCAGGAGGAATAGTAGAATGTGTTTTGGAGTGTAATTTGTGCTATGCATATGCTGTGTGTGAGAAATAACCTGCTAATATAACAATTTTGTGAAAAAAAAAGAAAATAAAGGAAAAAAAATCTTGATTTTGCAAACAATTGTGGGAAAAAATGACAACTTCAAAAAACGATATGTAGTAGTATAAATTTTGCCCAAAATGTATGAAGAAAAATTACTAATCTGCTAAATTTTATAACAGAAATTAAGAAAATTATTTTTTTTTACAGAATTTTCGGTCTTTTTTCTTTTATAGCACAAAAAATAAAAAACCCAGCGGTGATTAAATACCACCAAAAAAACGCTCTATTTGTGTGAAAAAAAGGACAAAAATTTCATATGGGTACAGTGTTGCATGACTGAGTATTTGTCATTCAAAATGTGAGAGCACCGAAAGCTGAAAATTGGTCTGGTTATTAAGGGTGTTTAAGTGCCCAGTGGTCAAGTGGTTAAATATCCACCATTGGCTGATGTCATCTCACACCCCAGGCTTCTTCCTATTGTTAGATGCAGAGAAGGCGTTCAACAGCGTGGCCTGGGATTACATGCACAAGGTTCTTAAAACAATAGGACTTCAGCCACGCATGCTGACTCACATGTTGGCATTATATTCTAACCGTGCCGCGAGTGTACGGGTGAACGGCCACCTGTCGAACGTCTTCACTACTGGCAATGGAACCCACCAGGGCTGTCTCCTATCCCCACTGATCTATGTCCTTACCTTGGAACCCTTCCTTAATAAATTAAGATCAAATTCAGACATCAGGGGGATCCAGATAAGGAATAAAGAATTCAAAGTGGCGGCTTTTGCGGAAGGACATTTTGTTATCTTTGAGGTCACCACGCATTACCCTACCGAACCTATTGAAAGACATAGACCATATTGGTACCATATCAAACTTCAAAATAAACTATATGAAATCTCATGCATTAAATGTCTCTCTCACCACACAAGAAACAGGAGGCTGCCAGAGCTCCTTCCCATTCCAATGGAAAAGGGACGTAAAAATAAAAAAAACCCAGGGGTGATTAAATACCACCAAAAGAAAGCTCTATTTTGTGAACAAAAGGACAAAAATTTCATATAGGTACAGTGTTGCATGAGTAATTGTCATTCAAAACGTGAGAGCACTGAAAGCTGAAAATTGGTCTGGTTAGGAAGCGGGTTTAAGTGCCCAGTGGGTAAGTGGTTAAAAAAAAATCCTCAAAAAATCCTCAAAAAATGTCCCTTGTAAATCCATCATCAATCACAGTGATGTATATCCATATTAATCACGACACTTCAGGACCCCCGATCCACCAAAGGGAAAAAAAGGACATCAAGGACGTCATCCAGGGGTTTTGTTTGTGTGGGGTAACCCCTTAAAATGATTACCTCACTCAAAGGGCCTGGTATGGAAAAGGGGGAAACCCCATGCACTTTTCTTTAAATCAAAGACTCCATGGCGAATCATGTCCATGTAAGTGAATGAGGTCTGTGACATCACTGGCTGTTAGGGACTGCACCTGCCACCATACTTAGCAACCTTTGACAGCATGAAGCTGTCATGTGTAATAGCGGAAGTAATACTTGTGTTCAGACCAAACCCTTGAGCTCATCTTCACTATTGTGGTTTAGAAGTGGGAGGAGCACCCTTGCCCACTCTTTTCTGCATGTTTGCATAATGATCTGGTGTGAACTTTTTTGGGGTTACCTTCCACTGTTTAATTGTTTTTGCATGGGGTTCCCCAACTCACATCTATGCTAAACCCCCATCTAGGATAAGGGGCTGATATGGATAAATTGAATCCCCATCTGCTTTATTTGGAAACAGAATCAAGTGGCTGTGAACTGTCATTTTGTTAATGTCAGTTGACAGTTGTCAGTACCAATTCGAAGAGTTTTTTTTTTTAAATATCATAATATAATAAAATGTTCTGCTTGGAATAGCTTCTTTAACCACTTGGATTTCATCACTTTTGTCACTTTAAGATCAAACCAATCTTAGTTTGATCTGATGCTTTGGAGGGTAGAGGAGAGATCTAGGGTCTAATAGGCCTGGGAGATCTGGGGTCTAACTCTAAATTGGTAACCTGTAAAAACTTTTAGATTGTCTTCTATGGAAATTTTTATGTAACAATGTTTGGCATGGTTTCACGAGCAAGCATATGCAATTTTAAAGCTTGGCATGTTACGTATCTATTTACTCGTTGTAACATCATCTTTTATATTTTGCCAAAAATTCAGTAGTAAATATATTTTTAATGCAAAAATATGCAAAAATACAAAGCAAGAATGAAGCTCTCAATTATAAAATAGGTAAACATTGATATGACAGGTATTGTATAGCTTTTGTGTGCACCACAAATCTATAAAGTGCTTTCTTTCCAAATAAATTGCATTTGAAATACCACTGCACATTTATGTGACATAAAAAAAATTGCAACAGTCACCACTTAATTCTCTAGGGCCTCTGCTACAATGTTTTGGGGTTCTAGGTAATTTTCTAGCAAAAAATTAGATTTTTACATGTGAGAAGTATAAGAACTGACCCGATGTTCAAGTGGTTAATAAGGGCTAAAGTTTATTTACATTTTTTTCACCAGGTGAATGGGTAGGGGTATATTGTACCCCATACTTATTCACATAGGGTGGGGGGCCGGTATCTGGGGGCCCCCTTATTAAAGGGGGCTCCCAGATTCCGATAAGCCCTCTGCCCACAGACGTCGACAACCAACGGCCAGGGTTGTCGGGAAGAGGCCCTTGTCCTCATCAACATGGGGGCAAGGTGCTTTGGGGTGGGGGGCCGCACGGCCCCCCCTTCCCCAAAGCACCCCCCTATGTTGAGGGCATGTGGCCTGGTATGGCTCAGGAGGGGGGGGGGGCGCTCACTTGTGCTCACCCCCTTTCCTGACCGGCCGGGCTGCGTGCTCGGATAAGGGTCTGATATGGACTTGGGGGGGACCCCCACGCCGTTTTTTCAGCGTAGGGCTTCCACTTTAAGTCCATACCAGGTGACGGGGCCAGCAAGGTGTCAATTGACCTCCTGTGCTAGTCCCTTCTACCTGGAGCCACGTTCAAAATGAATGGACTTTCTTCCGTGTGTGGGCAAGTCCGTTCGTTTCAAAAGTCCAGCGGACTAGCCCACAGACGGCCGGATTGTCCGCCGGACTGCTGAGTCCAGAGGACAATTTTGAGTCAAAACTTCTTTCTAAGTCCGCCGGACTTTTGGGGAAAAAAAGTTGGATAGTCTGATCGTGTGTACGGGGCATTAGAATGACTTTCATATGCTGTAGCAGCCAGAGGTTCACACAGGCAAGCAGGACAAATATAGCCATTTAGTTCATCTGTTTGGCAAACTGCGAACAGGTAAATTGCACTGAAAACGCTGTATCACAGCAAACTCAAATCTTATCCCTATAGACAACTACAAGAGGAGTTCTGCTTCCTCCACACAACCTGTTATGTGGTTCATTCCTTTAGATATTGCTTTTGTACAATTGAAACACAGTAAGACATGAACATCACACAGGCAGATATATAGGTATGGCTTTAACATTTTAGTTACAATAGTAAGCAGATGTGTTACAGTTACAGCTGGCAAGCATGTGTGGCCCTATGGTGATGTCATAGCAAGCTCACAAACATTAATCTAAAACCTAATGTATTCAGGTACCTATAAAATCAGGGAAAGGAACTTCTCCTAGTTCACTTACTTCCTCAGCTGTAACGAGTAGAAGTTAGTCACAATTAACTGAACTTGTTCTGTAATGTTGAAGTTGCACCTTACCATGCCATCTCTTTAGTTCTAATTCATATGAGGAAGATGCCCCACCATTCCCTGCAGGTACTGTTCAGTTATGTCTGCCCTCTGCCTTCCTCTCTACCTGGCAATACCTCTAGGCCATGTACAGGCAGGTACTCCTCCAAGCTACAGCAGAGCAAAGACACACTTTCAATGCCATAGGTAATTAATTTACTAACAAGCTCAGTTTGTTTTTGTACATTCCAGCAAATGAGCATATACCAGCTGAATAGTGGGTGCCTAAAAATATTTGTTTGGGGGGGGGGGGGAACCAGCAGCCGGAGCACATGGTAGTGTGAGAGGAGATCTCTGCCACAGTGGTGAACATACAGCAGCACACAGCGAGCCTACAGCCCCAGGAAATGCACACTCTGCATGGGGAACCTGCCAGGAACCTACTGGTCAGGATGAATAAAAGGAGCGAGAAGGACTGAGGAAATTAACAGATTTCTTTCCCCCAGCAGCCGGCAGAGAAATCCAAGATGGAACTCGCAAGGAGAGAAGTGCTGCGGCCTCTCCTGCATATTCTGCCTACAATTCACAGCCATCCATGGGTGCGTCCTGTCCCTCAGCACCCCCACTGCCCACCTCCCCTTCGAGAGCCCGGTGAAGCAAAAGAGGAGAATTGGTGAGGGAGAGGACCCTTGAACAGGCATAGGGACAGATGGGGAGGTAATGGAGGAATCTTCCACATATGCACAGCAGCTGGACACTTTCCCTACTTCAGGCCATCCTATAATAGATACCACCATGAAAGAGATGTTACAAACCTTAAGGGGGGCCCTCCAGCAGGACATGGTGCCATTTATGCACTCCACTAAAGCAGAAGTATCAGCAGTCAGTGCTAGAGTGACTTATGTTGAACGCAAAATGGAGGAATTTACCCTTGCACACAATGAGCTTGTGGAGGCCCACTTTGATGTTGAGGATGAAATTAAGGCTATGCGTCTTAAAATGGTGGACATTGAAGACAGGGCATACAGGAATAACATTCAATTTAGAGGGGTCCCTGAATCAATCAAACCGGCGGAACTGACTGCCTACCTCCAAAAGCTAATGACTACTGCTCTTCTAGCCCTGGGGTCTGCGGATGTCATCATTGACAGAGCACACAGATTGCCCAAGCCTTCATTTCTGTCTGAGCAAGTCCCTAGGGATGTCATAGCAAGAATTCTCTTCTATCATGTGAAAGACCAACTAATGCGATATGCTAGACAGCACCCGGCCCTCCCAGACCCCTTTGCAGGGATCGCACTGTATGCTGATCTGTTCCAGCTGATCAAGCTACACTCACAGCTAGACATAATCTAGTCCCCATCACCAAAATGCTATGCAATCACAAAATATTGTATAAATGGGGCTTCCCGGCTAAACTACTGCTTGAAATGAATAACGAATCGCATGTGATCTCATCGCATGTGATCTCATCCTTTGAAAAAGGTATGGAACTCCTCAGGAAATGGCGCCTTCTCCCTGTGAAGGGAGAAAATGCAGACCCTGACCCTCTCAATGGCCGGTGCAACTACCACCGGCAACAAAGAAGGAACAGATAAGTAACTGCTATCTACACATGCGCCTCAATGCTGATACCTACCTCTTTTTTCTCTCTTCAGGTGTTTCAGCATACCATTTCCCAAGTGCCTTTACCAGATCTGCCTATCTAGGCAATGGCTCAACTAAGCATCCGCTGTTTGGCTACTTTGAACACTTATTTTCCCCTTGCTTCATTTACAGGATGAGTCCTGTACCCTGTTCTTTGCAAAAAAAAATTACCTGAATCTACCCAGTTCCTATTTGACCAGTCATGGTCTTGTTTTATTTTTGTTTGTTCATTAACCTCCCTGGTACAATTATTTTGCATGGAAATTTGGCGTTTTATATTGTAGGCCTACAATTCTTAGGAATAACTCTCTTAAATCTGTTCAAACCAGAGTCTAGTAGACATCCCGGGTATGATAAAGTTTATAATATAATAAATAATGATAATAAATAATAATAAAAATGATTCAATAATGTAATCAAATCCAAAAACACCGAAATGTGCTCATTTGCAGAAATGTCGCTGTCATTAGATTTAGTGTTTGATGACGGATCTCCCCATAAATCGCTATCGCTCAATTCTGCAAGTGATTCCAATTTATTATCGCTGTTTTCTAGTTGGTCTAAAATCACTTTTGACATAAAGGGACACTTTTTGGTTGCTATGGACAATCTCCAAATTCCAGGCAGAAAAAAACTGTGTTTATTATATAAATGTGCATGCACGGCACTGGACAGACCACTAGGGACAAAGGGGGTGTGTATTTTTTTTTATACAGTATTATAATCTGTAAGATTGCAGTACTGTATGTGTTTTGTGTATTTTTACTTTTTTGAATTTGGTGCTCATCTCCGCTCCCGTGCATCGTAACATCACAGGGAACGGAGCTTGGCGGCACTCGGGCACTGTGTGAATTGAGCGGAGGACAGCTCGCACACACAGCAGGGGGACATCGCTGGATCCAGGGAACAAGGTAAGTAACCTCTCCCTGTATCCAGCGATGCAATCCCGAGTCTGGCTCGGGGTTACCGCTCGTGGTACTGAAATTGCAGCCGAGCCAGACTCGGGATTACCGCTAGGGAGGTTAATGACTGTGCAAGGAAAGCTACCACATGCTATACACATGACCAGCTATGTTTCTTCAAATGATTCATTTCTAACCTCCACCACTGGATGGCAGCAATCCGCCTACTTACCTAGGAATGAACATTAAATTCATGTCTCACAATGTGAGAGGCCTTAATAGTCCTTATAAACATAGGGCGCTCTGGAAATCAGCCATAGACATGAATTGCGATGTTCTGTGTGTGCAAGAGACACATTTTGCTAGAAGTAAACCGCCAAAATGCACACATAGAAAATTCCCACAAATTTTTAATGCAAGGGACAATCCTAAGAAAAATGGGGTAATGGTCGCCATAAGGGACACTGTAACTTTTTCTTTATTACAAGAGCATGCTGACCCACACGGACAGTATATCATTCTAGTCGCAGAAATGAACAAGTCTGTTTATACTTTGGTAAACCTTTACGCAACAAATGTGAAATTTATGAAATTTATTCATAAAGTAGTGAATAAGGCTAAGTCTATGCAGAAAGGGTGCTTAATAGTCTGTGGGGATTTTAATATAGTACTAAATGCAGATCTAGGCTCCTCCTTTGTGGCTCTTAGGCAGAGGCCATGCTTAGGCCCCTTCTGTTATGAGGAAAAACTTTTTGATCCTTGGCGCTGCTCCCGAGCCACAGAGAAGGATTACTCGTATTACTATACAATACATAACCGCTATTCTAGGATTGATTTTTTCCTCACAGATATGTATACTTTACAAAATGTGGTAAAATTTGATGTCCATAGTATCACATGGTTGGACCACACTCCAGTGACAATTGAGATTATGGACATCAACAAATCTTCCTGTAGACCTCTATGGCGTAACAGCACTTTCCTCCTATCCCACCCCCACATCAGGGATGCATCAGGGATGCAATAGAGGGGAAACTAAAAGAATTCTTTCACTTCAATGCTAATGGGGATTGTTCCCCAACAACGACATGTGCTCACAAGGCATTTGCTAGAGGAACCCTTATTCAGATAGCCTCGAGAGAATGTAGGAAAAAAATGCACCACATAACACAGCTTCATAAAACCATTGCTGAGCTAGAGACCCAACACCAAGAACTCAGCTATCTCCTCTCCTAGCATCCTAAAGCACTCAATGTTGTGAAGAACTATGACAAGAGATTAAAGCAGACCACAACGTATATTTCAAAAGGATGAAACTATCCTTCTATTCTCAAAACAATAGGGTGAGTAAGCTTCTGGCCTCCCAACTTAAAAAAAGGCAAGCTAAAACCAATCTTACCCACATCCAGCACCACAGCTCCCATACTGTATTCCACAACCCTAAGGAAATAGCAAATTCTTTCAAGGACTACTATGAATCCCTTTACAATCTTAGCAATGATTCAGCTACCCATCAACCCTCAGAAGAGGAAATTGACACATTCCTCCAGGGTGTAAATCTACTTACGGTAGATACACCTACCTTGCACAAGTTAAACTCCCCTATCACCTGTGAGGAAGTGATTGCAGTCATTAAGTCCCTACCCATGCACAATTCACCGGGGGGCTGACGGCTTCTCGGCCGAATATTATAAGGCACTTACCACATTACTAGCTCCAAAATTGGTAGAGGTATTCAACTCAGCAACAGCCACTGGCTCCTTCCCAAAGGAAATGTTACAGGCCATTATAGTTACAATCCCGAAGCCAGGTAAAGACAGTACACAACCCCAGAATTTTAGGCCAATTTCATTATTGAATTCAGATTTTAAAATATACGCTAAAGTGCTCGCTAATAGATTAATAGATGTCACCCCCTCCCTCATAGGATTTGACTAAGTGGGCTTTGTAAAAGGCAGACAGGCACCGGATGGGACTAGAAGGATGCTTAACCTTTTTTTTGTTTTCAAAAAGGATTTTATTAAAGACATTAACAGAAATACAGAGTCAGCAAAATGAATCAAATTTCAACATTAGCAAAAGTAGTTGGATGATAAGGTTACAGACAGGTGATAAACAAATAGCAGAACACTGCAGGACAAACCACCAATTACAGATAAACAGTATGGGTCTCACATCCAACCACAGGTTAGAGAAGGAAAGGAGACTAACACGTTCAATGAGCTGACCATCATAGCCAAAATACAAAAGAAGGAACATGAAAGAGAAAGAGGGGAAAAAGAACAGAAAGAAACAAAGGGAGAAGAGGAAAGATGCAAATAGAGAGCAAAAAAATAAAAAAAGCTGCATGAAAAAACCGAAGGTGCGATCACTTCAATAAGCGAAATAGGAACCATGGGTTCCATTTAAGGTCATAAATTCGTTCCGTATCATGTAAAGTGTGAAAGATCTTTTCAGACAACATCACCTGATCAATACGTGAGAGAACCTGTGCTAATGGTATCGACTGGGATTTCCAGTGAAGTGCAATAGTCCATAGTACAGCGACGCACATAGAGTGCACCAACCGCACAAAGTGTTTAGGAGTGTCAGGCGGGGTTTGGAAGAGAAGACAGTGGTGATAAGAGAGGGACAGTGCTCGGCCAGCGAACCCGTCCATCAGTCTCAGGACCTCCTGCCAGACAGGACGAATTAAGTCACAGTCCCAAAAAATGTGAATAAAAGTGCCGGGGTGATTACACCCCCTAAAACAGTTGGGGGATGTAAGGGGATAAATCTGGCGCAATCGTACCGGGGTGTAGTACCACCTGGTGAGAACTTTGATGGCCGTCTCCCTAACAGTTAGGGATCTGGTGCATTTGCGCATATTGTTCCAACCTTCCTCAGATGCTTAACCTTTTATGGTACACTGAACTTAACAAACTCCCAGGGCCGTCTTTAAGATTGATTGGACCCTGGGCAAAGATTTTAATTGCCCCCCCCCCCCCCAGCTAGACTCAAAATTAGTTTACGGCAGCAGATCAGGCAGTGATTGTGATTGGCTGCCAGAGATTACAACACATCATTACAGCTCACAGATTAGTTGCTAGAGGTTACAGAACATCATTACTGCTCACTAATTGGACTCTAGAGGTTACTGCATATCATTATTGCTCACTGATTAGTTTCTAGAGGTTACTACAGTGCAAATTGCGGGTGTGGCCAAACTGCGCTAGCATTGAGGGGTGCACTATGTGCAGAGTACAGGGGTGAGGTGGGTGCAGATGGCAGGACTGAGGTGGGTGCAGATGGCAGGACTGAGGTGGGTGTAGATGGCAGGACTGAGGTGGGTGCAGATGGCAGGTCTGAGGTGGGTGCAGATGGCAGGTCTGAGGTGGGTGCAGATGGCAGGTCTGAGGTGGGTGCAGAGTGCAAGAGTGAGGGGTGGGTGCAGAGTGCAAGAGTGAGGGGTGGGTGCAGAGTGAGGTGGGTGCAGATTGCAAGAGTGGGGTGGGTGCAAAGTGCAGGACTGAGGTGGGTGCAGAGTGAGGTGGGTGCAGATTGCAAGAGTGGGGTGGGTGCAGAGTGCAGGACTGAGGTGGGTGCAGAGTGGGCTGGGTGCAGAGTGAGGTGGGTGCAGAGGGAGGTGGGTGCAGAGGAGGGTGGGTGCAGAGGGGGGGTGGGTGCAGAGTGAGGTGGGTGCAGATTGCAAGAGTGGGGTGGGTGCAAAGTGTAGGACTGAGGTGGGTGCAGAGTGGGGTGGGTGCAGAGTGAGGTGGGTGCAGAGTGAGTTCGGTGCAGAGTGCAGGACTGAGGTTGGTGAAGAGTGGGGTGGGGGCAGAGCGGGGTGGGTGCAGAGGGGGGTGGGTGCAGAGGGAGGTGGGTGCAGAAGGAGGTGAGTGCAGAGGGAGGTGGGTGCCGAGTGGGGTGGGTGCAGAGTGGGGTGGGTGCAGAGGGAGGTGGGTGCAGAGGGAGGTGGGTGCAGAGGAGGGTGGGTGCAGAGGAGGGTGGGTACAGAGGAGGGTGGGTGCAGAGTGAGGTGGGTGCAGAGTGAGGTGGGTGCAGATTGCAAGAGTGGGGTGGGTGCAAAGTGTAGGACTGAGGTGGGTGCGGAGTGGGGTGGGTGCAGAGTGAGGTGGGTGCAGAGTGAGGTCAGTGCAGAGTGCAGGACTGAGGTTGGTGAAGAGTGGGGTGGGGGCAGAGCGGGGTGGGTAAAGAGGGGGGTGGGTGCAGAGGGAGGTGGGTGCAGAGGGAGGTGAGTGCAGAGGGAGGTGGGTGCAGAGGGAGGTGGGTGCAGAGTGGGGTGGGTGCAGAGGTAGGTGGGTGCAGAGTGGGGTGGGTGCACAGGGAGGTGGGTGCAGAGTGGGGTGGGTGCACAGGGAGGTGGGTGCAGAGTGGGGTGGGTGCAGAGGAAGGTGGGTGCAGAGGGGGGGGTGGGTGCAGAGGGGGGTGGGTGCAAAGTGGGGTGGGTGCAGAGTGAGGTGGGTGCAGAGTGAGGTGGCTGCAGAGTGAGGTGGCTGCAGAGTGGGGTGGGTGCAGAGTGGGGTGGGTGCAGAGGGAGGTGGGTGCAGAGTGAGGTGGGTGCAGAGTGGGGTGGGTGTAGAGTGGGGTGGGTGCAGAGTGAGGTGAGTGCAGAGTGGGGTGGTTGCAGAGTGAGGTGGGTGCAGAGTGGGGTGGGTGCAGAGTGGGGTGGGTGCAGAGCGCGGTGGGTGCAGAGCTATGCATTAGCACTTAATATACCATCCAGAATCCAAAACAAAATTAAACACATATTCCCATGTAATTGGAATCCCCCCTCCATCACCTTTCTTGGGGTGCAGCTGTCCTCCTCCTCTGCTAACACATATCTCCACAATTACCCTCCCCTACTGAATAAACTTGAAGAGAAACTGAACCATATAGCCAAAGTGCAAATATCATGGGTGGGGAGGATAGTTGCATACCAAATGCAGATACTACCTAAACTACTGTACCATTTCAGGACATTGCCTATACCTGTACCCCAATTCTTTTTTACCCAACTATCTAAAATGCTGAACACTTTTATCTGGGCGGGAAAAAAAACCTAGAATAGCCTTAGCACAACTATACAAACCCAAACACTTGGGTGGGATGGGTCTCCCTAACGCACAGATATACTACTGAGCAGCAGTACTGGACTAAATGAAATACTGGTTCTCATGCCAATCCGATAACCAATGGTCAGACCTGGAGTGCGCTGTCACCCCTGGTCATGACCTCCTCGCTCTAGCTATGGCAGCCAGTATTCCTCACAAACCAGAAATCTCACCATATCCCACAGCGCAAGCCACAATTGCTACATGGTCAGACCTAATACACCAGAAATTTACAGACACACCTATGTGCACCTTACAAACCCCCCTAGCAACCTATCAATACCTAATACCTAACATATCGACCCAAACCTGGAAACAGAGGGGTAATCACTTCCTTACGCCCCCACTGGAGGAGCAGGAGATGTCAGACACCTACAAACTATTTCAGATAAAACACTATACCTTGGCAAACACACCTCAACCAGTGGAAATACCTCAAGCACTATGGGACTTCTTTCTCAATAAACATCCTAAAAATAAGAAAGGGATCACCTTATTCTATAAACTTACTAACCCTGTCTACATAAATTTCAAACTATCTAGCATGACAAAATGGGAGCAGGAATTAAAAAGAGAATACCCACTAAGTCAATGGCACCTAGCAGTAAAATATAACAGTAAATCCTCAGCTTGCATAGACCACTGGGATAATGTCCAAAAAATCCTGCACAGGTGGTACCTAACACCTCTACGCCTTCATAAAATGAATCCAAACATAACCCCACTCTGTTGGAGGAACTGCCAAAGCAATCGTGGCTTACTCCACACCTTGTGGAGCTGCGGGCAGGGGCGTACTAAGTGGGGGGGCGGGGGGCGTGCCGCCCCGGGTGCCACACACTGGGGGGGGGGTGTCAGGCCAGCGCCCCCCCCCCCTCCGCAACTGAAGTGTCAGACAGCGCTGTGCCTCGGGTTCGTATCCCACACAGAGAGAGCCCGAGGCACTGGCAGTGGGCGGCATTGCAGGGGGGGGGGTGCGAGCAGCACCCGAGTGGAGTGACATCTGCCGGCTCAGTGATTCGGGACCCGGCTCCCCTTCTCTCTGTGGTCGCGTCGCGCTGCCATTCTGATCAGTCTCGGGCAGTGGCTGTCACTCACAGCCGAGCAGAGTGAAGCCGCCTCCCCCTCCTCCATGCACAGCACTGTGTAGACAAGGAGGGGGAGGCGGCTTCACTCTGCTCGGCTGTGCCGCTGTCCGAGACTGATCAGAACGGCGCGACGTGAGTCACGTGACCACAGAGAGAAGGGGATTATTGCGCCGGGTCCCGGATCACTGAGCCGACAGGTGACACTCCACTCGGGTGCTGCTCGCACCTCCACCCTGACCCTGCAATGCCGCGGCCTTGGGCTCCAGGTACACTATGGGTCCTTAGGGGAGGCTGTGCACTGTAGGGGGGTTCTTTACTGTGGTGGGTCCTGCACTGTGGGGGGGTCCTGCACTGTAGGGGGTCCTGCACTGTAGGGGGTCTGCACTGTAGGGGGTCTGCACTGTAGGGGGGGTCCTGCACTGTAGAGGGGTCCTGCACTGTAGAGGGGTCCTGCACTGTAGGGGGTCTGCAGGGGGGGTCCTGCACTGTAGAAGGGGTCCTACACTGTAGAAGGGGTCCTGCACTGTAGGGGGGTTCTTTACTGTGGTGGGTCCTGCACTGTAGGGGGGGTCCTGCACTGTAGGGGTCCTGCACTGTAGGGGGGGTCCTGCACTGTAGGGGGGGTCCTGCACTGTAGGGGGGGTCCTGCACTGTAGAAGGGGTCCTGCACTGTAGGGGGGTCCTGCACTGTAGAAGGGGTCCTGCACTGTAGGGGGGGTCTGTACTGTAGGGGAAGATTCGGCACTGTAGGGGGGTCTGTACTGTAGGTGAGGATTCTGTACTGTAGGGGAGTCTGTACTGTAGGGGGGTCTGCGCTATAGGGTGGAGGGGTCTGTACTGTAGGAGGGTCTGCACTGTAGGGGAGGATTCTGTACTGTAGGGGGGTCTACACTGTAGATGGGGGTCTGTATGGTAGGGAGGGGGGTCTGCACTGTAGGGGATCTGTGTAAAATGCAGAGGGTCCAGAGCTGTGAGGGGCTGTGTAATGTAAAGGGGTGCAGAGGTGCAGGGTGCTGTGTAATGTAAAGGGGTCCAGAGGTTCAGGGTGCTGTGTAATGTAAAGGGGTCCAGAGGTTCAGGGTGCTGTGTAATGTAAAGGGATCCATAGGTACAAGGGCTGTGTAATGTAAAGGGGTCAGGAGGTTCAGGGTGCTATGTTATGTAAAGGGGTCCAGAGGTACAAGAGCTGTGTAAAGTAAAGGGGTCCAGAGGTGCAGGCTGCTGTGTAATGTAGAGGTCCTTAGGCGCAAGGTCCTGTGTAATGTAAAGGGGTCCAGAGGTGCAGGGCGCTGTGTAATGTAAAGGGGTCAGGAGGTTCAGGGTGCTATGTTATGTAAAGGGGTCCAGAGGTACAAGAGCTGTGTAATGTAAAGGGGTCCAGAGGTGCAGGCTGCTGTGTAATGTAAAGGGGTCCAGAGGTGCAGGGGGCTGTGTAATGTAAAGAGGTCCTTAGGTGCCAGGTCCTGTGTAATGTAAAGGGGTCCAGAGGTGCAGGGTGCTGTGTAATTTAAAGGGGTCCAGAGGTGCAGTTGTGGAGAGGGGGGGTACACAGTAGTGACAAAAAGATATTGAAGGATGCAGAGGTATGCAGGGGTGTTTTTACATTTTATGGTGGGGGGGGGGGGGGGTGCCAGATATAGGATCCGCCCCGGGTGCCAAATGCTCTAGGTACGCCCCTGGCTGCGGGATAATAGAAACCTACTGGAAAGAAGTCCATAATTAAAGAAGTCACGCATACCATATTTACACTTGATCCAGCATTGGTACTGCTCAGCATTGGTATTAAACAGTTCCCCCCTGTACTGAGGAAAATAGCAGTACATGTCTTATTTGCTGCCCGCATCTCCCTGGCAAAAGAATGGCGCTCCCCATTGCCTCCTCTCATAGAGGTAGTAATATCCAGAGTTAACAACCAATACCTCATGGAAAAACTTCTAGCACATAAAGAAAGAAGAGCCCCAGTTTTCCACAAATATTGGGAAACATTTAGAATTTCAAAATATGCCTCTCCACACTTGTGAGTTCTGATTTCAGATTTATGACTGATTGTTGAAACCTATTGATAACTGCCATATGTACCTATATGTCCAGTAGGCGGAGTGAACAACAACAATTATAGGGGTGGTTGATCCAGTACGGTAACAGAATATATAATGGCTACAACCACTCCTATACTAACTCTTGTGTATTACCAAGCACTGAACACTTATCACTGTTTATAAGTTTATGGTATTAGTTTACAAGTTTACAAATTGCTTATTGGTTATGTATGGAACGTGCTTAATGTATTATCTCCCAAGACCCTCAATAAGTTCTAAAGGGAGCTACTTTAAAACAACGTCTGACCTGAGCCTGCTCAGAGTGTATACCCAAAAGGGGTGACAGGCTTTGCCTCCTGAGAGGCCATTTCCTTTTATACTTTCAGTAGCTCACATATAAGCTTTGTTTCCAAGTTTGCCACTCCAATGTCTGTTAATCAAGATGTGTGCCTACCTGATACATGTAATGTTTTCTTTATCACATGTAAACTGCAAAACTCAATAAAAAACTATGGTTTAAAAAAAAAAAAAAATGTGTATGTGTCTACTAAACCACTGTTGGGTATTTTAAATGTGCATCTCATGTGCCAACAAAACTCATGCAAGAATAAAACTACATAAAATGCACAATGATATTAGTCGACGTGGATGTAAAAAACAGTAAGACTAAACTAGTCATAGTGCATGTTGTGCTGGGGCTACCACTGAGCACATGCACTCATATATCCACTGTGAGGATCACAAGCATGCAGACGTAAGTTTATATGCAGCGTACTTTTTTGCACATGTAATTGAATTTTCAGATCAGCATATGTATGTGCAGCATTAAGGTTACACAAATGTTACATATTTTTCCTTCTTGATTACACAAAATTGTATACTTTTATTGAAGAATCAATTCTTCACAGTTCATGTACAAAAAAATAGATTTATTTCAACTAAAGTTTGCCTCTTTTGAAGCATGTTTTTTTTTTTTTTTTTTACTTTTCTATACTTTATAGATGTTTTCCGGATGATCACACGGCACATAAGGTCCTCTTCTCTTCTGGGCTGTCTTCAATGATGCAGGAGAATTATCTGTAAAATTGTGCAGTTGGTGTCGGGCACTGTGGTTACGGTTGCCCTATTATGATGCCCTGCACTCACAGTGTCAGTCAATCCAAAAGAGGAACAGTGCTGGGTCACAAAGTTGTGGTATCAGGTTTTCACTTAACCTACTTACTTTCCAGCCCATAAATATCTCAAAATATATTTCAGTGGCTGTTGTTTTTTTCAGGTTTTATTCTAGTGCCTTCGATCTTTATTAAAAACACTTTCACTCAACCTATGCGTGTCACATGGCTTCTATGCTCTTTACAACAGTTGTTCTGTGCTAAACCCAACAGGTGTGATAAATGACTCCATAAAGACCTTATCACACTGGATGTTATCACTTGTTCAAATGTTTTATTGGAGTAAGTACATGGTTTAGAAATACAGAGTACTGCAAACAGTGGTAAGCAAAAGAGTACACTCTAACCACAATAGTAATGTTGCATTTTCGGAATGGTGTGAGTAAGTTACAGACCAACAACTTCATTCAAATATTGATGAGAACAAATATAAACAATATATTTCTAAGAACAGTTCCCAGACCAGCTGTGAGAATATTATTCATCACAAACCAGAAATCTCACCATATCCCACAGCGCAAGCCACAATTGCTACATAGTCAGACCTAATACATCAGAAATTTACCGACACACCTATGTGCATCTTACAAACCCCCCTAGTGACCTATCAATACCTAATACCTAACATATCGACCCAAATCTGGAAACAGAGAGGTAAACACTTCCGTACGCCCCCACTAGAGGAGCAGGAGATGTCAGACACCTACAAACTATTTCAGATAAAACACTATACCTTGGCCAACACACCTCAACCAGTGGAAATACCTCAAGCACTATGGGACTTCTTTCTCAATAAACATCCTAAAAATAAGAAAGGGATCGCCTTATTCTATAAACTTACTAACCCTGTCTACATGAATTTCAAACTATCTAGCATGACAAAATGGGAGCAGGAATTAAAAAGAGAATACCCACTAAGTCAATGGCACCTAGAAGTAAAATATACCAGTAAATCCTCAGCTTGCATAGACCACTGGGATAATGCCCAAAAAATCCTGCACAGGTGGTACCTAACACCTCTACGCCTTCATAAAATGAATCCAAACATAACCCCACTCTGTTGGAGGGACTGCCAAAGCAATCGTGGCTTACTCCACACCTTGTGGAGCTGCGGGATAATAGAAACCTACTGGAAAGAAGTATTGTCCATAATTAAAGAAGTCACGCATACCATTACTTGATCCAGCATTGGCACTGCTTAGCATTAGTATTAAACAGTTCCCCCCTGTACTGAGGAAAATAGTAGTACATGTCTTATTTGCTGCCCGCATCTCCCTGGCAAAAGAATGGCGCTCCCCATCGCCTCATCTCATAGAGGTAGTAATATCCAGAGTTAACAACCAATACCTCATGGAAAAACTTCTAGCACATAAAGAAAGAAGAGCCCCAGTTTTCCACAAATATTGGGAAAAAATTAGAATTTCAAAATATGCCTCTCCACACTTGTGAGTTCTGATTTCAGATTTATGACTGATTGTTGAAACCTATTGATAACTGCCATATGTACCTATATGTCCAGTAGGCGGAGTGAACAACAACAATTATAGGGGTGGTTGATCCATTACGGTAACTCACAGAATATATAATGGCTACAACCACTCCTATACTAACTCTTGTGTATTACCAAGCACTGAACACTTATCACTGTTTATAAGTTTATGGTATTCGTTTTTTATAAGTTTACAAATTGCTTATTGGTTATGTATGGAACGTGCTTAATGTATTATCTCCCAAGACCCTCAATAAGTTCTAAAGGGAGCTACTTTAAAACAACGTCTGACCTGAGCCTGCGCAGAGTGTATACCCAAAAGGGGTGACAGGCTTTGCCTCCTGAGAGGCCATTTCCTTTTATACTTTAAGTAGCTCACATATAAGCTTTGTTTCCAAGTTTGCCACTCCAATGTCTGTTAATCAAGATGTGTGCCTACCTGATACATGTAATGTTTTCTTTATCACATGTAAACTGCAAAACTCAATAAAAAACTATGGTTAAAAAAAAAAAAAAACGTGTTTGTGTCTACTAAACCACTGTTGGGGATTTTAAATGTGCATCTCATGTGCCAACAAAACTCATGCAAGAATAAAACTACATAAAATGCACAATGATATTAGTCGACGTGGATGTAAAAAACAGTAAGACTAAACTAGTCATAGTGCATGTTGTGCTGGGGCTACCACTGAGCACATGCACTCATATATCCACTGTGAGCATCACAAGCATGCAGACGTAAGTTTATATGCAGCGTACTTTTTTGCACATGTAATTGAATTTTAAGATCAGCATATGTATGTGCAGCATTAAGGTTACACAAATGTTAGATATCTTTCCTTCTTGATTACACAAAATTGTATACTTTTATTGAAGACTCAATTCTTCACAGTTCATGTACAAAAAAATAGATTTATTTCAACTAAAGTTTGCCTCTTTTGAAGCAGGTTTTTTTGTTTTTTTTTACTTTTCTATACTTTATAGATGTCTTCCGGATGATCACACGGCACATAAGGTCCTCTTCTCTTCTGGGCTGTCTTCAATGATGCAGGAGAATTATCTGTAAAATTGTGCAGTTGGTGTCGGGCACTGTGGTTACGGTTGCCCTATTATGATGCCCTGCACTCACAGTGTCAGTCAAAAGAGGAACAGTGCTGGGTCACAGAGTTGTGGTATCAGGTTTTCACTTAACCTACTTACTTTCCAGCCCATAAATATCTCAAAATATATTTCAGTGGCTGTTGTTTTTTTCAGGTTTTATTCTAGTGCCTTCGATATTTATTAAAAACACTTTCACTCAACCTATGTGTGTCACATGGCTTCTATGCTCTTTACAACAGTTGTTCTGTGCTAAACCCAACAGGTGTGATAAATGACTCCATAAAGACCTTATCACACTGGATGTTATCACTTGTTCAAATGTTTTATTGGAGTAAGTACATGGTTTAGAAATACAGAGTACTGCAAACAGTGGTAAGCAAAAGAGTACACTCTAACCACAATAGTAATGTTGCATTTTCGGAATGGTGTGAGTAAGTTACAGACCAACAACTTCATTCAAATATTGATGAGAACAAATATAAACAATATATTTCTAAGAACAGTTCCCAGACCAGCTGTGAGAAGATTGACCTTTACGCTCCAAGTAGAGGTACATAGAGTATAAAAGTCTAATGGACTTTATAGGAAAAAGAAACTCAAAATGGAGAGAAGAAAGAATAGAGGTGTGTGGAGGGGAGGGGTAGTAGAGTGGGGTATTGGGGGGTCACACCTGCAGGATTAGACAAAGATAGTTAGATTTAGGATAGTGGGTCAGGTTATGGTTCAAGCAGAGATTGAATAAAGTTCGGGAGGAGATAGTTATCAACCCAGGGTTGCCAGATTTTTACATATTTAGGGATACAATCTAACAAAGTAGCTTCTATCTTTCAATGAAGCATAGATTGCCCTACACATTAATTAATCTTTGTGAATGGAGATACTAGGTTTCTTCCATTCTTTTCCCATGGTTTGTTTAGTAGCTGTGGTAATATAAAAAAGGAGTTTAAATTTAGGCCTGGAGCGGTCCAGAGGACACTAATTCAACTAAGCATCTGCTGGGTTCAGAGAAAGCGAGTGCCAGGAGAGTTTGGATAGCATTTGGAAGATCTCAGCCCAACCTGGGCAACTATTGGGCAGAACTACCATACATGGCAGTGTGTACCTAGATCTCAACAACCCCAAAAGAAATTGGGGGATAGGATGGGCAACCTTTTGTAACCCTTTCGTAACACTAGCCTGGACCAGGTACCACCTTGTAGAGGTTTAGGCCGCGTACACACGGGCGGACTGTCTGACGGACTTGGTCCGCTGAAACGTGTTTCAGCGGACAGTCCGCTCGTGTGTGGGCTTCAGCGGACTTTTTCAGCGGACAGTCTGGCGGACTAAGTCTTTCGGAATTTCCGTAATATTGTCCGTCCAACTTTGGTTTCAGCGGACAGTCCGCTCGTGAGTAGGCAAGTTGGATGGACTAAGTTTGGCGCATGCTCAGAAAGGATTTACACGGCCGAAGGTTGCATTGCAGTGTATTGGACGTCGTATTTCTAGTCCCGTTGTACGTGCTGTACACGTCATCGCGCAAGCTTTCAGCGGACTGTCTGTTCATCGTGTGTGGTCAAGTCCGTTCATTCAAAAGTAGGACGGACTGTCTGTCGGATTGTCTGACGGACTTAGTTGGCCAGACAGTCCGCCCGTGTGTACGCGGCCTTAGAGTTTTCCACAAACGAGATGAGGAAGGTGCTACTCAAGCAGGATAGAATGTCGGGGGGATTAAAAAAATTACAATAATAGTGTGTGTGGGGGGTTCAGTCAGGTAGAGAGAATATTAGCCAACAGTTTTGTATAAAGGTTTAGAAGGGGTATTGGTCAGTAGTTGGACCATGCTGTAGTATCAGCGTTGGGCTTACGTATCATGCAAATGATGGCTCCAGTCTGAAAAAAAGTCCTTTGAGGAGCACATTGAATGAATTGGCCAAGATTGGCCATTCGAGGGGTTTTAAGGCAGACAGGGCCACTGATAAGCCAATACAACTGGCCCTGTTGTACCGGGCCCAGCAAGCAGGGGGGCCTGACAATCAGAGAATAAAAGAATGTAGAATAAAAAAAAGTCCCCGCCCCCTCCACTTATCTGAGGTTTTATTTTTCTTCTTTCTGGATACCTCTGTATTCATGTTCTTGTGCATGTGTGGGAGGGACAATTTTTTCCAATTCGGGCGAATGTCACTTCCGCTGCCGCTCCGCATGCTGGTTCAAGTCCCGGTCTGCATATTCCCTTCCCAGGCGGTGTGATTCATCTCCCTCTGCTCATGGCAGAGACAGACATATAGGGGTCACCATTGAGACTGGGCCCCATTCTGCAGGGGGCCCGTGTGCCCCCCCCCCATGCCTGGATTGTCAGAGAGGTGGCTGCCCGATCCTCAGTCAGTGTGTAAATCGGCAATACAGGAACTCGATCTCACTGTTTACAGTTATATTGAAAGTGAAAGCAAAGGGAGAGATGTCTTACAGTGTGTGCTGTGCTCTCTGCCGCCACCCCCCCACCACCACCTACAGTGCAGTACCCAGCCTGAAGAGTGAAGCTACAGTGCTGCTGCCCAAAATAAAAAAAAAATACATATGTGTGTGTGCTCAAAATCAGGGAGCAGAGAAGAGGCATGTAACTGACTATAGTACATTTTCACAGTATCCCTCAGGAGAGACCATAGACCCTTCAAATGCACAGATGTTGGATATACAGTAGAAATGAGGGGCCTATTCTGTTGAGAAAGCATGGCAAGAAATCTGTCATTTTTGTCCCACTGTCCCAAAAAAAAAAAAAAGTTGGCTGCAGCTATGTAAATCTAGCCTCATGCCATGTGTAACTACAGATCCCCTTAGCAGACACTTACCATTTAAGAGATGTGTCTGTGTGTGTGTGTGTTTATGTGTGTGTATATTTACGTGTTTGTATATTTGTATGTGTATGTATATGTGTGTGTAATTTATATGTGTGTGTATTTATATGTGTATGTATATGTGTGTGTATGTTTACGTGTGCGTGTATTTATATGTTAATGTGTGTGTATGTTTATATGTGTATGTATATGTGTGTGTGTGTTTATATGTGTATGTATATGTGTGTGTATGTTTACGTGTGTGTATTTATATGTGTGTGTATGTTTACGTGTGTGTATTTATATGTTTATGTGTGTGTATGTTTACATGTGTATGTATTTATATGTGTATGTATATGTGTGTGTATATGGGCGTACATGTGTGTTTAGATGTGTATGTGTATACACACACTAGTTTTAAACCTGACGCCCTTTTTCTGTACGATCAGAACTGATTTTCTTAGAGCAGTTTATAATACCAACAAGAAAATACCACTTCTCTGAAAAGCAATCCAGGTGCAGATCACTTTTCAGAGGCAGTTGACAGGCAGTGAAGAGGCAATATATTGCCCCATGACTGGTAAAATGTTGAGAAACACTGATCTAGAGGAACCAATTTCTCCAATTTTATCCGGCATCTGCTGAAAGTCTAGAAGGGGATAGGGGTGGGGCTGAAGGGGGCCCAGACAGGTAGGCTGTACGGGGCCCCGTAATTTATATCAGCAGCCCTGAAGGCAGATGAATATTTAAAAGCAGTGTGTTCATTGCGGTGATTGAAAATGAGCCACCTGCTGAATATTGCTGGGAAAGACAGCTGCAGAACTCCCTGAGTACTTTTAATGGGTCCCTGGTGTATTGATCTCTACCCAGCTTCAGATTGGTTTTCTATCATGGTCTGACTGGTGAAGGTGTTGTGCTAGGTGAGTGTCTGGTTTATTTGCTTTAATGTAATATGTGTGATCAGACCAAGTTTTTTTACCTAAAAGACGTTTATGAGCGGAAGTGAAGTGCTGTTGAAAGTTAACAAAATGACTCTGGAAACTCCCTTCAAGTTGTGTTGCTTAGAGATTTTCTCTTGTTTAAGTTGCGTAGCCAAATAAATACTTATACCCCTTAAACCTGGCTTGTGGGCCTCCCATAGGGTGACTGGGGATATAGATATTTGAATATCTATACAGAAAGTCATATCAGTTGATTTGGATATTGAAGAAGACAGTGTAGTAATGCCTGCTGAGTGATCCGACCAAGATATTGGTTTAATTACTTAGTTTAATAGAAGCTGAGTTAAAGTCATGGGGATCAAACTATGGTCGATCCATGAAAAAGAGTTATGAGGGTGCAAATAGTAGGGTTAATTACATCATATTGTGTTGCATACACACCAGGAGTCGAATAACAAGGCATGCTGGAGTATCGAACAGAATGTAACTGAGGTAAATTGGGTATTTAAGGTGTAAGGAGACTTGTAAAGGTGGGGTTGTATCACCTGGTTAGAGTCCCATGGGAATATATTAATTGAAGCAGGTGGGTAAAGAAAGGGTTGAGGTTAGTATTAAGGGCATCGTAAGATACTAGGGTGACTTCAACATCTTGCAACAGACTTATTAATATAATATTCTGGGTCTCTTAATTCCAGCCATGGGGACAACTGGCACTGTGCAATGAAAGGCAAAGAGCACTCCTGAACACTTAGCTGACACACATGATAAATAGGCCTGTAAGTAGGCTGACCAAAAGTACTTTGGTGGCAATGCGTCACAACCTGGATTTCCTGTAAGGCTACTACATCTGCTTTAAGAGAGGCAAAGTTACAAAAAGTCTTTTACCTGTTTCACGGAAAAGGGGACTATAGGAGTGTAGCACTGGCTCCTGAAGAGCACACGCTATATGTTTTGAAATTTAATGTTACCCTAAAAACCACAGTTTGGTTTGGGTCTAATTGTTCTAAATTTTGACCTCAGCATCAGTTTGACTGGACTGCAGGGTATGCTGCCTGGCCATGGGGGGCACTGTCACTTTTGGCAGGCATGAAACACAGTCTAGTTAGGTGCATTAAGGTTGCTCTCTTTTGGAACCAGCCCAGTGAGAGTGTCCCTCTAGCTGTGCTTTCTGGGAGGGGGGAGGGGATACTTAAGGTACGGATGTCACGTGTTTCGGGGTTCCGGTCCAGAAGCATGTTCTAACTGCATGGTCCTGGTCCTCCTGACCAGCCCCCAGGACTTCCATGGCCTGGGGTGCAGATCCACCCGACTTTACGTCTCGGTGCTGGCTAGCCCGAGGCAAGGAAACTGAGGGAAGGATTCGGAGGTGGTCCGGTGCCATCTCGGTTAGTGGAGAGGCCCAGCAACTGTGAAGTTATCCAGGGGAGGACTCTTCGGGAGAAGGCCACGCAAGGGTTGGCTTCTCAACAAGAGCCTGGGAAAGCTGAAGGACCTAAGCGAATCCAATCTCGTGGGGTATTGCCGGACCGGCTGCAGGATACTGGTACCACATGAGTGTTCTACACATTTTCACGTTTCCCTCATGTGTTTTATAGCAAAGTCTGTGGCAGAGACTTATTCCTGACTCAAGCACCCTGTTGGCTGCTAGGCCTGGTGAGAGAAGGACTATCCAATTAGGGTGAGGATCCAGTTGTGAATGGCTATTCTCTGGATTTATTCAAAGTGAGTGACTGTTTTCTACTGAGTTTAACAATAAGAGTACCTAGACTTTTCACCTAAACCCTCTGATCCTATGTTGAGAGACTGTGTTATTAACTACTGTTTGCAAATAAAAATCCCTTCAAGCGGATCCGTCGTCAATCTCTACAGTTCCTGGGCCATCTACCTCAGGAAACCCCTAGACGCAGATGAGGTGAAGGAGGTAATGGTAAGCCCAATTAAATCAGCCGCCGGAGTCAGTGCTTCAGGAGCATGAGAAGTCCACAATCCACAATACCTACATAATGGCTGGGAGGGGAGAGAACCTTAGTGAAAAAGGAGGGGGTTGAAGAAAGAGGAAAGAGAAGATAAAAAGATAAAAATAGAGAATATGTTAAAAGATGATACTCACTATTGTAATGAGTTTGTAGAATAATAATAAAAAAAACTAAATAAAAATATTAAACAATAAACAACTCTGTGATCACCCAGAAAAATGTCTCTGCCTCTAGGGCCAAATCTGTTGGCCCAAGGGAAGGAGAGAAGGCAAGGGAGCAGTGACTACCACTCAGGGGAAGCAAGGCATAGCATTAATCTGTAGGGATAGATAACAATTCCAACATAATAACAGATGACTAATACCTTCACTCAGGGCATGCTGCATACATCTATTTATCATGTGTAAGGTTGTAGAGATTTGGGGAGGTGGGTTGTAGAGGGAAGGCAATAGGGTCCAAGGTCAGTTAGGGTGGATAGACGAGGGAGAACACTTTGAGCAGAGAACTTTAGGCAGGAGTAATTCAAAATAGCTCATGCCATTGTACTAGAAATATAAGTCTCAAACGAATACTCGATACTCTGTATCTGTGGGTGACCTTCCGTGGGTTACTAGATATCATCTCAATTGTGACAAGCCATTAGTGACAAAATGAATATGAAAGTTAAAGTAGAACTATAGGCAAAACTTTGTTTTTCATTTTGTCTAGCGTAAGGGAGGGCTATAACCTCCTATTACTTCCTGTCCCATAGTCAAACAGTAAGTAAGAATAAATCCCTGCAAATGAAGGGAATCCCTTACTGACCCCCAGGTCACCGGAACTGGTGTCCCTATTGGAAGATTTTCCCTCTATTACTTTTCTGGGGACAACCCATAAAGTGGGATTTTCTTTCACTTTCAATGATAATGGTAAACAGGACAAATAGAGAGGGTGATAAGAATTTTAATACCTATCCACTCTATCCAAAATAAAAAAATAAAAACTTTAGTTATATTTTAAAAAATCAATTATCTGCTTTTATGATGTCTCTCCCCCCTGAGTTGTCGCTCTTTTTGTTGCTCCTTTATGGATGAGACTGCAACATTTTGGCAATGTAGGAGCAACACCATAGGAGCAGGCAAGTGTTAATGTCCTAACTCTGAAACCATGCTATCCACTAAGGTCTGGAAAAAGCTTCCACTTGTAAGGAAGCCTCCCCTTGACATTTTAAGAGCCAGTAGGAAGTTCACAATGACCTCACTACAATTTATAATTGATTAGACAGGAATAATAACACATAGCTTTCATGCATGACTTTTGAAGTCCCTTGAATTTGAAACAGTGTGTATTACATCCTTTTTTTGTAATAACTTTTTCCACTAATCTCAAACTAAAGTGAAGCACCAATAGAAAAAAAAAATCTTAATGTTTTTACTTTTTGTAAAGAGCTAATAGTATTCCTTGCATTTTTTTTTTATATTATTATGTTTTTATGTGCTATATATGTTATACAGTAAAGGAACTAGCTTGGGGTTTTTGAGGATAGATTCATTCCAGAGGGTGAATCAGTACTGTATTGATCTGATTATGTAAACAAAATGGGGGACCTTCAAACAGGCACAGAAATATCAGCCCAGTCCCTAAAGGACGCAAACTAGTAAAATCAAGCATTTTTTATATTGTTCTTGATAAATGCACCATTAGTTTCCTCATAGCATATCTTTTCTCTGCTGATACCAGAATGTACTTTGCAGTTTTCTCAGATTCCATACAGACATAATTAACACACTGCTACCAGATTCTAAGCTTCACTCCACCTGCATATGCCCATCTCAGGACTCTGTGAATAAATGCGTGATAGACACAGTACTTGGGAATAAATTGTACATTTGCTCTGTAGAGACAGTTCTTTGAATTCTTTAAAAAGTGACGATACACTGCAAGTGCACAATACAATATGATCTGTGGCTCCCTCTGCTGGAACTTTACATTTGTAAGGATTGTGTTGATCCTTTTGTAATTTTTTTTTTCACATACTAGTTACTCTCCAGAACTCTGTCAGTGCTCTAAGAAAATTATAATTTCTTCTGGCTATGGAAGTTTACAAGGTTTCTTTGTTTAAAAGTTCTTTGAAACAATACCATCAGCATTTGCCAGCCTGAGAATGGCATCGTTAGATTCACCCATCCTATGAATTGTGCTGCAGATAGCGTAGGTCTTGATCTGGTCAGTTACTCTGCCTGTTGTCTTATCGACCTCTGCAATGTTCGTCTGGACAGAAGCATGGTCCTTGGCATAAATGATTTGGTTGCTGGCAGAACATTTAGAGGGGACATACAAGTTTACAAATTCACCGGCATCGTTCTGCATTTTGTACCTTTGATATAGTCTTGAGGACCTCACGCTCGCTGTAATGGCCGACACGAAAGAGCAGCCTTCATTCTTTTTAACAGCCTTAATGTAGTAGCACTACCCCTGTAGGAGTTGCAGATGAAAGGAATCCCCCACTTCTGCACAGCCAGGCACAATGAATCTTCACAAGCACCCAGAGTCAGAGAACAGTCTGTGGCTTTGTTTTTTTGTTATTTATTAGAGGGTTAATACTGTAACTTGGATAGGGATGGGAATATATGGGATGCTCCCTTGTAAGTATGAGCCGAACACCCCCCTGTTCGGTTCACACCAGAACCTGCGAACAGACCTAAACTTTGTGTGAACTTTAGAACCCTATTAAAGTCTATGGGGCTCAAACGTTCAAAATCTAAAGTGCTAATTTTAAAGGCTAATATGCAAGATACTGTCCTAAAAAGTGTTTGGGGACCTGGGCCCTGCCCCAGGGGACATGGATCAATGCAAAAAAAAGTTTTAAAAACTGATGTTTTTTCAGGAGCAGTGATTTTAATAATGATTAAAGAGGAGCTGCACCTTTAAAAAAATATTAAAAGCCAGCAGCTACAAATATTGTAGCTGCTGACTTTTAGTAAATTGACACTTACCTGTCCCAGGGTCCAGCGATGTCGGCGGCAGATGACGAGCAATCGCTGCTCCCGTCGCCATCCTCTGTCAGGAAATCGGGAAGTGAAGCATTGCAGCTTCACTGCCCGGTTCCCTACTGCGCATGTGTGAGTCACGCTGCGTGTCTCCACTGGTCCCCGCTGTGTCCTGGGAACTGTGTGTTTCCCAGAACACAATGGGGGGTGGGGCATCTGCGGCTAGCTGCGGCTAGCTGCGGCTAGCTTGTCCCGGAAGTGGGTGCAGATACCTGGATTATCCAGGTATCTGCACCCCCCTCCCCCCTGAAAGGTGCCAATTGTGGCACCGGCGGGGGGGAGGGATCAGATGAGCGGAACTTCCACTTCAGGGTGGAGGTCCCCTTTAAAGTGAAACAATAAAAGTGTAATATTCCTTTAAATTTCGTACCGGGGGGGGGGGGTGGGTGTCTATAGTATGCCTGTGAATGTTTCCTGTGCTTAGAACTGTCCCTGCACAAAGTGTAATTTCTGCAGAAAAAAGTATTTTAAAATCACTTGCGGCGTAATACAGAGAACACTCAATGAGTGTTCTCTGTATTACGGGAGCCGACAATTCATTCATTGATTTAAAAAAAAAAGTGGGGTTCCCCTAAATTCAATTACCAGGCCCTTCAGGTCTAGTATGGATATTAAGGGGAACCCCGTGTCAAATTAAAAAAAATGGACGTGGGGGTCCCCCTAAAAATCCATACCAGACCCTTAATCTGAGCATGCAACCTGGCAGGCCACAGGAAAAGAGGGGGGACGGGAGAGCGCCCCCTCTCCTGAATCGTACCAGGCCACATGCCCTCAAAATTGGGAGGATGCTTTGTCCTTGTCTCCATGTTGATGGGGACAGGGGCCTCATCCCCACAACCCTGGCTGGTGGTTGTGGGGGTCTGCGGGCAGGGGGCTTATCAGAATCTGGAAGCCCCCTTTAACAAGGGGACCCCCAGATCCCGGCCCCCCTAAGGGCCTACCATTTCACAAAGAAAGTGTAAAAAATGGTTAAATAAGACAAACACACTTTTGAGAAATTCCTTTATTAAAAATAAAAAGAATAAAAAAAAGATTCCAGCGGTGGTAATCCACTCTTGCTATCCAGCGATGGATGATAATCTCTGCGGGGTCCAGCGATGGCTGATCTGATCCAGCGACGGGTGATTTTCAGTCCAGCGCAGTCCACCCATGCATCCATCTTCTGTCTCCACTGAGGAGACACTGCGGGGAGCCCAGCGTCTGACGTTTCTTATATTAGGAGGGTGGGGCCACCCGTCACCTGACCCCACCCCGTCTGACGCTAGCGAGGGAAGCCAGGGGTTCCCCAATGATGTATGGGTGACCCCGCCCCCCTCTGATGTAACGGAAACCTGAATTTAGGTATAACTACCTAAAGTGGGCACAAATCCTTCTAGCCTGATGCAAGAGATCCTGGAAGGCGAGGTACTCGATATATGTGTAAATGTTCCCTGGCAAAGGGTTGCCAGCAGGTTATTTCCATTGTCACACATGACCTTCCCTTGCTGAAGATGGCATGGGGTTAGTCACCCCTTGGCCTGGGCCTAAGTAGCTGCCAGCAGCTCTGGTCCAGTGTGGCTACTGTCCCCTATGGATACTATCTACAACAAAGCATGGCAGTGTTCATCCTTGGGCATTACATATGTTCTAGGGTGCTTGTTTCAAGGAGTCGGAGGAAGAGAGAGAGAGAGAGGAGGCACAGGTGATTGTTCTCATCAAAAAAGACACGCAGTGGCACCACCAGCTTCAGTGGTGCTCCCTGTCCTGCATCTTTCGCAGGTGCCAGAAAATTGACCCTGTTTGCCGGACCCCATGTCTGTCCATGATCATATATACCCTGCCACGAACAGCATGGTCCATTGTCACAGACATTCCACATGCTGGTTGAGGGGAGGGGTGAACTTCTGGGCAAAGTGGTGGCCTGGTACTGGTGCCTGTGGTGTAGCACAGGCCATATTGCTTGACATATTCAGTTCTTTATATTAGAGGTGGTTATGGGCTTTTGAGCTACCTTACAGTAGTTCTAAATGCAAACAATTGAATGTATTCTCTGCAATAAGCTAAAAAACCTTTCCGATGTCAGATCCCCCTCCAGCCCCCTTAAAATACTTAACTGAGCCTTATCTTGATCCAGCAATGTGCCCATCAGCAGCAGCACTTCTATTCTCTTCCCTTTTTTCACAAGAAGCTCAGTAGCAGTAGGAGACATTGGCTCCTGTAACCCAAAAGAAACTTGTATGTGAGCCACTCAGGCTTTTGGAAGGGGTGCAAGTCATCAGTCCACTGCTATGAGTGGGGGCTTAGGAGGGAGCTCCATCCGGGCTCCAAACATCACTATGTAGAAAATGATCTCCCTGTAGCTGCCCATTAAAACAATCCTACTGGTCGTGAGTGTATGGCAACCTCAGCCTGGGCTCCAACCAGGCCATGCCTCATCGTGCTTCGATCCGCCCCTCGGAGCTTAACCACTTCAGCCCCGGAAGATTTTACCCCTTTCCTGACCAGAGCACTTTTTACAATTTGGCACTGCGTCATTTTAACTGACAATAGCGTGGTCATGCAATGCTGTACCCAAACAAAATCTGCATCTTTTTTTTCCCACAAATTAAGCTTTCCTTTGGTGGTATTTGATCACCTCTGCAATTTAAATTTTTGGTGTTATAAACAAAAAAAAGAGACAATTTTGAAAAAAAAAAAAACAACAATATTTTTAACCTTTTGCTATAATAAATAAAATGTTTTTAAAAAACACATTTCTTCATCAGTTTAGGCCAATATATATCCTTCTACATATGTTTGGTAAAAAAAAAATTGGAATAAGCGTATATTGTTTGGTTTGCGCAAAGGTTATAGCGCGTACTATGGGAAAGATTTATGGCATTTTAATGGCATTTTTATTATTTATTTATTTTTTTACTAGTAATGACGATGATCTGTGATTTTTAGCAGTACTGTGATAAGATAGATCGGATGCTTTTGACACATTTTTGGAACCATTGACATTTATACAGCGATCAGACCTATAAAAATGCACTGATTACTGTGTAAATGTCACTGGTAGGGAAGGGGTTAACACTAGAGGGCGATCAAGGGGTTAAATGTGTTTTCTCTAGATGTATTCTAACTGTATGGGGATATGACTGACTGACTTAGTAGGAACAAGCGATTTGTCTTCTCTCCCCTGACAGAACAAACACACAAATCTCAGTGCTGTCTCTTGTGCCTGTGATCGCAGTTGGCTGGCGGGGATTGCGCTCACCGGCCACACACGTCGGGTCCCCCGCAGCTCTTAAAGGGAACAATGTACCCTTACGTTGTTTCGCCCAGCCGTGCCATTCTACCGACCTATATCGGCGTGAGCCGACCAGCAAGCTGTTAATCATGTCTAAGCACCTAAAGCCCCGTACACACGAGTGGACTTATGTCCGACAGACTTCCAAAGGAGTTCCGCCGGAGTTCCGCCGGAGTTCCGCCGGAGTTCCGCCGGAGTTCTGACAGACTTTTCGGCCGAACGGACTTGGCCACACACGATCACACTAAACTCCGACGGATTAGAACGTGATGACGTACCACCCGACTCGAATAAGGAAGTTCATAGCCAGTAGCCAATAGTTGCCCTAGCGTCGGTTTTAGTCCGTCGGAGTAGCATACACACGAGCGGATTTTTCGAAGGGGACCGGGTCCGGCGGAGTTCCGTCGGGAAAATTTGAAGCATGCTTCATTTCTAAAGTCCGTCAGACTTTTGCGAAGCTAAAGTCCGTTGCAGCCCACACACGATCGGATAGTCTGACGGACTCGGTCTGACGGACTTTGGATGTTGAAAAGTCCGCTCGTGTGTACGGGGCATTAGGAGACCAACTATCAATAAATATAAATAAGCATATACTGGGAAGTTAGCTAATAAAGTTTTGCAATATTTCAGAAGATATGAGGTTTATGTTAATGCACAACTTTATTATAAAGTCTTCACTCATTTAGTGCCTGTCTTTTGCTTGATGAAGAGAAGGACAACATTTCATATCAAAGCTACAGCCAAACTGGTGTACACTAGCAAATTAGAATGATTCAATAATGTCCACTAAAGCCTTGAATGTTGACAGGTATCCTGTTCCCACTTCTGAGAGTCTGTGCCGCTGCCTATGACGTCACGGCTCGGCTCCCTCCTCCTCCCCCTGCCACTGGGCCAGTAGGAGAGAGGAACGAAATGGTAGGGTTCTCGGCATCAAGCCATAAGGTTACACTGCCGAGTTCCCCTATCCGCAATGGGAGCGCATGCACCCGACAGCTCAGGACACTACAGAATTGGTAAGTGTTCTATTATTAAAAGCCAGAAGCTGCAGTATGTATAGCTGCTGGCATTTAATTTGTGCAGGGTGGGCGGAACACCACTTTAAGTTCCAGCTTGTCAAGCTTTAGGGATCATTATTTAAACAATTGCTATTTTCAGTGCTGAGAGCTGAAAATAATCATATTCTTCAAAAGTAATTATTGTTAAAGCAAATAATGCATGCATTATAATTACTATACATGAGGCCTGCCCACGACAGCATAAATGTTATGTTTAGCTTATTCCTTTGTTGCTCTTTATGGCCTGTAACTCCTATTTTGGTATGTACTGTATAACGCTGGGAAAGCAAAGTGCGGTGACCAATTAATTGCAGGATTGCAATGCTGTTAGCTTTAACCACTTAAGGACCAGAAGGATTTGCCCCTTAATGACCAGGCCATTTTTTGCGATGCACTGCATCGCTTTAACTGACAGTCGTGCGATGTTGTACTCAAACGAAATTGACGTCCTTTTTTTTCACACAAATAGAGCTTTCTTTTGGTGGTATTTGATCACCTCTGCGTTTTTTGCGCTATAAACAAAAAAAGAGCAACAATATTAAAAACAAATTTCTTCATCAGTTTAGGCCAATATATATTCTTCTGCATATTTTTGGTAAAACAAATCACAATAAGCGTATATTGATTGGTTTACGCAAAAGTTATAGCGTCTCCAAAATAGGGGATAGATTTATGGCGTTTTTATTATTTTTTTTTTTACTAGTAATGGCGGTGATCCGCGTTTTTTAGCAGGACTTCAACATTGCGACGGACAGATCGGCCACTTTTGACACTTCTTAGGGACCATTGACATTTATACAGCGATCACTGATTACTGTGTAAATGTCACTGGCAGGGAAGGGGTTAACACTAGGGGGCAATGAAGGGGTTAAATGTGTTCCCTCATGTGTGTTTCTAACTGTGAGGAGATGGGACTGACTGCAGGATGAGACATATCGCTGTTCCTGATTACTAGGAACAGACGATATGTCTCTCCTCTCCTGTCAGAATGGGGATTTGTGTGTTTACATACACACCATTCCCCATTCTGGCTCCTGTGCCTGCGATCGCACGTGGCTAGCAGAAACGTGTTGTCGCCCTTAAAGGTGCCACTGTACACCTACAGCAATTTTCAGGATCGTGCCGACCTGCCACCGTATAATGATGGTGGCTGGTCGGCAACTGGTTAAATGGACAACTGTCAAAACACAGATTTGGATAGCTCAGTTTTTTACCTATAAAAAAAGCTGCTTACAACGATTTTATAGTCTAATGTTTAGCAGTGGTGCATTATTGATGGTAATATTATATATTGACACATAAGTATTGTAATTTACTTTTCTTACAAATTGGCATCACACTGTAGAATGCTATGAGATGTATAAAGACCTCCCCTTCCTGCAGATTTATTGCCAGCTTTAAACAGTTATACATTCTAAGGATCTGACACCCTCTATAGTTAGCTGCTAATATAACAGTGTTATGTATAAAAATGTATTAACACTTCCTGTCTTGGGGAAGGGCTTTGAAATCTCTAAAATGACTAAGTGAGGAGAGAGACAGAGAAATGAGCCAAGTGGTCTTATAAAACAGGGGCTACTGCTGTATTTTCACCCAGATCAGAAGCAGAGATTAGACAAGTATTTTGATGTTCCAATAATGTATATGCAGCTCCTGTTAGTCTAGTTAACCATGTCTGTTCTGGTTTGGGATTTCTAAAGCTATTTTTTAGCTTAGGGTTCAATAACCAGCATAGGCTAGAGCCAGATTAGGTATTGGATGGGCTCTTCTGGTAGTTAGAAGTCTGAAGTTCCAGTGCTACACCACAGTTCCTGTCATTGAGAAGCTCAGTCCCAGGCTGGTTGGACAACATTTGGAAAATCCCTCAGTGACAGTTGATCTTGTCTTCAGGCTTCTGACATAAAGACAGACACTGAATCATCCTCAGGAGCCGCTGCAAGTGGACTTTGCTGTAGCATTCATCTGGAAGTATGTCTATTTTAATACATATATATATCCAGGTATATGAGGACAATTCCAACAACACTCTTGTTGGGCCAATTGCTAAGAATAGCTGTTAGTACATTGGATGTATGTACTAAAATTAATATTTTCTTACATAAAGGTTGTATTATTTACACACTGGTGTGCATCTATATACACATGGTTAATATTATATGCTGGTTGCAGTAGTTCTGCTCCCAATTACTTTGGATTACTGATTATTTTGCTAGGGTTCCCCTATGTTCACAGAGGCCCTGTCCTTGGTGGAAACACTGCCAACTTAATTATCAAACCAATTCATTTAAAGAGCAAAACAGTTTCCATCCTAGAGGTAGGGTACATAAAGGAAGGATAAACAGATCTTAAGATTTCTGTATTCTATACAGAACAACTGAGCACTGCTTTAAAGAACATTTTTGAGAAAAGTTGCACATTTTTAAAAAAACATTTCCTTCCAAAATATGTATGTGGTCATATGCAAGGGATCAGTGGTATTATACAATAAAGTTATAATTTAACAGAACTTGAGATTGGAGAACAATATCACCTGGAGGGGAGCCTACCTTGAAGTTTTTTTCAGTAGACCTACAACATGTCACAAAAGTGAATACACCTCTCACATTTTTGTAAATATTTTATTATATCTTTTCATGTGACAACACTGAAGAAATGTCACTTTGCTACAAAGTATTGAGTGTACAGCTTGTATAACAGTGTAAATTTTCTGTCTCCTCAAAATAACTTAACACACCGCCATTAATGTCTAAACCGCTGGCAACAAAAGTGAGTACACCCCTAAGTGAAAATGTCCAAATTGGGCCCAAAGTGGCAATATTTTGTGTGGACACCATTATTTTCCAGCACTGCCTTAACCCTCTTGGGCATGGAGCTCACCAGAGCTTCACAGGTTGCCACTGGAGTCCTCTTCCACTCCTCCATGACGACATCACAGAGCTGGTGGATGTTAGAGACTTGCGCTCCTCCACCTTCCATTTGAGGATGCCTCACAGATGCTCAATAGGGTTTAGGTCTGGAGACATGCTTGGCCAGTCCATCACCTTTACCCTCAGCTTACCCTCAGAGGCTATCAGAGAGAGAACACTCTTTTTTGTGGGTGAGAAGCATGGGCAAAAATTCCTCCTTTTCTGGAGGGAGCACAGGTCAGAGACCACGTAAGACAGGTCAGGGTCCCCTAGTATTACCTGGCAACCCGTAAGAGACTCACATTAGATAACAAGGGTTATTATCAATACTGTTCTCATGTGTGCCTGATCAATCAATTAATCGTATTCTATTGTTCTGCAATGAGAATGCATTTTAAAATTCCCAACCATTTAGCTTTTTTTTTTTTAATCCAGTAGTGGTATAAACATCAGGTGGTAAGGGAAGAGAGTGTGGTTTTGGGATGAATGATGAGTGGACCAGAAATGCAGAATTGTGGACAACATCTCCAGGACAAAGGTGGGGTGAGACTTCTTAACCTATCCTGATATCCATGGGTAAAGGCTGGTTGACCTCTGCAGGGACTGGGACCTAGCCTCAAGAACTGGCAGATGTGTTTGTGATTCAGCTCCCATTACTTAACCCTAGCACTCCCTGGTTAGATCTCCCCATGCTAGAGAAGCCTAACATAAAGTCCTATGACCACTATTTTTGATGCCTAATCCTGAGCTCCCATTATACATATATGACAAAGTCCAACCATTTCCATTTTATGCCTTGGGCATATACACCCAAACAATAGGGTATATAGCCTTGTAAGGACTGGAAAAGTTGGGCCTCATCTACCCATGTTAATACAACCTTAGTGGCCTTTTGCTTCACTAATAAAGTGAAAAGCGGTAACGTAAAAAACTAGTAAACCTAAAAGAAACGCAAATATTCTTGTTCATATTAATGTATAAAAATAGCCTCCAGCTGCACAAAGTTGTCTGGCCCCATCCAGACTTGATTAAATAATATATATCTGTTAAACATTTGAACTAAACGTCAGATGTGTATTAATAAGGGAGATAAAATTGCCTATACACGTTGACCAGAGTTTCTTATACTATTTAATGTAATAATGCCTAGAACTGCACCCAAATTATATTATATATATTACCAGAAGTAGACGTAAGTGATAGTATATTTTACAGTGGCTCAACAGGGAATTATATAATTTAACTACTGTATATTGTAACAGTCATGAAATTCTTTGAAAATAGGTTATTACCAATACATTTTCAAATATTTATTAGTGCTGTCCCCAAATGCTTATTGAATTTGCCATCCATCTAATTAAGCTTTCGTTGTTGGTGTGCCAATTATGCAGCACTGCTACTGAATGTGGGGCGGAGTTGACACTGCTATGAGACTTTTCTCTGCTGATTCACAAACCTGTAGCTTGTCAATCAGTGCCTGGCCAAACCTAGTCTTGACACTGCTTTTTTAAATGCTAGCATTGCTTCTGTCTCCCACTGTGAGATGCAGCATCTGGCAGGGATGGATGTGAACCATGCATGCACAGTGCTGCTCTAATTCTATCTGTGCTGATCTCAGCCGCTAGTGGGATATGTGGAGAGAGAGTGTGTACTGTGCATGTGCAGCCTTTTAAAACAGGAAGCCAATGGCTGCTCTCTGTCAACAATAAAGCATTTCAGCCAGGTTGCATGTGAAACAGAAATTGCCTACAGGTATGGCATCTGCATCTAATATTATTTTAACAAATCATACAGTGCATTTAAAATTGCTGGGGCTCTGGGTCTGCGCAGATCAATTTCTTTACATGGTGAATCTAGTCATTAAAGCAGACATTTACCCTCCTTTCTCTAAATTTCACATAAGCATTCCCTCTGGAAAGGTAACTTCACCATTGCCTTTAGGAAAATCCCATACTGTCACGCTGCGCATGTGTGCGATGAAGCGCATGATGACATGCCCCACATTTTGCCCATCCAATGTATGCAATTCAGTAATTTTCTGGGGAAAAATAAGCAACTCCCAGAGAGCTTAAAAAATCTTGCAGGTTTTTTTTTCAAAACAGATGCCTGTAGTGCCATACAGCACAGGCGCAAGATGAAGCACATAATGCTTCATCTCGTGCAATATGTGAAATCACAAACATTTTTAAAATGTGGTGCAGGAACGAGGACCCATCCAGCACAGAGATATGACAAAAATAGGTAAGTGTGAAGATATAAGGCTAAAAGATAACATAGGATCAGGATGTCCAAAACACAGGAGCAGAAACAAAGCCTTGAGACTCTGAAAGGTCTTAATGGACTCCGGAGATCAACTCCGTGGGTTACCATCCTTTCTGGTCATATCAGTCAGCGGCTTGACCAGAGATGAGACGTTATGAATAAACTTCTCATAATAGTTGGCAAAGCCAAGAAAATGCTGCAGAGGACGTAAACTCAGGGGTCGGGCCACTGTAGGACTGCTGAAAGTTTCTCTGGGTCCATCAAAAAACCAGCAGTGGAAATGAAATAACCCAGGAATTGAATCTGTTCATGATGGAATTCACACTTCTGCAATTTACAATAGAGATTGTTCTCTCTTATGCCACGTACACAACGACCAGACTTTTCAACATCAAAAGTCTGACGGAATGATTCCGGCAGACTATTCGATCGTGTGTGGGCTGCAGCGGACTTTTGATTTGCAAAAGTCTGACAGACTTTAGAAATGGAACATGTTTCAAATTTTTCCGCCAGAACTCCGCCGGACCCAGTTCCTACCGAGAAATCCGCTCGTGTGTATGCTAGTCCGACGGACAAAAAACGATGCGAGGGCAGCTATTGGCTACTGGCTATGAACTTCCTTATTCTAGTCCGGTCGTACGTCATCACATTCGAATCCGTCGGACTTTGGTGTGATTGTGTGTAGCCAAGTCCGTTCTTTCAGAAAGTCCATCAGAACTCTGTCAGAACTCCGTCAGAACTCTGTCAGAACTCCGTCGAAAGTCTGTCGGACCTAAGTCCGGTCATGTGTACGCGGCATTCGTTTCTGAAGCACACAACAGACATCTGTGTGGTGTCTCTCCAGGGACTTGGAAAATAGGAGGATATTGTCGAGATAAACCACCACACATAACTGCAACAAATCTCGGAGGACATCGTTAATAAATTCCTGGAAAACTGCTGGGGTGTTACTGTCAGGGCTGGACTCAGCCCTTCCTTCTCTGAGCTGGCCTCTCATCTGTCGGATAATTGCCAGCTCCTATCTTTCCACAGTTACTCAGCTGTTTATGATATCCTGCTCTTCAGTCCTGTCTACTTCAGCTGTCCAGTCCAGAGGTTCTCTGCCTTCACCTTGGTCAACATCACAGAAACTCCTGCAATCCTGTTGAAGACTTGCTTTGCTGACATCCCTACTGGCTCCAGGTCCTGCTTGCTGTTCCACTACATTGATCCCTGACTTCTAAACTGGCTCACTACTGAACTTTGGCTATGTTTTGACTACGTTTGTTCTTTTTACTTTTATTATTAAACAAGTGTGATTTAACTGTACTTCTCATCTTTTGCTGGTGCTAGCTTCTTCTTTGTGAAGAAGAAGAGTGGTGAACTGAGACCTTGCATTGATTATAGGGGTCTCAATCATTTCACAATTAAGAATGCCTATCTGATACCGTTGATTTCAAAGTTATTAGACTGCGGAGAGGGGGCGTGACAGCGTCATGACGTAGGGGGCGTGGCCTCGGAGCTCGATCCTCCGCATCCTCCCCGCTCTCCCTCGCCTTCCCTCTGCCTCCCGCCGTACGGAGCGCGGCGTGCTGATTGGAAGCACGAGCCCCATGAACCGGCCTGCTAACTCGGACGCCGAGAGGGCACAGTATCGACGGAGGAGCCGAGCGGACCGGATAGTTGATACAGGCGCCGGGGACATGAAGTACAACACCGCCGCTCTCCGTCTGCCACACATATGGTGCATGTTGGCTGAGTGAACTACATCCCTGTGGACCCTCGTCTCCCTTGCCAGTACTCCCCAAGCAGTGCAGAGGTGAAAAGGACCGGAGCCACTGGAAGAGTAAAAGCTGTCGGTGGAATGCTGGGACAGGCTATGCAGGACTGAACCAGGGAGGTGGTAAGCTTGACAGCCTGCGAGGGCTCAACATAGCTACACAGTAAATCTGCATGTTGTTACCTGTGAGGGGAGTGTGGTAGTAGTGACAGGGGGAAGATGTCCTGGGTCTGGAGAATAGCACAGGAAATGTAAGGACTTGATAGTGACCCCCCATAAGGTATTCCGGAAGAGAGGTACCTGTATCTGACACGGAAATTATATTGAAGAACTATTTAAGTGCCAAGGTGTTCCTGTATTGCTGAAGTTCCTGTACTGTTGAAGTTTTACCATTGCATATGGTCTGTGAGTCTTCTTAAAGTAAACAGCGGAAAAAAAGAGGGGGGGCGTGGCTTGGTGCCGTTCCGGAATGGCCGCTTAATCACAGAGCTCCAGCAGCCAGAGACCGAGCTTGAAGCCCAGCCGAGAGCTAATACGCCGCCAATATGGGGAAGCAGAAGGGGAAGAACTCCCAATCGCGCTCCCGCTCCCCGCGGGGACCCGGATCCGGCGCCGGACGCAATATCCCGGACATGTTCCGAGCGCACTCACGCGAGGCCGGGGCTCCGTCTGCGGCCTACTCGGACGAACGATCACCCAGCAGGAGCCCTTCAGGGAGGAGAAGCTCCCAGAGACCAGACAGCCCGCCCGCAGCTCGCACAATCACGATGGCGGACCTCAGGTCAGTAGCCAATGATATTAAAGAGTCCCTCACATCAGTGATTGCGGACCTGAGGAGGGACGTTCAGGCTATGCACATTCGCACGTCTGAGCTAGAGGAGGCCGCAACCCGCCATGACACTGCCATCCTCCATCTACAGCAGGCCTCACAGGTGCACAGCACACACATCCGAGAACTCCGTAGACACATGGAGGACTTGGACAACCGCGGACGCCGCCACAACATCAGGGTGAGGGGCATACCTGAGATGATTGAACAACCGCATATCACCCAAGCCACCACCCATATCTTTAACGACCTTTTGGGGAGACCCCCTGAGACCCCGATTGACTTTGAAAGGCTACATAGAGCCCTTAGGCCGAGGGGTAGAGAATCGGACCCCCCGAGGGATGTAATCTGCTGTATTGTTAACTTTAAGTTGAAGGAAGACATCCTGAAAAGGGCCAGAGACAGGCGCAACCTGACCTTTCAAGGCGCCGAGATTAAGCTCTTCCAAGACCTTTCCCCTATTACCCTACAGCACAGAAGAGACCTACGCCCTCTCCTGGAGGTCCTACGCCGCAAGGAAATTCAATACCGCTGGCGTCACCCATTCTGTCTTTCTGCCACTGTGGCGGGTCGCACAGCACATCTCAGGGTCCCAGAAGATCTTAGAGAATTCTGCTCTACGCTCCAAATACCCCTGATTGAATTGCCGGACTGGTATAGAGCGTTTCGCGCCCCGCGTCTGCAGAGGTCTAATTCCATGGACATCATCCCTGAAAGAGAGGATTTCCAAATTCGGAGACGGAGGTCTGCTTCACCACGACCGCCACATCAGAGGGAGCGAAGGGACAGACCTCATATCAGCCCGACATCCTCCCCTGCACACAGGCGGGCACGGCCAGACAGTTCCTGAACAACCTCACATCCCATGGGACCGCCTGGACACTTGGCTAGTGGACTCCAATGGTTATTACTGCCACTTCTCACCGTTGATGTGACATACCTCCCCCCGGGCTTTTACAACAGTGACACTCTGTGAAACAATCCCCTGTTCTTTTACTCCTCGGCCCTACATCCCTTTCCAGACCTTCAACCCTGAACGGGCTACGCGGTCATCCACTACTTGCCATTTGCTCTTATAGGACGAGTCTCTGAGTGCTGACCACCTACGGTAATGTATCACTTACCAGCTCATTTGGGACGGAGGGGGTTGACGACTGCTGCTCGGGCAACCCGTGGCAATCACCCTGCCTCGCCTGCGAACTTGCTGGCAGACAACATCAGTTCCTATTAGATGATTTACTATCATTCCGTTTAGAGGGGCTACGGTTGATGCTCCAGGTAAAGCCGCCTCTGGAGACTAGATCTGTACATTGAGCCCTTTTGCTGAGTGCCAACAGGCAGTTTATGGAACATTGTGTATTGTTTGTTTTTGTTAGTTTCGGGGGTTTATATGAAGGTTTAAGGGTTCCCCATCCTTGTTGGACATGACTCCCGCCTCATCACTGTTAAGGTTTGTGGGTCGGTGAAGGAGGTGCGGTAACAAGTTCACCTTGATTTCTGGAGGGATAGGATCTGGATCTTGGGGTCATTGCCTCTCATGATTGTCTCCTCGACATATTCCATCGGCTTGCAACCGTACAGAGACGACAGGCCTTTGTGCGCATTGCATGGAACATCAGTGTGGCAATGGCCCCTTCTCTGCTATGCCAGTACTCCGTTCCCTCATGGGGGTGCGGAGTACCTAATTGTTGCCTATTCCCTCGATAACCTCGGGTTCCCTACTGTCTTATGGCAGTCAGGAACGGAGGTGCACATGTTCATTTTCTCTGTACTTTTATTGTTTTCTTTTTTGTTTAGATGCCTTGCTGCCCTCCTCCCATCCCTCTCCCATTTTTCGTCCCCCCCACCTTTTTCTGAGTTCACGGATGACCTGGGACTGGGCGGAGTAATATTTTTTCTGCTTTTTCTTATACTTAGCTCCTTCAAATTATTTGGTACCTCTTTAGTGCAGCTAACTAGTTCTAATGTTCTGTTCTGTTGATACGGTTTAGACTAAGTTCACATGGCTTCATACAGCATATCACATGATGTACTACCTGAATGTTTAACGAACCTCTTCTTTTTACACTCTCTTACCTTCTGCTTCTCCCCTACTACAGTAGACACTCAACTCTCGAAAATATGATAGTTTAAATGGTCTCGACACTGACTGGACGTTGTAAGAAATTATATCGGACGACCTTTCACTCCTCCACAAAACGACAAAGAACTTCTTTTCGTTGACCTACACCGGACGCCAAGGTACTTTGGGTAAGGTAGCAGGTCTACATACCCCCGGTGGTGTATAGTGACCCCTTCCACCCCGATCTCTCCCCCCCTTCTCCCTGACCCGTCCTTCTGACACCTCCCTCCCACCCCCCCCCCCCCTTCCCTCTCTACCTATAGTTACCCTAACCCATACCCCTTTTCATTGCCTCTCCGGCCTTCGCCGGACCGCGACTCACGGTTCCTTCACGGAGACCGCTTGAGTCAATAAGCCTGAATAGGGCAACACACGCTCTTAGAATTCAGGAGTCTAAGCTTTGCATATAACAGAGGCCGGAGCGTGAGTTTTGTCACACACACCTCATCTTAGCTGACCGACGCGAATATGCCTACCGATAACCCTCGCACCCACAATGTAACACTGAAGGTGGTGTCCCAGAATGTCAAGGGCCTAAATATCCCAGAAAAACGGTCCCAAATTCTGCACATGCTATGGAAACTGAAAGCGGATGTGGCTTTTCTTCAAGAAACGCACTTCCATTCGAAAAAAATCCCTAAATTGTCCAACTACAGGTTCCCCACTGCCTTCCACGCCACAAACCCGCTGGCCAAGACCAAGGGGGTGTCCATTCTTCTGTCTAGAAACCTCCACTGGCAGCTAGAAGACTCCCTGACAGACCCGGAAGGCAGATACATCTTTCTTAAGGGCCTTATCAACGGTTATCGGTGCACATTAGCGAACATCTATTGTCCAAACACAGCCCAGGTTAGCTTCTTCCGCACAATAACGGACCTTTTATTGGGTTTCCAGGCGGGTATCACTGTCTTGGGAGGGGATCTCAATGTTGCTCTCCAGCCTCTGTTAGACTCTTCAACAGGTACCTCATCGCTACCGTATAGATCTCTGAGTAAGATTAAATCCCATCTACAAGATCTCTGTCTCCACGACTCATGGCGCGTAGCACATCCAACCGAGAAGGATTTCACTTTCTTCTCGGCCCCCCACGCTAAATACACACGTCTGGATTACCTTTTTCTCTCTCAAAAGGACCTACCACTGTTACAGTCAGCAACTATTGAACCTCTTATACACTCAGACCATAACCCAATTACGATTACCCTGACACTCCCACAGACGAAAACGACCACCAAAATATGGCGCTTGGACCCCACCCTGCTGTCCTCCGAGACGGACATTAACTACATTAAAACAAGCCTTACCAACTACTTTAGAGATAACGCTGACCCGGACCTATCCCCCTTTACGATCTGGGAGGCACATAAATGTGTGATTATAGGCGAGTTTATGACCCTCAAAGCTATTCGAAAACAAGCTCACACTGGGATGATTAATGACCTTATTAGTAAAATTAAACGACTAGAACGTGCACACAAGCAATCGCAGGCTCGGGATACTCTTCAGGCCCTCACGGATACTAGACGACAACTCCTTGACCTACTCAATTACAAAACTAGACGTAAATTTGTCCTAACACAGAAACTCTTTTACGAACAGGGCAACAAGAGCGGGAGACTATTAGCCAGGGCCATACACTCAAAAAAAGCCAATACCACAATTCACACCATAAAGGATCATGCGGGCGTCTCTTACACGTCGTCTGTAGACATAGCGGCCCAATTTGAACAATACTATAGAAAGCTTTATCACATTTCGGGGCAACAAGCTATCCTACCGGGTAATAAGGATAGAGAAGCCTTAATTAAGAAGTTTTTACGAGAATTTGGACCTGCCCCTATTTCGGAAGAGACGGCCAGTGACCTTAACAGTTCTATTACTGAGGAGGAATTGAAAAGGGCAATCAAACAACTGAAACCAGGCAAAAGTCCTGGCCCGGATGGTTTGTCAGCCCCATATTATAGAACTTTCCCTGATTTACTCAATGCCCCACTCCTAGCGGCCCTCAATTCCCTATCCACCTCTCCTTCCCCACCCACTGACACGCTTGCAGCGCACATAACGGTCATACACAAGAAGGGAAAAGATGCCACCTCGGTCTCAAATTACAGGCCAATTTCGTTGCTAAATGTAGACCTGAAGCTATTCTCGAAAATCCTAGCCAACCGTCTCCTCCCCCTTCTACCCTCATGGATTAGCAAGGACCAGGTGGGATTTGTCCCTGGTCGTGAGGCTAGGGACAATACCATCAAGGCGATTAACATTCACCACTATCTCTCATCTAGCAAGATGAAAGGCTTTTTCCTTTCCCTGGACGCGGAGAAGGCGTTTGACAGGCTGGCCTGGGACTACCTGGCAATGACCTTACGCCACCTGGGTATTCCCTCCCACATGTTGAACTACATCTTATCTCTATACTCCTCCCCAACGGCGAGAATTAGAGTCAATGGCCACCTGTCAGGCGCCTTCCCCGTCCGCAATGGGACGAGACAGGGATGCCCCCTTTCCCCGATACTGTTCATCCTCACGCTTGAGCCTCTTCTAAATAGCATAAGGGCGAACGACAACATCAAGGGGATACCCATTGCTGATCATTCATACAAGTTGGCGGCTTTTGCGGACGATATATTACTGTTCCTCAGAGATCCCCTAACCTCCATTCCCAATTTACTAAAAGAATTCGACCTGTTCCAGCGTATTTCCAATTTAAAAATTAATTTATCTAAATCCCATGCCCTCAATATATCCCTCCCACAAGACATAGTCACCCAATGCCAGAATAACTTCCCATTCATATGGAAACACGATTCAATTCGATATTTAGGGATTCAACTTCCCTCACACCTGTCAGACCTTTATGCGAAGAACTTTGGCCCACTCACTCAAGCTATTGCTTCAGATTTGCGCAGCTGGGACAAATCACATTTTTCATGGTTTGGCCGGGCTGCGATATTGAAAATGAATGTCCTTCCTCGAGTTCTATACTTATTCCAAACAATACCTATTAAACTTCCTCGTTCCTTTTTCCAAGTTATGAGAAGGCTGACCCAAAACTTTCTATGGCACCACAAACGCCCCAGAATTAGTTATTCTCAACTTACCAAACCAAAACAAAAGGGGGGCATCGGTCTACCGGACCTTTTACTATATGCTCGAGCCAGCCACCTATGTAGAATTGTTGATTGGGCGGTCCACAACGATACCAAAGACTGGGTGAAGCTAGAAGACTCCCTGACGGAGCTCCAAATTAAAAGTACCCCTTGGATGCCCCCACACGGCATCCCCAAGACACTAAAAGAACACCCTCTCATAAGTGCAACGTTATTTAGTTTCAGAGAAGCAATCAAAGGGGGCATGATCTCCTCAAACCCGGGTCCTCTCACCCCGGTTAGGCTCAATCCGGACTTCCAACCGGGAATGTCCACCCACTTTCTCAGTGACAGCTGGCCATATCCAGACGTACAGGCCCATCAATTTTTCCAAAGGGGCAAATTATTAGAACGCGAGGCAATTCCCAAGACTCCCGAAGCAGACCCTCTTCCCTATTGGGTTTACTTCCAAATCCGTCATTTCCTTCTAAAGACAAACTTAAACAACGCACTTGGACGCTCACTTACCCCATTTGAGAGTCTCTGCTCCCAGTCCACACCGCAACAGCATGTCATCTCAATTACATACTCACTCCTTTTTTCCTCGATCTCACCGAAAGAGGGGACGGCTTGCAGGGCATGGGAGAGAGACTTGCAGATGGAATTGACAGAGGAACAGTGGGAGAAGATTTTCCTAATCGCCCACAAAGCATCACTTAATGTCACAACGCAGGAAAACAATTATAAGACAATCTCTAGGTGGTACAGGACACCAGCTTTGATAAACAAATATAACAAAGAGCTCACGGATAGGTGCTGGAGATGCAACATTGAGAGAGGCACATTCCTTCATGTCTGGTGGTCATGCCCCAATTTACAGACCTTTTGGATGCTAGTTCACACCACCATATCCCAAATCACGAATTCCCAGCTAGACTACTCACCTGAGAGATTTCTTCTGCACCATTCTGATGTACCCGCTCAAGTTTACAAGAAATCTCTGTCTATGCACCTGCTTAACGCAGCCAAATTATGCGTACCAGCTCACTGGGGTTCCCCGGATACCCCTTCTGTTTCAGAATGGTTTAAACGCATCGAGAAGATGGCAGAAATGGAAGAGCTAATCCACATTGCCAAAGACACCCCACATAAGTTCGCTAGAACTTGGGGACAATGGAGAGATTTCATAAACTCAGAGAGAGATCAAACTCCTTAAAGGCCAGTTTCTTGTGACCCACACACTATCTGTAGGTGACCACATGGACATTACCCCTCCTCTTCCTAGACTAAGAAGGTCTGGGATCTACTTGATCCCATATACATCGCAAACAATACAGAGGCCCAGATAAACTGGGCCCACGCACTACGAACGGCGGAAGCCGGAGAGGCAATCATATTCCCTACACCCTCCCCTCCTCTTCTACCCCTTTGTTTCTTTACCCCCCCTCCCTCCCCTCTTCTACCTGTGTAGATAACCCTTCATATGTACTCAACTACTCATTCTTCACTACCAATAGACTACATTCATTTGGACGGTCTACCAACTTGCCCACAAATGACCTCGTGTGAGATAACTGACTTGCTCGGGAACAGAACCCTACTTTATTTCTTAGACTAGACAGACGATCCCTTACTTAGACCGTTCCAGTGCGACCTGTTAAACGCATTATGACAGCTGATTAGAAGGAATGGGAACAGATGCTTTGTACATGATAGCGGGAGGTTAAACCTTCCCATGAGTAGGTTCTGCACCGGAAATTCAGCATGGAAATATGTTATACTCGGACGCAGATTAATTGTACTATGTTTTAATATGTACTATGTGTTGGACTGTACTGATTTTGCACGCACGTTACGTGCCCAGTTATTGTAACCATTTTCTTTTCCTAATAAAAATTTTGAATGGAAAAAAAAAAAAAAAGAGAAGAAAAAGATGGGAAAAAGGGAAAAGGGAACCGTCCCATAGACTAAGGTGGTAGAAACAACCAAAGTACCCACAGTGAACATTGTCTTATGCCTGCCCTGAGATGAAATAATAGGGGGCTGAAGGAGAACAATGATGAATGATATTGCCTAATGTGAACCTGCTCAATTGGTGGTCTGGTAACATTGGAGACTATGAAGTGGTATCCTGAAAGCAAAATCTCCTACGGTGTTTAGTAAAAATTTGTTAAGTGGACCCTTTTTTTTCCTCCCCTTTTTTCTGGAGCAGGTGGACGGAAAAAGAAACGCATCTATGTACTTTACCCGGACTTATGCTTGATATTACTCTGGGTTATATGGTGTTTTTGTAGTGTGAAGTAAGGCGGGGACAGACGTAGATAGCTGAACAAATTAGTGGCGTTTTGGTGGCTATTGGGAATTCCCCCCGCTTTTGTGCATTATGAAGTAAAACAAAATCGATTACCCCAGTTTCAAGCCCGGTAGGGATCCAAAGATATATGGCGGCAAATTCCACTATAAGAGAAGAGGAGATTGGGAGCCCTAGAGTGGAGAAATCTGCGCGGGCGGGATCCAGTAGGCAGAGAGGGGGGGAAAGCAGAATAGAGAGGAGTATCCCCGCAAAACTATCTGAGATCCGGAAAAATGGAGGGGCTACACAGGGGGATGTGGGAAGACAGGAGGAGGTGCAGGAGGAGGGGAGGCGAGATACGGAGGAAGGAGGGATACCCCCGGCAGGTTATGGACGGTCGTCACCTTTAGAACAAACCTCACACCTAAAAGAGATGCTTGGGGAGATGTTTGCAAAAATGGAAACCTCCCTCAAGGTAGAAATTGCCACAATAAGGGTAGATATCGGGCAGGTATTGGGGAGAGTAGAGGAAATAGAAAATAGAGTAGAGACCCACGAGCAGAAAATAGAAGAAATACTAGAGCAGGTCACAGCACTACGGAAGGGAAATAGGGCATTAATGCATAAGTTAGAAGACCAGGAAAATTGTAGTAGGAAAAAGAACTTATGGATAAAAGGTCTTCCTGAGTCCCATAATAGCCTAACACTTAAAAAAGTAGCTCAACAAATATTCAATCCACTGTTAGATAGGGAAATCTCAGAACCTCTAAGAATAGATAGAATACATAGGATAACACGATCTTCAGGAATGAGGTCAGAATCCCCGCGAGATGTAATAGTGAGGTTTCACTATGTGGAGGAAAAGATTCAGGTGATGGGAAAGATTAGAACCAATCCAGGGCTGTCCTATGGGGGTGTAGAACTGCAGATCTATTCGGACTTAGCAGCAGAGACCCTAAGGAGAAGGAGGCGACTTAAACCGCTTACGGAAATGATGGTGGCAGCAAACATCCCATATCAATGGGGATTCCCATCATGTTTAATTGGGAAGAAAGAGGGACGGTCTGCGGTTCTCCATTTTCCGGAGGATGTACAAGATTTCTGTGAGCGGTTAGGTATAAACCCCCCTCCGCAGCTAGAATGGGAAAAGGATGAGGATGTAGGGGCGACAGGGAAAACCTTTAAAAATGGGAGGACTCAGGAGCCCTGGGCCAGGCAGAGAGAAAGAGGGACTATTAGCGGTGAGCGGGCTTAGCGGGAGGCGGGGGGATTGGGGGGGAGGGGGGAGGCGAGTGAGGCGGGGTCTCCTATGGTTGTGGGCTTGAATAAGCCCTAGGGAAACTATGGAGGTGGGTCGACCAGGTTTGGAGGTCGTCCAGAACCATAGAAACAACGGGAAAAGGGTTGTCTTACCCAATCTTTTGAGACGTTCCGTTATAAGACAGGGGGGGTGGGGGGAGGGCGAGGATGGGGGGGGAGGGAATTGCTTTTTGGGGCTCTCACTCAATCCTTCCTTAGAGTTAGTAGGAGTAGATTTAGTTGGGTCCACTGGGCGCGTTAGAAAGAGAGGAAATCAATATTCGCAAACAAAATATGGAAGTATTGAACGTTGTTACTTATAATGTTAGGGGTTTAAATACAAAAAGGAAAAGATATAGGATTAATGATGAATTAAGGCATACGGGAGCAAATATAGTATGTCTCCAGGAAACACATATAACACATATTTCAGGTATAAGATAAACACAGTGGACTTCCCGGTGTGGATATATGGGGACTCTCCTTCCTCTTACTCCAGAGGAGTGGCGATTGGCTTTGGTAAAGCAACGAGATTTGAGTTAGAAAAGCATCTAGTGGACCCAGAGGGGAGATATTTGTGTGTAAAAGGGATGTTACTAAACATGAAATGTACAATTGTAAATGTATATGCTCCGAATAAGAATGCTGATAAATTTTTAAGGAAGGTGTTAAAAAAGATAGAAGATTTCAAGGAAGGGAACCTGATTTTAGCAGGCGACCTTAATTGGAACATGGACGTGAAGAAGGAGAACGCCAGGGAAGGAGGAAGTAGGCCACCCAACGATAAACAGAGAAAGTTGGTAAAAGCTTTAGAAAGTTTTCAACTACAAGATGCTTGGAGGGCACTACATCCAAGGGACAAGGACTATACCTGCTTCTCCCCCGTGCACGGCTCTTTCTCCAGAATTGATTACATTTTTTTAGAGTACCAGCTCCTATCAGCATTGAGGAAGGCTGAAATAAAATCAATAACGGTCTCAGACCATGCGCCAGTAATAATTCAGTTAGAGATGAGGGGAGTGTGTGAGCCGGGGACAAGCTGGAGGCTTAATGAATTACTGTTACAAGATAAGGAATCAATAAATAAGATTGAACAGGAAATGGAACAATTTTTTAGGCTGAATGATTCCCCGGGAGTCTCCATCCCAATACTGTGGGAGTCACATAAAGTTGTAATGAGAGGTATATTAACTGGGAAGAAGAAAGAGAGGGAAAGAAGGAAGCGACTATTGTATGAGGAAATACAGAGAGGGGAACAGAGTAGGAGAATGGAGGGAAGCCCGGAGAGTCAGGAGTTGAAAAGGATGAAGAGTGAGTTGGAAGAGTGTTTGGAGCAAGAGAGGAAGGCTGCTTATCATATGTTAGATAAGGAGAGATATCTTTGGGGAAATAAATCAGGAAAATGGTTGGCCAGGAAGGTGAAGGAAAAAAAAACAGAACATTTATCCCAAAAGTAAGAGATAAAAAGGGAGAAGTACAAATTATTCTGGAAAAGATAGTGGATACGTTTCATGCATATTACAGTGCCCTCTATAATAATGGACATAGGAGGGAGGGCGCGACCCGAGAGGAAATAGGCGATTATCTGAGGGGGTTAGATTTACACAAACTTACGCAAGAGGAAATGGCTTCATTAGAATCCCCAATTGCGATTGAGGAAGTGGAAAGAGCAATTAAAAACACAGCAGTGGGAGGATGTCCTGGCCCGGATGGGTTTCCGATTTTATATTATAAGAAATTTCAAAAACAACTTGCGCCAAAGTTATGTGAGTACTTTAATGTGGTGGGGGAGGGGGGAGGTAAGTTTAGAGACGAAACAATGCTGGCACATATAGCATTAATCCTGAAGGAGGCAAAAGTTCCTATGGCAGTTGAAAGCTATAGGCCAATATCTCTCTTGAATTCAGACATTAAACTGTTTGCAAAAATTATTGCGGAGCGATTGAGACCCTATGTGCCGGACTGGATTCAGAAAGATCAGGTGGGCTTTGTTCAAGGGAGAGAAGGGAGAGATAATGTTTTGAAAACCATTGTGTTAATGCAGGAAGCAATCAGACAGGGAGCCCCCACTGTACTTGTGTCGATTGATGCTGAAAAAGCATTTGACAGGGTCAGTTGGGGGTTCCTGTTTGAAGCACTAAGGCATTATGGAATAGGTGAAAGGATGAGAATATGGATAGAAGCTCTTTATGACCATCCCAAAGCCAGAATAAAAATTAATGGATCCCTGTCCCGTCCCCTTGAGTTATTCAATGGGACGTGTCAGGGCTGCCCCCTCTCCCCGCTTCTTTTTATAATGGTAATAGAGCCCCTTCTGGCAGGCATTAGGAAAAATCAAGACATTCAGGGAATAAAAGTAATGGGCAAGGAGTATAAGACGGCAGGCTTCGCCGACGACCTCTTACTTTATATGGCTAACCCGAGGATTTCTATCCCGGGAGCTATGAAAGAACTTATGAAATTCGGGAAGGTCTCGAATTTTAAAGTGAACATGTCGAAGTCTGAGATATTAAACTTAAACTTGTCGACAGCTGAACAGAATGCGTTGCAGGGGAAGCTGCCGTTCAGATGGTGCCCGAAAGAATTAGGGTACCTTGGAATTAATTTGACAGCAAAAATGGGAGGTCTGTTAGAATAAATGTTATAAAGATGTTTATCTTACCGATATTTACGTACACTTGCCAAATGATTCCTATTTTATTATCCCCAGCGTATCTAAATAAACTTAAAACTATGATCAGAAGATTTATATGGAGGGGTAAGGTAGCGAGGGTAGCATTTCATATCCTGACTAGACGTAAAGAGAGAGGGGGGTTGGCCCTACCCGATTTTAAAAAGTATTATGAGGCTATTATGATATCACGTGTTACGGACTGGATATATAATGAAAAAGGCAAGGACTGGGCGGAATTAGAAATTAATTTAAGCACAAAGAATATAGGAGAATTAATATGGATACCAGCAAAAACTAGAGAGTTAGCGGTAAATACAAGTACACTGACGAAAAATGCACTGCGGGTTTGGGACACAATAAATAAGAGACACGGTTGGACACATAATTCACCATTAATTCCGCTGTTGGATAATATTTTTTTTAGACCAGGACAGGAGGAGTACATATACTTCAGTAGGTGGGCTAGGAAAGACAGTATTAGATTACACGAGGTTATGGTAGGTGATAGATTATGCACATATGAAGAAATTATTGGGAAATGGGGACATAAGCCTTTAGATAAATGGAGACACTCACAACTATTCTACTTTACCCAGTCCTTGCCACATCCACTGAGGGGAAAGGAAAAGTTGAGGCCTTTAGAAAAATTATTAGCGAACCGGCATAGCCTTGAAAAAAGGATAGCAAAAATATATAAAATTCTGATAGAAGAAGTGGAATATAAATATCCTGAGTATCTGGGGAAATGGGAAAGAGAAATAGGTTCTCTAAGCAGTGATGAACAGAGAAATAAAATATTGAGACGTACGTACTCGGTAGCGACAGACTCACAAACAAGGGAGATGTCTTATAAACTCCCGACTAGGTGGTATATAACCCCACAGCAAGGAAATAAAATTAGTAAGGAAAACCCCTTTAGGTGTTGGAGAGGATGCTCGGTGGTGGGATCTTTTGCTCACTTGTGGTAGGAGTGGTCAAAAATACAAGCATATTGGGGGAAAATAATAGAAGCAAGTTTTAGTATAACAGGTGAAAGGATCAGGAGTGATCCATGGGTGTGTTTATTTCATGGTACAGAAGATAGAGAGGAAGAGTATGGACAGTCCTTGATCCCTTGTTTGTTGAACTCTGCTAAAGCCTTGATCCCATGGAAATGGAAAAGTCAGGATCCTCCCACAATGAAGGAATGGGTAGAGAGACTGGAAAAGATAAGAAATATCGAAGCCACGATCTCTAAGTCAGAAAATGCAGAGGAAAGTTACCTGAATAAGTGGAGGCATTGGTTACAATTTAGAAAATCTGACAATTATCGGAAGTTACTTGAATGTTAGTGAACCCCAATAATGGAAGGATCGAGTGAGAGGGGGAGGGAGGGAGAGGGAGGGGTGAATAAAAGGGATTTGTATTGGAGATAATGTTAAAAGGATGGAATTTTGTAAATTGTTGGATAAACTTGAAAAATAAAGAATAAATTTAAAAAAAAAAGTTATTAGACTGCCTCAAGGGAGCAATGGTTTTCACGAAGCTTGATTTGAGAGGGGCATACAATCTTGTGAGGATTAAGGAGGGTGATGAGTGGAAAACTGCATTTAATAGCAGAACAGGCCATCATGAGTACCTTGTAATACCCTTGGCCTTTGTAACCCCCCGGCAGTTTTCCAGGAATTCATTAACAATGTCCTCCGAGATTTGTTGCAGTTACGTGTGGTGGTTTATCTCGATGATATCCTCATATTTTCCAAGTTCCTGGAGAGCCACAACACAAATGTCTGTCGTGTGCTTAAGAAACTAAGAGAGAACAATCTCTATTGTAAACTGGAGAAGAGTCAGTTCTATTGTGAACAGGTTAAATTCCTTGGTTATATCATTTCCACTGCTGGTTTTTCGATGGACCCATAGAAACTTTTGGCAGCTCTAAAGTGGCCACGACCCATGGGTTTACATCCTCTGCAGCGTTTCCTGGGCTTTGCCAACTATTATCAGAAGTTTTTTCGGAACGTCTCATCTCTGGTCATCTCTGACTGATATGACCAGAAAGGACGATAACCCACAGAGTTGGCCTACAGAGTCCATTAAGGCCTTTGAGAGTCTCCAGGCTGTCTTTGTTTCTGCTTCTGTATTGGCACATCCTGATCCTTTTATTCTTAAGGTTGATGCTTCTGAGACTGGTGTTGGCGCCCTTCTGTCTCACTGTCCTATCTCTGAGAGCGCTATGCATCCTTGTGGCTATTTTTCAAAGAAATTGTCACCTGGGATTGGTGACAGAGAACTGTTGGAGATCATTTTAGCCCTGAAAGAATGGAGACATCTCCTCAAAGGTACCACTGTGTCAGTTCTCATTCTTACTGACCATAAGAATCTCACATTCTTGTTTGAGGCTAAATGCCTCTCTCTCAGAAGGGCGCAATGGGCACTTTTCTTGTCAAGTTTTAATTACATTGTCTCATTCTTACCCGGTACTAAGAATATAAGGGCTGAAGCCTTGTCACAACAATTTTCCTCCTCTTCCAAGTTGGAGTCGGGTCCGGTTCCTGTGATTCCTCCTGATCGTATTCTGGCTACGGTTCACATCAGTCCCACTTCTCATTTGGGTGACAAAATTCTTGCTGCTCAGGTCCATGCTCCTCCTGAGAAACCTTGTGACCGCTGCTTTATCTCAGAGAGTCTCCATACTGCCATGCTCCAGACTTACCATTCTCCCAAGGCTGCTGGCCACCCTGGGAAGAATAAACTCTTTTGGGCCATTTCCCAACAATTCTGGTGGTCTAGTCTATGTGCTGATGTAACTGCCTTCATAGCTGCCTGTTCTGTGTGTGCTCAGAGTAAGATTCCATGACACCTTCCAGTGAGCCTCCTACAACCCAGGCCCTGGACCCAGCTGTCTATGGATTTCATAGTGGAGTTACCCAACTTCCAGGGCAACACAGATATCCTTATGGTGGTTGACCGGTTCTCAAACATGTGTCATTGTATTCCACTTAAGAAGTTGCCCACTTCTAAGGAACTGGCTTCCATTTTTGCTTGGGAGATCTTTCGCTTACATGGACTACCCAAGGTGATTGTCTCGGACGGGGTAGTCAGTCTGTGTCCTGGTTCTGGTGAGTCCTTTGAGCACAGTTTTGAATTCAGCTTGCATAATTCCTCTGTATATCACCCGCTGTCTAATGGGGCCGCAGAGTGAGCCAATCAGTCCTTGGAGCAATTCCTACGTTGCTATATTTCTGACCATCATAACAACTGGTCAAACCTATTACCATGGGTAGAGTTTGCTCACAACAGTGCCTTGAATTCTGCTTCCTGATTGTCCCTGTTTATGGCCAATTATGGTTTCCAACCTTCCATGTTGCCTGACTCATTTGTTCCGCAGAGTATTCCTGCGTTAAAGGAGCATCTCCGCTGTCTTCGTTCCACTTGGGCACAAGTCCAGGAGGCTTTCTGACATGCTAATGATAGGTACAAACTCCATGCTGACTGCAGACGGCTGCCTGAACCTTCCTCTAAGGTTGGGGACAGTGTCTGGCTGTCATCTCGCAACCTCCGACTTCGTGTTCCCTCACTGAAGTTCGCACCTCACTGAAGTTCCCTCATTAGACCTTCCTTCTAATATGCATATTTCAAATGTATTTCATGCCTCCTTAGTAAAACCTTTGGTCTGTAGCCACTTTACCACCTCAGTGCCACGGCCTCACCCTGAACAGGTTGAGAACCATGAGGAGTATGAAGTACAGTCCATTGTTGGCTCCCTTGGATTCCGTAGGCATTAGAAAGGGTACAGTCTGGAGGAACGCTCTTGAGTCTCATCCTTTGACTTACATGCCCCTGTCCTACTCTGTGATTTCGATAGACATTTTCCCCTCAAGCCTGGTGGTCCTCAGAGGGGAGGGGTCTTTGAAGAGGGGATTTTTGGGACAATTGACATTTATACAGCAATCGGTGCTAACAATGCACTGATTACTGTGTAAATGTCACTGGTAGGGAAGGGGTTAACACTAGGGTCAATCAAGGGGTTAAATATGTGTTCCTTCTAACTGTATGGGGATAGGACTGACTGGAGAAGGAGACATATCGTTGTCCTTACTGTCAGGGTTGGGCTCAGCCCTTCCTTCTCTGAGCTGGCCTCTCAGCTGTCAGAAGCCGTCAAGTCCAGAGGTTCTCTGCCTTCGCCTTGGTCAACATCACAGAAACTATCTCCTGTGATCCTGTTCAAGACTTGCTTTGCTGACATCCCTTCTGGCTCCAGATCCTGCTTGCTGTTCCACTACATTGATCCCTGACTTCTGGCTTGGCTGACTATCCTTCCGGTTACTGAACTTTGGCTATGTTTTGACTACGTTTGTTCTTTTTACTTTTATTATTAAACAAGTGTGATTTAACTGTACTTCTGTCTCAGCCTGATTTCATGGTTTCTAACAGTTACAAAGGCCAAAGGACATTAAGGATACTCATAATGGCCTGTTCTGTATTTAATGCAGTTTTCCACCCATCTTCCTCCTTAATCCTCATGAGATTGTATGCCCCTTTCAAATCAAGCTTTATGAAAACCATTGCTCCCTTGAGGCAGTCTAATAACCCAGTAATCAAAGGAATTGGAAAGGCATTCTTAATCATAAAATTATTGAGACCCCTAACATCAATACAAGGTCTTAGTTCTTCACTCTTCTCCTTCACAAAGAAGAAGCCAGCACCAGCAGGAGATGAGGATTTTGGATGAGCTCAAGAAAGTGCATCTGCAACATACTCCTCCATGACCTTATCCTCCAAGACTGAGAAAGAGTAAACCCGGCCACAAGGGGATATGGCACCAGGTTGAAGGTCAATTGCGCAATCATATGGCCGGTGTGGAGGCAAACTACCGGCTTGACCTTTGTCAAAGACATTGCTAAAATCGCAGTACTCCTCCGGCAGGGAGGAGAGTGAACAGGTGCAAAGGACCTTGGCTATTTTCTGGAAGCATGTCTTACTGCATTGTGGTGACCAGGAGAGTACCTCTGTGAAGATATTTGCCAGCACACCATGGAACAACACAAATAGCCTCCAAATGGGTGATTGATTGCATGATCACAACACAAGGATAGTGCAATGTTTCGGAGCCACGCAGGACCCCTTCGTCATGGCATGTGATGCCTGACGAAGGGGTCCTGCGTGGCTCCAAAACGTTTCACTATCCTTGTGTTGTGATCATGCAATAAATCACCCATTAGGATGCTATTTGTGTTGTTTCATGGTGTGTTGGCAAATATCTTCACTGTCACTTGAACCAGTATCCAGCTGGTTGTTGCTGCATCACTCAGATCCGAGAGTGCATCCAGGAACGCGTGCAATGGGAATATGAAGTACTACAGGAGAGTACCTCAGCATGGAGCCAATCAAAAGAGGGGTTGTGCCTCTGTAACCAAGAATAACCAATAACCAGCAGAAATATAGGTGAGGAAATAACTTGGAATTGGATTATCTCATGGTGAGGAGCCCCTATGGCCATGGACAACGGAACAGTCTCATGAGTCACATGGGCAGGCTGTAGAGGTCTTCCGTCAAGAGCCTCAATGGCAAGTGGAGTGTCAGGCAGCTGCAACTGTGACTTATCCTTCTGGATTACTGGGGAGGAAACAATGCCACCTAAGGTCTGTCCATGACAGAACCTTAAGTTTCGGGCATTCCCTGGATGGGTAAGACAAGATTTCAAAAAGTGACCTGTCTGGCTACAATAAAGGCACAATCTCTCCCTCCTCCTAAGGATTCTCTGTTTTTTTTTTGCATCTCCCATTGCCCAGGCCAAGACTCTCTTAGAAAGCAAAGATATTGTGAAATCTACTTTGCTTCTGTCCATGGGAAACACCTAGGGCAGCATCTCAAAGTATATTTCAACCTAGTTAAGAAATCCCTCTGAATTGGGTTGGATCGCCCCCAAGTTGCTGGGGAAGTGGAACGGGACCAGACATACCTCTATAGAGGTAATACTCGAGTTGGGTACCTGCGCAGAGATTGGAGCAGCAGCAGGGACTGCCTGCAACACAGGTTGTACCGGAGCAGCCACAGTGCGAGATTCCAGGACAGCCGTGCGACACAGAAGTGTTTGTAACACCATGACAAACTGATCCATTACCGTATTACCGTGATTCTGCTCATCCAATCTGAAAAAAATATTACCAACAAGTGGATTGACTACATCTTCTGAATTCATGGCCTTCAGCTACTGTCAGAAACCATAAATCAGACTGAGACAGAAGTACAGTTAAATCACACTTGTTTAATAATAATAAAAAAAGGTAAACAAAGTAAACGTAGTGAAAACATAGCCAGCGTTTAGGGACTGGAACGGATAGTTAGTCAAGCCAAAACGTCAGGGAACCAGAGATGAGCGTAGTAGAACAGCAAGCAGGATCTGGAGCCAGAAGAAATGTCAGCCAAGCAAGTCTTTAACTGGAAGGCAAAGATCATCTGGACTGGACGGCTTAAGTAGGCAAGACTGATGAGCAGCATATCATCAACAGGTGAGTCACTGGGGAGAGATAGGAACTGGCAATTAGCTGACAGTTAAGCAGCCAGCTTTGAGAAGGAAGAGCTGAGCCCAGACCTGACAGTAAGGACAACGATATGTCTCCTTCCCCAGTCAGTTCTATCCCCATACAGTTAGAGGGAACACATATTAAACCCCTTGATTGTCCCTAGTGTTAACCCCTTCCCTACCAGTGACATTTACACAGTAATCAGTGCATTTTTAGAAAAAAATTGTCACAAGTGTTTAATCTGTCTACCGCAATGTTGCAGTATCGCTAAAAAAATTGCAGATCACCGCCATTACTGATTAAAAAAAAATGCCATAAATCTTTCCCATAGTTTGCAGACGCTATAACTTTTGCGCAAACCAATCAATATATGCTTATTGTGATTTTTTTTACCAAAAATATGTAGAAGAATATATATTGGCCTAAACTGATGAAGAAATTTGTTTTTTAAAAAACATTTTTGGGGATATTTATTATTGCAAAAAGTAAAAAAAAATGTTTTTTTCAAAATTTGAGCTATTTTTTTGTTTATAGCGCAAAAAATAAAAACCGCAGAGGTGATCAATTACCACCAAAAGAAAAAGCTCTATTTGTGAGAAAAAAAGGACACAAATTTTGTTTGAGTACAGCATTGCATGACCGTGCAATTGTCAGTTAAATGCCCCGTACACACGACCAGACTTTTCAACATCAAAAGTCTGACAGAATGATTCCGGCAGTCTATTCGAACGTGTGTGGGCTGCAGCGGACTTTTGATTTGCAAAAGTCTGACAGACTTTAGAAATGGAACATGTTTCAAATTTTTCCGACAGAACTCTGCCGGACCCAGAAATCCGCTTGTGTGTGTGCTAGTCTGACGGACTAAAACCGACGCTAGGGCAGCTATTGGCTACTGGCTATGAACTTCCTTATTCTAGTCCAGTCATACGCCATCACGTTCAAATCCGTTGGACTTTGGTGTGATTGTGTGTGGCCAAGTCCGTTCATTTGGAAAGTCCGTCAGAACTCTGTCAGAACTCCGTCAGAACTCCGTCGAAAGTCTGCCGGACTTAAGTCCTGTCGTGTGTACGCGGCAAAAGAGACACAGTGCCAAATTGTAAAAAGTGCTCTGGTTAGGAAGGGGGTCAAATCTTCCAGTATTGAAGTGTTTAATAGATAATCCAACATATCAGGACAGCCATTAGATGGTTACAGCTTGTAGTAAGCTAACATAAAGCAAAAGACAAAGACAAATAATAGTAAAAAGGGAGAACATAAGCAATGGCATTGCACAGGTTGCAAAAATAATAACCCATGTAACAAAGAGAGTAAGGGGAAGTCCAAAAGTAACCTTTCAAGGTATCATGGAAGTCATAGCATACCTACAAACATATATGTCCAATTATAAAATCTGGCATATCTAAAAGAAGACATGCATGGTCTTGGGTCTCCTTATTGGGGAGGATACAACATAAAAAATAAAAAAATAAAAATAAAGATAATATACAAAGCACAATATTATCAAAATAACCATGCTGCCCAGGGCAATAGCTGGTGGCCTGATAACTTTTTTCATTTGATGCAAAAAAGCATATTGAACAGAAAAGAAAAAGATATAAGGGAAGAGATGAAACCTGAAAGAAGGAGAAAAGACCAAAAAGAAAAGGAGGAAAAGAGAGAAGAGTCCACGGGGTATGCAGTGAAGGGCCGTTAAATTGAGAGATGCGTAGTGTCGAACCGGGAGGGCTGAGAATAAGTGACCGACGGTTGCCAAACTCTAATTTTTGACAGCCTCAAAGCGAAGCATTGAAGTCTTCTATGCCCTGGCAATGGTTAATTTAGTTGCAGTAAAAAGATGTTGGGCCAATTGCTGTTCCGAGCGTAGCAGTTCAACAATTGGTTTGCCTAGCAGGGCTTCATAAGAGTCCCTTTTGAGGTTAACATGAAATAAATTACGAAGAAGTGTATAGATTCTGACTCATAACTTGCATGGCCTTGGGCATGACCACCAAATATGTGCCATGGACCCCTCCTGTGAACATCCCCAATAGCAGAGAGGAGAGTAGGAAGTAGGAAGAAAATGGGCCAACCTAGCCAGTGTATAATACACCCTATGTAATACTTTATAGGCATTCTCTAATATAAGAATATTTTTTGAACTCTTATGCCACGTACACACGATCAAACAATCTGGTGGAAAAGTCCGCTGGACAATCCCACCCGTGTGTGGGCTTCGGCTGACTTTTTTTACCCGGATTAAGAAAGTAGTTTTGCACCAAATTATGTCCGCTGGACTCACAGTACTTTTGAAATGAACTGACTTTTCCCACACGGAGAAAAGTCAGTTCATTGTGTGTAGCCGGGACCAGTGAATGAAGCATCGCTGGCCCCGTCACCTGGTATGGAGTTAAAGGGGAAGGCGAAAAAACAGCGTGGGGGTCCCCCCCAGGTCCACATCAGACCCTTGGCTGGCCAGGAAAGGGGGTGGGGATGAGCGAGTGCCCCCCCCCCTGGGCCCTACCAGGCCACGTGCCCTCAACATGGGGGGGTGCTTTGGAGAAGGGGGGCTGCACGGCCCCTCCAAAGCACCTTGTCCCCATGTTAATGAGGACAAGGGCCTCTTCCTGACAACCCTGGCCGTTGGTTGTCGGGGTCTGCAGATGGGGGGCTTATCGAAATCTGGGAGCCCCCTTTAATAAGGGGCCCCCGGATACCAGCCCCCCACCCTATGTGAATTAGTATAGGGTGCAATGTACCCCTACCCATTCACCTGTGAAAAAAATGTAAATAAAACGCAACACACAAGGGTTAAAAATAGTTTATTGCACAGCTCCGGGGGTCTTCTTCCGTCTTGGGAGGTCTTCTCGCCGGACTCCTCCCCTATCTTCTGCTCTTTTGCTAGCTCTTTTACTAAAGGAGGAGTCGGCTTTCTTCTTCGCCGCCGTCAGGGGGTCTTCTTCCGACTTCAGGGGCCTTGTCCCCCTCTTCGGGGTCTTGTCCCCCTCTTCGGTTCTTCTTGCCGGGCCTCCGCGCCTTCTTCTAGCGCTTTTACATCCTCTGGGATAGTGACATCATAATGGGCGGGGACATCATCCGGCGATGTCCCTATATAAGTCACCGCACACCGCGTGTCTGTCATTGTGGCCGGAGACAGCGGCGAGGCAACAGCTCCAGAAGAGAAGAAGAGAAGAGCAGAAGAACAGAAGGCGGTGACGACGAAGACAGCGGCGACAGCTTGTAAAAGAGCTAGAAGAAGGCAAGGAGGCCCGGCAAGAAGAACCGAAGAGGGGGACAAGACCCCCAAAGAGGGGGACAAGACCCCTGAAGTCGGAAGAAGACCCCTGGACGGCGGCGAAGAAGAAAGCCGGGCTCCTCCGCTAGTAAAAGAGCTAGCAAAAGAGCAGAAGATAGCGGATGAGACCGGCGATAAGCCCCCCGCCCGCAGACCCCGACAACCAACGGCCAGGGTTGTCGGGAAGAGGCCCTTGTCCTCAACAACATGGGGACATGGTGCTTTGGGGTGGGGGGGCCGCGCAGCGCACGGGGTGGGACTGACTAGGGGAGGAGAGCAATCGGTGTTCACACTTAGTATGAAAACACGATTGGTCTCCTCTCCCCTGACAGAACCAGGATTTGTGTGTTTACAGACACAGATCCCGGTTCTCGCTCTGTCACATGCAGTCGAGGGTGGCCTGTGGTCATCGCTCCCTCCAGGCACTCGCATCGGCTCTGGGGACACGGTGCGGGCGCGCACCTCCTAAAGTGTCTTAAACAGCTGACGTACAGCTACGATGGCTCGGCCGGGGGAGCCAACCTGCCGCAGTATAACTGGGGCGGCTGGTGGTGAAACGGTTAATGTGAAATTATTCCGCAGAAGCTTTTAAGATATCTGCCTGGACCTCCTTGAGGGACAGTAGTGAATCGCTCATGACCCAGGGGGAGTGCTGAGGTTATAGTAACACAAGAGTAAGTGTAAAATAACATAATAGTAAAGTAATAAAGATAATAATATAGTCACTGTATATCACAGCACCTGACCATCGTTTCTTTTCAATAATAGCACAATTTAATTAGACAGAGACTCACTATATTACTATAGGTTTAAAATGTACTTTGCAAAGCTAAGACAGCAGCGGATCTGTCTCATAGCTGAATTCATTGCCAAGGGAAAAATACAATATTTAGACTTGAATGTAAACAGCATCAGAGTCAGCCCCAGCAAGGTGCGCAGGAGCATTCTGGCTATAACATTTTTGAACTCTGATGCAAAGTGAAACTATGCTTTAATCTTTTGTCAATGTATACTATTTTTTTAAATCATTTGTCTATCAATTGGGAATAGCTAAATTAAAATTATGATTGGCATTAGCACTAATTGTAGCAAAAAACTATCTTTCTAGATCTAGAATATTACGCAGTTTTGCTATGGGATGATCATAATTAGTAGTCCATCATTTTAATTAAAAGCAATCTCTTTGTAGGTGACATTGATGTTATTAAAATATAAGACCGTATTCTGAGAGTTCCTTCTTTAGGCCTTATATACCGTAGGCGTTTAGCCCCAATGATGAGACTTCAACGTTTAGGGGCTGGTGGAAAGCACAGACGCATGGTTCAGTCCGGCTGCTGGCAGCCTGTAAAGCAGTCTGGGATCCCTGAGAACATACTACTGTAAAGCCCCATACACACGATCAAAAAATTGTATGAAAAAAAACTGCTTTTGAAGCAATCGTATGATAATCTGATCGTTAGTGTACAGCTTTCGAGAGCTGATCACCACAGTGCATCTGATATTATCCGGTGGGACAAGCACAAAACTGTTTCTCTTACGATACCAGATCGTATGATTTTCTTTTAACCTCTTGACGACCGCACGCCGGCAGAATGGCTCCCCTGCACGTATCGCCGTAACTCTATGGCGGCTGTTTTAATAGGTATAGGGGGCGTGTGCCCATCCCGTCACTGAGGGGCCGCAATGTCCGTGTGTGTAAATACATCCCCATTCTGGCAGGGGAGAGGAGACAGATCAGATTGTTACATAGTTACATAGTTACATAGTTAGTAAGGTTGAATAAAGACACCAGTCCATCCAGATCAACCTGAGTGAGTGTCTACCCCTATCCCTGTACATTGCACACTCACATCGGTCCCCACCCTCAAGGAGCCCACAATCCAAGGTCCCAGATTGTGTGTTCCTAATATATAGGAACAACGATTGGTCTCCTCCCCCAGGCAATCCCATCCCCTCTACAGTTATTGCACACTGAGGGAACATATTTAACCCCTTGATCGCCCCTAGTGTTAACCCCTTCCCTGCCAGTGACATTTATACAGTAATCATTAGCTATTTTTAGCTCTGATCGATGTATAAATGTCAATGGTCCCAAAAAAGTGTCAAAAGTATCTGATCTGTCCACCGCAATGTTGCAGTCCAAATAAAAATAGCAGTTTGCTGCCATTACTAGAAAAAATTAATAATAAAAATGGCATAAATCTATCCCTATTTTGTAGATGCTGTAACTTTTGTGCAAACCAATCAATATACGCTTATTGCGGGTTTTTTTTACCAAAAATATGTAGAAGAATACTTAACGCCCTAAACTGAGAAAGAAATTATTATTATTTTTTTTATTTGGGGATATTTATTATAGCACAAAGTATAAAATAATATTGTGTTTTTTTCAAAATTAACGGTCTTTTTTCGTTTACATTGCAAAAAATAAAAACTGCAGAGGTGATCAAATACAACCAGAAGAAAGCTCTATTTGTGGGAAAAAAGGACACAAATTTTGTTTGGATACAGCTTCGCACGACCACACAATTGTCAGTTAAAGCGACGCAGTGCCTTATCTCAAAAAATGGTTAATCAGTAGAGTCTTTGTCTGAAAATACAATACAATACATGACATCACTTCAGATTTTTTATTCTGTCGTATGAGAATTTTCTTAACTTTAGTAACCTCTTTGTTTTCGATATGGAGACTAGCATGCAACAAAAAAAAGGCGGTCATTAGTCTGATAATCTCATCGTGTTTATGCAGCAAAGGACTCCGTTCACACATTTCTGTCCTCGGTATTAAAACACGCTGTTAAAAGGTCAATTTTCGCATCATTGAGGCTTATTTACTAAAGGCAAATCCACTTTGCACTGCAAGTGCACTTGGAAGTAAAGTCACTGTAGATCCGGGGGGGGGGATGCAAGAAAAATAAAAAACAGCATTTTAGCTTGCACGTGATTGGATGATAAAATCAGCACAGCTTCCACTCATTTCAGATCTACCCCTTAGATTTAGAGCAAATGGTGCACTTTCAAATGCACTTGCAGTGCAAAATGGATTTACCTTTCGTGAATAACCCCCATTGTGTTCAGGTACCATTGATTTCAATAACACCTAAAAAACGCAGTGCAATTCTGCCACGACACGTGTCACCCAAAAGAAGTTGCCTGAAAGTTTTCTATAGTCCAGTTAGAGTGAAGACCAGTGGGAGACAACCAATCTCAGGCACCGATCTGTTGAAATGGTCTCAATTCTGTGACACATATTCACTACACTACTGTGCAAAAGTTTTAGGCAGGTGTGAAAAAGTTCTGTAAATAAGAATGCTTTCAGAAAAAGAAGTGTTAATAGTTTATTTTTATCAATTAACACAATGGAAAGTAAATGAAAAGAAGAGAAATCAAAATCAAATCGATATTTGCTTGATCACTCTTTGCCTTCAAAACAGCATCAATTCTTTAATTCCTCTAGGTATACTTACACACAGTTTTTGAAGGAACTCAGGCAGTTCTTAACCACTTGCTTACTGGGCACTTAAACCCCCCTCAGTCCCAGACCAATTTTCAGCTTTCAGCGCTGATGCACTTTGAGTGACAATTACGCGGTCATACAACACTGTACCCAAATGAAATTTTTATCATTTTTTTCCCACAAATAGAGCTTTCTTTTGGTGGTATTTAGTTACAGCTCGGAGTTTTATTTTTTGCTAAACAAACAAAAAAAGATGCAAAAAAAAAAATCATGTTTTAATAGTTTGTTATAAAATTTTGCAAACGGGTCATTTTTCTCCTTCATTGAAGTGCGCTGATTAGGCGGCACTGATAGGCTGCATTGGTGGGCACTGATGGGCTGCATTGGTGGGCACTGATGGGCTGCATTGGTGGGCACTGATAGGCTGCACTGGTGGGCACTGATAGGCATAGTTAAGGCGGCACTAATAGGCACAGATAAGGCGGCACCGATGGGCACAGATAAGGCGGCACTGATGGGCAAAGATGGGCACAGATAAGATGGCACGGATGGGTGGCACGGATAAGTGGCACGGATGGGTGGCACGGATGGGCACTGATAGGTACCACAGATAGATGGGACTGATGGGCACTGATAGGTGGCACTGATAGGTGGCTCTGATAGGTGGCACTGCTGGGCACTGATGGGCGGCACTGCTGGGCACTGATGGGCGGCACTGCTGGGCACTGATGGGCGGCACTGGGGTGCAGCACCTTTGAGGCAGATTTTGGGTGGCACTGTGGGTGGCACTGCTGGGTGGCACTGTGGGTGGCACTGTGGGCACTGCTGGGTGGCACTGTGGGCACTGCTGGGTGGCACTGTGGGCACTATGGGCACTGCTGGGTGGCACTGACAGGGGGGCACTTACTTTATTTCAGGATGGCACTGCGGGTGGCAGGTGGGCACTGGCAGGGGGCAGGTGTCCGCTTGAATTGCTGGCCGTGATCGGGACTGATGTCCCGAACACGGCCGCCGGCGATCGGCTTTTTTTTTTTCTCCTCGCGCTGTCAGCGCGAGGAGGAATACTAGCCGATTACCGGCTCCGTTTTATCACATGATCAGCTGTCATTGGCTGACAGCTGATCACGTGATAAGGGGTCGGGATCGACCCCTTACACGGATCGGTGATCAGGCGAGTCTCACGGACTCGCCGATCACAGAGCGCGCCGCGCGCGCCCCTCAGGGGGCGCGCAGGCTGCTCGTAACCGGGACGACGTCAATAGACGTAGTCCCGGCAATCTAGGTCCGCGCTAATGCCGTCATTCGGCAATAGCGCGGATCCCAAGTGGTTAAAGAACTTACCACAGTTCTTCTGTGGATGTAGGCTGCCTCAAATCCTTCTGTTTCTTCATGTAGTCCCAAACAGACTCAATGATGGTGAGATCACTTCCAGGACTCCTTGTTCTTTACATTAAAGATAGTTCTTATTGCTATTGGCTGTATGTTTGGGGGTTTTGTCCTGCTGCAGAATACATTTGGGGGCAATCACACAACTCCCTGATGGTATGGCATGATGGATAAGTATCTGCCTATATTTCTCAACATTGAGGACACCATTGCTCATGACCAAAATCTCCAACTCCATTTACAAAAATGCAGTCCCAAACTGGCAAAGGACCTCCACCATACTTCACTGTTGCCTGCAGACACTCATTATTGTACATCTCTCCGGCTGTTCAAACAAACTTCCTCCTGCTAAAGCCAACTATTTCAAATTTTGACTCAAATTTTGACTCATCAGTCCAGAGCACCTGTACAATTTGTATGCAAACTGTGGAATTAAATAACATTTGAGGGTTGTTTCACTTTTTTTTTTTACATATTCTCAGCAGTGCAGTACAGTTTCCCCATATGACAGTGATCAGGGATACTGACTGATGGTAGTATGCCCCTCACACCTGTATATATGTCAGTCCCCCCTCACTCCTGTATATATGTCAGCCCCTCTCAGACCTGTATATCCATCAGTCCCCCCTCACACCTGTATATATGTCTGTCAGCCCCCCCCCCCTCACACCTGAATATTCGTCAGTCCCCCTCACACCTTTATATATGACAGATATGACAGTCCCCCCCCTTCACACCTGTATATATGTCAGTCCCCCCTCACACCTGTATATATATGTTAGCCTCCCTCACACCTGTATATATGTCAGCTCCCCTCATACTTTTTGTTTTTAATAAAAACTGTCTCTGTGTTTTTATTTACTTTTTATACTGTTTTGTAAATGAGTAGGGCTACTACCCCTACTCATTCACTTAGGGGGATGGGATCCGGGGGGGCCCCCTTGTTAAAGGAGGCTTCCAGATTCTGATAAGTCACCCCCCGCACCCCCACAATCATTAGATCAAATTTGTGGGGAAGAGCATGTCCTCAACAACATGGGGGCAATGAGCTTTGGGCCCCCCGATCCAAAGCACCCCTCCATGTTGAGGTCATGTGGCCCGGTATGGTTCAGGATGGGGCGGCTTGCTCATTCCCCCCCTTTCCTGGCCTGCCGAGCTGCATGGATACGGATTTTCTGGTACAGACTTTGGCGGGAACCCCACAACATTTTTTTTTATTTTGGCATTGGGGTCCCCTTAAAATCTATTCCAGACTCCAAGGCCTTGGTATGGATAGGTGGGACGCCACACTGTTTTTTTTCTTTATTTTTCATTATCGGCATTCTTTTGTTTACATTTGAGCTGTCAGCGGGGAAGTCTGCTGACAGCTGATGAGTCATTGGTTGTTACAGTGGATGTATACCCGATTTACAAAATTTGACCTAGGCACACACAGTATATCTGTAGTATTTACTTATCTCTCTCCAAATCCCTAAGTCCCATGTATTTCTGCTGTTTCATTTCTCTGTTATCAGCATGATAACTTCTGACAATTTCTCCAACAACCAAGATAAAACTAGCCTGATATTTGTGTTGGGGTGGGTGCTATAAATAAATTAGCAGAGCTTGTCTTGTCACAGCACAGCTCTGCACATTCCTTTGTTCCTCTGCCTATGTAATAGGGGGAGGGGGGGTGCCATTCCTCCAATCAGCTGTCACACAGTGTATGCCAAGAATCCACTCCTTGGGCAACTAAATCCCTGTTTTTAAATACATACTATTAGACAGATTAATCTGGTTGGTCGCAGGCTGGTTGCTAAGTAGAGCTTAGAATTTTCCAAGGATTCTTCCTTGGCTTTTGTTTTATATGTGTTGCCTTCCAATGCCCTTTGCTGCAAAGACCAGTTATAGGTGAGGGCAGTGGCACTTTTTTTTTATTTTTTGTAGAATTCTAAAGAATATAGCATGCTGAAGACAGCATATATACATGTAAAACTTATACAGGGAGATTTGTTTCATCCGTGTCTATCATCTGAGGCTGTTCACTTCACTGGGTATATGTGAGGGTTTACATCCACTTTAAGGACGCAATGGCTTCCCCATCTACTGCTTAACAACCAGCTATTCTTCATACAGAATTCAAACTGGTCGATAATTTTTTTGTCCGATCCAAATTCGAATCGTTTTGAAAATTTGGAATTCTTGGAATTTGGAACTCGTTAGAAAATGAATAAACAAAACAAAATAAAATGAAACTTATTCCACAATGAATCAATGAAATGAAATTAGTAACATCTATCCAAAACCAAAATGAAACGTAACAAATGTTTCTGTTCTGTACATGTCTAGTGAAGTGGCTGCAGGGCTCAGGCTGTCAGCTGGCACTGTCTCTGTTGTCCCCCAACTCCCCACCCCCCTCACTGCAGCGGACAGGCCCAGGAGTGGCTGCAGGAAGACACTGTCCCTAAGGGGATGTGAGGAACTCAATTAAGCCCCACCCACCACCCAGGGGACACAGAGGAAGAGATTATGTTTTGCTGTGCCTGTTGGGAGGAGCTGGTGCTGATAGGAAATGTAGTCTCCACACTGTGACACAGCCCTCTGAGTAGGAGCAGCAGGAGAGAAAAGAAACGTAATTTCCCAGGGTGGCAAATTGAGGGGGTAGAGCAGGAGTAAGAGAGAGAACTGAGAGCTAGGAAGGACACTGAACACAGGCATACATCTCCAGGCATACATCTCCAGGCTGCACACCTATTTGTGTGAACTGAACCGCTGCAGGGAGACCAACTTTGCAACCTGTTTACTACTGCGTTGCTAATGGACCCAGAGAGAGGAAACTGTGGGTACTGAGACCTGTGTTGCCATTTCTGCAGTGAGTTGTCTGGTGTGAAGACTGAGGCGCTCCCATCTCTGTCTATATATAGTGTGTGTATATATATATATATATATATATATATATATATATATATATATATATATATATATATATATATATATATACAGTGCCTTGCGAAAGTATTCGGCCCCCTTGAACTTTTCAACCTTTTGCCACATTTCAGGCTTCAAACATAAAGATATAAAATTTTAATTTTTTGTGAAGAATCACCAACAAGTGGGACACAATTGTGAAGTGGAACGAAATCTATTGGATTTTTGAAACTTTTTTAACTAATAAAAAAATGAAAAGTGGGGCGTGCAAAATTATTCGCCCCCCTTGCGTTAATACTTTGTAGAGCCACCTTTTGCTGCGATTACAGCTGCAAGTCGCTTGTTGTATGTCTCTATCAGTTTTGCACATCGAGAGACTGAAATTCTTGCCCATTCTTCCTTGCAAAACAGCTCAAGCTCAGTGAGGTTGGATGGAGAGCGTTTGTGAACAGCAGTTTTCAGCTCTTTCCACAGATTCTCAATTGGATTCAGGTCTGGACTTTGACTTGGCCATTCTAACACCTGGATACGTTTATTTGTGAACCATTCCTTTTGTAGATTTTGCTGTATGTTTGGGATCATTGTCTTGTTGGAAGATAAATCTCCGTCCCAGTTTCAGGTCTTTTGCAGACTCCAACAGGTTTTCATCCAGAATGGTCCTGTATTTGGCTGCATCCATCTTCCCCTCAATTTTAACCATCTTCCCTGTCCCTGCTGAAGAAAAGCAGGCCCAAACCACCATGTTTGACAGTGGGGATGGTGTGTTGAGGGTGATGAGCTGTGTTGCTTTTACGCCAAACATATCGTTTTGCATTGTGGGCAAAAAGGTTGATTTTGGTTTCATCTGACCAGAGCACCTTCTTCCACATGTTTGGTGTGTCTCCCAGGTGGCTTGTGGCAAACTTTAGACGAGACTTTTTATGGATATCTTTGAGAAATGGCTTTCTTCTTGCCACTCTTCCATAAAGGCCAGATTTGTGCAGTGTACGACTGATTGTTGTCCTATGGACAGACTCTCCCACCTCAGCTGTAGTTCTCTGCAGTTCATCCAGAGTGATCATGGGCCTCTTGGCTGCATCTCTGATCAGTCTTCTCCTTGTCTGAGCTGAAAGTTTAGAGGGACGGCCAGGTCTTGGTAGATTTGCAGTGGTCTGATACTCCTTCCATTTCAAAACGATTGCTTGCACAGTGCTTCTTGGGATGTTCAAAGCTTGGGAAATCTTTTTGTATCCAAATCCGGCTTTAAACTTCTCCACAACAGTATTACGGACCTGCCTGGTGTGTTCCTTGGTCTTCATGATGCTCTCTGCGCTTTCAACAGAACCCTGAGACTATCACAGTATCACAGAGCAGGTGCATTTATACAGAGACTTGATTACACACAGGTGGATTCTATTTATCATCATCAGTCATTTAGGACAACATTGGATCATTCAGAGATCCTCGCTGAACTTCTGGAGTGAGTTTGCTGCACTTAAAGTAAAGGGGCCGAATAATTTTGCACGCACCACTTTTCAGTTTTTTATTTGCTAAAAAAGTTTAAAATATCCAATAGATTTCGTTCCACTTCACAATTGTGTCCCACTTGTTGGTGATTCTTCACAAAAAATTTAAATTTTATATCTTTATGTTTGAAGCCTGAAATGTGGCAAAACGTTGAAAAGTTCAAGGGGGCCGAATACTTTCGCAAGGCACTGTATATATATTGTACAGGACGCCAAGGTTGGGTCCTGGACGGGTACTATGTGGCGCCTATATTCGGGATGTGGTCCCTTTAAGGGAATCATGGTAGGCCTCAGGGGGTCACCCAAAAATGGGCGACAAATCCCGATAGTTTTCGGGAGAAGACTGATTTGCGGTCCTCTCTATATTTTAAGAGAGCTAGTTGGGACCCGGAATTTGGGAGGCTCTAAAGTGACATTTGTGTGGGAAAGAGCCTCCCTCCCTGACCACAGGGGGTTAACGGCCTCCAGGAAGACAGACAGCCTATAAGACAGGAAGTAGTAGAGAGGTGGTGGTGAGAAGGAGAAGGAGATGAACACCTGTCTGAGGAGCTGTCTGGCTGTGTTGTTGTGTTTACTGTTTGCTGTTTTGGAGGCTGCAAAAAAAGATCTCTGCAAGGACTCTTTTTGGTGAAGACCTGTCTACAGAACTGTAGGTGCTTTTCTTTTTGTATTATTTTGTGCTGAAGATAAGCGGACTTTAATTTACGTTTTTTATATGCTGAAGAAAAGCTTTATTTTTGATTTAATTATAAATAAATATATTTTGGTTTCACCTGACAACGGTTTATGCACTTAATCCCGCGGAGCTAGTATCCCCAAACTTCACAATATATATACACAGTATCTAACAAATGTGGGTACACCCCTTATCGATTCATGTCTAAACCGTTGGCAACAAAAATGAGTACACCCCTTAAGTGAAAATGTCCAAATTGGGCCCAATTAGCCATTTTTCCTCCTCAATGTCATGTGACTTGTCAGTGTTACAAGGTCTCAAGGGGAGCAGGTGTGTTAAATTTGGTTTTATCGCTCTCACTCTCTCATACTGGTCACTGGAAGTTCAACATGGCACCTCATGGCAAAGAACTCTCTGAGGATGTGAACAAAAAACTGTTGCTCTACATAAAGATGGCCTAGGATATAAGAAGATTGCCAAGACCCTTACACTGAGCTGTAGCACAGTGGCCAAGACCATACAACGGTTTAACAGGACAGGTTCCACTCAGAACAGGCCTTACCATGGTCGACCAAAGAAGTTGAGTGCACATGCTCAGCATCATATCCAGAGGTTGTCTTTTGGATATAGATGTATGAGTGCTGCCAGCATTGCCGCAGAGATTGAAGGGGTGGAGATTGAAGGGGTGAATCAGCATGTCAGTACTCAGACCATACGCTACACACTGCATCAAATTGGTTTGCATGGCTGTCCTCCCAGAAGGAAGCCTCTTCTAAAGATGATGCACAAGAAGGCCCGCAGTCAGTTTGATGAAGACAAGCAGACTAAGGACATGGATTACTAGATCCATGTCCTGTGGTCTGATGAGGCCAAGATAAACTTATTTGGTTCAGATGGTGTCAAGCGTGAGTGGTGGCAACCAGGAGAGAAGTACAAAGACAAGTGTGTCTTGCCTACAGTAAAGCATGGTGATGGGAGTGTCATGGTCTGGGGCTGCATGAGTGCTGCCAACACTAGGGAGCTACAGTTCATTGAGGGAACCATGAATGCCAAAATGTACTGTGACATACTGAAGCAGAGCAAGATCCGCTCCCTTCGGAGACTGGGCCGCAGGGCAGTATTCCAACATGACAATGACTCCAAACACAACTCCAAGATGACCAGTGCCTTGCTAAAGAAGCTGAGGGTAAAGATGTTGGACTGGCCAAGCATGTCTCCAGACCTAAACCCTATTGAGCATCTGTAGGGAGTCCTCAAAATGAAGGTGGAGGATTGCAAGGTCTCTAACATCCACCAGCTCAGTGATGTCATCATGGAGGGGTGAAAGAGGACTCCAGTGGCAAAATATTGACACTTTGGGCCCAATTTGGATATTTTCACTTAGGCGTGTACTCACCTTTGTTGTCAGCGGTTTAGACATTAATCACTGTGTGTTGAGTTATTTTGATGGGACAGCAAATGTACACTGTAATACAAGCTGTACAATCACTACTTTACATTGTAGCAAAGTGCCATTTCTTCAGTGTTTTTACATGATAAAATAAAATATTTACAGAAATGTGAAGAGTGCACTCACTTTTGTAAGATACTGTATATTCAAAGTGAAATAGTTGTGTGTTATAATGTTATATTTAATTCAGTGAGCTGGCGAACATAGTCAGCACTGTATCGGTGACTTGGTGATGATAACAATCTGAGAGCTTCTACATCATTACTCACTAGATGTGCATTTGCTGGTAATTTCTGTATATTGTGGAGCTTTTTTCAGGAAATCAATTGCATCTTGCAGAAAACTAGTATTATTTCTGACTAACGACTTTAGCACATTCTCTAAAATCCTGATATTTGTTCAGTGACTATATTAATACCTGGTTTCCTGGCTTGTAGATCTTTGGCTGAATATGAAAGTTCCCTGTTTCTGTATTGTCTGGAATTGCCATTCCAAGCTCTGAATGTAGGTGGGTTGGTAGTGTTTTAATGAGACCTTTCAGCTGTTGAGTAAAGTCATGAGTGGGATCATAATTCCATTTTTTTTATAAGCATTGTAATATAGGGTCTATTTTCTAACCTGCTCAGATGAAAGTGTAGGCCCCTTTAATTCCATCTCCCACAGACAGACAGGCCCAGACAGCTGGGCCAGAGCCTAACAGCATGCAGCTAACCAGAAGACTCAGCTACCATGTTGAGCACCACCCCATTAGGTCTTGGATCCCTCCATCTATTCCTCTGTGCTACCCTCAACTTCACTGAGAGGGATGCAGCTTATAGGGATAAGCTTAGAAGTAGCGGTTTGTGTTTGGAGCTGTTTTACTGAGGTATAGATTCTCAGCTAAACTGTCTGTTGTTATAGAGGCTAATGCTGTGTACACACGACTGGACTTTCCATCAGAATAAACTCTGATGGTCTTTCCGATGGAGTTTCCGATGGAGTTCCGACCGAACGGATTTGCCTACACATGATCACACCAAGGTCCCTTCGTCTCGAGCGTGATGACGTACAACGGGACTAGAAAAGGAAGGACAATAGCCAGTAGCTAATAGCTGCCCTTGCGCCGTATTTGGTCTATCGGACCAGCATACAGACAAACGGTTTTCCTGATAGGAATTGATTCCATCAGAAAGATTTAAAACATGTTCTATTTCTAGGTCCTTCAGACTTTTAAAAAAAAAAGGTCCGCTGAAGCCCACACACGATCGGAAAATCTGATGAAATGATTCGTCTGACCTTTTCTGACGGAAAGTCCGGTCGTGTGTACGCAGCATTAGGGCTTGTTCACACCATACATGCATAAAAACTGGGGAAATCATGCAGATTTCACTTACAGAGACATCAGTTTACATCAGTGTTCGTGCACGTTTCAGTCAGTTTTTATGCAGTTTTTATGCATGTTGACAGCAGTTTTCTGCATGCCACTTATGTGCCCTGTTCACACCAAAGTAGATTTCATGTCAATGTATTTTGCATGCAGAAAACTGCATTTACGTTGTAGATTCCTGTGCAGAAAAAATCTGCACAATGTGGTGTGAACAGGGCACATAGAGAACCATTGTTTTCTTGAACCCTTACAGAACGTGTGCAGAAAAACTGATGTCTCTGCACCATGGTGTGAACGATGCCTTATAGAGAATACACAATGCAGCCACATGTTACCCTGGTTGAGTCACAGAGACATTGCTTTAAGTAAGCCATATTTGTGCTGCTTTCGTAATCTGTTTTGTATTATTCTGCAGTGTATGCATTCTGTTTGCCATGCTAAAAGTTTTGCATTATTGCTTCTGGCTTTGCACCTGTTTAGTAAACTATAAGTTACAGCATCTCCCTATCTGATCATTTGGCCGATTACCATTTCTGTTAACTTTAGCCTTTTTGTATATACAGTATAGTACAGTACAAATACTGCTCACCCTTTATCTGCTGGTTTAACAGTGATGGCCTGATTCTGTTTTGTCTTTTGCTTCAGTGGTGAACGGTTGTAAAACATTTTATTTCTCTGGGTGGATATTTTAAGCACTTGAAACATGCTGTAACGTTTCCTTATTTTGCAAAAACAAGCTTTCAGAAGCTGACAAAAATTGATTTGGTAAGCAAGATAGGTTTTGAGGACAGTGTAGTAGACTGGCGGGAAATCATGTACTAACGCTCCTTTGTTTAATATGTGATTTTGTAGGTAATTTTAGACAATGTGCTTTCCATTGGGGAGGCTTCTTATCCAGCAGCAAGGTCTCTACTGCTTTTAGACAAATCCTAAGTTGAAAGGATGAATGCACTTTTAGTGCACTTATCCTTCTCAGAGCCATTTTTTTTGTAATAGAAAATGTATTCAATGCAGCTCCCCTGTGACCTTAACTGTGCAGCATTTCACTTCAATGGGAATGCCCATCACAGCTTCACAAGCAGTGGGCGTTCATTTTATTAAAGTAAAGGAGTTCAACGGTACATATTTTGGGGATGGAGTACGGGAATGAGACAGCTTTTGAAGAATTGCCTTTCAGCGCTGATCAGGCCACATCGCAAAGATTACAGGGGAGCTACTAGTTAAGTTAATATGTTCTATTATACAATAATTGGGGAGGGAATAAAAGTACAGCTATCCTCTATAGGAGTAAAAAGAGCTCTTGCTCAAACAGCATTTCTTACATATAGAAAAAAATGTTTCTGCAATGTTACAGTTACTATGGAGCAATGTTATATACTTATCTGCAATGCATTATACAGATTGCTGTAAGGCTTAGTTCAAATTTTCTACCACCAATTACTCAGTAAGGGCAGATGCAATTTAAAAGTAAAAATTATTCCTATAGGTTCTAATTGTTATGCGTCTGTGATCTGGTGTCACATAATATGTATTCCTTTTTAGCTGAGCTGGGTCAGGCTAGTCTTCTGAGATTTTGGGGAGACTCGGTTTTGATCTTTTTCCGTGCATTTGTACACGGTGTGATTTATTTTCAACCGAGATGACCGTATTTTCCCTACATTTTTCACTTGTCACAGTTTATTGTATTTGGCCATATATACTTCTGCAGAGGAGAATGTAGAAATAAAAATGACATGTACAATGTAATGTGTACATAGTTTAAGGTTGCCATTTGGCGAAGGATTAAACGGAAATGTGCAGCCAGTTAGCTTTTCTTTTCCTTTAAACCTAGGATGGAAATTACAGATCACAATCCAATTAAACAACATCTAATTCTTTCACACAGAGAAAGATTAATTCAGCAATATAACACATTAACTATCATTTACAATTGTTTCTACAAAAATACACATTGCCAGCTACATTTAAAACAGATAGTTTTTATTTTATTTAGTTAATTTTTAACTATTTCAATGTGAGAACAAAGTTTTCTTTTGGGCTTGTCCTAGGAGACCAATAAAGTATTGATTTCCTTTTAGAAATAGCACAAGGATTAAAAATAAAGACTAAAATATTAAAAAGGCATCATTGTATTACAGAAAAAGTGTGCCTGCTGTTCAGTATAAATAAAATAAAAGGGTTACAAGAGATATTTCTTTTTTTTTTTTATAGGATTTAATGCAGTTACAATCATAGTAAACCTAACACATATAAATTGAGCATTTAAAGAAAATTGTAATAATTTTAGGGAATTTTTTTTTTTGAGAAAGTTCACCCTATTTATATCATGTATATCATGTACCTGGTGAACACTGGAGGCCTCTCTTGTACCTCCTGCCCAACACTCCTGAAGGTGGAGACAGAGAGTGTGAAGGCATGGAGTGGCACAGTGACGGAATAGTTGACTGGTGATGTCCGCTGTTTAGGCATGTAGAACTGGTAGTTGTAGTGCTCTGAACAGGATGTAGGAACAGCTTGGCACCAGAGCAAAAAATTGAAGCAGGACCAGGCAGTGGTCAGTGACAGCCAGGTAGCATATACCATATTTATCGGCGTATAATACGCACTTTTTTCCCCTTAAAATCAGGGGGGAAACATGGGAGCGTGTTATACGCCGATCCCCCGTCATTGTGAGCCTCTGGGCAGCTTTCAGCCGCCTTTGGCCCTTCTCGGCGGCTTTCGGCTGCCTTCTGCCCTTCTCGGCGGCTTTCGGTTGCCTTTGGCCGTTCTCGGCAACTTTCGGCCACCTTCAGCCATTCTCGGCATCTTTTGGCCGTTCTCGGCGGCCGAGTGCAGCCGGAAGCCGTCGAGAGCGGCCGAAAGCTGCAAAGAGCGGGCGAAAGCTGCAGAGAACGGCCGAAGGCGGCCTAAAGCTGCTGAGAACGGCCGAAGGTGGCTGAAAGCTGCCGAGAACTACCGAGCACCGACGAGATACACAGGACATCTGGCTCTGTATCTTAGTGGCACCATTTTTAAAAGGCAAAGCTGCAAATAAAACTGACAAGGCTGCAAATGACACTGACAAGGGTGCAACAATGGACAAGGCTGCATGACAAAGCTGCATATGACACTGACAAGGGTGCAATGACGGACAAGGCTGCATGACAAAGCTGCATATGACACTGACAAGGGTGCAATGATGGACAAGGCTGCAGATGGACACTGATAAGGCTGCATTAATGGGCATTTAACTTCCCTCCTAAAAAAAAATTTCCTTAAAATTCCCTCCTAAACTTGGGGTGCGTGTTATACGCCGGCATGTGTTATACATCGATAAATACGGTAATTGCAACATTAATCATATTTTGGTTGAATGTCAAAAATTACCTTTCCTATTCAATCTGCAGCCGCTGTAATTTTCTGAGAATGCATTGCAATATGGCTACCTGGAATTGTTCTGTACACAGAGTATTGGCTCACCAATTTTCCCAGAAGTCTGCCTAAGATACCAGTCAGATTTCAGGCTTCCCCTGCAACAAAAATGTAATTTTTGGTGAGATATTTTCAATAAGAGCATGTCGAAAGGGATGCAGGCCCAGCAGATTTCCTCTTTAGAGCCCTGCAGCTGCACACCTGACAGTTAATTATGAAACCACTCCCATTAGATCCACTCAGTACAGAGACACAGACAAACACAGAGGGATTTCTTCAAAAGGTACAAACCTCCAAAACAAAAGGTAGGAACCTTCAATAACGTTTGTTATAATCTTTGCAATGTACATAGATCACCCAGAGGGGAATGTTTTTTCTCAACAAAAGTGGAGTTAAACTTTAAATTCCATTACATCAGCTCAAGCTAGAGTAAGGGATTCAGTAACATAAATAGTACTTAGAATGTGGAAAACGTCTTAATAAAACCACATCATTAGGCTAGAAACGTTTAATGAAAATGAAGCCCTAGCATAAAATAATTAACAATTTCAGTTTACAACACCTTAGTGCACTCCTAAGCCAAAGCTTGATAATAGCCATTGTAAAAGCAGTTAGAAGCAACTGCCCTTTTAAGACAACTTTAAGCATATTCCATAGGATAAAATAATATTTATAACAAGTGCCTGTTCGAATGTATAGGAAATGGTGATCACTTAGATACCAAACACCCAGGGCTTTTTTTCAGTGGGAATGCGGGGGAGCCTCCAGCACTGAATGTATATGTACTGGCAAGGGTACTGGAAGGTCTATTGTTGTTGGCTGCTGGGGTATCTATTGTCACTGGTGGGGATCTGTTTTTGTGTGTTGGGTCTGTTCATGCTGGGTAAGTCTACTGTTGCTGGTCGGGGGGTCTTATCTTGCTGGGGGGTCAATTGTTGCTGGGTGGGATCTACTGTTGAGGGAGAGGTCTATTGTTTCTGGCTGCAGGAGGGTCTGTTGTTTCTGAGGTGGCATTTTGCTGTGGGGGGTCTATTATTGCTGGCATGGTACTTTGTTGTGGGAGTCCATTCTTGCTGAGGGAAAGTCATTTATTGTGTGGGGAATCTGTTGTTGCTGGGGGGGTCCTTTGTTTCTGGGGTTGAGTCTAATGTTTCTGGGGTGGAGTCTATTGTTGCTGGGGTGGAGTCTATTGTTGCTGGGGTGGGGTCTATTGTTGCTCATTGCAAGGGATCTGTTTTACTATCTTTCTTGTTTTCATTAACACATTTCATAGAAATTACTGAGCACTGGCAGCACAAAGTAATTGGTTCTGTATTCTCTGAAAGGTGCTGTACTGGGAGGTGGGTAGGTGGTGAAACTAAGGAATGGTACTCAGAGATGGGTAGGGGGCAGAAATGATGGGTAACTTGCAAGGGTGGAGTTCCTGTACCTATTCCCTGAGAAAAAAAGCCATGCAAACACCCCAATATTTTGAGGTGTAAAAAGCTGAGTAGACATATTACATTTCATAAAGAGAATAGACATGATATTATTATCGTATTTGATATCTATCAAATCAAGATTTAATTTTATTCAATAATACTTTAGTTGTCAAGTTGTAAAACATGGTCATTTGGAAAAATTGATACAGTTAGAAAAACTGTCATGGAGGGATTGTCCGCTGAATTATGAATTCTTTGGAATTCCTACATCATGCCCCTCAGCTTCCTTAATTGGATGGGATTGTCTCATTGACACCCCCTAGAGGGTTCACAAAAACTGCTGCAGTTGGCAAGTGAGAACTCTCAATTTTCTTTCAGAGGTATTTACCATGCTGAATGTCAATCGTGAGAGCAAGTGACCCAGATAAACCAGCTTGCACGTGGACTTTAAACCAAAGTTCAAGAGAATATGACTAAATACTGTATATTTCACTTTTAACCCTGGTACATGTAGTTCCATGACTTAAACTAAAAAGTTTCTACTACTGCCTGTTATCCCAAAAGACGTGTTCAGGATTGGTTAACCACCTGCTGTTGATTCAGTTAGCTACATGCTCAGTGCAGCCATGCCATCTCACTTCCTATTTAAGCTGTCTGAGCAACAGCTTGTGTTATTAGTGTCAAGTCCCTCAGTGAGTGTATTTCTGAGTAGATTCCTACTGTTCCCCAGTGTTTCCTAGTAGACTACATTTCTAGTACCCCCCATGTTTACTATTGAGTAAGATTCCAAGTGACCCCAAGACTCCAAGTGTTATTAAACGGGACTTCCTTGTTCTTAGTGACAGTTTATTTCATGTCAATATAGTGACAGGCCAGAATTGTTACAGCAGATGGTATGAAAAGGGCATTAGTTCAAATGCATGGTGGCCGCTATTGTTGTAGATATAAAGGGTTAACTTTGGAGTTAACTGCCCCAGTGATGATTACTCTCAGGCAGATGGTGATTGGACTGTTGTCCTTGAGCTGAGAAATCTCTGTGCAGGGTGAAGTTGAGAGCACAATTGTCATATTCTGATGGCAGCGGTGGCATTACAGATTGCTGCTGTCACACCTTACTAAAATTCACCTGTTTTGAGCTATCAAATGATTGCATTATCTACTTAATATACATCCAAAGGTTCCAAATACTGGATATGAACTTCATAAAGTAAACAAAAACACTTCCTTACTTTCCCTGATTGAGCCAAATTTTCCATCATGTGTGCTTCAGATTTTCTCTCTCCCAGACTCTACAGCTCACCTTAGGAGGGTTTCAGCAAAAAAGGCAGTGAGCAGGTCTAGATGTGGCCAAATTCTGATTGGCAAGCTACAGGCAATGTCGATAGCCCCACTTCATGCAAATTCTTCTCATTCCAGTTTAGTGCAGCTGCCTGATGGTGGAAACACTGCCCTAAATTCAGTGGCAGTGTAGCATTGTTGCCACTCTATCATAGACATGGGCGCCATCAAAAAATGTGTTTCGTTTCGTTCCGTTTTGTTCCTTATAAAAAAAAAAAAGTGGAATTCGGGTACAAAATGTAATTTGGATTTGTACGAAATACGAATTTTCGTTAGATGCGTAAACTTGTCGTTAAAGTAACGAAAGTTCGTTATGATGAATTTATCATTATGAGGGGTTCCTACCATCCCTGTGCTGTGCTGACTTCCTGGGTTTTTAACTTTTAGGTTTGTTAACTTTTCGTCACAATTACGAATGTTCGTTATGATGAATTTATCATTACGTCCCTGTGCTGAGTTCCCACTTCCCGGGTCTGTACACCTGCTGTGTGCCCATTATGAGGGGTTCCCACCATCCCTGTGCTGTGCTGTGCTGACTTCCTCTGATTGGTGACAAAACACCAGTCATGTTTTTGTTAATTTGGATCCGAAATTCGTTAAGAAATTTCGTATGAAATTCTTAAGCATGACAATTCGCATTTCAGATTCGTACGAATGCACGAATTTCCGGAAATTCGTATGAATTTTCGATTCGTACGAAACTAATCGCACATGTCTACTCTATCATAGGAAGCTGCACTAGATTAAATTTGCTGGAAGGATCAACAGGGACATATAGTACTTGTGGGCTATGAGAAGTGCAGATGCACCTATTAAAGTGGAGTTCCACCCAAAAGTGGAACTTCCACTCATTTGTCTCCCCCCCTTCGGTGCCACATTTGGCATCTTTGCGGGGGGGGGTATCTTGTTTTCACTTCCGGGAGCCACAACCGTGGCTATTAATGTCACCGTATGTATCTGCTAGCTTTTAATTTTTGCAGCGGTGGGCGGTCCTCCACTTTAAGTTCCACAGTACATATTTTTGGATTTATGGGAGGCCATAGTTCTATTTCAAAATGTCCTGATTGTCTACGAGGAGTGAATTGGAGGTTGCTTTGCAAGAAGTTCCTCCTTGCAAAGCACGGGCGCCTGATACAAGAGGGACTTATGTAATGACAGTTTGCTCCCCATAGAGAGCAAGTAGATGGTCATGCCATTCATAATGAATTGGTTCTAAAGCCTCGTACACATAATCAGATTTTCTACAGGCAAAGCATCAGACTTTTGTCCGAAGGGCATTGGCCAAAAACTTGTCTTGCATACAAACGGCACACAATTGTCAGCCAACAAACGTGAACGTAGTGACATACTAGAAGTACTACTAATTTTGTGTTAGTAGAAGTTTGGTGAGTGTTGAGTCGTGCTTTTAATTTCGCGATTTTCGTTTGTTTCTGAACGGTTGTTTGTCAACCAGACATGTTGAGGAATCGGAGGAGATAACGTGTTCTTTATTATTGGCCTTGGAGTTATTGCTTTGACCCAAGTCCAGTCCAGGAACAGGAGGAGGATTTCTTAGACCAAAAATTGGTTGCTTTATTAATCGTGACCAATTATGTCATATACCATTGCTGTGGGAGCTCCAGGAGAATAATCCGGATGATTTTTGGAATTATCTCTGGATGACGGACCACTGCTTTCACCAACTCTTGTCATTGTTGACCCCCTATATTAAGAAGCAGAACACATGCATGAGGCTTTTATTCAATTTTTTTGGTTGAATAATGATTTGATTTGGTATATTTTCAATATTTTTGGATGCATAGAATACACTTTTTGGTTAAGTTATATTGCCAGATAGCATGTCTAATTAAATGTGTTTTCTTTTTCTATGCACAATGGAAAAAATTGTGGAGAATAATATTTGGCAATGTGTTTTACTTCAAATGACAGTTTGGGGAGTAGGCAATTACATAAAAAAAAATACAATGTAAAATTAACAGGGGACATTTACATAGTTGTATCTTCGATCTTAAAAACTAAGGGATAATGGTGTTGTGGTAACCTGCCCAACACCATTATCGCCAACGATGCATTTCATTTTTTTTACACAAAGTTGTCCATTTCTATGATGTTTCTAACAAATCTGACAACCCAAAATAAATTCTGCTACTCCTTCCAAGCATAGAAATGCCACATGTTTGAGACTTTACCAAAGCCTGGCCACATGCAGAGGCCTAACATGCAGGGAGCCCTGTCCATCAATTTAAAATCTAATTTGACTACCTACTACACTTTTGCAAGGCACTGATGGGCACTGTGGTGGCATGGATGTGGCATGGATGAGCACTGATGTGGCATGGATTTGGCACAGACGACAACTGACGTGGCATGGATGAGTACTGATGTGGCATGGATGTGGAATGGATGAGCACTGATGTTGGCATAGATGTGGCACGGATGAGCACTGATGTGGCATGGATGAGCACTGATTTGTATTGGACGAGTACTCATGTGGCATGGATGTGGCACAGATGAGTACTGATGTGGCATGGTTGAGCACTGATGTGGCATAGATGTGGCACGAATGGGTACTGAGGTGACATGGATGTGGCACGGATGAGCACTGATGTGGTATGGATGTGGCACAGATGAGTACTGATGTGGCATGGATGAGTACTGATGTGGCATGGATGTGGTATGGATGAGTACTGATGTGGTATGGATGAGTACTGATGTGGCATGGATGTGGCACGGATGAGTAATGATGTTGTATGGATGATCACTGATGAGGCATGGATGAGTACTGATGGTACTCTGACGGTCTTTCCGACGGACTTTCCAATAGAGTTCCGACCGAACGCAATTGCCTACATGCGATCACACCAAAGTCTGTTTGTTTCTAACGTGATGACGTACAACGGGACTAGAAAAGGAAGTTCAATAGCCAGTAGCCAACAGCTGCCCTGCTGTCGTATTTGGTCTGTCGGACTAGCATACAGACAAACAGTTGTCCCCATAGGAATTGATTCCATCGGAAAGATTTAAAACATGTTCTATTTCTAGGTTCGTCAGACTTTTTGTAAAAAAAAAGTCTGCTGAAGCCCATACACGATCAGAATATCAGATGAAATGATTTCGTCTGACCTTTTCTGCCGGAAAGTCCAGTTGCGTGTACGCAGCATTATGCCATGTACACATGACCAGACTTTTTGACAGCAAAGGTCCAACGGAACGAGTCCGAAGGACAATTCGATTGTGTGTGGGCTCCATAAGACCTTTGCTTGCCAAAAATCCAGCGGACTTTAGAAATAGAACATGTTTTAAATTTTCCCACCGGAACTCCACCGGACCGAGAAATCCATTCGTATGTATGCTAGTCCGACGGACAAAAACGTACACTAGGGCAGCTATTGGCTATGAACTTCCTTATTCTAGTCTGGTCATATGTCATCACGTTCAAATCCGTCGGACTTTGGTGTGATTGTGTGTGGCCAAGTCCGTTCATTTGGAAAGTCTGTCAGAACTCCGCTGAAAGTCCATCGGAAAGACCGTCGGACCTAGTCCCTCGAAAAGTCCGGTCGTGTGTATGCGGCATTAGGCTTGGTTCACACAGGGGCAACCCGACTTACAGCACGACTTTGCAAGGCCATTTGGAGGCGACTTCAGCACAACTTTGCGCAACTTACAACGCGACTTAAAGTTGCCTCCAGGACAGGCGACTTTGGCTGTGGCCATTCACAAAATAATCAGCTCTGTGGGAGGGACGGGTTGCCTGGGTAAACGTGGGAAATACCTGTGTAAATTATTTTCTTTTCCCTGTAAAGTAGCTTCAATATAGATGGAGATCCGACTTGGAGGGAACTTCCATTGAAATCTTTGGGTACAAGTTACCTAGAAGTCGCCGTGAAGTAGTACAGGAACCTTTTCTGAAGTCAGAGCAACTTCTTATGTCCAGCGATTTGGGGCAACTTGAGGTCTGACAAGTCAGATCCCAAGTCGTTGTAGTGTGAACCGGCACTTAAGCTGGCCTTTTCTTTTCACTTCGGTGAAGACTGGCAGTGTAGGCAGAGGGAAAGATATTAAACGTATTCTTTGGAGGGAGGTCTTTATTTTCAACATCTATTTTAGGGACAGAGTCACCGTATGGAAAAGAAACATTCTTTATGGGACAATGAGCTGCATATTTTGGACAAAGGCATGAAAGAGGGTATCAATGTCAAACTGAAACAACCATCCCTCAACAGGGACATCCTTGACAATCAGTAGAGAAGAGAAAGCTATTTGGATGAGCAGCAAAACATGTCCAACATTGCAGAACAAGCCCAGTTGAATTTAACTAACTACTACTATAAAGTAAAAAAGAGGTCTCCTTTAATAGGTAAATATGGGTAACTATATGGAAAAAAAGAATCTCCAAACCTTCCCTGCTCTACCCAAATTGAAAAAAAATGTTTGGCAGGCTTTAATTGTTTCAATTATATATGTAGCCAGGTGTTGGGCTACAACAACATGGAAAATGAGATATTGCTCTTTATTTGCCTCTCTCCCTCTACTGTGGGGGTTATTAGGGTTATGCTGCACCATCCTTCTCTAGCCAGTAGGAAGAGAGCTAAAGTAAAGCAAGCCCATAGAATTCAATGCGCAGTGCTGAGAATATATAATATAATGGCTACACTGTAATGGTTACACTACTGGTCCCAATATGCACTGTGCAGTGTGAGGAGTGGAAAGATGATTTTAATCAAACTGCTCAGGAAAGTTCTTTGTCTTGGCGCTGAGGTGAGGGAGGAAGTGAGAGAGAGAGCACTTCTTTCTGGATATTAGTCTACCAGTGGGATACCATACCAGCAAAGATCCAAACCTAAGACTGGGAGTGTGGACACCTAGGGGCACCACCCACATCACAGCACCTGCACTGCTGTAGCAGGGAGACTGGAGAGTCCACTCACCCTTGGCTTTCAGGGAGAGACTGAGGGGGCCCCCCTTCTACAACAAATGGTCACTGCAGCATCCTGGGGACTGATGAGAGGGTTATTTGCTCATTGCTGATACTGCTATTAGGGACTGAGCCACTGAGAGTAGGGCTCCAAGTGTGCCCTATCCATACTGCACCCATACTTCCCTCTATATCACACTTATTCCAAACCTAGACTTCACCTATACCAAACCTATACCATATCATACTGAACCTTTGCTGCATTTGAACAATTGGTGCTGAGACTATACCATATCTACACTGCAAGCAGGTTAACGTGGGCAGTCATTAAGTGCAACAATACTCATAACCATTTGCCAGCCAGGCCATAGCCGAATGACTCAATGGCGCAGTCGTATAACTCTGGAAGGGGGTCATATGACTTCCTCCCAGAATTGCGCTCCCGCACACCCCCTGGGGCGCACATCCTGAAATATCTGTGACCGTCGGGTCTTCAAGACCTGGTGCATCATGGATCGGGGTAAAGCGCCAATGACAGCAGCCCTTTACCACATGATCATGCCATCCAGTAACAATAAACAAATCAGAGCATGTCTGGTTCAGCTCCACCCCGCACGCTGGTATAGTGTGTGAGGAGAGGGGGAGAGCCAGGTGCAGCGGCACTGTAGGATGGATCTGAAGTGCCCACAGCACTGATCTGTACTCATCCATCCTCATTCTGGCTCATCCATGCTCCATCCATGGCTTATCCATGCTCCATCCATGCTCATCCATCCTCATTCATGCTCATCCATCCCCATCCATGGCTCATCCATCCTCATTCTGGCTCATCCATGCTTATACTTGGCTCATCCATCCTCATTCATGGCTCATCCATCCTCATTCATGGCTCATCCATTCCCATTCATGGCTCATCCATCCCCATTCATGGCTCATCGATTCCCATCCATGCCTCGTCCATCCCCATCCATAGATCCTCCATGCCCATTCATAGCTGATCCATCCTTATTAATGGTTCATCCATCTCCATTCATGGCTCATCCATTCCCATCCATGCCACATCCATGCCACATCAGTGCTTATCCGTGCCATATCCATGCCAAATCAGTGATCATCCGTGCCACATCCATGCCACATTAGTGTTCATCCGTGCCACATCGATGCCACATCAGTGCTCATCTAGGCCACACCCATGCCACATCAGTGCTCATCAGTGCCACATCCATGCCACATCAGTGCTCATCTGTGCCATAGCCATGCCACATCAGTGCTCATCCATGCTACATTAGTGATCATCTGTGCCACATCCATGCCACATCAGTGATCATCCATGACACATTCATGCCACATCAGTGCTCATCCATGTCATATCAGTGCCACATTCATGCCACATCAGTGCTCATCCGTGCCACATCCATGCCAATATAGTGCCTATCAGTGCCTCACAAAAGTGTAATAGGTAGTCAAATTATATTTGAAATTGATGTCCCTAGATTCCATCTGTTGGGCCTCTGTATGTGGCCTCTGTATGTGGCCAAGCTGTGTAAAAGTATCACACATGCGGTATTGCCACAAGAGGAGTAGAAGAAAATATGTTGGGGTGTAATTTTTGATATGTACATGCTATGTGTTAGAAATGTCTTATAAATGGACAACTTTGTGTTAAAAAAAAATGTGTTTTAATTTTCTTTCCACATTTTCCAAAAGCTTGTGGAAAAAAAATTATATGTTCAAGAGACTCATTATGCAAAATATGTTTGGTTGTTTACTTTCTGAAATTGGGTAATTTTTGGGGCGTTTCCATTGTCCTGGTGCTCCAGGGCCTTCAAAAATGTAAGAGGTAGTCTAGAAATTATATGTGTAATTTATGTCCCTAGAACACCCGATGGTGCTCCCTGCATGTTGTGCCTCTGTATGTGGCCAGGCTGTGTAAATGTCTAACACGTGTGGTATCGCCACACTCAAGAGGAGTATTAAACTGTGCTTTGGGGTGTAATTTGTGGTATTCATATGCTGTGTGGGAGAAATAACCTGTTAATATGACAATTTTGTGAAACAAAAAAAGAAAAAAACAATCTTAATTTTTCAAAGAATTGTGGGAAAAAATTACAACTGCAAAAAACTCGCCATCCCTCTTACTAAATACCTTGGAATGTCTACTTTCCAAAAAGGGGTAATTTGGGGGCTATTTCTACTTTCCTGGCTTGCTAGTGTCTCAAGAAATGAGATAGGCCATCAGTACATCAGGTGTGATCAGGTGTGATCAATTTTCAATGATTAGCACCATAGCTTGTAGACTCTTTAGAAACTTTTACAAAGACCAAATAATTTACACTGATTTGGGTTATTTTTACCAAAGATATGTATCAGTAACGATTTTGACCAAAATTTATGAAGAAAAATTACTGAATTGCAAAATCTTATAACTGAAACAAAGAAAAATGCATTATTTTACAATATTTTTGGTATTTTTTAATTTATAACGCAAAAAATAAAATACCCAGTGTTGCTTAAATACCACCAAAAGAAAGCTCTATTTGTGTATAAAAAAGGACAACAGTTGTATATGGGTACCAAAAGCTGAAAATTGGTCTGGTTAGGAAGGGGGTTAAAGTGCCCAGTGGTCAAGTGGTTAAAGAGCCCAGACGATAGCCAGCAAAAAGAACATCCCACAGGACTGCCCCTCCCGTAATAATTATTATGCAACCCTCCTTTGTTCCACTAACATCCTCCTTTTCTTTTGGACAGTGCATAACCAGCCATTCTAGGATTAGCATCTGTGCCATAAATGCGTTCTGGTAGTATAGCTCCAGCACTCGTTGATTAAACTTTACTACTGCTCACTGCTTCACCTGAGGTTTCCTTGCAACCGTCTCTACTGATCTGGATGCCAAATGTCATCTTATGCCTAGTCCTTACTGTAAATCACTTTGTATGTTAAATTGTGATATTAGCATTGGTAATCGATTTTATGCTTGCCTAGTTACCCAACCTTATAGGGTGGCAATATATTGTTACTGCTTGGTTTGGTGTCTATTTTCTTTGATATAGCAATACTATAAGTTCTATGTATTACTTTCTGTGATTTCCTGTGACATGTTGATATGTGATGAATGTTCGTACATTCTGGTGTGCAAGAGGGGCTGAGGTTCTTGAGAAGATCAAGGCAAAGACCAGAGGATCCATCGTATCCAGCTGCTCCTGCAGGGGTAGCGCTACATATATAAAGCCAACATTTAATTATATACGGTAACCGTGCATTATGGTGCTGGGATCATTTGGATCAGAAATGTTAGTCATTGTTGCAAACAATATGCGAGGAAGGTAAGTGTGGAAACAAACAGTTACGTTTCCCTTCAGGAAGGTTAGAATTGGTGCTGGTGTTAGGACTCAAGGGAGGGGTTATCCGTGGATGAAGACTGAGGGCAGAATATTGCTCTCTGTGCTTCAGCAGTGTCAGGAGTTAATATAGTAAGAATATATTGCATATGCTGCCTTGTAGAGACATTTGTTTTACAATATTTCTTTAATGAAAGATCCTTAAATATCACTGAAGAATACTGCTATATATGTATCACATAGGAACTTTTATGGCCTGTTTCAGACTATTTATAGGTTACCTTTCCTAGTAAAGGTTAATGTATAAAGTGTTACCTAAGCTAAGCCTATGAAGAGGAAAAGAAGATCATTTTGCAAGAGGATGATATATCTAGTTGGAATTCAGTGGTTTAAATTTTGGAAACTTTGTACAGCAGAACAAATATTGTCACCATAGCGACATTATCCTGCATCAAACAGGTAAAGTTGACATCAGTCTCTCACGAGACACTTGATTCCAATTATAACAGACATTTTATTTGCCAAACAGGATGTCTGTGAGGTCACTGAAACTTAAAGTCAGATTCTATATTGGACATGTTTCTTTCATCTTTGTGAACATATTCCTCAGCGCACATGAAAGGTTTTTTTCTCTTAGCCACCACTGCTGTTATATTAACAAATGACTTGACATGACCAAAGTGATAATAAATGGCTTGTTTGTAAATGACAAATATGTGAGGTCTGGGTCTATGCAACATCTGCTTTAAAGAAACGAATAGTTTTACCCTTGGGTTATACAGTATTTTCTAACATGGCACAGATGATGGTTAACTCTGAGCTAATAGTCATTTCAAAGCAGTACGGCATGGTTTAAAAAGATCTGGATTTTATGGGGTTTTCAGTAACTAAAGCAAGAGTCGTTTATCAAAAATGAGCCATGTTGTAAGACGGTGTTTCTAAAGTACTGTTAACATGAAGGATTGTTTTCAAACTCATCCCAAAGCAAATATGGATTCTGGCAACACCAGATTGTGAATTGACATAAAAATTTTAATATCAGCACCCTCCTAGCATGACACATTGCTATTTGATGCCAGGAGCCTAGTACATTACAACAGACCTCCCTTCAGTTTCGAAAGTCCGCCAGTTTCTATTGTGTCTGTGAAGATTTTCCTTTATCCGGGTCATGGTGTAGCAAGTAGTAGTTAGTCACATTCAATAGGACATTTTTCTAGATTTTTCAAGCCACTTGTTCAGTGTTAATGAGGAAAAAACCACAGTGTTTATTTTCACACATGCAGCTGAACTTGACATGCATTTAGAACAGCGGTAAAATAGTAGACATTGTGGGATCTTAAGTTGGATATATAAGCTACTGTTGCCAAGGGCTTGTGTAGAGGATCTTCATTGTGGGTCTGAGGTACATCTGAGGAATGTAGTGTACTAAGTCAACATAGTTTGGGAGGAGTAGTGTCAAGGGTGGAGGTAAGGAGGATTTGGGTAGTGGGAGGAAAGGAAAGGGGAGACAGAAACGGGAGATGAAGGCTTTCAAGCCTCCGGAGCCTCCCCAGAGTTGGAAACCAGGCCATCTGAAAGCATAATAAGTTAATGCCTCAGGAGAAATCATGTTTTGGTTATAAGTTAATGGTATTGAACCAATGGTTCAACCTGATTTTGGAGTCACTTAGTTAAGTCCTCTATGTTGCATTGAGTGTAAAACTCTGTGCAACAGTGTTGTACAGTGGGAGTGTGTGACTGTTTCCAGAATTTTGGAATTGTCATTCTAGCAGCAATATTCAGATGAATGAGAAGGAACTTTTTTATTTGTTCTGATCCTTATCATTCAGGAGTAGAAGAAACTATGTGGGGTTGTTGGTAGGGGTTATATCCATTAACTTAGTGATAAAAGGGGAGAAAAGGTGAAGTAGAGAACCTCCAGATATGGAGCATCTCCAGCATAGTGGGCTGGTTTCTGGGAAATTTTTTGAAGAGTTTTGATGGAGTAGTGGGATAATAATTTACAGCCAGATTTTAGTGGAGATCAAGACTTTGGTGTAAGAGCGAACCTTTTATTCCCATTTCAAGTCTGTAAGGTGTCTGTTGGTGTGAAAGTTCTTTTTTTGAAAGGTAGAAGAATGGATGTCTGTTGATCCATGTGTCTAGACTGCAGGATCCAAAGGATTCCATCATAGCTTAGAAAGGGATGCAACCTTGTGTGGACAAGAAATGGGTAATTATTTTGACCCTGACTTATCTAAACATTTTAAAGCTATTGTTGTGGGGAGGGATTGTTAAACATTGGTAGATGTACTGAGGGCAGGGTGAACTATAGTTCTTCCCTTTCCATTTGAGAAGGCTCTCCTAGCGATGTCTATCAGAGGTTGAGCATTTATTAGGGGGCAGGTTGAACAGGGAGAGGGAGAGATCTGAAAGGCAAAGCTGTGTTTTAATGAGGCCCATGGTTTGCTTGTTGCACAACCGAAATAGTAAATTACTTTGTTAAATACTGCCCCAGACGACTAAAAGAGGACATTCAGGGCACCCGGGCCACCAGATTCCTTAGGACAGATGAATAGTTTATATTGGATTCTTGGGGGGGGGGAGGAGGAGATAGAAATCAATTGATCAAAATGGCCATACTCTATAACTGAAAATCGATCAGTCCTAATCTGTTGATGGCCTATCTCATGTCATGAGCTTAAAATTCCAGGACAGTACAAATACCACCCAAATGACCCCTTTTAAGAAAGACAGTCCAAGTTGTTTAGAAAGAGGCATGTGGTGAGCTTTTTTTTTGGAATTTTTTGTTACAATTTTTTGGGAGAAAAAAGAAATTGAATTAAATTTGTATTTTTTTTTTTTTTCAATTATTTTTTGCATACTGTCACCAGTGCAGTACAGCATCACCACATGACTGGTTTGGGGTGACCACGGACACTGGCTGGTGACAGTATGTTAAAAAATAGTAATAATAATATTTTTTTCAATTTCTGTTTTACTTTGTTCTTCTTTTCCAATGTATTTTCTTTTTTTACATACTGTGACCAGAGTAGTACCATGCTCCCATTTTTTTACATGCTATGATTGCGGCACAGTGGTGTAGTGGTTAGCACTCTCACCTAGCAGTAAAAAGGGTTGCTGGTTCAAATCCCAACCATGACACCACCTGCCTGGAGTTTGCATGTTCTCCCTGTGCCTTCATGGGTTTCCTCCAGTTTCTCCCACACTCCAAAGACATGCAGGTAGGTTATTTGGCTTCTGTACAAAATTGGCCCTAGTATATGAGTGGGGACCTTGGATTGTGGGCTCCTTGAAGGTAGGGACTGATGTGAGTGTGCAGTGTACAGGGATAGAGACAATTGTAGACACTCACTCAGGGTGGACTGGTGTCTTTATTCAACCTTACTAACTATGTAACTATGCTTATAACAGTGGCGATCACTGTTATAAGTAATCATTTGTTTTATGAATGGCACCCATTCATTCAGTGTGTACTATTGTGATTAGCCACAGCTATGACATGGTACAGATGCACTGTAATTGGTACTTTCTGTACCATGTAATTACTGTGACTAAACAGAGAGTTCAACACAATAGTACACAATGAATAGTTATGAATAAAAGCCATTCATTGTGTACAGCTGGTCACAGCGATCACATGGTATCAGCAGCCCCGTACAATGATTTGTCATCCACTGTGTCTAGTGGACAAAGCGGGTGACAGATCATGCTGCAGTGCATGTTACCATTTCTAGAGGAAATATTACTGTATGTGCCATATTTGCAATATTTAATTATTACTGGGGGACAAAGAATACTAGCAAAGAAACTATTTGTATCCATGGTCAACCACTAGTCTATTAAAGGCAACTAACAAGGTAACCGTGAGTATACTTGGCAAAGGTTTTCAAACCTTATAGACAGGGGTCAAGTCCTGGGGAAAAAAGTGTGGGAACTCCCACCCAAGATCCACTCCCCCACCAAAAAAAAAAAAATGATACGCTCATATGCATATATATTTCACAGAAGCGGAGGAACATGCTGATGAGAGCGGGGAGCACAGGTGATGTCATTGGTTGTTAGGACAATGGCGGTTCTAGCAGCCAATGACAGTATTGCAGCGGGAATCTAGCGCTGCAGATTGGCAGGCGCGGTCCTGTATAGTATAGCCGTGGCTGCTGGAGGAGGAGAACCGAGGGAGGGGGAGGGGAGGACGCCATCCTTCACTATGCTGGGCATCGCAGCTTAGTGAAGGATCGGCTCAGGCGGCTATAGTCCTGCAAAGGGAACGGCATTCCTGCTGTGAAAAAAGTGCAGGGACACCGTTCCTACGCGTTCCCGCAGGACTCGAGCCCTGCTTATAGATCAACATATAGAAAGAAACAATGTAAGCAAAGCTACAGCCAAAAATAAAAATAATTAATAAATTATATATGTTTTACTGTAATACTCATTCGGGTGTCCCCCACAGTACTTGCTTTTCCTCACTAAATGTTCCCAGTCTTTCTGCTTGAAAGACAGCTACTTCTTTCAAGCCCATGCTGTCACGGGCCCGTCCCTACCATGTAACTGGAGAGCGAAGTAGAAACAGCACTGTGACTAGGTCCCTTTGCCTATCCTTCTATTGGCATGACCCTTGTGCTGCTTCTTTTCTCTTATTCTTAAAGCGGGAGTTCCGCCGTTTTTTTTTTTTTTTTTTTAAAGCCAGCAGCTACAAATACTGCAGCTGCTGACTTTTAAAATAAGGACACTTACCTGCCCAGCGTGCCCGCGATGACGGCACCCGAAGCCGATCTCTCGATCATCTCTCGGGTGCTGCCGCCGCCATCTTGGCTATGGGAATCAGGAAGTGGAGCCTCATTTCCCGGTTCCCTACTGCGCATGCGCGAGTCACGCTGCGCAATAAGGATGGTCCCCGCTGTCTCTGGGATCCGTGTGTTTCCCAGCAGACAGCAGGGGACCTGCGGAAAGGGGCATAGATTCTGCAGATATCTATGCCGGAAGTGGGTGCAGATACCTTCACCCCCCTCCCCCCTGAAAGGTGCCAATTGTGGCGCCGGAGGGGGGGAGGGTTCCAATGAGCGGAAGCTCCACTTTAGGGTGGAGCTCCGCTTTAAGTCTGCTGTTCAGCGGCTGCAAAAAGCTGATAGTAAAATCAAATTCAAGTACTTGCACTGATCTATCAATAAATACAAAGCTACTCAACATTACCAAAGTATTGGGATGCCTGCCTTTACACGCACATGAACTTTAATGGCATCCCAGTCTTAGTCTGTAGGGTTCAATATTGAGTTGGCCCACCCTTTGCAGCTATAACAGCTTCAACTCCTCTGGGAAGACTGTCAATAAGGTTTAGGAGTGTGTCTATGGGAATGTTTGACCATTCTTCCGCATTTGTGAGGTCAGGCACTGATGTGGACGAGAAGGCCTGGCTCATAGTCTCTGCTCGAATTCATCTCAAAGGTGTTTTATTGGGTTGAGGTCTGAACTCTGTGCAGGCGAGTCAAGTTCCTTCACCCCAAACTCACTCATCCTGGTCTTTATGGACCTTGCTTTGAGCACTGGTCCAAATCATTTGGTGGAGGGGGATTATAGTGTTGGGTGTTTCTTCGTGTTGGGCTTTGTCCCTTAGTTCCAGTAAAGGGGACTCTTAAGGCGTCAGCATACCAAGACATTTTGGAAAATTTCATGCTCCCAACTTTGTGGGAACAGTTTGGGAATGCCCCCTTTCTGTTTCAACATGACTGTGCACCAGTGCACAAACAATTAAAATCCATAAAAACATTTTTTTTAATTCATCCAATGTAAGTTCCTGAATTTGAGTTGGTATCAGCCTCTTGCAGTCCCCTATACAGCAGCACTTGGACTTGGAGAGAAAGTGGCAAATCTGGGAGTCAGTCAAGCTTGTTCTATACAAATATGCTGACATGCTGATAGGAGGAGAGAGCATAGTGAACAAACAGCCAGGTAAACTTATAAGTCTCATACTTCTCTACCATTCTTTTTATCAGCAAGTCATAGTAGGAGAGAGGACCAGCACTGCTTCCCTTCTACAGTCTACAATTCTGAAAGAGAAAGTGTTTACAAATGCCTGGTTGTGCTGTGTGATGGAGCTGTGTAAGATCCCTTTCACACTGAGGCACTTTGCAGGCGCTATAGTGTTGAAAACGATGGGGCAGCGCTGCTATACCGCTGGCAAAGCGCCACTGCATTTGACCCCTTTTCGGCCGCTAGTGAGGGGTTAAAACTGCCCCACTAGCGGGCGAATAGCGCCGCTAAAACTATGGTAAAGCCTCTACTTTACCGCTGATGCCTGATGCTCGGCCAATCCCGGTCCCTTAAAATGACAGCTGATCATGTCATGTAAACAAAAGATCGGTAATCTGCTTTTTTTCCCCTCATGCTGACAGCGTGAGAAAAAAAAAAAAACAAGCTGATCACCGACTTCTGTCATAGGGACATCAGCCCCGAACATGGAGAGCCACTGCTGATATGCAGTGCCCACCAGTGCATATCAGTGCTGCCTATCAGGGCCCACCAGTGCCACCTACCAGTCAGTGCCCACCAGTGCCACCTATCAATGCCCACCAGTGTCACCTATCAGTGCCACCTCTCAGTGACCATCAGTGCCGCCTTATCAGTGGCCATCAGTGCAGCCTATCAGTGCCCATCGGTGCAGCCTCATCAGCGCACATAAATGAAGGAGAAAAATTACCTGTTTTTTTTTCAAAATTTTATAACAAACAATTAAACTTTTTTTTATTTCAAGATTTTCGGTCTTTTTTTTAGCAAAAAACAAAACAAAAAACCCAGCAGTGATTAAATACCACCAAAAGAAAGCTCTATCTGTCTAAAAAGAATGATAACAAATTTATTTTGGTATAGTGTTGCATGACCGCGCAATTGTCATTCAAAAGGTGACAGCGCTGAAAGCTGAAAATTGGCCTGGGCAGGAAGAGGGTTTAAGTGCACAGTAAGCAAGTGGCTAAAGTGATTGTAAAGTCTTGTTTTTTTTTTCTATAAAAATAACAAACATGTTATACTTATCTGCTCTGTGCAGTGGATTTGCACAGCGCAGCCAAGAGCCTCCTCTTTTAGGGTCTCTTTTCTGTACTCCTGGCCCCTCCCTCCAGTCAAGTGCCCCCACAGCAAGTAGCTTGTTATGGGAGCACCCGAGCCAAATCACAGCTCCCTGGGTCCATTCAGGCACAGAGCCACAGCCTGGCCCCACCCCTGTCTCTCTTGATCAGTTAGACTTTGATTGACAGCAGCAGGAGCCAACACACAAAGTCCTTTCATTTAAAACAAGTAACAACATTTTTACGATGTACATATATCACAATCACTATGATTGCTGCCTGCACAGAAACAATATGCAGCCCGCCAACACAATCACCCCAGGTGCTTAGCAACTCTTAAGGCCCATTCACGCTTATGAAGGGGGCTGCTTGCGAATACCCACAGTAGACTCAGCAAGAATCCATGCTAACAGGTGGGATGCCCCATTGCAAACAATGGAAGCCTGACAGGCAGTATGGGCTCAAGGCCAATCATCTACAGGTAATCCCTGCATAAGCAATTACATGAGAATAGCCATGAATAGCTGTGGGCAATGTCAGGCTTTCAATGGGGCTTTCTTGCCCGATCCTGTGTACATCCATTGTTGCTGAGTCTAATCGCTAACAAGTGTGAGCATTGTATGCAGTAAGGTAAAAAACCTTCAGCATGCAGCTCTCCCCGAAGCCCCCTCCCCTCTAAATACATACCTGGGCCTGACCTCAGTCCAACAATGTGCATCTCGGCTCTCTCCTATCTCATTGGCTCAGATACAGCAGTGGAGTCCATTGGCTCCTGCTGCTGTCAATCACAGGCAGTGAGGAGGAGCGGGAGAGGGTCGAGCCCTGCTCTGTGTTTTATGGACACATGAGTGCCCCCATAGCAAGTGGAACTGAGGGTTTACCAGAAAAATACAATGAATTTGTGTCTATTCAGATAGACCTGTGTACTGCATGATTGTTGGTACACCTAAAGCAGTGTTTTTTTGGGGGGGAAGGGGCAAAAAATGCATTCCGATCAGTCAGGTCACCCGCAGTCCACCCCCCATGGGTCAGTTGGCAGCCAGCACCTACACTTTCCTCATCTATGGCGCGGGCAGCCACTGGCACACATTCCACCCCGGTGCTTGCATTCGAAGAGGAAGCACCTGAGACCCAGGGCTGACCTCTCCACCACCGCCGCCATCCAGCTCTGCTCCGTACAGCATACCTCCAGACACTGCCTCCAGCTGTACACTTCCCTGGGAGCCTTCAGGAAGGTGGCTCCAGCCTCCAAGGAGTCCTTGGTATGGATAATATAGTCCCCCAGCTGGTTAAAGTTACACATATCCTCCCCCACAGATAGACCCGCTTCCTAATTGGCCGAGAGGAGAATCAGTGTGAAAATAGTGAATATTCATTTGCTATTGTTACACATGTAGTACTAACCCCCGAAGGAGCTGCTAGATTGAGTTGGGCCTGCACTCTTCTGAGAAACCCCACTTTAGTGTAACTCTGTCCCTTTCGCACAGCTGTGGTGCAATAATAGTACAGTACAATATAAGACAGTATAAGGTACCTGTATCGATCCCTCAAGATCCTCTGGCTCCACCTGGTGGGGAAAATAGTACGCCACACAATTGTACTCTTAACCAGGAATACTTTTACTGGAAGTATAACAAATAGGTGGTTACAGGGATTGCACTGTCGTCCCAAAGACGTACAGTAAGCAATGTATAAGTATATTATTATCTAGACCTGGGAGCTCCCGCTACTTAAAGTTTTACGTGAGGCCTCACTTAAAGTACTTTATCCTTTATCTTCTTTCTTCGCTAGCTTAAATAGTTCCTCAGGTATTTGTAATCCAAAGGGATAGGTGAAAAAGTTAACTTAGAATGCTCCAGGTATAGTTCCAAGAACTTGTAATCACACTTGGGCGCTAAAGTGAACTGGGCCTCAAGCCTACTCAATGTCAGTTGCTCAGTTACGCTTCCGTGGAACAACAGATTCCAGCGAGGCCTATGAGTAAGTCTAACTGCGTGCAATAATAATAAACGGTGGTCCATCTTGCACGGGTGGTAGATTGGAATGTACATGGCGCTAGCAAAGGCTGGGTGCCCTTGGAGAATCATATAACAAATTATAATCTGAAAGAAGCACCGTGGATAGCGAAGAATAAAAGGCCCGACCAGGTCTTATCTCACCCCCTGGTAGGAGCTACTCTACAGGCATTTGATAGAGCGTGCGCAGCCCACTCGGTTTCAGATATAATTAGCCCCCGCACTCCTTTAAGGGGTAATCCAGATTTTCCGCCGGGTTTATCAGGGGCGTTTGCCCGAGCCGAGTGGCCCACAGGGGAGCTGAGGGCTAAAAAGTTTTTCCGCAGATGTCGATTTCTTAAGCAACGGGAATTGGCGGAGATCTCGGAAACTGGATCTTTCCCATTCTGGCCATACATGCAGCTCAAACATTTTCTTGATGACCCTGGAAAGAGGAGTAAGTTTTCCAGGCCAGACACCACCCTGGAAGCCCTCTGCGCCCGAACGGAGCCACAGACCCAGGTTATCTCCTTTCTGTATGCCTCCCTTTTTGGGACTCATACAGATTCGGGCCAGAAAGACCGTTCCTACTGGAGTTTGGCTCTGGGAATAGAGGTGGAGGAGGAGGCATGGGATTGCGTGCTGTTATACAACCATAAGGGGTCACTGAACGTCTCAGTGCAAGAGAGTGGCTACAAAATTTGCACAAGATGGTATAGGACTCCCGATCTCCTACATAAATTTTACCCAGATATATCGGAGAAGTGCTGGAGATGCGGGAGGGAAAGGGGATCGATAGCCCATATTTGGTGGTACTGTCGGGACATGCGGGCATTCTGGAAAAGCGTGCACAAGATTATAGTGGAGGTTTCGGGGCTCCAATTGGATTTCTCACCGGCACAATACTTGCTGCACTTGTCTACTCTCCCTAAAAAACGCTATTTCAAATCAGCAGCGATGCATATGGTGAACGCAGCAAGAATGTGCGTACCTGTTCACTGGAGGTCGCCACGGCCACCTTCGGTGACGGAATGGGTACGGAGGATTGATCGTATAGCGGAGATGGAGGAGTTAATTCACATTTCCGCGGACAGAGCAGATAAATTTGCACAAACCTGGGGGGCTTGGTTATCCTTTAGAAACTCTGCACAATACAGGGAAGCCGTCCAAGCAGAACCTGATAGCTTTTTAAACCCCTAAAAACCTACTTACAGACCAACTTTATCAAGCAGGTGGGGCGGGTCCTCCAGGTTTGGGTTAGGGTTGTTGGTGAAGCTCTCACCCCCTACCCATTCCTGGGAATCCCAGAGTACAGAAAGTAGAGCGCCATTTAGGGCTGGGCCTATGTTCCAGCCAGGGAAACATCCTCCACCACCTCAGTACAAGCCTTCCTATCCTTTCTCCCTACCCTCTCCCGTCCCTCCCCTCCCTCCCCCCCTTTTTTTTTTTTTTTCTCTCTCCTCTACGAGCTACGCACAACAAGCCAAGGGCGAGGCCAGCTAGAAGGGTTTGTCTATATCATCAGTGTTACACTCAAGGCTACTACATGTTAATTTTTTTTGTTTTTGTTTTTTTTGTTTTTTTTGTTTGTTGGTTTTGTTCTTTAAACATGTTTGTTCTGAATCTTGCTACTGAACATGGAATTATAAGCCTGTACAAGCTATGTCTTGCACCTCCTTTGTATTCTATACTTATTCAATGCAAGAATGGAGATTATCCTTGTTTCTTTCCCATTCTGTGTTCCCCCCACCCTCCCTCTCTTTTGTTATGTACCCTTGAATTTGTTGTTTTTCCTCTTATTTTTGTCAATAAAACTTTAATGGAAAAAAAATAATAATAAACGGTGGGCCGTAACTCGCTCACCAACTGGATCAGAGTTTTGGGTGATGACTTTGATCTGATAACTGCAGCTTGCTTCAGCTTAGACTAGGCCAGATGCTCTGTGTCACTCCACTGACTGGATCCGGTGCTCCGCTACCCAGACAAGCCCCGAATCTCGTCAATCCGATCACCGGCTCTCGGGCTCCGTCAGGTCACCTCACAAACAGTCTGATTTGCAATCCGTGGTGCCTGTCTGCCTATGTATCAGAGAACCCTCCTCATAGTTCCGCACAGGCAGGCAGCGTGGTCCCAAGAGGTCAAATATGGCTGCTGAAGTTATCTCCTACCCAGCATGCACTGCATATCAGAGTGTTCATGGGTAGGTCACACAGACTCCTGGGTAACAGATGCCAAACCTCTTATTAAACCAAACGGGGCTTCCTATGAAAGTCTTTTGTGCTTATAATCACCATATCTGTGCATTACCAGATTTTGTGAGTAGATGGCTTCAACACTGAGCCATCGCAATGTTCACAGATTTAACATTGACATATGCATAGCCACGTTAATAAACAAATATGTCCCCGATACACATAACTGGGTGGGCTCAGGGTGCAGTGCTCTGTGCACTGAGCCCACCCTTTTTGAAGCCTATTGGAGCCTCTGGCTCTAATCACATGCTTAAAAAAGCCCCTGATTGGAATCCATGCATCCCTGCATGTAGATTAGCCGGCCAGATGCATGGATGGTGGGGCAGCACCCCTGTGCCCCTAATAAAGCAGCCGTCACTGACTAAAAAGGAAATTGTACAATTAAATAACAGTTAAGTAACAAGCACAACCAGCTTTGTAATAGTAGTTAATCTAAACAAAATAAGCCTACAGTTTTTATCTCTTTATATAACCAATAGCCAATTTTAGCAGTTTCTGAAGTTTGGAGGACTACAGCTTTAACAGCTTTTTTAACTTGCTTTCCTGATGCTACCATGGCAGCGTACTAGTGATAGGCTCTGCCCTTCTTCCACTCCCTCAGGACCAGTGAATAGCATAAATTAAAGGCCTAGTTAGACCCTACCCCATTATTCTTTTTTTCCTCATCCCTCCACGCACCAGTGAAGAGTAAGCAGTACTAGGTCCCCACATTTGCCTCCATGCAGCATCCGGCTGGGTTGAGCCTCTCCCAGTGCGATGTACCAGCGCTAAATTGAGCTAAGCAGCCTGGGAACCCCTTCTGTGGGTCTTGATGGGGTTCTGCAGTGTTTCCTCTTTAGGAACAAAATCTGGCAGTAAGTGTCTTATCACTTCTTATCACTTAACACTGCCTCCAGTAGTTCCATTCTATGGCATCATGTTTGGAGAACAAGAGCAACTACTGGAAGCAGTGTTAAGTGATAAGAAGTCGTAGTTCATCTATCTGTTTACCCAGATCCTGGTTTGTGACCACTGTAAGTGGTGAAATGTGCATTTGACCCATCTGTTAGCTCAGGGGTCTATAATTTGAGGTGAGCGGTTTGGTTGGCTGGTGGTGGAATCACAGATTTAGTTTGCACCATAAGGCCGCGTACACACGGGCGGACTGTTCGCCCAACTAAGTTTGTCAAACAATCCGACAAACAGTCCGCTCAAAATTTGCATGAACGGACTTGACCACACACGATGAGCAGACAGTCCGCTGAAAGCGTGCGCGATGACGTCTACAGCACGTACGACGGGACTAGAAAAACGACGTCCTATACACTGCAATGCAACCTTCGGCTGTGTAAATACTTTCTGAGCATGCGCCATACTTAGTCCGTCCAACTTGCCTACACACGAGCGGACTGTCCGCTGAAACCAAGTTTGGACGGACAAAACCAAGTTTGAACGGACTGTCTTACGGAAATTCCGTAAGACTTTGTTCGTCAAACTGTCCGCTGAAACAGTCCGCTGAAGCCCACACACGAGCGGATTGTCCGCTGAAACACTGTCCAGCGGACTAAGTTGGGCGAACAGTCCGCCCGTGTGTACGCGGCCTAAGAATATCTGCATGTATCTCTATCACCACAGAGGAGAACGTCACTATCAACTATTGCTATAAATCCTTTACCTCAGCTCTCTATGTTTTCTATTTCCTGAGAGACTTTAAATTGTTAGTGGGTTTATTATCAGCGCTGCACTGTTATGTATCTAATATAAATATAAATAAATAAATATAAACATAAAAATAAGTAAAAATAAATGAATATTTATATATATATATATATATATATATATATATATATATATATATATATATATATATATACAAAAAATGAATCCCGGGATCCAGTAACCAGCATAACACCCTGAGGTGGTTCAAATGCGTGTTTTGTTTAAACGTAATTGCTGAGTCACACACTCTAAGCCTTTGTACACACGGTTGGACATTCCGACGGAAAATGTCTGATCGGACCGTGTTGTCGGATAATCCAACCTTGTGTGGGCTCCATCTGACTTTTTCTATCGGAATGTCTGACCAACAAAGTTTGAGAGCTGGATATAAAATTTTCCGAGAACATGATCATTTGTAGAGAATTCCGATCGGACAAAGTGCCATGCATGCTCAGATCAAATTACGTGACCAAAGCTATTGGCTACTAGCCTGAACGTAGTCCCGTCGTAACGAACAAACGTCATCACGTTCCGAACGATCGGATTTTCCGACAACTTTGTCTGACTGTGTGTATGCAACACTAGTTTCGGACAAAATCCGTCAGAAAAAATCAGACGAATTTTGCGGTCGGGCTGTCCGACTGTGTGTACAAGGGCTTAGATGAGCACACATTACCTAGGGGGTCACCGGATTGCACCAATGAATGATCTTCAGCATGAATGGATATAGGAGCATGGCAATAATAGCATAACTGAATATTACGCGTATGCCCTTTAAATACGTTTCATCAACAGGATTTTCATAAACTACTTACAGGATTGATTTAAACGGTTATAATAAGAAGTGTGGCACAGAAGCACGCTTTTGGAATATGTTTATGCATATGCACTTTCTGCACATTTTCAATAAGATTTTCTTTGTCACTTTGTTTGTCACGGAAGCACTTTTTCTGGAAATTGTGTATCAGGGGATTTCCCATACCCCTATTGGACAATACTAGTAACACAGATCACTCAGAATCACAGGAGCACTTTATTAATTATTTGGATTTGTCTACATAGTGTTATTATCAGATACATATATATTCATTTATTTTTACTTATATTTATGTTTATATTTATTTATTTATATTTATATATTTATATTTACATGTGTCTATAGGTGTATAAGAAGTTTGATAGACCATGATACAGGTTTACATGGTGTAGCACGCTTCAGTAAAGCGTATTATTTTTTGCCATTTGCACGAATTTATGAGAAGCTCACAGGATTTTGATTTCTTTTTTTTATGTATATTTTTCGCTTTCATCTCTAAACCTTTCGCTCTCTGATGCTATTTTCCTTTTCAGATATCCTTGTTTTTTTCGACTGGCCATCCCATTTGTCAGTCACCATGAGTCAGTTATCATTTATACAAAGACCCTCAAATTCAAAGGCGGGAGACCATCATGTGGTAAGCTTCAGGAAAACAGTGCCATTGAAGGTGGACATTCTTTGGAGGAACGTAGCCCTAAATGCCGCTCCCATTCAAGGGGAAAGTTCCAAGGATGAAGTTTTATCACTTCTTCCTAGAGCAATGCTGCCATCCCAGCAAAAGTCCTGCAGCACCTGTGGCGCAATACCTATGCCCAATAGGCTGGTGAGTAAAGACTGCCTAGAGGAGTTTTCAGTTGACAGGTAACACTCAAATATGATTGTTATTGAAGAGGGTGGCATGAGATTTTATAAAATTTATATTTCAATTATTTTGCCTAGGCAGACCCCTCCTAGTTGCCTCTCACTAGAAGAGCATCCTGGCACCTCAGCAGGTGGTGTTTACCCACTTAGTTCCGCTACTCTGGCTAGTGGACAGCCTGCAGACAGTAGTAGCTCCTCTTCATCAGAGGAAGGCCCGGAACTGCTTGGCCTCAGTTTTCCCTCCATTGAACTATGTATTAAGACAGTCAAGCAGGCCAATTGCATGGGTAAAGTTATATTCCCCCTTTATTCAGAACGTCAAAGTCCGGAGAGAAAATCTCCTTTATTTGTCTATACAGGTTTTATCCTCGTTAGAGATTGGATAGCTTTGCTTTAATCCCTGCCTACAGTAGATACAATGCTTGAAACTTTGGGCTACGTTTGTTTTCTCAGGCGTTTGGTGTAAGATACCGTATAACAGGAAATCTCTGTGTTGGTAGGAAACTTAACACAGCCATACCAGCGGTGACAGGAATTCCATCCTGCTCCCGGAAGATGGGAAGCAAAAGGATAGGGAATGTTCCTCCTCTCAGCAGGTTCTATTCTTATAGGCAGATCGGATGCTATAATATATACATATCAGATCTAGGGGGGGTTTTGTTCTGATTCCATTCACAAAAAGAATATACAGGCTTCAATTCAACCATGTATGTAGTTTGCAAGGGATGGTGGCTAGCATCCGGTTGTAGATCTGAAGATGTTAAACTTTTTTATCCCCTTAGAGATCTTCAAAATGGAGTTCATTAAACCAGCTAAGCCAGATAGCACAATACTATTTTTGTATGACATCCCAAAATATTTCTTTCTTTCATAATTGGTAAAATTGCGATTGGCTAGGTGCATTTCAAGTTTAACAGTCTGCCTTTTGGCCTATGCAGGTCTCGAAGACTATTCACAAGGGTTCTCAGTGCAGTGTTAGCTCCACTCAGTTCTCTTGGTGCGCCACTACCTGGACAGCATTATTCTTCTATCCAGAGGTCTGAAACAATTGCTCTCTCTAACTTAACAGTTAGTATGCCGGGAGGTACTCTGCCAACTCCTCTGTTGGGCTTTCACCAGAGAAAACGGTGGCGGTTAAAGAAGGAATGCTGAAGACAGTAATCTCCACTTGTTTGACCATTTCTCAGTGCCTCAGTCTTTGGAGAACAATGTCATCATACCAATAATCCCTTGGGCACTCTGACTTTGACAGTTTAAGCTGGGATTCTTGGGGAGGTGTCCAAGAAGGCGACCGGAGCAGACCTGTTTTAACTCCGCTCCGCTGTCCGGAACAATAATCCCGCAATCCTGCGTGATGGGAACATCCGCAGCCATGCCAGCCTTGTTGTGTCCCCTGGAAGTGCCTTCTCTTTCCCAGACACAAAAGAGGGGGTACAGCATGCCGACAGAGCCACAAGAATCCCGGGACCGCACAGCACACTGTGGAGAAGGCCGCAGCTGTCCCCATCAGCATGTCAGCACAGGGAGAGGAGGTGAGTCATGAGGCTGCAGCTCCTCAGGCCCCCCCTGAACACACAGCTCTCCTGGAAGCTATTAATGGGTGCAAAACGGCCCTCACAGAGAAAATAGACAGTGTGTATATTGAACTGGGCCTGATCAGGAGGGACATTGATGCATTTAAGGGCAGAGTGGCTGAGATGGAGCACCGTGTGTCTGCACTTAAGGATGTGCAGAGGGATCATGCGACTGTCCTCCACTCATTAAAGATCAGGGTCAAGCATCTAGAATCCCACGCTGAGGATGCTGAAAAATGCAGCAGATGCAACAATCTGCGTATCCTTGGTCTGCCTGAGGGAGCTGAGGGGAATGAAACCACCGCGTTCACAGAACGGCTGCTGCGCTCAATCTTGCCTCGTGCCCCCTTCTCCCCTCACTTTGTAGTGGAACGAGCCCACAGGATCCCCACAGTTAAAAGTCCACAAGGTGTTCCTCCGCGTACATATATCTTTAAACTGCTGAATTACCAGGATCGAGATCTTATTCTGAGGGAAGCCAGAAGTGTGGGAGAACTTAAGTTTGAGAATGCTAAGCTCCTTATCTTCCTGAACTATTCAATCGAGACACAGAAACAGAGGAAATCATTCGACCATGTACGCTCCCGCCTTCGCGCCAAAAATCTGCAGTACAGCATGCTTTTCCCTGCCAGACTCCGAGTCCAAGATGGAGAGCGAGTGAGATTCTTCACATCTCCTGAGGAGGCGTCCTCCTGGCTCGACACGATCCGCGTGGGCTGAAGCAAGTGAAGCAAGTATGCCATCAGTAATTCCTATAACCTAACTTTACAATTTGAGCATACAACAGTGACTTCCTGGCCTTCTTTGATATCTGATTCCAACCCTCCCTCAGTGACTGGGACTAGGGTGGAAGTGGCAATCCTATCCCCCCTTGACCCTGCCCCCCCCCCCCCCACACTGGAAGGGAGAGGGACTCGCTATCCGACACCTCTCTGTTGTGGGGAATCCTGGACACCCCACTTGCCTGAAATCCCCCTTCCCCCTCATGCCACCTTATGTCATTTACAGAGGATCAGTTTATCCTAGTCGGAAGTCCTGATAGTCACCCTTCTGTGTTTTTTTTTTTTGGTCTTTATTTTTCTTCTCAGGGAATTTTTTTGTACACATGCAATTTTTTGTACCCCCAGCTTGCTGGGAGACCAACACCACAATTTTATATCCGGAAGACCCTAGCTGTTATGGGTCAGCAGACTTATGTACAGTAAGCCTCTTGCACACGTTACCTCCAAAGCATGGCTGCTTTCCGTGCTGTTTTGGGGAAGAAATGCCACCCACAGTTTTGGGGGGGATGACGGGGAGGGGGGGTTGTTTTGTTGTTGTTTTAGTTTAACTTTTACTGCTTACTATGCATATGTATATATGTGACACAGTCTAATGGGCCTGCAATTTTTTCGCCCCTTAAGTGCTACTCTCTTGGTACAATGTGGCTGTCCGATTCTTTCGCTCGATCCCCTGAATGCTCTTCATTACTGCTATATTGGGTAACTGAATGGCATCGCTAACAATAGTTTCATGGAATGCCAGGGGCCTTAACTCCCCTGTGAAATGGTCACTGGTGTTCCAGTTTCAAAAAACCCGTAACCCTCAGGTCTGTGTCCTCCAGGAAACCCACCTGGTGTGAAGGAAGGTCCTTAGCTTAAAGAAACTCTGGGTTGGTCATCATTATCACTCAGCATACTCCAATTTTGCCAGGGGGGTAGCATATTGGTGCGCAAGTCTCTGCCATTTTGGCTTCTGGGGCTTGACCTTTACCTGAATGGACGCTACATAATAATGCATGCAATGGTGGAGAGCCTGGAGGTGGTGTTGGTAGGAGTCTATATTCCCCCCCGCCTCAATCAAACTACTCCATAAACTGGGCCCTCTTTTAGCTAACTATGGTACTGATAATCTGTTGTTCATGGGGGACTTTAATATGATGCCAAACCCTGGGCTCGATCGCTTTCAATCTTCGGGTGGATCCACCTCAGACCTGTCGGACTGGACGGATACATATGGGCTGACGGACTTGTGGAGGTGGCGGCACCCCTTGGAGAGGTCTTTCACCTGCCGTTCCGCCACCCACAGAACTCTCTCGTGCATTGATCTTATGTTTGCGGGGAGATGCTTACTGCCCAGGGTTCGGTATCTATCCTTCCGAGGGGGATATCCGACCATGCACCACTTCTCCTTCAGCTGTCCCCACGGATAGGTTGTGGCTTTTATGAAGATTCTGTATCTCTGACCCTGGGTTAGACTTTGGATTTCATTCACAAATGGCTGTCTATTGGGCACTCAATCCGGGGTCGGTGGTGTTGGATGCCTTTAAGGCCTCGGCTAGGGGCCACTACCAGACACTTATTGGTCGAGCTCGCAGACAGATGAAGGCAGATCTGGTCAGGGCAGAGGAAAGGGTTGCCTTTTTAGAGCGGCAGTATACCCAAAATGGGGACCCGGAGATTCATGCTAGGCTCCAGGAGAACACTTGGGAAGTTATGCTGATCCGTACATCACTCACCAAAAAGAAGCTACTTCAGCAATCTTAGAGGATTTTTGAGGAGGGGGAAAGGGGAGGTAGACTCTTGGTGTGGCTGGCCGGGGAACAGTCGGACTCTATGAGTGTCCCCTCTTTGGTCGGCGGAGATGGGGTCAGACGGACTTCCTCCAGGGCGATTAACGAGGGCTTTGCATCTTACTATGCTGATCTATACTCCACTCGGGTTGACTAATCTATGGAGGACCTTCACATATACCTCTCAGATTTAGACTTCCCTGTCCTGACTGAAACGTACAGAGACCAACTTGACTCCTCCATTACTCTCAGGGAGGTACACTGGTCTATCTCCTCCAGGCTGGGAAAACACGGAGTCCGGATGGATTCCCCACAGAATTTTACCGAATGTACGCAGAGGATTTAGCTCCCAAATTTCATTCCATGCTCCTGACCTCACTGAGGGATGGGGCGCTCCCGGCCTCCATGTCAGAGGCGGTGATAGTGGTCATTCCTAAACCGGGCAAAGACCCTGAACTCTGCAAGTCCTATCGCCCGATCTCTCTGATTGATGTAGATGCCAAACTACTGGCCAAAATCCTGGCAACCAGGCTGAATGGGATGATCACTGCTTTGGTCCAACCCGATCAGTCTGGCTTTATGCCAGGCAGAGGGACGGACATTAATATGCGTAGGCTATTTACCCATATTGACTTGGCAGCGGGAGAAGGGGCGGGAGTGGTGGCTGCGCTTGATGCCGAAAAGGCATTCGACTCAGTCAAGTGGCTTTTCCTCTGGGAGGTGCTGGAGCCTTTTGGATTTGGACCCAGGTTCATCTCCTGGATCCAGCTTCTCTACAGAGATCTGTCTGCCTGGATAAGAGTTAATGGCCTGCTGTTCCCCCCGTTTAGGCTGCACAGGGGTACCAGGCAGGGCTGCCCCTTGTCCCCAGGACTTTTTGCCTTGGCTATTGAGCCCATGGCGACCCTCTTACATCAAAATCAATGAGTCAAGGGTATACAGGTTGGAGTACTCCAGGAAAAAATTGTATGCGGACGACACCCTGTTGTACCTGGACGATGCTGGCTCCTCTCTAACCTCTGCGCTCAAGATAATTAACCAATTCGGGAAATACTCAGGGGTTCGAGTTAATTGGGATAAGTCAGTCCTTTTCTCTCTTAACCATTTGAACCTCAGGGCGGCTACTAACACACCACTCCAATGGGTGGAAGAATTTAAATATCTTGGGGTAGTTGTCAGGGAATCCCCCCGGGCATACATGGATGACAATCTCTCCCCCCTCCTGACCCAACTTGGTAAGAAATGCCAGCTATGGAGGACCCTGCTGTTGTCCCCTGTGGGCAGAGTGAATTTAATAAAAATGATTTACCTTCCCAAGTTCACATATTTCTTTAGGAACACACCATGCCTCATCCCCAAAACCTTTTTTCAGAAACTGGACTCTATTATTTCCACCTTTGTCTGGGCCGGGAGAACCCCGAGACTGGCGAGGGGGGCGCTCCAGCTTCCCCTGTCCTGGGGGGCCTGGCGCTGCCCCACTTCCAGCTATATTTCTGGGCGGCAGTTTTGGTGACCGTCCCGTGGTGGTTTGACCAGCACAGGCAGAACCCGGCGGTGGCCCTTGAGGCGGTCATCCTGGGATCTTACACAGCGCTGACTAATTTACCCTACAGGGGGCCCAGGGCACACCCCCACATAACGACTCTAATGCGCACCACCATACAGGTGTGGCATAGGGTGAGAGCCATCTACAAATCAGATTCTACCATTTCCCCCCACACGCCCCTCTGAGGAAACCCCTCGCTGTCACACCTCCATGGGCTCCCGGACCCTCAGTTGTGGGTGGCTAGGGGTATACTCACCGTTAAACATATTTGCACCGATGGGTCCTTCTCCTCCTTTGAGACACTGAAAGCTAAACATAACCTCCCTACCTTCATGAAGTTTAGATGCTATCAACTCAGACATGCAACACAAGCCCAGTTCCCCAGCCCTTTGACCCTTCAGACCAATGCAATTGAACGACTGCTCATTGCTAAGGTAATGGACAAACCCTTGTCCTCCCGCTACTTCTATCTCTCCATTGCATACATGACATCTCAGACGGAGCTGACGGAGTACAGTTGGGAAGACATAGTGTCTGCATACACCACAAAAATGATTTCAGCAAAGGACCGCTTCATTCAAACCAAATTCTTACATAGGGCATATTATACCCCTGTGCGACTGGCCAACATATATCCTGGAATGAGTGATCTTTGATCTAGATGTGGTGTGTCCCCCCGGTACCTTTTTAAACATGGTATGGTCGTGCCCTGTGCTGCGTCCATACTGGGAGGGGGTCATGGGTGCCCTGGACGCATTTGGGGACTGGTCCTTCGGACTGGATCCGGCCCTGGCGTTATTAGGCAGTATGGAAAATATTGACGCATCTAGACATGAGAAACTGTTTTTGTTTTACACACTATACTATGACAGACGGGAGATTCTCCTCAGATGGAAGCAGCCTGGCCCTCCCACGCAACATATGAGGACGGCCACGATAAACTCTGTTCTGCCTCTGTACAAACTAACATACGAGAGTAGAAACTGCCCTAAAAAATTTGATAAGGTCTGGTCTCAATGGGTTGATGCATATGGCTAGGGGCCTCAGGGCAAACAGGTGATCCCCGGTGCTCGGGCTCCCTTAAACAACACCCCATTGCTGCAGCTGATAATTCTATTCTAATGTGGGATCCCTCTACCCCTCCACCCCTACCGTTCCCCCCCTCATCTCTCCCTCCCCAAACCCCCCCCCCCCCTCTTCCCACTGTAATTCTGCAATTACTACGAGGATTATGACTACTGACATGTTTAAGCTGATAATTCTTATCACATGCCTGAATGAATGTCTGCTAGCTGTAGCTATATTGTCAACTCAGACCTTGTGACTTACTGCATGCATCTGTTGTCCATGTACTGTGTCAATGTCACCTTTTATATTTATTTCTAAATAAAAAACATTAACTGTTAAAAAAAAAAAAAGCTAGGATTTGCAGCACAATTGAGGAAACAGAGTCTGGCACAGTTTTCAACTGTCACTCAGTATGAGTAGGGGTATACGGTGGTGGCTGAAGAGGGAGGATCTGATGAAGTTGCCCCATTAGAACCATTAGACTATATCACAATTACTATTCATCTCGGCAAAGATAGCCTGGAAGGCACACTGCGAGAAACCGTCAGTTCAGTCCAATGGGAGATTCCCAGCCAAGCGAGGTAGTCTTAAATAGCTTAGAAATCCAAGCAGCTTCTTTAGCACCTTTCGCCTCACTACACAGAATCAAGGGAAGATCAGTCTCTCTGCAGTTGAACAACATGGCAGCAGTTGCCTATTTTCATCACCAAGGAGGAACTTGTGGCAATATGCTATTAAGAGAGGTGAATGCCACGCTGTTGGGGTCAGGAAATCACCTTCAAATTCCGAAAGCAGTTTACCTCCTAGGGGACTTGAACATACAGACAGACTATCATACAAACTTTTCAGAGCATGAGTGGGTCCTACGCTGTAGGTCTTCTATGAGCTGGTCCACAGGTCATGCCAACCACAGACAGACTACATTGCTTCTCACAGCAATTTAAAACTTAGGAGGATATTTGAATCATTTCCACACACCAAGGCAGAGAGGACAAATACCTTGATTTTCTCCATGGATCTGCACTCTAGCCTATATATTTTCCAACAACATTTCTTATAATGAAATTCCTCTTGAGGCTGTCGAGAGTGAACATGGTAGTCTTATCCATTCCTCCATTTTGACAATGAGGGATTTGAGTTTTTTTGGCCATTCATCTCATGAGACAGAAGCCAATTCCCCTTTGCACATATGCAGGCTGGGGCTGCAAACAGGATGACTGATAGGGGAAGCTTAAGAACCTAGCCTGCTCCATGATCTCTACCTTTTGGAGTGTAAGAAGGCACTTTACTGACAACATCTATGCCAAAATCTGGAATAAGTTTGCGTTATTTCTCAGCAGGGTGAGATATTGATACTACTGCACCTCCAATGAAAGTTGCTCTGGACTTCTTGTAGACCAGATTAGACATGAGCCTTAGCCTATATTCCTTGAGATTGCAAGTGTCAACTAGGTTGGCAATAACAAGGCTTAAATGTGCTGGAAATCCTTTAATCTGCACAAAATTTGAAGACAGTCAGGAGGTTTCGACCACCATGAAAGAGTATCTATCCCAGTGGAATCTGTAATTGTTGCTGCATTTCAAATCATTTTGACTATTTGTTCCAATAGAACAGTGTTTGGTTTGTGACATTACCTACTAGGCAGTATCTATTGCAAGATCTTCAAGCAGAAGGATGTCTGAGATTCAAGCTTGGAAAGCTTCAGAAAAAGATATTGTTTTCTTTCCAGAAGGAGTAGACTTGTGTCCGGTAGATCATCTTGTATCAAGGGTAGCGACAGCCCCCATCTAACAGTCATCCGGGCATTGCCTAACTTCCCAGAGGATCACTCAGGAGGGTCACAGGAATTGGACTTGTACAAAACTTGAAGTCCCTATCCACAAGAGGTTACCTCCTGGACTTAGTAGGTTTGGTCATGCATATAGGGTGAGGGGTCATGAACATCCTTCAGCAGTGGATACCTACTCTTCCAGAGCGGTTTTGGTCTCATGGGCTGCCCATTCGAAGGCGTCCATGGAATCCATCTGCAGGGAAGAATCATGGTCGCCCCAGGATACCCTTTCAAGCAATAAGGAGTACATTCTGGGATCTTGCCATTAGTGGACTGTGGAGGAAGGACTGTTTCGTCTTCCATCTCATTCTAGTTAAAAATTGATTAGTAGAACCCATCCTGTCAGCTAGTTATTTATCGCTAGTATGCTGCCATGGTGGTGTCAGAAAAACTGAAAATTGTATCAAATACCGTAATTTTCCTTTCCTGATGCCAAACCATGGCAGCATACGGACTCACCCTTGTATGTTTTGATATGTAGCTAATTACAAAGAATGGGGTGGGGCCTAACTAGGCCTTTAATTTATGCTATTCACTGGTCCTGAGGGAATGGAAGAGAGGCAGAGCCTGTCACTAGTATGCTGCCATGGTTTGGCATCAGGAAAGGAAAATTACAGTAAGTATTTGATACAATTTTCAGTTTTTAGATCACTGGAACTGACCACTTTGTTTTGCAAGCATGATGAATGGTTAAAATCCCTTTCAGTTTTTGAAAGTGTCAATATCCTTATAAGGTAAATTGCTACTTATTTATTGTCCTGGTGATAGGTAGCAGTCAACGAATCCCTCCAATAGCATAAAATACAGCATCAAAGACATCAATAAAAACAGCTGAAAGCAGTGAAGGATTAGGACCTCTGTGGGGTTTTTATAACAGCTTGTTTTACCATTAGATTGATTCCGGCTCTTGTCACAGGTGCCAATGGAATGAAAATTACAGTAAATCTCTCCATTTGGAACATAGACAGCAATAGAGTGGGTAGAGTGCTAAAATAGGAAAAGGTTAGAACCTATTTCCTATTATTTTCACAATCTGTCCCTGTTGGGAGATTTAGCCTTACTTCTTACATAACATTAAGCAACATTGTAAAACTATTTGTTAAACTGGCAACCTTACTTTAAACTCAAATACTGTATATTTCATCCTAGTCTTATTGGGATAATGACATTATCAGTAGTGCTTACTTACATTTTTTTTTTTACATTGTTCAAAATATTCCTTTGCTCAGTGATTGTTGCGATGATGGAATGAAAAGATTGAAAAAGAATAAAAAAAATAAAAAAAACATTGGCTGAGCACGTCAAAATTGAATCATCTTTTTTTCTTTAATACCACTTCTGAACTTATTGTTCAAGCCCCTAAAAATCCAATTACTTTCAATGTGGTATTTCAATGCTTTTTCTGTATAGGTCTCTTCCTGTATTGTGTGAAGCTTGTTCCGATTTGCAGAAAATCTTGTCCTGATTCCTGCAATTTGACTCGATCTTGCTACAATGTAATAGTGCCTTTTTCATCCACACTCTAACTGAGGAAAAAGACAAAAGACTGTTTATCATACCTCAAATGACATATGCAAAATACATGGTGCCATCTATATGGCACTTTCATTTTTTTGTTACAGCATTTTTATCTTGCTGTGGTGCGATAAAAGGAATCAACAAGTATCTTCATGTATTTTCTAATGTTGCAAGCAGAATTTTCGTGTTGCATTATCAAATACTGTGATACTAAGTAAGTAAGTTCTACTTACAATAGAAAGATATGTTCATTTTATCTGTTGAATACAATTCCGAAAGCACTTTTTTATTACTTAGGAAAAATAAATAAATAAATATTGGCTGTGCAGTACAACAAAATAAAAATGGAACCTTTAGACGCACACATTCATATGCATAAAACGTATACCAATTGTATTAAAATGTAAGTCCAACCTAAAACAATATTACTAATTTAGGTACAGTATACGAAAACTGACTGACTCCTTCACTGACCCTGATACATAAGTATAGGGGAACATGGGCAATATTTTTAGCTCAGTCATGTTACTAAAATTGATAGTGATTAATTGATAAAGCTAGCCATACACTGATTGAAATTTGGACAGTGAAACAGGGTTGAACTTCGATCAGTGTATGGTCATTCGTTTGTTCAACTTTTCTTGAAGGGACATACTGGAAAACCTTTCTCAATCAGTGGCTATAGCAGCTCGGCTGCAACTCCTGATCAATATATTTCCACAGTTGTGGGGCTTTGATTGAGGGAGGAGGGGGGCCCTTCCACCATCCACCTTATTTGTGTGGATGAATGAATACAGTATATTCTGAATGAAAAAAAAAACCTTACTGTTGTAGGCCAATGTATGAGCAGATCAGTGGTTATGCAGATGTTACAAATGCCTCTCAATGGTGTGATCTTCTCAGGTAGTACAGTTGTGCTCATACCTTTATCCTGGCAGAATTTGTTTCTTGGCCATTTTTCAGAAAATATGAATGATAACAAAAAAACATGGTTAGTGCTTGGCTGAAGACATTTATTATCAATCAATTGTGTTTACTCTTTTTAAATCATAATGACAACAGCAACTACCCAAATGACTCTGATCAAAAGTTTACATACTCTGGTGATTTTAGCCTGATAACATGCACACAAGTTGACACAAAGGGGTTTGAATAGGTAATAAAGGTAACCATCCTCACCTGTGATCTATTTTCTTGTAATTAGTGTGTGTGTATAAAAAGGTCAATGAGTTTCTACACTCCTGACACACCCTTGCATCTTTCATCCAGTGCTGCATTGATGTTTCTGGATTCTGAGTCATGAGGACAGCAAAAGAATTGTCAAAGGATCTGCGGGAAAAGGTAGTTGAACTGTGTTCAAACTCTAATCAAGAAGTGGAAAATGAGGGGTTCTATTGAAACCAAACCACGGTCAGGTAGACCAACTTAAATTTCGGCCACAACTGCCAGGAAAATTGTTTGGGATGCAAAGAAAAACCCACATATAGCTTCCGGTGAAATACAGGACTCTCTAAAAAACATGTGGTGTGGCTGTTTCAAGATGTACAATAAGGAGGCACTTGAAGAAAGATGAGCTGCATGGTCGAAAAAAGCCATTACTACGCAAATGCCACAAAGTATCCAGCTTAAAATACGCTAAAAAACAGCATAGAGACAAGCCTCAGACCTTCTGGCACAAAGTCATTTGAGGTGATGAGACCAAAATTGAGCTTTTTGGCCACAACCATAAACGCTACATTTGGAGAGGAATCAACAAGGCCTATGATGAAAGGTACACCATTCCTACTGTGAAACATAGTGGTGGATCACTGATGTTTTGGGGATGTGTGAGCTACAAAGGCACAGGAAATTTGGTCAAAATTGATAACAGGATGAATGCAGTATGTTATCAAAAAATACTGGAGGAACATTTGCATTCATCAGACAGGAAGCTGCTCATGGAACATATTTGGACATTCCAACATGACAATTATCCAAAACAGAAGGCCAAGTTGACCTGTCACCTGTCAACAGCAGAATAAAGTGAAGGTTCGGGAGGGGCCATCTCAGTCTCCTGACCTCTGATCTCTGGGGAGATCTCAAAAAGGCAGTTCATGCAAGACAGCCCAAGAATTTACAGGAACTGGAGGCTTTTTGCCAAGATGAATGGGCAGCTTTACCATCTGAGAAGATAAAGAACCTCATCCACAAATACCACAAAAGACTTCAAGCTGTCATTGATGTTAAATGGGGCAATACACGGTATTAAGAACTGGGGTATGTAAACTGTTGATCAGCGGCATTTGGGTAGTTTCTGTTGACATTATGATTTAAAAAGAGTAAACACAGTTGATTGATATTAAAGGGCTTCAGCCAAACACTAACCATGAGTGAAAGAAACGTTTTTGTTACCATTCATATTCTCTGCAAAATGGCTAAAACTTATGAGCACAGCTGTATATACAATGTTTCCCCGAAAATAAGACCTAGCGTGATTGCCGGTAATGGCTGCAATATAAGCCCTACCATCCAAATAAGCCCTACTCTGTTTTCCCAAAAATAAGCCTTACCCTGAAAATAAGGCCTACAAGGACTTTAACTAGGGCTTATTTGGGGGGTAGGGGTTATATTGCAGCCATCACTGACAATCACGCTAGGTCTTATTTTTGGGGAAACAGGGTAGTAAAGATTGCAAATGATTGCAAAATGCATCAAATGTGTGCATTTAATCACCAGTATATGCTACCTGTTTAGTACACACCTTAGGAAGACATAAGCCCCGTACACACGAGAGGACTTATGTCCGACAGACTTCCAAAGGAGTTCCGCCGGAGTTCCGCCGGAGTTCCGACGGAGTTCTGACAGACTTTTCGGCCGAACGGACTTGGCCACACACGATCACACTAAACTCCGCCGGATTCGAACGTGATGACGTACGACCCGACTCGAATAAGGAAGTTCATAGCCAGTAGCCAATAGCTGCCCTAGCGTCGGTTTTGGTCCGTCGGAGTAGCATACACACGAGCGGAGTTTTCGAAGGGGACCGGGTCCGGCGGAGTTCCTTCGGGAAAATTTGAAGCATGCTTCATTTCTAAAGTCCGTCAGACTTTGGCGAATCAAAAGTCCGTTGCAGCCCACACACGATCGGATAGTCTGACGGACTCGGTCCTTCGGACTTTGGATGTTGAAAAGTCCGCTCGTGTGTACGCGGCAATACACTATATTGCAAAAAGTATTGGGATGCATGCCTTTAAACGCACATGAACTTTAATGGTATCCCAGTCTTAGTCCGTATTGTTCAATATTGAGTTGGCCCACCCTTTGCAGCTATAACAACTTTAACTCTTATGGAAAGGCTGTCCACAAGGTTTAAGTGTGTGTTTATGGGAATGTTTGACCATTCTTCCAGAAGCACAGTTGTGAGGTCAGGCACTGATGTGGATGAAAAGGCTTGGCTTGCAGTCTCCTCTGGCTTGCAGGTTGAGAGAGTCCTCATCTCAACCTGATAGGACACCTATTGGATGAATTAGAGTGGAGACTGCGAGACAGGCCTTCTAGTGTAGAATATCAGTTTAGTGTGGATCTTTTGATAGTTCAGTCAGTGTGAGTGTAGTGACCATTCATTTTAATTTTAGTGTCACTTTAGTGTGAATCTAGTGATAGCTCAGTCAGTGTAAGTGTAGTGACCATTCATTTTTACATTTTTCATTTTTAGTGTCAGTTTATTTTGTTAGGGCAGGTTTACTGCAGTAAATTTCAGTGTGTTAGTGCATGTTTAACACAGTATATTTCAGTGTGCTCCGTGCCATTTAGCACATTATACAAGAAGTGGCAAATGTTCCCATGGCACTGTGAGGTGCTCAGTGGTGTGTGTCCACAGGCAAAGGTGGACATGATCAGTTCTCAGGCAGGGTATCATTTGCCTGTGTTTAGTGATGTTGCCTGTGCTATCCAGCCACAGCATGCAGAGGAGGTGGTGGGCTGGTTTACTAAACCATCCTCATCCTCCTCCTCCTCATTCTCCATCACCCAAGCAGAGACTAGCGCGCAGTCCACTGCACCTGCCAGAGCAGCTTATTCTGCCTCCTTGTCCACAGCTACTTCTGCCATAGCCTCAGCATCAGCCATGGAGGAGCCAGCTGAGTTATTTGAACACAGCATCAGCCATTTGCTCCTTGAAGATGCACAAATATTACTTTATTCAGATGTTGGTTCTGAGGTTGAGAAAGGTAGGAATATGAGCCTACAGAGAGGGGAGAACATCGGTACACAAATTGGCAGTCATGTTCCCCCAGCCGCGACGTATTGCCGAGTTGTCTCCAGTGATAATGAGGATGGAGGAGATGATGATGATGAGGTCACTGACACAACTTGGCTGCACGATAGAGCAGAGGAGAAAAGTAAGAGTGAGGCACAACCTCAACGATGAACCCATTATGGAAGAGTAGAGAGAGTAGGGATAAGCACACAAACAGCATTAAAGTCTATGGTACACGAATGTGAAAAATCAAAAGTGCTCATTTTAAAGGTTTATATGCAAGTTATTGCCATAAAAAGTGTTTGGGGACCCAGGTTCTGCCCAAGGGGACATATCTCAATGCAAAAAAAAAGTTTTAAAAACTGACTTTTTTTTCAGGAGCAGTGATTTTAATAATGCTTAAAGTGAAACAATGAAAATTAAATATTCCTTTAAATATCGTGCCTGGGGTGTCCTTAGTATGCCTGTAAGGTAGTGCATTTTTCCCATGTTTATAACAGTGCCACAGAAAAATGAAATTTCTAAAGGAAAAAAATGTCATTTAAAACTGCCCACGCCTGTAAGGTATTGTTGGATATATAGATAAAAATACCAAAAAAAAAAGTGGCGTGGATGCCCTTCAGGTCTGGTGTGGATATTAAAGGGAACCCCACACCCAATTTTTTTTTCAAATGGCATGGGGGTCCCGCAGGCCCCCAGGCAGTATACATGAACAGCAGTGTATATATACTATATGCCTGTCCTATATACTCCCTCACAGTTACTCACAGTTACTCTTGGTGGGCACAGGAAGGGGCCCTGCTGTGAAATATTATATCAAGAATTGTAATTACATGCCCCTGTTAAACAAGGGCAGAAAAATCGGGCCTTTGGTGGTGGTGGTGCCACAACATTGTAAGCCCTCCCAGTTACTCTTGTTGGGTGCAGGGAAAGGCCCTGTATTGAAATATTATAAACTGTAATTACATGCCCTTGTTAAACAGGGGCATAACAATCTGGCCTTGGGTGGTGGTGCCACAACACTGTAACCCCTAAGTTATAATACATGGGCCCTGCATTGAAATATTATATCAAAAATTGTAATTACATGCCCCTGTTAAACAGGGGCAGAAAAATTGGGCCTTTGGTGGTGGTTGTGCCACAACACTGTAAGTCTTGTTGGTTGCAGAAAAGGGCCCTGCATTGAAATATTATATCAAAAATTGTAATTACATGCCCTTGTTAAACAAGAGCTGTCAGAAAGATCCTGCCAGAAACAGGCACCCTGAGCTTGCTGTTGTGCGATCGCGCGTGCCAAAGTGCACGCACGCGCTCGTGACCATTAACACAAGGTGGGCTATTTAAACCAGACTATCACACTGGGACTTTGCTGTCTGCTCTACAGCATTACGTGTGTCTTGATTTCTAAAAACCTTTTCCAATGCTTTACCCGGCTTGCTTCCAACCATCCCTGTCATCCGCCTGCATCCGACCCCAGCTTGTCTGACTTCTCTTCTACCTGCTCCTCCAGTACCTTTACTGTCTGCTTGATTACCGAACTGGATTGTTTGACCCTCCAGTTTTAGTATCCTGGTTCCAGCCTCCAGCCTGCTGTCCAGCTCCAGTCTATGTATCCTGGTTCCAGCTCCCAGCCTGCTGTCCAGCTCCAGTCTGTGGTCCATTTCCAGTGTCCTGGTTCCAGCTTCCAGCCTTCTTCCAGCTCCAGTCTGTGGTTCAGTTCCAGTGTCCTGGTTCTAGCTTCCAGCCTGCTGTCCAGTTCCTGTCGGTGATTCTTTTATACAGTGTTTCCTGAACTCCAGACCAACCTCCTACTGTTGATCCTGCAAGGCACTTGTGCCACTCTTGATTCCTGTGCCTCCTATTCATCCTACCAGGGGCCTTGTGTCAGAGCCGTAAGAGAGGCCATCCCCTACAGTTCTTGCTCGTCCACTAGGTACGTGGCAGTGACAGAAAAATTGGGCCTTGGGTGGTGGTGCCACAACAATGTAACAACTCACAGATACTCTTGTTGGGCGCAGGAATGAGCCCTGCATTGAAATATTATATCAAAAATTGTAATTACATGCCCCTGTTAAAGGCAGAAAAATTGGGCCTTGAGCAGTGGTGGTGGTGCCACAACACTGTAACCCCTCACAGATACTCTTTTTGGGCTCAGGAATGGGCCCTGCTGTGAAATATTATATCAAAAATGTAATTACACAGGGTGTTAAACAGGGGCCGAAAAATTGGGCCTTGGGTGGTGGTGGTGCTACATCACTGTAAACCCTCACAGATACTCTTGTTGGGTGCAGAAACGGGCCCTGCTATGAAATATTATATAAATAATTGTAATTACATGCCCGTGTTAAACAGGGTCAGAAAAATTGGGCCTTGGGTGGTGGTGGTGGTGTCTTAAACCAAAAATATTGTTGGAAGCTAGCATCATCAAGATTAAGCAGGAATAGGATTGTCAGCATAGGCAGTCTTCAAGGGATCCCACATCCATAGCAAATTCAATCAGTAACATCAGCATCACGTGCTTGATAGCTGCTGATCCAAGACTGATGCTGGATGCAGGACAGGCCAGTAGCTCAATTGCATATTGAGCAAGTTCTGGCCAGTGGTCCATCCTTAAGACCTAGTAACCCAGTGAGTGCTCCGTTGGAAAGGTCTCCAAGTGGGCTTTTGCCCCTAGATATTCCTGTACCATGTAATGCAGATGTTGGCGATGGTTGCTTGAACCGATCAGGCCCTGAGGACTGAAAAATAGTTCAAAGGCATCGTTCAGATGGCCACCTATTCCACCGCTCTTCCTCTGACTGAATAAAGCCTCAGCAACATGTTGGCCAGCACCAGTAAATTGTAACCTCCCTGGGTCTGGAAATGCATTGCACAAACCTTTCATGACCTCCTGAAGATGTTTCATCCTCTGCTCCCTCTGCGAAGGCAGGATGAGTTCTGCAACCTTACCCTTTTAATGTGGATCAAGAAGGGTTGCCAGCCACCAGCCAGGGTCCTTTGGCAGGATTTGCAGAATCAGGGAGGCCATGCAGCGTAAGTTTGCAGAGGCATTTGATTCTGAGTCCTCTGGTCACTAAGGATCACATGATCCTTAACTACCTCCTCCCAGCCACTTATAACTCCTTGGGTTTCTGGGGACTGAAAACCATCCCTTGAAGACTGCTGCTGAGTGTTATCCTCTACATCCATGCTGACACAATCCTCCTCCTCCTCTTCTTTCTGTGTGTTTGGCGAGCCTGCAGGAATGCTATCTGGATAAAGAGGACCTAGAGAGGTAAGGAACTCTTCCTCTTTGCTCCCGCTGTTCTGCCTCGAGTGCCCTGTCCATGATTCCACAAAGCGTGTGCTCCAACAGGAAGACTAGAGGGACAGTGTCACTGAAACAGTGTCGCTGCTCACCATCTTTGTGGCTTCCTCAAATGGTGACGGGACAGTGCATGTATCCTTGATCAGTAGCCACTGGCATGGCGAAAAGAAGCCAAGCTGCCTTGAACCTGTCTTGGTGCCATACTTGCACAGGTACTCATTGATAGTCCTCTGCTGTGTGTGCAGCCACTGCAGCATTGCCAACGTTGAGCTTCACCTGGTGGACATGCACAAATGAGGCATGGTGGGCAGGTTGCATTCCCTTTGAATGTCAGCCAGCCGAGCACTGGCATTGTATGACCAGCAAAAATTACCACAAATTTTCTGGCCTCCCACAGGAGATCCTGTAAGCCTGGGTACATGCTTAAGAACCACTGCACCGCCAAATTCAGGACATGTGCCAAACATGGAACATGGGTCAAGTGTCCCTGTCGGAAAGCAGAGAGAAGGTTAGTGCCATTGTCGCATACAACCATTCCTGGATGAAGCCCCAGCATGGCTCCTGTCCCCTAAGCAGACCAACTCAAGCATGGCATCTTATTGCCTGACTGCTTGTGTAGCCCCTTAAATGCTTATGGAGCACCACTGGTTCAGAAGACAAATCTGCAGAAGAGGCCATAGAGAAAGAAGAAGAGGAGGGGGTGGAGGAGAGAGCTGTGGCAGAATCACCACTAGCATTTTGGAGGCGGGGTGGCAGAACAAATTCCAACAACACTGAACTTTGTCCTGCATCCTTCCCAGCTGCCAGGAGAATTACCCAGTGTGCCATGAAGAAAAGGTAACGTCCCTGCCCATGCCTGCTTGATCATGAGTCAGCGGTAATATGATCCTTGCTGCTTACCGCCCTGTCCAATGAGGCCAAAACATTGCCTTCCACATGACGGTAGAGAGCCAGAATGGCCTTCCATGAAAAGAAATGGCATTTTGGAACCTGCCACTGAGGTACAGCACATTCCACAAATTCACGAAAAGGTGGCAGAATCTACAAGATCAAAAGACAGCAGTTCCAGTGCTAGCAATTTGGCCAAGCTAGCATTTAGACGCTGAGCATGTGGATGGCTGGGACCGAATTTCTTTTTATGGTTCAGCAACTGGGATAGGGAAATTTGCCTACTAAAATCAATTGATGGTGTGCTGCAAGTACTTGGGACACCTATTGCTATACCTTCATTCCTCTCAGTGCAAGTTTTTGAGAGGACTGGAGGTATAGTAGGGTTGGAGATCCCAGATGATGAGCAAGGTGAAGTCCACTTTTTTCTTTGATGTGGGTCTTTCAAGTGCTGTTGCCAACAGAGTGCATGGCAAGTCCTCATATGTCTGGTCAAGCATGTGGTGCCCAAGTGGCTGCTGTTCTGGGCATGCTTTATCTGCTTTAGACATACGTTGCAAACAGCAATGGTGCTATCTGTAGCACACATGTCAAAAATGGCCCACACCAATGAACTTTTAAAAGTTTTAAAAGTCAGCAAGAGTCAGCAGCTCCCTGCACCTGTGGAGCTCTGCGATGTGATTCAATAGGGTGGCTCCCTTAATCTGCCCCTAGAGGATATCCTGCCTCATTGGAGTTGTGGCTCCTCCTCCTCTCTTCTCTCAGGCACCCACGTATAGTCATTGACCTTATCATCCCCTCTCTCCTCGTCAATGAAGCAAACTTGGCAGTATGCAGGACCTGGGGGAACATGACTGTCAGTTTCTTGTCCTTCTTGGGCACCCCCTCGCTCTAGGCTCACCTTATTCCCTTCCTCAACCTGGGAACCAACATCAGAGCCTTCAAATCTCTGCGCATCCTCTAGCAGCATGTACCCGACACTGGGGTTGAATAATTCTGGGGACTCCTCCGTGCATGATGGCGGGGCTGGAAATCAGCACTGCAAGGCTGTGCTTCTCACACCCGCAAGCGGGAGGATGATGGCTCTCATGACAGGGGTCACGGAGGGTCAATATCGCTGATGCTGAGCCGCAGTTAAACACAATCTCGTGGTCAGGTACTGTATATCTTCTGATTCTTGGATGATCTGTCCCTGTCCCATTGGCTCAAAAAGGTTACCTAGAATGCCCTCATGTGCCACCTGGCCCATGGGACTACCAGAATTGTGTCGATAAGCAGGACCATGCAGTCTTCCACATGCCGCCCCCTCATACCTTTCTTTAGCTCTTCGTGCCTCTGACCTGTGCAGTGTGCTCATCTAAAAAAAAAACAAGAATCACTGCATGAGAAAGGGAGCACAGGGAGAAACTCCCTTCCCACCCCCAGTTTTTCTCCTTAATTTTTTTTCGTGTCATGTCCCCTTTGAGCAGCTTAGAGTGAGGGAAGGCAGTAGGGTACAACTGGTGGCTTGCTAAGTTCACAGGCAGGTAACTAATTAGTCAAAGACTAAAAGAAGAAAAGAAAGATTACTTACACTACAGCCTCTCTGATAAGAAAAAGGAGGAAGAGAGTGACTGTCTTACCTGCAACTGACATGCAGAGTACACAGAAAGCACAGCCGCTCAGGCCATCTGACTCTCTGCCTTTTGTTTACTCAGTTGCCAGGTGATTTGGGGGAACTGCCCTCCAAACAGGATAAGGGAGACAGAGAAAGCCTGGCATGCTGCTAAGGAGACACAGTATGGGAGAAAAACAAGGAGTGTAGCCACAGCATCCCTGAGAAGCACCACATAGGTCAGTAAATAATGTGCTATCTAAGCAACAAGGGTACCTTACTTACTTACGGGGGATTTACCACCCACACACAGGGTCTTCCAACCCAGGAGAGGCAGAGAACCTAGAGGGATGTGTGGTAGGGGAGACACTGCTCATTGACATCCATCCAAACTTGAAACTTTTGGCAGGTGGCCTGGAGCGACCAAAAATGAAGAACACTGGGGATTAGGAGGATTGGACTTTTTTTCTATCTATTTGAGGTGGTCCTTGGGGTTACCTATGGAGGATTAACTCATGGTGTGCTGACGTGAGGTTAGCCAGGAAATATAAGTACACCACCTCAAGTGTATTAGAAACAGTACACCACAGAATGCACTGTAGATATAGGCTACACTGGATGCAGAGTGCAGAGTATATATATATATATATATATATATATATATATATATATATATACATATATATACATATATATATATATATATATATACATATATATATATATATATATATATATATATATATATATATATATATATATTCATTTATTTTTACTTATTTTTATGTTTATATTTATTCATTTATATTTATATTAGATAAATAACAGTGCAGCGCTGATAATAAACCCACTAACAATTTAAAGTCTCTCAGGAAATAGAAAACATAGAGAGCTGAGGTAAAGGTTTTATAGCAATAGTTGATAGTGACGTTCTCCTCTGTGGTGATAGAGATACATGCAAATATCCTTATGGTGCAAACTAAATCTGTGATTCCACCACCAGCCAACCAAACCGCTCACCTCAAATTATAGACCCCTGAGCTAACAGATGGGTCAAATGCACATATCACCACTTACAGTGGTCACAAACCAGGATCTGGGTAGACAGATAGATGAACTACGACTTCTTATCACTTAACACTGCTTCCAGTAGTTGCTCTTGTTCTCCATATATATAACAGATGTGCGTACTCGGCTTTCGGGGGTTATACCGGGATGATGCCCGCAGATGCATGCATCATCCCGGTACCGCTGTTTAGAGCGGTCATTCGGCTATCCAGGGATAACATCCGATGAGGCTAAAAGCCGCTCGGCTGTTATCCCGGAGGAGGGGGAGGGGACATCCCCCTTACATCGCCTCTCACCACCCTTCCCTATTTTAGACCCCCGATCCCTCCATAAAGAGTACCTGTCACCACCTATTACTGTCACAAGGGATGTTTACATTCCTTGTGACTAGGGATGAGCTTGGTGTTTGAGTCGAATGCATGTTCGACTCGAACATCGGCTGTTCGCACGTTCGGCGAATACCGAACGTTATGGGCCGTTTGCACCAAATTTGTGTGGCGCTCATTGCAGTGCATTGCTGACTCATGATTGGCCAAGCATGCACTGTGACCCCGCATGCTTGGCCAATCACAGCGCCGGCAGTGAGGAGAGCCATGATTGGCCACAGGCAGGATGCCTGTGGCCAATTATAGCTCAGGCTGTGTAGTACACGCCCCACACTATATAAGACCGCCAGCGTGGCGGCCTTGTGTAGTGTTCCGGCGTCTGCAGGGGTTAGTGGGTGTTGTCTGTGTGCCTTCAGCGCAGTATACACCTGTATCTACATATATTGCTCTTCTCTAATTGAGCCATCAGCCATCTGCAGGAGTTTGTGGGTGTTGTCTGTGTGCCTTCAGCGCAGTATACACCTGTATCTACATATATTGCTCTTCTCTAATTGAGCCATCTCCAGGAGTTAGTTGGTGTTGTGTGACTCCAGCACAGTATACACCTGTATCTACCTATATTGCTCTTCTCTAATTGAGCCATCTGCCATCTGCAGGAGTTAGTTGGTGTTGTGTGCTCCAGCACAGTATACACCTGTATCTACTTATATTGCTCTTCTCTAATTGTGCCATCTGCCATCTGCAGGAGTTAGTTGGTGTTGTGTGCCTCCAGCACAGTATACACCTGTATCTACCTATATTGCGCTTCTCTAATTGAGCCATCTACCATCTGCAGGAGTTAGTTGGTGTTGTGTGCCTCCAGCACAGTATACACCTGTATCTACCTATATTGTTCTTCTCTAATTGTGCCATCTGCCACCTGCAGGAGTTAGTTGGTGTTGTGTGCATCCAGCACAGTATACATCTGTATCTACCTATATTGCTCTTCTCTAATTGAGCCATCTGCCATCTGCAGGAGTTAGTGGGTGCTGTCTGTGTGCCTTTAGCGCAGTATACACCTGTATCTACCTATATTTCTCTTCTGTAATTGAGCCATCTGCCATCTGCAGGAGTTAGTGGGTGTTGTGTGCCTCCAGCACAGCTCAATATACACCTGTATCTACCCTTTATTGCTGGTGTTCTATAATAAAGGCATCTGTAGGAGTTAGTTGGTGTTGTGTGCCTCCAGCACAGCACAGTATACACCGGTATCTACCCTTTAATTGCTGGTGTTCTATAATAAAGGCATCTGAAGGAGTTAGTGGGTGTTGTGTGCCTCCAGCACAGCACAATATACACCTGTATCTGCCCTTTATTGCTGGTGTTCTATAATAAAGGCATCTGCAGGAGTTAGTGGGTGTTGTGTGCCTCCAGCACATTAAAATATACACCTGTATCTGCCCTTTATTGCTGGTGTTCTATAATAAAGGCATCTGCAGGAGTTAGTGGGTGTTTTGTGCCTCCAGCACAATATACACTACCCAATTGCTGGTTTTCAGATCTCCTTGCAGGCCATTACCATGTCTGGAAGGCCAACAAGGAGAGGCAGACAGTCACAAGCCAATAAAAGAGGGCAAGCAGGCTCTGTGTCTAGAGACAGCAGTGCTGGTCATGGACGCGGTGCATCGTCATCAGCACGTGGCCATGGGACATGCTTGTCCTTATTTTCAGCAGCTGGACGTGTTGAGGCGCATCATGCCGAAGACTTGGTAGAGTGGATGACCAAGCCCTCTTCATTCTCCTCATCCTCTCTTACCCAGGCTCAGGGTACTAGCAAAGCAGCTGCCAACGCATCCTCTTCCCTTGTCTCAATGTCATCATCAGTGACTCCTTCCCTAGACCCACCACGTCCTCCTGAGGAGTCCCCCGAACTCCTTGAGCACAGTGTTGGGTACATGCTCCAGGAGGATGCCCAGTGTTTTGTAGGCTCTGATGATGATACTCAGCTAGAGGAAGGCAGTAGCGTGAGCGCAGAGAGAGGGGATGCTCAAGAAGGACAGCAATCTAGCAGTCATGTTCCACAAGCTGCAGCATACTGCCAGGTTTGCTCCAGTGATGAAGAGGTAGGGGATGATGAGGGCACTGACTCCACGTGGGTGCCTGGTAGGAGAGAGGAGGAGGAGGAAGAGGAGGAGGCACATCTCCAACGAGGCAGGGGGCCAGCTTAGGGGCAGAACACCGACTGAATCACACCGCAGAGCTCCGCCTGTGCAGGGCGCTGCCTCTGCGCGTTATTCTAAAAGTTCTTTGGTGTGGGCCTTTTTTGAGACGAGTGCATCAGATCACACCGCTGCTATTTGCAACATATGTCTCATGCGTATCTCATGTGGCCAAAACATCAGCCGCTTGGGCACCACATGCTTGACCAAACATATGTTGACCTGCCATGCAGCTCGTTGGCAAGCTTACCTCAAAGACCCACACCAAAGAACAAAGTGGACCTCTCCTTGCTCCTCATCAGCTGGGATCTCCAACCCCACTAGACCTTCAGTCCTCTCTGAAACCTGCACTGAGAGGAATGAAGGTGTAGAATTGGGTGTGTCACAGCCACGTACTTGCGGGCACTCTGCTAGCAGTACACCCACGTCCGATTGTAGCAGGCAACTTTCCCTGCCCCAGCTGCTGGACCGTAGAAAGAGGTTCACTCCCATCCATCCACATGCCCAGCAGTTGAATACTAGCTTGAATACTAGCTTGGCTAAATTGCTAGCACTTCAACTGCTACCTTTTCAGTTGGTAGACTCGGCCCCCTTCTGTGAGTTTATGCAATGTGCGGTTCCTCAGTGGCAGGTCCCCAAACGCCACTTTTTCTCACGGAAGGAGATTCCGGCTCTCTACCGGCATGTGGATGGCAATGTCCTTGCCTCGCTGAACAGGGCGGTCAGCGGTAAGGTGCATATTACCGCTGACTCATGGTCCAGCAGGCATGGACAGGGACGTTACCTGTCTTTCACGGCCAATTGGGTCACTCTTCTGGCAGCTGGGAAGGATGCAGGACAAGGTGCAGTAGTGTTGGAGGTTGTTCCGCCACCACGCCTCCAAAATGCTACTACTGGTCGTGACACACCTCTCTCCTCCACCCCCTCCTCTTCTTCTTCCTCCATGGCCTCTTCCAGTGCTCTGTCCTCGGAAACAGTGGTGCTCCGTAGGCGTTCCAGGGGCTACGCAAGTACGCAGGCAAAACGATGCCATGCTTGCGCTGGTTTGTTTGGGGGACAGGAGCCACACTGGGGCAGATATTTTGTCAGCTCTGCAGGGGCAGGCCGAGAGGTGGTTGACACCACGCCAGCTTAAGCCAGGATTGGTGGTATGCGACAATGGCACCAACCTCCTCTCGGACAACTGACCCATGTGCCCTGTGTGGCTCACGTCCTTAACCTGGTGGTGCAGCGGTTTTTGGGCAGGTGCCCAGGCTTACAGGATGTCCTGAAGCAGGCCAGGAAAGTCTGTGTGCATTTCCGCAGATCATTTAATTCCTGTGCTCGGCTGGCTGAGCTCCAAATGGAGTTGAACCTGTCCAAGAACCGCCTTATATGTGACATGCCAACCAGGTGGAACTCAACGTTGGCCATGCTGCAGTGGCTGCACATGCAGCATAGGGCCATCAATAAGCACCTGTGCGACTACGGCACCAGGACAGGGTCAGGGGAGCTTGGTTTTTTCTCACCACGCCAGTGGGGCATGATCAGGGATGCATGCACTGTCCTGTCACCATTTGAGGAGGCTACAAGGATGGTGAGCAGTGGCAGTGCATGCATCAGTGACACTGTACCTCTTGTCCACCTGTTGGAGCATACGCTGCGTGGAATAATGGAAAGGGAACTTGAGGCAGAACAGAGGCAGGAAGAGGAGGAGTTCCTTGCCTCTCAAGGCCCCCTTTATCCAGACAGTGTTCCTGCTGTCCCACCCATCACACAGGAAGAGGAGGAGGAGGAGGAGGATGATTGTGTCAGTATGGAGGTGGAGCCTGGCACTCAGCATCAGCAGCAGCCTTGTAGGGATGATTTACAGTCCCAAGAAACCCGTGGACTTGTACGTGGCTGGGAGGAGGTGGCTGCGGATCATGTTGTCCTTAGTGACCCAGAGGACTCTGGACCGAATGCCTCAGCTAACTTACGCTGCATGGCCTCCCTGATCCTGCAAATCCTGCCGAAGGACCCTCATATTCTTCGGATCAAGGAGAGGGACCATTACTGGCTGGCCACTCTCCTTGATCCATGGTACAAGGGTAAGGTTGCGGACCTTATCTTGCCGTCGCAGAGGGAGCAGAGGATGAGACATCTCCGGGAGGCCTTGCAGAAAGGTCTGTGCAACCCGTTCCCAGAGACTGGGAGGTTACAAACTCCTGTTCCTGGACAACGTGTTGCTGAGGCATCGGTCAGAAGGAGCGGTGGAGAAGGTGGCCGTCTGACCGATGCGTTCAGACTATTTTTTTGTCCGCAGCCCCAAGGTATGATCGGTTCCAGCAACCATCGGCAGCGTCTGATTTACATGGTGCCGGAATACCTAGGGGCAAGGTCAGACTTGGACACCTTTCCCACCGAAAATAATCTGGCTTACTGGGTCTTGAGGATGGATCACTGGCCAGAGCTTGCACAGTATGCAATTGAGCAACTGGCTTGTCCTGCATCCAGCGTTCTTTCGGAACACACCTTCAGTGCTGCTGGTGGCTTTGTAACCGATCACAGGTTGCGCCTGTCCACCGTCTCGACTGACCTTCATAAAGATGAATCAGTCTTGGATCACCACCAGCTACCAAGCACCTGAAGCTGATGTAACCGAATAATTATTTTTTAAATATTACATCCCCTCAAGACTGCCTATACTGATGCTGAGTGACTGTACTGTTATGTTGACTGTCTATCCTCTTCCTCCTCCGCTGATATCTTGGAAGAACATTTTTGGTTCTGGGTGATGCCACCAGCCCAATTTTTCAGCCCCTGTTTAACAGGGGCATGTAATTACAATTTTTGATGCAATGCTTTGTAGCAAGGCTCATTCCTGCACTACAAATAGAGTATATGGGAGAGGTTGCAGTGTCGTGGCACCAGCACCAGTGCCACCAGCCCAATTTTTCTGCCCCTGTTTAACAGGGGCGTGGAATTACAATTTTTGATGCAATGCTTTGCAGCAGGGCTCATTCCTGCACTCCAACTAGAGTATCTGGGAGAGGTTGCAGTGTTGTGGCAACAGCAAACAGTGCCTAAGGCCCATTTTTTCAGCCCCTGTTTAACAGGGGCATGTAATTACAATTCTTGATATAATATTTCACAGCAGGGCCCGTTCCTGCGCCCACCGAGAGTAACTGTGAGGACTTGCAGTATTGTGGCACCAGCACCACGACCACCACCACAACCACCAAAGGCTCTATTTTTCTACCACTGTTCAACAATGGCATGTAATTACAATTCTTGATATAATTGTTCACAGCAGGGTTCTCCAGCGCCTACCAAGAGTCACTTTGAGGGCTTACAGTGTTGTGGCAACGCCAACACCTTAGGCCCCCATTTCTGCAGAGCATATAGGGCAGTCCCCTACTTTCAAACATCCAACTTACAAACATCTCCTACTTGCAAAAGGAAGGAGACAACAGGAAGTGAGATGAAAAAAGATGGACGGCCAAACAAGTAATACAGTGGTGATAACCCTTCCCCATGTTTTCCAAAAAGCTTAAAAATAGTTTTTTTGACTGGAGCTACACTTTAAAAATGTACTAGTTCAAAATTACAAACAGATTCTACTTAACACAACAAACCTACGCAGTCCCTGTCTTGTTTGCACCGCCTGTATACTCCTGTTCTGAGTATATAGGGCCTGGGGGCCCCACGCCTTTCCTTTTTTTAATATGGGTAAGGGGTTCCCCTTAATATCCGTACAAGACCCAAAGGGGCTGGTAATCGGCAAGGGGGGCTACCTATGCCACTTTTCTCAATAATTTTCATCCATATTGCCGCAACCAGATATTACATTAAAACTGCAAGCAGTTTTAAATGACCTTATTTCCGTTAAATGTCATTTTGTGCAGGGACTGTTCTAAACACGGGAAACACGTGCCACTTCACAGGCAAACTATAGACACCCCCAGGCACGATAGTTAAAGGAATATTTCACTTTTTTTTCACTTTAATCGTCATTAAAATCAGTGCTCTCGAAAAAACGGCCGTTTTTAAAAACATTTTAGGCATTGACCCATGTCCCCTGGGGCAGGAGCCAGGTCCCCAAACCCTTTTTAGGACAATATCTTGCATATTAGCCATTAAAATTAGCACTTTTTATTTCGAACGTTTGAGTCAATGGAGTTCTAAAGTTCGCACGAATTTTAGGTCCGTTCAAAGTTCTGGTGCGAACCGAACCGGGGGGGGTGTTTTCGGCTCATCCCTACTTGTGACAGCAATAAAAGTGATTTTTTTAAACACAACTTAATGATATAAAAAGAAATAAAAAAAATAAGAAATTTTTTTTAAAGCACCCCCGTCCCTGCAAGCTCATGCAGCAAAGAATACGCATACGGAAGTTGCGCCCACATATGTAAACGGTGTTCAAGTCACACATGTGAGGTATCGCCGCGATCATCAAAGCAATAATTTTAGCACTAGACCTCCTCTGTAACTCTAGCCTGGTAACCGTAAAAAAAATTAAAGCGTGGAGATTTTTAGGTACCGTAGTTTATCACCATTCCACGTGTGCGTGCAATTATAAAGCATGACATGTTTGGTATCTATTTACTCGGCGTAACATCATCTTTCACATTATACAAAAAATTGGGCTAACTTTACTGTTTTTTTTTTAAATCCATGAAAGTGTCCCTTTTCCAAAAAAGTTGTGTTTAAAACACTGATGCACAAATACCGTGTGACATAAAATATTGCAACAATCGCCATTTTATTCTCAAGATTCTCTGTTAAAAAATATATATGTAATGTTTGGGGATCTAAGTAATTTTCTAGGAAAAAATATGGATTTTAACTTGTAAACACCAAATGTCCAAAATGGGCTTAGTCATGAAAGGGATATGTGTGTATCTATGTATATATATATATATATATATATATATATATATATATATATATATATATATATATATATATATATATATATATATATATATAGTGACAGTACAGTTCCCAGTCCTAGTAATTGTCGCCCAGGGTTCTCAAATAGGCAGGTTGAGGGGCTCCAGGGGTATTTAATGTGAAGGAATCTGTTGTATCAGTTTCCTCCAAAGTTTGTAAAATCCACTTGGGGACCTGGAGCCCGGAGATTCTATATCGTTATGGGTGGGATGGAATCTCCAATCCTGGGACTGGGTTTTTAGAACAGCCAGGAGTCTGGCTGTTCGATTGAGCAGGTGGGTCCTGGGCTTATAGCAGAGTTAGGATTAGGGTTCTGGGCTCCACCCAGAGAGAGAGGAGGTCTCCAGGAATCCAGAGAGTGCAGGTGTGCATTAGTGAAAGCCAGAGACGCAAGTCTGAGGATTAGAGCAGTGAGGGGCTGCTTTCTAGATAGACGCTGTGTGTGTTGAAGCTGTGTGCATCTAAAGAGACAGATGAGAGCCTGAAGTGGAAGGCCTGAGCAACAAGGAAGCTGAAAAGAGGTACAGTAGTTGCATGGGAAGCCTGTTATATGGCCAAGAGGGCTGAAGTGTAAAGCCTAGGTGGCAGTACTGCTGAAGAGAGCTAGGTGGCTTGGCATTTTTCATGTATTGTTTTTGAGAGAAGAACCTCTGTGTGGGCAATCAAGTGCATTTATGAACTTTATTTTGTTCCTTTTAATAAAAGTGGGCTACCATGCCCTTAAACTAAAGTTCCTGTTCGCTGTGAACTTACTGAAAAGGCATCTACCACTGAGTTAAACATCCCTCAATGTCACTATCATATATATATATATATATATATATATATATATATATATATATATATATATATATATATATATATATATATATATATATATATATATATATATATATATATATATATATATATAATGTGTGTGTATGTAGTACACCACAGAATTCACTGTAGATATAGGCTGCACTGGATAGATACAGTATCTCACATAAAGTGAGTACACCCCTCACATGTTTGTAAATATTTTAATATATATTTTCATGTGACAACACTGAAGAAGTTACACTTTGCTACAAAGTGGTGAGTGTACAGCTTGTATAACAGTGTAAATTTGCTGTCCCCTCAAAATAACTCAACACACAGCCATTAATGTCGAAAACTGCTGGCAACAAAAGTGAGTACACCCCTACGTGAAAACAGGAATGGTGGTATAGCGCAGGGTGTCCCAGGTCCTTGCAGCACATCTGCCAGTAGCACACCACCAACTGTAGACTATTGCTGGCAAATTTCTCAGCCCCATCTGCTGCAACAAAATAAATAAATAAATACAGTCACTGCCACCCACGTGCCCAGCATCTAAATGCAAGCTTGTCAAAGCTGCTGGCTTTATAACTTCTGTCTTTCCATCTGGTGGATTCTGCCCCCTTCTTTGAATTTGCAGAATGTGCTGTACCACAATGGCAGGTTCCCAGTCACTATTTCTTTTCACATAAGGCCATTTCAGCTCTGTACCATCACATGGAAGGTGATGTTGTGGCATTGTTGGACAAGGCAGTTAGTCGAAAATTCCACTTTACTGCTGACACATGGTCCAGCAAGCATGGTCATAGACAATATATTTTGTTCACAGCACACTGGGTAACTCTGCTTGCAGATGCAGGGCAGGGCCCAGTGCTGCATCTTGTTGTGCCGCCATGTCTCCATAAAGCTCGTGGTGATGTCAGCTCTTCTCCTCCTCCATGCCCTCCTCTGCTGTGTTGTCCTATTAATCACAAGTATCCCCTACGTGTTCAAGGGGCTATCCAATGAGTCATGCTAAAAGGTGCCATACAGTGCCTCAGCTGGTGTGTCTAGGGGAGAGGAACCACGCTGGAGCAGAGATTCTTGCAGCTCTGCAGGGGCAGGCCCAGAAGTGGTATATGCCACACCAGCTTGAGCCAGGAATAGTGGTTGCGATAATGGCACAAACCTCCTGTCTACCCTTAGACAGGGAAAGTTGACACATGTGCCATGCCTGCCACATGTCCTCAATTTTGTGTTGCAGTGTTTCTTAAATAGTTACCCAGGGCTGGAACATCTGCTAAAGCAGACCATATGCCCAGTTGTCTGAAATTCAGCAGGAATTCCACCTGCCCATAAACCGCCTGATTTGTGACATGCTCACCAGGTGGAACTCAACTTTGGCAATGCTGCAGTGGCTGCACATGCAGCAGAGGGCCGTCAATGGGTACCTGTGTGAGTATGGCACTACGACACATTCAGGCCAGCTTGGCTTTTTTTCCCACGCTAATGGCTGCTGATAAAGGATGCATGCACTGTGCTGTCACCATTTTAGGAGGCCAAAAGGATGGTGAGCCATGACAATACATGCATCAGTGACACAATTCCCTGATGTGATCCTGCTGAAGTAGACATGGCATTATGGACAGGGCACTCGAGCAGAGCAGCAGGAGGAAGAGGAGGACTTTCTTTCCTCTCAGAGTCCACTTTATGCAGACACCATTCTTCCTATGCCACAGAACACATAAGAGGAGAGGAAGGTGGAGGATTCTGGTAGTTTTGGAGGCATTGAAGCAGATGAAGACATATGTCAAACCTTAAGAGATTGTTTTACATCCCCAGAACCCATGGGATAGTAGGTGGCTGGGAGGAGGCAGTTTTGGATCCTGTAATCCCCAGTGACCTAAAAGAGCCTGCTTCTCAGGCCTCTGCAAACTTGTGGTGCATGGGCTCCCTCATGCTTTGACACCTGCAAAAGGACCAGAGAATATATGGCATCAAGTAAAAGGATCACTATTGGTTGGCAACCCTCCTTGGCCAGCGTTACAAGGGGAAAGTCTCAGAACTCATCCTATCCTCACAGAGGGAGCAGAAGATGAAATCTCTTGAGGACATCTTAAGTTTATCTAATGTTTTTTCTGACTCTTGTAGGTTACAGTGTCGTGGAAAACGTAGTTTTGAGGCTTCTGTTGGTCAAGAGAGGAGCTGCGCAGAAGGGGGCCGCTTAAGTGATGCATTTCACAATTTTTTCTCGGCGCCCAGGGTTGTTAGTTTCCACATCGGCAGCATCTGCATCATATGGTGCATGATTATCTAGGGGCAAAAACAGAGATGGAGAGCTTTCCAGGTGATGATCCACTGGGTTATTGGGTTGTGAGAGTAGGCCACTGGCCACAACTTGCCCAGTATGCAATTGAGCTGCTGGGCTGCCCTGCATCCAGCATGCTTTCTGAACAGGCATTCAGTGCTGCCAGAGGTTTTGTTACTGATAATAGAGCTCAGACTCCGTTGACCGGCTGACATTTATCCAAGACACAAGGATAAAGGGCCATCATAATGGAAATGAAGTACTCTGGTAACAATTGGAAAGGGGCATCCCACCATAGCTAAGACCTCTGGGGAAATTGCTTGCTATTAGGTGTCTGTCTGCATGCAAGTTCTGGCAGTGGAGGGCCACTCAACTTGCTGGTGGAGGGAAGCAGATTCAGTAAGAGCATCACTTAAAGTGGTTGTAAACCCTGCTTGGTAATTTTTAGCTACAGGTAAGCCTATAATAAGGCTTACCTGTAAACAAAACGAATATCTCCTAAACGTGCACCATTTAGGAGATATTCACCCTGCATGCAGCCAGTGACATCACTGGTGCATGCACTCTGAAGGTCCCGCATACCTTACCGAAACTTCAGAGCTTTGTAATGCAACCAATAGCTCCGGCTCACATGCGCGGGAGGGATGTCATTGCGGTTCCGGCCAATCACAGCGCTGGAGTTTGTGAAGCCAAAAGAAAGACAGAGGGAACATGTCAGCCCTCTCAGCGGTGACGTTACAGCGCTGGAGGGCTTTGTTTCAAGGGGAGTCTTTCATAATGTGCTGTGCTATGCCATGCATACTAGCACTTTATGCCATTGCATTGGCATTTTTTTTTTTTTTTTACATTCTTGGTTTACAACTGCTTTAAGTGTTGCAAACGTTCCCATCACATATTGTAGCTGTGACTTTGGGTGGCTTGCATGTCAGTGAAAATACTAAATCCAGTATTTATATACACTCAGCAAGATTGCCAAGATCACTTATGTCATCAGTAGCAGTGGTTGACAACAGTATCCCATATTTTCAGGTCTGTATAGATTACCCCAATATATGGATGCATCAGTCTGAGAAAGCAACTATCCTACACCTAACAAAACATAGTTAGATTTGTCTACTTGGAGGTCACTTTGGATGTTACCTTATTAAAGCCGTATACTGACCGTTAGACCTAACTTTGCAGTTCACAGTTTTGTATCCTCTATAACAGCTGAGCCACACTACAGGTTATGCTAAGACCTCAATTAGAATGAGATTAACTTGAAGTATATCAAGGATGAGCAAAAACAAAATCAAAGTGATGAATATATTAATCCTTACGTGTTTCACATGCTATCACAAAAGTTTCAAACACACCAGTGTGTGACACGATTTACAGAAAACCCCTAACATCTCTACCACACAGTCATTCTGTCAAACAATAACCATAGTACTGTTTGGAGAAAAGTGGAGCATGAACCCATGAAAAGCAAGAAAGCAAGAATGAAATCAATGAAAGCAAGATACTAGGAACTTCCATGTAGATTATTATGATTGTAATAAATGCTTTGAAAATAGCAAGACATTTCTGCTAAATTACAAAATTAACATCAGCCTTTCTATTTTTTTTTTTTTTTTTTTTGCTATCCAGTATTATAATGTTTACATTTTTACTGAAGCACTGTTGAGATAAGCGATTACTGGGCATCCAGTTTGAGCAGGTTACCAGACCTGCATTAGGGAAGGCAAGTTGTAAGCAGCCTTATTCTGCCATAATTCATTGACGCATGTTGCACTTGGGAGAGTATCTCCCTACTCAGAGGCATAGCTTGAAGCTTGTGGGCCTCGATGCAAAAGTTGACCTGGGCCCCCCCACTACTTCCAACATGCCTATAGATACATCCACCGCACACCAAATACTCAAAGTGGCCTAAGACTTTTGAGTTCCTCTTTACATAAGAGGACAGGGATTACCACTGGAGAATCAGAGGACTGGGATCACTGCTGGAGAATCAGAGGACAGGGACCCCTGGCAGGTCACTTGGCAGAGCTCCTTTCCGATCCCAGCACTGTATACAGCTCCCCCCCTCACACTACACAAGGCTGAAATCATATTCCTTTGCACACAGTCTATCAGCCTTCCCAGGGTGCATCTGGCTTTCATTTTGCCCTTCTGACCTGTGAAATTCTCTGGTCGGAACAGCAGTGTAGTTGCAGTAGGCAAATACACCCTGTGCAGATCATGGCTAACTGGCTATGTTGTAGAGGAATGTGATTTCAGCCCTGCGGAGTTGGAACAGTATAGTGTGCTGTAATGGGAAAGGAGCTCAGCAGCCGGGCATAGCATGCAGGGTGGAGGGGCTGGTCAGGCGGCTTTGGGAGGGGGGGCACATTAGATCTGGGGAGGCAAAGCCATGTGACACAAAATCTGGAGCCTGCAGCCCTTCAGGGGCCCCCCGAGGAGGTGATAAGGGATTTGTTTTAGCAATTTCTGAAGATTTCTCTGTCAGTGTTCGCAGGTGTTGGGGGAAGGTCACCTCCCAGAGGTGTGTTTCCTTTCCCCAGTTGTCAGGGAAGTGGGGTAAGTAGACATCCCTGAGTGGGGGAGTACAGAGAATCCCAGCTGGTGACTAGGAGACACCGAGCAGTGTCATACCTCACCAATGACATTGGTCTCATCATGGCTACAGGATGGCACTCGCTTCCTCTTGCCTCGCTGAGCTCAGTTACCATTCCATGTTACCAGCACACAGCTCAGACACTTCCCCATCCTGGGCTGTTCTCATCTCATGCTCCTCTCCATTCAGGAAATGTCTCACAGCTTCTCCCCAGCAAATGGGAACAGAGGGGAGTGGACTGTGGAAGGCAAAGTAGAAGCCCAGTACTGGAGCGCAGCTGTGGGGCCCTAGGGCATATCGGAGCTGGATTTTGTGGAGGATATGATAATATGGCAGGAAGGCTGCAGGGGCCCCCTGGAGCTAGGGCAGGGATGCGATTGTGACCTCTGCAACCCCTTATGCTACGCCCATGTCCCTAGGACTACTCAAAGAGCCATGCTAAAGAGCAAGCATGACAAGAAAGGTGCTCTCAGAGGCTTTCCTACCTTCTTTCCCAGAAAATCTCTGTGCATTGGCATTAAACCTTTCCTCTTCAAAGTGGGAGGCAGTGCATGTACTGCTTACTCTTTCTGTCCTATATTCATTAAAATATGCTATATAAACTGGAGTTAATAGAACTGATGAATCAAGCTTTTGTATTGTAATTCTAACAAATGTGGTATCCATTTTACTCATGTAGTGGATGCCAAATCTTTGATCTTTTTAGACCATGAACTGGCTAGTAATGTAGATGGTAACATCACATCCGAAACCCATTTCAAGGAGACAGCTGGCAACTCTTATCTCCATCAAGAGAGTTGCCATCATCCAAAATGGAAGGAAAATATACCATGCAGCCAGTTTTGCCAGCTGCGTATAAACTGTACCAACACAAGGGACTATGGTGATCATGCCATAATACTTACTACAACATTTCTAGAAAAAAGGATATAATCCCCAACACATCCAGAAGACAGTTGATCAATAAAGATAGGGTAATACCAATAGGGATGGGTCAACATCTGACAAGGAACATCATGGTACCTTGTTTATTACCAGATACAATGGTCAACATTGGGCCATCAAGAAAGCGGTCCAAAAACATTGGCCCATTTTGGGACAGGACAAAGTACTAGGGAGAGTTCTGCCCAAAAAACCTAAAGTAGTATTCAGATGGGCATCAAATGTCAAAAGTTGTTGTCGTCTCAGAGAAAAACATACTTCAAAGGGGGATAGTATCCCCCAACTTTTCAACATTACAGGATACCATAAGTGCAAGCTTAGCAAATGCAAAGCATGCAAGTTAATTTCCCATGGCCAAAAATCCTTTAGCAGTAGAGATGGACATATTTTCCATATCAAACAGTTCCTTTGCTGTAGCACTCAATTCGTTATATACGGGTTGAGGTGCCCTTGTGGGTTTCTCTACGTAGGCAGGACAATACAAGCCCTGTGTACGCGCTTTGGCGAGCATCCTAGATTTATAGAGAAAAAAATTTAGGAACATAGTGTTCCACTCCATTTTAAACATAAACATGGGAGCAGTACAGAGGGCTTGGAACTGTTTGACATAGAGTCAATATCTATGTCAATTCCAGAAGGTGAAAGATTTACCTGTTTGTGTAAATGGGAGTCCTTCTGGATATTTACTTTAAATAGTATGACACCTGAGGGTCTTAATGAGGAACTAGAGATAGGTACCATAAAAATAATAATTTAGCTAATTGAATTAATAATTCGTTTTTCTTGGGGTACCTATATCAACTAATAAATCCACCAACCATGAACTAATTAATCAATGGATTGGTTTGTTTACTAAAATATTAACATATTAATTCATTAAATGATTGAACGTTTAAATATTAATTTATCAATGATTTATTAATTTCCTTTATATTTATAGTTATTGGTTGGTGTCTTCCGACACTAATTAATACGTATTATTATTAGTTAATGCTTGGTATGTTTGTGTTTAATTATATTTAATTATTTCATATTATATCAAATCAAAATCAAATTTTATTTAGCACACATTAAAAATAATACCACTATAATGGATTTTATAATGGAGCTTTGAAAAATCAAAAAGTTTTTTTTTTTCTGTAGATAATATATGTGTCTGTTTGTTCTCAATGTATTTTATGCGAATATTGTTAATAATAATTTTGAAACATGATTTTATATTTCACATTTTAAAATCTTTGGTAGAGTATGTAATCGTTCTTATTAATTGTAAACCAATGCTTAGTCAATTTGTCTATAATTTAACCCAGGGTGTTTTGCTAATCCTCTGCCCTCCCCCTCTATATCTTTATATCTTGTGGTATCTATACCTCTATATCTTTCTATATCTCTATATGTTGTGAACTCCATACTCCCGGCCTGGTTCATGTTATCACTTGTCCCGGGGAGGAGCTTGGGGTTCCATAAAATAGTGAGGGTAGAGACAGGAAGGATGTGACCTAAAGAAGGAGGCTGAGCCTCCGAAACATGTAATCATAGTAATCACCCAACCGCCCGCCTGAAGACATCCCACTACTCCCCGTCCCGGCTCTGAGTGGCATCACGCAGTCCCGGCTGGCCGGGCACATGCATGGCTCCATGTACCACACAGCAGGACGCTGCAGCCAGGATTGTAACAACATCCCACACTGCTCATCAGGTCCTGGAGCCCATCCAGTTATACAGGCCAGGAGAGGAGGTTATCTGTTGGTGTCAATGTGAGAATCTATCTTTGTTTGTGAGTGAAACACTTTTTACCTACGATTTTAATCAATAAAACAATATTACACTAGGGAAGCTGTGCACTCTCCTTCTCTTCATGTGTTACAGATTTTAGTCTGCCGCCCAGTGGATTTCCTAGAGCTGCAACACCTAGATCAAGAGAACTTTACACAGACTGGTATTTATTTAAGAGGTGTTTGTGGGGTTTGCGCTGATTGGTTTTTGTATGTTTGGACTTCCCATGGAAATATTGAGATGTTATCCATTTACATTGTGCACTTATATGTGTTGATCGTGGAAGTACTTATTTGAATTTCTAGGTATTTAAATAAAAATTTATATTAATCCTTTTTAAAAATTGCATGTAAACAGTCTAAAGTAAATGGAAGCAGATTTAAAAGGTCAGTCCATCCAAATTAGATATTTGAAATATCAATTGTTAGTTACTCCCTGGCTCCTTATTAATTGTAAATGCCCCAACAGCAATATCTAGGTCTTGCCTTTCATTTAGTCTAAAGCTGCAACTATCAATAGGTTGTAAAGTGAAGCCGAACAGGGTTGTTTTACTCTGTATACTATGTTTACTATATATAAGATGATGTTGCTAGTGGCTCTTCCATGTACTGTAACTTGAACTACATAACAAAAAAGTAATAAACAGAGAGCATATACAAGATAAACCTATATGCAATTAGGATGCTAAAACTACAATATATTACATAGATAATTTAGTACAGATAAATACGCAAGTGTGCTTAAAATGAGCAGGTTTAAAGTGGATGTAAACCCAATTCATAAAATTTGAGCTAAGCATATACAGTATCTCACAAACGTGAGTACACCCCTCTCATTTTTGTAAATATTTTATTATATCTTTTAATGTGACAACACTGAAGAAATAACACTTTGCTACAATATAAAGTAGTGAGTATACAGCTTGTATAAAAGTGTAAATTTGCTGTCCCTTCAAAATAACTCAACACACAACCATTAATGTCTAAAACGCTGGCAACAAAAGTGAGTACACCTCTAAGTTAAAATGTCCAAATTGGGCCCAAAGTGTCAATATTTTGTGTGGCCACCATTCTTTTCCAGTGCTGTCTTAACCCTCTTGGGCATGGAGTTCACCAGAGCTTCGCAGGTTGCCACTGGAGTCCTCTTCCACTTCTCCATGATGACATCACTGAGCTGGTGGATGTTAGAGACCTTGCGCTCCTCCACCTTCCATTTGAGGATGCTCCACAGATGCTCAATAGGTTTTAGGTCTGGAGACATGTTAGCCAGTCCATTAACTTTACCCTCAGCTTCTTTAGCAAGGCAATGGCCGCCTTGGCGGTGTGTATGGGTTCATTACCATGTTGGAATACTGCCCTGCACCCAGTCTCTGAACGGAGGGGATCATGCTCTGCTTCAGTATGTCACAGTGCATGTTGGCATTCATGGTTCCCTCAATGAACAGTAGCTCCCCAGTGCCAGCATCACTCAAGCAGCCCCAGACCATGACACTCCCACCATCATACTTGACTGTAGGCAAGTGTCAGGGGTGGGCTTGGCCCTTCATTCTAAAAGCTGGCCATTCACCTGCTGGCTAATTGTCAGTTTCTTTCTCTCCACAATGACTCACCTGTTAATGATATCCTGCTCGTCAGTCCTGTCTACTTAAGCCGTCCAGCCCAGATGATATCTGCCTTCGCCTTGGTCACATCTCTAAAGACGCTCTCCTATGTTCCTGTTAACCACTTAAGGACCGCCGTATTGCCATTGTACGTCATCGCAATGGCACGGGCAGGCACAAGCACGTACATGTACGTGCCTGCCTTCCAGCGGGCGGGGGGTCCGATCGGACCCCCTCCCGCTGGATACGGCGGTCCGGTTCGCTTCAGGAGCGATCCATGATGAGGGGATGGCCGTTGGTTTCTGGCCATCCCCTCTCGATCGCTCCTGGCGAATGAGAAGCTTCCTCCCACTGTGTATTGTATACACAGGCAGGGAGGAAGTGATGTCATTCTCCTCTGGGCGGTCTTTTTGACCGGACTACGAGGAGAAGACAGAAAGTAAGTGTGCACCAACACTACACTGACATCTAGGCACACACAGGCACACAACCCCCCCCCCCCCCCCCCCCCCCGATTAGTGTCGCTAGTGTTGCTAGGTAGCTAGTTATTTTTTTAGGTTCACCGCCAGGTTTTTATAGCGCTAGGTACCCCGATATACTACCCAATAATGGTTTTAACCCCCTGATTGCCCCTAGTTAACCCTTTCACCCCCTTTTGCCAGTGTCACTAAGCGATCATTTTTCTGATCGCTGCATTAGTGTCGCTAGTGTCGCTAGGTAGCTAGTTATTTTTTTAGGTTCACCGCCAGGTTTTTATAGCGCTAGGTACCCCGATATACTACCCAATAATGGTTTTAACCCCCTGATTGCCCCTAGTTAACCCTTTCACCCCCTTTTGCCAGTGTCACTAAGCGATCATTTTTCTGATCGCTGCATTAGTATCACTAGTGTCGCTAGGTAGCTAGTTATTTTTTTAGGTTCACCGCCAGGTTTTTATAGCGCTAGGTACCCCCATATACTACCCAATAATGGTTTTAACCCCCTGATTGCCCCTAGTTAACCCTTTCACCCCCTTTTGCCAGTATCACTTAGCAATCGTTTTTCTGATCGCTGCATTAGTGTCACTGATGTCGCTAGGTAGCTAATTATTTTTTTAGGTTCACCGCCAGGTTTTTATAGCGCTAGGTACCCCCATATACTACCCAATAATGGTTTTAACCCCCTGATTGCCCCTAGTTAACCCTTTCACCCCCTTTTGCCAGTGTCACTAAGCGATAATTTTTCTGATCGCTGCATTAGTGTCACTAGTGTCGCTAGGTATCTAGTTATTTTTTTAGGTTCACCGCCAGGTTTTTATAGCGCTAGGTACCCCATATACTACCCAATAATGGTTTTAACCCCCTGATTGCCCCTAGTTAACCCTTTCACCAGCGATCACAGTATAAGTGTCACTGGTGACGCTGGTTAGCCAGTTAGTTATTTAGGTTCCCCGTCAGGTTTTTATATAGCGCCAGGGACCCCCATATACTACCTAATAAAAATGTGAACCCCCTGATTGCCCCTAGTTAACCCTTTCACCAGTGATCACCGTATAAGTGTTACGGTGACTCTGGTTAGTTTGCTTTTTATAGCATCAGGGCACCCACCATTTATTACCCAATAAAGGTTTAACCCCCTGATCACCCGGCGGGTGATATCAATTAGGTTTTAGGGTCAGGGTCTGCGTCGCCCCAGGCAGCGCTAGGTTATTGCCAGTACCACTAACACCCACACGCAAAGCATAAACCTCCCGTAGTGGTATAGAATCTGAACAGATCAATATCTGATCTGATCAGATCTATACTAGCATCCCCAGAAGTTTAGGGTTCCAAAAAAACGCATTGTTAGCGGGATCAGCCCAGATACCTGCTGGCACCTGCGTTTTGCCCCTCTGCCCAGCCCACCCAAGTGCAGTATCGATCGATCACTGTCACTTAAAAAACACTAAACACATAACTGAAGAAATCGCAGAGTCAGGCCTGATCCCTGCGATCACTAAGAGTTTTTTTTGGTAGCATTTTATATTTAAATCCGAAAGGCAGTGCTTGGTTTTCGGGGTCTCGTACGTGGCTAGACTCCCAAAAAGTCCCCCACATGTGGTATCCCCGTACTCAGGAGAAGCAGCAGAATTTATTTTGGGGTGTAATTTGACTTATGCCCATAGCATGTGTGAGCAATATATCATTTAGTGACAACTTTGTGCAAAAAAAAAAAAAATTGTAAAATTCCTGCAACTTGTGGCAAAATATAAAATATTTCATGGACTCAACATGCCTCTCAGTAAATAGCTTGGGGTGTCTACTTTCCAAAATGGGGTCATTTGGGGGGGTTTTGTGCTATTTTGGCATTTTATGGCCTTCGAAACTGTGATAGGTAGTGAGGAGTGAAATCAAAAATTTGCACCCTTAGAAACCCTGAAGGCAGTGACTGGTTTTCGGGGTGCCGTACGCAGCTAGACTCCCAAAAAGTCCCACATATGTGGTATCCTCGTACTCAGGAGAAGCAGCAGAATATATTTTGGGGTGCAATTCCACATATAACTATGGCATGTGTGAGCAATATATCATTTAGTGACAACTTTTTGTAAACTTTTTTTTTTTTTTGTGTCATTATTCAATCACTTGGGACAAAAAAAAAAATATTCAATGGGCTCAACATGCCCCTCCACAACTTCCTTGGGGTGTCTAATTTCCAAAATGGGGTCATTTGGGGGGGTTTTGTGTTATTTTGGCATTTTATGGCCTTCGAAACTGTGATAGGTAGTGAGGAGTGAAATCAAAAATTTGCACCCTTAGAAATCCTGAAGGCAGTGATTGGTTTTCAGGGTGCCGTACGCGGCTAGACTCCCAAAAAGTCCCACATATGTGGTATCCCCGTACTCAGGAGAAGCAGCAGAATATATTTTGGGGTGCAATTCCACATATAACTATGGCACGTGTGAGCAATATATCATTTAGTGACAACTTTTTGTAAACTTTTTTTTTTTGTGTCATTATTCAATCACTTGGGACAAAAAAAAAATATTCAATGGGCTCAACATGCCTCTCCACAACTTCCTTGGGGTGTCTACTTTCCAAAATGGGGTCATTTGGGGGGGGTTTGTACTGCCCTGCCATTTTAGCACCTCAAGAAATGAGATAGGCAGTCGTAAATTAAAAGCTGTGTAAATTCCAGAAAATATACTCTAGTTTGTAGACACTATAACTTTTGCGCAAACCAATAAATATAGGCTTATTGACATTTTTTTTTACTAAAGACATGTGGCTGAATAAATTTTGCCCTAAATGTATGACTAAAATTGAGTTTATTTGATTTTTCTTATAACAAAAAGTAGAAAATATAATTTTTTTTCTCAAAATTTTCGGTCTTTTTCCATTTATATCGCAAAAAATAAAAATCGCAGAGGCAATCAAATACCATCAAAAGAAAGCTCTATTTGTGGGAAGAAAAGGACGCAAATTTCGTTTGGGTACAACATTGCATGACCGCGCAATTACCAGTTAAAGCAGTGCAGTGCAAAATTGTAAAAAGACCTCTGGTCCTTAGGCTGTTAATTGATCCGGGGCTGAAGTGGTTAAACACTTGCTTGGCTGACATTTCTTCTGGCTCCAGATTCTGCTTGCTTTTCTACTACGCTCATCTCTGTCTCCCTGACATTTTTGTTTGTCTGACTATCCATTTCGGTTCCTGAACTCTGGTTATGTTTTAAATACCTTTACTCATGTGATTTAACTGTACTTCTGTCCCAGTCTGATTCATGGTTTCTGACAGCAAGACACACTTATCTTTGTACTCCTCCCCTGGTTGCCACCACACATGCTTGACACCATCTGAACCAAATAAGTTTATCTTGGTCTCATCAGACCACAGGACATGGTTCCAGTAATCCATGTCCTTAGTCTGCTTGTCTTCAGTAAACTGTTTGCGGGCTTTCTTATGCATCATCTTTAGAAGAGGCTTCCTTGTGGGACGACAGACATGCAGACCAATTTGATGCATTGTGCGACGTATGGTCTGAGCACTGACAGGCTGGCCCCCTACCCCTTCAACCTCTGCAGCAATTCTGGTAGCACTCATGCATTTATTTCCCAAAGACAACCTCTGGATATGACGCTGAGCATGTGCACTCAACTTCTTTGGGCGAGCATGGCGAGGCCTGTTCTGAGTGGAACCTGTCCTGTTAAACCAATATATGGTCTTGGCCACCATGTTGCAGCTCAGTTTCAGGGTCTTGGCAATTTTTTTTTATAGACTAGGCCATTTTTATGTAGAGCAACAATTCTTCTTTTGCCATGAGGTGCCATGTTGAACTTTCTAGTGAGCAATAACACTAAATTTAACACACCGGCTCCCCATTCACACCTGAGACCTTGTAACACTAATGAGTCACTTGACAGCGGGGAGGGAAAATGGCTAATTGGGCCCAATGTAAACATTTTCACTTAGGAGTGTACTCACTTTTGTTGCCATTGTCTTAGGCATTAATTGTTGTGTGTTGAGTTGTTGAGGCACCACAGTCTCCACACCATGGCCTGCATTTTATGAATGGGCTGAAAAATGCAGGCCATGATATGGATTGACCAAAAGTTGCCTGCACTGCAATTATGTTTGAAGGGTTAGGATAGAGAATATTTAAAGAAAAAAGATCTAAAACTACTGCAGCAAAAAATACGGGGTCAATTAGTGTCATATAACAGACTTCATTAGGTTAGGTCTTGTTGATAAAAAGTAGCAAAGGCTCAAAATACTGAATGAGCAATAGTGTAATGACTTCTGTTAAGTGCCACTTTAATGAGAAGAAAAAAAGAAATCAATGTCATGAAAAAGGGACTGCGTCCTGAAATGTTAATTTCATGTGTCCCATTAAAATCACATTACCACTTTCATAATTGTGCATTATGTCAACTATCGCACTATCAATTGGAAAATTCAATAGTGTAATGCATGCTAGTAAATATCTTACGACATGAGCTTGTTGACTAGACCTTCTACTTATTACTCTGTAAGCAGGAAATGTAGTTGGAATTGTTTCTTTCCATTAGGTTCAGAAACTTAATGCTTTTGTGTAGTTTATTGTGAAAACATAAATTCATCAAAGCTTGTGAATTACTATGTGCCCTCATGTGACACTCTGATCTTTCATGAAAGACTGATAATTTACTGCATGGAGAAGAAGCAATGATCACACTTTGTTCCATTCGTTGTGCCATCCAAACTGTCTTTTGGTTATAGGTCAGGCTATTTCATACTTTAGTTTCCACATTTTCTGTCAGATAACCATTACATTTGGAAGGCACTACTAAGTGGAACTAAAGGCTCCTATATGATAGTTTAAACAAGCATCAGATCCAATTACAAATCTCATAAAAAAGGAGAAACCTTCCTTTACTATTCCTGACTAAACCAAATTCTACCTCATTTGTCCTCTATCCTCCCCACTGACCACTGAGATACTGCAGCTTATAGTAGAAGAGTCTTAGCAAGAGAGGTAGTTCTGCTAACCCAGAGAAAAAAGTAAAGGAATAGGTGTGACCAGATGCTGATTGACAGGTTACAGGCTTGTGAATCAGCAGTGCCAATGCTGATAGCCATGCTCCCTGCAACACTTTTTCTTAGCGTTATAGTGCAAACAGGCACAACCTACATGAGAGTGGCACCACAAGCTCTATTAAAATCTATGGGACCCGAACTTGAAATAATCAAAAGTCTCCATTTTGAAGGCTTATAATCAAGTTATTGGCCATAAAAAGGATATGGGAGCCCGGGTACTGCCCTGGTGGACATGTACCAATGCAAAAAGAAAAAACTTTAAAAAAATATGTTTTTATAGGAGCAGTGATTTTAATGATGCTTAAGTAAAACAATAAAATTAATAATTCATTTAAATATAGTGGAAACATGAGTGGCCACAGTGCACATGTTAATAAAAGTATGTATCCATTTATTTCACAACATAAGCAAACAGTTACATTCAAGTAAACACAGTTTTGATTGAGCTTGTAATAGAGGAGTGCAGCAAAAGATTTCGGTGCTGCAAAAGGGGAGTGAAGACAGCGGCGTCTACAGGATCCTAAGACCAAGACAGTAGGCATGGGGAAGTAAAGGGCATGGGCGTCCACAGCAGGGGGCAAGGGGGGTCAAGTGCCCCCCCTGGAATCCCCAAGGTGTATGCCGTAGCTGCCGCCATGCTGCATTTTTTTCACTTTTTTTTTTCATTTTTTTGTCTGCTGGCGGCTGCATCCTCCGCCCTCTCCGACTCCTATGGATCAGAGCGCTGGATGGTTCTGTGTACTGCGGCCGCTCTGTAACACAGTCCCGCCCACTCAGACCAGCTCGTGTGATAGTAAAGAGAATCAACGTTCCCCCTATCACACGTGCTGGTCTGGGGGGGGCGGGGCCATGTTACATAGCGGCCGCAGTACACAGAGCCATCCAGCACTATGATCAAGAGAAGGAGATGCTGCAGCCCGCACTATGTGCCACAGTGCCTGGATAGGAGGATGGGGGGGGCTGTCCTGCCAATTCTCCTATCCAACTTATTTTACTGTCCCCAGTTCACCTTGTGCTCCCTGCCCCCCCCCCCAGTGCTCTCCTCCTCCACCACACTCTCCTGCCCCCCCCTCCCTCCTCCACCACACTCTCCTGCCCCCCTCTCTCCTCCACCACACTCTCCTGCCCCCTCACAGTTTTCTCCTCCCCTGTTCTTGCTGCCCCCCAACTCTCCAGCTCTCCACATCCTTCTCTAGCCACCATCCCAGTGCTCCCCCCCTGTCCCCCCCAGTGCTCTCCCCCCTCAGTGCTCTCCCCCCTGTTCCCCCCGCCCAGTGCTCTCCACTCCCCCCGTTCTCCCCCCCCCACAGTGCTCTCCGCTCCCCCCGTGCTCTCCCCCCTGTTCCCCCCCCAGTGCTCTCCACTCCCTCCAGTGCTCTCCCCCCTGTTCTTTCTCCCCCCTTTTCTTTCCACTCCCCCCAGTGCTTCCCCCCAGTGCTCTTCAGCTCTCCCCATCACTCTCCAGCCCCCACCCCAGTGCTCTCCAGCCCCCCATTCTCCCCACCCCTGTTCTTTCTGCCCCCCTGGTGCTCTCCAGCCCCCCCCCCAGTGCTCTCCACCCCTGTTCTTTTTGGCTCCCCCCAGCACTCTCCACTCCCCACCCCTGTACTCTCCACTCCCCCTGCATTCTGCCCCCACCCATGTGCTCTTCAACCCTACCAGTGCTCTCCACCCCCCATAGTGCTCTCCAGTCCCCAGTGCTTTCCACCCCTGTTCTTTCTGGCCCCCACTGGTGCTCTCCACTCCCCCCTGCTCTTTGTTCCCCCTCAGTACTCTCCAGCCCCCGTGCTCTCCACCCCTGTTTTTCTGCTCCCCCAGTGCTCTTCACCGCACCACACTCTCCTGTCCCCCTTGTGCTCTCCTCCACCACCACACTCTCCTGTCCCCCCGTGCTCTCCTCCACCACCACACTCTCCTGCCCCCCTGCTCTCCAGCTCTCCCCATCCTTCTCTAGCCACCATCCCAGTGCTCTCCCCCCTGTTCCCCCCCAGTGCTCTCCCCCCTGTTCCCCCTTCAGTGCTCTCCCCCCTGTTCCCCCCCAGTGCTCTCCACTCCCCACAGTGCTCTCCCCCCACAGTGCTCTCCACTCCCCCCAGTCCTCTCCCCTCCATGCTCTCCCACCATTCTCCTCCCCAGTGCTCTCCCCCCTGTTCTCCCCCCAGTGCTCTCCCCCCTGTTCTTTCCCCCCTGTGCTCTCCACTCCCCCCAGTGCTCTCCCCCCCCGTTCTCCCCCCCAGTGCTCTCCACTCCCCCCAGTGCTCCCCCCGTGCTCTCCCCCCTGTTCTTCCCCCCCAGTGCTCTTCAGCTCTCCCCATCACTCTCCAGCCCCCACCCCAGTGCTCTCCAGCCCCCCATTCTCCCCACCCCTGTTCTTTCTGCCCCCCTGGTGCTCTCCAGCCCCCCCCCCCCAGTGCTCTCCACCCCTGTTCTTTTTGGCTCCCCCCAGCACTCTCCACTCCCCACCCCTGTACTCTCTACTCCCCCTGCATTCTGCCCCCACCCATGTGCTCTCTAACCCTACCAGTGCTCTCCACCCCCCATAGTGCTCTTCAGTCCCCAGTGCTTTCCACCCCTGTTCTTTCTGGCCCCCACTGGTGCTCTCCACTCCCCCCTGCTCTTTGTACCCCCTCAGTACTCTCCAGCCCCCGTGCCATCCACCCCTGTTTTTCTGCTCCCCCAGTGCTCTTCACCGCACCACACTCTCCTGTCCCCCCGTGCTCTCCTCCACCACCACATTCTCCTGTCCCCCCGTGCTCTCCTCCACCACCACACTCTCCTGCCCCCCCTGCTCTCCAGCTCTCCCCATCCTTCTCTAGCCACCATCCCAGTGCTCTCCCCCGTTCCCCCCAGTGCTCTCCCCCCCTGTTCCCCCCAGTGCTCTCCCCCCTGTTCCCCCTTCAGTGCTCCCCCCCTGTCCCCCCAGTGCTCTCCACTCCCCACAGTGCTCTCCCCTCACAGTGCTATCCACTCCCCCAGTCCTCTCCCCTCCGTGCTCTCCCACCGTTCTCCTCCCCAGTGCTCTCCCCAGTGCTCTCCCCCCTGTTCTCCCCCCAGTGCTCTCCCCCTGTTCTTTCCCCCTCAGTGCTCTCCACTCCCTCTAGTTCTTCCCCCCCTGTTCTTTCTCCCCCCCTGTGCTCTCCACTCCCCCCAGTGCTCTCCCCCCTGTTCTCCCCCCCAGTGCTCTCCACTCCCCCCCCAGTGCTCCCCCCGTGCTCTCCCCCCTGTTCTTCCCCCCCAGTGCTCTTCAGCTCTCCCCATCACTCTCCAGCCCCCACCCCAGTGCTCTCCAGGCCCCCATTTTCCCCACCCCTGTCCTTTCTGCCCCCCTAGTGCTCTCCAGCCCCCCGCCCCTGGTCTCTACCCTCCGTGCTCTCCACCCCTGCATTTTGCCCCCACCCATGTGCTCTCCAACCCTACCAGTGCTCTCCACCCCCCATAGTGCTCTCCAGTCCCCCGTGCTTTCCATCCCTGTTCTTTCTGGCCCCCACTGGTGCTCTCCACTCCCCCCTCAGGCAGCTGCGGTGGACTGCGCAGTAGTGTGAGCTTGGGTCTTAGAGAATGAGGAAGATGAGGATGATTTAGTAAGCCAGTCCGCTACCTCCTCTGCATGCTGTGGCTGGAGAGCAAGGGCATCATCACTAAACAGAGACAAATGTGCCCTACCTGAGAATGGATCACATCCACCTTTGCCTGTGGACACAGACGCTACTGGCCCCCTCATAGGGGTTATATACTCACACTATACTGACACACTATAGTCACACTATACTGATAAACTATACTCACAATAAAATATAGTGACATACTATACTCACACTATTCTAACACTTAACTAACACTCTACACTCAGGGTCACAATAAGTGAATCCAATTATTCGCTAGTAGCAGACTGAGCCTTCCACTCCAACAACACACAGCAAAAGCTTCCTGTGGGAAAGAACCTTTTATAGTGTGGGGTGGGACTATGAGCACTGAGCCATGATTGGACAAAGTCATCATCATTTTGTCCAATCAGGGCTCTGACAGTGCTCTGTGCCCTGATTGGCAAAGCCTTGCACCTGTTGGTTAGGTGCAAGGCTTCATCCAATTGGGGCCCTAGAATGCAATGTGTGGCGCGCAGTGCCGTTGTTCGGTGCTTGGAGGGTGAATATTCCGCTGAGCGCCCTGCAAATTCGGGTGTTTGCTAAACGAGCAAACAAGTGATGTTTGGGCTGAACTTTTGCTCAGCCCGAACTCTACTTGAGAGTTTAAGCTGTATGTGTTAAAGAACAGTTCAGACAGCATTAGTGACACTGTATACTGGTATCACATATTTTCACGTGTAATACATTTTTTTTACATTATTGTTTGACTTCAGCAACCAAATCTGATCCATTTCTATTTAAAAAAAGGCTTTTTAGGTAGTTTTGGCTGCCACACCTGATTTTTTATGCAGCAGTAATAGGCCTGAGTTGACTTCTTTTTGCAGTACCCAACAGTATTGTTTTAAAAGTTGAAAGAGTACATAAAACAGGAACTCAACATTCCAAAGATGATACAGTTTTTATTCGTAAATAAAAATAAGCATGTATAAGGTGTTAATTCATATACAAAAAACACAGATATAGTACATTGGCTGGAGAGTATGTAAGCAGCTTGATTAGTCAGTATTGTAAGATGAAAGGACATTGCAGTATTTTTCATAAAATAAATATTAGAATGTATCATTTCAGAGATAATAGCCAGAAATACTGTAATGTTGCTGCACAGTATGTAGGCAGTGATGAGGCAGGTTTTATCATTATGAAATGTATTCATTCAGGTTTTATCACTTAAATTAATTTATAAATTAGGGTGTATAATTTAAGACAATAGCCACAAATACTTTCACAAATATACACTCACAAAAGAGTATGTAAGCAGTTTAGGCCAAGGCAGTTTTTTGAGTGCTGGATGAGTTTTTGTTAGACTGCAAACTTGGAAACACAGAGCATGATTTATCCTGCAAAAAAAAAAAGATTTTCAAATTTTGTGTGGCACTTTTACGGATCTGGAGCACTAGAATTATGCAGTGCACAAGATCTTGTAATGGTGGCAAGCCAACAGAGGTGGCAGGAGATGGTAATGATGGCAGTTGAGAAGAGGTGGCATGACCTGATAATGTTGATAGGCCAGGAGAGGTGTTAAAAGCTGTTAATGGTAGAAGAGACGGGGCAGGAGTGGTGGCAAGAGCTGATAATTAAGGTAGCCTAACAGAGGCCAAAAGAGCTGGTAATGATGGCAGGAGCTGGTAACTGTGGCAGTTCAGCTAAGGTGTCAGAGACTGGAAATCGAGGCAGACTAACAGAAGCCACAAGGACTGGTAAAGGTGGAAGTCAACCAGAGTGTCAAGATCACTTAAGTGCTCCTGCTCCTCATTCCAACATACAAGTTTTTAGCTCCTTGTCTGTGTCCAGCTACAAGGTGATTGATGTGGTCAATCACCTGTTATAAGCAAGCCAAACGCTCAGTCCCTTGCTTGTGATAGTGAGGGATACCTGTGTTGTTCGTGATCAAGCTCCCTATCTGCCCTGCTTTGCTAGTTTGGATTTCCCTGTGTATGACTTTGGACCAGATTATTGGACTATTCCTTGAACTCAGCCTGCCTTTTTACCTGGACTGTCATAGAACCATGCTTTCTGTCTGCTAACTGTAAGTATCTCTTTGCTTTGCTCAGTTCGCATCTGCCCTGGTGTGGTGGTCAGCCACTATAGCATTGTGTATAAGTCCTGGGGGCAACAAAGTACCGGGGCTGCTATAGGTGAAGTACACAGTAGCCAGCTATAGTGTCTAACCTCCTGCGTTGGGGTAGGCATGACACAGAGGTAACAGAAGCGGGCAATAGTGAAAAGCTAGCAAAGGGGGTAGGATCTTGGTCTGGTGTAAGCTATCATTGTTTAGTGGTAAGATTAGGCGGGTCCCCTTTACAGTGCTAAAACATGGGAGGCTGCAAGAGCTGGTAGTGGTAGCAGGTCAAATGAGGTTGCAGTAGCTAATAATGGTGGTAGGTGGCAAGACAAGAGAAGTTGTAGGAGGTGGAGCTGGCTATGGAGACAGCCTAGCAGAGGCTCCAAGAGCTGGTAACGATGGCAAGCCAGCAAAGGAAGCAGGCGCTAGTAATGGTGGCAGGCCTGTAGAAGTGACAGAAGATGGTAATGGTGTAAGCTACCATTTTTTGAAGCATTTAAACACTTGGAGTAGAATGCATTTTCAAAAGGACTCACAGTATAAAGATTTCCATCCAAAAGTCATCACTAGAGTACTTCACAGATAAAAGGAAGGAATTTTCTACACTTCTAACTTCTTTGTAGACAGTAGTAACCCTTGGAGTAGGCCACATTTTTAAAATACACAGCCTTTCTTCCCACAATTCTTGTTTAACCGCTTGCGGACCAACCGCCGCAGTTTTACTTCGGCAGGATGGCTCCGCTGCACGAAATCATGTTATTTACGTGATCTTGCGAGGTCTGGATAGCAGACGCAAGCATGCCACGGCTGGCACGCTTGCCCGCCACAAGCTCCGTGAGTCCGACCATGGGTTCTCAGGGAGAGGAAGAATGGGGAAATGCTGATGTAAACAAGCATTTCCTCGTTCTGCCTAGTGAGAGGACACTCCCTGTAATGGGGAGCAGTGATCAGTGTCATGTCACACACAGCCCCTCCCCACCACAGTTAAAATCAGTCACATTTACACAGTAATCAGTGCATTTTTAACTGAACTGATCATGGTATAAATGTGAATGGTCCCAAAATGTCCACCAGTCACGATAAAAATCGCTGATCACCACCATTACTAGTAAACAAAAAAAATAATAATAAAAATGCCATAAAACGATCCCATATTTTGTAGACGCTATAACTTTTGCGCAAATCAATCAATAAATACTTATTGAGATTTTTTTTAATCAAAAATATGTCGAAGACTACGTATCGGCCTAAACTGAGGAAAAAAACTTTTTTTTATATATTTTTCGGGGATATTTATTATAGGAAAAAGTAAACAATACTGTGTTTTTTTCACCAAAAGAAAGCTCTATTTGTGGGGAAAAAAAGGACATCAATTTTGTTTGAGAGCCACGTGCGTTGACCGCGCAATTGTAAGTTAAAACAAAACAGTGCCGAATCGCAAAAAGTGCTCTGGTCTTCAGCCAGCCCAAGGCTCCTGGGCCTATATTTCACATAAAAGGGAAGGAATTGGATATAGACTCCATTTTTAACACTTGGAGTAGGATGCATTTTCAAAATAAAACACAGCATGCATCTTTTCAGCCACAAAAATCCACCATGAAGAGTTTATATCAATACTAGTTACATAGTAAGGTTGAATAAAGACACCAGTCCAACCTGAGCGAGTGTCCACAATTATCCCTATCCCTGTACATTGCATCTCATCAAGATGCTCCTCCATCATATATTATGGGTTTAAGGTACCCATATATTGCTGTCAATGCGCTGACACACACATTGGTCCAAGGTCCCCAACTCACATTAATATACTAGGGACAATTTTGGACAGAAGCCAATTTACCTACTGGCATGTCTTTAGAAACCCATGCAGTAGTGTCATGGTTGGGTTGAACCAGCAACCCTTTTACTGTTAGGTGAGGGTAGTAACCACTACACCACAGTGCTGCCCAGCACTAGAAAAGTAGAGACATTGTACATACTTTATAAACAGTATAAAAACACTTGAATCAGGTCACGTTTTCAACATGACAAGCAGCATGCAGCTTTCCAGCTCAAAAATCCACCAAGAAGAGTTTCTATGTCACAGAAAAATACAGGAATATTGTACAGACTCTATTAACAGTATTTAAAAACTTAGAGCAGGCTACATTTTCAAAAGCATACACAGTATTAGGGATGAGCTTCGTGTTCGAGTCAAACATATGTTCGACTCGAACATCGGCTGTTCGCCCGTTCGGCGAATTCCGAACGTTATGGGCCGTTCGCGCCAAATTCGTGTGGTGCTCACGGCCTACAATGCACTGCGTCATCGCAGTGCATTGCTGGCTCATGATTGGCTCATGATTGGCCAAGCATGCACTGTGACCCCGCATGCTTGGCCAATCACAGCGCCAGCAGCGAGGAGAGCCACGATTGGCCACAGGCAGGATGCCTGTGGCCAATCATTGCTCAGGCTGTGTAGTACACACCCCACACTATATAAGGCCGCCAGCGGCCTTGTGTAGTGTGTTGGCGTCTGAAGCAGTTAGTGGGTGTTCTGTGTACCTTCAACACAGTATACACCGATCGTTATCGGCCGATTTTCGATCTTGCTCTTCTGTAGTGGTTGTTGTCTGCGTGCCCTGACCGCAGTATACACCGCTATATTCACCTCACCTATATAGCTAGTGATCTATCTTTTATAATAGAGCTTGCAGTCAGTAGTGTTAGGAGCGTGTGCGTGCTGTCTGCGTGTCCGCTATATCCACCTACATAGCTCTTCTCTATTTGAGCCCACTTGCCATCTGCAGGAGTTATTGGAAGTTGTGTGTGCCTCCAGCACAGCACAGTATACATCTGTATATACCCCTTTATCGCTGGTGTTCTATAATAAAGGCATCTGCAGGAGTTAGTGGGTGTTTTGTGCCTCCAGCACAATATACACCTGTATCTACCCTTTATTGCTGTTCTCTAATAGAGCCATCTGCAGGGCTTAGTGGGTGTGACTCCATTACAGTATACCCCTTTATCTCTGGTGTTCTATAATAAAGGCAGCTGCAGAAGTTAGTGGGTGTTGTGTGCCTCCAGCACAATATACACTACCCAACTGCTGTTTTACCCAACTCCCTTCAGGCCATTACCATGTCTGGAAGGCCAGCAAGGAGAGGCAGACAGGCGCGAGCCGATAAAAGAGGGCAAGCAGGCTCTGTGTCTAGAGACAACAGTGCTGGTCGTGGATGCGGTGCATTGTCATCAGCACGTGGCCATGGGACACGCTTGTCCTTCTTTTCGGCAGCTGGACATGTTGAACCGCAACATGCCAACGACTTGGTAGAGTGGATGACCAAGCCCTCGTCATCCTCCTCATCCTCTCTCACCCAGTCTCAGGGTACTAGCAAAGCAGCTGCCAATACATCGTCTTCCCTCGTCTCAATGTCATCATCAGTGACTCCTTCCCTAGACCCACCACGTCCTCCTGAGGAGTCTCCTGAACTCTTTGAGCACAGTGTTGGGTACATGCTCCAGGAGGATGCCCAGTGTTTTGTAGGCTCTGATGATGACACTCAGCTAGAGGAAGGCAGTAGCGTGAATGCAGAGAGAGGGGATGCTCAAGAAGGACAGCAATCTGGCAGTCATGTTCCACAAGTTGCAGCATATTGCCAGGTTTGCTACAGCAATGAAGAGGGAGGGGATGATGAGGGCACTGACTCCACGTGGGTGCCTGGTAGGAGAGAGGTGGAGGAGGAGGAGGAGGCACATGTCCAATGAGGCAGGATGCCCTCCGGGGGCCAGCTTAGGGGCAGCACACCGACTGAATCACACCGCAGAGCTCCGCCTGTGCAGGGCGCTGCCTCTGCGCGTTATTCTAAAAGTTCTTTGGTGTGGGCCTTTTTTGAGACGAGTGCATCAGATCGCACTGCTGCTATTTGCAACATATGTCTCAAGCGTATCTCGCGTGGCCAAAACATCAGCCGCTTGGGCACCACATGCTCGACTAGACATATGTTGACCTGCCATGCAGCTCGTTGGCAAGCGTACCTCAAAGACCCACACCAAAGAACAAAGCGGACCTCTCCTTGCTCCTCATCAGCTGGCATCTCCAACCCCACTAGACCTTCAGTCCTCTCTGAAACCTGCTCTGAGAGGAATGAAGGTGTAGAATTAGGTGTGTCACAGCCAAGTGCTTCCGGGCACTCTGCTAGCAGTACACCCACGTCCGATTATAGCAGGCAAATGTCCCTGCCCCAGCTGCTGGACCGGCGAAAGAAGTTCACTCCCAGCCATCCACATGCCCAGCGGTTGAATGCTAGCTTGGCTAAATTGCTAGCACTTCAACTGCTGCCTTTTCAGTTGGTAGACTTGGCCCCCTTCCGTGAGTTTGTACAATGTGCGGTTCCTCAGTGGCAGGTCCCCAAACGCCACTTTTTCTCACGGAAGGCGATTCCGGCTCTCTACCGGCATGTGGAAGGCAATGTCCTTGCCTCGCTGGACAGGGCGGTCAGCGGTAAGGTGCATATTACCGCTGACTCATGGTCCAGCAGGCATGGACAGGGACGTTACCTGTCTTTCACGGCCCATTGGGTCACTCTTCTGGCAGCTGGGAAGGATGCAGGACAAGGTGCAGTAGTGTTGGAGGTTGTTCCGCCACCACGCCTCCAAAATGCTACTATTGGTTGTGACACACCTCTCTTCTCCACCCCCTCCTCTTCTTCTTCCTCCATGGCCTCTTCCAGTGCTCTGTCCTCAGAACCAGCGGTGCTCCTTAGGCGTTCCAGGGGCTACGCAAGTACGCAGGCAAAACGATGCCATGCCGTGCTTGCTCTGGTTTGTTTGGGGGACAGGAGCCACACTGGGGCGGATGTTTTGTCAGCTCTGCAGGGACAGGCCGAGAGGTGGTTGACGCCACGCCAGCTTAAGCCAGGAATGGTGGTTTGCGACAATGGCACCAACCTCCTCTCCGCCCTCCGACAGGGACAACTGACCCATGTGCCCTGTGTAGCTCACGTCCTTAACCTGGTGGTGCAGCAGTTCTTGGGCAGGTACCCCGGCTTACAGGATGTCCTGAAGCAGGCCAGGAAAGTCTGTGTGCATTTCCGCCGATCATTTAATGCCTGTGCTCGGCTGGCTGAGCTCCAAAAGGAGTTGAACCTGCCCAAGAACCGCCTTATATGTGACATGCCCACCAGGTGGAACTCAACGTTGGCCACGCTGCAGCGGCTGCACACGCAGCAGAGGGCCATCAATGAGTACCTGTGTGACTACGGCACCAGGACAGGGTCAGGGGAGCTCGGTTTTTTCTCACCACGCCAGTGGGGCATGATCAGGGATGCATGCACTGTCCTGTCACTGTTTGAGGAGGCCACAAGGATGGTGAGCAGTGACAGTGCATGCATCAGTGACACTGTACCTCTTTTCCACCTCTTGGAGCATACGCTGCGGGGAATAATGGACAGGGCACTTGAGGCAGAACAGAGGCAGGAAGAGGAGGACTTCCTTGCCTCTCAAGGCCCCCTTTATCCAGACAGTGTTCCTGCTGTGCCACCCATCACACAGGAAGAGGATGAGGAGGAGGAAGAGGAGGAGGAGGATGATTGTGTCAGCATGGAGGTGGAGGCTGGCACTCAGCATCAGCAGCAGCAGCAGTCTTGTAAGGATGATTTACAGTCCCAAGAAACATGTGGACTTGTACGTGGCTGGGAGGAGGTAGCTCATCATGTTGTCCTTAGTGACCCAGAGGACTCCGGACTGAATGCCTCAGCTAACCTACGCTGCATGGCCTCCCTGATCCTGCAAAGCCTGCGGAAGGATCCTCGTATTCTTCGGATCAAGGAGAGGGACCATTACTGGCTGGCCACTCTCCTTGATCCACGGTACAAGGGTAAGGTTGCCGACCTTATCTTGCCATCGCAGAGGGAGCAGAGGATGAGACATCTCCGGGAGGCCTTGCAGAAAGGTCTGTGCAACGCGTTCCCAGAGACTGGGAGGTTACAAACTCCTGGTCCTGGACAACGTGTTGCTGAGGCATCGGTCAGAAGGAGCGGTGGAGAAGGTGGCCGTCTGACTGATGCTTTCAGACAATTTTTTAGTCCGCAGCCCCAAGGTATGATCGGTTCCAGCAACCATCGCCAGTGTCTGATTTACATGGTGCAGGAATACCTAGGGGCAAGGTCAGACTTGGACACCTTTCCCACCAAAAATGGCTTACTGGGTCTTGAGGATGGATCACTGGCCAGAGCTTGCACAGTATGCAATTGAGCTACTGGCCTGTCCTGCATCCAGCATTCTTTCGGAACGCACCTTCAGTGCTGCTGGTGGCTTTGTTACCAATCACAGGGTGCGCCTGTCCACCGAATCAGTTGATCGACTGACCTTCATCAAGATGAATCAGTCTTGGATCACCCACAGCTACCAAGCACCTGAAGCTGATGTAACCGAATAATTTTTTTTGAAATATCCCATCCCTTCAAGACTGCCTATGCTGATGCTGAGTGACTGTCATGTTATGTTGATTGTCTATCCTCTTCCTCCTCTGCTGATATGTTGGAAGAACATTTCTGGTTCTGGGTGATGCCATCAGCCCAATTTTTCTGCCCCTGTTTAACAGGGGCGTTTAAGTACAATTTTTGATGCAATGCTTTGCAGCAGGGCTAATTCCTGCAATCAAACAAGAGTATATGGAAGAGGTTGCAGTGTGGTGGCACCAGCACCAGTGCCTAAGGCCCAATTTTTCTGCCCCTGTTTAACAGGGGTGTTTAATTACAATTTTTGATGCAATGCTTTGCATTAGGGCTAATTCCTGCAATAAAACTAGAGTATATGGGAGAGGTTGCAGTGTGGTGGCACCAGCACCAGTGCCTAAGGCCCAATTTTTCTGCCCCTGTTTAACAGGGGCGTTTAAGTACAATTTTTGATGCAATGCTTTGCAGCAGGGCTAATTCCTGCAATAAAACTAGAGTATATGGGAGAGGTTGCAGTGTGGTGGCACCAGCACCAGTGCCTAAGGCCCAATTTTTCTGCCCCTGTTTAACAGGGGCGTTTAAGTACAATTGTTGATGCAATGCTTTGCAGCAGGGCTAATTCCTGCAATAAAACTAGAGTATATGGGAGAGGTTGCAGTGTGGTGGCACCAGCACCAGTGCCTAAGGCCCAATTTTTCTGCCCCTGTTTAACAGGGACATGTAATTACAATTCTTGATATAATATTTCACAGAAGGGCCCCTTCCTGTGCCCACCCAGAGTAACGGTGAGGACTTATAGTGTTGTGGCACCAGCACCACAACCACCAAAGGTCAATTTTTCTACCACTGTTCAACAATGGCATGTAATTACAATTCTTGATATAATCGTTCACAGCAGGGCGCTCCAGCGCCCACCAAGAGTCACTTTGAGGGCTTACAATGTTGTGGCAAAACCAACACCTTGTTCCGCCATTTCTGCAGAGCATATAGGGCAGGCCCCTACTTTCAAACATCCAACTTACAAACATCTCTTACTTGCAAACGGAAGGAGACAACAGCAAGTGAGATGAAAAAAGATGTACGACAAAACAAATTATACAAGGGTGATAACCCTTCCCTATGTTTTCCAAAAGGCTTAAAAATAGTTTTTTTGACTGGAGCTACACTTTAAAAATGTACTAGTTCAAAATTACAAACAGATTCAACTTAACACAACAAACCTACACAGTCCCTGTCTTGTTTGCACCGCCTGTATACTGCTGTTCTGAGTATATAGGGCCTGGGGGCCACACGCATTTCCTTTTTTTAATATGGGTACTGGGTTCCCCTTAATATGCGTACAAGACCCAAAGGGGCTGGTAATGGGCAGGGAGGGCTACCCATGCCATTTTTCTCAATGATTTTCAACCATATTTCAGGAACCAGATATAACATTAAAACCGCAAGCAGTTTTAAATTATGTTATTTCCGTTTAATGTCATTTTGTGCAGGGACTGTTCTAAACACGGGAAACACGTGGCACTTCACAGGCATACTACAGACACCCCCCAGGAACCATATTTAAAGGAATATTTTTTCACTTTAATCGTCATTAAAATCAGTGCTCCTGCCAAAACTGCCATTTTTAAAAACATTTTAGGCATTGACCCATGTCCCCTGGGGCAGGAGCCAGGTCCCCAAACCCTTTTTAGGACAGTATCTTGCATATTAGCCGTTAAAATTAGCACTTTTAATTTCGAACGTTCGAGTCCCATAGACTTCAATGGGGTTCTAAAGTTCGTACGAATTTGGGGTCCGTTCGAAAGTTCTGGTGCCAACCGAACCGGGGGGTGTTCGGCTCATCCCTACACAGTATACAGATTTTATACAAAATGTATATATTTCACAGAAAAGAGAAGAAATATTGTACGGACATCATAGATATTGCCTAACCATTTGGAGTATGCCACATTTTCAAAATGACACACAGCATGAAGTTTTTCAGCCCAAAACAAATCTACACTCAAGTGGGCATATTTCACAGAAAAAAAAAGGAAAAAGTACCATATAGACTTCTTAAACAATATTTAAATACTTAGGAATATATTTAGAAAGAAACATAAATGCATAGTTATTTGTCTAGCAAAATTGGTGGTATGTTCAATCTGTGTGAATGCCGCAAAAATGAATGTTCTTCTTCTACAGTATTTCCTCTAGAGGTCAAATGTTATTCATTAACAAAAAATTATGTGGTTTGAGAAAATACCACAATTAGTCTAATAAATGGAGTTAAAGATCCCAGGAAATAAGTACTTAACCACTTTTTATGAATGAATAACATTCATCCTGTAGAGGAAATAGAAGAACATTTGATTTTGCCTGTTTGCATGGAATTCATTTATGAATGGCTATGCAAATGTTTTACTAAATACACTTTTTGGAGTTGGCTGCATTTACAAAATGACACACATCATGCAGTTTTTAGTCCCACAACTCCACATTAAAGTGTGCATGTTTCACAAAAAAGAAAGAAATATTTTACAGATTTCATAGACAGTATTTAAATACTTATGCCACGTACACATGACCAGTTTTCCTGTCAGAATAAGCACTGAAGGTTTTTTCTGACGGAGTTCTAAAAGATTTCCGCTGAAACTTTCGTGCGTACACATAATCACACCAAAGTCAGATTGTTAAGCATGTATGACGGGACTAGAAAAACGGAAGTTCAAGACCCAGTGTGCCACCCTTTGGGCTCCTTCTGCTGATCTTGTGTTAGTAGAAGTTTGGTTAGAGAGACGATTTGCACTTTTCAGACTCCAGCTTATTCCGATCGTTTTACTGCTGTTCAGTTTGTGCTTGTGGGTTTGTGTCTGGTTTTCAGTGCGTGTAGTCAGTTCATATCAGTTTTTCGGTGCGTTCTGGTCCGCTAGTTACTGATCTTCATCTCGCTTTTCACAGGCCTTGCTGTTCTTCAGTGCGTTCTGTTAAGTTCGTTCTGACAAGCCAACCTCACATTATATGTATTTAATGTTTGCTAATGTATTGTATTTATTTCATCATTCCCTAATTACCAAGATTGGAATATGCTGTGAATGTCCCCTTTATCCTCATGAATGCTGTTTTTTTAATGTTTTTTTTTTTTGGCCTACATGCATATTTGCCTTCATTAACCTCCCCAGCATGCTATCCTGGGCCCATATACACCTATGTATATTGTTAAAGGGACTAGGCTATAGGTGTATATGGGCATATGGGCCTCAGCTCCATTGTACTGCTTTCCCTGAAACACCCACTAAAATGTGTACAAATGTTATGTGTGTCCTTAAATTCATTTATAACCCTCCCCCACCCCCTTAAATGTGTCCAAATGTAATGTGTGTCCTTAAATTCAGGCAGAGTGCTTGAGGCTTTTTTTAGGCTCCCAAAGTCACCTCAAACCCATGTACTATCTCCCATCATGGGGGATCAATGGACGTATTTTGGGGGTGAAATCCCTTCCTCTCACCTACTAGAGTTATGAGGAAGGGGTTGCACCCACAAAACGTATACATTGAGATCCCCTGATGGCAGATAGCACATGTTGACACACCGTGTGCATCTTCAAAATTTGGCTTTTAAAATGTACAAATGACAACTTTTTGGGGTAATCTAAAAAGAAAATGAAGAACATGATCAAATTTGTTTGAGGGAAAAGGGATTATATTCTCCCCAAAACATCGATCATGTTCTTCATTTCCTGCTGCATGATGTCAAGGCGATTGCGCATTGCATCTATCTCCTCATTCCACGCCATGATTTGTGGAATGAGGATTTGGGCGCTGGCCCTACTGAAATGTTCCGTCGCTTCCTCTTCCACAACCAGAACATCACCTAAAATTGTTGAAAAAACATGTATTTAGAAATATGCAGGCATACATAGATTACCTGAAGCTGGGGTGTCAGACACTCACTTGGTGGGGTGCCCACCTTGCCCACTTCCTCCACCTCTTCTTCCTCCAAATCCTGGGGGGGGGGGGGGGCTCGGGCTAACTTTCCAATCAGGCTGGCGAGGTTGAGGGTCTCTGGGATCCTCTGACTGTTTTCAGAGGCTTTTCTCCCCTATGATAATGAAACAAAAGGGTATACTTTGCAAACAGATATTTGAGTCCAGAAATAAGAATATGAAACATTGCTTTGAAGTGGTGTACAATTGTCTGTGTCTGTTTGGGAAGAGATCCAAGTTGAAGACATACAGTGGTGTGAAAAAGTGTTTGCCCCCTTCCTCATTTCCTGTTCTTTTGCATGTTTGTCACACTTAAGTGTTTCGGAACATCAAACCAATTTAAACAATAGTCAAGGACAACACAAGTAAACACAAAATGCAATTTGTAAATGAAGGTGTTTATTATTAAAGGTGAAAAAAATCCAAACCATCATGGCCATGTGTGAAAAAGTAATTGCCCCCTAAACCTAATAACTGGTTGGGCCACCCTTAGCAGCAACAACTGCAACCAAGCGTTTGTGATAACGTGCAATGAGGCTTTTACAGCGTCCTGGAGGAATTTTGGCCCACTCATCTTTGCAGAATTGTCCTAATTCAGTTACATTAGAGGGTTTTCGAGCATGAACGGCCTTTTTAAGGTCATACCACAACATCTCAATAGGATTCAGGTCAGGACTTTGGCTAGGCCACTCCAAAGTCTTCATTTTGTTTTTCTTTAGCCATTCGGTGGTGGACTTGCTGGTGTGTTTAGGATCATTGTCCTGCTGCAGAACCCAAGTTTGTTTCAGCTTGAGTACACGAACAGATGGTCGGACATTCTCCTTCAGGATCTCTTGGTAGACTTCAGAATTCATAGTTCCTTTTATCACGGCAAGTCTTCCAGGTCCTGAAGCAGCAAAACAGCCCCAGACCATCACACTACCACCACCATATTTTACTGTTGGTATAATGTTCTTTTTATGAAATGCAGTGTTCCTTCTACGCCAGATATACTTGGACACACACCTTCCAAAGAGTTCCACTTTTGTCTCATCGGTCCACAGAATGTTGTCCCAAAAGTCTTGGGGATCATCAAGATGTGTTGTGGAGAAATTAAGACGAGCTTTGATGTTCTTTTTGCTCAGCAGTGGTTTTCTCCTTGGAACTCTGCCATGCAGGCCATTTTTGCCCAGTCTTTTCCTGATGGTGGAGGCATGAACGCTGACCTTAACTGAGGCAAGTGAGGCCTGCAGTTCCTTGGACGTTGTTGTGGGGTCTTTTGTGACCTCTTGGATGAGTCGTCGCTGCGCTCTTGGGGTAATTTTGGGCGGCCGGCCACTCCTGGGAAGGTTCACCACTGTTCCATGTCTTCGCCATTTGTGGATAATGGCTCTCACTGTGGTTCGCTGGATTCCCAAAGCTTTGGAAATGGCTTTATAACCCTTTCCAGACTGATAGATCTCAATTACTTTCTTTCTCAATTGTTCCTGAATTTCTTTGGGTCTCAGCATGATGTGTAGCTTTTAAGGATCTTCTGGTGGACCTTACTGTGTCAAGCAGCTCCTATTTAAGTGATGCCTTGATTGTGAACAGGTGTGGCAATAATCAGGCCTGGGTGTGGCTATAGAAATTGAACTCAGGTGTGGACAACCACAGTTATAGTATGTTTTAACAAGGGGGGCAATCACTTTTTCACACAGGGCCATGATGGTTTGGATTTTTTTTCACCTTTAATAATAAACACCTTCATTTACAAATTGCATTTTGTGTTTACTTGTGTTGTCCTTGACTATTGTTTAAATTGGTTTGATGTTCCGAAACACTTAAGTGTGACAAACATGCAAAGGAACAGGAAATGAGGAAGGGGGCAAACACTTTTTCACACCACTGTAATTAGAATTCCCTTTTTACCAAGCTGAAATACTTACCTTTTTTGCCCAAGTTTCACAGATGAAGACATCCCAAGTATCCACTGGAGCACCTGTGTGGGTTGACCTAAAAAATGTGCTCTGGTGTCCCACACCAGTGCTCCTGAGTCCAGATGTGTAAACAGCTGCTGAGTGTCCTCTCCTTACATTCCACTGAATCAAGTTTGCAATTCATTCTAGTTTCAAAGACATCTAGACAACAATGTCCTAAACTTCTTTTAATAGGACAAATTAGCATGACCAAAATGTAGGTATAACCCTGTACCAGCAAAATACATTGTATTTATTGGCAAACGCTCAATGTTTCCTATGATCGATGTTTCCTATGAACGATGTTTCCTACGAACGATAGCTGTGCCCACAAACATGAAAGTAGCCATTTCAAACTGTACAACAGTAAAGAAAAGTGCATGGAGCAGCATGCAAGTTAATTATAATGACAGGAACACATGACTTACTTTTTTGAAGCAACTTCTTTATTTTGTGATACTGATCCGGCTCCCTCAGTCTTATGTCAGACCATCGCTTCCTTAATTGGTCTTTGGACCGTCGTACCCCAAACCTCTGCTCCAGGGTGTTGACAACAGGCATCATGATCTTGTCCTTTCATAGATTGGGATGGGTGTACAGACCATATTTCCCATCATAATCCTCCCTCCACAAAATACCAACCATCTTGACCATTTCATCAAAGGCCATGTTGGTGGCCTTCAATCTCCTCCTCCTGGATCCAGATGTTTGGGGCTCCAGGCATTCCTCCTCGCTAGTGGAAAAATTTGTCTCCGCCATGTTTAGCCTACTACTCCTACTGCACACCGAAGAGAGAAGGGAAGGGGAATATTTGTGAAAAAGAACGTCAGGGGCGGGTGACGCAGGCAGAGTTTGACACATGCGCAGTGTATATAAAGCTAATACGCATCTGTCATATTTACAATCTGTGAAGTCAAGATTATGGGTTTAGGCTGACATTGGTGTTTTTGTCTTATCAAGTTAACATGCGTCGATCTGTGTGTGTGGGAGGAAGGACGGAAGTGGCAAGCATCCTAAACAAAGGTAAAATTTGAACTTGGTCCATCACAATGGCCTATACTGCTTCAAGTTGGAGGCCTATATTGGGATAAGATTATGAGAGTTTAGACTGACATTAGTGTTTTTGTCTTATGTATTGTCTTACAGAAAAAATTAATCCGCTTAAGGACCCAGAATTTCTGTCCAGTTTTATTGATAAGTACAGGGCGATGAGGAATCTCTGGGAGGTCAAACACAGTTTATATTACAATAAACAAGTAAGGAAGGCAAATCTGGAGAAACTTCTGGTATTTGCCAAGACTCGGGTCCCTGAAGCAAACATGACATTTTTGACAAATAAAATTGGGATCTTGAGGAACATGTTTAAGAAGGAGCACAATAAGGCTGGGTTCACACTGCTGCGGGGGGGAGATCCGGATGTGATTCGCACCGCACTGCAGTGCAAATCACATCGGATCTCTGTAGCGATGCGAGTTCAGCCATACAGATAGTATGGCTGAATTCGCATCGCTCCCGCAGCAAACTCGCACGGGACCCTTTTTTTGGTCCGCAGCAGAATCGGATCGCATGGGTGTTCACACCATGCGATCCGATTCCTGTGCGAGTGTGCAGATCGCACTGCGATATGCGGACGGATCTGGGGGTGTCATTAAGATTTCATTGACACTCCCAGCAGTCCGCATAGGGCAGTGTGAACTGCCGGCGGGAGTCATGCGATGCGGGAAAACGCCACGGATTCGCGGTGTTCCCGCATCGCTATAGTGTGAACCTAGCCTAAGATCCAGGCTTCACTCAGCTCAGGAGCATCTGCAGAGTATGTTTTTGTCCCCAGGCTTTGGTACTTTAACAAACTGAGGTTTCTAGATTACCAGACTGAAGCCAGGGAATCTCTTTCGACCCTTCCCTGCAGCCTTCCCTCCACCCCAGCAGAAGCTTCCCATGAACAGCCTGGGCCTTCCATCCTGGAAGAAGCGGATGTGCCCAGCTGGAGCCAGGTATATTCGTTTTTAGACGTATTTATTATCCTAATATTAATGATGTTAACTAGATGTTATAATTGCTTACAAATCAATGATTGTATACCAAAAATTAGGTATACATATCACTAGACAGTAGTGGCCAAAAATGTTGGTGACCAGCTTGAAAAATGCTGAGGTCAGAATGATACAGAATGATAGCCTTTTCTATCTATTAAATTTCAATTTGCAAGTCATGAGCTGAAAACTGTGTGTGATTGATAAAGCAAAAACTACAACTATGTCCTTTTTTTTTATACACAGGATGAGCTCAGCTAGGAGGAGGGTCTGGAAAGGGTCAGCCAGGAGGAGGCCGTGCCCAGCATCATCCATGAGGAGGCCATGCCCAGCGTCATCCAGGAGGAGGCCATGCCCAGTGTCAGCCAGGAGGAGGCCGTGCCCAGTGTCAGCCAGGAGGAGGCCGTGCCCAGTGTCCTCCAGGAGGAGGCCATGCCCAGTGTCAGCCAGGAGGAGGCCGTGCCCAGTGTCAGACAGGAGGTGTCTGGGCCCCATAGGAGCATCACCCAATCCTAGGTGCCTCCCCTCTGCCTTACCACCAAAAGGCCCAGGAAGGGGACAATGACGGAGGACGCAGCACTGGGCCTCATTAAGGAAGCCAGCCATTTCCTCAGGAGCCCCCCCAATGCTGAAGAGGCCTATGGCTGCTATCTAGCCACTAGGTTGCTGGAATTGGAGAAGGGATAACACCTCCTCTGTTAGGCATTTATTTATAATGCCCTTCAGAAGGGGTTGAGGGGCCAGTTGACTGAGAACAGCCACATATGTGAACTCGCCCATCCTCCTCCTCCTTCTCCTCCTGCCACAAGTCCACCACCAGAGCCACATCCTCCAAGGAAGCCTGCAGGGCAGGCTGCAGGGAAGTCTGCAAGGAAGAGAAGAAAGTGATAACCTGTGTTCAGTCTGGTCTGACAGAAGACGCAGGCTGTTGTAGTACCACAAACAAGGGACAGATATGTCATCTGTTGCTGGTCCTGATCTCTGGGATTCCTGGACCAGATTGTGCTCCCTAATATATGGACTCCTCAAGCTACCAATTTTCTTTTCCACAGACTTGTTGATGTGTGCCATGGGGGCCAAAAGGCTTTGAAAATTCCAAAAGTTTGTCCAGCGTTGACTTCCTCTTTTTTTTGTTATTCGGAATAAATGGATATGCACAAAATACTTTCCTATGTGTTTTTCTTCAAAAAGGAAAGTTTGTTTGCTACATAGTTAGTAAGGTTGAATAAAGACACCAGTCTATCCAGTTCAACCTGAGTGAGTGTCTACAATTGTCCCTATCCCTGTACATTGCACACTCACTCCATTGCACACTCCTTACCCTCAAGGAGCCCACAATCCAAGGTCCCCATTCATATACTTGGGCCAATTTTGGACAAAAGCCAATTAACCTACCTGCATGTCTTTGGAGTCTGGGAGGAAACTGGAGTACCCAGAGGAAACCCACACAGGCACAGGAAGAACATGCAAACTCCAGGCAGGTGGTGTCATGGTTGGGATTTGAACCAGCGACCCTTTTTACTGCTAGGTGAGAGTGCTGACCTCTACACCACTGTGCCGCCTGCCCGCTGTTTGTGAGTAGGGAAGTACATTTCAAAAAGACAATGTCAAATTTACAAGGGACACCAACATCCTTGAGGTTAATAACAAATATAAGATAATAATGTTATTGTGGTAACTTGACACTCCAAAAAACAAATTATTATTTATTATTTATTATAGATCACTAGAAAAAAAATTTTAAGTAATCGTAAAATAAATCTTGATGAAATAAAAAAATATAAAATATGAATATAAAAAATAATTGTAAACATTATTATGGAGATCCGGCTTTTGAAAAATAGAATATTAGTCATGAGATGAGGATAAAAAATTAAAAAGTTTGTGAGAACTCTGTGTTAATATGAGCTGCAAAACAACTTCATTCTTCCAGCATTCTAAAGAAGATAAGAATGTGCTGCATAAAAGATCACAGGATTAGCAGCTTGAGGAATGTGCTAGCTCCAATACAAACGCTAGTTTTACCACAGCGAGCGATTCGTCTCATACTTGCTTCAGAGCATGCGTCGTTTTTGGTCTGTCGGAACAGCATACAAACGAACGGTTTTCCCGACAGGAATTTGTTCTGTCAGAAAGATTTAAAACATGTTCTATTTCTAGGTCTATCAGAACTTTCGTTAAAAAAAAGTTCGATGAGGCATATACACAATCTGAATATGCGATGAAAAGGTTCCGTTGGATATTCTGCTCATGTGGTCGCGGCATTAGAGTAGGCAACTTTTTGAACTGGCAGTGCACCAGTCAGCTTTTAATTAAAAAATAATAAAAATCAGAGTATAAAAAGGTGATTCATTTATTTCAGGGGAAAGGTGGGGACAGTCGGATTTGTATCTTGAAAAAAATGTCTTCTCTGACATCACACTGACTACAGCTTCCTCGTATACAGTGGTCCAACCTCACTAATTAGTGGAGCACTGCCTGAGAGTGACAAATTATTTCTCTGAATTTTATTAACTGCTATATTGTATATGGAAGCTGCTAACTAGTTTCTCAGATATTGCTTTATATTTTGTGACCTTATAAGCGCAGAGTTTTTTAAATTGTTATACTGTTTGAGACAGGGCCATCTTTAATATTGATTGGACCCTGGACAAAAAATTTCTTAGGGCCCCCCTCCCCCCATGCAATTTCGCTCTCCACCTTCTCTGAGACATACAAAAAATAGCAGCTAGACTTAAAATCAGTTTACTGTATCAGATCAGTCAGCGATTGTGATTGGTTGCCAGAGGTTACAGCATATCATTACTGCTTACTGACTGGTTGCTAGAGGTTACAGCACTCCTTAAGGCTCACTGATTAGTTGCTAGAGGTTACAGCACATTTCTGCTTGTTGATTGACTGCTAGAGATTGCTGTACAGTAATACTGCTCACTGGTTGCTATAGGTTACAGTACATCTTCTCCTCACTGCAGGAGGCATGATATACCTATGAATGCTGCCTTTATTTACATATCAATGCAGTTGGCCTTAGCTATTTACATATGCATGCACTGCTATTTACATATGAATGGCAGTATTTACATGTAAACACAGGTCTGCAGGTGAGTCATCTGTACACAACAATAGGGCAGAGCTGGGCAGCATTAGTAGCAGCACAGGACTACAACTTCAAGGGAATGTAAACTGGGATAGTTGCCAAGTATGAGGCAGCTGCTTTGGGTCCCACAACAATAACAGGGCCCAGGGCAGCTGCCCCTTTTGCCCTGCCTTAAAGACGGCCCTGGTTTGAGAGTATCTCGTCCAAATAGTGCATTTTTTCCCATCTGAGATGTTAGCACTAGAATCTTTTTCCACTTCAATCAGGGATCCAAATGGATAGCCAGCCAGTCCCTCGTGGCGTAAATTCTTGGTTCCTTGTGCAGGCGTTTCAGCATGAATGAGCTTATTGGCCAGAAATTGCCTGCAGCAGGGGGCCCAGTGTGCTTAGTGTTCCAGAGGGCAACAGTCTCCTCAACAATGGATGGGGTGAAACATACCCTTGGACACCTGTACCATACCCTTCTCCTCACCGTCAGCTGGCCACCTTTCCTCCTCATATTTCTCCTTTGCCTGCTGCATCAGACAGCATAAAGTCCTCCTTTTCCTCCTGCTACTTGGTCTGTTACACTGCAAAGTAACAGTGCATAGGGGTGACTGGTTGACAATTTATACTTTCCAGAAGCTGGGGAAGAGACCCTTGCCTACACTCGGTCCTACTCTGCATGGCTGCATGCTAACCCTCTACCCTGCTTGATGTACCATAAGATAAGACTCTTAAACCTCTTGTCAGACTTCCATTCATAGTGCTTTATACCACAGATTATGCTTAGGATACAGAAGAAAATTCTTGTGAACTGGGAGTAAAGGTGGAAAGAGAGGAGTGATAAGGAGAATGAGTACGGACCTTTTGCTGCTGACTGGTATTCATGTTCTGCTCCCACTGAGCCTTGTGGTGAAGAATCATACTTCTGTAGCGATGACACTTTGGACAAGGTGTCTGTCATGTACAAATTTAGTTTTTGCCTCAGAATAGTAAATGGGTCCTGAGGGTTAATTATGTAGGTTTAACTTTGACATCAGTTTGACTGGGCTGTGTTAGAGTTCTGCATGGTCATGTGTACAGTTAGGTGCACATGACAGGCTCAGAACCAGGCCTGGTTGGAAGCTTTAGGTATCAGCTTCCCCCGGAGCCAATCAGTGGGTCCGCCTGGCCCTGCTAAGGAGTTTGGGGAAGGGTACTTAAGATGTTGAAGTCACGTGTTTCCGGGTTCATTCGTGAGGCCATAGCTGCCTGTTCCTGATTCTGGACCGGGGTAGCCCCATGAGGGATCCCGGCCACGGGAGCGTATGTCGCTCTGCAACATGCTTCGGTTGGCTAACCCCAATAGACCCTCCTGGTCTGGGGTAAGGGTCCGTCTGTTCCTGAGTCTCGAAACCGGCTGGTCAAAAGTGCAGTAACTGAGGGAGGATTGTGCTCTCGGCTTGGAGGGGCACCTCAGCTCGTGTAAGCGACCAGGGGAGGACTCTTCGGAGGAGGGCCAACAAGCTGGCATACCGAGAAGTGCCTGGTTGCTGGGTTGTGAAGGACATCAGCGAGTCCATGTGTTTCCAGTACTGCCAAGGAGACAGAGAACGTTCCAGGTACTGAGGAAAAAGTTCCTGTTCACTTTCTGTTACAAATTACTCAAGGTCAAAGATTTCACCAGTTCTGAATCAAAGTGCTGACTGGCATAACCTCTGGCTAGAGATTTGTTCAACTTTGAAATGCCCAGCTGCGAGTGGCTACTCTGGGTGGTATTAGAGACTTTGTGATAATTAGCAGTTCAAGGTGCCTGAGTTTCTTCACACTTGCCATCTGTTCCCACACGAAACCTTTTCTAAAGGACTTTTATGGTGGCAGCATCCAAAGTTGTTGGGTACTAACCCTGGGAACCCCTAGACGTGGAAGAACAAGCCAAGCGGAGGTAACCGGTAAGCCCAAAAGTTAAGGCCGCCCTGCCAAGGGTTATGGCCACTACACTTCTGTTCATGTTTGTGGTAACCACATAACTGATACATTAAAAAGTATGATAGGCTGCAAGCAGAGGCTGCAAACCAATATGCTCCTGTCAGCAACAGATGTATTAAAAAAAGTCCTGGACTACCGAGCTACTGTATGTGGAGCAACCTGGGGGAAGGCAGTGACTTGCACTCATGGGACTGTGCCATTCTGTGGAATAGGATGGCTGCTTCATGCACTCCTCTGCAAGCTGCCCCTGCCCCTGGACAAAATCCTATTGTATGGTGCAGATCAGTGACTAGACTTGAGTTTGTAGCTGTCCTCCAACTGTATCTGTCTGCCTCATATTGGAACTACATGTTCACTAAGGTATGCTATAAACAAGTGAGTATCTGGCATTTTGCAGCGTAGAGTAGAGAGAGGAATTATTTTTATGCAGCTGGTCAGCTTGACCATGTATTGAAATATATGTGAACAAAAAAATATGCTTTATGAAAAAGTTTGCTGGAAATATGTATGTGTACAGCAATGTGCAAAGGGTTCATTTAGAATACCTAGGTACGGTCTGTTACCTTGTCATCCATATTCTCCTTATTCCTTGAGCTCTTTTGGGAGTAAGCTGCAGATGCAAGAACTTCAATGGCAAATGCTACTTCCTTTCTGTTGTCCTCTTATTTCTATGCTTCTCTCACACTTTTCCTGGACATACAAGTGACTTATGCTGTTTTGAGAGAAATTCAACCCACTTCTCCATGCCGGTTTATGGGGCAACAGAAAAATTAGCAGTAGAGAAGGAAGGAGAAAATGATGCATTTGCAGCTGCTGCTGTTGAAAATGCATTGCTCTGCAACTGAGAGAAGAAGGATGAGGAAGTCTTGGTTAGCCACTGTAAGGACCCCTTCCACTGTATAGCACACCCAATGCCAGAAAGAAAAGAAAGACCATGCCCAGTCTCTCAAAGGTGTGGCCCTACCACAGCTTTCTCCTGTGGATGCAGAATCTGATTGCTCCTGCTAGCTCTTTGTGAAGAACCTCTGCCTCTTCCTTTAGGCCTCCCAAGCATGATGGATACAGGGCATTACCTAACTTCATTAGCAGATAATATATCGAGGGATAGAATATGTGGTGGTTTGGGGCACTTACAATGTGGTGATATGGTTCATTAAAATTTATTGCACTAGTATCTGGTAATTTTTTTTAAAAATCGAATTAAAGGTGAAAAAAAAATTAAGGAAAATGTGACATAAAAAATAAATAAAAATAAAACTTCAAGTGGGGGGCACATCAACTGAAGTTTGTTGCTGAAATACACCAACAGATTTAAAATGGACTGTTGAGTCTATTCACTGTGAACTCAGGGGTCTATGTGGCCCGCCCACCACACTGCAATTTACTGTAATAATGTAGCACAATAAAGCATTTATAGTACCATATACAGCAGAGATATGCAATTAGCGGACCTCCAGCTGTTGCAAAACTACAAGTCCTATCATGCCTCTGCCTCTGGGTGCAGTGGCGTACCATGGTTTGTCAGCACCAGAGGCGAGGCAAGTAATTTGCGCCTCCTTGACCCACAGACTTACCTATTTTCAGCTAGCTCATGTCTGGTCACATGATCCCCTGTGTGAGACAGTGGTGGCTGTAGGGGAGAGGAGAGCGTGCTTGACAATGACTGATAAAGCCTGGAGAGTGACATCATGCATAGGTTCCTATACCCCATCTGTTGTTGGCGCTCCCTCCTCTCTCCTACATACACCACTGGCTCACACAGTGGATAACATTACTGGACAGCCTGAAAATAGGTGTTTACATCTTTTCTACACGTTAGCCATCATAGGCATTAGGTGGGGGGATTTTATAATATTTCAGTTAATGGAAGCTACATATGTCATGTTCACACTATAATACTTGTTGCAGCACTGTGCTGTTGTGGTCAATACCCCAACAGCACGGTGCTGCAACAAGTATTATAGTGTGAATATGATATACTGTATTTAGCTCCCATTAACTGAAATATTATGAAATAAAAAACCCTACTGGGTAGTGAGTCCTAATCACCAGTGCTGCAGGAACACATAACCTCATTGTGCAAATAAAGCACAGAAAATATCATATAACAATTCATCAAATACAATAATTCTAAGATAGTCCTACTGGGCAGTGAATCCAAATCCCCAGTGCTGCAAGAACACATAATATTGTGCAAATATATAAATACACACATTTCATATAATAATGAATAAAAAGCATCCACAAAAACATGGCTATGAATGGACTTTATGGCTATGGATGAACTTTTATTGATTATTATATAAAATGAGTTTGTTTATATATTTGCAAAATTGTGTGTTTTTGCAGCACTGGTGATTTGGATTCACTGAGAGAGAGGTAGAGAGAGACATTGGGATCAGGGAGACGGTGGAGCTGAGGGAAAGGGGGGAGGGGGAGGGGGGCTGAGAGAGGAAGAGGGCCCTGAGGGGAGATGAGAGAGACTGCTAGCCCTACCTTCCATGCCAGTCTGTCTCCTTGATCCAGGGGTGCTTTGATCCTTCTAGCGGCTCCCTGGCAATGTGCGCTTCCACGCAAGTCCTCTGGGTCCTCAGTCAGCCTGTTGTCCAGGCCTCATGTTAGTGCAGAAAGGAAGTTTGAGCAATCCATGCTCTGGAGGCATGGGAGATGTTGCGTCCGCTGCTTCTCATCTCTTGGGGGGGAGCAGGGTCAGGGAGGCCCAGCGTAGGGCTTCCCCTTTAAGTCCATACCAGGTGACGGGACCAACGAGGTGTCAATCTCGCCGCCGCAGGCGGCGACATTGACTTCCTTCGCTAGTCCCGTCTACCTGGAGCCGCGTGAAAAATGAACGGACTTTCCTCCGAGTACGGGCAAGTCCATTCATTTCAAAAGTCTGGCGGACTAGCGCACAGATGGCTGGATTGTCCGCCGACTGCCGAGTCCGGCGGACAATTTTGAGTCAAAACTTCTTTCTAAGTCCGCCGGACTTTTGGGGGAAAAAAGTCAGCCGGAGCCCACACACGGGCGGATTGTCCGGCGGATAGTCCGATTGTGTGTACGCGCCATTAGTCTAACTGCTATTTATTGTACGTCTCAGAGCAGGTGGAGAGTGAAATTGCATGGGGGGGGGGGGGGGGGCAAGAAATTTTTTGCCCAGGGTCCAATCAATATTAAAGACGGTCCTGCTGCCTCAGTGCCCTTCAGTGCCGCTTCATCAGTGCCCTCCAGTGCCATCTCAGTGCCCAACAGTGCCACCTATCAGTGCCCATGAGTGCCACCTCATCAGTGCAGCTATGTCAGCGCACATCAGTGAAGGAGAAACATTACCTGTTTGCATAATTTTGTAACAAACTATGAAAAATGTTTATGTTCTTTTTCAAAATTTTCTGTCTTTTTTGTCTCTTAAATAACCTAGTGGCAATTAAATACCGTCAAAAGAAAACTCTATTTGTGTGAAGAAAATGATACAAATGTCATATGAGTACAGTGTTGCATGACCGAGCAATTGTCCTTCAAAATGCAATAGCGCTAAAAGCTGAAAATTGGCCTGGACAGGAAGGGGGTATAAGTGCCCAGTAGGCAAGTGGTTAACAACTGTTTGCTATCTACTTTCAGGCAGTCTCCCGTTTTAACCCATGTGATATTTTTATCCTTATTGTTCGTATATGTTTATTTTAAATGTTTAATTTAAACTGATCTATTATAAGCACAGCTCCAGCTGTACATTTCAGCAGAATTGTGAAATCCCAGATGTGTGAATTAGATGTTTTTAATACATCAGAAAACTTTACACACTAGGCTTATTAAATACGGCTTTGCAAAGAGCAATAGTGATGTGCAAAGTGCAGTAACCCAGTGCCTTTAATCAAAGTTAATTTTCTAATCATCCCATTACAGTAACTGATATCTGGTTATTTGTCATAGGTTACTGAACATTGCACATCATAACGTCTCTTTGCAAAGCCATATTTAATAAGCCCAATAATCTGTGAAGTTTACTTATAGTATTTACAGCAAAGCAATACATCATTGTTTAATTTGTATAAACTATCTGTCAAATGCCAAACTTGGGAGTCAGATAGTGTTTTGAAACACTTAGTTCAAATGAAGATAGAATGATTCTATCACCAGAAACTACTATGGATAAACAAAATATTGCATTCAAGTGTTACTAAACCCACAACAGTGAAATCTTCTGTATATGCAGAATAGCATGCTTGTTATACTCACTGTGTAACTTAAGGGGATAATTCTCTGCATTGTGTAAAATAGGCTGTTTGAGCCTGTATGCGCATATCCTCCTCCTCCTGCAGGGTCACTCTGGACAAGTCCAGATAAGACACAGTCAGAGTAGTCCTGCTGCACATGCTCAGTTTAGTCTCTATTGCTGGAGAGAACATTTCCTGTTTGAGCTGAGCTAGTCAGGTCACATGATAATGACATCACACATTTGGGTGTGTATACTGATCCTAAATGACAGCCCAGTCCCTCCCTTCTCCCCGAAGCCCAGTAACTAAAAAATAACACAGTGGGTGGGATGTTACATCTTGATTGATGGATGATCCGCCTCCCATAAAAGCATGAGGCCAAAGTCTATAGTGGATTTCAGTGATTCCCATAAAGGAGAGAACACCACTGTACGTGTTTTTGCAGTGTTCTCTTTTGACCTCTCAACAGCATCAGTTACAGCCTGCAGACGTGCATATTGAGGTCCCAATGTCTAAATTCATAAATAATACAGATCGTGCCAAAAATGTGTTATGTTTTCTTTTTTTCATATTTGTGATCCTTCTTTCTCTCTTTCTATGCCTTTCCTTTTTCCCTCTCCACTGTCATCCTCATCCAACCTGGTACCCCACTGCCACCTTGCTAACACACTACCCCCTGTCATCTTCATCACACCTGGCATCTCACTGCCACCTTCCTAACACACTGCCCCCACCATCCTCATTCTCCTCCCATCTGGCACCTCACTGCAACCTTCCTAACACACTACCCCCTGTCATCCTCATCCTCATCCTCATCTTCACCACACCTGGCACCCAACTGATATGTTGCTAACACCTCACTCCTGTCATCCTCATCCTCATGTTCATCACATCTGGCACCCCACTGCAATCTTACTAACACCCTACCCCTGCGATCCTCATCACACCTTGCAACTCACGGCAACCTTGCTAACACATTACCCCCTGTCATCCTTATCCTCATTTTCATAACACCTGGCACCCCACTGCAACTTTGCTATCACCCTACCCCCTGTCACCCTCATGTTAATCACTCCTGACACCCCATTGCAACCTTGCTAACATTCTACCCCCTGTCATCCTCATGTTTATCACACCTGGCACCCCATTGCAACCTTGCTAACACCCCACCCCTATCATCCTCATCCTCATCCCACCTGGCACCCCACTGATATCTTGATAACACCCCACCCCTGTCATTCTTAGCCTTATGTTCATCACACATGGCACCCCACTGCAACCTTGCTAACACCCACCCACTGTCATCCTCATCCTCATATTCATCACACCTGACACCCCACTGATACCTTGATAACACCCTACCCCTCGTCATCCTCATCCTCATCACACCTGGCAACCCATTGCAACCTTGCTAACACCCTACCCCCGTCATCCCAATGTTCATCAGACCTGGCACCACACTGCCACCTTGCTAACACACTACCACCTGTCATCCTCATCCTCCTAACACCTGGCACCACACTGCAACCTTCCTAACACACTATGCCCCTGTCATCCTCATCCTCATCTTTATCGCACCTGGCACTCCAATGCAACCTTCGTAATATACTACCCCCTGTCACCCTCATTACACCTGGCACACTACTGCCAGCTTGCTAACACCCTACCTCCTGTCATCCTCATCCTCATTGCACCTGGCACCTCAATGCTGCCTTGCTAACACCCTACTCCTGACATCCTCACCCCCCCCCCCCCCCCAATAACCCACTGCCAGCTTCCAAACATCTGCATTGACAAAGCAGCTTATTACAATGTTAAGAGGGCAAGGGTCTATTCCCCACAAATGTGTCGTAGTTAACCTGGTATGTGGATGGGGCATATTGGGGGCATATTTGGCATCTTTATTGTTAACAATAAATATGCTACTCCAGGTGAATGATGAAAGTGTAACTAAACCCACTGCAGTAAAATCAGTCTGTATGTGCAGATAAGCTTGCTTGTTATAAATTGTTAATCCTCTGCATTGTGTAGAAAGGCTGTTTGATCCTGTCTTCTCTGATAACCTCCTCTCCTAAGACTATAAAAAATAACCTAATATTTACAATCTATGGAGTCAAGCTGCTCAGTTTGGTGTGTATTGCTAGAGAGTTTTTTTTTTTTTTCCCCCTGGAAGAGTGCATGTGATTAGCACAGGGCCAATCAGCACTGTCCAGCACTGTCCAGACATGTCCAGACAGAGGATCAGGAGTCTTGAAATCTGATAGGACAATTGTGGGAGAAATGAAAACTCCTCCTACAAACTATCAGCACACACTGAGTCACAAGTCACAAGATTGCTCTAACTGCTATATACTGCTGATGGAAAAAAAGTATTTAGCAGCTTATATTTAGTAAAACTGTGGGAGACCAGATATAGTGAATGCAGGATCTGGGTTTAGTAACACTTTAACTAAAGCTAACATTGAAGCTGAATTCAAGCCTTACCGTCAGTCTTGCACAGTTTTTTTGATTGAAAATGTATACTTTATTTTGCATTAAAATATACAAAAAAAAAAAAATACTTAAATGGGGTAAATTCCACCCTGTACTGCGACTCAGCACATAAATAAACTACATAACAGTACAGTTCCAAGTCAATCTTGCACAGTTGTAAAGGCTTTTTTTTCATGTACTGAAATTGCCTCTTTTTATTTCACTGCACACTGTGAGCTTCTCATAGTGTACATTAGAATCTACAGCAAGTTAGATAGAGTCCATCTCATTTCCTGGCTGGGTGATATATCATCTTGACTTAGCCCTTTCCTCCCCAGCCTTACTTTCAATAATGAGGGTTCAGCATAACATGCAATTTTTACTCAGGGCAGTCTGCATACAAATAGGAATACCCACTCCTCAAGGCTGATTTAAAATTTGCATAAGTCCCCCCCAAGGTCCAGCCCAATTTTTGCATCACAGCTGAGGGTTCAAAGGAGGAGTACTAAAGTAGGGTGCTGTGATGTTTTCCAGGAAGCTATTTACAGCATCCTGCCATCTCTTCCCACTAACCATGATTTACTGGTATTGCATAAAGGAACTCAGAGATCCAGTGATGACATTATTGCATCTAAAATAATGTATGTAATGAAAATGGAAGGGTTCTATTTAAACATGTTGATTAACAGAGAAAGGAGGAACCAGGGAAGGTAAAATATTGACTGATTAAACTTCAACTTTAAGAACTTGGTCAATTGGCTTCAGTATAAATCACACAAATAGGAAACACAAGGGAACACAAAGACACTGAATTTTAAAAGAGTCAACTTCCCTAAACTACAAACCTTGCTAGAAGATATAAATTGGGCTAAAATCTAAGAAACAAAGAACACGGAGGAGAGATGGGTTTGCTTTAAGCCCTTGTACACATGGTTGGACATTCCGGCAACAAAATCTGTCGGATTTTTTCAGACGGATTTTGTCCGAAAGTGGTGTTGCAAACACACGGTCGGACAAAGTTGTCTGAAAATCCGATCGTTCGCAACGTGATGACGTAATTTAGTGACGACGGGACTGTGTTCAGGCTAGTAGCCAATAGCTGTGGTCTAGGAATTTGATCTGAGCATGCGTGGCACTTTGTCCGATCGGAATTCTCTACAAACAATCGGACAAAGTCCGATCGGATCATGTTGTCGGAAAATTTTATAGCCCAGCTCTAAAACTTTGTCGGTCGGATATTCCGACGGAAATAATCCGATGGAGCCCACAAATGGTCGCATTATCCGACAACATGGTCCGATCGGACATTTTCCGTCGGAATGTCCGTGTGTACAAGGGCTAAGAGCATATTAAATAAGGGCATTTATCAGTGCATCCCATTGGGAAATACATTTAAAAGAGTGAACAAAGGTCCTGGATGGGCTTAAAGCGGAGGTCCACCGTAAAGTGGACCTTCCGCTCATCGGAACCCTCCCCCCCTCCGGCGCCACAATTGGCACCTTTCAGGGGGGAGGGGGGTGCAGATACCTGTACAGTACAGGTATCTGCACCCACTTCCGGGATAGCTCTCTGCGGAAAGGGGCGTAGATTACGCCCCTTTCCGCAAGTGCCCGCCCCTTTCCGCAAATGCCCCGCGGAAACACACAGATCCCAGAGGCAGCGGGGACCGTCCTTATTGCACAGCGCGACTCGCGCATGCGCAGTAGGGAACTGGGAAATGAAGCCGAAAGGCTCCATTTCCTGATTCCCATACCCAAGATGGCGGCGGCAGCACCCGAGAGACGATCTAGAGATCGGCTTCGGGTGCCGACATCGCGGGCGCGCTGGACAGGTAAGTGTCACTATTTTAAAAGTCAGCAGCTGCAGTATTTGTAGCTGCTGGCTTTTAAAAAAAAAAAAAAACACGGAGTCCCGGCGGACTCCCGCTTTAAGTCTAATGTAAAAATGCATTGACAAGAAAAGGAGAAGGCTTCCAAAAAATACAAGGCTGAGGGATCATCCACCCGCTGTATCTCACTGGATTGAGTGAATAACATACAAACCATGGAACATTTAAACCCTGCCCTCAAAGACAAAACAAAAGAGCATAAAGCACAATGGTTCTACTGGACAATTGCTTAAGTTTACTGTTTTACTTGTTTTTGTATGAAGTACCCATGGCTTTCTATGCTCATGACATTACCTGATTATTTGTATAGTCTCTTGCGATCTTTTATGTAATCCCAGCTCCACAACTTGCAAAATTGTTACTTTGTACTTCAATTATGGAGTGTTGGAACATGCATTGTTGTTCTGTGGTTTCTGATTGCATATCACTAAATAAAGAATTTAAATCAAAACACTTTTCCCTCTCCTCTTTTCCATAACATATGGGTGAGGTGTTCTGTAGTCCTCAAAGATAGCTGAGAACAATGTAACTGATATGGGTGCAGTATAAGCAGGGAGCACAGAAAGTTATCAGCTGACAAGATTTCTGGCAGAAATAACAGGTATCTAGCAAACAGATGTAAAAAAAATGTTTTTGGTGTATTTAACAGATCAAATGAGATATGTTCATTGTTAACGTTCACATTCACTTTCATGGTAGTCTGCAAGTTGAAAATTTGTTGTCCCATAAAATTTATGTGTAGAATTTTGGAAACTATAATGTACCATGTTAGCCTTTAAATTATTAGCAGTAGGTTTAGAAGGTACAGTAAGTGGCCCTTTGTCCAGCCCCCCCTCAGTGTACTGGAGGCTGCTACAGAAAAGGTATTGGTAAAGTTGACAAACTAAATAGGAGAGATTACAGTCAGTTAGGAAACTGTACTTACACTTTTATTGTTAGCTTTTTGGGAAATCAACTTCTTTGCGTTTTTTTTTTTTTTGTGGTTACCTTGAGGTCAACAGACAACTGTTCCTGCTTTTAGGCTTCCCTTGGAATAAGCTTTTGTTTAACCACTTGCTTACTGGGCACTTAAACCCCCCTCAGTCCCAGACCAATTTTTAGCTTTCAGCGCTGATGCACTTTGAGTGACAATTACGCGGTCATACAACACTGTACCCAAATGAATTTTTTATCATTTTTTTCCCACAAATAGAGCTTTCTTTTGGTGGTATTTAGTTACAGCTCGGAGTTTTATTTTTTGCTAAACAAACAAAAAAAGATGCAAAAAAAAAAAAAAAAAAAATCATGTTTTAATAGTTTGTTATAAAATTTTGCAAACGGGTCATTTTTCTCCTTCATTGAAGTGCGCTGATTAGGCGGCACTGATAGGCTGCATTGGTGGGCACTGATGGGCTGCATTGGTGGGCACTGATGGGCTGCATTGGTGGGCACTGATAGGCTGCACTGGTGGGCACTGATAGGCATAGTTAAGGCGGCACTAATAGGCACAGATAAGGCGGCACCGATGGGCACAGATAAGGCGGCACTGATGGGCAAAGATGGGCACAGATAAGATGGCACGGATGGGTGGCACGGATAAGTGGCACGGATGGGTGGCACGGATGGGCACTGATAGGTACCACAGATAGATGGGACTGATGGGCACTGATAGGTGGCACTGATAGGTGGCTCTGATAGGTGGCACTGCTGGGCACTGATGGGCGGCACTGCTGGGCACTGATGGGCGGCACTGCTGGGCACTGATGGGCGGCACTGGGGTGCAGCACCTGAGGCAGATTTTGGGTGGCACTGTGGGTGGCACTGCTGGGTGGCACTGTGGGTGGCACTGTGGGCACTGCTGGGTGGCACTGTGGGCACTGCTGGGTGGCACTGACAGGGGGGCACTTACTTTATTTCAGGATGGCACTGCGGGTGGCAGGTGGGCACTGGCAGGGGGCAGGTGTCCTTTTAAATTGCTGGCCGTGATCGGGACTGATGTCCCGAACACGGCCGCCGGCGATCGGCTTTTTTTTTTCTCCTCGCGCTGTCAGCGCGAGGAGGAATACTAGCCGATTACCGGCTCCGTTTTATCACATGATCAGCTGTCATTGGCTGACAGCTGATCACGTGATAAGGGGTCGGGATCGACCCCTTACACGGATCGGTGATCAGGCGAGTCTCACGGACTCGCCGATCACAGAGCGCGCCGCGCGCGCCCCTCAGGGGGCGCGCAGGCCGCTCGTAACCGGGACTACGTCAATAGACGTAGTCCCGAAAATGTGGGTCCGCGCTATTGCCGTCATTTTGCAATAGCGCGGATCCCAAGTGGTTAATAGAAGTGGTGTTTTGTTGTGTTCACTTATTTTGGAGGCATATTTCAATTTCAATTTCAATTTCAATTTCAATATTTTATTAAAAAAATGCAAAGAAGGATTTCCCAAAAAGCTAACAATAAAATTGAAAGTACAGTTTCCTAACTGACAGTAATCTCTCTTATTTAGTTTGTCAGCTTTAAAGTTAAAGCGGGATTCCGCTTTTTTTTTTTTTTTTTTCTTACCTGTGTCACAGGTGGGCGAGTGCTACCTTCGATTAGTATCCACGTCCGGCGTTTTTTTTGACCCCCGGCGCGACGATTCTTTTCCTCGGGATGACTTATAAAAAACTGCTCTGGCGTTTTCCATTTTAAGTGTGGGCGTCTGAAGCCCACAGGCATTTACTTCCTGTATATGATGACGCTCGGCTCCCAGCATGCTCCGCTCCATCTTGCACATGCTCAGTGATAGCAGTGACCAGCAATGAAAAAGTTTGTGGTTACCATCACAACGGGCGGCGTCCCGGAAGTTCCCGCCCCATTGTCAAGGCAACGAAAACAACACAGGACAGAGCCCTCGTCACGTAACCGGCATCCTAACGAAATCTCGCGAGATTTCGCAATTTCATTGTCCCCCATGGATTCTTGGGAAATAGCTTAGAAATTTCCCAGGGACCATTGCGAGGACAATAACCATGCCTACTCCCACGGGAGGACAACCCGGAAGTCAGCAGAAACATCAGAAATAAAAGGTAAGTAAAGAATATTTTTTTTTTCAGGGTTCATTTAGGTAAGTATGCTATCTGGTGAACTTAATAACATGAAGTTTCATTTTTAGGTACCAAACCGCTTTAAATTGATTTTTTTTTCTTTTTTTTCTTTGCTACAAGGCTTTCCTTAAAAAAAAGGGGAGAGTGGGCTTTCTTTTCAGCTGTAGTATTTTGGAGTTTTCATTTCTTTTGTTTATTTTATTGCATGTTTTTTTATGTTGATAGGGCTGCTGAAAGTCCAGCATTCACTTGCTATTGACCAGTGCAAGAATGTTGTACACCTAAACAACCACAAATGACATCACGTACATTTACTACCCCCCACATCCCCACAGATAAAATACAATTAGGCACACACCAGTAGGGATTAGCCAAACACCCCCCGGTTCGGTTCGCACCAGAACCTTCGAACAGACCTAAAATCCGTATGAATTTTAGAACCCTATTAAAGTCTATGGGACTCGAACATTCAAAATCAAAAGTGCTAATTTTAAAGGCTAATATGCAAGATATGCAACAGACAACGCCAACAATAAGAGGTATCTTCAGGTGTATACTGTGCTGGAGGCACACAACACCAACTTTAACTCCTGCAGATGCCTGTATTATAGAACACCAGCAATAAAGGGTAGATATAGGTGTATACTGTGCTGTGCTGTGCTGTGCTGGAGGCACACAACACCCACTAACTCCTGCAGATGCCTGTATTAGAGAACACCAGCAATAAAGGGTAGATACAGGTGTATATTGTGCTGGAGGCACACAACAACCACTAACTCCTGCAGATGCCTGTATTATAGAACACCAGCAATAAAGGGTAGATATAGGTGTATACTGTGCTGTGCTGTGCTGTGCTGGAGGCACACAACACCCACTAACTCCTGCAGATGCCTGTATTAGAGAACACCAGCAATAAAGGGTAGATACAGGTGTACTGTGCTGGAGGCACACAACACCCAATAACTCCTGCAGATGCCTTAATTAGAGACAAATGGCAATAAAGGGTAGATACAGGTGTATACTGTGCTGGAGGCACACAACAGCACTTTAACTTTAAGATGCCTGAGAAAAGAACACACTGTCCCCACCTATCTAGCTCTTTCCCTGCACGCCGGAACACACTACAAAAGGCCGCCGCGCTGGCAGCCTTATATAGTGTGGGGCGTGTACTAAACCCCCTGAGCTATAATTGGCCACAGGCATCCTGCCTGTGGCCAATTATGGCTCTCCTCGCTGCCGGCGCTGTGATTGGCCAAGCATGGCCAATTGGCCAATCATGAGCCAGCAATGCACTGCGAGGGCGTAGTGCATTGTGTACCATTCGTGGCACTTGAATTTGGTGTGAACGGTCCACAAAGTTCTGAATTCGGCGAACAGACGAACGGTTGATGTTCGAGTCGAACATGCGTTCGAGTCGAACACCGAGCTCATCTCTACACACTAGTTAGGCCTATTATCCCAGGGAACAAATTCCCTGACAGTAGTTTATCTATTGACCCTAAAAATTGTCAGAATTTCACAGCAAAATCCCCCTCCATAGAATTCAATAGGATTCGCCTCTAAGTTCTTGTTCAACCATATTTCAGACACAATTCATTGAACCCTTGGGGAATTGAACACGAGCAGATTATACCATTACTGCACACATGCAACTTTGTAGCAAGTTCAAAGCTCCCTGTTTATCCTTTCTGACAACTAGAGCATAACAACAAAGTTGTTGCAGAAGTTGCCTGCAATACTTAGGTTGCAGCTACAAATCCCTGGTATGCCATGGTCATTTACAGCTGTGTTGCATCATCTACATAGCTATTCAAACTGAGAGTTCTATAGCTAGCTTCAAACACTGAAAAAAGTAAAAAGCTCGGTAACAGTGCTACAAATCACTGGATTCACTGCAAAATATTAACTGAAATTAGATTTTCCAAGGCAAAAAAAACAATAAGGAGATTGATTCTTTAGCTGCTGGAAAGAAAAAATCACTGCTGCAAAATGATTCCAGTGACAAAGTCTTAGATCTTCAAGTCCTATGGAACATTCTTGATATCCCAGGGGTTGCATTTTAGCTCAAGGTAAAACTAAGCTCTATTCATACTGTTTTTTAGTCCTGTATTTTATTTTCCTTGAAAATGCCAGACTCTTTTTTTTTCTTACTAAAGTTGGGGCATTTCACAGTTGAATCATAGAGGGTGGAGGCTTTCTCTGGAAGGGGAGAAGATTAATCCCATGTATAGCCTGGACCAGTGGATCTTGAAGACTTAATAATGTTGTTGTGGGAACTTCAGCATGGTTCTGACTGCAAAAAAAGTTTTAGGTTAATTTAGGTAGCAACCATAGAAAAAGCTCTAAAAAAAAAAAAAAAAAAAAAAAAAAATCTTTAAAATGACACTTCTGTTTCTATAATGACCATTTAACAAACTATACAGCATTTGTTCTTTATCTTAACTATGTGCATTTCTCCAATTTAAGTTCCATAAAAAATCAAATAAATAATATGCCATAATAACCACCAATTATTATCTTATCATGAATAATTAGAAACGAGTAGCAGTTTTCCTACAATCAGCATGCATTATCTTTTTAATCCTTATGTGACTTAAAGGGAGAAGAAATAATAAATTAATGTGCTTTTACTTTTCTTATCTAAATAGTGATATTCATTTTTTTCCCTCGCTTGCACATTACCCATTGTTGACCTTTCATAAAGTGATAGTGGTATCTCATTCCCTGGCGATTCCTTTATATCCTCTGTAACAGCTGACTAATTCTCTAAAGTAATTTATTTTACAGCTTAAATACTTAGGGTTCTTTCCAGGAAAAATATTAAATTTCTCTTCCGGGAGCAGAAGCTGGTTAAACGCTAGAGATGGAGCTGTTCCCCAGAACCTTTTTAAACTAATTTTATGATTCTCTCATGATAAAAAAAGCCATGTGGAAACGCAAAAGTGCTAATGAAAGACAACCATGTATCAGCTGTGAAAATGCTCAAAGGGGCAGTGTCCATACTTTTTTTTATAATTTAACTAAAATGTACCTATTTATAGAACAAGTATACTGAAAATAGAAAATTAACAAGATTGACTATTTCATTCATGTATTTACACATTGAATTATTTTATACCTTTGTCATTTTGTAAATTTTTAAGTGTTAACTACAGTATGCTTATTTACATTATTTTTCCTATCCACCTTTTTTTGCAACATTGCCCAAATATTATCTGAGATGACAATTTATGCAACCAAAGTGAGTGGTGCATCCTTTCTGTAAGTAGCCCAGGGTAAATGAAGGCCATGTATGAATTGTTCTGAGTAAGTACTATATATTATGTTACGATGTAAATGATGTATATGATGCTGTGTACTGATTTGCTTTGCATAGTGTGCTTTGTGCAGTGTGCATTGAGGTGTACGGTGCTGTGCATTGGTGTACACAACATGGGGCACTGAATGTTAGGGTGCATGCTGCAGTGTGTACTGGAGTGCATACCTAGTGTAGCATTTATACTCAAATAATAAGATGTAATTTACATTTAAAGTTATTTTAAAACGTATTTTTTCTTCTTACCTGCTCTATGCAATGGTTTTCCACAGTGCAGCCCCAAGCCTCCTCTAGGGCTCCCCCCTGGCAATCTTGGCTCCTCCTCTTCTCTGAGTGCTCCCATAGAATGTTGCTGGCAATGGGGGCTCTCATGTGGGCTCGATCCTAAGCTGTACTATAGATACACAGTGTAGCTCAGCTGTGTCCACCCTCCCTCCTCACAGGATTTGACTGACAGCAGCGGGAGCCAATGGCTCCCATTGCTGCAGTCTCCTGTGAGAGGAGACAAGGGGAGAAGAGCTACTGCAGATGGGCATAGCACTGGATTTAGATCAGGCTGTATTTTCTCTCTGGTGCTTCATTCCTCTGTTATCAGCATGAGTCATTATTGAGAAAAATGAGATAAATTTGTGTTGGAGAAGGATTTTAACATGATTCTGCCCTTTTGAAAGGGTGTAGCAAAGAGAAGATGGCAGATAGAAAAGTAAAACTTATGTAGGAGGATTTTTTCCTCACTGTGTATCATCTGAGGCTATTAAGTTCACTGGGCATATGTGAGGGTTTACAACCACTTTAAGTAGTACCTTTCTTTTTTTTGTTCCTGTTTTTATTTTTATGTGAGCATCTGTCATCGAGTTTTCTACACATCTCTACTGGACAGATGCCACAATCTGATTTCTAATTCACAATTCAATATTACCAAATGTTTTGCCATAAGTGGTCTGCAAAAAACTCCTTTAAAATTCAAGTTTGAAATTAAAGGATATATAAAATCTAACAATTAACTTTTCTAACATTGCCCCTTTTGGCCTGTTTAACTGCTTGTCAACCACTGCACGATGATGTACGTCGGCAGAATGGCACAGCTGCATTAATGGGTATGCCTGTATGTCCCTCCGTCATCGCAGGCTAGTGGACGCACACACGCCGCTTGCCCACGGGTCCTGCAGACTCAATGTTCGCAGATGGCCTGTGATCAGGGCACGGAGAGGCAGAATGGGGAGATGTCTATGTAAACAAGGCATTTCCCTGGTCCCAAAATAGTGTCTAAAGTGTCTGACCTGTCCGCCGCAGTCACGATAAAAATTGCACATCGCCTGCCATCAGGAGCAGTGATCTCTGTCATGTTCTAGTGAGACAATCCCCCCCCACAGTTAGAATCACTCCCTAGGACACACTTAACCCCTTGATCACCCCCTAGTGTTTAACGCCCCTTCCCTACCAGTGTCATTTACACAATAATCAATGCATTTTTATAGCACTGATCGCTGTATAAATGACAATGGTCTCAAAATAGTGTCATAAGTGTCCGATGTGTCTGCCATAATGTCACAATCATGATAAAAAGATCACCGCCATTACTAACAAAAAATAATAATAATACAAATGCCATAAATCTATCCCTAATTTTGCAGACACTATAAATTTTTCTCAAATCAATCAATATACACTTATTGCAAATTTGTTTACCAAAAATATGTAGAAGAATACATATTAGTCTAAACTGAGAAAGAAATATTTTTTTTTTTCTTAGTAAAAAATAGATTTTTTTTTTCAAAATTATAGGTCTTTCTTTGTTTATATAGCAACAAATAAAAACCACAGAGGTGATCAAACACCACCAAAAGAAAGCTCTATTTGTGGGAAAAAAGGACATCAATTTTATTTGGGAGCCACGTCGCACGACTGCGCAATTGTGAGTTAAAGTGACGCAGTGCCGTATCGCAAAAAATGCTCTGGCTACTTAAGGGGGTAAATTCTTCGGGAGCTGAAGTGGTTAATGTAATATTGTATGCATTTTATTATATCTGTTTAAGTTCAAAAATACTTGATGATCTTGCAAGAAATATTGTGAGTTATAACTTCCCGTGCTTTCTGCCTTTGACTATTATCAGGCTTCAGCTTTCTGAAGAACCAAGCCCTTCTATAGCTGGCCAACAGCAGATTTTCAAATGAACATTCACACAAAGTATGAAAAGTCGTATGTAAAATACCCACTAGTACATTCAATGATATGTCAAATGTCATTCCAAAGGATTTAAAAAAACATTTGCATTAAGGATTTGTAAAAATAAGAAATGTAAAGGGGTGTCTTTAGTATAATATGTTTTTTATTGTATGGAAGTATCCAATCCTAAAAACGGTTATCACATTTTTTGTATGTTGTTTAAAATGTGAAAATGTAAAAAATTTGAGATTGCAAACAAAAACAAGCGCTTATTTGACCTCACTAATGGAAAGGAGATAGGCTTGGGTTCTACTGTTCTCTCTGGCTTCCTTTGACCTAATATAGAAGGTGGAGCGCTGTCCTCCTAAGTCTAGAAGTTTGTTACTGTCAGAATCCCTAGGTAAAAATAAAGGGGAAAAAAAGCTTAAACAAATAAACAAATTCAGCCACCAAATCTAAGGATTACTAACCTGCAAAAAAATGCATTTTCGTTATGGGGTTAGATTTGACTATGTTATAAAAAAACTTTACTTTTAGTTTAAACAGAATCAGTATATGAAAAATGTAATTATTGAATCTATAACCAACATAATGTAAAAACTGCATTATCTACCTGTGATGTCAAGGAAGCAAGAACACTAAAAGCATAAACTTTTGCAATGCCCTGTCAATGAAAATATTTCAATCACAAAGAATGGGTCATTGAAAAAATTGATTAGAGTGATCTTTAAAACATGCACACAAAATAAGTGTGAGTATAGACAGGAGACTCTAAGGATTTGGTCTGCACTTGTAAATAAAAACAAGAGGTACAGAATCTCTGGGGTTTACATAACAAGCATCCAAAGAACACGCCACAGTGGCAGGGTGAAATCCTGTTATGAGCAACAAGGTGACCTATGGACCCAAAACATAGATGCGGAAAAGGCATATGGTCTCTAGGTAGTTGAATCTACCAAAATAATAAAAAAAAAACACATATTACTTGGCAGTTGACACCTATGAACACTTTTCAGTTCGACCAAAAATGTCAAAGCATACATTTTGTTATACAAACTTGTATCCTGCTGGATCTGTGTCTCAAAGCAAGCCCGTGGCAGGCATATTATCAAGGGATGAAGTTCAAGGTGACAGAGCATAAAACACAAATTGTACATTGCTTCTAGGATGTGAGTGCATTGATGAATGCATGGAACACTGAATGGTCACTTGACTATTATTCGTTTTATAAACCAGAGAAAAACTGAACACTGAATTTACTGAATCAAAAAATAGCTGCAAAATATTATTAATGTATCAAACGTTTAGGAAGAAACTTCAAGAAAAAAGCATTTCAGGGGGAAAATAACAATAGACTGTAAAAAATATAGATAAAGGAAGGCAAAGGAAGAAATCCAAATTAGTGGAAAGGACATTAAAATAAGAAGACATAAGAAATGCTTATTAGGTCATCATCCTTTGCTACATTTACTTTGCTAAAGCTGTTCCAGTAGTTATTATTCAACCTCTGTGATGTTGTTGAAATATAGGGGTCATTGCAATTGCAGATGCTTTTGTGCTTTTGTCTAATGGCTCATTCACACAGGGCAGCGTGCATAGCCATTTTTTTTTTTTCATATACTTTTTTTTTATGTACCACTACTGAGATCCATGCTGGCAGCCCTTATTAAGTGAATGGATATGTTAGAAATTTTGTATATAAGCCCTACAGACCATGCTCAGTCCATATAGGCTTTTTTTTTTTATTCCAATTGCATAGTCATTCTCAGTTAATTTCTTTATTATGTCTAGACTTTTGTACCCAAGGCACCTGTGCCCTGTGTGAATACAGTTTAAATGTGGTCATAGCCTCCATCCCTATCAAATGTAAGGCAAAAATTAAAAACAAGAGCTGGGCGGGACTTTATATGAAGTACGGGGTTAAAAAGAGACAAAATGGCTATTGAATAGATTATTTATTAGTTTTTTATCTAGCAAGGCATGATTACATGTATATTGGAGAGGTGCGCGGGCAGACACATCATTGACATCAACATTTCACTTTATACAATTGTAATGACCGATACAAAATAAATTATAAAAGCGCACCTCAATTATATACATAAAATAACCAATAATAATAATAGAATGGACAATTCATAAAGTATGGCAACTACAAGAATCTATGACTTCTTGGTTGTTGCAGTGAATTAATGAAAAAAACATGATTTGTACAGTATTTCAAAAATCAATGCTGTTGGAATTGGGGTACCAGAATACACGGCAACTACTAGTTACCGTGTATTCTGGTACCCCAATTCCAACAGCATTGATTTTTGAAATACTGTACAAATCATGTTTTTTACATTAATTCACTGCAACAACCAAGAAGTCATAGATTCTTGTAGTTGCCATACTTTATGAATTGTCCATTCTATTATTATTATTGGTTATTTTATGTATATAATTGAGGTGCGCTTTTATAATTTATTTTGTATCGGTCATTACAATTGTATAAAGTGAAATGTTGATGTCAATGATGTGTCTGCCCGCGCACCTCTCCAATATACATGTAATCATGCCTTGCTAGATAAAAAACTAATAAATAATCTATTCAATAGCCATTTTGTCTCTTTTTAAAACCCGTACTTCATATAAAGTCCCGCCCAGCTCTTGTTTTTAATTTTTGCCTTACAGTTTAAATGTGTTCCTCCTTGAAGATATTAACCACCTCATTGCAATTCAGCTGATGCAGTTCATCTGTAATTTTAGCCTTTGCAAGACATGTCTTGCAAAGGCTAAGACTTGTCTTGCAAGACATTTTGTGATGACACAACTGTAATCTTGGGAAGTCACTACATTACCTTCTTTTGTGAGATTCTTCACTGACAAAAGATTTGTTTCAAGAGCAGGGACATTGAATACATGTATTTTTCTGGTGGCACTCTGGGAAATAGGACAGTAAAGAAAACTGTCTCCTATTCCTTCTGATTCCATTATTTACCTATTAGCTGTGGCAATTTTTTATTTCATTTTGTCATGTGACTCGTAGCTCCCTAATCAAAACACCATGCCTGCAAAGATGAGGTGCAACTTTTAGATTGAAAAACATATTCATTATCAGGAGCAAAATTAATTTCTTCCTTCATACTTTTGACTTTTTGCAGTTTAGTTTGTTTTCTAGCTTTCCAGATTCTGCAATCTGCTTTTAAATAACCTTTTATCTTGCACAGAAAACATTCACGTGTTTCTTGTTGCAGGGTACTGTTTTTATTCCTACTTTTCATTAAAGCAGACTCTGTGACAGAAACACTGTCAGTATTAATGCTTTCTGTTTTAGGCTTATATTCACCCACAAGCTTGCCCTTAACATATTTCATTATCTGGATGTGCATCAAGTGCTGTGACAAGCGTTTCATAACTTTCTGGTAAACCAAAGTAATAGTGCTGTGACATGAAATTCTTTTATTTCTTCTCCTATACCTCTCAGACGTTTAACCATTTCCAAGATGTCTTATGTAATCCTGCATATCCTGGCCTTTCATAAGCTTGATTTGACTTTCTAATCAAATACAGTTTATTGCTGAGATTAACTCTTTCATGTACCTTTTGTAATCCTTCCTATATTTCGCAGTTACATATATGTATGATTTGATCACCTTCTATGCTAAGAGAGATTGTGCTCTGAGGTTTTTGGACTTTATCCTCTTATCTGCAGGGTGTTCTGCCCTGACTTAATTTATACAATTTCACATACCTTCTCTTATTAACAGTATTTTCATTTTGAATTTCCAAGACTGGCAGTCCTGGTTTGTCAGATTTGCAAATTAAAGCTGTGTTGAAGCTGTGTTACTGATTTTTCTCTTTTATTTTTTGCAATCTTTCTGTTGTTGTAGCTGGCTATGGCTGGGTTCTCAGCCTTTCTCTGGGTGTCTGGGTGGGTGTCTGTCTGGGTGTCTCAGCTAAACCTGAGCCCATAACCTGTTAGAAATTTTGGATATAGCCCTACAGAACAGAAAGTGCATAGTCCAGTGTTTATCTGCTGCTTCTCTGGAAACAGGAAAAGGGTTGTTTTTTTTTTATCAGAGAAGAGACATAGAGTTTTACCACAGAGATCAGCTACAAACTTATAAACACTGCTATCTACTGGCTGATGTAATTGTTGCACAAAAATACATTACCAATGTATTCAAACAATATGCATCAACTACACATGCTCATCTGAACAGCCAATTTTGACAAGTACACAGGGAAAGGTGCATGGATCTGCAGAGCCTGTGCTTCTAGATCCCTGCACCAGTCAAACCCATCTGTGCAGGTGCATCTGTACTGGGGTTGCCACCGCAGCCCTTTAAAACCAGGCACATATTAATTACACAGGTTCTGAAGCTAATTTAATGCAGATAATGCACACAAGTGAGTTTAACAATCACCTTAATCAGCCACAGAACCTGCATAATTAATATGTGTTTAGTTATAAAGGGATAAGAGGTGGCAACCTTAGTCTGTACAGCCAATGTGTATCCATTCTTTTCATATGGGTGCCTATCTGTAGCTCACCACTAGTAGAAAAAGTGAACAAATGGGTTCTCATGCTGCACCGAGCTATGCACCCAAATGAATGAGCTATAATACTTAGAGAGGACCTGAACTGTTAAAGCTGTGTCTAAAAAAACAGGTGGGGGCAAAAACTAGTAAGTATTGCCCCTTCAGCAAATTGTTTTCCTATTACTGACTTACCATGTTTCCTTAAAGAATGACTAGTTTTCGTTAAAAGGGGAGGGGGAAGATTACCATGCTACTTTGATTTTAGAGTGATGGTCCGCTTTAATATGCATGGTTTTGTATGATATAAATAAATCCCCAGTGATATTTAACTCACAATGTGGTGGGTTGGGATGTTGTAGCATCACAGATCTGTGCATACATTAGTAATTTGTACTAAAATCTTGAAGTACATCTAAAACAAAAACTTTTCTTTTTTATATTTGGATAGAGCAGAAAATGGTTAAAACACGGTTTATTTTTAATTATTTATATTTTTATTAATTTATTTTACAACTTATGTCTCACAAATAGATATCGCCAAAGTGTGGGCAAATTATCTTTTAGACAATCATTATATAAAAAAATCTCCTTGGGAAGATTTAATCATAATTATTTTTCTGATGACAACCCCAAATTTGGATATTTTTTCCTGGTGACAGTGGTTTCTTAGATAAACAAGGATAGTAAATATCCCTGGAATATATTTAGACAGCAAAAAAATCTCCTAACCCATCTACCCAATTTCAAAAACTAAAGAGGACGATTTGGCCTTATATATATTCAAGTAAGACCATAATAACTTGAGATAATTTATCTTGTCATTGCCTACAATCCTGATTAATGTTTTTTGTTTTATCCATGTATAATTTGCTTCTAATGTCTTAGGCTTGGTTCACACCTAAACTGGCCACAGATCACACAACAACGCTGTTCGTCCATGTTCTCCATTTCAGGGACGAATTAGGGCAGAATTTTTGCCTGAATTCGGCCCTGAAACTGAGGCAAAGACGCACACCGCAGCCACCCCGGAGACACGTGAACCGGCTCCATAGAGAGCCGGTCATATTCTCCTCTTATGCGAATTGGATGCAGGGGAACCTGAATCCAATTTGCATAGGTGTAAACCCAGCGTTAAGGTATGGCTTTAGATTTTACCTCTGTAATAAATATCATATAGGACATCACAAGTGTCAAAAATACTACATTAAGATGGGCTACAAATGCTACAAAACTATAGACATTAGAAATTAATTGCTACTTGAAGCTCCATTTCATAACCTTTAAGCAGCAGTATGTTCAGAAGAGATGATGTGAACATGTTGTCCTGGAGCCAAGGCAAACACCAGACTTGTGTGGTAGCGTCATAAGGAGTGCTCTGCTGCAGCTGCAGAAAGTCTCTGGTTTCTTCCATGTTCTTTAATTGGCTCATTGAACTATATTTTGAACTTAGTATAACCTGTTAGTGTTGTGCCCTTTGAAAAAAAGAACTTTCAACATAATTTAGTGCCACCTGTGTAATCAGCCTTGCTTAACCACTACAGCCCCGGACCAATAAACACCTTAAGGACCAGAGGTCTTTTTCCAATTTCGCACTGACTGCTTTAACTGGTAATTGCGCGGTCATGCAATATTGCACCCAAACGAAATTTGCGTCCTTTTCTTCCCACAAATAGAGCTTTCTTTTGATGGTATTTGATTGCCTCTGCGATTTTTATTTTTTGCGATATAAATGGAAAAAGAGCGAAAATTTTGCAAAAAAAATATATTTTTTTCTTTTTGTTATAAGAAAAATCGAATAAACTAAATTTTAGTCATACATTGAGGGCAAAATTTATTCAGCCACATGTCTTTAGTAAAAAAAATGTCAATGAGCATATATTTTTTGGTTTACGCAAAAGTTATAGCGTCTACAAACTAGAGTACATTTTCTGGAATTTACACAGCTTTTAATTTATGACTGCCTATCTCATTTCTTGAGGTGCTAAAATGGCAGGGCAGTACAACCCCCCCCCCCCAAATGACCCCATTTTGGAAAGTAGACACCCCAAGGAAATTGCTGATGGGTATGTTGAGCCCATTGAATATTTATTTTTTTTGTCCTAAGGGATTGAATAATGACAAAAAAAAAAAAAAATTTACAAAAAGTTGTCACTAAATGATATATTGCTCACACATGCCATGGTTATATGTGGAATTGCACCCCAAAATATATTCCGCTACTTCTCCCGAGTATGGGGATACCACACGTGTGGGACTTTTTGGGAGTCTAGTCGCGCACGGCACCCCGAAAACCAATCACCACCTTCAGGATTTCTAAGGGTGCAAATTTTTGATTTGACTCCTCACTACCTATCACAGTTTCGAAGGTAATAAAATGCCAAAATAGCACAAAACCCCCCAAAATGACCCCATTTTGGAAAGTAGACACCCCAAGCTATTTACTGAGAGGCATGTTGAGTCCATGGAATATTTTATATTTTGCCACAAGTTGCGGGAATATTACAAACTTTTTTTTTTTGCACAAAGTTGTCACTAAATGATATATTGCTCACACATGCTATGGGCATAAGTCAAATTACACCCCAAAATAAATTCTGCTGCTTTTCCTGAGTACGGGGATACCACATGTGGGGGACTTTTTGGGACCCCAAAAACCAAGCACTGCCTTCCGGATTTAAATATAAATGCTACCAAAAAAACTGTTAGCGATCGCAGGGATCAGGCCTTACTCTGCGATCGCTGCAGTTATGTGTTTAGTGTTTTGTAAGTGACAGTGATCGATCGATACTGCACTTGGGTGGGCTGGGCAGAGGGGCAAAACGCAGGTGCTAGCAGGTATCTGGGCTGATCCCGCTAACAATGCGTTTTTTTGGAACCCTGAACTGCTGGGGACGCTAGTATAGATCTGATCAGATCAGATATTGATCTGTTCAGATTCTATACCACTACAGGAGGTTTATGCTTTGCGTGTGGGTGTTAGCGGTACTGGCACTAACCTAGCACTGCCTGGGGCGATGCAGACCCTGACCCTAAAACCTAATTGATATCACCCGCCGGGTGATCAGGGGGTTAAACCTTTATTGGGTAATAAATGGTGGGTCCCCAATGCTATAAAAAGCAAACTAACCAGAGTCACCCGTAACACTTATACGGTGATCAGTGGTGAAAGGGTTAACTAGGGGCAATCAGGGGGTTCAAATTTTTATTAGGTAGTATATGGGGGTCCCTGGCACTATATAAAAACCTGACGGGGAACCTAAATAACTAACTGGCTAACCAGCGTCACCAGTGACACTTATACTGTGATCGCTGGTGAAAGGGTTAACTAGGGGCAATCAGGGGGTTAAAACCATTATTGGTTAGTATATGGGGGTACCTAACGCTATAAAAACCTGGCGGTGAACCTAAAAAAATAACTAGCTACCTAATGACACTAGTGACACTAATGCAGCGATCAGAAAAACGATCGCTTAGTGACAGTGGCAAAAGGGGGTGAAAGGGTTAACTAGGGGCAATCAGGGGGTTAAAACCATTATTGGGTAGTATATCGGGGTACCTAGCGCTATAAAAACCTGGCGGTGAACCTAAAAAAAAAACTAGCTACCTAGCGACACTAGCGACACTAATGCAGCGATCAGAAAAATGATCGCTTAGTGACAGTGGCAAAAGGGGGTGAAAGGGTTAACTAGGGGCAATCAGGGGGTTAAAACCATTATTGGGTAGTATATCGGGGTACCTAGCGCTATAAAAACCTGGCGGTGAACCTAAAAAAAAACTAGCTACCTAGCGACAGTAGCGACACTGATGCAGTGATTAGAAAAATGATCGCTTAGTGACACTGGCAAAAGGGGGTGAAAGGGTTAACTAGGGGCAATCAGGGGGTTAAAATCATTATTGGGTAGTATATCGGGGTACCTAGCGATATAAAAACCTGGCGGTGAACCTAAAAAAATAACTAGCTACCTAGCGACAGTAGCGACACTAATGCAGCGATCAGAAAAATGATCGCTTAGTGACACTGGCAAAAGGGGGTGAAAGGGTTAACTAGGAGCAATCAGGGGGTTAAAACCATTATTGGGTAGTATATCGGGGTACCTAGCGATATAAAAACCTGGCGGTGAACCTAAAAAAATAACTAGCTACCTAGCGACAGTAGCGACACTGATGCAGCGATCAGAAAAATGATCGCTTAGTGACAGTGGCAAAAGGGGGTGAAAGGGTTAACTAGGGGCAATCAGGGGGTTAAATCTTTATTGGTGGGTGATAGGGGGCTACCCTGGACCTAACACTAACTGCCCTGACAGTTTTAACTGTTACAACTGACACTGAATGCATTGATCAGTAAAGAAATGATCAATGCAATCAGTGACACTGTGACTGGGGGGGGAGGGGGGACAATCGGGGGGGGGGGGTTTGTGTACCTATGTGTACCTATGTGTCAGTGTAGTGTTTTGGTGCACTTACTTTTAGTCTTCTCCTCGTAGTCCGGTCAAAAAGACCGCCCCGAGGAGAATGACATTACTTCCTCCTTCCTGTGTAAACAATACACAGTGGGAGGAAGTTCGTCATTGGTCAGGAGCGATCCAGAGGGGGTGGCCAGAAACCAACGGCCATCCCCTCATCACGGATCGCTCCTGGAGGGAAACGGACCGCCGTATCCAGCGGGAGGGGGTCCGATCGGACCCCCCACCCGCTGGAAGGCAGGCACGTACATCTACGTGCTTGTGCCTGCCTGTGCCATTGCGATGACGTACAATGGCAATACGGCGGTCCTTAAGTGGTTAACAGTCCTTTACAGATTCGGCGTTTAACACTTTAACCACTGCAGCTCTGGAAGATTTACCCCCCATGACCAGACCCTTTTTTGTGATATGACACTGCGTTACTTTAACTGACAATTGCGCGGTCATGCCGCACTGCACCCAAATAAAATGTATGTCTTTTTAGATTTTTTGGTGGTATTTTATCACCTCTGCATTTTTTATTTTTGCGTTATAGAGAAAAAAAGACTGAAAATTTTGAAGAAAAAAAAGCATTTTATGCTTTTAAAACATCCAATAAAAAAATGTAAAAAATCAAATTTATTCATCAGTTAAGGCAAAATGTATTTTGCTACATATTTTTGGTAAAAAAAAAAATCCCAACGAGCGTATATTGATTGGTTTGTGAAAAAGTTATAGCGTCTACAAACTATGTGATATATTTATGGAATTTTTATTTATTTTGTTAATTTTTACTAGTAATGGCGGTGATCAGCGACTTATAACGGCACTGCACCCAAATAAAATGTATGTCTTTTTTTCCCCGAAATAGATTTTTTGGTGGTATTTTATCACCTCTGCATTTTTTATTTTTGCGCTATAGACAAAAAAGACTGACGATTTTAAAGAAAATAAAAGTATTTTTTTTACTGTCTGCCATAAAACATGTCCAATAAAAAAAATGTTACATATTTTTGTTAAATAAAAATCCCAATGAGCGTATATTGATTCGTTTGTGCAAAAGTTATAGCATCTACAAACTATGGAATATATTTATGGAATTTTTTATTTTATTTTTGTTATTTTTTTACTAGTAATGGTGGTGATCAGCGACTTATAATGGGATTACAATATTTTGGCAGACAAATCTGACACTAACTGACACTTTTGACACTTTTTTGGGGGCCAGTAACACTAATATTAATTAGATTATACTAATAATCAGTGCTAAAAATATGCACTGTCACTGTACTAAAGACACTGGCTGGGAATGGGTTAACATCAGGGGCGATCAAAGAGTAACCGGGTGCCTAGCCTGTGTTTTTGTACAGTGTGGGAGGTGCTTTTACTAAGGGAAGACTTGGATTCTTGTTCCTGCTTTGCAAGAACACAGGATTCATGCCTTTCCTACTGACAGAATGACAATCGGCAAATGTCCACTCTGCTTCTGTATCAAACAATCAGCTCCCGCTGTGAATAATCTGCCCACTACCTGAAAGAACCGGATCACTTTTATATATATTAGGGATGAGCTTTGAGTTCAAGTCAAACTCATGTTCGACTCAAACATTGCCTGTTCGCCTATTCGGCGAACAGTGAACAATTTGGGGTGTTCGCGGCAAATTCGAAAAGCCACGGAACACCCTGTACAAGTCTATGGGAGAAATCTAAAGTGCTAATTTTAAAGGCTAATATGCAAGTTATTGTCCTAAAAAGTGTTTGGGGACCTGGGTCCTGCCCCAGGGGACATGGATCAATGCAAAAAAGTTTTAAAAACTAACGTTTTTTTGGGAGCAGTGATTTTAATAATGCCTAAAGTGAAACAATAAAAGTGTAATATTCCTTTAAATTTCGTACCTGGGGGGTGTATATAGTATGCCTGTTAAGGGGCGCATGTTTCCCATGCTTAGAACTGTCCCTGCACAAAGTGTCATTTTTGCAGGAAAAAAAGTCATTTAAAATCACTCGCGGCTATAATGAATTGCCGGCTCCCGTAATATAGAGAACAGTAATTGAAAGTCATTGATAAAAAAAAAAAAGCGTGGGTTTCCCCCAAATTCAATTACCAGGCCCTATAGGTCTGGTATGGATATTGAGGGGAACCCCGTGTCAAATTTTTAAAAAAAATTAAAAGAGGGGGGACGAGAGAGCGCCCCCCCCTCCTGAACCCTACCAGGCCACATGCCCTCAACATTGGGAGGATGCTTTGGGGGTCTGTGACCCCTCAAAGCACCTTGTCCTCATGTTGATGAGGACAAGGGCCTCATCCCCATAACCCTGGCCGGTGGTTGTGGGGGTCTGTGGGCGGGAGACTTATCAGAACCTGGAAGCCCCCTTTAACACGAGGACCCCCAGATCCTGCCCCCCCCTGTTTGAAATGGTAAGGGGGTACAAAAGTACCCCTACCATTTCACAAAGAAAGTGTAAAAGAATGTTAAAAAAGACACACACCGTTGAAAGAGTAGATTACAACCACTGGAATCTTTTTTTAAATTATTTTATTTTTAATAAAGGACTTTTTCAACAATGTGTGTGTCTTTTTTAACATTCTTTTACACTTTCTTTGTGAAATGGTAGGGGTACTTACTATTTCAAACAGAGGGGGGCTGGGTCACTATACGCTAAAAACATTTGACCAGAACGAAAAAAAAATTTGAGTGAGACCTCTGCACTGTATACAAAGTGTATGAAGGTTTCAGATTGTTTGCTAAAATTCATATAATGCAAAACTATAATTTCATTTTAAGTGTAAAAACATCAATTATTTAAAATGTAAAGTGTTTGTTAAGTCAAAAATGGAAATCACTGTCAGCCCCTCTATTAGAGCTATGCATAGTAGGGATAAGCGGAATGTTTGAGTCGAACGTAAGTTCGACTCAAACATCTGGTGTTTACCCATTCAACAAACAGCGAACAATATGGGGCATTCATGGGAAATTTGAGCACCGCCGAATGCTCCATATTGCACTGCGAGATCGGAGTGCACTAGTGTCTGATGATTGGCCAAAGCCTGCATGCTTTGGCCAATCACAGTGCACTCTGCAGAGAGAGCCATAATTGGCCAAAGACAGGGTGCCTTTGGTCAATCATGGCTCAGGGGGACTAAGTCCATGCCCCATACTATATAAGGCTACTTACATAGGCACTGTGTATAGTGTGTGACTGTGAGCAGTGATGGATTGAGCTAGATTAGGCAGGCAGGTTAGTAATTTAGTTGCAGTGTATTTGATATATATTTACAGTCAGTCTATTATATATATATATATATATATATATATATATATATATATATATATATATATATATATATATATATATATATATATATATATATATATATATATATTATACAGTCTAGTGTGTGTATGTACACTTCAGGCAGTGTATTCATATATACGGTATATATGTATGAATATACAGTCTAGTGTGTGTATATATACACTCTGCATTCAGTGTAGCCTATATATACAGTGCATTTGTGGTGTACAGTTTCTAATATACTTCAGGCAGTGTACACAGTATATAATATAGAGTGTACAGTTTCTAATACATTTCAGGTGATGTATACAGTATATAATACAGTGCAGCTGGTGTACAGTTTCTAATTCATTGCAAGCGGTGTACAGAGTATATAATACAGTGTAGTGTGCTGTGAAAAGAAAAAAATCCCCATCATGTCTGAAAGGCCACCAAGGAGAGGTAGACGCTCACAGGTTCATCCTCTGCAGGTGGCCGTGGGGCACACTTGACCCTTTTTTCTGCTGTTGACCGCGTTATTGAGCCAGAACATGCAGAAGAATTGGAGGAGTGGATAACAAAGCCATCCTCATCCTCCACATCCTCTGTCACCCAGGCTCATAGTAGTTTGCCTTCCAATGCAGCTGCCAAAGTGGCCTATTCCACCGGCTCCTTGTCCACAGTTACTCCTTCCATAGCCCCACCAACATGCATGGAGGAGTCCACAGAATTATTCAACCACAGTGTCAGTTACATGCTGCTGGAGAACAGGCAGCAATTTGAAAGCTCCAATGTTGGTTCCCAGGTGGAGGAAGGGAGTAACGTGAGCCTAAAGAGAGGGGGTGACACAGAAAGACAAGAAACTGGCAATCATGTTCCCCAAGCTGCAGTATACTGTCAAGTTTGTTCCAGTGATGAGGTGGGAGGGGATGATGAGGTCACCGATCGTACTTGGCTGTCTGTGAAAAGAGAGGAGGAAAGTGAGGAGGAGGCACAACTCCAGCGAGGCAGATGTCCTCCAGGGGTAAGCTTAAAGGCCGTCACCATATTGCATCACACACAGAGCTCCGCAGGTGCAGGGCACTGCTGACTCCATGCTAACTTTTAAAAGTGCCTTGGTGTGGGCCTTTTTTGCCACGTGTGCAGCAGATCACAACGTTGCAGTTTGCAACCTACGACTGAAGCAAGAAACAGCAGCCGCTTGTGCACCACCTGCTTGACCAGACATATGATGACCTGCCATGCTGTTCGTTGGCAGCAGCACCTAAAAGACCCACATCGTAGAAAAAGGCAGACTTCTGCTTACTCCTCATCTGGGATCTCAAACCCTACTATACCTCCAGTCCTCTCAAATACCTGCACTGAGAGGAATGAAGGTATAGCAATAGGTGTCACAAGTACTTGCAAACAAAATGCTAGCAGTACACCACCAGTTGATTTCAGCAGGCAAATTTCCCTACCCCAGATGCTGAACTGTAAAAAGAAATTTGGTCCCTGCAATCCACATGCTTGGTGTCTAAATGCTATCTTGGCCACATTGCTAGCACTGCAACTGCTGCCTTTTCAGCTGGTAGAATTGTGAATTTGTGCAATGTGCTGTACCTCAGTGGCAGGTTCCAAAATGCCATTTCTTTTCACATAAGGCCATTCTGACTCTTTACTGCCATGTGGATGGCAATGTTTTGGCCTCGTTGGAAAGGGTGGTCAGCAGTAAGGTTCATATTACCGCTGACATATGGTCCAGAAGGCATGGGCAGGGACGTTATCTTTCCTTCATGGTGCACTAGGTAACTCTGCTGGCAGCTAAGAAGGATACCGGACAAGGTTCAGTGTTGGAGCTTATTCCGCCACCACGCCTCCAAAAAGCTAGTGGTGATTCTGCCACAACATCTGTATACTCCTCTCCCTCCTCTTCTTCCTCTATGGCTTCTTCTGCAGAATTGTCCTCTGAACCAGCAGTGCTCCCTAAACGCTCAAGGGGCTACACAAGCAGTCAGGCAAAAAGATGTTATACTGTGCTTCAGTTGGTCTGCATAGGGGATAGGAGCCACACTGGGGCAGAGATTCTGTCAGCACTGCAGGGGCAGGCTCAGAGGTGGTTGATGCCACACCAACTTCAGCCAGGAATGGGTGTATGCGACAATGGCACCAACCTTCTCTCTGCCCTCCGACAGGGACACTTGAACCATCTTCCATGTTTGACACACATCCTGAATTTTCTGGTGCAGCATTTCTTGACCAGGTACCCAGGCTTACAAGATCTCCTGAAGCAGGCCAGAAAAGTCAGAGGCCATTTCAGGTGGTCATACAATGCCAGTGCTCTGCTGGCTGACATTCAAAGGGAATGCAACCGCCTCATTTGTGACATGCCCACCAAGTGGAACTCAATGTTGGAACACACAGAAGAGGGCCATCAATGAGTACCTATGTGAGTATGGGACCAGGACAGTGTCAGGGGAGGCTGGCTTCTTTTCACCACGCCAGTTGCTACTGATCAAGGATGCATGCACTGTCCTGTCACCTTTTGAGGAGGCCACAAGGATTGTGAGCAGCGACAATGCATGCATCAGTGACTCTGTCTCTCTAGTCTTCCTGCTGGAGCACACGCTTCGTGGAATCATGGACAGGGCACTTGAAGCAGAACAGCGGGAGGAAGAGAAGGACTTCCTTTCCTCTCATGGCCCCCTTTATGCAGATAGCATTCCTGTGGGTCAGCAAAACACACAGGAAGAAGAGGAGGAGGAGAATTGTGTAAGCACGGATGTTGACTTGTTGAGGATAACACGCAGCAGTCTTCAAGGAATGGTTTTCAGTCCCCAGAAACCCAAGGAGTTGTATATGGCTGGGAGGAGCTAGTTATGGATTATGTGATCCTTAATGACCCAGATGACTCAGAATCGAATGCTCTGCAAACTTACGCTGCATGGCCTCCCTGATTCTGCAAAGCCTGCAAAAGGACCCAAGGATTTGTGGTATTAAGGAGAGGGAACGTTACTGTCTAGCAACCCTTCTTAATCCACGTAAACAAGGGTAAGGTTACTGAACTCATCCTGCCTTTGCAGAGGGAGCAGAGGATGAAACATCTTCAGGAAGCCTTGAAGTAAAAATTTGTGTAATGCATTTCCAGACCTTGGGAGGTTACCATTTCCTGGTGAATGTGTTTCTGAGGTTTTGTTTCGGTCAGAGGAAGAGTGGTGGAGAAGTTGGCCAGCTGACCAATGCCTTTAAACAATTTTTCAGTCCTCAGCACCTAGGTCTGATAGGTTCTAGCAACCATCGCCAGTGTCTGAATTATATGGCGCAGAAATATCTAGGGGCAAGAGCAAACTTGGAGACCTTTCCAACAGAGCATCCACTGGATTACTGGGTCTTTAGGTTGGATCACTGGCCAGAACTTGCTCAATATGCAATTGAGCTACTGGCCTGTCCTGCATCCAGGGTGCTTTCTGAATGCACATTCAGAACGCACAGGGTTTGTAACAATCGAACAGTGCGCCTGTCCAGAGACTCCGTTGATAGGATAACATTTATTAAAATAAATAAGTCCTGGATCAGCAGCTATTAAGCATCTGATGCTGATGTAACTGATTGAATTTGCTATGGATCTGGGATCCTTTAAAGACTGCCTATGCTGCCTATCCTATTCCTCCTCAATCATGATGATGCTAGCTTTCAACAATATTATATCCAACAAGAGTAACTGTGAGTATACAGTGCAGTCCGTATAGTATATATACTGCAGTTCAGAGTATATAGTGCAGTCAGTGTAGTATATAATACAGTGCAGGGTATATAGTGCAGTGTACAATATATAATATAGTGGATTGAAGTGGCTAAGGGAAGCCCTATGACAGAATTAAGAAAAAAATGGCATGGGTTCCCCTGTCCATACCAGACCCTTTAGATCTGGTATAAATATAATATAATTATATACGCTGTAATTTTCATCTGATTTTCTGATCGTGTGTATGGACCAGTGCTAGGTGAAAGAAAATAGAACAAGGAGCCAATAAATTGTGCTTCAGTGCTGATAGGAGGAACATGCTGGTAGGAAAGGAAGGAAGAGTGACCAAAAGATAAGCTAATCTCCTCCCTCTGCCAGAAAGGACTTAGCTGATGGGTAAAAACACAAATCATTTTGGCAGGTCTAACTCCAATATATGTATTTCATACGTCTTTTTAGTGGTTTGCCTCAAGTTCAGCTTTAACAATGTTAAACTTTACTGACAAAGTTCTAAAATAATAAAAAGCATTCTTACATTTCTTGTAATGCAAAAAAACAGGATCTTGATGTTATGCATTTCATCCTCATACATTCGAAGCGTTCATATTTTGTTTTTGTTTTTTTGCTTTTTATGAAAAAGTACTAATATAACTTTTCTGTTAAAACATAATCATCTGCAAAAACAATTTACTTAATCTTCTTTAAATCATCAGAATAAAACGCGTAGAAGATTTAAGTTCAGGGCAAAACTGCACCGCTCTTTAGCATCTTGATATATAGTGACTGGAACGTTCTGTTAGTTGCTGCAGAACGTATTGTCCTCTTTCCCTCGTTTATGTCTGTACAATCCAGTTTGACATCACATCATAAAAGTTTATGAGCTGCGTTCTTCTAGCTCCTTGCTAATATCCCCAGCATTCCGCTGGCCATCCAAAATCAATACCGCAGCTCCTCTCAATAAATAATGAAAGCTTGAAATACATCCAAATGTGCACGCTGACAATTTGAGGCAATTAGATTTAGCACTAACAAATAGCAGTCCCTTGGGCTAAGATTCAGTCAGGGAGCAGGAACACTGATGTCATCACACTAACGGGAAGCCCTAGGAAAGTCAGCACAGTTAAGGTAACACATTCAATATGGGATACCAGTCTCATTCATAAAAGACAAGACAGTGACCTGTATTGTACTGCAGTAGTACAAGAATGTATTTTGATAGCCACTGAGCATGCAGTAGCATTGGTTTCTTTTGTGTAACACACAGAACCAATGTTACACTTAAAGTGGTTCTAAAGGCAGCGCTTTGTTTACCTTAATGCATTCCCTGTATCAAGGTAAAAAAAAAATGTCCCGGTATTTGTATCACACCCAGTGGTAGCTGGTTATTTTTTTATGGGGGGGGGGGACAAACAACCACCTCAACCCCCCCCCCCGCGCCCACTCGCTGTCTGGCACTTAGATGGCAGGTGGCGGGCATCAGCAGCGGCTCCTGTGTCCTTTCCTCCATCACGGTGGCCGTGTGTCTCCTCCTCTCCTGTCCTTTCAGCCAATCGGGTAACAGGTCCCAAGACCCGCTTCCTGATTAGCCAGGAGAAGGATCAGTGCTATTGTAACACACCTGGGTGGGCTTGTTTCACATTCTCTGCACCCCGAACCCACCCTATTTTGAAGCCTATTAGAGCCTCTGGCTCTAATAAGGTGCTTCAAACCCCCCCCCATTGGTATCCATTCATCCGGCATCCTGGGAGGGGCCCAGACGCCTGGATAGCGAGGGGGTGGCGCCCGTGCTCCCTTAATGGACAGGCCAACACTAATCACACCCTTACCTCCATAAAATACTTACCTGAGTCCTATCTCGATCCAGTGCTGTGCCTGTGTGCAGTAGTGTTGCTCTCTGATCCTCTCCTCACAGGACTTAGTGAGAGCAGTGGGAGCCATTGGCTCCTGTCAATCAAATCCTGTGAGGAGGCAGTGGAGGTACATACAGCCCAGTTTGGGAGCGAACCTGCAGATGTGCCGCCTTGGGACATGGCATCTTATAGTGCTGCACTGAGAAGAGGAGAAGCCCAGAGTGCCATCGGGGGGCCCCATAAAATAAAATACTTACCTGAGTCCTATCTCGATCCAGCGCTGTGCCCGTGTGCAGTAGTGTTGCTCTCTGATCCTCTCCTCACAGGACTTAGCAAGAGCAGTGGGAGCCATTGGCTCCTGTCAATCAAATCCTGTGAGGAGGCAGTGGAGGTACATACAGCCCAGTTTGGGAGCGTACCTGTAGATGTGCCGCCCTGGGACATGGCATCTTATAGTGCTGCACTGAGAAGAGGAGAAGCCCAGACTGCCAGCGGGGGGCCCAAGAAGAAAAGGTTTAAGGACACTACCATTGCATGCATGTAAGTATTACATGTTTGTTATTTTAGAAAATAATTAAGTTTACAACCACTTTATTAACATTTAAAAAAAATTGTGACAAAACAAGAACTGGTTGGTTGTAAGTTAATTGGCATGGTTGAACTTTGTAAATTGTAGCAAAATCGAACCCAGTTACAGAACATTAATTATTTTTGTGCTGTTCCTTTTAGATCTTAATCTCTTATGAGCAGGGCAGTCTGAATCTTCTTGTGTTGGATAGGATTGGAATGTAATTGTATTTTTTTAAAGTAGTGTTCCAAATGTTTTGTGCTATATAAACATGGTAAAATAATAATAATAATAATAATAATTGTCAGGGTGTTTCTAGGTGAAAGCGAACTAGCCAGTCTCCAGACTGGTGTAAGGCAATCAATACATGACGTGATTTTCTTTCCTGTAACCATGGGTTACAGGAAAAAAAAATTGCTCATTTCCCCCATACACACAGTCAGTGTTGATAAGGGACTCCCTCCCACAGTGTTATTGTGTTCTGCAGGAAGGGAGCCTTCCATACAGAACAGAACAATTACTGCTGGCAGCTATAGGCACCGGCAGTAATCACATGCAAAAAATCAGACAGGCTGGTTGTACTGACGATCCATCGATCGATGGATTAATGTTAGTATAACCAGCCTGCCGATAGATGGATTGAATCATGGCCGGTCCCTGCTGAACTTGCTGAGATTCTATTCATCTATGGCTGGCTTAAGTGAGCCCAATCTAGGGATGCAATTGCACAGGGCCGGTGCTAGACTATTTTGCGCCCTAGGCAAGGCCAGCTACTTGCACCCCCCCCCCCCCCCCTCCTCGAAAAAAAAACAAAAAACAGTGGCACTATTGTGGAGGGCTGAAGGGTGGATGTTATCTATGTAGCTGGTACCTGCTGGTAGTATGCCTTGGGTTTCAATTTTTCCCTATAATCCAGTAGCCAATATTTGTCCATATACTATCTACATGAGAGAGAGGGATTGGGGATGAGAGCGAGAGGGGGTGAGAGAGAGGGGAATGAGAGAGAGAGGGGGGGTATCAGAGAGAGAGAGGAGGGGTGAGAGAGAGAGAGGGGATGAGAGTGGGAGGGGTGATTGGGTATGAGAGAGGGAGAGGGAGAGAGGAAAAGTATTGGTGATGAGAGAGAGATAGAGATGATTGGGGATGATAAAGAGAGGATTGGGTGTGATAGAGAGAGAGGGGTGAAAGAGGGATGAGAGGAAGGGGAATGGGGATGAAAGAGGGGGAGAGAGAGGGAGGATGAGAGTGAGAGAGGGGGTTGAGAGAAAGAGAGGGGGGATTGGGGATGAAAGAGAGAGAAAGGGGATTAGGGATGAGAGAGAGAAAGAGGATTGGGGATGAGAGAGAGAGAGGGGAGGATGAAAGAGAGAGAAGGGGATGAGAGGAGGATAAGAGAGGGGATTGGGGATGAAAGAGAGAGGGGGTGAGAAGAGGATAAGAAAGGGGATTGGGGATGAGACAGAGGGGATTGGGGATGGGAGAGAGGGTTGAGAGAGAAGTGAGAGGGGATTGGGGATGAGAGAGAGAGGGGGGATTGGGGATGAGGGGGCGTGGGAGAGAAGGGTGGGGATGAAAGAGAGAGAGGGGGTGAGCGCGAGAGAGAGAGAGAGAGGAGGGGATGAGAGAGAGAGAGAGAGGGGGGAGTAGAGAGGGAGAGAGGGATGATTGGGGATGAAAGAGAGAGGGGGATTGGGGTTGAGAGAGTGGTGAGAGGGGGGTGAGAGAGAAGGGTGAGGATGAGAGAGAGGGGGGGTGAGAGAGAGAGAGGGGGGACTGGAGATGAGAGAGTGGTGAGAGGGAAGGATGAGAGATATGAGGGATTGGGAATGAGAGAGAGAAGGGGGTGATTGGGGGTGAGAGAGAGAGGGGATTGGGGGTGAGAGTGAGAGAGGGGATGAAAGGGGTGAGAATGAGAGAGAGGGGATTGGGGATGAGAGAGGGAGGATTGGGGGAGGGATGAGAAAGAGGGGCATGAGAGAGAAGGGTGGGGATGAGAGAGAGGGGGGATGAGAAACAGAGAGAGGGGGATAATAGAGAGAGGGGGTGAGTGAGAGAGGGGATGAGAGAGGGGTGAGGATGAGAGATTGAGGTGATAGGAGATGAGAGAGAGGGGGTTGGGGTGAGAGAGAGGGAGAGTGGGGTTTGGGGATACGAGAGAGAGGTGGATGAGAGAGAGGGGATTGGGGATGCGAGAGAGAGGGGGGTGATGGGGGGATGAGGGAGAGAGATAGGGATGAGAGAGAGAGGAGGAGGGGAAGAGAGAGAGAGAGGGTGGTGTGAGAGAGAGAGATGGAGTGTGAGAGAGGGGTGGGGATGAGAGGAGTGAGAGGGGAGAAAGAGAGAGAAGTGATTGGGGATGAGAGAGAGAGGAGCCCCAAGCCCTGTTTGCAGTCCTTTCTGTGCATCCCCTCTCCCAGTCTGTAAGTAAGGCCGCGTACACACGGGCGGATTGTCTGTCCAACTTAGTCCGCTGAACCGTGTTTCAGCGGACAATCCGCTCGTGTGTGGGCTTCAGCGGACTTTTTCAGCGGACAGTCTGGCGGACTAAGTCTTTCGGAATTTCCGTAATTTTGTCCGTCCAAACTTGGTTTTGTCCGTCCAAACTTGGTTTCAGCGGACAGTCCGCTCGTGTGTAGGCAAGTTGGACGGACTAAGTATGGCGCATGCTCAGAAAGGATTTACACGGCCGAAGGTTGCATTGCAGTGTATTGGACGTCGTTTTTCTAGTCCCGTCGTACGTGCTGTACACGTCATCGCGCAAGCTTTCAGCGGACTGTCTGTTCATCGTGTGTGGTCAAGTCCGTTCATTCAAAATTTGGATGGACTGTCTGTCAGATTGTCTGACGAACTTAGTTGGGCAGACAATCCGCCCGTGTGTACGCGGCCTAAGTGTGTTATGCCCGGTACCTCTTTCCATGGGGCTCACGCTAGCCATGGCCCTTCTCCTTCTGGTTGGTGAAGATGGGGGTGTTCTGCTCGGTCATAGACCGAGTATCCTCGGGGGGGGGGGGGGGGATTACATTCCCTTGGGACCTCTTAGTGTGCTCCCTGGAAAATTAGTTAACGCACTTACGATTCACTATTCTGTTAAAAGGCAGTGAGGCCGCGTACACACGGGCGGACTGTTCGCCCAACCTTGTCCGCTGAACAGTGTTTGGGCGGACAGTCCGCTCGTGTGTGGGCTTTCAGCGGACAGTTTCAGCGGACAGTTGGACGGACAAAGTCTTTCGGAAATTCCGAAAAACTGTCCGCTGAAACTGTGTTTGAGCGAACAGTCCGCCTGTGTGTGGGCCTGTCCGCTGTACTTTCGAAATGAGCGGACTGTTCCCGCTCGGAAAGTCCGCCCATTTCGAGCGCGTGTACAGGTAGGCGGGGCCCGCGACGGAGACGTCGCGGGCTCCGCCGCCTGGAATGGGCTTAAAGGGGAACCCCAACGCCGAAAAAAATCGGTGTGGGGGTTCCCCCAAAGTCCACACCAGACCCTTGTCCGAGCACGCTACCCGGCCGGCCAGGAAAGGGGGGCGAGCGAGCGCGCCCCCCCTCCTGAGCCGTACCAGGCCGCGTGCCCTCAACATGGGGGGGTGCCTTGGGGAAGGGGGGGCCGCGCGGCCCCCCCACCCCAAAGCACCTTGTCCCCATGTTGATGAGGACAAGGGCCTCTTCCCGACAACCCTGGCCGTTGGTTGTCGGGGTCTGCGGGCGGGAGGCTTATCGGAATCCGGGAGCCCCCTTTAATAAGGGGGCCCCCGGATACCGGCCCCCCACCCTATGTGAATGAGTATGGGGTACAATGTACCCCTACCCATTCACCTGTGAAATAAAGTACAAAAAAAAAACACAACACAGGGGAAAAAATATTTTATTGCACAGCTCCGGGGGTCTTCCGTCTTCGGGGGTCTTCTCGCCGGACTCCTCCGCTATGTGTGTGTAGCTCTTTTACTAGCGGAGGAGTCCGGCTTTCTTCCTCCCCGCCGCCGGCCTCTTCTCCCGACTTCGGGGGTCTTGTCCCCCTCTTCGGTTCTTCTGCCGGGCCACCGCGCCTTCTTGTAGCTCTTTTACAGGCGGTGGCCCGGTCTTCTGTCGCCGCTGCCTTCCGTTCTTCTGTCGCCGCCTTCGGTTCTTCTGCCGGGCCACCGCGCCTTCTTGTAGCTCTTTTACAGGCGGTGGCCCGGTCTTCTGTCGCCGCTGTCGCTGTCGCCGCCTTCCGTTCTTGTTCTTCTTGTTCTTCTTCTTCTTCTCCAGGCGATGTTGACACGTCGCTCCCTCCGGCCGGAATGCCAGAGCCGCGCTGTGCGGTCACTTATATAGTGACAATGGGGCGGGGTCACATGGTATATGTCACATGGGTTGGTCACATGGGTTGATGTCACATGGGGATATGACATCGTAAGGGGGCGGGGTCACCATGTGACCAACCCATGTGACATATACCATGTGACCCCGCCCCATTGTCACTATATAAGTGGCAGCGGAGCGTGTCCCTAGCATTCCGGCCGGAGGGAGCGACGTGTCAACATCTCCTGGAGAAGAAGAAGAAGAAGAAGAACAAGAAGAAGAACAAGAACAAGAACGGAAGGCGGCGACAGCGACATCGGCGACAGAAGACCGGGCCACCGCCTGTAAAAGAGCTACAAGAAGGCGCGGTGGCCCGGCAGAAGAACCGAAGAGGGGGACAAGACCCCCGAAGTCGGGAGAAGAGGCCGGCGGCGGGGAGGAAGAAAGCCGGACTCCTCCGCTAGTAAAAGAGCTACACACACATAGCGGAGGAGTCCGGCGAGAAGACCCCCGAAGACGGAAGACCCCCGGAGCTGTGCAATAAAATATTTTTTCCCCTGTGTTGTGTTTTTTTTTGTACTTTATTTCACAGGTGAATGGGTAGGGGTACATTGTACCCCATACTCATTCACATAGGGTGGGGGGCCGGTATCCGGGGGCCCCCTTATTAAAGGGGGCTCCCGGATTCCGATAAGCCTCCCGCCCGCAGACCCCGACAACCAACGGCCAGGGTTGTCGGGAAGAGGCCCTTGTCCTCATCAACATGGGGACAAGGTGCTTTGGGGTGGGGGGGCCGCGCGGCCCCCCCTTCCCCAAGGCACCCCCCCATGTTGAGGGCACGCGGCCTGGTACGGCTCAGGAGGGGGGGCGCGCTCGCTCGCCCCCCTTTCCTGGCCGGCCGGGTAGCGTGCTCGGACAAGGGTCTGGTGTGGACTTTGGGGGAACCCCCACGCCGATTTTTTTCGGCGTTGGGGTTCCCCTTTAAGCCCATTCCAGGCGGCGGAGTCCGCGAAGTCTCCTTCGCGGGCCCCGCCTACCTGTACACGCGCTCGAAATGGGCGGATTTGCCTCCTCCTTACGTGGGCGAGTCCGTTCATTTCAAAAGTTGAGCGAACTGTTTGCCCAACCTTGTTCGTCAAACAGTCCGCTCGTGTGTGGGCAAGTCCGCTCATGCAAATTTTGAGCGGACTGTTTGCCGAAACTGTTTGACGAACAAGGTTGGGCAAACAGTCCGCGCGTGTGTACGCGGCCTGAGACAATAAGCTGTAAAGCTGAACCAATAATAGTGATGTCACCTGCTTGGTTAGAGCTTTTAACATTGTAAAAAATGAAAGAATTAGTCAGTTCGATATACTGAATCTTTTAAAATTGTATTCAATTTTGTAATTTTTCTACAATTTAAAAATGATGCTCAGAGTTATTGTTCTTAAACTTTGTTTTGTATTCATACTTTACATTTTTATTCCACAAAATGGTATCACTAAAATGTCCAGTTATGCAGACAATGACTCCAGTCACATTTTGGTATAAATTGTGTTTAAGCAGAGGGAAGAAAGATATAATGGTTAGAGGAAGCACTTAAATTAGAGATTCCTTGGCAATCAATTTCATTTTCAGTTGCTGGTGGTCGATTATAATCAAACTTAATTAACCAGACTACTTATTTTTTAGAACAGGCTGGGTCATTGGAGCAATAATGGTGGCTCACACATATATTTTTCCTTACTAACCTCATTTGTTTTTTTCAAAGTGAGGAGATTAATATGTTTGAGGGAAGAATCTTATTAAGTGTACGCATTGGGTTTTCCAATACCTATTTAGAGAAGGGATGCACATCTCAAACCTAAACAAAAAAAAAAAAACCTCTTTGCTGGAGGGCCATATGCTATTCATAGATAAGATATTCTATATCGTTCTTGAAGTACACCAACAGGTAATGTTTTCATGTTTTTCAGTATTTCCTTAAGGCTCAAATGCACACTAGATGCTCAAAAAACGCTAATAAAATGCTGAATGCGTTTTCAAAAGTAGGAGTGGGCAAGTTGGCCAACATGTCCTACACAACAGATGACTCATAAACTGTCAGTGGGGGGTACAAAACAATTGCTGGCAATAAAAATTGAACGGGGCATGCTGAGTCGATGATGTCACTGGGTGGCCTTACCCCTTAGTGGCAGGAGGTGGCAGAGCTGTCATTCAGCTGGAGCCTTCGTCGGGTGTAGACTCTTTTTTTGGAGGGGGTTGGCATAACCACTGGGCCAGGTCTGTGGGGAAGAGGTCCTTGTTCTCATCAACATTGCTTTGGGGGGCTCCCTACCCCAAAGCACCCCCTCATGTTGAAGGCATGTGGCCTGATATGGTTCAGTATGGGGGGGGGGTCACTCGCTGTGTCCCTGCTTTTTTGGCTTTTTTATTTTTGCCGTGAGATTTTCTTTAAAATCTGTACCAGACCCCAAAGTGCCTAGTATGGATAGGGGGGACCCCCACACTGATTTTTTTCCCCCAATTTTTAGCTGCCAGCAATTGTCTTGTTTACATTCAGCTGTCAGCAGGGAACCCCACTGACAGCTGATGAGTCATCTGTTAAGGATGTGGTAGCTGGCCCGCTTCTTAATGACCAGCTATACACTGGTTGTTAAGGACACCGGCGGACCACTGGCTAAGAAAATGCTGGAAACTGGTGCTTAGCAGCAGTTAACAGCATTTAGGAGCTTCTAGCAGCTGTAAGCATTTTTTTCTGCTCTTAGCTGAAGCTTGAAAAACACTTCACCTACAATTGTGTGCATGGACACATAGGATAACACTATTTGCTTCTAGGGGCATAAAAAACACTCAAAGTAGCTGCTAGGAACTTAAAAATAAGCTAGTGTGCATGGAGCCTAAGGCTTCTTGCACACTGCCTTGAAAAAGCTCAATACAACTTTTATTTTTACTGAGCTAAAATACAGCTAATAATTGCATGCAAATGCCCATTTACTTATTGTGCAGAACGAGAATGTGGGAATACATTTTTTCACATCTGTGCAAAAGTGGGCGAGTGTGCCTGCAAATGCATGTGCACATATACACAAAAATCTGCGTAAATATAAGCAAATACATAGGAAAAAAAGTCTGAAAAAATAGATGCTTAACCACTTTTGGACTGCCACACACCGCTGTACGTCCCTATTCTGAGGACGGATATCGTTGCTAAGGCAGCAGCTAGCTGCCATAACCCCGGTATCCCCGTGTTCAGCCGGCGGTCCAGTATAAGATAAAGGTATTCTCTGGGGCGGATTCACCACAAGATCACGTTCATTGGTGGTGGGAGAGGGGCCCTCCTGCCATGATCCGGTGCCCTCCGCCACTTACCGCAGCCGTCGGCAGCCACAGAGGCGATCGGATCCTTCCTGTGGCTGTGCGTGCATGGAGACAAGTGAGGGGAAGATGGCCCCATCCGTCTCCATGAAACTGCAGGGCAGAAGCAACGTCAAAACATCACTTCCGCCCATAGCTCTTAAAGGGCCATTTTATTTTTTCATTTTTTTAAATGACATTTTTTTTTATTGCATTTTAGTGTAAACATGAGATTTGAGGTCTTTTTGACCCCAGATCTCATATTTAAGAGGTCCTGTCATGCTTTTTTTCTATTATGTAAACATTCCTTGTAAAAGGAATAAAAGTGACACTTTTTTTTTTAAAACAATGTAAAAATAAAAAAATAAAAGGTAAAATAAATAAGAAATAAAATAATTTAAATGCGCCCCGTCAGGCCGAGCTTGTGGGCAGAAGAGAACACATATGAAAACAGTGTTCAAACCACACATGTGAGGTATTTCTGCGATTGGTAGAGCGAGAGCAATCATTCTAGCCCAAGACCTCATCTGTAACGCAAAACATGCAACCTGTAGAATTTTTTAAATGTCGCCTATGGATTTTTAAGGGTAAAAGTTTGTCGCCATTCTACGAGCGCGCGCAATTTTAAACCTTGACATGTTGGGTATCAATTTACTCAGCTTAACATTATCTTTCACAATATAAAAAAAACTGGGCTAACTTTACTGTTGTCTTATTTTTTTTAATTAAAAAAAGTGTATTTTTAAAAAAAAAGTGTGCTTGTAAAACCGCTGCGCAAATACGGTGTGACAGAAAGTATTGCAATGACTGCCATTTTATTCTCTAGGGTGTTAAAATGTATAGTGTTTGAGGGTTCTAAGTAATTTTCTAGCAAAAAAAAAACAGTTTTTAACTTGTAAACACATATAAAAAAAGAGGCATGGTCCTTAAGTGGTTAAACAGGAGTATCATGTGCAAGAGGCCTTAAAGGGGATGTAAAGGTAAATGTTTTTTCACCTTAATGCATTCTATGCATTAAGGTGAAAAAACATCTGACAGTGCCTGCGCCCCCAGCCCCCCCGTTTTACTTACCTCACCCCTCGAAAGTCCCGCACTTGTCCCCCGAAGTCCTTTCCACCGTTCAGCCTGGCCGCTGATTGGCTGGAGTGGATGGTTGGAAAGCAGCGCAGCTATTGGCTCGCGCTGCTGTCAATCACATCCACTGACGCGGAGCGGCGGGGGCGGGGCCGCGTGATACAGCGAGCGGCTATAGCCGCCGGCTGCATCACGGGAACGTGCCCGAAGATGCTTCTCACCATGCGAGGGAGCTCGCATGAACGTGAGAAGCACCTGCAGGAGGAAGCCGAGACAGCCGCCGAGGGACCCCAGAAGACCAGGCTCGGGGCCACTCTGTGCAAAACGAGCTGCACAGTGGAGGTAAGTATAACATGTTTGTTATTTAAAAAAAAAAAAAATAATTCACTTTACAATCCCTTTAAGCTGTCTAAGTACAAGAGGTATGTGTATTCTTCCTTAAATCTTTGTGTATTTCTTACAGATCTGTGCAGATCTGTTTAAAAATGTTGCCTCTATGCAGGAGCTTAAAACTAGTCACTGCTCTGTTTTTTAGCAGGATGATTGGTCTTGTATGCATCCCTCCCTATATTTTTCAGCAGGCACTCTGTAGTGGTGAGACTTATTCTGCACTAGGGATGAGCCGAACACCCCCTGGTTCGGTTCGCACCAGAATTTTCAAACGGACCCCAAATTCGTACGAACGTTAGAACCCCATTGAAGTCTATGGGACTTGAACGTTCGAAATTAAAAGTGCTAATTTTAACGGCTAATATGCAAGATACTGTCCTAAAAAGGGTTTGGGGACCTGGCTCCTGCCCCAGGGGACATGGGTCAATGCAAAAAAAAGTTTTAAAAACAGCCGTTTTGGCGGGAGCACTGATTTTAATGACAATTAAAGTGAAAAAAAAAGTGAAATTTTCCTTTAAATATCGTGCCTGGGGGTGTCTGTAGTATGCCTGTGAAGTGCCATGTGTTTCCCGTGTTTAGAACAGTCCCTGCACAAAATGACATTTAACGGAAATAATGTCATTTAAAACTGCTTGTGGTTTTAACGTTATATCTGGTTCCTGCAATATGGTTGAAATTCATTGAGAAAAATGGCATGGGTAGCCCTCCCTGCCCATTACCAGCCCCTTTGGGTCTTGTACGCATATTAAAGGGAACCCCGTACCCATATTAAAAAAAGGAAATAGGTGTGGCCCCCAGGCCCTATATACTAAGAACAGCAGTATACAGGTGGTGCAAACAAGACAGGGACTGTGTAGGTTTGTTGTATTAAGTTGAATCTGTTTGTAATTTTCAACTGGTACATTTTTAAAGTGTAGCTCCAGTCAAAAAAACAATTTTTAAGCTTTTTGGAAAACATAGGGAAGGGTTATCACCCCTGTATAATTTGTTTTGTCGTCCATCTTTTTTCATCTCACTTGCTGTTGTCTCCTTCCGTTTGCAAGTAGGAGATGTTTGTAAGTTGGATGTTTTGTAAGTAGGGGCCTGCCCTATATGCTCTGCAGAAATGGCGGAACAAGGTGTTGGTTTTGCCACAACATTGTAAGCCCTCAAAGTGACTCTTGGTGGGTGCTGGAGCGCCCTGCTGTGAACGATTATATTGTAATTACATGCCATTGTTGAACAGTGGTAGAAAAATTGACCTTTGGTGGTTGTGGTGCTGGTGCGACAACACTATAAGTCCTCACAGTTACTCTGGGTGGGCAGAGGAACGGGCCCTCCTGTGAAATATTATATCAAGAATTGTAATTACATGTCCCTGTTAAACAGGGGCAGAAAAATTGGGCCTTAGACACTGGTGCTGGTGCCACGACACTGCAACCTCTCCCATATACTCTAGTTGTAGTGCAGGAATTAGCCCTGCTGCAAAGCATTGCATCAAAAATTGTAGTTAAACAGGGGCAGAAAAATTGGGCTGATGGTATCACCCAGAACCAGAAATGTTCTTCCAACATATCAGCGGAGGAGGAAGAGGATAGACAATCAACATAACAGGACAGTCACTCAGCACTCAGCAGTCTTGAAGGGATGTGATATTTCAAAAAAAAATATTTGGTTACATCAGCTTCAGGTGCTTGGTAGCTGTGGGTGATCCAAGACTGATTCATCTTGATGAAGGTCAGTCGATCAACTGATTCGGTGGACAGGTGCACCCTGTGATCGGTATCAAAGCCACCAGGAGCACTGAAGGTGCTTTCCGAAAGAACGCTGGATGCAGGACAGGCCAGTAGCTCAATTGCATACTGTGCAAGCTCTGGCCAGTGATCCATACTCAAGACCCAGTAAGCCAGAGGATTTTCGGTGGGAAAGGTGTCCAAGTCTGACCTTGCCCCTAGGTATTCCTGCACCATGTAAATCAGACGCTGGCGATGGTTGCTGGAACCGATCATACCTTGGGGCTGCGGACTAAAAAATTGTCTGAAAGCATCGGTCAGACGGCCACCTTCTCCACCACTCCTTCTGACCGATGCCTCAGCAACACGTTGTCCAGGACCAGGCGTTTGTAGCCTCCCAGTCTCTGGGAACGCGTTGCACAGACCTTTCTGCAAGGCCTCCCAGAGATGTCTCATCCTCTGCTCCCTCTGCGACGGCAAGATAAGGTCGGCAACCTTACCCTTGTACCGTGGATCAAGGAGAGTGGCCAGCCAGTAATGGTCCCTCTGTCACGTACCTGGTGGAAGGAGCCCGGAGTGCAGGGAGCGGCCTCTCGTAAGCCTCTGGCTCGAGATCCCCTGAGAGTGGGAACAGGGGCCCTAGAGGGCAGAGGGCACAAGTGCCAAGTCCGTGTAGGTGGGCTTGGTCCAGGAACTGGCGTCAGACAACAGCGGGTACCGGCAGGTGGTTCTGGAACGGCTGGTAAGTAGTCAGCAACTGGCAGCAGGTAGGTGCAGGAGATAACACAGGAACGGCTGGCAGGCAGGCAACAGGCAGGAGCGGTCACAGAACACAGACTGGAACAGCAGGCAGTAGCGGGGTCAAACACAAGCCGGGTCGTCAACGGGCTGGCAGCAGAAGTACCGAAGGAGAAGGCAGAAGCGTAGTCAGGAAGTCCAAGGGTCAGGGCTGGCAGCAAGCAGGATAATCAGGAACAAGCCGGGTAGATCAGAGACAGGAACAATCGGGTATCAGAGGCAACTCTCAGGAACGCTGTAGACAGGACAGCACCGGGCCACTAAAACGGATCACTTAAGAAGCCCTCTGGGCGCCAAGAACGGTCGCACGGCGTGCCCGTTCGCGCCCACGTGAAACCGTGCAACCGTTCGTGACCCCGCGCACCCGCGTGCGCACGTTCGCAACCTCGCGCACCCGCGTGCGCCCGATCGTACCTGCTCGCACCCGCGTGCGTCCGTTCGCGCTAACGCGCGCCCGGGAAGACCTATTAGCGCTCAACGGACCAATACTGTGGGTAAGTCTTCCATGGACTGCTGGAACTCGGAACCGACCATGACACCCTCTCCTTGATCCGAAGAATACGAGGATCCTTCCGCAGGCTTTGCAGGATCAGGGAGGCCATGCAGCGTAGGTTAGCTGAGGCATTCGGTCCGGAGTCCTCTGGGTCACTAAGGACAACATGATCCGCAGCTACCTCCTCCCAGCCACATACAAGTCCACAGGTTTCTTGGGACTGTAAATCATCCCTACAAGACTGCTGCTGCTGCTGATGCTGAGTGCCAGCCTCCACCTCCATGCTGACACAATCATCCTCCTCCTCCTCCTCCTCATCCTCTTCCTGTGTGATGGGTGGCACAGCTGAAACACTGTCTGGATAAAGGGGGCCTTGAGAGGCAAGGAAGTCCTCCTCTTCCTGCCTCTGTTCTGCCTCAAGTGCCCTGTCCATTATTCCACGCAGCTTATGCTCCAAGAGGTGGACAAGAGGTTCAGTGTCACTGATGCATGCACTGTCACTGCTCACCATCCTTGTGGCCTCCTAAAACGGTGACAGGACAGTGCATGCATCCCTGATCATGCCCCACTGGCGTGGTGAGAAAAAACCGAGCTCCCCTGACCCTGTCCTGGTGCCGTAGTCACACAGGTACTCATTGATGGCCCTCTGCTGCGTGTGCAGCCACTGCAGCATGGCCAACGTTGAGTTCCACCTGGTGGGCATGTCACGTATAAGGCGGTTCTTGGGCAGGTTCAACTCCTTTTGGAGCTCAGCCAGCCGAGCACAGGCATTAAATGATCGGTGGAAATGGAGACTTTCCTGGCCTGCTTCAGGACATCCTGTAAGCCCGGGTACCTGCCCAAGAACCGCTGCACCACCAGGTTAAGGACGTGAGCTACACAGGGCACATGGGTCAGTTGTCGCAAACCACCATTCCTGGCTTAAGCTGGCATGGCGTCAACCACCTCTCGGCCTGCCCCTGCAGAGCTGACAAAATATCCGCCCCAGTGTGGCTCCTGTCCCCCAAACAAACCAGCGCAAGCACGGCATGGCATTGTTTTGCCTGCGTACTTGCGTAGCCCCTGGAACGCCTAAGGAGCACCACCTGGTTCTGAGGACAGAGCACTGGAAGAGGCCATGGAGGAAGAAGAAGAGGAGGGGGGGGGAGGAGGGGGGTGTGTCACAACCAATAGTAGCATTTTGGAGGCGTGGTGGCGGAACAACCTCCAACACTACTGCACCTTGTCCTGCATCCTTCCCAGCAGCCAGAAGAGTGACCCAATGGGCCGTGAAAGACAGGTAACGTCCCTGTCCATGACTGCTGGACCATGAGTCAGCGGTAATATGCACCTTACCGCTGACCGCCCTGTCCAGCGAGGCAAGGACATTGCCTTCCACATGCCGGTAGAGAGCCGGAATCACCTTCCGTGAGAAAAAGTGGCGTTTGGGGACCTGCCACTGAGGAACCGCACATTGTACAAACTCACAGAAGGGGGCCGAGTCTACCAACTGAAAAGGCAGCAGTTGAAGTGCTAGCAATTTAGCCAAGCTAGCATTCAACCGCCGGGCATGTGGATGGCTGGGAGTGAACTTCTTTCGCCGGTCCAGCAGCTGGGGCAGGGACATTTGCCTGCTATAATCGGATGTAGGTGTACTGCTAGCAGAGTGCCCGGAAGCACTTGGCTGTGACACACCTAATTCTACACCTTCATTCCTCTCAGAGCAGGTTTCAGAGAGGACTGAAGGTCTAGTGGGTTGGAGATCCCAGCTGATGAGGAGCAAGGAGAGGTCCGCTTTGTTCTTTGGTGTGGGTCTTTGAGCTAAGCTTGCCAACGAGCTGCATGGCAGGTCAACATATGTCTGGTCACGCATGTGGTGCCCAAGCGGCTGATGTTTTGGCCACGCGAGATACGCTTGAGACATATGTTGCAAATAGCAGCGGTGCGATCTAATACACTCGTCTCAAAAAAGGCCCACACCAAAGAACTTTTAGAATAACGCGCAGAGGCAGCGCTCTGCACAGGCGGAACTCTGCGGTGTGATTCAGTCGGTGTGCTGCCCCTGAGCTGCCCCCCGGAGAGCATCCTGCCTCGTTGGACATGTGCCTCCTCCTCATCCTCCTCTCTCCTACCAGGCACCCACGTGGAGTCAGTGCCCTCATCATCCCCTCCCTCTTCATCGCTGGAGCAAACCTGGCAGTATGCTGCAGCTTGTGGAACATGACTGCCAGATTACTGTCCTTCTTGAGCATCCCCTCTCTCTGCATTCACGCTACTGCCTTCCTCTAGCTGAGTATCATCATCAGAGCCTACAAAACACTGGGCATCCTCCTAGAGCATATACCCAACACTGTGCTCAAAGAGTTCAGGAGACTCCTCAGGAGGACGTGGTGGGTCTAGGGAATTAGTCACTGATGATGACATTGAGAGGAGGGCGATGCGTTGGCAGCTGCTTTGCTAGTACCCTGAGCCTGGGTGAGAGAGGATGAGGAGGATGAAGAGGGCTTGGTCATCCACTCTACCAAGTCGTTGGCATGTTGCGGCTCAACATGTCCAGCTGCTGAAAAGAAGGACAAGCGTGTCCCATGGCCACGTGCTGATGATGACGATGCACCGCGTCCACGACAAGTACTGTTGTCTCTAGACACAGAGCCTGCTTGCCCTGTTTTTATCGGCTCGCGCCTGTCTGCCTCTCCTTGCTGGCCTTCCAGACATGGTAATGGCCTGAAGGGAGTTGGGAAAACCAGCAATTGGGTAATGTATATTGTGCTGGAAGCACACACAACTTCCACTGACTCCTGCAGATGGCAGATGGCTCAAATAGAGAAGAGCTATGTAGGTGGATATAGCAGTGTATACTGGGTTCAGAGCACGCAGACAGCACGCACAATCTCTTACCGCTGACTGCAAGCTCTATTTAAAACGAGCAAGATAGTTAGCTATATAGGTGGATATAGTGGTGTATACTGGGTTCAGAGCATGCAGACAGCATGCACAATCTCCTACCGCTGACTGCAAGCTCTATTTAAAACGAGCAAGATAGTTAGCTATATAGGTGGATATAGCGGTGTATACTGAGTTCAGAGCACGCAGACAGCACGCACAATCTCCTACCGCTGACTGCAAGCTCTATTTAAAACGAGCAAGATAGTTAGCTATATAGGTGGATATAGCGGTGTATACTGGGTTCAGAGCACACAGACAGCACGCACAATCTCCTACCGCTGACTGCAAGCTCTATTTAAAGCGAGCAAGATAGTTAGCTATATAGGTGGATATAGCGGTGTATACTGGGTTCAGAGCACGCAGACAGCACGCTCAATCTCCTACCGCTGACTGCAAGCTCTATTTAAAACGAGCAAGATAGTTAGCTATATAGGTGGATATAGCGGTGTATACTGGGTTCAGAGCACGCAGACAGCACGCACAATCTCCTACCGCTGACTGCAAGCTCTATTTAAAACGAGCAAGATAGTTAGCTATATAGGTGGATATAGCCGTGTATACTGGGTTCAGAGCACACAGACAGCACGCACAATCTCCTACCGCTGACTGCAAGCTCTATTTAAAGCGAGCAAGATAGTTAGCTATATAGGTGGATATAGCGGTGTATAGTGGGTTCAGAGCACGCAGACAGCACGCACAATCTCCTACTGCTGACTGCAGGCTCTATTTAAAACGAGCAAGATAGTTAGCTATATAGGTGGATATAGCAGTGTATACTGGGTTCAGAGCACGCAGACAGCACGCACAAGCTCCTACCGCTGACTGCAAGCTCTATTTAAAATGAGCAAGATAGTTAGCTATATAGGTGGATATAGCGGTGTATACTGCGTTCAGTGCACGCAGACAACAACCACTACAGAAGAGCAAGAACGAAAAATCGGCCGATAACGATCGGTGTATACTGTGTTGAAGGTACACAGAATACCCACTAACTGCTACAGACGCCAACACACTACACAAGGCCGCCGCGCTGGTGGCCTTATATAGTGTGGGGCGTGTACTACACAGCCTGAGCTATGATTGGCCACAGGCAGGATGCCACAGGCAGAATCATGGCTCTCCTCGCTGCCGGCGCTGTGATTGGCCAAGCATGCGGGGTCACAGTGCATGCTTGACCAATCATGAGCCAGCAGTGCACTGCACCATCGCAGTGCATTGTGGGCCGTGAGCGCCACACGAATTTGGCGCGAACGGCCCATAACGTACGGAATTCGCCGAACGGGCGAACAGCCGATGTTGGAGTCGAACGTATGTTCGACTCCAACACGAAGCTCATCCCTATTCTGCACAGACTATGTGCAGAGCAGAGCAGATTCATCCAACAAAATACAAAATATATATATATATATATATATATATATATATATATATATATATATATACACATATATAAATATATAGTTATTACAATTTATTAGTGCTGCTATTCTTTCATAATATTTAAGAAAAATCAGAATTTAACTTCAATTTCCATTCAAAGAGTCATCTAGCAAACCCAAGTGAAATATTTGAATTTGCATAAAAGAATTGACCACATTTTTTTCTAGAAAATGGTGTTACCTTTATTATCAAGGGTCCCTGCCATTCTTGTGTAAAAGTGAAAAAGCATCATTCATGGGGTTTCCAATTAGCAACCCCCCTCGCCCATGTGTTTTGGCATCTTCTAGTGTGAAAGCTTAAACCAATGTGTTGTCCAAATGGTTTGGCTGTATTCCATAAGCAAAATTCTTTGCAATGTAGAGAAATTGTTTGTGATGGTAAGCAAGCCAAATAAAACAGTGGGATACTGTTGGATAAAGAACTGTTGATGATAATGTTAATAGCAGTGTGTTATCCCTACACTTACATTGTCAACAAAAAGAGACTTTATTGTTGATAGATGTTTATTTTCTTGGATACTCATGCTGGAGAGTGGATTAGAAAGAGCAGGGTTGCAACACAGTAAACTAAATAAAATGTGTGAAATATTTGTCATCACCATTTTCATTCTCATCTACATTGCCCATAAATAGCATAAATGGTGACAACTGTCTTTAAAATGTACTTCTATAGTTCTGGTATAACAATGCTTAAAATGACAGGTGAGTTATGATAAAATCCTAAAATATACAGTACTTCCTATATAGTGTTAGTGTGTTGCTTCTCATCAAGGTTTATCTTTTCAGAATAGCAGCCTTAAATTGTGCTTGCCTACCAGCAGGAGACATCTCCTTTCTTTGCCAATGTTAAACAGGAGGTGAGCAATCATTGAAAAAAGACATATGGATAGTTTGCTTCCATGGTTTCCAAGTTGTGCAATGTAAGCTACGAGTAAAGTGAAGTTAAAGACTTTTTATTATAACACAATCAATTTTTTAGTTTTGGGTTATTGGGATAAAGTTCAAGAACTAGGCAGTCAATCCTTATACTTACTTGGTAAGGCCAGGAATTAAAAAGTAGATGTCATGGTTTTGCGTGATACTATGAAGTGTATGTATAGGGCAAAAAATGGAACATACTGGTGAATAGGGATGGGCGAACTGTTCGGGCCAAACTTTGGTTGTTCGAAACATTATGCAGTGTTCGCGGCAAATTCGAAGTCTATGGGACATTAACATGAAAAATCAAAAGTGCTAATTTTAATGGCTTATATGCAAGTTATTGTCATAAAAAGTGTTTGGGCACCCGGGTCCTGCTCCAGGGGACATGTATCAATGCAAATAAAAGTTTTAAAAACTGAAGTTTTTTCAGGAGCAGTGATTTTAATAATGCTTAAAATGAAACAATAAAAATTAAATATTCCTTTAAATACTGTGCCGGGGGTGTCTATAGTATGCCTGTAAAGTGGCGCAATTTTCCTGTGTTTAGAACAATACCACAGCAAAATGACATTTCTAAAGGAAAAAAGTAATTTAAAACTGATTGCGGTTGTAATGAATTGCCGGGTCTCGGCAATATAGATAAAACACATTGAAAAAAATGGCATCAACATGGGGAGGGTGCTTTGGAGCTGCCCCCCAAAGCCCCACAAGGGCTTCCTCCCCACAACCCTTGCCCGGTAGTTGTGGGGGTCTGTGGGCGGGGGGCTTATCAGAATATGGATAATGGAACCCCCAGATCCCAGCCCCCCATGTGAATTGGTACCCCTACCATTTCACAAAAAAGCATAAAAAATTGTAAAAAAGACTAAACCGAAAAAAAGCCCAACTGCTCCGCCTCCATGGGAGGCTCCTACCGAGTGATGCTTCTTCTTGGTGACAGCTGTTATATAGCTGAGGGCGGGGCCACTTGGTGATGTAAATGGATGACCCCGTCTTCCTCTGACATCACAAGGCATCAGATGGGGGTGGGGTCACCTGTTTACGTCACTGAGTGGCCCCACCCTCAGCTATATAACAGCTGTCACCGAGAAGAAGCGTCACTTGGCGGGAGCCTTCCATGGAGGCAGAGCTGTTTCTTTTTTTTCGGTTTGTCGGGTGGTGTGATAGAAGATGAAAGGACATCGCTGGACATTTTTTTTTTTAATAAAGGACTTGTCCCAAAGTGTCTCCTGTCTTTTTTACAATTTTTTACACTTTTTTAAAGAAATGGTACCCCTTATCAATTCACATGAGGGGGGCCTGGATCTGGCAATCTCCTTTTTAAAGGGGGTTTTCAGATTCCGATAAGCACCCCCCCGCCTGCAGACCCCAACAACCCTTGCCCAGTGTATGAGGCTCTTTTCCCATCAACATAGGGACAAGGTGCTTTGGGTAGCAACTCCAAAGCACCCTCCCCACGTTGACGGGATGTGGCCTGGTACAGTTCAGGAGGGGGGCGCTCTCTCATCCACCCTATTTTACTGTGGCCTGCCAGGTTGCATGCTCAGATAAGGGTCTGATATGGATTTTGGTGGGACCCCTACACCATTTTTTTTAAATATTTGTCACATGGTTCCCCTTAAAATCCATACCAGACCTAAAGTGTCTGGATGGATTCTGGGGGGACCCCCTCGCAATTTTTTTTTTTACATTTTGGTTCGGGGTTCCCCTTAATATTCATACCACACCCAAAGGGCCTGGTAATGGACTGTAATGTTTTTTTCAATGAGTTTTATCTATATTGCGGAGACCTAACAATTCATTACAGCCACAATCAGTTAAATTACCTTTTTTCCTTTAGAAATGTAATTTTGCTGTGGAACTGTTTTAAACACGGCAAACTGCACCACTTTACAGGCATAATATAGACACCCCCAGGCATGATGTTTAAAGGAATATTTTATTTTTATTGTTTCACTTTAAGCATTACTAAAATCTGCTCCCGAAAAAACTTCAATTTTTAAAACTTATTTTTTACAACTTTTTTTTGCATTGATACGTGTCCCCTGGGGCAGGACCTGGGTCCCCAAACACTTTTTATGGCAATAACTTGAATATAAGCCTTTAAAATTAGCACTTTTGTTTTTTCATGTTCGTGTCCCATAGACTATAATAGGGTTCGTATGTTCGTCCAAATTTTTTTCCTGTTAGCAAGTTCTGGTGTGAACCGAACCATGGGAGGTGTTAGGCTCATCCTTACTGGCTAATTTATGGTGGTCTAGTTTGTTGTTGGAAAAAATAGAAAAGGATGCCATGGGACAAGAGGGCTAGAAACATGTCAGCATTACAACTAAAGCTAGAAGGATCAGAAAAGAAGACGTTTTAGAACATTAAGGTAGGTTTAATTTAGGGAGATTAGGCCTGGTGTGTGGGTTTGTAAACTTCTGATTTAGGATCCTTATGTTAGCATTGCTTTTTCAATTCCTCACATGAGTACTCCTATTTACTTCCAATAACATATGTATATTTGTGCTAGAGTGTTAGCTCTCTCTGACTCAAGGATTGATAGTAATTGCTCAATGTTAGTTACAAATTATATTTGTGAATATGTCACATGTTTCTCCAGATGATATAATTGTATAAATTGAATGATTTTAAAACTCAGCTTTAGGCCTATATGAAGAAATTCCACATTTTCCAGTTATGTAATCATTGGCAAATCATTCATTCTATTTTCAATGCAACTAATATAAGTACCTAAATTCTATATGTCTTTTAGCTTTATGTAATTCTCTGAAGAGTAGGGCTCAGAATGGGAAATGGAATGGGGATGCCCAAAGACAATCAGTACTTTACAGCTTTCAAATTGATATGGTTAAAAAAGCAAATAACTTAGGGTTGACTTGACTTCATCAGTGCTGCTGCTCCCTTATAATTAGTAGACTGCAGTTGGGGCTTGTTCCTTGCTGAGCTGTGTAACAGTCCAGCCATTACTGATCTGTGTCTGAAGGCACATGCTCTGGGGTTCTCTTTTCTTTTACTCACAATATGAATGCTATATTTTACAGGTGCTGACAATCAGTTTGCCACAGAAAGAAAAGATGCAATCCCACCACTTTCAGGCAGGAAGCCCCATTTTTTTTTATTTTTTTTTACAGCATCATTCAAGAAAAGTCTTAAAGTGAAAATGTCCTAAAGGTTCATTTATTCAATCATACTTACCTAGGTCCAATACTGCATCTGTCTCCCAGTGCCTCTGCACTGAGGACGAGCCACCAAACACCGCAGATGGCTCGTTTCTCTCACCTCGCCGAGCGGAGAGCTGATGCCTGTCATTCAGCAGCTCTCCTGCTCAGCTTGCTGGGAGGCTGAGACACCTATCAGTCCAGGCACCTGGCGGATCCAGGCTTCCAGAGTCGGGATGGCACAGTGCCTGGCCTGATCTTGGTGTCATCAGCAGAGAGCGGACTTCAGACCACTCTCTGCTGAGAACGGGTGACAGGAGTGCAAAACGAATTGCACTCCTGCGACCCATAGGAGAAGCCAAGCTGAATGAGCTCAGGCTGGACTTCTCCTTTAAAGGCCAACTCTGAGCCTCCCATTCACATGATCCTGAGCTTCCTTCCCCCTGGAGGCACCCTGCTGATTTTTTTTTCTTTTTATTTAAAATATTGAAAGCTCTCTTTAAGTAGGCCATGTGATGTGCAGGGACCTCTTACTCTTTCAATAGTTTCCTGGAGGTGGGCAGTCCCCAATGATGCAGAAAGTGACACTGATGTGATTTCATCAGTATCATTCTCTGCATCAATACACTGCAGGGTCCTTTGGTGATGTCACCTCAGAGGCTGGGTCCATGATACCCTGCACCCAATGGGGTTGATTTACTAAAACTGGAAAGTGAAAATTCTGGTGCAGCTGTGCATGGTAGCCAATTACTTTCTAACTTCAGCTTGCTCAATTAAGCTTTGACAAAAAAAAGGAAGCTGATTGGTTTCTATGCAGAGCTGCACCAAATGTTGTACTCTCCAGTAAATCAACTCCAATCTCCTCAGTCTTTTGGATGAATGATGAGGGCATCATTCAACCAGGAAAACTGAGGACATCTAGGACATCTAGTGGCAGAAAGAAATTCTGGTGTTGTAGTAGCACTAAATAGGAGATGTGTATTGCAGCCAGAGCTGTTTATGTATATATAAAGCATTCCTGGAAGAATATAGAAAAAAAAGCTAGCATTTATGGAAGTTCATTTCTGTTTTAAATATTTGGTTGATTCAGCATTGTTTTTGATATTTTTGGATTTGGTAAGCCTTATTTCCTTCTCAAATTAATATGTATGATTAGGGTTCAACGGGGAAATAGCGTTTCATTTTTGTTGATACCTTGTATTTTCTATAGTAAAATAAGTAATTATTGCCTGTCTTTAAATACAATAATAACCTAAATAATAAAAAAGAATATTTACGAAGAAATTCTAAAATCAGATTTTGGCCTTTATAGTGACTTTATACTTTGTTTTAAAGATGATTTCCATAGTAATAGTGACCAAAACATGCTACAAAACAGAAGATCCTGTTTCTGAGCTCATTTTCAATCTTGTTAGTAAATCTTAAAAACCTGATGAACCACATTTGGATGCTAACTGTTCCAATCCTTCCAGTTGCATTTGTGTCATATTCACTTTTAGTTATTGCAGTGTAGTTTCTGAGCAAAAACAGAAAAACCACAAATAAACCAATGGAAAAAAGGCGCTTGCACTGACCATGAACCATTAGACTTTAAAACATGATTCCAACAACCTTCTAACTGCAGTATCTTGTTTCACGACTATATAAAACTATTGTTCATACAGCATACACAATCCTTTGGCAAATTCCTCCAATTTGTACTGTTGCTATTTCTTGTTTGATTTTAAAAGAGCACAAATGTGTTCAGTGATTTTTGTCAGCAACCTTTTTTTATCATAATTATATACTCGCCATTGTATGCCATAGGTTTATGATATACTATTAAACTCCCATTCAGATTTCAACAGCCTCAGTGGAAAATTCAGCCACAGAGGTTGAATATTGTATTTATAAAAATCTGACATGCACTTTTGAATTTCCTACTTATTATTTGAGCTTTGGATGTGTAGTACATGCTTCCACACATTTTAAACAAATCTGGTAAGATGGAATTTTTGAACTGCAAACAAAAACATATAAACACAGTTTAAACAAATTGTGTTCCAATGGATACAATTTAAAAGGTATTTCCAAATTTGTACCTGAAAAAAAAAAATGTAATCCTCCCTAACATCCTCCTCACTGCTGTTGTCCCTTGTGCACTTATCTGCTTTTCTCTAACATCATCCGCTGCCCATCATTCTGTACATTTGAAATATCCATACACAGCCCTTTAAGCTGTGCAGAAGCATAATCTGTGCAATAGCTATTGGCCATTGGTTAGTGTGGTCATGTGACAGTGCTGACCAATGGGAGTCTCTTTTTACTTCTGGGACAAAAGCAGAGACTCCCATCGAACAGCGCTCTCACATAACTGTGCTAACCAATGGCTGGGAGCCATTGCACAGGTTATGCTTCTATGCAGTTTCCTTAATTACATATAAAGTTACAATTTAAAGATGAGATGACATGTTAAAAAGGTGTTTTTATTTTTTCTCAGCTCATGATAGTATGTCTACTACTTTCTATATAAATGTGAATACATCAGGGAAAAGTACCGCAACTCCTAATTATTCTGAGAGAAAGGAAATTACAAAACCTCTGGCAGTCCATCCAAAACTCTCCACAACTGGAAGACACCTTTTTTTTTTTTGAGAGGTAATCTGACCATTACCTAGAACTTACTAAAGGAAATTAAAATGAAAGGGAATACATTTCTATGATACACTTGCATTACAGACTTGTATATTCAGATGTAGGGATGAGCTTCGAGTTCGAGTCAAACTCATGTTCGACTCGAACATTGCCTGTTCGTCCGTTCACTGATCAGCGAACAATTTGGGGCAGAACACCCTGTAAAAGTCTATGGGAGAAATTTAAAGTGCTAATTTTAAAGGCTTATATGCAAGTTATCATCCCTCTCAAGTATCTATGAACCCTCCAAGCTCCAGGACAAAAACTAAGATTTACAGAGCCCTGAGAAAACCAACTTGTTATTTATCTATACAACACAAGTTCTGGGCCCCATCAGCCTGTAAGGAAGAGAACCCTAGTTAATTCTTAAACTTTTTATAATCCTGCGATTTAGTCTCATCTGCAAAACTGCACTCTAACTGTCATTTTCCAAGTCTATGGGACTCAAACATGAAAAATCTAAAGTGCTAATTGTAAAGGCTTATATGCAAGTTATTGTCATAAAAAGTGTTTGGGGGCCTGGGTCCTGCCCCAGGGGACATGTATCAATGCAAAAAAAAGTTTTAAAAATTGCAGTTTTTTCGGGAGCAGTGATTTTAATAATGCTTAAAGTGAAACAATAAAAGTGTAATATTCCTTTAAACTTCATACCTAGGGGGTGTGTATAATATGCCTGTAAAGGGGCGCATGTTTCCCGTGTTTAGAACTGTCCCTGCATAAAGTGTCTTTTCTGAAGGAAAAAAAGTAATTTAAAAGCACTCGCGGCTATAATGAATTGTCGGCTCCCGGTAATACAGAGAACAGTCATTGAAAGTCATTGATAAAAAAAAATGCATGGGGGTCCCCCAAAATTCAATTACCAACACTAGATTTTTCATGTTAGAGTCCCATAGACTTTAACAGTGTTCAGATGTTCGAACCAATGTATTGCCTGTTTTCATGTTCTGATGCGAACCGAACTGGGGGGTGTTTGGCTCATCCTTATCCAGATGCATGAACTGTGACAGGAGTTACAGTTAGAGTGCAGTTTTGCAGATGAGACTGAATCGCAGGATTATAAAAAGTTTAAGAATTAACTAGGGTTCTCTTCCTTACAGGCTGGTGGGGCCCAGAACTTGTGTTGTATAGATAAATAACAAGTTGGTTTTCTCAGGGCTCTGTAAATCTTAATTTTGGTCCTGGAGCTTGGAGGGTTCGTAGATACTTGAGAGGGATGAAGTCTCTAACCCTAGGTCCAGCTCTTACTGATTGTGTAGCTATGCACAAACACTTTTAGATTGTTACTGTAGATCAGGGCTCTACTCTCTCCAGGTGTCCATGTGGCTGCAAGGGAGCAGCCAGAGGTGCATTTGTGCATTTGTGCACTGTATTTTGAGTACTGCCCGGAGGAACAGTTAAGGCCCTAATTTTGTGGGCCAGAACATTGGCTGTTCAAGAGGAATCCAGAATGCTGAATATTTGTTTGTGGATTGCTGAAACTTTTCTGAACTTTATTTTAAAGTGTAACTTAGGGAAAAATGTTTGTTTTTATTAGGCCATCTGTGTCCTATTGGGGAGATTTCTCTTCACTTCCATAGCCAAAATATGAAGGAAAGGCAAATCCCTTCAAATTGAAGGAATCCTGGTTTATCACCAGGGTCACCAGAACTAGTGTTCCCATTGGAAGATTTCCCCTCCTTGTATTCTGATGTTAACCCAAAATTTGGGATTTTCTTTTACTTTCACTTTCAATGATAACAGCAAACAGAACAAATAGAAAGGGTGAATGTTCATAATGGGGCACAAAAAGAAATTGTACAGTAGCAGCGGGCTCCTGAAGAGCACGCACTATGTTTTTCAAAGTTAAAGCTACAGTTTGGTTTGGACCTATTTGACTAAATTTGGCTTCTGTGTCAGTCTGACTGGACTGTGTGATGTTCAGCCTGGCACCAGGGAGGGGGAACTGTCTCTGGTGGCAGGCGTGGAACTATGGTCTGGTTAGGCACTTGAATTATTCCCTCTCAGAGTCAGGTCAGTGGGAGTGGCCCTCCCGCTGTGCCTTCTGGGAGAGGGTATTTAAGACACGAACGTCATGTGGTTCTGGGTTCCGGTCCAGTATGCTGTGCTGAGTATATGGTCCTGGAGGACCCTTTAGAAGAACACCACGTGTGAGGTTGGCTTTCTTAACAAGAGCCTGGAAGGGCTGAAGTAACCGAGAGAATCCGGTCTTGGGGATGTCACCAAGTAGGCCGAAAGATGCAGGTATCCTACAAGTGTTCTACCGCTTAGTTTCCCTACGTGTTCTGCAACAATGTCGGTGATAAAGACTTTGTTCCTGAGCAAGCACCTTGTTGGCTGCTAGGCCTTGTGAGAGAGGGACTGTCCAACCCGAGTGCTCATCCAGCTACGGATGGCTATTCTCTGGATGCAGTCAAAGTAAGCAAGTTCCTTAATATTTATAGACTTTGACATTGAGAGTACTGAAAGGTTATGTTAAGCATCCATCTTGTTTCTGTCAGCCATCTTAATATTCACAAACTTCCATTTTACAATATGTACAGTTTGAACACCCCTTTAACTTCTCAGATAACTGTCTCAACATGAGATTCTCCTAACTCATTTGTTCTCACACACTTATCTATAACTTTCACACATTTTCTCAGCATTGCTTTAGCTACAAAAGAAATCATGTACTGTCTCTTATCTTTTTCTCATATTAATTTAGCTAGCTTAGAACAAAGAACAATAGCGTTTTGTCTTGACCAGCTGTAATCGTCTTGATGTCTACTGCGCATGTCTTATTCTGTGTGAGACAAAATTTACTACCGTATTTGCCGGCGTATAAGGCGACTGGGCGTATAAGACGACCCCCTATTTTTCAAGTGAAAACATCGATTTTGGGCAATACTCGCGGTATAAGACTACCCCCCTTCTGAGGCAACACCATTTAAAAAAAACATTAGAACCATTAAAAAACACAAAGCAAGAATGCCAACTACTTATCCGCCATCCTGTGATATGTCATAAAGTAAATCAAACAATAATAACACAAACAGAGATCTATTGAATGCCACAACTCTGGAAAGTCAAATTTTTCACTAACCAAACCTATACCACTTTTGGGTTACATTCTATGGGAATTGCCCACCAAAATGCATTTAATAACCCCCCTGTCATATGTCCCAGATTTACCTGTCCCTCTTGGGTGCCTGGGACCTCAAAGGCAAACAGCAGGATGTATAGTAGTAGGAGATCAGTGAATGGATTTACCCAGGGAAGTATGGTGAGCGGTGTATTATTTTAATGAATACAATGCCTGCTTGGATTGGCAGAGGCTGTAGCATCATCAGCCTTTGCCTCTCTCTCTCTCTCTCTCTCTCAAAGCCAATCCGAGCAGGCTACTCTATGTAGCCTGCTCGGATTGGCAGAGGTTGTTACTCCAATCCAAGCAGGCTCTGTATTCATTAATAGAATACATCGGATTGGCTCAAGGCGTATACTGTTTGTAGCTGAAGCCACATACAGTATTAGCAGACATTTGGGGGCTGACATCCATCGGGCAGCATTGTATACCCGGCGTATAAGACGACCCCCGATTTTTGGGCATTTTTTCTAAGTGTAAAAGGTAGTCTTATACGCCAGAAAATACAGTATATCAATCGCTTTGTAATAACTCAATACAATTAGTTCTCGAAGGACGCCATGGTGTGTGTGTGGTTTTATTTGTCCTTTGAGAATTGATTCCAGAGCGCTCTGAATTTATACAATACATTGGATCTAAGGTCTGAGAGGTTGAAGGGACCACCCTAGACACAGGATTAACCCTTTCAGCACTGGGGGCTTGTCCTGGGATGGATGTTTATTTACCCTTAACGGACGTGGAAAGCTACTTTTAACGGCTCGGTAAGTGAATTATATTCTTATTGAGTGCAATTGACTTGCTGGGGTCCGGGTGTCAGGTGTGTGACTTGGCTTCCATCCCACAGAGATTGCTGTTGGGTTATAGAACCTCTCATAAGTATAGATAAGTTGACCGGTCATGACCTTAGGGGTCATATAGTGTTTTGGGGACACTTGTAAAGGTCTCGGTGACCTTAGAAGAATAGGTTTTGGTAACCTTAAAAAAATTTACAGAGTACTCTAGAGTTTTAGTTCTGTTCGGGACAGAACTGGTGACTGATGATCAATGTATTGTGTAAACTTTGTGTATGATTGTATAACTGCTTCGCTTTGAAAGTATCACGCTGAATGAATTGCGCTGAGTGTGTATATGTGGACTGCTATTTTGTTTCCAGAACCAAAAGGCATACTTGGTGAGTAGTATTCCTGGAGGTTACAAAGTTACAACTTGGGTAAAGCTATTTTGGGAAATATAAACAGATTAATGTACATTGCAAAGTTAATTTCATAGAAGATTTAAATTTGTCTGAAACAAAACAGCAGCTCCATGAGCAAGATTGTGCGTTTATTGTATGTCTGAAATACTCTTGAACTTGTTCCAAATGTATTCTGTTACAGTCTTGAAGTGATTGTAGCTGTATTAGTACAAAAAAGTATCACGGACAGTACTGATATTTTTTGTTAAAGGAATCTAAGTTGAGTTATTGTCTGATTGATTCACACCGTTGTCTGATTGTCTGCACCGCTAGGTGGCAGTCAAGCATGGTAAATTGTTTTGTTTTCATAGGAAAATTAAATGTACGGAGCAATACCTAGTTAACCCTTGGGTGGATCATATGGCAGGATGGGCAGAAAGCCGGTTTGGGTATTGTGCCAACTTTGGATCCATTATTGATCCAGACTTTCCTGAGTAATCTCAAACCTCATTTAGTGGTCACAGTCAAACAAATGATTACTGAATGGTCAACACTTTCTAGAACTGACTTTGGTGAAGCTCTTTCACAGAAAGATGCAGCAGGTTGTTTTGATATACCAAAGCCGTCCCCTGTCTCCACACAACATTTCCAAGGGAATACGAAGGGGAACTTTAGAGGCAGAGGAAATTTTTAGAGGCAGATTTAAAGGCAGAAATGGAAGAGGGACGAGTCGCTCTAGAAACAATGGATGTTTCAATTGCGGTGCTGAGGATCACTGGGTGAGTCAGTGTCCTCACCCCACCCCTTCTCAGACTCCCGATTCCAGCTCTGTCCCTAACCAGACACAACAACCACAGGCATCCATCCAACAAGGTCCAACATTTCCAATCAAATGGGGAAATCAACAACAATGATGGGGCCCGGAGGGTAGTGTCCCAGCTTTTCCTTTTGTCTCAGATGATTTCACTGACAGTCCAATGGTTTCTATTTCAATAAATGGGAGACTCCTCCCCTATCTCGTTGATAGCGGGGCCACTAGGAGTACTATTTTTGAAGATCATTTCAGAGGCAAGTGGGAACCAGCGGAACCCTCTTTGGGAATTAATGGGATACTGGCAAAAACATATAGGACTCCACCCCTACCAATAGAAGATGATGAAGGGTACACCATATGCACACATTCTTTTAGGATAATACCAAGGTGTCCTGTAAATTAGTTGGGAAGAGACTTGTTTGGGCCACTAGGAATCACAATTAGAACCAACTCAGAAGGAGGTCTAGACATTTCCTCAGATAAAATCACTATAGTAGCATGCAAACCAGGTTTATTGATGCTGTCACAACAATATAGTGAAGAAGATTTTGAGGATATAGACCCCCAGGTCTGGTCTACATCAGATCTGGATGTAGGACTTGTTTCATGCACACCATACAAGGCCACTCTCAAAGAAGGTGCATTTCCTATCTATCACAAACAGTATCCACTCTCTAAAGAAAAGATGGATGGCATAGTGCCAATGGTGAAAAAGTTTCTGCAGGATGGAATCCTGGAAGAAATTATTTCTCCATACAACACACCTGTTAACCCTGTAAAGAAGCCGGATGGCTCCTTCAGATTTGTACAGGACTTGAGGGCCATAAATGACCTCATAGTCCCAATAGCACCCATTGTACCTGATGTTCCATCACTACTGTCCTCCATTCCAGCAACAGCCAAATGTTTTACTGTAATTGATTTAAAGAATGCTTTTTTCTCTGTCCTTGTAGACAAGGAGACAAGGCCACTCTTTGCTTTTACTGTGTCGATTGACCAACACAATCGCCAGTTTACCTGGTGTAGAATGCCCCAGGCATATATAGACTCACCTGTGGTCTATTCTATAGTACTCCAAGCCACCCTCAGGCCTTGGACTGCCCCTCATGGTTCTGTACTGTTGCAATATGTTGATGATCTTTTGATTTGTAGTTCTTCAGAGGAGGACTGCCGAGCTGATAGCCTATCCTTATTGAAATGGTTACATACGTGTGGTCACAAAGTGTCTAAGAAAAAATTACAATGGTGTAAACAGGAGGTTGAGTACCTAGGGTTTGTGCTGTCTCCGGGAGTTAGGAAAGTCAGTCACAAAAGAACTGTTGCTATAGTGGGTATGCCCCGCCCACTTACCAAGAAAGACCTGCTAACCTTTCTTGGAATGATTGGTTACTGCCGCCAATGGATACCTAACTGTTCTTTCTATGACAATATATTGAGACAAGCAACCCTCTCTGAAATGTCTGATATTGTAAAATGGTCTGATGAAATGTTAAATGCTTTTACCATGTTGAAAAGTGCAATGGTTACCAGCCCGAGCCTCGGCCTCCCTGATTTTAGCAAAATGTTTCACTTGTTTGCTAGGGAAAATTGCAGAACCATGGCAGGAGTACTGGCCCAGGAACATGGTGGGAGACTGCGCCCCGTAGCTTTTTTTCTCAAAGGTGGTTCCAGTACAGGTGCAAGGCATGCCTACTTGTCTCAGAGCATTGGCTTGTTGTTCTATGGTTGTAGAGTTGGCAGCACCATTTACCTTGGGCCATAACACTACTTTACACACCTCACACAACGTTACCACACTCCTCAAAACTTTACATACTCAGCATATGTCAGCACAAAGATTGAGTGGGTATGAAGTCATCCTCCTGTCCAATCCAAACCTGAAAATAAAAAGTTCAAACAAACTCTGGCCCAGCTCCAATTTTGAATGCCTTATTAGGTCTTTTTTGTAAATAGTTTTTATTAGAAAGTTTACACAAGAAATGTACAGTACAATTAGGAAATAATCCTTAGTGTCTCCTCCCACATTGTCCCATCATTGCATAGTAATTACAATCAGACAGCAGGGAGAGGTGGAGAGCAGTTCGATTAACATACTGCAGAGTAGAAAGAAACATAACATCAAACAAAACAACATAAACTGGAAATGGTTGGTCTGTCACAAGTCCGAAAGGGAAAGCCCATATGAATAAGAATATGGGTTGCAGTAGGATTGTTACATTATAACAAGAAGGACTGGACTCTAGGGTGAGAGATTACAACAGGTGAGTACTCTTATACCAAGTGTTCCAAATTTGCCAATTGTTATCAAACTGAATTTTTTTCCCCATCCTGAGGGCCAGGACTAGCTCATAGGAGTAGTGTAGGGAGGTGGTCGACCATACCTCAGAAACACTGGGGGCTTGGTCATTCTTCCAGAATCTAGCTATCAGTGACCTAGCCACCAGGAGAATATGGGAAATAACAATTCTAAAGTTAGGCGGGTACTTTTCAATACCTAAGTTGAGAATTGCCAGGCCTGGTTCAGGGGCAGAGAGGAGACCTGTAATATCAGAAATAGCTCTAAAAATAGTATTCCAAAAGCTTCGAAGATGCTTGCAGGACCAGAACATATGGAGTAGATTGCCAACCTCTCCACAGTTCCTCCAACACAGGGGGGAGGACTCAGCCAGGCCAAATTTATAAATCCTAAAGGGAGTGAGGTACCATCTTAGGGCAATCTTCTGGGCTAATTCCCAGTGCCCAACACACCTGGAGGCCTTGTAGTTTGCCCTAAATGCCTGACACCATTGCGCCTCAGAGAAGGCGCAGCCTAAGTCCTCCTCCCAGCGCAGGAAGGGACGAGATTTACTAAAAACACGTTTTTGCTGTAGGAAGTTGTAGAATAGAGAAATTCCTTTAGGTAGGGGGGGGGTTAGCATTAAGGAAGTGCCAAAGAGGTTCGGGTACTGAAACACTGGTGATTCCACCACCTCGGAGCAAATGGGCTATTTGATAATGTTTGTACACGTCAGTAGGTTTTAATTGGAAGTGTGTCCTCAGGGAGTGGTACGGGATCATGGAAGGTCCCTGGAAAAGATCTTGCAACCACTGTATCCCCTTCTTGATCCATTCTTTGACGGAGAGATCAGGAATTAAGAACTCTAAGGACAGTAGGGGAATGGGCAGATGGACCAATTTACAGGACGGAGGCTTGGACCTAAGAAAATCCCGCCAGGCTTGCAGGGAAGCCCGAACTGTGAGAGGGAGGGACTGAAGAGGCCAGGGTTTAAGTGAATCAGTGAGAAGAAGAAGTTTAAGGTCTTGGGTGGGGGTAAGGGCACGTTCAAGGCAGCACCATTTCGGTGTTGTGGCCGAGTTAAACCAATAAGAGATTTGTGCCAGCCTGGATGCAAGGTAGTAGTCTCTCAGATCCACCAAGCCCATACCCCCAGCCAACCTGTGCTTCAGTAAGAGTGATTTAGAACATCTAGGTTTTTTAGAATTCCAGATGAATTTATTCATCAAGAGAGTGAGACCAAGGAGATGCTTCCTAGAGGGAGGGACAGGCAATGCTCTAAAAATGTACAAAATTTGGGGGAGTAATAGCATCTTAAAGGTGGCTAGTCGTCCTGACCATGAGAGTTCATACTTGGCTAGCCTGTTGGCCTCTACGGTGAGTTTGTCAATAAGAGGGGGAAAGTTGGCCTCCGCTAGTCGGCAAGCTGATTTGGTTAAGTGTATGGAAACGTGGACAACAACCGTGCCCGAAGAGGAGGTCTAAGGCCAGTATCTAGTATTACTGACTTGGAAAAATTCACTTTATAGTAGGAGATCAGGCTAAAGTCTTGGAGTATTCGATGGGCCTGCGGCAGGGAGGAGGTTGGGGAAGTCAGAAAAAGAATGATATCATCCGCGAATAGGTTGATTTTATGATGGCCATCCTGCATTGGAATACCTGTAATCAGGGGGTGGGAATGAATTCGTTCTGCCAGCGGTTCAATAAGGAGGTTAAAAATTGTAGGGGATAGTGGGCACCCTTGCCTAGTGCCATTAGAAATGGAGAAGGGAGATGATAGCATATTAGAGGTGAAGACCTGTGCTGAGGGGGCCGAATAAAGGGCAAGAATGGCTGATAGGAACGGTCCACCAAAGCCAAACTTTCGAAGGACCCTATCCATATAACCCCAATGGATCCGGTCGAACGCCTTCTCCGCATCCAAGGAGAGGAGCAGAGAAGGCGTTCGACGGGCCTCTGCAAATTGGAGAACTCCTATGACACGTCTAGTGGCGTCTGAGGCTTGCCTACCGGGTGTGAACCCAGACTGATCCGGATGGATCAACTAAGGGAAGGAGTCGTTGGGCAAGAATCTTAGCGTAGATTTTGATGTCAGTGTTTAAAAGGGATATGGGCCTAAAGTTAGAGGGGGTGTTAGGTTCTTTACCTGGTTTGGGAATCGTAACCACGTAGGCTCTAAGCATCTCCGGGGGGAAGGAGGCAGAGGAAAATGCTTCCTCATAAATCTCCGAGAGCACCGGAGATAGGAGGTCCGCAAATGTACGAAAGTAGTCATTAGTGAGGCCGTCCGGCCCCGGAGATTTGCCGAAAGGTAGGGATTTGATGCATTTTATAATTTCTGCAGGCGAAATTGGTAGATTTAGGGAGGACAATTGGTCTTCCGTAAGGGAGGGTAGGTTGATAGTGGAGAGGAAAGATTGTATACTTTCGGTTGTGGGCTGAGGTGTCTCGGGATCAAGCTTCAAATTGTACAGAGAGGAATAATAAGCAGCAAAGGCGTCCGCAATTTCTTGCGGATTAATCCTCTTCTGTTTATCCATGGGGTGGTAGACATAGGGGATCTTAGCTTTGAGCCTGGCAGCCCTCACTCTATTAGCAAGGTATTTTCCAGCACGGTTACTGAAAGAATAGTGTGACATCTTTAATGAGTACACATATTTGTCGTACTTGGCCAGCAATAGTCGGCGAAGTTCAACACGGAGCTGAGTAAGCTTATGGGCCGTGTTGAAGTCCGGCGTCGATTTGTTGGAGGATTCCAAAGACTGGATATCTGCCAAAATGTCATTCAGTTTTTGGGTTCTAGCCTTTTTATCCCTGGAGGAGATTTGGAGCATTATGCCCCGTATAAAGGCCTTATGGGCACACCAGAGGGTAGTGGGACTTTGTACAGAGTGAGCATTCAATTTAAAAAACTCTACCAGATTCTTGGAGATAGTGGCAACATGCGAGGAATTTTGAAAAAGTTAGGAGTGTGCCCTCCAAACGTAGGCGGAGCACGGAGTGTGTTCCTCCACCACCTCTATGGAAACAGGAGCATGGTCCGACCAGGTAATGTCGTGGATGGTGGAGGAAGACACTGCCTGTAGCAACAATTTGTCTACTAGGATCAAATCGATCCTAGAGTACGTGTTGTGTCTCGCAGAATGAAACGTGAAATCTTTTTCACTCGCATGTTGGCATCTCCAGGCATCAAATACATCCTCAGCAGCAAGAAGTGGTTGGAGCCTCGGTAAAGGCCCACAGACCACCAGAGACCCCTTACGACACTTATTAACTCTACGAAAAAGCCTATTCAAAAATCTCAGCTGATGTACATTGGGAGCATACGAGTTAACTATGGTGTAAGGCCTATTGTTCAGTAAAGCTAGTAGTATCAAGTATCTCCCCTCAGGGTCCGTAAGAACTTCAGTAAGGGAGAAAGCTACCGAGTCCCTTATAGCGATAGCTACCCCTCTTTTCTTCTCGGAGGCAGAGGCCAGGAAGATGTGCGGATAGTTCCTGTGTTGGAAATATGGAGTAGCCTTGTGGAGAAAGTGAGTCTCCTGGACACAAAGGACGTCTGCCTCCAGTTTCAGTGCCTCCTTCCACAGGGAATTCCGCTTAACTGGATGGTTGAGTCCGTGCACATTGAAAGAGACTAATTTAAGCGGCATTAAAGGTAGCAAACGGGTGCAGATGTTGGGACAGGCAACCATATACAGAGTGGAACCACAAGGTTCCAGGTAGGACAGGCTTCCCAGGGCAGGCAGTATAGGACATTTGCAGGACAGTGCCAGTTGGTACTCAGGGGTACGGGCAATGACAGACCAAATAGAAACTGCAACAGCGCAGTAAGAAAAAACAGTAGAGCGTGAAACAAAAAAAATAAAACAGAAGTCAATAAAAAGGGGGATCTCTGGTGAGATCCGAAGGCACTATAGATGCCCATTTACTTGGGGGGTACAAAAGGAGAGCTCTAGATGACCTCCAGCGAACGGGAAAGCAGAGTCAAATAGTAAGTTGCAGCAAAGTTCTCACGGGATCTTTGTTTTGGTTTTCCTCCGGCGTCTCCGTTGGACCACCTGCCAGTCTCCCTGATTCTCCAGCCAGGCAGGAGGAGACGAGGCCGACGGAACCACCGGCTCCTCAGGGATGATGTCGAGGGAACGTAGCAAATCAAGCCCTTCCTGTAGTGTAGATATCACCGAGGATTTACCTTCATGGGTAATAAGAAGCTTCAGAGGATATCCCCAGCGGTATTGAACTCCATGGTTCCGCAATGCTTTGGTGACAGGAAGAAGAGCTTTGCGTCTCTGTAAGGTAAACTGAGAGAGGTCAGCGAACAACTGCAGGTGGGAGAATCTCTCTGGGAGCTAGGTCTCCTTCCTGAACGCCGAGAGGAGTTGCTCCTTGGCATGGAAAAAGTGAATCCGCATGAGAACATCCCGCGGAATATTATCAGGCAGGTGAGAGGGCTTAGGAAGTCTGTGTATGCGATCAATAGTCACATCCTGATCCGACAGAGTGGGCAGCAGGGTTTTCATGAGGTCCTGAATGAGCTGGGTTAGCTGGGTAGGGAGGACGGTCTCAGGAATCCCTCTAACTTTGACGTTGTTGCGCCTGGACCTGTCTTCCAGGTCGGCCATCTTGGATTTGAGCCACTCAATGTCCTCAGACTGAGCGTTGTGTGCATCAACTAAAGTGTTATGAGCAACCGCAAAGTCCCCCATTTTCTTCTCCACATGATCTAGCCTGCCGCCCAGTACTCCCACTTCAGCTTTGGAAATTAGTGACACATTGCATAAAGTCCTTATGAAGTGAGGCACGAAGGGAAACTAACATGTCTCTCAAGGTAGACTCAGAAACAGGCTGGTTGGTGGCAGGGAACTCAGCTATGTAATCATGCAGTTCTCTAGTGTCAGCAGAGGAGTTTTGTTCAGCGCTCACCTGTAATGCTTCCCCTGAGAGTCTTGGCCTGGACTTCGCTGGGCTGCTGCTGATCGGCGTGGACGTCCCTGGCGACCTCCTCCCCTGTCTGTCTAAGGGTGCCGGGCTCCCGGATGAGGCCGAGGAAGGACCGGGGGAAGAGCGCGTGCTGTCGCCGGCGCCATCTTGGCCGGATTCGCGGGCCGCTGGCGGGAAGAAATCCGGCAGTTTTTTGGGCTGCCCGGACCCTCTCCGCTTAGGCGACATCTCCGGAGGGTTAGGAGGCTCTCCGGAGCAAGGTAGTGTATGTTTGCCGGCGCAGGTAGTCCACAATGCGAAAAGAATCCCGTCGCTGGAGAGGAGCTCTTCTCCTACGCTGCCATCCACCAGCGCGCGGTAGCCACGCCCCGCATTATTAGGTCTTAAAGGAGAACAGGATGACTTACCACCACCTCATGACTGTACACAATCAATACATCAGGACACTTCACCTAGAGCAGATATGCTTTCAGTACCAATTCCTACTGCACAAACAGTTTTTGTTGATGGCTCTTGCAGCAGATCAAGTGATAATGTCTATCATGCAGGATATGCTGTTTTCCAACTGCCGGATACTGTCCTCGAGGCCAATCCAATACCCTATCAGTCTGCACAAGCTGCTGAATTGATAGCATTAACCCGTGCATGCCAGCTGTTTGCAGGAAAAGAGGTAAACATTTACACCGATTCCAGGTATGCTCATGGTGTGGTTTGGGACCATGGTGTAATATGGCTTCGCAGAGGATATGTGGCAGCAGATGGAAAGAGCATCTCACACTCTGACCTAGTCACAGCATTACTAGATGCAATTCAGTTGCCTTCAAAACTAGCTATCATGCACTGTAAGGTACATACAGGCCAAATGACTGATATAGCCAAAGGTAATGCACTAGCTGACAGAATAGCTAAAGAAGCTGCATCTACACAAAAGGCAAACATTCAAATGCCCATGCTAACACCTCAGCCATGTTCCCTGAAAGAGACACATTGGCTCACGGAACTACAGGCTTTTGCCACCCCTGATGATATTGCGCAATGGAACTGTGATGGGATGGTACAAAAGGATCCTAAAACAGGATTAATCTGCAAAGAGGGGAAGCCGTGTATTCCTGTTGCTAGCGCCCCCCTGTTCATTGCACAATACCATGGACTGGGTCACAAGGGATGGCAGGCCACATGTGAACTTTTAGATGCAGATTTTTTCATTGCAGGATTACCTAATCTAGTCAAAGCTTTTGTAAGGAGATGTGTCACTTGCATTAGGAACAATCCAACCAACCCAAAGAAATCAAAGCATGAACATCTTGAGTACCCAACAACACCGTTTACCCATTTACAGATAGACTTTACACATATGCCCAAAGAAGGAAAGAAACAACAATATCTTTTGGTTATAGTGGACATAATGTTACGCTGGCCAGAAATTTTTGTCACCAACAATGAAAACGCACAAACTGTAGTGAAGAGCCTCATACAGGAAATTATTCCTAGATGGGGATGTCCATTGCAAATAAATTCAGACAATGGCCCAGCTTTCACAGCTAAAATCTGCCAAGATCTTGTAAAAGTACTAAAATTAGACTGGAAATTTCACCTCCCCTACCATCCACAGAGTTCAGGAATTGTAGAGAGAATGAATAGAACAATTAAAGACAGGATAAGGAAAGCTACGGGTGGGAATTTTGGCAAGTGGAAAAAAGTTCTCCCAGCTGTATTAGCTGAAATCAGAATGACCCCTCACAGTGTGACGGGTTATTCCCCCTTTGAGGTACTCATGGGTAGGCCATTCCCCACACCGTGGGCTAATCATCCCTTGATGGTAGAGAAGGGTGATTTGGAACAAATACAGGAGGAATATGTAAAAAAACTGATTGAAACTCTTGATATTGTTGAAAGAAGAGTTGCTCGCACCTCTCCTTCTTCTTCACAGGTACCAACCCACCCGTTCCAGGTCGGTGATCAAGTTGTGGTCCAGAGGCTTCAGAAAGGTCGAAAGCTGCAAGAGGTTCCATTTGGACCAGTGACCAAAGTGGTAGCCGTCACCAGGACCGCCATCTTTACAGTGGAAAGTCCTACTTGGATCCATGCCAGCAGAGTAAAGAAGGTTGATCTAAGCCCAGGAATTCAAGAAAGGCTGAAAAGAGGTGAAGCAGGTGTTTTAAGTCCTCAAAAGACAAGCACAGACATAAAGGACAGTGATGTCACTCATTTCACCACAGACTTCTGGGAAGGCCCTTTGCCTTCTGGTGATGTTTCTACTTCTGATCTTTGTCCCAGTGTGGATAATAACTAACTGTATCTTTCATCCTGAAGACTTAGGTGCCTTGAAACTCATGTGGTAAAAGCGAAATACACACCAACCATACTGACTTTCACCTCAGAAATCGCAGTAAAAGAGATGTCTCTAATGAATTGATCAGAGAAACAAGTTTTTCTGGAAAAATGTTACTGTTAAAATTTAAATATGCTTACGCTAGAAAGTCAGGATATGAAAAATGCTGGATTTGTAGTAAGTTGCACCCAGAAACTGCTAAAATCCCACTCTTAGCTGTCCCTCTGAACCTCAAGTCATTATTGGAAAATACTCTAGTCTTAAGTATTAAGAATGTCTTGGAAGGGTACCACAATCAGAGTATTATGTTTTACACTTTAGGAAAGACACATGAAACTGAGTGGTGTGTTCAGCTAGGCAATACATCCAACGGAATAGGTATGTGTTCCAAGTCTGTATTTAACATTTGAAAGGGTATTCCCTTCCACACCAGTAACATTATCATAGGTCATATGTGTAGTTACAAAAATCAATCCCTTAACAACACCATTAGTGAACTTATTACATACAGGAACACAACCTCTGGGATACTTGTGAGTAAACTTGTTAGTGCTGCATTTGAGGCTGGAACTGAGCCCCAACGAAGTTCTCTAAGAAGTTTTTCATTGGGAAACAATACATACGTATGCTGTGCTAAAATTTGTTACCCATGGATCCCCGCAGGAGTGAAAGGATGGTGTTATTTAGCACAGTTGGTACCAGTCATGTCAGCCCTAGGCCAGAATCAGGAACATCACATACAAGTTACTTCAAGTCCAGTACATAGGTTAACTTATAAATACAAGAGAGAAACCCCACCTATGTTTTCTACTTCAGATAAGTCATGGACATGGTTTCCATCCTGGACAGGATGGGGCATAACCATGATGGACAAATTAAATAACTACACTAGTTTAATAAATGATGTTATGGAAAAAAACTCTCAAGATATAGGACTACTCAATGTCAAACTCAAAGCAATTAGAAGACAACTAGAGTTACACAAATTGGCTATTGAAAGCATGAGTGCAGCTCTGACAGGTTTATGCGAAATGACCCAAGATTATGAATGTTGTACATGGTTTCACAATACCAGCCTGGAAATCCCAGACTACTATGATGTTATTAGTCAACACCGAACACAGGTAAATGAATTAATGAAACAAGCAAGGGACATAGGTAATTATGGATGAAACCCCTTTTCTAGTTTGGGTTTAGGTGGAATGTTTTCATGGTTAAAGGACATAGTGATTATGATTATCATAGTACTATTGTTAGGATTGATAGGCTACCTGATTTTCAAGCTTATTCTACTTTGTATTAGCAAGTGTACTACACCAGACCAACCTTCTCACGCATATACACAATATCTGCAGCTTTATGTAAATGAATATAACAAACGTAGCAAGAACCGTAGATTTCAGGAGGCTGCGGATCTGTAGAAAGTCATTCCATGACTTAAGAGGGTGTTGAAAGGTTATGTTAAGCATCCATCTTGTTTCTGTCAGCCATCTTAATATTCACAAACTTCCATTTTACAATATGTACAGTTTGAACACCCCTTTAACTTCTCAGATAACTGTCTCAACATGAGATTCTCCTAACTCATTTGTTCTCACACACTTATCTATAACTTTCACACATTTTCTCAGCATTGCTTTAGCTACAAAAGAAATCATGTACTGTCTCTTATCTTTTTCTCATATTAATTTAGCTAGCTTAGAACAAAGAACAATAGCGTTTTGTCTTGACCAGCTGTAATCGTCTTGATGTCTACTGCGCATGTCTTATTCTGTGTGACGCGAAATTTACTATATCAATCGCTTTGTAATAACTCAATACAATTAGTTCTCGAAGGATGCCATGGTGTGTGTGTGGTTTTATTTGTCCTTTGAGAATTGATTCCAGAGCGCTCTGAATTTATACAATACATTGGATCTAAGGTCTGAGAGGTTGAAGGGACCACCCTAGACACAGGATTAACCCTTTCAAGTACCTGAACTTTCCTTTCCAACCCTCTGATCCCAAGTTAAAAGACTGTTCAGTGGTTGACATTTGCAAATAAAATCCATTCAACTGGATATATTGTCAGTCTCAAGTTACTGGGCCATCTACCACGGGACATCCCCTAGACGTGTCACAAGGAGAACAAAAGGTAACGGTAAGCCCAAAAATAACCAGCAGCTCCTTCGGGGGTTAGTGCTACACAATAAAAACTGACAGGTGTTCTAATCCCTCTACACCCTATTCTAAACTAAAAAAAAAAAAAGTTTTGCTCTTATTTACACTTAATAAAGTGAAAAAGAAAAGCCTTGAAAAGAAGAATTGGTGAGGAGACTTTGTCTTTAAAGTGCTTCCTAGAGCTAATAGGGCTGCAGGACCTATAGCAAAAAATGAAAAGGCATGTAAGCCCTAACATTGAACTTATATTATTTGCTTTATGGTATGTTAAATATACCATCGAAAGCATTTTGTTATATTTATTTGATACCTTCTGATCTTGACAGCTGATAACTTCCAGTGCTCTCTGCCTGCTCTGCACATGAATGAAGCCCATACATCAAAGAACTGGTAAGTTTAAATATATTACATTTTGTTTTTTTTGGTTTATAAACAGTTTAGGGCTCATTCATGTGGGCACAGAGAGAAGTACACCTTGAAAATAATGTACCAACATACTGTCATAGCAAATTATTGTTTTGTACAGACAGATGTCACTCTTGGATGTTCATATTTCACTGTTATAGCTCTCTCTGTGAACAAGCCTACTGCCTGTGTGCACATCTCTACATGCATAGCACACACACATATAATCCAAAACTGTTGTGCTGTAAACATTCAGCAAACATCTTTATAGATGTGTAATATAAACATCATTAGTGAAAAAGAATCACAAAAAGTCCAATAATATATATCCAGAATATACCTGTGACTCCCCCTACCTCACCACACACAGCCTCTTACCGACACTGAAGACCCCAAGCTATAGGTGATCTTATACAAAGTTTAGAGGCGTGTGGACTTGCAGCAATGAAATCTTCGACTCCAGAACCAAAGAGCATACCGACAGGAGACTGCACCATAAACCTCCTCTGTAATTATATTAGCCGGAGGAAACAGATGACAGCCACCAAGAGTATAACACTGTCAGGTTTATCGGTATAAAAAAAAACCTTACATACTTGCTCACATTACATCCAATGTATTGCACATATAACATCCACAAACAGCGCTGCTAGTACTGGCTCCAGCAGGTGCAGTGCCACAATGCATGTTTTATCCGAAAAGGTGTTCTCAAGTGGATTGGCCGAACTGTAATGTATTATTTATGTCCAGATTTATGCTGATTTACTTCCGCATTTGTTACATCCCTCTGTTTCTCCCTTCCTGTTTATTGCTAATTAGTATATTCCTAGCTGGACCCTCCCTGTATTATTTCATGCTCTCTCAGTTAGCATTTATCAACACAAGGACAAAATAGAAAATCATTGTCTTCATACACTCAAGAAGAGGAAGAGCCAGATCATTTCCCCCTCGACACTCAGGAAGAGGAGGAGCCAGTAGAATACACTCAGGGTGTGGCGTATCTTCCTTGGGGGGTTTGTAATTCCTCAAAGGAAGATACGCCACACCCTGAGTATCGACACGTATAGGGGAGGGGCCAGGATGGAGCGTTAGACAGTACACCTGCCTAGGGGAGATACAAACCATACCTATACTGTTTATTGAGCCTTATGAAGTACGGTGCACTGACACACCTTATACATGTGAGTACCCCAGCGGGGGAATGGTTTTTAACTTGTCTATTTGATTTTTAAAAACGATATTGCACTATTAGTCTTTTTCCTTTTTTCATGCCCTTCTGAGATCATTGCATTGAGGATACCACTGATCCAGTGAAACAGCTGAGAACACTATAGTGGTTCATATGCATGTTTTGACTCAGTGTAAAAGCTGGTCACACGCTCTGAGGTGAGCTTATTACCATAAGGGGTTCCCAGATTTCACCTATGCATGATTCAGAGCCACAGTTGAATGTAACAAGCATGTCAATAGTATGATCACTAGAGATCACGTCACCTGCATCTAGTCTCACATCAATCAACATTTTGTGTGTTTTTTATCACAGCCCAAGACAGGCTGCCACAAAGAACTGCTTTTTAGAGACACTTGTATGGTTTATGCACTTGCACTTTTTCTTACATGTCTTTTATTTATTTATACATACTTGCTATCACATATGTATGCATTTAGCACTTTTTTCATTTATTATTATTATTATTGATATTTTATTTCCTGGTGTGTTGTTGTGCATGACACCTTGTAACTCTAATGCTGCGTACACACGATCAGACTATCCGGCAGACTTGGTCCGGCTGACTTTTTTTCCCCAAAAGTCCGGGGGACTTAGAAAGAAGTTTTGACTCAAAAATCCAGAGGATGCTGGGACTGTGACATCATAAGGGGTGGGGACATAACCCGGTGACCCCGCCCATTGTCCATATATAAGTCACCACACAACGCGTTCTTGCCATTACGGCCAGAGACAGCGTCGAGTCAACATCTCAAGGAAGAAGAAGAGAAGAAGAAAAGAGAAGGCGGCGGCAGCGGCGGCGGCGACGACAGAAGACCGGGCCACCGCTAGTAAAAGAGCTGGAAGAAGAAGCAGAGGCCCGGCAAGAAGAACCGAAGAGGGGGACAAGACCCCCGAAGTCGGAAGACGACCCCCGGATGGCGACGAAGAAGAAAGCCAGCTCCTCCTCTAGTAGAAGAGCTAGCAAAAGAGCAGAAGATATCGGAGGAGTCCGGCGAGAAGACCCCCCCAAGAAGGAAGAAGACCCCCGGAGCTGTGCAATAAATTATTTTAAAACCTTGTGTTGTGTTTTATTTACATTTTTTCACCAGGTGAATGGGTAGGGGTACATTGTACCCCATACTCATTCACATATGGTGGGGGCCGGTATCTGGGGGCCCCCTTATTAAAGGGGGCTCCCGGATTCCGAAAAGCCCCCCGCCCGCAGACCCCGACAACCAACGGCCAGGGTTGTCAGGAAGAGGCCCTTGTCCTCATCAAAGAACCCCCCATGTTGAGGGCACATCATCTCTCATTGGACACTCAGATCGAGTGCTAAATGGCCACTGCGATTGGCCATTTAGCTCGATCTGTTATTGGCTGTGTCCAAGGGACATGGCCAACACAGAATTTCCCCTATGCACGCCTGTGGCGGCGTGCATTGGGGAAGTAAACAGGAGGACATCCAGGGACGTCCGCCCGGCAATTGGAGTCCGCGCTGTAGGAGTCTTTTGGGTATAGCGCGCACGCCTAGTGGTTAAGGTGAAAAACCAGTATAGAACATCTCAGATACAAACATTGAGTGCACTTATGTTAATATTCCCATATGTATGTATGTGCATGTGTATGTAGAAAAATTAATTCTATATTGCCATGCAAAGCACATATCAAAGAAATTTGAATAATAAAACATACAACTGTGAGCCATAAAACCAGAGCAAGCCTTCTGTCATTTTTCCGTTGCAAATAGCTTTCTTATGAAAAAGAATACTTATAAAGTTTAGTATAATTTCTGAGCGATGAAATTAGAATTGTAAATACTACAGCCACTGTCCTGACAGAAATATATATATTTACTGGCAAGATAACATTCCCAAATCATTTTTCAGCAGGACAGTAGGAATAGCAATAAAAAAATTCTCAATGTTGTTGTTATGTTTTAAAGTACAATACCCAGAGATTGATGTCCTTGTGGTTAGGTGTGGTGTATGGGAAATTAACATTTCTAGGTTGTTCAGAAATAGCTATTGTATTCTACAATGGAAAACATCTGTCTAAACATTAAAAAGAATGTCATAAAATATCTTTATTAAAAACACAATTTATTACTAAGACACCCAATATGACTAAGTTTACAGTAAATAGATTATTCATCCTTATGATGCAGAAGATTTGTATTTTAGCAATAATCAATTATACTATACATAAGAAAATCCTTTTATGTGACAAGTAGGGGTTGACCGATTATCGGGGCCGATATTCACATTTTTCGAAGTATCGGCCAGAAACGTACCGATATTACCGATATTGCTTCAAGTTATTGTTTTGAATACTTTCAAGTGCAGAGAAGGGGTTTGGGGTCTTATAGATCCCATATCCCTCCATAAAGAGGACCTGTCACTACCTATTACTGTCACAAAGATGTTACCTTCCCTGTGACAGCAATAAAAGTGATAAAAGAAAAATAAGAAATGAAAAAGACAGTGTAAAAATAAAAACTTTAAATGTACAAAATATCAGCACCTAATATCGGCTATCGGTCTGAAAGGTGGCTGTAAAAAATTGTATCGTATCGGCCTTGAAAAAAATATATTGGTCGACCCCTAGTGGGAAGGGGCTTTCAGCATTCTATGGCAATGTATGCACACTATCTGTTTGCAAAAATGTTAAATTAATGTAAAAGTACAAAAACATTGTGATTACATTGTACTGCAGAGAATACACTTAGAGCTGTTGGGTTTTTAAGACTCTGACAATCTACACTTCTATCAAATCCCCCCTACCAGTACCACCAGTTGCCCATAGGGTGCATTACATATTTTGTTTAATGCATTGTGAAGCATCTCAACTGGAACATGTCGTAATGAGATGCTCCTCTATATACTTGGCAGAACAGCCAAGTACAACCTGATCTAAGAAGTGCTTGGACTGCTCCTTAACCACATGCCATCCAGTGTGCGACGGTGTTACGTCGGCACAATGGCATGGCTAGGCAAATGGGTGTACAGGTACATCCCCTGTTGGCACAATGGCACGGCTTGGCAAATGGGTGTACAGGTACGACCGCCACGTACTACATGACCGTGCCTGTGGATCCCATGGACTGAATGTCCACCGGGGGCCCGCAGATCATGTCACGGAGCAGCAGAATGGGGAGATGCCTATGTAAACAAGGCATTTCCCTGTTCTGCCTAGCAACATGACAGAGATCTAGTGCTCCCTGCCATCGGGAGCAGTGATCTATGTCAGGTTCTAGTGAGACAATCCCCCCACAGTTAGAATCACTCCCTAGGACACACTTAACCCCTTGATCGCCCCCTAGGGTTTAACCCCCTTCCCTGCCAGTGTCAGTTACCCAATAATCAGTGCTTTTTTATAGTACTGATTGCTGTATACATGATAATGGTCTCAAAATAGTGTCAAAAGTGTCCAATGTGTCCGCCATAATGTCACAATCATGATAAAAATTGCAGATCCCTGCCATTACTAATAAAACAAAGTTAATAATAAAAATGCCATAAATCTATCCCCTATTTTGTAGACGCTATAACTTTTGTGCAAATCAATCAATATACACTTATTGCGTTTTTTTTTTTTTACCAAAAATATGTAGAAGAATACATATTGGCCTAAACTATGAAAAAAATTTTTTTTTATTTTTTTTGGGGATATTTGTTATAGCAAAAAGTAAAAAGGGGTGCTTTTTTTCAAAATTGTCGCTCTTTTTTTGTTTATAGCGCAAAAAATAAAAAACGCAGAGGTGATCAAATACCACCAAAAGAAAGCTCTATTTGTGGGAAAAAAAGGATGTAAATTATGTTTGGGTGCAACATCGCACGACCACGCAATTGTCAGTTAAAGCGACGCAGTGCCATATCGCAAAAAGTGCTCTGGTTAGGAAGGGGGTAAATCCTTCCGGGGCTGAAGTGTTTAAGCAGCCATTAACACTTTATTCAGTACTTAACTGGATGCTGACCGCCGGCCGTCAAATGACGGCCAGGTGGCGCACCTATTGTGGCGGGAGGACGTCATATGACGTCCTCCCGTTTAAACAGGGAATGCGCGCGATCGTGCGCGCGCATCCCTGTTTCTTCGGTGGCGGCGTGTCACGGAGACACCGCTCGCCACCGAAGGGGGTGAACAGCCATTCGTTATGGCTGTTTACCACGTGATCGGCCGTGATGAAGTCATGGCCGATCACAGATGGTCACACCCCGAACGTGCACGGCGCATGCGCGCGATCGCGAGCGCGCCGCGCGTGCACGTCGGTGGCGGCGTGTTCCCCGGGAACACTGCTCATCACCGACGCTGGTAAACAGCCATTGGCCGGCTGTTTAGCCATGTGATCGGCTGTGATCCTTTCACAGCCGATCACTAAAATGTAAACAAACCGCGGTAATGGGATGTTACCGGGTTCTCCTCCTCACACACCGATCGTGTGTGAGGAGGAGATTGCGGTAACATCTCGTTACCGCATACAGTGTACACCAATCACACTGATTGCCCCCCCCAATAAAGAGGACCTGTCACCACCCCTCATAGTACCTGTCAATCACAGTCCATCAGAGTACCTGTCACAGTCCATCAGAGTATTTGAGTACCTGTCCCAGCCCATCAGAGTACCCGAGTACCTGTCCCGGCCCATCAGAGTACCCGAGTACCTGTCCCGGCCCATCTGAGTACCCGAGTACCTGTCCCGGCCCATCTGAGTACCCGAGTACCTGTCCCGGCCCATCTGAGTACCCGAGTACCTGTCCCGGCCCATCTGAGTACCCGAGTACCTGTCCCAGCCCATCTGAGTACCCGAGTACCTGTCCCGGCCCATCTGAGTACCCGAGTACCGGTCCCGGCCCATCAGAGTACCCGAGTACCTGTCACGGCACATCAGGGTACCCGAGTACCTGTCACGGCACATCAGGGTACCCGAGTACCTGTCACGGCACATCAGGGTACCCGAGTACCTGTCACGGCACATCAGGGTACCCGAGTACCTGTCACGGTCCATCTGAGTACCCGAGTACCTGTCACAGTCCATCAGAGTACCCGAGTAGCTGTCACAGTCCATTAGAGTACCGAGTACCTGTCACAGTCCATTAGAGTACCGAGTACTTGTCACAGTCCATCAGGGTACCCGAGTACCTGTCACAGCCCATCTGAGTACCCGAGTACCTGTCCCAGTTCATCTGAGTACCCGAGTACCTGTCACAGTTCATCTGAGTACCCGAGTACCTGTCACAGTCCATATGAGTACCTGTCACCTCCCTTCAGAGTACCCAAATACCAGTCACCAAACCATCAGAGTACCTGTCACCAGGCCATCAGAGTACCTGAGTACTTGTCACCAGGCCATCAGAGTACCTGAGTACTTGTCACCAGGCCATCAGAGTACCCGAGTACCTGTAACCGTCCATCAGAGTACCCGAGTACCTGTCACAGTCCATTAGAGTACCAAGTACCTGTCTTCGATCAGCCAACAAAAACCTCCTCCTCGTGCCCAAAGCCCGGTATAAATCCAAGGGTGATCGGAGATTCGCTGTCCAAGGGCCTCTGCTATGGAATGCTCTACCAATCAACATCCGCCTGGAAGAAAATCACCTGGCTTTTAGGAAAAAACTCAAGACCTTCCTCTTTTAGCAGATGATCAAAGCTCGCCACAGCGCCTAGAGGCGATTCAGTTCGCATTGTGCGCTATATAAGTATTTCATTCATTCATTCATTCATCAGAGTACCCGAGTGCCTGTCACCAGGCCATCAGAGTACCCGAGTGCCTGTCACCAGGCCATCAGAATACCCGAGTGCCTGTCACCAGGCCATCAGAGTGCCCGAGTGCCTGTCACCAGGCCATCAGAGTACCCGAGTACCTGTCACCAGGCCATCAGAGTACCCGAGTGCCTGTCACCAGGCCATCAGAGTACCCGAGTACCTGTCACCAGGCCATCAGAGTACCCGAGTACCTGTCACCAGGCCATCAGAGTACCCGAGTACCTGTCACCAGGCCATCAGAGCACCCGAGTACCTATCTCCAGCCCATCAGAGTACTCGAGTACCTATTTGCAGCCCATGTCTCATAGAATATACGTTGGGGTGTTTGCTTTCCAAAATGGGGTCATTTTGTGGGTAATTTCACTGTCCTGGTGGTCCAGGACCTTCAAAAGTGTGATGGGTAGGAATGAAATGAGATGTGTCATTTATGCCTTAACACCTGAACGTACTACTTCAATGTTCGGCCTCTCTATGTGGCCAGGCTGTGTAAAAGTCCTACACATGTGGTATCGCCATACTCGGGAGGAGTAGCAGAATGTATTTTGGGGTGTAATTTTTGCTATATACATGCTATGTGTTAGAAATATCTTATAAATTGACAATTTTGTGTAAAAAAAAATGCGTTTTAATTTTTTTCCACATATTCCAAAAACTTCTGGAAAAAAAATGAACCGTTCAAAAGACTCATTATGCCTAACAGATTATACGTTGGGGTGTTTGCTTTCCAAAATGGGGTCATTTTATGGGAAATTTCATTGTCCTGGTACTCCAGGGCCTTCAAAAGTGTAATAGGTGGTTGAGAAACGAGATGCGTAATTTTTGCTCGTAGAACGTCTGAAGGTACTACATCAATGTTAGTGCTCTGTATGTGGCCAGGCTGTGTAAAAGTCTCACACACGTGGTATCACCGTACTCGGGAAGAGTAGCAGAATGTATTTTGGGGTGTAATTTTTGCTATATACATGCTATGTGTTAGAAATATCTTATAAATTGACAATTTTGTGTAAAAAAAAATGTGTTTTAATTTTTTTCCACATATTCCAAAAACTTCTGGTAAAAAATTAACCATTCAAAAGACTCATTATGCCTCACAGATTATACGTTGGGGTGTCTGATTTCCAAAATGGGGTCATTTTATGGGAAATTCCATTGTCCTGGTACTCCAGGGACTTCAAAAGTGTAATAGGTGGTTGAGAAATGAGATGCGTCATTTTTGCTCGTAGAACATCTGAAGGTACTACATCAATGTTGGTGCTCTGTATGTGGCCAGGCTGTGTAAAAGTCTCACACATGTGGTATCGCCGTACTCGGGAAGAGTAGCAGAATGTATTTTGGGGTGTAATTTGTTGTATGCATATGCTGTGTGTGAGAATTAACCTGATAATATGACAATTTAGTAAAAAAAAAAAAAAAAAAAATCTTCATTTTGCAAAGAATTGTGGGAAAAAATGACAACTTAAAAAAACTCACCATGCTACTTACTTAATACCTTGGAATGTCTACTTTGTAAAAAGGGGTCATTTGGGGGGTATTTGTACTTTCCTGACTTGTTAGTGTCTCAAGAAATGAGCTACACCTGATGTACTGAAGGCCTCATCAGAAGTGATCAATTTTCAGTGATTGGCACCATAGTTTATAGACTCTATAACTTTCACAAAGACCAAATAATATACACTAATGTGGGTTATTTTTACCAAAGATATGTAGCAGTATAAATTTTAGCCAAAATTTATGAAGAAAAATTACTAATTAGCAAAAATTTATGACAGAAACCAAGAAAAAGGCATTTTTTTCACAAAATGTACGTTTTATTTTATTTATAGCACAAAAAATAAAAAACCCACTAGTGATTAAATACCACTAAAAGAAAGCTCTATTTGTGTGGAAAAAAGGACGCAAGTTTCATATGGATACAGTGTTGGATGACTGAGTAATTGTCATTCAAACTGTAAGAGCGCTGAAAGCTGAAAATTGGTCTGGTCAGGAAGGGGGTGTAACTGCACTGTATTGAAGTGGTTAATGGCATTAAACATTGTTTGTTACTCCTTTTAATTTTATTTTTATTATCAGTATTATTAAGAATTTTAGAAAGATTTTTTATTCTCATGCATGCAGTGGCGGCCGCTCTATTAGGTGCCCCCCCTATCCATTTGCGCCGGATACATGGATTTCAATATTTGTTTTTTGTTTTTTAAGCACATGATTAGAGCCTGAGGCTCTAATTGGCTTCAAAAAAGGATGGGTCCAGGCGCAGAGCACTGTGCTCTGAGCCCACCCAGTTGTGCGACAATAGTGAATTAATATTGTCTTCCTGCTTCTTCTCCCAGCCGACCGAGAGAAGAAGCGACCGTATTGGCCACAAAGGAGGGCTAAGCCGCAAAAGCTGCTCGTGACCTAGATGGGGTAAATGCTGGGCTTCTGGGCGGACAGGCGAGCAATGTGGTGGGTGGTTTGCTTTTGACTGAAGGATGAACAGACTGATCAACCGAATGGGGGGGGGGCAATGGAGAGTTTGACTGACAGATCAAACAAATTGGGGGGTGGCGAGGGATTTGTTTGTCCCTCCCCCCAAAATTGAGCACCAGCCGCCACTGCATGCACATGTTTTATTGACATGCAAAAGAATATGAAATTTTTGTTTTCAGTTTTTCTGAAAAATAAAAATGAAAAAACATTGAGGAGGTGTTCTTAGTACACAGTACACATTGACAAAAGGGAAAACATAATTCTAACTTCTACATGAATGCATTTATGTTCTAACAGAACCCATATGAAATTGATGATAAGAATAGTGTGATCAATACAATTAGGTTTAAAGGATGTGTCCAGGTGTGCTATGGAAATAATGCCTAATACATCAATCTTCCTAGCATAAAATAAAAGTTTCCGAAAGGTCTTTTAAGCATTCCCAAAATCAATACAATCAAATGATCATAATAGGTACTACTTTGAGTTAACAAGTATATCAAAGGGATTTCAAAGTACAAATGCATTCTGTGATCTGAGACCAAAATGGTCTAACCATAGGGTTTTTCCATATCATTCGTATAATATCAACATCAGCCCCCTGACTTTTTTGACAAAGACAATTGTTTTCCCAATATTGAACAGTCACAGTGGTGTAAAGTAGACCCTAAGAAAAATACATACTTGGACAGGTTCGTCTCTAATGCCGCGTACACACAGGCGGACTGTATGGCCTACTTAGTCCATCGAAACACATTTCAGCGGACAGTCCGCTCGTGTGTGGGCTTCAGCGGACTTTTTCAGCGTGCAGTCTGGCGTACTAAGTATTTCGGATTTTTCGAAATTCTGTCCGTCATACTTTGGTTTCAGCGGACACTCCGCTCGTCAGTAGGCTAGTTCGACGGACTAAGAATGGCGCATGCTCAGAAAGGATTTACACGGCGGAAGGGTGCATTGCTGTGTATTGGACTTCCTATTTCTAGTCCCGTCATACGTGCTGTACACGTCATCGCGCAAGCTTTCGACTGACTGTTTGTGCATCCGTGTGTGGTCAAGTCCGTTCATTCGAAAGTATGACGGACTGTCCGTTGGATTGTATGACAGACTAAGTAGGCCATACAGTCCGCCCGTGTGTACGCGGCTTAACAGAGAAGATTGAGCTAACACAGGAATCATAAATCTCAGCACAATCTAGCTCTTCCATATGTTCTAGAATGTCATAGATTCTGGATATGGAGCAAAGAATATTTTCTGGATTGATCAAAAAGCCCAAAAGACCTCAGTTTTTGTTCCCAGATTCAGTATATTTTTATCATTTCTAAAGGCATGATAAAGCATTCCCACCTTGTTTTTTTACCTGCATAGGACGCGTTTAGATCATGTAGTTTCATGGTGTCATTTGTTGACCTTTATGCACAGCCTATACTTATTTTTGTGTCGGTAGTTTGTGTGGAAACATGATGTATGTGTCATGGAACTGCTCAGGTTAATGCAGGACCTCTGCCTGTAGTGTGAGACCTGACACTTAACGGGAAGAAACTATATATCCCACGATCCCTGGGTCTCTCACAATGCATGTATCAGGACACAAACTTCATTCTGTTTTGAATATATTATCTCAAACCATTTAAATATAAGAATAATGCAGTGCTACCCTTCCCAAATACCTCCAGGTAACATCAATGCAAATGTACCAATCTAAACAGACAATATATGTGTTCCTATAAGCTATATCAAATGATATCTTCCTTCCAAACTATCTTCTGTAATCTACCAATTGCCTTGCACCCCATGTAATGGAGATGAAACGATATGGACATGTTTTTAGTTCATATAAGGAATGCAGCCCAGGGTCAGGATGACATTGATGGCTCCCTCCTTGGACACAATGAAGGAGTGATTTAGCCACCCATGGACAGGAAGAGTCTTATTTGCAGGATTACTCAGTGAAAATAAAGCAAAAGAAGTTTGAAAAAAATAAAACAAATGCAGCCACCACATCAAGGACTAGTAAACTGCAATATATTCAATGTTTGGTTTTGGGTTTAGTGTGGGTATTGTACAGGACACTGGGAGTGTGTCCTAAACAGCAGGTACTGTATATTTTCCCAATATCTGGGTTGTGGTTCCTTTAAGGGGGACAGTTTGAAGACTTGGTTGAGTACTTAGGGTTTTCTCACCCATGCAGGTTGAGGGGTAGTCCGGTTGGACAGAGAGGGCAGGTTGTCAGAACTCTTTGAATTAGTAAGTTTCTATCAGGGATGCTGAATTTTGCCGGTTCAGAGAGTTTTGGAAGGAAAGAACTTCCAACCTCTGACTTTAAGGGGTTAAGCCTCAGCAAAAGGAGTCTTGAAAGGCAGCAGAAAGGGATCTGCCCCTGATTCCGTGAGGCAGAGTGAAGGCAATTGACAACTGAGATGCTGGTAGCTGAACCCCTGCAGCCTATGTGGCACCTTGATACAAGGAGGCACACTAACCCCATTGTGGGACCAGGAGACTGGCGGTGAGCCTGTAGAGTGATCTCTTTTATACCCGAACTACCTACTGTTTTTGCTTTACTTTTGGCTGATGAAACCTCTTTGTGTTTACTTGTTTTGAAGATACCATAAAAGGACTGTTTTCTTTTACTAACTCTGGCTTAGATTCCTGGGCTACCTCTTATCAGATTATGTTCAAAAATCCAAAGTGCTTGTTGCTCTGTGAAGTGAGACTCTAAAGCTGGCCATAGACGATTCAAGATTCAAACCGTGTATGGGCAAGCTGAGTGTACCCAAGTTGATTGATTGACCAACTTGGGTTCAACCAGCCTGCCACATTTTACATATGATTATCACTAGCAGCTGGTGTACCCTCTAGCAATAATCACTGTCTTCTCCCGGTGGGGACGGCTTCCCCCACACTCCCCACTGGGAGAATACAATAGCTTGGCAGGAGGGATTCCCCTGGCAACACTGTCTGTGATCACAAGACTACACTTTGTTTTAATGAAAACTCTACACAAGAGGCCACATGTTCTTGAATCTTCAACCATGAGCAATCCATCCTTCATATCCGATGTATCTGACCTTGGCAACTGACTTTATATCTATAAGGAATTTTGGAATTTGATCTGCCTTCTTTTATTAAATTCAATTCAAATAGAAGACTAAACCAAGTAAAAATATAAAGTGAAGTTGTCTTACAGCATTACACATTTACTTGTATATTTGAATGCTATCGGTTATAATTTAAGCTTTAACAAAATGCATATAAAATCTATATGATTTGAACTGTCTACAATGTTTTGTAAGCCATAAGTCATATTTAATGCATGATAAATGCTTGAAAAGCATTTGAAAGCTCAGAACTCTTTTTGATGCACTGATGCACACTCATCACAGGTGCATTTCTATAGTTCTGATAGACCTGGGAATAATCCCTCAGTCTGGCTCATAATAAAATAATAAAAACATATTCAAATCACATGGGAATTGAACTAAAGAAGCCACTGGATGTGTGGTGAAATATCTTTAATATTACAGAACAAGTCCAGTTGAATGTGACTAACTACTACTATGTATACTATGATCTGGATGAAAGCATTCACAAAAATATTTCAATCATGTTCATCCCTATCTATACCTTTGTGGGATAAAGTTCATTAAAATTCATGTAACTTAGTATTCTTGACAGTCAAAGAACTGTACTATTGCAATCCATCGGTCTGATATTCAGCTGGATTTTTGTTTTTTTTAACAAAACAGAAGCATATTGCAAGTTCATGTGGACAACCAAGTATTTACATATCTTAATGTCAACTAATAGAAGCTGAGGGATTCAACTGGTTTAATGAGATATCATTGCAATGACAATAGCAATCAATGATAATGGAAAATACTCACCACTGCCACACTGGCATTTTTTAAGCAGCATTAAACTACTGTTCACTTACAAAGTGGACTTGCATACTAGTGTGAAAATTGAAATATTAAAGTTTGAGACATGGCAACCAAAATGTAAATAAAAGGAATGGAGTTAAAGAAAATATCAAGGGGGGGGGGGTGTGGCCTGGACAGAGACCAAGATGGCTGCCTAACTTGGGAGCTCCCGCGTTCTGGGGATATATTGCCTGCTTATAAGGGAGCCTACCACCTTTCCCTGCTATGCACAGGTCCACCAGAAGCTCGTCTACCTCCCGCACCCCTAAGGATTCACAGACCTTGCAGGGGAGACACATTCCGGAGATTTTCCAGTCTCAGAAGCACCAGGCCCACGCACCTCCACAGGCCCAATCCCCGGCCTCGCCTGACGGACTGCCGGCCGCTCGCATGCCTGGAGCATCCTCATCCAGCCCCGGGGGGGGCTCATCCCCCGAGCCTCTTAGATCTGGAGAAAGTTGCCCAGGATATCAAATGCATGGTGACCGCAGCAATTGCGGACCTCAAGGCAGACTTGCTAGCTGTGGCCCACCGCTTGGACAGCGTGGAACAAACCACCCAGACTCATGCTGCAGCCATTCGCCAGGTACAATCTGCATACGACTCCCAACTCTCTCAGATGTTTGAGCTCCACAGGCACGTGGAGGACCTGGACAATCGCAGGCGACGACATAATATCAGGGTACGGGGAATCCCCGAAACCATCGAGCCCGACGCCATCCAATCTACTCTATGTGCCATATTCAACGATCTTATGGAGCGCCCAGCGGACTCCCCCATAGACATGGAAAGGGCTCATCGCGCCCTCTGCCCCCCACCCAGGGACTCTGAACCTCCCAGGGATATTATTTGTTTCATTGTAAACTTTCCCCTCAAAGAAGAAATTCTTCGTAAGGCACGCATAAGGGGCCGCGTTTTGTTTAATGGGGCAGAGGTGAAACTGTTCCAGGATCTCTCGCAGATCACTCTCCGGAACAGGAAGGCACTGCGACCATTGCTGGAGGCTCTGCGATCTAGAAACATCCAGTACCGCTGGAGATTTCCCTTTGGACTGTCCGCCTCTGCCAGAGGGCGCTCCACCCTCCTCCGCACTCCTGAGGATCTTCCGGCCTTCTGTGACCAACTCGATCTCCCGCACATCGAGCTTCCGGACTGGTACGCGATCTTCTTCCCGACGGAACCCTGGCATCCTGTCTCCCTTAACCCATCGCCGAAAGCCGCCCGACAGAGATCCCGTCATCGCAGACCTGGACCGATGTCAACGAATGCCCGCTCGCTGCGCTGAGATCTACGTCAGCGAAGCCCCTCTCCTCCGTTAGCGAGAGGTGAAGCCCTGGAGGACTGAGGGATGACGCTGGAGGCCTGCCGCTTGGGAGTACCTATCCCAGCCTCCCAACCCCGCCTATTCCCACCTTGCCTGAAACTTCCCTTGCTCTCTCCCCCACCCCCCACCATGCCATTACAGTCGGCTACTTACTCTCATGCTCACATAAGACATCCAAGACTTATTTGTATCACCCCTTGCAGCATTTTTCACACCTGCCACCATGTAACTGTACATCCAGCCCCATGGCTTTGGTGGGGCCATGATACTGGGGGTCACTCCGGCCCCTCTGCAGCCTGGAAGGCGACTGCTATGGCCCAAGACTTACCTAGTTGCACATGGTGTGCTACCTCCGTTCCCCAGATTGCTACCTACATCCGTGATGACCTCGTCATGCCATCTTGGACCCCCGCCCGGATTTTCTCTCTTTCTTTTTTTTTTCTTTTTGGTTTCTCTCCTTGGACATACGCTGCACCCTCCCTGTGATTACTACCTTTGTTGGAACTTACTGCTCACCACTCTCTGGGGTTCTGGGGTACGATTGGCCCCGTGATTCTGGAGGAGGAAGCTCCTTGCCTCCCTTCTCTCCTGCAGTCCAGTACGCCCACCTGGCTGCCCCCCTACACTTGGGACTGTGGCGGGAAGGGTATGGGCCCTGGTCTTTGTTGCTTACCCATATGACTGTTTGTTTAACATTTTTTCTCAGGTTGGCTCCGGAAGCTATGCACTTGCTTTTACCCCACCCCTCCTCCTCTCACCTTCCCCTCCCCCCACTCCCCCTTCCCCCCTCCCTTCTCTTCCCCCCCTCCCATCCCTCCCCTCCCCCCTCCTCTCCTCCTTGGGGCTGACACCTCAAACTTGGCTGGGTGGGGGGGTTGTTTGGGGAGTCCTTTTTTTTTCCCTTTTTTTGTTTGTTTGTTTCTTTTAGCCTTTTTTTTTTTTTTTACTTTGTCCCTGGGGGGTTTGGTGCTCACGCAGGACTCTTTATAGGCCTCCCCCTCCTTTGCCATGTTTCATCTGTGGAATGTGTTTTGATTGTTAGCTGCACTGTTTCTGCAATATGTTTTTACTGTTCATGCTTTGTGGCTCATGGCCCGTTATGTCTATTTGCTGAGTTATATCGTCTTCAAGGTTTAATTATCAATGTTTACATGATTGTTTTTTTTCCAGACCCCTTTCCATTGGTAGGCTCCCCACTACGCTTGGTCCCACCTCAGTGCCGGTGAGGTTCCTCCCATCTCTATCTAGCCCCCCTGGACCGCGGCCATCCCGTGATCCCCAACCATTCTATAGTCCCCACACAGCAGTCTATCTGAAACAAGGCTGAAACACCAGACTCCCCCCTCCGTTCCCTCAGGTGGGTAGCTGGACTAACCCTACCTCTGGTATTCTTCTCCCCCAGCTCCCTACCCTTCCCCGCCCTCTCTCTCCCCCGTACATCTTCTCTTCTCTTCTTCTTTCCTTTTCTCTCCCTCCCTACCCTTCCCCTTGCCCCTCCCCTGCTCTCCTCCTTAGCCCGGCTCCTACATCTCTCCCCTGTCTCCTCCTCTCTATTGCCTCCACTCCATTCTCCATCCCCCCTTCTTACTCTCCTCTAGGGGTGTAGCCCTCACCTCCTCTTCTGCGCAGATCCCTGCCTCTTCGCCCCCGGCTGACAGCCTCTCCCGCCGATTAGTCCCTTACGTTGCGGCCCAATCCCCACATTAGTAGCACTCTGAAGCTGAAGTGCGTATCCCTTAATGTAAAGGGTCTTAATCTGCCAGAAAAGAGGTCCCAGGTGCTCTCCTCCCTAACCAAATTCAAAGCGCATTTTATTTTCTTACAGGCGACACACTTCCGCTCCGACGCCATCCCCAAGCTGTCGAACCACATATACAGGTCTGCCTTCCATGCCACCAATCCTGTCGCAAAAACGAAGGGCGTCTCCATTCTTATCTCCAAACATGCCAACTTCCACATGACTTACTCCCTGATAGATCCAGAGGGCAGGTATATTTTCCTTAAAGGTACCTAAGCATCCACGCCAATCACGTTGGCCAACATCTACTGCCCAAATGAACACCAGGTAACTTGTGCCCTTTTAGCCTCCTTTCAGAGCGGAATGCTCCTTCTGGCTGGGGACTTTAATGTACCCCTGAACCCCCTACTAGATACGTCTACCGGGAAGTCCTCGCTGACGTATAAAGCCCTCCACCAGATTAAATCCCAACTCCAAGCCCTATCCCTCCACGATGCTTGTCGCACTCTCTATCCCTCCACTAAAGACTATACTTACTTTTCGGCCCCCCATCAAAAATATTCCAGAATATATTTCTTTTTTCTGTCCCAGACTGACCTCCCCCTCCTACAGCACTCCTCCATCGAACCCATGTTCCTCTCTGATCATCACCCTATCACGCTCACGCTGTCTTTCCCAGAGTCCTGCCCCAAAACAAAAATTTGGCGCTTTAACCCCTCTATGATTAAAGACCCCCTCGCTCTGGAATGTATACGCTCGCATATTCGGTTGTACTTTCAAGAAAACACAGATTCCGTCGCCTCCCCGGTTTCCCTCTGGGAGGCGCACAAGTGCGTGATCAGAGGGGAATTGATGGCTATGTCCTTACAGGCCAAAAAACTGCACCAGGAACGTGTGTCTACCCTCCTGCAGCAGTTAAAGTCATTGGAACTGTCACACAAACAATCACAAGCACGGACTACCCTCCATGACCTGACCCGCATCCGTACCCTGCTTGCAGAAGAGCTGGGCAAGCACATTAAAAGACGATATATCCTTGGCCAAAGGATCTTTTATGAACATGGCAACAAGTGTGGCCGCCTCCTGGCCAAACTGTCCCCCACTGTCCATAACTTACGCAGGCGCAGGGGCTCTCTACTGACCAAAAATGAGGACATTGCGAACAAATTCGAACACTTTTATACCAAACTCTATAACCTTCAGTCGCACCGACAATCCAAGACCGCACGCGCTACCCACAACACTCTGATCGCAGATTTTCTCTCTCTACACGGCCCCAAGTCCATCCCCCCCCCCCCCAGTGTATGCAATCCCTCGAGGCACGGTTTTCGACCCTCGAGCTAGGTACCGCTTTAAAACAGATGAAAGTCGGCAAAAGCCCGGGACCCGATGGGTTTACGCTCCAATACTATAAGACCTTCCTAGACACTCTCTCCCTTAACCTTCTACACACGTTTAACGCCTTAGCTGACCCTCAAGTGCAACCAGATAGGATGTTAGGGGCCCACATTACCGTAATACCCAAAGAAGGCAAAGATCCTCTCCTAGTAGCGAATTACAGGCCAATTTCACTGTTGAACGTGGACATAAAAATCTATGCCAAGATCCTAGCCAACAGACTGTTACCCCTGATCACCGGTTTGATTCCCAATGACCAGGTGGGCTTTGTCCCGGGCAGGGAAGCCCGGGACAACACCACCCGTGCCTTGAACCTGCATCATTGGCTCACCTCTTCCAAAACCCAAGGCTTCTTTCTTTCACTAGACGCCGAGAAGGCGTTCGATAGAGTGGCCTGGGACTACATGCGAGCAGTCCTGGTAGCAATGGGACTGGGTGACCGTATGCTCGCTTCCATAATGGCACTGTACTCTGGCCCCACCACGGCGGTGAGAGTCAATGGCCACCTATCGAACGCCTTCCCCATCAACAACGGCACTCGCCAAGGCTGCCCCCTCTCCCCGCTGATCTACATCCTCACTTTAGAGCACCTTTTAAACAAACTCAGAGCGAACCCTGATATCAGGGGAGTGCTGGTGAAGGGCAGGGAGTTTAAGGTTTCAGCGACGACATTTTGCTTTCCCTGATGTCACCGCGTACCTCCCTCCCATCACTTCTTCAAGACTTGGAGGCCTTTGGGAAGATCTCCAACCTCAAAATCAACTATACCAAATCTAATGCCTTAAATATCACCTTACCCACCCAAGAAGTAGCCCATTGCCAAGAAGCCTTTCCCTTTCAATGGGAACGCACCGCGATCTCATAGCTAGGAATTAAAATCCCGCATTGCCTCTCAGACCTTTATTCACTTAACTTTCATACTGCCTTGGTCCAAACCCAAAACTATCTTAAAGATTGGCAGCACCTTAATGTGTCATGGTTCAGCCGGGCAGCCTTGATCAAAATGATTGTTTTACCTTGCTTTCTATACCTGATCCAAACCGTCCCTATGGCCTTACCCACTAGCTTTTTCTCCTCCTACCGGAGGATTTGCTCTGCCTTTCTATGGAGAGACTCCCCCCCCGAGGATCAAGTATTCAAGACTTACGCTACCCAAATCTAAAGGAGGCATTGCCCTCCCGGATCTGCATAAATACTATGTAGCCTGCCACCTCACCAGAATTGCGGACTGGAATGTCCATCCCCTTGAAAAGTTATGGGTTTCTCTGGAAAATGCTTTTTCTCCTGTCCCAATCCTTCTTCTTCCCTGGATGCTCCCGAAACAATGGCCACAAACGCTGGCCACACACCCATTTATCTACACCTCCCTGATGTTATGCAAGAAAATCCCTGCCAGCATACCTATCGCACCGATCCCGGGTCCCTTAACCACACTACGAGGCAATCCTGACTTCCCCCTGGAAACTCACCTAATTTTCTCAGGCGAGAATGGCCTTTTGAGGATGTCCTTGCCGCGCACTTCTACCCGGGGGGTAGGCTTGCCTCCTTTGACACTCTTAGGAACCTATCGAAATCCTCGTCCTTCTCGTTCTGGACGTACTGACAAATCTACCACTTCCTTTCCACTCAGGCCATCCCGGACAGCTGGACAAGACAACTTACCCCATTCGAAGACTTATGTAACCGTAAGACGCCTCAAAAACACCTTATCTCCCCTTCTATATGCCCTTATCTCGGACCCGGGTGACTTGGCCCTCTCTCCGTCGCAATCCTCCTGGCATAGAGACCTGACGACCCTCCTAACACCAGAGGAATGGACTAGGGTCCACGAATACGCACACGGTGGCTCACTGAATGTTGCCATTCAGGAGAATGGCAATAAAATTCTCACTAGATGGTACAGGACCCCCTCCCGCCTCCACAAATTTTCCCCTGCCATCCCGAACATCTGCTGGAGATGCAACGCTGATGTAGGGACGATGATACACATCTGGTGGGCCTGCCCAGGCATCCAACATTTCTGGAGGGAAGTCCATAGAATCATCTTAGCAGTTACCACCTTTGCCTTAGACTTTTCTCCGGCGCAATTTCTCCTCCACCACACGTCCCTATCCAGAAGGGCTTACTTTAAATCCCTGGCCATGCACATGGTGAACGCAGCCCCAGACACTGGCAGACTACCCACGCCCCAACTTTGGGCGAATGGTTTGCGACCATTTCCAGGATTGGTGACATGGAAGAACTGATCCACATCTCACAAGAGAGAATGGAGAAATTCTCGACTACTTGGGCCTGCTGGTCTCAGTTTACAACTACCCCAGAATTCAAACGACACGCTCCCCCCGATTGAGCACTCTCACTAGGGAATCTGCAACTCCTCCCTATTGCCCCTCGAGGACATAGGGTGAGGTGCTACACCCCTTTTCTTTTCTTTTCTTTCTTTCTTTCTTTCTTTTCTTTCTTTCTTTCTTCCCCCCCCCTCCTTGATCCCCCCCCATTAATCCCCGTTGCCCCCTCCCCCCTTGTTCCTGTATTTTTCCCCGTTTTCACTGTCTCTTTACCCTACCCTCTGGCCCGTACACCTACCCTTGGGCGATACGGTCGTGCGCCGGTAGCCGCCCGTGTCACCTCCTCCAATATTAGTACTCATGCTCAGTGACATTAGAACAAAGACTAGCATAGCCGTTGAGAAAGGCATTTCTCCCCCTTCACCTACCTGTTACACCCAGGAGGACCCTCTTGGTTTCTCCCAAGCTGCTGTATTTGACTGTTTTGTATGCTGTACCTGTTTAACTGCAAAACCCTGTTCTTGTCTTTATTGTAACCTCAATAAAATCTTTATGGAAAAAAAAAAAAGAAAATATCAAAAGACTAGAATTAGGCGCTTAATCAGACGAGAAAAAAAAAAAAAAACAACAGACACAAAGGCATAAGAACTAACATGCTGAGCAGGCACTCCAGCTAGGCGAACTAGACAGCTGAATAGGGCGTGCTGCTGCCTATGGGTTGCAGCCACAACCACTGACTTCCCCACTAGCCTGGCCAGGGAGCACGAGGGACTCTACACAGGGCTGGAGCACTGACTTACTCTCCAGAGGAAAATCAGCAGCCATGGAGGACATCAGCTGAGGAGGTCAGCAGCAGCTCAGCCTGTGATCAGGGTGATAACGGAGAAGGCAGGCAAGAGGACAGCTGTGGAGCTGGAGGAGGCAGGAATGAGGACAGCTGGGGAGCTGGAGGAGGCAGCCACCATGTCTCCAAATAGAGAAGAAATTCTGCTGCCCCATTGAATCCACTCTGAACCTGCTGTAGTCATCTGTGTGGTCCAAGGCAAGACTACCGCCACCCCCCACCAGACCGGGTGGGCGGGCTTTTGGTGTTAGTCTTGCCTAGGACGTGAAATAGTCAAGCACCGGCCCTGCTAACATGTCATAGCAAAATTCAATAATGGATCAGCATGCATATGAACACAAAACAGAGGACAGCTAACAAAATCAAGCAACTCAAAATAATAACAGTTTACACTAGTCATACACATTAAAGTATAACTATAGGCAAAACTTTTTATTATTTTGGATAGGGTAAGGGTGGGTTATAACACCTGTAAGGTTTATTTTTGACCTCTTTGTCCCAATGGGGAGATTTCCATTAACTTCATGTCCCATGGCCAAAACGGGAAGCAAGAGGAAATCCCTGGAATTTAAGGGAATTTCTTGGGGACTCCCAGGTCACCAGAACCAGTGTCCCAATTGGAAGACCCCCCCCCCCCCCCCACTACTTTTGTAGGAACAACCCAAAATGTGTGATTGTTTTACTTTCACTTTCAATGATAATGGTAAACAATCAATGAAAATGGTACACTTTCAATGATAATGGAATCTCTCTAATGGGGACACAGACAGCAATCAAAACTGACAGATGTTTTAATCCCTCTGTCCTCTATCCAAAACTTAAACGTTTTGCCTTAAGATGTACTTTAAGATTAATGTTGTTCCCTGTGGGCTGAACAAAATAAATCAATTGATTTCTCCATCCGCATCTCTCTTGCATCCCCCCTGCTTATATTCTGACAGAAGCTGCACCTATGGTTGTTTAACTACTTCCCACCTGGCCAATGTATATAAACGTCCGGGTGGGAGCCTCCTCCTTCTGACTGGAGGTTTAGAAACGTCCTTCAGAAGGAGGGGGATCGCGTGCGCGTACCCAAACAGCGGCACGATCCCGATGCGCTCGTGTCACCCAGACACGGCGCATCTCAGATCGGCAGGAGGGCTCTATGATTGGCCCTCCTGATCACATGACGGCCGTGTCCAATCACAGCCATCATGTGATGTAAACAGCCAGCCGGTTGCTAGGCAATCGGCTCTCCTCTCCTCACACGGAAGTCGTCGCTGAGGAGAGGAGAGCAGATCGCTGCAGCCGGCTGGTGATCAGTGAGTATGAGCTGTTTTTACAGCTTTTTACTCACTGATCACCAGTCTAGTATAAAACACACATGTCCCCACACATGTCCCCAAAACACACATGTCCCCACACATGTCCCCAAAACACACATGTCCCCAAATAATAAAAACACATGTCCCCCACATATGTCCCACTAAAATCACATGTCCCAATGATTATCTGCACACATATGTCCGTGATCACCTGCCAACATATGTACATGATCATTTGCGTACATATGTCAGTGATCACACAAACCAATTATTATACACTTAATGGCATTTTTTTTACCAAAAACATGTAGCAGAATACATTTTGGCTTAAATTGATGACAAAATTAGATTTTATTGGATTTCTTTGAAAATAGAAAGAAGAAAATATTGTTTTTTTTCCAAATTTCCGCTCTTTTTGAGCTTATATCGCAAAAAATAAAAAACTGAGTCGTAAATAAATACCACCAAAATAAAGCTCTATTTGTACGAACAAAATTATAAAAATTTCATTTGGGTACAGTGTAGCACGACCGTGCAGTTGTCATTGAAAGTGCGAGAGCGCTGAAAACTGAAAATTGGGCTGGGAAGGAAGGGGGCAAAAGTGCCCTGTATTGTAGTGGTTAAATAACTAAACAGTGACTGCATAGGATTGGTTGCAGTCATTGTTCAGCCAAGAATTTTTGCAATTGAAGTTTGTTGCGCTGGTTGATGCAGACAGGGCCACCCATGGCTTGAATTTCAGTCGATTCAGTCTTCCAAAATTTTAAGTCTTGCAGGGCCAGAATAAATAATGTTCAATAGAGAGCTTACAGCAACATCTATGAACAGGTACTGTTATAATGCCTTGCAAAAATATTCACCCCTCTTTGGCTTTTTACCTATTTTGTTACATTACAGCCTTTAGTTCAATGTTTTTTTTTTTTTATCTGAATTATATGTGATGGATCAGAACACAAAAGTCTAAGTTGGTGAAGTAAAATTAGAAAAATACATACATAAAACTATTTTTTCAGAAATAAAAAACTGATAATTGGCATGTGCGTATGTATTCACCCCCTTTGTTATGAAGCCCATAAAAATCTCTGGTGCAACCAATTACCTTCAGAAGTCACATAATTAGTGAAATGATGTCCACCTGTGTGCAATCTAAGTGTCACATGATCTGTCATTACATATACACACCTTTTTGAAAGGCCACAGAGGCTGCAACACATAAGCAAGAGGCACCACTAACCAACCACTGCCATAAAAACCAAGGAACTCTCCAAACAAGTAAGGGACAATCTTGTTGAGAAGTATAAGTCAGGGTTAGATTATAAAAAAAAATCCAAATCTTTGATGATCCCTAGGAGCACCATCAAATCTCAGCACAGAGACCTAAGGTAACCCTGGAGGAGCTGCAGAGTTCCACAGCAGAGACTGGAGTATCTGTACATAGGATGACAATAAGCTGTACGCTCCATAGAGTTGGGCTTTATGGCAGAGTGGCCAGAAGAAAGCCATCACTTTCAGAAAAAAAAAATGCCACATTTTGAGTTTGCGAAAAGGCATGTGGGAGACTCCCAAAATGTATGGAGGAAAGTGCTCTAGTCTGATGAGACTAAAACTGAACTTTTTGGCCATCAAAGAAAACGCTATGTCTGGTGCAAACCCAACACATCACATCACCCACAGTGAAACATGTTGGTGGCAGCATCATGCTGTGCGGATGTTTTTCAGCAGTCAGGACTGGTCAGATTTGAGGGAAAGATGGATGGTGCCAAATACAGGGATATTGTTGAGCAAAATCTGTACCACTCTGTGTGTGATTTGAGGCTAGGACAGAGGTTCACCTTCCAGCAGGACAATGCCCCCAAACACACTGCTAAAGCAACACTTGAGTGGTCTAAGGGGAAACATGTAAATGTGTTCAAATGGCCTAGTCAAAGCCCAGACCTCAATCCAATAGAAAATCCATGGTCAGACTTAAAGATTGCTGTTCACACCCAGCATCCAACTTAAACTTGTTTTGCAAGGAGGAATGGGCAAAAATCCCGGTGGTAAGATGTGGCAAGCTCATAGAGACTTATACAAAGCGACTTGGAACTGTAATAGCTGCAAAAGGTGACTCTACAAAGTATTGCATTTAGGGGGTGAATAATGATGCACATTGACTTTTTCTGTTATTTTGTCCAATTTGTTGTTTGCCTCACAATAAAAAAAAACATCTTCAAAGTTGTGGGCATGTTCTGTAATTTAAATGATTCAAATCCTCAAACAATCCATGTTAATTCCAGGTTGTGAAGCAAAAAAACACGAAAAATGCCATGGGGTGAATACTTTTGCAAGGAACTGTAGCTGGGATGTAGCTGGGATAGCAAATGAAAGCACACTTTAATATTACAAAAATACTTCCTTACTATATCAAAAATGTGCCACATTGTAACCATGTTTGCTTGGTATAGAAGGTAGCGTCACAATAAACAAGGTCATAGAACCCATCACTTAAAAATACAGTATTTTTACTGTACATAGTTATTACATAGTTATAAAATACATAGCTATTTTTGTTGTCTTGTATGATAAAAAGTATAAAACACGTTACTTTTCTATAGAATATTTAAATATGCTCTTTTGAGATGCAGAAACATTGACATCAGTTCAAAAGAAGTTTGTTCAAGTACCATGAACAAGGTCATGCAGCATATCACATTTTATGCTGGCTTTGTTTAAAGCTGAAATGCAATATTTTGATTTCCTTGGTTCCTTCTTTCCCCCATCATTAATCTACCAAATACATTGTTAAAAAAAAATCTTTTGTTCTCATAACATACATTGTTAGATCCAATAATGTCATTGGGTGCTTGTTCATGCAATGAAAGCAGATCATAACTGGTGGGAGGGGCCAGCAGGGTGCTGTATATAGTTTCCTGAAATCATTGCAGCACCCTGCTTTATTACTCTTCTCAAAAGCCTTAAGTCATGATGCAGGCAATGGGCTGGTCCATGGGAGCAGTTATGTAAATATCAAAATGTCTTGAGAGGTGAATGTCTGTCTGAGGGAGTGGACAATCCTAGGCAAGCTGTATTTGCATGAATATTGCTTAACCACTTTCAGACCGGACCATTTTGCTGGTAAATGACCAGAGGTCTTTTTACAATTTGGCACTGCGCTGCTTTAACTGGTAATTGCGCGGTCATGCAATGTTGTACCCAAACAAAATTTTCGTCCTTTTCTTCCCACAAATAGAGCTTTCTTTTGATGGTATTTGATTGCCTCTGCGATTTTAATTTTTTGCGATATAAATGGAAAAAGACCGCAAATTTTGAAAAAAAATGATATTTTCTACTTTTTGTTATTAGAAAAATCCAATAAACTCAATTTTAGTCATACATTTAGGCCAAAATGTATTCAAGCCACATGTCTTTGGTAAAAAAAAAGTCAATAACTGTATATTTATTGGTTTGCGCAAAAGTTGTCACATCTACAAACTAAGGTACGTTTTCTGGAATTTACGCAGCTTTTAGTTTACGACTGCCTATCTCATTTCTTGAGGTGCTAAAATGGCAGGGCAGTACAAAACCCCCCCAAATGACCCCATTTTGGAAAGTAGACCCCCTAAGGAAATTGATAAGTGGCATGTTGAGCCCATTGAATATTTTATTTTTTTGCCTCAAGCGATTGAATAATGACAAAAATTTTTTTTTTTTTTTTTTTTTACACAAAGTTGTCACTAATTGATATATTGCTCACACATGCTATGGGCATATGTGAAATGACACCCCAAAATAAATTCTGCTGCTTCTCCTGAGTACGGGGATACCACATGTGTGGGATTTTTTGGGAGTCTAGCCACGTACAGGGCCCCGAAAGCCAAGAACCGCCTTCAGGTTTTTTAAGGGCGTAAATATTTGACTTCACTCCTCACTACCTATTACAGTTTTGAAGGCCATAAAATGCCAAGATGGCACAAAACCCCCACAAATGACCCCATTTTAGAAAGTAGACACCCCAAGCTATTTGCTGAGAGGCATGTTGAGTCCATGGAATATTTTATATTTTGCCACAAGTTGCGGGAAAATTACAAACTTTAATTTTTTTTTTTTTTTTCACAAAGTTGTCACTAAATGATATATTGCTCACGCATGCCATGGGCATATGTGAAATGACACCCCAAAATAAATTCTGCTGCTTCTCCTGAGTACGGGGATACCACATATGTGGGACTTTTTGGGAGCCTAGCCGCGTACGGGGCCCCGAAAACCAAGCACCGCCTTCAGGCTTTCTAAGGGCGTTACAGTTTTGAAGGCCATAAAATGCCAAGATGGCACAAACGCCCCCCAAATGACCCCATTTTGGAAAGTAGACACCCCTAAATTTAGGGGTACACTAGTGAGACTAGGTAATAAATGGCGGGTGCCCTGAAACTATAAAAAAATAACTAACCAACCAGCGTCACCTGTAACCGTTATATGGTGATCACTGGTGAAAGGCTTAACTAGGGGGCAATCAGGGGGCTTTATGCGGTAGTATATGGGGGTCCCTGGCGCTATAAAAAGCTGCGGCGAACCTAAATACCTACCTGCCTAACTAGCGTCACCTGTGACACTAATACAGCGATCAGAAAAACGATCGCTTATTAGGCTGGGTTCACACTGGAGCGATGCAGGAACGCCACAAATCCGCGGCGGGTTCCCGCATCGCATGCCTCCCGGCGGCAGTTCACACTGCCCTATGGGAACTGCTGGGAGTGTCAGTGAAATGTTAATGACACCCCCAGATCAGTTCGCATATCGCAGTGCGATCTGCAAACTCGGATCGCATGGTGTGAACACCTATGCGATTCGATTCTGCTGCGGACCAAAAAAAGGGTCCCGTGCGAGTTTGCGGCGGGTGCGGCGGGTGCGACACGAATTTAGCCATACTATCTGTATGGCTGAACTCGAATCGCACAGAGATCGGATGTGATTTGCACTGCAGTGCGGTGCGAATCACATCCGTTCTCAAACCGCTGCAATGTGAACCCAGCCTTAGTGACACTGGTGACGGGGGGTGATCACGGGGTTAAACCTTTATTGGGGGGGTTAGGGGGGTACCTTAGAACTAAAGGGGGCTAACCCTAACTGCCCTAACAGTTATTACAGTCACAAATGACACCCGCCAGGTGATCAGGGGGTTAAACCTTTATTAGGTAATAAATGGCGGGTGCCCTGAAACTATAAAAAAATAACTAACCAACCAGCGTCACCTGTAACAGTTATATGGTGATCACTGGTGAAAGGGTTAACTAGGGGGCAATCAGGGGGCTTTATGCGGTAGTATATGGGGGTCCCTGGCGCTATAAAAAGTTGCGGCGAACCTAAATACCTACCTGCCTAACTAGCGTCACCTGTGACACTAATACAGCGATCAGAAAAATGATCGCTTATTAGGCTGGGTTCACACTGGAGCGATGCGGGGATGCCACGAATCCGTGGCGGGTTCCCGCATCGCATGCCTCCCGGCGGCAGTTCACACTGCCCTATGCGAACTGCTGGGAGTGTCAGTGAAATGTTAATGACACCCCCAGATCAGTTCGCATATCGCAGTGCGATCTGCAAACTCGGATCGCATGGTGTGAACACCCATGCGATCCGATTCTGCTGCGGACCAAAAAAAGGGTCCCGTGCGAATTTGCGGCGGGTGCGGCGCGAATTCAGCCATACTATCTGTATGGCTGAACTCGAATCGCACAGAGATCGGATGTGATTTGCACTGCAGTGCGGTGCGAATCACATTCGTTCTCATAAACCGCTGCAATGTGAACCCAGCCTTAGTGACACTGGTGACGGGGGGTGATCACGGGGTTAAACCTTTATTGGGGGGGTTAGGGGGGTACCTTAGAACTAAAGGGGGCTAACCCTAACTGCCCTAACAGTTATTACAGTCACAAATGACACCCGCCAGGTGATCAGGGGGTTAAACCTTTATTAGGTAATAAATGGCGGGTGCCCTGAAACTATAAAAAAATAACTAACCAACCAGCGTCACCTGTAACAGTTATATGGTGATCACTGGTGAAAGGGTTAACTAGGGGGCAATCAGGGGGCTTTATGCGGTAGTATATGGGGGTCCCTGGCGCTATAAAAAGTTGCGGCGAACCTAAATACCTACCTGCCTAACTAGCGTCACCTGTGACACTAATACAGCGATCAGAAAAATGATCGCTTATTAGGCTGGGTTCACACTGGAGCGATGCGGGAATGCCACGAATCCGTGGCGGGTTCCCGCATCGCATGCCTCCCGGCGGCAGTTCACACTGCCCTATGCGAACTGCTGGGAGTGTCAGTGAAATGTTAATGACACCCCCAGATCAGTTCGCATATCGCAGTGCGATCTGCAAACTCGGATCGCATGGTGTGAACACCCATGCGATCCGATTCTGCTGCGGACCAAAAAAAGGGTCCCGTGCGAATTTGCGGCGGGTGCGGCGCAAATTCAGCCATACTATCTGTATGGCTGAACTCGAATCGCACAGAGATCGGATGTGATTTGCACTGCAGTGCGGTGCGAATCACATTCGTTCTCATAAACCGCTGCAATGTGAACCCAGCCTTAGTGACACTGGTGACGGGGGGTGATCACGGGGTTAAACCTTTATTGGGGGGTTAGGGGGGCACATTAGAACTAAAGGGGGCTAACCCTAACTGCCCTAACAGTTATTACAGTCACAAATGACACCAATGCAAAAAATAAAATAAAAATGCAATTGGTGTCACTGTGACTGGGGGGGGCAGGGGTAATTGGGGGGGGTGATCGGGGGTAAAGGGGGGGTGTGAGTGTGCCTGGCATGTTCTACTGTACGTGTGGTGTGTTGGTGCAACTCACCGATCCTCTCTCCTCGGTGCCGGAACGAAAAATACCGACACGGAGGAGAGATCACATCACTTCCTCTCCTGTGAGGAGAGGAAGTGATGTCACGGAGCATTTCTATTCGTCGGGAGCGATCGCGAGGGGGTGGCCATGAATGAATGGCCGTCCCCTCATCCCGGATCGCTCCCGAACGAATGCTGACCGCCGCAGGCACCGGGGGGGCCCGATCGGGCCCCCCACCCGCGGGAAGGCAGGGACTTATATATACGCCCATATGCCTGCCCGTGCCATTCTGCCGACGTATATCGTCGTGTGGCGGTCGGCAAGTGGTTAAAGTGGATGTAAACCCGACTCATGGAATTTGAACTGGGCACATATATCTACAGTGTTTTCTTATCTCTCCTAAAAGCCCTATGCCCCGTAGCTGTCTCCTGCTCTGTTCTTCTGTTATCAGCCTGAGGACTTCTGACAAGTTCTCAGTCAATTGAGATAAAAGCAGTCAGAGTTTTGTGCTGGGGAGGATGTTATAAATACATTAGCAGAGCCCTGAACTATTCAACAAACAGTATTGAGATAAATTAGAAGAGAGGAATTAAAAATACACACCACATCCCAACTTTTAAAATAGGAAAAAGGGGGCTAGAGGTCACAAACCTTGGGACTTTGGAGGTATCATATATTAACCACTTGCTTACTGGGCACTTAAACACCCTTCCTGCCCAGACCAATTTTCAGCTTTCGGTGCTCTCACACTTTGAATGACAATTACTCAGTCATGCAACACTGTACTCAAATGAATTTTTTGTCCTTTTTTTCCCACAAATAGAGATTTCTTTTGGTGGTATTTGATCACCTCTGAGGTTTTTATTTTATGCGCTATAAATGAAAAAAGACCGAACATTTTGAAAAAAAACGCATATTTCTTTGTTTCTGTGACAGAATTATGCAAATTATTAATTTTTCTTCATAAATTTTGGCCACAATTTATACTGCTACATATCTTTGGTAAAAATAACCCAAATTAGTGGATATTATTTGGTCTTTGTGAAAGTTAGAGAGTCTATAAGCTGTGGTGCGAATCGCACAAAATTGATCATATCTGATGTACTGGTGGCCTGTCTAATTTCTTGCGACCCGAACAAGCCAGGAAAGTACAAATACCCCCCAAATGACCCCTTTTTGGAAAGTAGACATTCCAAGGTATTTAGTAAGAGGCATAGTGAGCTTTTTGATGTTGTCATTTTTTTCCCACAATTCTTTGCAAAATTAAGATTTTTCATTTTTTTTTTATTTTTCTCCACAAAATTGTCATTGTAATAGGTTATTTCTCTCACATGGCATGTGTATACCACAAATGACACCCCCAAAAAAATTCTGCTACTCCTCCTGAGCATTACAATACCACATGTGTGTGACTTTTTCACAGCCTGGCCACATAGAGAGGCCCAACATGCAGGGAGCGCCATCATGTGTTCTAGGAGCATAAATTACACATCTAACTTGTTGACTACTTATTACACTTTTGAAGCACCAGGACAATGACACGTGACACTGATGACAGATGGCACTAATATGTGGCACTGATGGCACATGGCACTTATACGTGGCACTGATGACACGTGGCACTAATACGTGGCACTGATGATAGATGGCACTAATACGTGGCACTGATGACAGATGGCACTAATACGTGGCACCGATGACAGATGGCACTAATACGTGGCACCGATGACGCGTGACACTGATGACAGATGGTACTGATAAGTGGCATTGATGACACGTGACACTGACAACAGATGGCACGTGACACTGACAGGTGGCACTGATGACAAATGGCACTGATACGTGGCACTGATGACAGATGGCATTAATATGTGGCACTGATGACAGATGGCAGTATGTGGCACTGATGACACGTGGCACTGATGACAGATGGCACTTATACGTGGCACTGATGACAGATGGCACTGGGGACAAATGGCACTGACAACAGGTGGCACTGGGGACAGATGACACTAACAGGTGGCACTGGGGGCAGGTGGCACTGGGGGCAGGTATCACTGGGGTGGATGGCACTGGGGCGGATGGCACTGGGGCGGATGGCACTGGGGCAGGATGGCACTGGGGCAGGATAGCACTGGGGCAGGATGGCACTGGGGGAGGATGGCACTGGGGGAGGATGGCACTTTTTTTTTACACTTTTTTTTTTACTTTTTTTTTTTTCACTGACGGCCGCTGCAGCTGTTCATCTCTCCCCTCTCACACTGTCTGTGTGAGGAGGGAGAGCGGCGCTGAGAGATGATCTCATATGTTTACATATGAGATCATCTCCCATTGGACACTCCGATCGCGCTGTAAATGGCCGCTGTGATTGGCCGTTTACAGCGATCTGTGTTTGTCTGTCCCCGGGGTGACGCTGGTTGGTTGGTTATTTTTTTATAGTTTCAGGGCACCCGCCATTGATTACCTAATAAAGGTTTAACCCCCTGATCACCCGGCGGGTGATATAAGTTTGAGGGTCAGATAGGGTCTGCGTCGCCCCAGGCAGCATCAGGTTAGTGCCAGTAACGCTAACACCCAGGCGCAAAGCATACACCTCCCTTAGTAATATGGTATCTGAACAGATCAATATCTGATCTGATCAGATCTATATTAGTGCGCCAGCAGTTTAGGTTTCCCAAAAACGCATTGTTAGCGGGATCAGCCCAGATACCTGCTAGCACCTGCGTTTAGCCCCTCCGCCAAGCCCAGCCCACCCCACCCAAGTGCAGTATCGATCGATCACTGTCACTTACAAAACACAACACACATAACTGCAGCATTCACAGAGTCAGGCTTGATCCCTGCGATCGCTAACAGTTTTTTTTGTAGCGTTTTGATACAGTCACTGACAGCCTAGGTGCTTTTTTACCTGTGAGTCTCACAAGTGTACCCCTAAATTTAGAGCCCAACATGGCAAAGCGAAGGTACACTAGTGAAGAGGCCTACACGTTTCTGAGCATGACAGATAGTGAAGAGAAAGTCACTCATCTGTCAGATTCAGGCTCAGAATACGATCCTGTAGAGGACAGCGGCTCCATGACAGATAGCTCTGACGATGGAGATGAGGTCCCTGTTAAGGGCAGGCGTACCCGATCCCGAACTTCTGTTGTTGAGGTGCAAGAATCGCAGGTCCCTCGTATGGAGCAGAGACGTACTAGAGCCGCTCATCCTTCTGGTGAACTGGCAAGCACCAGCGGCCTAGTACACCTTGGACGTACATCCAGCACTGCAGTAGCACGTGGTGACGTGGCGAGTCCCATAAGTGCAGTTCAAGCTGGCGAGGTGGCAAGCACAAGTAGTGTCCTGCTGCCACCAAGACGAAGACAAAGACAGGCCCGTCGTACCCATAGTGCCCTTCCTGCAGAATTCGCCAAACCTGATTGGGTGCCCACCACTTCTGCAGAACCCGTACTTCCCCCATTCACTGGCCAACCTGGCATTAACGTGGAAACCGTTGATTTTACGCCACTTGATTTTTACTCACTGTTTTTCACCAAAGATCTCTATAGATCTATTGTGGACCAAAGCAATTTGTACGCTGGTCAACACATCGCCACTATTCCCCGGTCCGCCCTTGCCAGACATTGGAAACCAATTACGGTTTCCGAATTTAAGATCTTTCTGGGCCTCTCCCTCAACATGGGCATAACCAAAAAGAGTGAGTTGCGGTCATATTGGTCCACTGACCCAATTCACCATATGCATGTGTTCTCTGCTTCCATGTCCAGGGCACGATACGAGCAGATTTTGCAGGTTCATGCACTTCAGCGACAATGACCTCCGTCGTCCTCGTGGAGACCCTGCATACGACCTTAGAAAGCCTAAAGGTGGTGCTTTCGGGGCCCCGTACGCAGCTAGGCTCCCAAAAAATCCCACACATGTGGTATCCCTGTATTCAGGAGAAGCAGCAAAAACAATTTTGGGGTGTAATTTCACATATGCCCATAGCATGTGTGAGCAATATTTCATTTAGTGACAACTTTGTGAAAAATAAATAAAAATAAATAAAGTTTGTAATTTTCCCGCAACTTGTGGCAAAATATTAAATATTCCATGGACTCAACATGCCTCTCAGCAAATAGCTTGGGGTGTCTACTTTCTAAAATGGGGTCATTTGTGGGGGTTTTGTGCCATCTTGGCATTTTATGGCCTTCAAAACTGTGATAGGTAGTGAGGAGTGAAATTACAAATGTATGTCCTTAGAAATCCTGAAGGCGGTGCTTGGCTTTCGGGGCCCCGTACACGGCTAGGCTTCCAAAAAGTCGACCACATGTGGTATCCCCGTACTCAGGAGAAGCAGCAGAATGTATTTTTGGGTACAATTCCACATATAACCATGGCATGTGTGAGCAATATATCATTTAGTGACAACTTTGTGTAAAAAAAAAAATGTATTTATTTTTTGTCATTATTCAATCGCTTGAGACAAAAAAATAAAATATTCAATGGGCTCAACATGCCTCTTATCATTTTCCTTAGGGTGTCTACTTTCCAAAATGGGGTCATTTGGGGGGGGGGGGGTTGTACTGCCCTGCCATTTTAGCACCTCAAGAAATGAGATAGGCAGTCATAAACTAAAAGCTGCGTAAATTCCAGAAAATGTACCTTAGTTTGTAGACGTGACAACTTTTGCACAAACCAATAAATATACACTTATTGACTTTTTTTTTACCAAAGACATGTGGCTGAATATATTTTGGCCTAAATGTATGACTAAAATTGAGTTTATTGGATTTTTCTAATAACAAAAAGTAGAAAATATTTTTTTTCTAAATTTTCGGTCTTTTTACGTTTATATCACAAAAAATAAAAATCGCAGAGTCAGTCAAATACCTTTAAAAGAAAGCTCTATTTGTGGGAAAAAAAGGACGCAAATTTTGTTTGGGTACAACATTGCATGAACGCGCAATTACCAGTTAAAGCAGCACAGTGCCAAATTGTAAAAAGACCTCTGGTCATTGACCAGCAAAATGGTCCGGTCTGAAAATGGTTAATGGTCCATGTTATCTGGTAAGTGGCCCTCTTTATTGGTTGTGCATGGTGGAAACACAGGTGAAGCACAGGTGAATACTAGAGAGGATTTATTTAAGCATTATTGACCATTTATAATTTAATGACCCACTCTCTTTGGTAAAAGGCACATTTTATCCGGATGTTTTGGTAGTGGAAGCATGGATCTACACTTGATAAATAGTAGAGCAGAAGCACATTGCAATACGCTGAAGCACTTTGAAGCCAATATATGAACTGTCCACTAATATTGTGTGAATATTTATGAAATAGATAATAATTGTATATGTGATGCATTTGCACTTTAAAGAGGAAGTAAACCCTGATGAGTTTACTTCCTCTTTCATTCCCTGCAAAGGCAAAGCATAATGGACTACTATGCATCGCATAGTAATCCATTATGTGTCACTTACCTGACACAGGAGCCAGCGATGTCACCGCTGTCCCCTGTAGTCCGGCGCATCCATCTTCTTGGTGGGGTCTCACTGCTCCACCGCTGTCATTCGGCGAAGCCGCGATGACTTCACTCCTGCGCATGCGCACGAGAGCCGACACGCGCATGCGCCATAGACAGCAGGGCCTGTCTTTCGGCAAATATCTCCTAAACCGTGTAGGTTTAGGAGATATTTCTTGGACCTACAGGTAAGCCTTAATCTAGGCTTACCTGTAGGTCAAAGTGTGTTGTAAGGGTTTACAACCACTTTAAGGTTTATAATGTTTATATAAAAAATGTTTACGCTGTATATCTGGTTAAAACTTGAGGATTTAGTGCTGCTTGTTTAGTAATTTTTAGCTTTTACTGCACACTGTAAAAGCTCATCAATTTCAGTACAGGAGAGGAGAATGTACAACTGTGCAAGACCCTACGTAAGACTGAAGTTCAGCTTTGAAGCATGAACAAAGTGTGTTGCCCAGTCATGTGTTGATATTAATTAATATGTATAAAGGGATTCCATTGGAAAAAAAAAAAAAGACACATATACTGATATCAAGTAAAAATAATCTGAAACCATAAAACTACACATGCCAAACGTACTAACGATCAAGACTCGGATTGCATGGTTCCAGTTCATCTGATCACTGTAATAGCCTCAATGATCAGTCACTGTGAAGCCCGCCATTGTGAATCTCTCTCTCTGAATGGAGAGGAAATATACATTGTATGCATCTTTCTCTCTCCTGGCAGAGGAAAAAAACTGTTTAAAAATAATAATAATAATAATATTTAAAAAAATAAAGAAAAAAATACCTAGATCAAGGTTTGATCTAGGTCAGTACCAGGGTTAGTGTGTGGGTCAAGGTCAGGGTCAAGGTCGGGGTCAAAGGTCAGTGTCAGTATATTTTTGACAGGGTTTTTTTATTATTATTTATTTAGTATTAGTATCAGTGTGGTTTAGGTGGGACAAAAAAAAAAGCAAAATGCACACTATTGTTCTTGGGCTGTGCTACAGGTAAAAACATCAAATAACATACACATATGTGGTATTTCTGCAGTCATTGGGAGCAGGAGAAACATTTTGGGTTGTTCTTTGGTGGTAGGATATGGTAGTAGTAAGAAATATACAGCTACATTTAAAAAAAAAAATAGATTTTTACTATTTTTAGGCCAGTTTTCCTTTGATAATAACAAAAAAAATCAGGAGATATCCATTACCCATTAGCACCAAAAAAAATAAAAAATTGTCCTGAAAAAACAAGATATAATCCACCTGGATACACAAAGTAGTTGTGATGATATGTGCAATTTTGCTAACACATGTCATCGTTGCAAAATTGTGCTTAGATATTAATATTTGTTTTACCCTTGAAAGGGTTAAAATAAACCATCTTGACTGATAAATGGCACCATGATGTGACCTTATAAGGATAAACACCAAATGTATCAGCACCAGTAAAAAGTCTTCTTACCCTTGCTCACTGAAAAGCCTACATGCTTGCATTGGATTTAATTCAGCTTATGTATCAACAACAAAAACATGTTATGAAAATAAGTTTGTTGTTTGATGTTTTCTTTTTACTTGATTCATATAATGTGAAGTTCATCTTCTGCTCTCCCTGTGCTCCCTATTCTACACATAATTGTTTTTTAGGCTTTATTTACTTTACCACTTTACTTTACTTTACCACTACACTCCTTGATTCGAGTTGCTGTCAGTTGACAAATGTGGGTCAATGCACTAAGCAAGTTTTTTAATAAGCATATACAATAGTAAAAGGGTGGATGCCCAATTTTATCCAGTTTCTAATAGAAGATGAATTCTTTTAACAAGAATTTAAGTCAGACAATAATTAAACCCTTTTTAGAGATTCTCACTCTTTCTCACTATATTAAAATTTGTTTTCTCACATTGACAAGAGTTCCTATTACTTTCCCCTTCACACAAAAGTGAAGGGGAAATCTCACAGATAGGGGCACAGAGGGCAATAAAAACTTGCCTTGCCATACTCTATGCAAAATGAATAAAAAATTTGTCTGCGTAATGATTATATGACATACTGTACTGTGTACTTCCAGCAATGGCTACATTATAACTCAAGTGAGCACTGGAAAAAAAAATCTTCCTAATGACATCTGCATAATTCCATTTTTTTTTTACTTATCCGAACATACATTTCTTGGTAATGGATCTTATGACTGTCATTTTTATAGGTGGGTAGAATGCATTTACCATTAACATACTATATTTTAACATCAAAGCTATTGTAATCATATGTTAATTATTTGTAAGTCAACCATGCCTGTAACACCTCATTAAAATTCAACACAGTCATAAATTTAACAATTTAGTAGTGTTTTTGTGTATCATTATGTTGTTCCCATTCAGTGTACATCATATACATACTAATTCCATGTAATAACACAATCCATATGTTCTCAAGCACTTGATTCTTTCACTTACATTTTTATGACTTGACTGATTTCTGTGCTGAAACACAGCTGGAAGTTTAAATAAAATGTTCTATGCTACCTTATTTAGTTATATCTTCATAGGTGAGTATTAGAAGGCATAATTGGCTACATACCCAGGCCACCAAATTGGCCAACAGAGTGATGCACTTTCAGTCCACCTTTCCCAGAAAACCTCTATCTAAGGTCAACCCACAGCCTTGGCATGAGACTCAGAAGCTGGGTAAATTCACTATAGCTAATAGATCGCTAGACAAGAAGCCATCGGCTATTATATAGTGGGCAATGAGTTCTATCATTTAAACCAATTATGTCTTAGAAATAATTTTAGTTGTATAATGCTAACATTTTTATACAGTATTTAAAAGGTGTAACTGTCAATTTTAGTTTTGACTGAGAAAACACATGGGTTCTCCCTGAACCAGCAGAATCCACAGACTGAACAACATACTATGGTTACTTCATTGGAACCACTGCGGATACTTAAACATATTTTACACTGATAAGTAAATTAAATAGTCATTTGAGAGTACTGAGATTGTGTAAAGCAGAAAGGCAAAAGTCAAAGTCAAGTAATGAATAGCAGATTCCTATTTTCTAAACATGCTCTTTTTTTTTCTGCTAGCCTTTACAACTATATAAATAGCATTGCACTTGATGCATGGTTTCATATATACGCCACATTAAACAAGGCATAAAGCCACCTTACAATGTCTATCATCACATGTTGTTATGTGAAGCATAAAGATACACCTTCTAGAGAAGCAAGTGTTCTGGCCAAGGTGAAGATTTGTTCAAGGTTTGCTTGGAAGACACATGGTTAAAAGTAAGACTTTGGAACTTCTTAAAATTCTGCCAGCCTCAACCTGATTGAACAATTTGATGTTCTGTATGCTGCTGCTCTTGACCTATCTACGTTGTATGTGTTTAAAGTCTAAGCAAAAGGTTGTACCAAATAGTCTGTGAAAGAGAAAAAAGAGAATATGAAGCAATATGTATCTTTGACTTCAATTGCCCAATGAAATATTGGTTAGAGCTTAAGGCAAGAGAGAGGTGTAGGCTCTGGTCAAAAGAACACCGTTTCAGTGGAATATATAATAGATGAAGCCAACAGCCCTTGATCTTGAAGAGTAGTGATGGACGAACTTCCGACGGGACGTTTCGCGAACGCGAAATGCGAACGGACCCAAACGTTCGCGAAACCGACCGTTCGCCGCGGGCCCCATTGACTTCAATGGGAGGCGAACTTTGCAAACCTTCATGTCGAATTTGCGGCCACGTGGTAATTATTAGGGGGTAAAACGTAGTCCCACCATCTGGACAATGACATAATACATGTATGAGGTGAATTTGGGATCGATAACTACAAGCATTTTTATTTTATTTGGGAAATTGTTCTAACAATTCAGGACTATGGAGCTAATGAAGGCAATGGAGGAGAGGGAAGGTCAGGGACCAGGGTAGGCAAAGAAGAGGGTGCAGGAGATGATCACCAGCAGCGTGACATACCGGAATGACACATGCACCGTGATAGAGGCATCTGACAGCAGCACCGTAATACAGAGCACTGACAGCAGCACCGTGACATACAGCGCTGACAGCAGCACCGTGACATACAGCGCTGACAGCAGCACCGTGACATACAGCGCTGACAGCAGCACCGTGACATACAGCGCTGACAGCAGCACCGTGACATACAGCGCTGACAGCAGCACCGTGACATACAGCGCTGACAGCAGCACCGTGACATACAGCGCTGACAGCAGCACCGTGACATACAGCGCTGACAGCAGCACCGTGACATACAGCGCTGACAGCAGCACCGTGACATACAGCGCTGACAGCAGCACCGTGACATACAGCGCTGACAGCAGCACCGTGACATACAGCGCTGACAGCAGCACCGTGACATACAGCACTGACAGCAGCACCGTAAGCAGCCCCAGGAGGAAGTCAGCACAGCACAGGGATGGTGTGATCCCCTCATAATAAGAACCCCCAGGAGGAAGTCAGCACAGCACAGGGATAGTGTGATCCCTTCATAATAAGAACCCCCAGGAGGAAGTCAGCACAGCACAGGGATATCATAAGCAGCCCCAGTAGAAATATGACACCGCTCAACCTCTTCAAAGAGGAGGGTAGGGGCATATAGTACGGTGTGCTTTTTTGGGTCAAGGAAGTGAGCCAAATGAATTAAGAAGGTCTGTGTGCTTGATTAAAAAAATAGTTTATAGACATATACATGGTCTACTGGTCACATGTGTTGAATTCCTCCGAGATCCATGCCTCATTCATTTTTAGAAATGTGAGGTAGTTAACACTGTGGTGAGCTAGGCGAGTACGCTTATCGGTCACAATCCCCCCTGCTGCGCTGAACGTCCTTTCGGACAGGACACTGGATGAGGGGCAAGCCAACAGTTCGATTGCAAATTGGGCAAGCTCTGGCCAGAGGTCAAGCCTGCCCACCCAGTAGTCTAGGGGTTCATCACTCCTCAGAGCGTCCACATCGGCCGTTAACCCAATGTAGTCGGACACCTGACGGTCTAGGCGTTCCCTGATGCTGGATCCGGATGACACCTGTCGATGGGTCGGCTGAAAGAATGACCTCATATCCGAAGTCACCAACACATCTTCAAACCGGCCTCTTCTTGCAGGCGCTGTTGGATTGGTACCCGCAAATCCTTCTCTGGGAGTGGGAATTGCTCCTCTGCCAGCGCACGCAAAAGCAGAATGCAGCATTTCTCGAAGCAAGGCCTGGAAGTGCTGCATTCTGACAGCCCTCTGCGACGGCGGTAACATTTCCGCCATTTTGTGTTTGTACCGGGGGTCTAAGTACGTTGCCACCCAGTACTGGTCCTTGACCCTCATGCTTTTTATACGGGGGTCCCTATTAAAACACTGGAGCATGAAGGCCCCCATTTGCACTAAAGTGGAAGCGGTGTGGTGGCCTGGCTCCTGCTCATCATCCAGGATAATGTCGTCCTCTTCATTCTCCTCTCCCCATCCTCGCACAACAGGGATCCCAGAAAGGTTTAAAGCATGCTCTTCTTGCTCCTGCTCATCCGCCCCGGCACCATCCTCCTCTGACTCCTCATCAGACTCCTGTTGTTGACTTGTCTCAGATAGAGTAGCCCCCCCTGGGAATTCATCCAGCATTGCGACTTCCTCATCTTCCCGCTCCTGCTCCTCCACAGCCTGATCAATGACACGACGCAATGCACGCTCCAGAAAGAAGGCATAAGGTACCATGTCACTGATGGCGCCATGGCTGCGACTGACCAGTTTGGTGATCTCCTCAAATGGCCGCAGAAGTCTGCATGTGTCGCGCATGAGCAGCCACTGGCGCGGTGAAAAAAAACCCAGCTCCCCAGAACCGTTTCTTTCGCAGAGTTCATACAGGTAGACGTTAACTGCACGTTTCTGCTGGAGCAGCCTATCAAGCATATAGAAGGTTGAGTTCCATCGCGTCGGGCAATCGCAAATAAGACGTCTGACCGGCAGATGGTGTCGCCGCTGAATGTCAGCAAGGCGAGCCATGGCCGTGTAAGATCTTCTGAAATGGGCCGAGATTTTCCTTGCCTGCCGCAAGATGTCCTGGACCCCAGGGTATTTGACAAGGAATCGCTGCACGACCAAGTTTAAGACGTGTGCCATGCACGGCACGTGCGTGATTTTGCCCTGTTTCAATGCGCTAAGCAGATTGGCACCGTTGTCACACACCACTTTACCAACTGTCAAATTGAGCGGTGTTAGCCACTCATCTGCCTGTGAACGCAAAGCTGAAAGGAGTGCCGGGCCAGTGTGGCTCTTTGCTTCCAGGCACAACAGACGCAGCACGGCATGGCAACGTCTCACCTGGCATGTGGAATAGGTTCTGGGGAGCTTGGGCGGTGCAGTGGAAGAGACGCTAGCAGCGGAAAAGGAGGAGGCAGCTGAGGAGGAGAGGGAGGAGGATGGAGTAGGAGGAGGAGAAGAAGAGTCAGGCCTGCATGCAATCCGTGGCGGTAAAACCAAATCTACACGGGTGCCACGGGTTACATGCTTGACGGCCGTCAGAAGGTTCACCCAGTGGGCAGTAAAACTGATATACCTTCCCTGCCCGTGTTTGCTAGACCACGTGTCTGTGGTCAGATGTATCTTGGCACCGACACTGTGTGCCAGAGATACATTCACTTGCCGCTGAACATGGCCATATAGCTCTGGGATGCCCTTCTCTGAGAAATACTTCCTTCCTGGGACCTTCCATTGTGGTGTTCCAATGGCCACAAATTTGCGAAAGGCCTCCGAGTCCACCAGTTTATATGGCAGTAGTTGGCGGGCTATGAGTTCTGACAAGCCAGCCGCCAACCGTTGGGCAAGAGGGTTATCCGGCATCATCATTTTTTTACGCTCAAACATTAGGCCCACGGAAGCCTGCCTTTTTGCAGAAAAATGTGAGCTTGGCGTGATGGAAGGTGGAGTGGAGGACAATTGTGAGGAGAGAGGAGAAGGAGAAGTAGAAGACGAGGCTGGACGGTGAGAGCCTGCAGTGTGGCTTTGTGTGTTCCGTTGCTCCCACTGGGCTCGGTGATGGCTGCTCATGTGCCTTCTTAAGGCGGTCGTCCCTAGGTGAGTATTGGGCTTACCGCGACTAACGCGTTGACTGCAAAGATTGCAGATGGCAACGCTATTGTCAGCAGCGGACACGTTAAAAAAAGCCCACACTGCGGAGCCATGTGCCGGTGTCCTGGGAGCGCCAGATGTGACCGTACATGGTCGATGACTCGCTCCTGATACATTTGCAGTCTGCTTTGTCCCTGCTGTGCAATGTAAGTCATTGCTGCTTCTCCTCCCTATCTGCTGGTCCATATCTCCCTCTGAACTCCCCTCCTCTTCCTCTCTTGTGGGCACCCACGTGACATCACTAGACACGTCATCATCAACGTCACCTTCCCCACCGCTATAAGTAGAGATCTCGGAGTAGGCAGCAACACCGGGGACCAACCTCCTCCTTGGGCTGATCTGGGTACTGGCGTCAGACTGCTGAGTAGCGCTTGTTGCTACCTCCTCTTCCTGATCCAATACCAAGAGTGGCTGCGCATCAGAAATGTCCTCTTGATATGGATCGGAAAATAATTCCAGTGACTCAAGCGGAAGGTATGTGGTGGTGGTGGTGGTGGTCGTGTTGTTGGTGGTAGTGTCTTTGGGGGTGCACATAGCAGAGAGTGAAGAAGAGGGTGCAGATCGAGAGGATGAGGAGGGTGCAGAAGAGTAAGGCTGAGCGAGCCACTCAACCAAGTCTGGTGCATCCTTTAAAGTAATTGAACGCACCTTCTGCAACTTCCCACTTTGGCTCAAGCCTGTTGCTCCTGCCCTACCCCTACCACCCCTGCGGAAGGGCCTGCCTCTTCCTCTGCATGTCATTTTTTAAATGACCCTGTGACAAAACTCTTAGTCCCTATACCGCTGAAGGACTGCTGCAGTATAGGTGAGCGGTCAGCAGTGGTGCACGTCAACCCTATCTATTGTGGACCTATAGCGGTCCTTACAGAACAGCAGACTGTACCGCACTCAAGCCTATGTACCGTAGCACCCTATACCAAGTTACCAGTCCTTATAAGAACTTTTGTGGACCAAGCAGGTTGTGTATTAGTGTTTAGCAGACTGTACGTCAGTCCCTATACCGCTGAAGGACTGCTGCAGTATAGGGCAGCGGTCAGCAGTGGTGCACGTCAACCCTATCTATTGTGGACCGATAGCGGTCCTTACAGAACAGCAGACTGTACCGCACTCAAGCCTATGTACCGTAGCACCCTATACCAAGTTACCAGTCCTTATAAGAACTTTTGTGGACCAAGCAGGTTGTGTATTAGTGTTTAGCAGACTGTACGTCAGTCCCTATACCGCTGAAGGACTGCTGCAGTATAGGGCAGCGGTCAGCAGTGGTGCACGTCAACCCTATCTATTGTGGACCGATAGCGGTCCTTACAGAACAGCAGACTGTACCGCACTCAAGCCTATGTACCGTAGCACCCTATACCAAGTTACCAGTCCTTATAAGAACTTTTGTGGACCAAGCAGGTTGTGTATTAGTGTTTAGCAGACTGTACGTCAGTCCCTATACCGCTGAAGGACTGCTGCAGTATAGGGCAGCGGTCAGCAGTGGTGCACGTCAACCCTATCTATTGTGGACCGATAGCGGTCCTTACAGAACAGCAGACTGTACCGCACTCAAGCCTATGTACCGTAGCACCCTATACCAAGTTACCAGTCCTTATAAGAACTTTTGTGGAACAAGCAGGTTGTGTGTTAGTGATTAGCAGACTGTACGTCAGTCCCTATACCGCTGAAGGACTGCTGCAGTATAGGTGAGCGGTCAGCAGTGGTGCACGTCAACCCTATCTATTGTGGACCGATAGCGGTCCTTACAGAACAGCAGACTGTACCGCACTCAAGCCTATGTACCGTAGCACCCTATACCAAGTTACCAGTCCTTATAAGAACTTTTGTGGACCAAGCAGGTTGTGTATTAGTGTTTAGCAGACTGTACGTCAGTCCCTATACCGCTGAAGGACTGCTGCAGTATAGGGCAGCGGTCAGCAGTGGTGCACGTCAACCCTATCTATTGTGGACCGATAGCGGTCCTTACAGAACAGCAGACTGTACCGCACTCAAGCCTATGTACCGTAGCACCCTATACCAAGTTACCAGTCCTTATAAGAACTTTTGTGGACCAAGCAGGTTGTGTATTAGTTTTTAGCAGACTGTACGTCAGTCCCTATACCGCTGAAGGACTGCTGCAGTATAGGGCAGCGGTCAGCAGTGGTGCACGTCAACCCTATCTATTGTGGACCGATAGCGGTCCTTACAGAACAGCAGACTGTACCGCACTCAAGCCTATGTACCGTAGCACCCTATACCAAGTTACCAGTCCTTATAAGAACTTTTGTGGAACAAGCAGGTTGTGTGTTAGTGATTAGCAGACTGTACGTCAGTCCCTATACCGCTGAAGGACTGCTGCAGTATAGGGCAGCGGTCAGCAGTGGTGCACGTCAACCCTATCTATTGTGGACCGATAGCGGTCCTTACAGAACAGCAGACTGTACCGCACTCAAGCCTATGTACCGTAGCACCCTATACCAAGTTACCAGTCCTTATAAGAACTTTTGTGGAACAAGTGAGTTGTGAATGTTTAGCAGACTGCAGCAGAAGGGCAGCAGTCAAGTATAATATCCTTTCTATATTTGGAAGAAAGAATATTATACATGTACAAGCCTATTACTGTACCACTGATACCAGTCCTGAAAAGAACCTTTGTGGAACTAATAATAACAGCAAGTCTTTAAAATTACCCTCACTGCCTGACAACACTGCTTCCTTCCTGTCCCTATACAAATTGGCAAAAAAAGAGAACGATTAGTGGTTACTGGAACAGCTCTTTTGTGGACCTTGATAGTAACAGCTAATGATGATGATGATGATGATGATGATGAAAGACTAATCTGGCTGTCCCTGTAGCATACACCGTCCTTTCCCTTTCTCTAAACTAACAAAAGACACTCAGGCTGCTGCAAGAATCAGCAGCACAGCAAACCTATCAACACCTAACACCTATACCAGTCCTGAAAAGAACTTTTGTGTACCAAATAGCTAGTGGTTTATCTCTCCCTACTCCACACAGGAACCTGTCCCTATCTTAACAGAAGAAAGAATGTAAAATGGCCACCGGATCGGGTGTATTTATAGGTTAGGGGGAATGTACAAGTGTCCATGTGCTGTCATGTCTCAATTGGCTGTCCTGTATCACATGATAAACGTGTCACCAAAGGTTAAAGTTCTTGTATACATTAAACACGTAAGTCCGCCGCGGCGAACGACGGAAAAAGGCGTTCGAACGTGCGGACCGCGAATGTCGGAAATTCGCCGCGAAACGACCGCCGGGCGAACCGTTCGGCCATCACTATTGAAGAGTATTTGCAAGGCAAAGGATGAGGCGATTTCTCCCTGATGGCCTGTTTTTCATATTGCCATGAATGAACCATGCACTTGTAAATCATGTGATTTAGAAAAGTTTTCTTTTGTTGAACTCTGTAAAAGGTAGCCTGACACATCTACAAGTCTCTTTATATCTGTTTGTATTTACCTGATTTGAAGTACTTTATTAAAGAGGGATTCCACACAAAAAAAAAATATTAAAAGCCAGCAGCTATAAATACTACAGCTGCTGACTTTTAATAAATGGACACTCACCTGTCCCGGGTTCCAGCGATGCCGGCAGCCGAGGCCGATCGATTGCTCGGCTCTCGGCTGCTGTCGCCACCATTCTAGGTGAGGGAATCAGGAAGTGAAGCGAATCGGCTTCACTTCCCGGTTCCCTACTGCGCATGCGCAAGTCGCGCCGCGCAATAGGAAATCTCCGTGCTGTCACTGGGACCCGTGTGTGTCCCAGCAGACAGCGCGGCAGGGCAGGAAATGGCGTAGACTCCCACGGGAGTCTATGCCCGGAAGTGGGTGAAAATACCTGTCTTTGACAGGTATCTCCACCCCCCTCCCCCCTGAAAGGTGTCAATTGTGACACCGGAGGGGGGGAGGGATCCGTTCAGCGGAGGTTCCACTTTATGGTGGAATCCCGCTTTAAATCGTTTTTGTGTGTGTGTGTGCGTGTTTTGGAGTGAGTGTTGCTTGTATCATCACTGATTAAGCAAGAATGGGCATTTTGCTGCTGGAAAACAGTTCATTGTAAACATGTTATACTTATTCCAGATGCTTATGAATTCATTTTACAAACATTAGGAATTTGGAAAAAAAATAAAAGTCACAGGAAGCAAACAAAAAATAATCCACAAAACATAACTGTGGTAGCAGTAAACAAAAGTTATGGAAATAAATCACAGAATATTGTCCTCATCCTTCTTCCACTTGGTTGCCAGACAGGAGAATGATCAAATGTACCACATTGAAACAAACATAGTTAACTTCTTTAGGGACCAAACCAGCCTGACTTTATTGAGTGAAGATCATGTCAAACAAATCTGATTTAATTTTTTTTTTTTTACTATATATTAGTGTTTTGGACCAGGGTGGAGATGTGGCCTATTTTCATTTCAGCAAAGTGTTTCACATAATGATCTAATAAAAAAGTTGTACAAGCTATAGTGTAACCCTTGGGTTATTCAGTGGATATGCAGTAGACTAAAGCAATGGTCATCAACCCTGTCCTCAGGGCCCACTAACAGGCCAGGTTTGATGTATTACCTTGGGGAGATGCAGACTAGAATACTGCAATCCCTGAGCAGCAAATGATATCACCTGTGATGTATTTCAGTTTATCTCACAAACCTGGCCTGTTAGTGGGCCCTGAGGACAGGGTTGATGACCACTGGGCTAAAGGATAGACATCACAGTGTGTTTTTTCATTCATTTGGAACAGAGACCAGTCATAACCAGTTTACCACAAGGCTCTGTACTAGGTCCTGTTCTATTTAATCTGTTTGTATGAGATATACCTAAAGGTTTGGTGGATAAGGTAAGTATATGTGCTAATGACAAAAAGGTGTGCAATAAAGTTGATATCCTTGGGGGTGTCTGTAACATGGAACATGATTTGGCATTGCTGAAAAACTGGTAAAACTGTGAATCCTGCAGTTCAATGTTTCTAAATGTAATGCACTTAAGGAAGAAAAAATTCTGCAATAGAGTACAATATTGGGCATGCAGTGTTGGCCATCACCACACAGGAAAAAGATTTGGGAGTACTTATCCCTTTTATGACTAAGCCTATTTTTGGAATTTGGTGTTTACAAGTTAAAATCCATATTTTTTGCTAGAAAATTACTTGGAACCCCCAAACATTATATATATTTTTTTAGCAGAGGCTCTAGAGAATAAAACGGCGATTGTTGCAATATTTTATGTCACACGGTATTTGCGCAGTGGTGTTTTAAACGCAACTTTTTGGGAAAAGGGACACTTTCATGAATAAAAAAAAAACAAAACAGTAAAATTAGCCCAATCTTTTTGCGTAATGTGAAAGATAATGTTACGGCAAGTAAATAGATACCAAACATGTCACACTTTATAATTGCGCGCACTTGTAGATTGACGACAAAGTACGGTACCTAAAAATCTCAATAGGCGACGCTTTAAAACATTTTTACGGTTACCAGGTTAGCGTTAGAATTATTGCTAGAATTATTGCTCTCGCTCTGACGATCGCGGCGATACCTCACATGTGTGATTTGAACACCGTTTACATACGCGGGCGCGACTTCCGTATGCGTTTTCTTTGTTTTGCGAGCTCGTGGGGACGGCGGGCGCTTTGAAAATTTTTATTTTATTTTCTTATTTATTTTATTTATTTTAAAATGACTAAATTGTTTTTAAAAAAAAAAAATAATAATTTGATCACTTTTATTGCTGTCACAAGGAATGTAAACATCCCTTGTGACAGTAATAGGTGGTGACAGGTACTCTTTATGGAGGGATCGGGGGTCTAAAAGACCCCCCACCCCTCCTTTACACTTCAATGTATTCAGATCGCCGAAAACGGCGATTCTGAATACCGGATATTTTTTTAAAACCGGCGCCATTGGCAGCCGAGTAAACGGGAAGTGACGTCATGACGTTGCTTCCGTGTTTACGATGAGGAGACTGGAACGAAGCCGATTACGGCTTCGTTCCAGTTCCTCCCCAGCAGCCAGAGCCGACGGATCGCTAATCGGTGCTCCCGATCGAGCGGGAGCACCGGTAACAGCGGCGAGAGGACGTCCCCTCCCGCTCCTCCGGCATAACAGCCGAGCGGCTTTTAGCCGCATCGGTTGTTATGGCTGGAAAGCCAATCGCCCTCTGTAAAAAACGATACCGGGATGATGCCTGCAGGTGCAGGCATCATCCCGGTATACCCCCCAGAAGCCGAGTACGCAGATCTGCGTACGCTCGGCGGGAAGGGGTTATTGTAGTTCAGATGCTTGCAAAATGAGCAAACATTGTGACCAGGCAGTGGAAAAAAGTGAATAGAATTCTAGGATGCATTACTAGAGGGATCATCAACAGGAGGAAGGAGGTCCTTATTCCTCTATATAGATGTTTAGAGAGACCTCATTTAGAATACTGTGTCCAGTTCTGGGGACCACACTTACACAAAGATATTGATAAGATAAAATAAGTCCAGAGACGGGCAACAAAATAGTGGAAGGTCAGAGGTATAAAACATATCAAGAGAGACTCCAAGAACTTAATATGTACAATCTGGAGGAAAAAAAAGATTATGAACACAGGGACATGACCTCAACATAGGAAGAGGAAATCTCAAAACTAATCTTAGAAAGTGTTATTAGTGGGTTGCTTGAACAAAACTTCCAGAAGAAAAAAAGAAAAGATCTATCAAATATTAATATTCAAGTTTCAAGGGTCATACACAAATTCCCCTTTATCGAGTATTTACTTAATTTTTATGTAACACCTTAATATGGGAGTATGAGATCCATAGAGATTTTAGTGAATGGTGGTATTAAATGGACATGTACAGTGCCTTGAAAAAGTATTTATACCCCTAGAAATTTTCCAATTTTTGTCATGTTACAACCAAAAAGATAAATGTATTTTATTGGGATTTTATGTGAGAGACCAACACAAAGTGGCACATAATTGAGAAGTTAAAGGAAAATGATAAATGTTTTTCAACTTCTTTTTACAAATAAATATATAAAATATGTGGCGTGCATTTGTATTCAGCCCCCCTGAGTCAATACTTTGTAGAACCACCTTTCACTGCATTTACAGATGCAAATCGTTTTGGGGATGTCTCTACCAGCTTTGCACATCTAGAGAGTGACATTTTTTCCCCATTCTTCTTTTAAAAAATAGCTCAGCCTCTGTCAGACTGGATGGAGAATGTCTGTGAACAGCAATTTTCAAGTCTTGCCACAGATTCTGAATTGGATTTAGGTCTGGACTTTGGCTCGGCCATTCAAACACATGAATATGCTTTGAAATAAACCATCCCATTGTAGCTCTGGCTGTATGTTTAGGGTTGTTGTCCTGCTGGAAGGTGAACCTCCGCCCCAATCTCAAGTCTTTAGCAGACTCTAACTAGTTTTCTTCTAAGATCGCCCTGTATTTGGCTCCATCCATCTTCCCATCAACTCTGACCAGGGTCCCTGCTGAAGAAAAGCACCCCCCACAACATAATGCTATCATCATGTTTCACAGTGGTGACAATGTGCTTTGCTTTTAGGCCAAAAAGTTTAATTTTGGTCTCATCTGACCAGAGCACCTTCTTCCACGTTTGCCATGTCCCCCACATCTTGCAAACTGTAAACGGGATTTCTTATGGCTTTCTTTCAACAATGGCTTTCTTTTTGCCACTCTTCCATAAAGGCCATATTGATGACAAAGGGCATTTAGCAATTTATATTTACAAAAATGATTGCATTTCTATGTTCTGTGCACTGTGGGAGACCATATATAGGGAATGCAGGGTCCTGGATTGGACTTCTTATGGGTTTTTTTCAACAATGGCTCTCTTCTTGCCACTCTTCCATAAAGGCCAGATTTGTGGAGTGCATGACTAATGCCCCGTACACACGACCAGACTTTTCAACATCAAAAGTCTGACGGAATGATTCCGGCAGACTATTCGAACGTGTGTGGGCTGCAGCGGACTTTTGATTTGCAAAAGTCTGACAGACTTTAGAAATGGAACATGTTTCAAATTTTTCCGACAGAACTCTGCCGGACCCAGAAATCCGCTCGTGTGTGTGCTAGTCTGACGGACTAAAACCAACGCTAGGGCAGCTATTGGCTACTGGCTATGAACTTCCTTATTCTAGTCCAGTCATACGTCATCACGTTCGAATCCGTCGGACTTTAGTGTGATTGTGTGTGGCCAAGTCCGTTCATTCGGAAAGTCCGTCAGAACTCTGTCAGAACTCCGTCAGAACTCAGTCGAAAGTCTGCCGGACTTAAGTCCTGTCGTGTGTACGCGGCATAATAGCTTTCCTGTGGATATATTCTCCCACCTGGGCTGTGGATCTTTGCAGCTTCTCCAGAGTTACTATGGGCCTCTTGGCTACTTCTCTGATTAATGCTTTCCTTGCCCGGCCTGTCAGTTTAAGTGGACAACCATGTCTTGGTAGGTTTGCAGTTGTTTCCATTTTCAGATGATGAATTGAACAGTGCTTCATGAGATGTTCAAAGCTTGGGGTATTTTTTTTTGTAACCTATCCCTACTTTAAACTTCTCCACAACTTTATCTCTGACCTGTCTGTTTTTTTTTTTTGTTTGTTAGATTTTAGTTAGGGGTATCAGAGTAAAGGGGGCTGAATACAAATGCACACCACACTTTTCAAATATTTATTTGTAAAAACATTTATCATTTTCCTTCCACTTCACAATCATCTGCCACTTTGTGTTGGTCTATCACATAAAATCTCAATAAAATAAATTTACATTTTTGGTTGTAACATGACAAAATGTGGAAAATTTCAAGGGGTATTAATACTTTTTCAAGGAACTGTAGGAAAATTATGTTATACTGAGATAGAGAGATTAGAATAGAGAATAAAGATGTCTCTAGTAAGGACCAGCAAAATAGCTGGAGTGTTAAACAGTATATTCAAGTAGCATGTTAAAAGTGTAAGGTGAACCTTTTAGCCCCCGTACATCCGGTCGGAGATTCCTGCAACCAAATCCGTCAGATTAATTCCGATGGATTAATTCTGGAAGGGGTCCGGAAGTGATGTCGCATACACACGGTCGGACTCAGTTGTCGGAAAATCCGATTGTACATAACGTGATGACGTTATTTAGTTACGACGGGACTATGTTCAGGCTAGTAGCCAATAGCTTTGGTCTAGGAATTTGATCTGAGCATGCGTGTCACTTTGTCCATCGGAGTAGGCTACACATAATTGGAGTATGTCCGATCGGAGTATTTTGTAGGAAAATTTTACTGGCAAGTTGGAAAAGTTGGTCCGTCGGATATTCAGACGGAAACAGTCCGATGCAGACCACACACAGTCGGAATATCTGACAAAACGGTCCGATAGGAAACATTCTGTCGGAATCTCCGACCGTGTGTACAAGGGCTTAGACAAGAACCGAGGAAAGGCTAGAAGAAAAAGAATCAAGGGTATCTATGGTTTAACTCAGATCATCTAGAGTTTGGGTATGTCGATGAAAAATCTAGAAGGTTTCCCGTTAACAGAGTTTACTAAAATGGTTGTGGAATAGAACAGAAAGCCTTTACAAAAATACCCTGTGATGCTGACAGTAAGTGCTGAGCATCATACTCAAGGTTTTATTTATTTTGGGAGAAATGTTCCCAAGGGTTGCTATACACAGTCATCTCTACCAAACCAATTTCCTCCATTTTGTCCAGAACCCTTCAGTCTCTCAGAGATCTCTGCTTGCAACAAATTTCCATCCAAGCCCTCCACATACCTTGTGCACAATATACACTTCATTCATGTGAATACCTCTGGACCTGTACCCCATGCCATAGGACAGTAAAACTGTACCCTCTATTACATGAATCCTGATACTTTATTGCTTCTATACCATCCTTATAGATCAGTGAGCATAACTTAGTTTATATATACTTATTTTTTTTAAGATTGTTTTTTTTTTCCTTTATTGGTTGAACTAGATGGACTTGTGTCTTTTTCCAACCAAACTAACTATGTAACTAGTTAACCAGCAAAGAACTTATTTCAATTCACATCTTGCTTTAAACAATCAATACAGTTTTACTCCAGTCACCTAGTTATCATAGCTGATAGCAAAGCTTCTACTGGGTTGTAAGCCCGTACACATGTGCAGAATGTCGGGAGACATTGGCTGGTTAAAAAAAAAATATGGCCCACATTCGGCCAGTGTGTATGGCACCTAGTCTGACAGAAGCTGGTCATTTGGCCGGCTATTGTCCAATGAGCATGCTGGAAAAAAAGGAGCCGGACATCTCCCAATCAACTCCAATGGCGGAGGGCGCTGATCTGAGTGTTCTGGCTGGCGGGCCGTTCCCCTGTCAGAACACAATAGCTCAGCGGATGGGATCGATTCAGATCACTTCGGATAGTTAGTACAGTGGCTCTGACCAGAACTGCCAGTTTTTGTTTTTCAACCCCGGCAGGTTGAACGAAAAAAAAACATACACTGTGTACCCGGCTTAACTCTGGGGCCCATTAGACTGTAGGTAGTTAATGCAATGGGGTTGACTTACAGAAAATGTGCAATTTGCAATCAGTTTTTTTCCAGAGCTTAGTGAATGTGATAAAGCTTAACTTTGTAAAGAATAACCAATCAGGTACAAGGAAAATAGAAAAAAAAAAAAAAGCTTTTTTGGTTGCACATAATTAGAAGATGAAAAATCAGCTGAGCTTCACTGCATTCACAAAGCTCTTGTGAAAATGTGTTGCCTTTAACAAATAGTCCCCATTGCATTAACTACCTTCATAGTCTTACCTCTACTTTCCTTTTACAGCAGGTTTTAGGTTGTCAAAATATGACTGTGCAGCCTACTGGGCTCAGTAATTCACATGGAACTGCTTAGATATGTCACCTCTTCTGTGAAATTCAAGGCAGAATTTTCAGTGAGTAAAAAAAAAACATTTTAAAGTATTTTTAAACAAAATAAGTCACATAAATATAAAGAGACTTCAACTTTTGCATTGGCTTAAATCTAAAGGTAGTCAAAATAGTGATGCAGGGCAGCTATTCCTTACTTTTTATAAACAAACTATTTATTTTGTAGTTTGAAAATTCCTTTGGATAAAAGATAGTAAACAGGTAGGTTTCTGATTTGAAAGCATCTAGCCTTAATATAGTCTGTGAATAGTTACTGTAATGGTCTTTAGGTCTAGTAGATAGGTTTTATTGATTTTCTTTTTTTGACTAGGTGCTAACAGTTCTCCTAATTCGGTTTTTCCTGCTGAAAATGATCAACTAATATACAATGTTTTTAACAATGTTTTAATTGTGCTTCAACATAATTATCTCACTTGAAAAATAATAATGCAGAGCTTCCCAACAGTACCATTTTTTTATGCAGCCACAGAGTTTGTTACAAAAGTTCAGCAAAGTGTAATATTTGGATTGCAGAATGCTCCTACAATTCGAGCACATGGAATGCAGCTTTGAGATCATACGACTTTACTTGAAATCACATGATTTCAAAGCTGAATGCCAGTGCGACTTCAGGTGCAACTCGGCAGACATCTGTGCAACTTCATGCACAGATTTCTATGCAAATCACAACTGAACCTGCAAAAAGTAGTGCAGGGACTACTTTCAAAATCAGTGCGACTCTGATGGCATCAGAGTCACACCAATTTGACCATTTTAATTGCGGATGATAGTGTGCGACTTGTCATACGATTTGAAACTATTACATTTCATGATAAGTCACACCGATGTGTCTGGGGGCTTAAAGCCCAACTGTAGACATTTTATTTAAAGTGCTTATGGTTATAATCTCTGTCAGTCAGCAGTAAATTAATTTTTTTGAAGAAGAAGAACATGGAAGGTTTAGAGCTCCTTTAGGTTTTAAAGCGATATTAAAGGCTGATTTTTTGTTTTTAATAATAAACACGTCATTCTTACCTGCTCCATGCAGTGGTTTTGCACAAAGCATCCCCGATCCTCCTCTTTTCAGGTCCCTCGGCAATGCTCCTGGCCCCTCCCTCTTGACAAATGCCCCCTTAGCAAGCAGATTGCTATGGGGTACCCAAGCAGGCTTGCTTCCGAGCCTGCTTGTCAGGTCACCTTGAGGCGAGGTGACAGATGCACACCGTAGGGATCAGGAGTGCACCGCAAGGTTGTGGACCCTAAGGCTGACTGCTGCAGATGGAGACAGATCCCACCGAGGTTAGAGCGTAAGATTCCCTGGGGCACGGAGTCTAAGAGCCAGCAGGTGTTCACCAGAACCTCTAGTGGTAAGCATGGACTTGGCTGCAACTGGCTCCAGGTCGTGACCCCCAGGGTCCCCCAGCTCGCACCCACAGTAGGCAACAGGAGGATAGGGATAGTGAGGGATAAAGCCAAGGTCGGGGCCACAAGCAGACAGGAATAGTCAGGGACACGCCAATAGGTCAGGATGACAGGCAAACAGGGATAGTCAAGGACACACCAAAGTCGGTAACGGACCAACAGAAGAGCACACGGCAGGTAACAGGAAGCTAAACACACAAAGGAATACACAATGGTAGATCAACAGGGTTGGTCTGCAGTGCACAGGTTAATATAGAGTTCTCTGATAGGAGCTAGGGTGGAGTCATGCCAGAGGATGGATTACAAAAGCAGTCAGGTGAGGGTCGGCTTGTCTCTAGAGATGAACACATGGAAACAGGTAAGCAGACAAACTCTATTGCATAACCATGACACTGCTCTGTCATATCTTGGCCCCACCCCCAGTCTATCCTCATTGGCTCACAATTAAAACAATAAAATGCAGAAAAAAAATAAAAAATTCTTTGTAAATGTCAATTTTGTTGTAGCAAGTTGTATACATTGTTTAAAAGTGCCACTTCACAGACAGAGTCAGGGCACCCCCAGACATAATATTCAATGGCGTTTAGCATTTTAATGTTTCACTTCAAACATTACTAAAATCACTGCTCCCCAACAAACAACATTTAAAAAAATCTATTTTTCTTTGGTACATGTCCTCCAGGCACCCATGTGCCCAGTCTCTCATGCTATTTTGACAACCCCTTGCCTAATAGCCTAGAAAATGGCAACACCAGATTTTCAACATTCGGTTTCAATTGAATTCAATAGGTTTGGGATTCAGCACTTGAATTGTATTCATGTTCCCTGAACCCTTCTTGAACCAAACCCAAGTGTGTTAACAATAAATGCTCAGTTTGTGCATCCTTTATTGTGCAGGTGTTGTGGAATTACATGCTCTAACATGCTGTGATGTGTAGTTTCACAGAAGCTGGACTGTCTATAATTATCCCCTTGCCGCCGAGCGTATGCAGAGGTGCATATTCGGCTTTCAGGGGTTATACCAGGATGATGCCCGAAGCTGCAGGCATCATCCTGGTACTGTTTTTTAGAGCCAGCGATCAGCTTTCCAGATATAACAACCGATGCGGCTAAAAGCCGCTCGGCTATTATACCAGAGGAGCCCCCCCCTTCCCGCCACCTCCCACCGCTCTTACCGGGGCTCCCATTCCATCGGTTGTGCCATACTCTTTCCATTTTCAGATGATGGATTGAGCAGTGCTCTGTGAGATGTTCAAAGCTTGGGATATTTTTTTTTATAACCTAACCCTGCTTTAAACTTCTCCACAACCTTATCCCTGACCTGTCTGGAGTGTTCCTTGGCCTTCATGATGCTGTTTGTGCACTTAAGCCTCATACACACGATAGGACTTTGTACAAACTTTCCCTTGGATTTTTGTACAAAGGGCGTCGGCCCTGAACTTGTATTGCATACACACAGCAGGACTTTTTCAGCCAACTTTCACCAAATCATGTGGTTTTTCTGCTCTTTACCGCCACCTTTGGTCAACTGCTGTATTGTTGGCTGATCTTTTGCATTGGTTCTGAGCATGCCTGTTTGTACTTTGTACAAAAGTCCTATGGTTTTCTGTACACACGATCAGACTTTGCTCCATCTGACTTTTGTTGCCAGAAAGTTTGTCCGTTCGCACAGCCAACAAAAGTCCGATGAAAACCAAAAAAGTTTGTCCGATGGAGCGTACACACGGTCGGATGTTGCTCCAAAACAGCTAATTTGCATGTTTGTTGTCAAAAAGTCTGATCGTGTGTATGGGCCTTTAGATTTTCTAACAAACCTCTGAAGGCTTCACAGAACAGTCACATTTATACTGAGATTAAATTACACACAGGTGAATACTATTTACTAATTAGGTGACTTCTGAAGGCAATTGATTCCACTAGATTTTAGTTAGGGGTTTCAGAGTAAAGGGGGCTGAATACAAATGCATGCCGCACTTTTCAGATATTTACTGTATTATAAAAAATTTGGAAAACCATTTATCATTTTCCTTCCACTTCACAACTATGTGCTACTTTGTGTTGGTCTATCACATAAAATCCCAATAACATACATTTTAAATTTTTGGTTGTAACATGACAAAATATGGAAAATTTCAAGGCACTGTAGGACTTTAAACGATATATTTGTTGGTAAATCATAAGGCGGTTGCATACAGTTTACACAATTAAACAGTACATTGAGCTGCCAGCTCCAGGACCTATGTTTTGTTGGGCTTTTGCATCATAACTGAATGCAGGTTGGTGCAGCTTAGGAGGTCAGATGCAGATTAAGTGAAGGTGAACTTCAGGTCAATAACATGAGTCTGAATGATCTGTAAATCTCAGAAGCATTGCAAACTGATCTCAGGTGCAAATAAAATATTTAATACTAAAGCGCTGATATGATTTAAACTCTGTATAAATATACTTAAAAAAGATACCTAAATGATGACAGCTACAACCAATATACAAGTGCTCTCACACTGTAAAAATAGGTAAAAAATGTAAACAATTAATTGTGAACAATTGATGTGCTACTATCAACCTTAATTCAATGCACAGTTCTACTTAAATAAATAAATGAGTGCAATGTGTAAATAAATTAATACAATGTGTTAAATGAACACCTTCATACATGAACTCATAATGCAAAAAAAAATTCATTAACCACTTTCAGACCGGACCAATTTGCTGGTCAAAGACCAGACCACTTTTTGCGATTCGGCACTGCGTCGCTTTAACTGACAATTGCGCGGTCGTGCGATGTGGCTCCCAAACAAAATTGACGTCCTTTTTTTCCCACAAATAGAGCTTTCTTTTGGTGGTATTTGATCACCCCTGCGGTTTTTATTTTTTGCGCTATAAACAAAAATAGAGCGACAATTTTGAAAAAAATGCATTATTTTTTACTTTTTGTTATAATAAATATCCCCCAAAAATATATAAAAAAACACTTTTTTCCCTCAGTTTAGGCCGATACGTATTCTTCTACATATTTTTGGTAAAAAAAATCACAATTAGCGATTATTGATTGGTTTGCGCAAAAGTTATAGCGTTTACAAAATAGGGATAGTTTTATAGCATTTTTATTAATCATTTTTTATTATTTTTTTTTTTACTAGTAATGGCGGCGATCAGCGATTTTTATTGTGACTGCGACATTGTGGGGGACCCATCGGACATTTTTGACACATTTTTGGGACCATTGTCATTTATACAGTAATCACTGCTATATAAATGCAGTGATTCCTGCGTAAATGACACTGGCAGTGAAGGGGTTAACCAGTGGGTGGCAGTGTAGGGGTTAAGTGTTCCTAGGGGTGTGTTACTAACTGTGGGGGGGTTGGGCTTTCATTTAGTGAACACTGATCTCTGCTCCAATCACATGGAGCAGAGATCAGCGTCACTAGTTGCTAGGCAGAATGGAGAAATGTTGTTTACAACGGCACTTCTCCATTCGGCCGCTCCGTGAGACGATCGCGGGGATGCCCACGGCGATCGAGTCCGCGGGTCCCGCGACCGGACTCACGGGGGTCCTGGCCAGCGTGGGAGCGCGCCGCCGGTGGCGCGCTCCCGATGGAAGGGCGGCAAATTTAAAGGGACGTACATGTACGCCCATTTGCCTGCCCGTGCCATTCTGTCGACGTACATCGTTGTGCGCTGGTCGGCAACTGGTTAATAAATGATAACAAATCAACTGTGTCCGCTGCAAAGTTAGGTAGAACTGTGCATTTAATTAAGGTTGATAGTTGCGCATCAATTGTTCACAATTAATTGTTTACATTTTTTATCAAACTGATCTTCAAGTGCAGGCAAATAAGACCTATAAAACAAGCTACATTCTCTGTTTGGATTGTTAGTACAGTGCTTTCGACATCCGATTTCACTTTTTCGGCAGACAAAAGCTGGATGTGCAGGCTATAAAATATTTGTCGGATGTGAACTCAACATCTGATTTTTGGATGGTCAGTACAGAAGTTGTCATACAAAAGTCAAAAGTACAAACGCGCATGATCTGAATCAAGGAACGACCCGGAAGAGTTTGGTCTTGTAAACTACCATTCGAAATCTAGAATTAACATTCGTGACACGGCAATTGATGAAATGTCGAAATGCAGTGCACATTCTCATCTTCTTTTAGATGTACGTCGGCACAATGGCACAGGCAGGCAAATGGGCGTACAGGTACGTCCCTTTAAATTTGCCACCTTTCGGGCGGGTGCATACCCGCAACACAACATGGGTGTGTGCCCGCGGCTCCCAGGAACTCGATGTTCTCTGGCGGCTCGCGATTGGGGTGTGGAGAGGTAGAACGGGGAGATGCTTATGTAACAAGGCATTTCCCCGTTCTGCCTTGTGTCATGACAGAGATCCACTGCTCCCAGTGATCGGGAGCAGTGATCGCTGCCATGTCCTAGGTAGCCCCCTCCACAGTTAGGATCACTCCCTAGGACACACGTAACCCCTTCATCGCCCCCTAGTGGTTAACCCCTTCCCTGCCAGTGTCATTTACACAGTAATCAGTGCATTTTAATAGCACTGATCACTGTATAAATGACAATGGTCACAAAATAGTGTCCAAAGTGTCCGCCATAATGTCGCAGTCATGATAAAAATCGCAGATCGCCGCCAATACTAATAAAACAATTCATAATACAAATTCTATAAAACTATCCCCTATTTTGTAGACGCTATAACTTTTGAACAAACCAATCAATATACGCTTATTGCATTTTTTTTTACCAAAAATATGTAGAAGAATACATATCGACCTAAACTGAGGAAAAAAATAGTTGTTTTATATATTTTTGAGGGATATTTTTAATAGTAAAAAGTAAAAAATATTTAGTTTTTTCAAAATTGTCACTATTTTTTTGTTTATTGTGCAAAAAAAAAATCTCAGAGGTAATCAAATACCACCAAAAGGAAGATCTATTTGTGGGAAAAAAAGGATGACAATGTTGTTTGAGTACAATGTCGCACGACCGTGCAATTTTCAGTTAACCACTTAAGGACTGCCTCACGCCGATGTACATCGGCAGAATGGCATGGCAGGGCACAAGCACATACCTGTACATTGCTCTTTAAGTGCCCAGCCGTGGGTCGGGAGCGTGCCACGGCGGCGCACATTAGGGAAGTAAGCAAGAAGATGTCCAGGGACGGCCTCCCTGCAGATAGCGTCCGCTCCGTAGCCGTCTTTTGGCTATAGGGCGGGCGCGAAGCTGTTAAATTAGAGATGCTATCTGCCATCCAAATAAAAATAACAACTAAAAAGTGCATTCCATGCTGAAAAAAAACAAAGAAAATATAACAAAACAAAGCATTACCAAACAAATACACAAAATAATAGAAATTAAAAAGTGTGTTTGTTGGGGTTCATGTGGCGGGTATTACCACTGACTGGCATGGTGCTGTGGTGGGTGGAGTGGCTGTGGAGGTGGTGAAGGTGGGGCTGCAAAATCAGAAATGTGGGTGCTTTCTGAAATTAGGCCCCTCACCCCCTTGTTGAGGCCTGCAGGATGAGTTCTGACCTGGCCTGGTACTGGGTCAGTACAGAGCGCAGTTGAGGCCTGGCTGAGAAATGAAGCTGTAGCCTCCAGATTTCTAGTCTTCCTGGCTCTTTTTGCAGCAGGAGGTACTACTGACTACCGTCTGGCTACTGGCCGCTGGCTCCTCCTGACTGACACTTTCCTGTGTATGAAAATGGGACATAATTTGAATCTTTTTTTTGGTTTGGTCATTAATCACACACAATTTTGGTCTCCTCACGGTTGCAAATTGAATGTGGAGAAATAGAAAAGACCCCAGCATTTTCATTCTTGTTCAAATCATTTTTGGTCACTACTGTGTATTGGTATGGAAACCACTTTATTAAGGCTGAAATATTTTTCAAATAAAGTTTAGTTATCATCATTGTATTTTGGATCCAACTATGTTCAACAATGCTATACCTGTGTCAAGATGGGCTCCTCCACATCTTCATCTTGTGCATCAGGAGCTGTGCCCTCAACAGAGGTGGAAGGCAGGGTTGACAGAAGGGATGAGCCTGATGTTTTAAAAAAACAAAAAACCTGCAAGACAAAGGCATAATGAGCTAGTATACTAGCTCATTATGAATTACTTACCTGAGATTGAAGCCCCCGCAGCAGACCTCATTCACCGCTCCGGGGGCCGACATCTCTGTGCTCCAGCGTATCGCAGCTCTGGAGCTGTGATTGGAAGGAGTCGCGATGACGTCACTCTCGCGCATGCATGCGGAAGCCAGCGGTAAAGGCACAGTACAACTGAAGCAACAGCACATATGTGCCGTTGCTTCAGTTTGCTTACGTGCGCATGTGCTGATAACATCGGCACATGCAACTACAGCGATATCTCCTAAACCGTGCAGGTTTAGGAGATATCCAGTGTAGCTACAGGTAAGCCTAATTATAGTATTGTCTGTAGTAAAACGTGGTTGCAAAGGGTTTACAACCACTTTAAGTTATGAGGCTAGGTGTGTATGGGCCCAGGATAGCATGCTGGGGAGTTTATTGTGGGAAAATATGCATGTAGCCCAAAAAAGGAGCTGGGAAATCTTACAGCATGCATGAGGACAAAGAAGACATTCACAGCATATCACAATATTAATAATTATGTAATCAAAAAATAAAATAAAAAAATTAGCAAATAGAAATACATAGACTGAGATCTCGAATAAAAAAAACTACCCTAATATAGTCCTTCTGCAGCACTTGAATGATGGCTGAGCAGGTCTCTGGAATAATGACTCCCAGAGCCTGGGGGGAGATCCCAGTATTAAACTTCAGATGCTGAAGTCTTCTCCCTGTTGCCAAGTACCACAAGGAGCCTATGAGCCTTTGTTCAGGAGTCATGGCCCCATAAGTCTGGCACTACACTAATAGTGTAGCGCAAGCAGGCGGGGACTCCCTGCAAAGTGCTGCCCAAGGCCTGGACCTTGTCGGTTTAGGCCAGGATACAGCGTTGCTTACAGGTAAAGACATATATAGAAGCATGGCTTGAAATGAAGTTATCTTTAATTCCCCCACATCCAACCCACTCCAAGAAAAAAAAAGAGTGAAAAGGTGAATTCACTCATAATAGTGGATAATGTCCCATTCAAAATTGGGGATGCGGGTGTCTAACTTAAAAATCCCCACCACAAACTGGATGATGAGTTTTTTCAACAATCTGAACCTTTAGCAGTGGCAGTATGTCCATTAAGGGCCCCTCTCTCCAGCCACCGCCCTCCATGACTAATGGATAGATTCATGCATTGCATGAATCTATCCATGGCTGTTACTACCACCCCCTATTCAGGTGTCCAGCTCCTTTTAGGATGCTGGGCGCCTGAATAACATTGATGCATTTGATGGGCACAGTGACTGTGTTTGATGGGCACAGTGGCTGCAATTGATGGGCACAGTGGCTGCGTTTGATGGCACAGTGAGGCTGCAATTGATATAGTTTTAATAGTTTTTTTCTGAATTTTTCAGTTTGTTGGCACCCCCCAAAAATTTAGAGCACCAGCCACCACTGACCTGATTATTTGTTGCGATCATAAAACTGATTGAAATGTCTGACCAAGTTAATATTTTTATCAGTCCTTATGTTTGAAAATTGATCTCTCATTCTATCACATTCTATGGACTGGGTAATGTGTTAGGAACTAAAGGATGCCACATTATTTGATGGAAATTAAAATTATCAACCTACAGAGGGCTGAATTCAAAGACACCCTGAAAGTGAAAAAATTATGCAGCAGGCTAGTCCATTTTGCTGAAATTTCATTGCAGCAGCTCAGAATAGCACTCAGTAGTTTTATGGCCCCCACGTGCTTATATGCATGTCTTTCAACATTGGGGCCTGCTCCTAATGAGATGACGGGTGGTGTCCTGGTATATTTCCTCCCAAATCTGGATGAGGACATCAGGCAGGCTAAAACATAATGTCCCAGAGGTGTTCTATTGGATTTCGGTCAGGCGAGCATGGGGGCCATTCAACGGTATCAATTCCTTCATCCTTCAGCAGCCGGCTGCATACTGTCACCACATAAGGCCGGGGATTGTCGTGCACCAGGAGAAACCCAGGACCCACTGCACCAGCATAGGGTCTGACAATGGGCCCAATGATTTCATCCCGATATCTAATGGCAGTCAGGGTGCTATTGTCTAGCCTGTAGAAGTCTGTGCATCCCTACATGGATTTGCCTCCCCAGACCATCACTGTCCCACCACCTAACAGGTCATGCTGAATGATGTTGCAGGCAGCATAACATTCTCTAAGGCTTTTCCATACACTTTCACGTCTGTCACATGTGATCAGGGTGAACCTGCTCTCATCTGTGAAAAGGACAGGTCACTAGTGGTGGACCTGCCAATTCTGGTGTTCAATGGCAAATGCTAATCAAGGTCCACGGTGCCGAACAGTGAGCACAGGGCTCACTAGAGGACACCAGGCCCTTAGGCCACCCTCATTAAATCTGTTTCTGATTATTTAGTCAGAGACATTCACACCAGTAGCCTGCTGGAGGTCATTTTGTAGGGCACTGGCAATTCTCATCCTGTTCCTCCTTGCACAAAGGAACAGATACTGGTCCTGCTCATGGGTTGAGGACCTTCTACAGCCCTATCTAGTTCTCCTAGAGTAACTGCCTGTCCCTTGGAATCTCCTCCATTTTTTTGAGACAGAGACCCTGGCAATGGCACATATTGATGTGCCATCCTAGAAGAGTTGGACTGCCTGTGCAACCTCTATATGGTCCAGGTATCGCCTCATGCTACCAGTAGGGACATTGACCCTAGCCAAAAGCAAAACTAGTGAAAGACAGTCAGAGAAGATGAGTAGGGAAAAAAATGTCAATGACCTCCACCTGTAAAACCATTCCTGTTTTTGAGGTTGTCTCATTGTTGCCCATCTAGTGCACCTGTTGTTAATGTTTAACACCAAAGCAGCTGAAACTGATTAACAACCCCATCTGCTACTTAACTGACCAGATCAATATCCCAGGAGTTTAATTGACTTGATGCTATACTCTGATTAAAAAAGTGTTCCTTTAATTTTTTTGAGCTGTGTAGCTGATCTCAATTAAGATGTTCCTCTGATATAAATCAAAAGTACTATTGTTCAGATAATCCAATAACTCAGTAGTGGGTAAAGTGTGATGAACATTAACCACTTGCCGACCGCCTCACGCCGATGTACGTCGGCAGAATGGCACGGGCAGGCATAAGCACGTACATGTACGTGCTTTGCCTCCCGCGGGTCGGGGGCCCGATCGGGCCCCCGCCCGGTGCCTGCGGCGGTCGGTTTTCGTTCGGGAGCGATCCCGGACGAGGGGACGGCCATTCATTCATGGCCACCCCCTCGCGATCGCTCCCGACGAATGGAAATCCCCGGTGACATCACTTCCTCTCCTGTAATGTAAACACAGGAGAGGAAGTGATGTATTCTCTCCTCCGTGTCGGTATTTTTCGTTCCGACACGGAGGAGAGCGGATCAGTGAGTTGCACCAACACATCCCACACACAGTAGAACATGCCAGGCACACTCACACCCCCCCTTTACCCCCCGATCACCCCCCCAATTACCCCTGCCCCCCAGTCACAGTGACACCAATGTCATTTTTTTTTTTTTTTTTTTTTTTTTTGCATTGGTGTCATTTGTGACTGTAATAACTGTTAGGGCAGTTAGGGTTAGCCCCCTTTAGTTCTAATGTACCCCCCTAACCCCCCCAATAAAGGTTTAACCCCGTGATCACCCCCCGTCGCCAGTGTCACTAAGGCTGGGTTCACATTGCAGCGGTTTATGAGAACGAATGTGATTCGCACCGCACTGCAGTGCAAATCACATCCGATCTCTGTGCGATTCGAGTTCAGCCATTCGCCGCACCCGCCGCACCCGCCACACCCGCCGCACCCGCCGCAAATTCGCACGGGACCCTTTTTTTGGCCCGCAGCAGAATCGGATCGCATGGGTGTTCACACCATGCGATCCGAGTTTGCAGATCGCACTGCGATATGCGAACTGATCTGGGGGTGTCAGTAACATTTCACTGACACTCCCAGCAGTTCGCATAGGGCAGTGTGAACTGCCGCCGGGAGGCATGCGATGCGGGAACCCGCCGCGGATTCGCGGCGTTTCCGCATCGCTCCAGTGTGAACCCAGCCTAATAAGCGATCATTTTTCTGATCGCCGTATTAGTGTCACAGGTGACGCTAGTTAGGCAGGTAGGTATTTAGGTTCGCCGCAGCTTTTTATAGCGCTAGGGACCCCCATATACTACCGCATAAAGCCCCCTGATTGCCCCCTAGTTAACCCTTTCACCAGTGATCACCATATAACTGTTACAGGTGACGCTGGTTGGTTAGTTATTTTTTTATAGTTTCAGGGCACCCGCCATTTATTACCTAATAAAGGTTTAACCCCCTGATCACCCGGCAGGTGTCATTTGTGACTAATAACTGTTAGGGCAGTTAGGGTTAGCCCCCTTTAGTTCTAAGGTACCCCCCTAACCCCCCCAATAAAGGTTTAACCCCGTGATCACCCCCCGTCGCCAGTGTCACTAAGGCTGGGTTCACATTGCAGCGGTTTATGAGAACGGATGTGATTCGCACCGCACTGCAGTGCAAATCACATCCGATCTCTGTGCGATTCGAGTTCAGCTATACAGATAGTATGGCTGAATTCGTGTCGCACCCGCCGCACCCGCCGCAAACTCGCACGGGACCCTTTTTTTGGTCCGCAGCAGAATCGGATCGCATGGGTGTTCACACCATGCGATCCAAGTTTGCAGATCGCACTGCGATATGCGAACTGATCTGGGGGTGTCATTAACATTTCACTGACACTCCCAGCAGTTCGCATAGGGCAGTGTGAACTGCCGCCGGGAGGCATGCGATGCGGGAACCCGCCGCGCATTCGTGGCGTTCCCGCATCGCTCCAGTGTGAACCCAGCCTAATAAGCGATCGTTTTTCTGATCGCTGTATTAGTGTCACAGGTGACGCTAGTTAGGCAGGTAGGTATTTAGGTTCGCCGCAGCTTTTTATAGCGCCAGGGACCCCCATATACTACCGCATAAAGCCCCCTGATTGCCCCCTAGTTAACCCTTTCACCAGTGATCACCATATAACTGTTACAGGTGACGCTGGTTGGTTAGTTATTTTTTTATAGTTTCAGGGCACCCGCCATTTATTACCTAGTCTCACTAGTGTACCCCTAAATTTAGGGGTGTCTACTTTCTAAAATGGGGTCATTTGGGGGGGGGGGGTTTGTGCCATCTTGGCATTTTATGGCCTTCAAAACTGTAACGCCCTTAGAAAGCCTGAAGGCGGTGCTTGGTTTTTGGGGCCCCGTACGCGGCTAGGCTCCCAAAAAGTCCCACATATGTGGTATCCCCGTACTCAGGAGAAGCAGCAGAATTTATTTTGGGGTGTCATTTCACATATGCCCATGGCATGCGTGAGCAATATATCATTTAGTGACAACTTTGTGAAAAAAAAAAAAAGTTTGTAATTTTCCCGCAACTTGTGGCAAAATATAAAATATTCCATGGACTCAACATGCCTCTCAGCAAATAGCTTGGGGTGTCTACTTTCTAAAATGGGGTCATTTGTGGGGGTTTTGTGCCATCTTGGCATTTTATGGCCTTCAAAACTGTAATAGGTAGTGAGAAGTGAACTCAAAAAATTACGCCCTTAGAAAGCCTGAAGGCGGTGCTTGGTTTTCGGGGCCCCGTACGCGGCTAGGCTCCCAAAAAGTCCCACATATGTGGTATCCCCGTACTCAGGAGAAGCAGCAGAATTTATTTTGGGGTGTCATTTCACATATGCCCATGGCATGCATGAGCAATATATCATTTAGTGACAACTTTGTGAAAAAAAAAAAAAAAAAAAAAAAGTTTGTAATTTTCCCGCAACTTGTGGCAAAATATAAAATATTCCATGGACTCAACATGCCTCTCAGCAAATAGCTTGGGGTGTCTACTTTCTAAAATGGGGTCATTTGTGGGGGTTTTGTGCCATCTTGGCATTTTATGGCCTTCAAAACTGTAATAGGTAGTGAGGCGTGAAATCAAAAATTTACGCCCTTAGAAAGCCTGAAGGCGGTGCTTGGTTTTCGGGGCCCTGTACGCGGCTAGGCTCCCAAAAAGTCCCACATATGTGGTATCCCCGTACTCAGGAGAAGCAGCAGAATTTATTTTGGGGTGTCATTTCACATACGCCCATAGCATGTGTGAGCAATATATCATTTAGTGACAACTTTGTGTAAAAAAAAAAAAAAAATTTTTTTTTTGTCATTATTCAATCGCTTGAGGCAAAAAAATAAAATATTCAATGGGCTCAACATGCCTCTTATCAATTTCCTTAGGGGGTCTACTTTCCAAAATGGGGTCATTTGGGGGGGTTTTGTACTGCCCTGTCATTTTAGCACCTCAAGAAATGAGATAGACAGTCGTAAACTAAAAGCTGCGTAAATTCCAGAAAACGTACCTTAGTTTGTAGATGTGACAACTTTTGCGCAAACCAATAAATATACAATTATTGACTTTTTTTTTACCAAAGACATGTGGCTGAATACATTTTGGCCTAAATGTATGACTAAAATTGAGTTTATTGGATTTTTCTAATAACAAAAAGTAGAAAATATCATTTTTTTTCAAAATTTGCGGTCTTTTTACGTTTATATCGCAAAAAATAAAAATCGCAGAGGCAATCAAATACCATCAAAAGAAAGCTCTATTTGTGGGAAGAAAAGGACGCAAATTTTGTTTGGGTACAACATTGCATGACCGCGCAATTACCAGTTAAAGCAGCGCAGTGCCAAAGTGTAAAAAGACCTCTGGTCATTTACCAGCAAAATGGTCCGGTCTGAAAGTGGTTAATGATCAAATCATCAATGTATCTTTCTATTTTGCTCCTAGTTTCATCCCTGTTAATGTCAATAAAGCTTCAGAAATTGTTCATATACTCTGGTTTATTGGAGGATAGGGTGGTTTAGCTGTATATCGAGCTGCACACTGCAACATGTAGCAAGGACAGAACACAGTGCATCCAGCAAGCAGCTTTAGGCTCATTTTAACTTTTCCTGTTTCTCTATTTCATCCTGAAAAAAAAGCTTACTGTTTACAGAGTCCATTAGCTGAAGTTGGCACACACACACTGACTCATGTCCATTCCTGTATTTGGCTCCATCCATGATTTTGAAAAGACAAAGCAGACTTGAAAGGAAACCATGTATGTTGTGCTCTCTTTTTAGATATATATAGAGCTCTGGGAAGCCTAGCCTGTGTCTTGGGAACACCCTGTATTTAAGGGCTATTTATAAAACTAAAAGTTGTAAACTCTGCATATATAGCAAAGCATAGAAGAAGTTATAGATTTACAAAATAAAATAGAAGAAGTTATAGATTTACAAAATAAAATATAACTGACCCTAAAACCATTATAGTTTTCCTTAATGTCATTTTCACACAGCAATATACACAGACATGAAAAATGACATTTTTTTTTTTAAAGGTCCTGTTCCATGTGTTGCATTACAATGCACATTAAAATGTCTTGCATGCAGCATTTTGGGTATGTTATCCTGCATTTTACAATTCAAGTAAGCTGAAATAAAAATCCATAAGTAGAAATCGGCACAACTGACCATTTTCTGCATCACAGAATTTTTTTGTGTCTAAAATTCTGCTAGTTCAGCTAAATATATTGTAGTAAAAGAAAAAAAAAATCCATGGTACACAACTGGTATCCTTAGTTTTTCATTCTGTGAAAAAAATTCCATGCACACAAAAAAAGAGAGAAGACATAAAGCTAGGAATATATTTTGCAAATGGGCAGCTGGAAAGGTCACTTTAATAACAAGGGTTTTTCATTATCATTGTCTTGTTAACTGTTAAATTGACAGAAATTGATAAGTGATTGTCACAGAATCAGCACTGATTTTTGAATAAGCATGTATCACAAGAAAGTAGAAACGAAAAACATGCATTTAATATATATATATATATATATATATATATATATATATATATATATATAGTGTATATATATATATATATATATATATATATATATATATATATATATATATATATATATATATATATATATATATATATATATGTATATATATATATATATAGTGTATGTATATATATATATATATATATATATATATATATATATATATATATATATATATATATATATATATATATATATATATATATATATATATATATATATATATATATATATATATATATATATATATATATATATATATATATATATATATATATATATATATATATAAATGCATGTTTTTCGTTTCTACTTTCTTGTGATAGATGCTTGTGATACATGCTTATTCAAAAGTGCTGATTCTGTGACAATCACTTATCAATTTCTGTCAATGTAACAGTTAACAAGACAACGATAATGAAAAACCCTTGTTATTACAGTGACCTTACCAGCTGGCCATTTGCAAAATATATTACTAGCTTTATGTCTTCTCTCTTTACTCTATACACACATGCATATATATATATATATATATATATATATATATATATATATATATATATATATATATATATATATATATATATATATATATATATGTATGTATATATATATATATATACGTATATATATATATATATATATATATATATATATATAATGCCTCGAAAAAGTATTCATACCCCTTGCAATTTTCCACTTTTTATAAGTTACATCCAAAATAAATGTCTTTTATTGGGATTTTATCTGATAGACCAACACATAATTGTGAAGTGCCACATGATTGTGAAGTGGAAGGAAAATGATAAATGGTTTTCAATTTTTTTTTATAAATAAATATGAGAAAAGTGTGGGGTGCATTTGTATTCAGCCCCCCCTTTGTAGTGAATACTTTGTAGAACCACCTTTCACTGCAATTACAGCTGCAAGTCTTTTTGGCTATGTCTCTACTAGCTTTGTACCTCCAGAGAGTGACATTTTTGCCCATTTTTCTCTGCAAAATAGCTCAAGCTCCGTCCGATTGGATGTAGGGCATCTGTGAACAGAATTTTTCAAGTCTTGCCACAGATTTTCAATTGGATTTAGTTCTGGACTTTGACTGGGCCATTCTAACACATGAATATGCTTTGATCTAAGCCATTCCATTGTAGCTTTGGCTGTATGTTTAGGGCCATTGTTCTGTTGGATGGTGAACTTCCAGTCAAGTCTCAAGTCTTTTGCAGACTGTAATGCAGCGTACACACGGTCAGATTTTTCGACAGGAAATGTTGGATGTGAGCTTGTTGGCTGAAAGTCTGACTGTGTGTATGGCCCATCGAACAAATGTTGGCTAGCAGGTTCTCAAATTTTCTGCCAACAAAACTTTGTTGTCGGCCTTTCCGATCGTGTGTACACAAGTCCGTTACACAAAAGTTCACGCATGCTTGGAATCAATATGAGCCGTATGCGCTCGGTCTTGTAAAACTAGCGCTCGTAATGCAGATATCAGATTCGTCATGTGGCAAATTATTATCTCTCAATGAAGTGCATTCTCTTCTTCTTTATAATGCCATAATAATGAAGTTGCTTCGCTGCTGATATTCACAGAGTTCTGACAAACATATTTTTTGATTATTTCAAGCGATCTCATGAATAATTTTTTTTGGTTGTTTTTTTTTTCTCGTGATTTTCAGAATAATCTTTTTTATTTTTAGTTTTTTTCTGGTGATCTCCAGAATGTTTTTTTTTTTCTAGTGATCTCCATAATAATTTTTATTTTAGTTTGTATGTCAAGTTACTACAACACCATTATTATCTTGTATATTTTAATCTCATAGATACTGGTGTTGGTGTCCTTTGTTAATTTGAGATTGTATTTTTGAAATGTACCTGCGTACTCACAAACTGTCCTTTTTTAAGTAAAACACATAGCCAAGTATTTGGCAAAACAAAAAAATTTAAATTTAATAGGGAGCACAAGGTCATAACAAAATAAAGAGGAAGACAATGTTGGAGAAACAGTTGGAATTAGTGAAGCCTTTGTACCCCAGGGCAGAAATCAATTATTTGACTGTCAAAATTGGTAACCTGAGGAGTCCATTTATTAGGGAGCACAATACGGTCCAGGACTCCGAGAGATCAGGAGCAGCAGCAGATGACATATATGTCCCGAGGCTGTGGTCTTACAACAGCCTGCATTTTTTGCCAGACCACATCAAACCCAGGCCATCACTCTCAATACTTCCTTCCACGCTTCCTTCCATGCTGCTGTGGTGGGTGGGGTGGCTGTGGTGTTGGTGGAGGTGGTGGAGGAGCATGGTCCAACTCACAGAGGTGGGTTTGAGGTGTGAGTTCGCCCCGCATCCCCTTGATGAGGGGCGTTGGCCGTACAATATGTGGGCCATCTTTTCTAGTTTGCTGGCAGTGACACATACAAATGCCTCATGTACACCAGGGGTCGTGGTAATTGCCGCAGTAGCTTGTTTTAGGAAAGCAGCCATGGTCTCCTCCAGTCCACGTCTGCTACTAACACAAGATTAGCAGAAGGGGCCCAAAGGGTGGCACACTGGCTATTGAACTTCCTTTTTATCAGCCGTCGTAGGTGCTGTACATCACTACGTTCGTAATTGTTGGCCAACATTTGTGTGACCGTGTCAGGGAAATAGGCGCATCCCTTTGCGCAACCTCGCAAGGTATGGTCGTGTTAACGCACGTCAGCGCACTCGGAGGCGAAATGTGATTCTAAAACGAATGCCCGGTTCTACGTCTGAGCAAGCGCGCGTACGCGTTGGTGGTACGAACGCATAACGTTACAACGTCGTAGGCGTACGAACGCAATGGCATGCATATGACATGACATAGGCGCCTTACCTTATTAAACGTTCATCTGACAGTGCTGCATCGCTGGATTATCGTCAACTTCTCCTGTATACCTGTGTCCGTGATTCCTGCTATCTGATCTCCCGTGTACCGACCCGGCTTGTTTGACCTGCTCCTGTTGTTCTCCTGGCTCTTACTACTGGCTTGTACCTGACGTTCCTTGTCTGCTCCCTGCATCCGATCCCGGCTCGGCTTTGGACTCCAATACTCCGGTCTTCAGCTCAGGACCCGTAGCTCCGACCTCAGGACTGATCTACTGTGTTTGACCCCCGGCCTGGCCTTGACCCTGCTATTGGACTTTCGTTCATTCTTTTCTTGGACTTCCCAAGCACGGTTGCCCCCAGAGTCTTGCTCAACTCAGCTGCTGTCATCTGCTGCTACTACCAGGCAACCCGTGCTTCTGTGGGCACTGCATCCCTGTGTTATCTTCAGGGCTGTGCTGCACTCGGCCTCAAGGGGAGCCCTCTCAGCATCTCAGTCTCCCTCCAGACTTCTGACAGACCGTGTGTATGCAAGACAAGTTGGAGCCAACACCCTTCGAAAAAAAAATCGACGGTGTTGTTGTTGGAAAGTCCGATTGTGTGTACGAGGCATTACAGGTTTTCTTCTAAGATTGCTCTTTATTTGGCTCCATCCATCTTCCCATCAACTTTGACCAGCTTCCCTGTCCCTGCTGAAGAAAAGCACCCCCACAACATGATGCTGTCACTACCATGTTTCACGGTGGCGATAGTGTGTTCAGGGTGATGTGCAGTGTTAGTTTTCCACCACACATAGTGTTTTGCTTTTAGGCCAAAAGGTTAAATTTTGGTCTCATCTCACCAGAACACCTTCTTCCACATGTTTGTTGTGTCCTCTTTTAACAATGGCTTTCTTCTTGACACTCTTCCATAAAGGCCAGATTTGTGGAGTGCACTACTAATTGTTGTCCTGTGGACAGGTTCTCCCATCTGAGCTGTGAATCTCCTCCAGAGTTACCATGGGCCTCCTGGCTGTTTCTCTGATTAATGCTGTCCTTGCCCAGCATGTCAGTTTAGGTAGACGGCCCTGTCTTGGTAGGTTTGCAGTTGTGCCATACTCTTTCCATTTTTAGATGATGGATTGAACAGTGCTCCGTGAGATGTTCAAAGCTTGGGATATTTTTTTTTAATAACCTATCCCTACTTTAAACTTCTCCACAACTTTATCTCTCACCTGTCTGGTTTGTTCCATGGTCTTCATAATGCTGTTTGTTCACTAAGGTTCTCTAACAAATCACTGAGGGTTCACTGAGGATTTATTATAAATCAACTGTATTTGCTCTTTTTATAATCACAACAGAAACTACCCAAATGACCCTGATCAAAAGTTAACATACCCCAGTTCTTTATACCGTGTATTGCACCCTTTAACATCAATGACAGCTTGAAGTCTTTTGTGATATATATGGAAGAGGCTCTTTATCTTCTCAGATAGTAAAGCTACCCATTCCTCTTGGCGAAAAGCCTCCAGTTCCTGTAAATTCTTGGGCTGTCTTGCATGAACTGCATGTTTGAGATCTCCCCAGAGTGGCTCAATAATATTGAGGTCAGGAGACTGAGATGGCCACTCCAGAACCTTCACTTTATTCTGCTGTAGCCAATGGCAGGTCGACTTGGCCTTGTGTTTTGGATCATTGTCATGTTGGAATGTCCAAGTACGTCCCATGCACAGCTTCCTGGCCGGTAATTGCAAATGTTCCTCCAGTATTTTTTGATGACATACTGCCTTCATCTTGCCATCAATTTTGACCAAATTTCCTGTGCCTTTGTAGCTCACATATCCCCAAAACACCAGTGATCCACCTCCCATGTTTCACAGTAGGAATGGTGTACCTTTCATCATAGGCCTTTTTGACTCGTTTATGGTTGAATCGTTTATGGTTGTGGCCAAAAAGCTCAATTTTGATCTCATCACTCCAAATGACTTTGTGCCAGAAGGTTTGAGGCTTCTCTCTGTGCTGTTTGGCAAATTGTAAGCGGGATACTTTGTGGCATTTTCACAGTAATGACTTTCTTCTGGACTATGCAGCCCATCTTTCTTCAAGTCCGCCCTTATTGTGCATCTTGAAACAACCACACCACATGTTTTTAGAGAGTCATGTATTTCACCTGAAGTTATTTGTGGGTTTTTCTTTGCATCCCAAACAATTTTCCTGGCAGTTGTGGCTGAAATTTTAGTTGGTCTACGTGACCATGGTTTGGTTTTGATAGAACCCCTTATTTTCCACTTCTTGATTAGAGATTGAATACTGCTGATTGGTATTCTAAATGCCTTTGATATCTTTTTATAACCCTTGCCTGTTTTATACAGTTCAACTACCTTTTACCGCAGATCCTTTGACAATTCTTTTGCTTTCCCCATGACTCAGAATCCAGAAACGTCAGTGCAGCACTGGATGAAAAATGCAAGGGTCTGTCAGGAGTCCAGAAATTCATTAACCTGTTATACACACACACTAATTACAAGCAAGCAGATCATAGGTGAGGATGGTTACCTTTATTACCCATTCAAACCCCTTTGTGTCAACTTGTGTGCATGTTTTTTAGGCCAAAATCACCAGGGTCATTTGGGTAGTTTCTGTTGTCATTATGAATTAAAAAGAGTAAACACAGTTGATTCATAATATAGGTTTCATTTCAGTTTACACATTTTTATATTTTAAGTAACAGCTTCACTTGTATTATTAGGTATATTTTTTCACTTGGCGCGGTTGGGGTAGAAAATATAGAGGGTGGATTCACAGTTACATTTATATATTTTTTTTTTTACCAACGGTGCAGTAATAATTGGCTTCAGCCAAACACTAACCATGAGTGAATGAAAAGTTTTTGTGTTATCATTCATATTCTCTGAAAAATGGCAAAGCAATCATAAATTATGCCAGGGTACGTAAACTTATTAGCACAACTGTATACTGAGATTAAATTACACACAGGTGGACTTTATCTACTAATTAGGTGACTTCTGAAGGCAATTGGTTCCACTAGATTTTAGTTAGGGGTATCTCAGTAAAGGGGTGGAATACAAATGCGCGCCACACTTTTCACATATTTATTTGTAAAAAAATATATAAAACCATAATTTTCTTTCCACTTCGCAATTATGTGCCACTTTGTGTTGGTCTATCACATAAAATCCCAATAAGATATATTTACGTTTTTGGTTGTAACATGACAAAATGTGGAAAATTTAAACGGGTACGAATACTTTTTCAAGGCTGTGTGTGTGTGTGTGTGTGTGTGTATATATATATATATATATATATATATATATATATATATATATATATATATATATATATATATATATATATATATATATATATACACAAATGGCTTTTTTTCAGTGGGAACATGGAGGAACGCACCTCTAGCACTGAAAATATGTAATAGTAATAGGGTGCTGGAGGGTCTGTTGTTGCTGGCTGCTGGGGGATCTATTGCCTTTGGGGGAGATCTACTGTGATGGGGGGTCAGTTGTTGTTGGGGAAGTCTATTGTTGCAGCTGCAGGGTTTATTGTTGCTGGTCGGGATCTACTTTGGAGGAAGGGGTCCATTGTTACTGGCTGTTGGATGGTCTATTGATGCTGGTATGGATCTATTATTGCTTAGGTTTATTTATTGTTCCAGGGGAGGTTTTTCGTTGCTGGGGGGGTCCATTGTTGCTGGGGTGGATCCATTGTTGCTGGGGTATTTGTTTTTTTTGCGGGGGGGGGGGTCTCTTGTTGCTGGGGGGTCTATTTTTTGATGACTGCAGGGATCTATTTTACTGCTTTTTCTTGATATCATTTATCATTTACAAATTCCACAAAAATTACTTCATATCACAAAATTATACTTGGTTCTGTATCCTTCAAAAAGGGCAGAACTGGGAGGCGGGTAGGAGGTGGAACCAAAGGACGGTGCTTGGAGGTGGATAGGGGTCGAAGACAAGGGGTGAAGTGCAAGGGAAGTGTACCTGCACCTATTCTTTGAGAAAGAAAGCCCTGTATATATATATATATATATATATATATATACATACAGTATATATATATATAAAACTTCAGTTGCAATAGGAAAAAAAGAGGACCAGAAAAGGTTTTCTTCATAAAGGTGAGTTCTACATTACTACAATAACAATAATACTTAATATATCTTTCAAAGTCATATTGTTTCAGATATTGAAGCAGTGCGACCTGTGTTCCACACAAAAAGAGTGAACTCTCTGCAAAAGTACAATGTGATACATGTGTCACTAAAAGCCAGTCTCAGTAGTTTGACTCATAATGGTACAATAACACAATAGGGTCAGGCTAAAAAGGCTCCCTTATGAAATTTTTATCAGCAACTTTAGTAAATTGCTGTGGGATAGGTGCACTGCTCTCCTGTAGACCTGGAACCTGTTTTTACAAGGTGCAGGCTGAATGTATTGCATCAGTCCCACAAGTTATTAAGGGCACTCCAATTGAATTAACACCAAATCAAGCCAGTGCACTTAACAATACAAATGCACTTAAGGGATGCCTCAGAATGATTTGTGACTAAAGAAAGTAAAAAGAGAACGGCCTTTAAGACCACAGAGGTGGTGTTGAGTGTCATATACAGGAAAAGCCATAAGCAGAACTTAGAATACCGGAAAAACCATGAACTTCAGGGGCTCTCAGATACCTTAGAGTAAGCTACAAAGTAGGTGGTATTTTGCTGTATTAGAAAAACAACTGATAAATAAATTACAGACAGTATTCTTCGTGGCACAATCTACTTTACGTCTGACAACCAAGTATCTAACTACTGCTAATATAATCGTAGACAGGAAAAAAACCTATGCATCATGTTACATTTTCATACAGAAGACTTTGCCCCCTGCTTTTTAAGCCAGTAGAGACAATGTGTTGTGATATTTTAAACAGATAAAAATAACACGTTGCAAACAAAATGCAAGACAGTACTGAAGGTGAAAATAAACTGTTCCAGTGCATACTGTTTACTTCTCTACCTATATAATTTTTTCCGTACTGCCTGTCTTCCTGAATGTGGCGGACATTTGCAAAGCACTTTAATTCTTTAAAGGACGCAAACCACTGGCATCATATTCCTTGAAAGAATATCTAAATTCCAAATGTTCTAGTTTTGTACAGAGTATGTTAACCGCTTCAATACCGGCACTCTTATCCCGTTCCTGACCAGGCCAATTTTCAGCTTTTAGCGCTGCTGTACTTTGAATGGTAATTGCGTGGTCATGCAACACTGTACCATATGACATTTTTATAATTTTTTTAACACAAATAGAGCTTTCTTTTGGTGGTATTTAATCACCGCTGGGTTTTTTATTTTTTGCTAAATAAAGAAAAAAAGGTTAAAAAATTGTGAAAAAAACATGTTTGTCTTTGTTTCTATTATACAATTTTGCAAAAAAAAATAATGTTTCTTTATAAATTTAGACCAAAAATGTATTCTGCTACATTTCTTGGGTGGAAAAACCCCAAATCAGTGGTTATTATTTAATCTGTAGGAAAGTTATAGAGTCCACAAACTATGGTGTACAGTATATATGAAAATCGATCAATCCTAATGTATTGACAGCCTAATTTCTTGAGATCTGAAAACACCAGGACAGTACAAATATCCCTCAAATGACCCCTTATTGGGAAGTAGAAAGCCCAAGGTATTTAGTAAGTGGGATGGGGATCTTTTAAAGTTTTAATTTTTTGTCACAATTTTTTGCAAAATTAAAAAATTTGAAAAAAAAAGGTTCACAATTTTTTTACATACTGTCACCTGTGCAGTACAGAATTATCATATACCAGGTGTGGCAGTGATAAGGGACACTGACTGGTAACAGTATGTAAACAAAAAATTATAATTCTCACTTTTTTATTAATTTTTTTTTCTTTTATTTTTTACGATTTTTTTATTTATTTTTTACATCCTGTGACCAGAGCAGTGTTATCACAATAACACCGTACTACTCTAGGGAAGTGATAAGGATTTTTTTTTTTGCACATTTCACTGGTATAAGCAACCATTTTTACTTAATGAAAATGATTAATTTGGTGTGTTTTGTTGTGAATAACTGTGATTGGCCACAGCTAATCACATGGTACAGATGGGCTGTGACAGATTGGCCCTGTCTGTACCATGTGATCACTGTGACCAATCACAGCTAGCAACACAATTGTACACAATGAACGACATGAAAAGAAGCCATCCATTGTTTACAATTGTCATGTGATCTGCTGTGATTAAATAATCAGAAAAAGTATATTCCTGCGCCAAGATGGGAAATGATATTATTTTAATGGGCTAGGGTACTGCTGCACTCACTGAGGGGAAACCTTGTTGGTTGGGCTGGTATCTGGTGGTGTGACACGTACGGCGGAAGCGGAGGGACAAATGGACCAGAGAGAAAGAAAGCGAGGGTTGCGTTAGGAAAGAGGCAGATCTACCATATATGATACCCGGCACGAGACCACCTATGGCGAATACCCTAAAGTGACTCTTAAAGAGGCCACGTACCATATAGAGAGCAAGAGAGGGACGCCAGGAAGGAGTTACTGTAACAGGATCCATAAAGGAAAAAGGTCTCCAGGGACACCCAAAGATACATCCAGTATATGCTGTAACCTTACAGCAGTAAGGTAAGGGGACACCCATAAAAAGACCATCTAGGACCACACGGGAAAGTAACACCACCCCACTGAACTTCGTTGGATCACCCAAATTATCACCTATTATTCTGATAACACCAGCACTTTACTTAAACCTAGAGTTTACTCAGATTTTGTGCGATTCCTAGCTATAATCGCATCTAGAGTCTACTCAGATTTTATGCGATTCTTAGACATAATCGCTACACAGTTTCTCAGCACCTTATGCGATTTTGTATAGTCACCACTTTATTGCACTTATTGCACCTTTATATGGACATTTGCAATTGATATTTATCCGTCTGCTTAGACGATTGTATAGATTTATGAAATTGTTATTTTTACTTGGACTCGGCTCATAGCACTATTGCACTTTTTGTCTACTTTTTAAATAATCTCATATTTTTTCACTCGATACTACAGTTTCATTTTGCATGTATTTTTATCACCATAAATTATCACCAATTTTTTACTATTACTTTTATTATTCATTTGTTTTGCTGTTTATGTTGGTTTTTACTTTATTGACAAAGGAGACCATATGCTAATTATCACAATACATTTTACTCTGTTATATAGTTGGTATATATAGATGTGTTAGTAGCTGATATCTACTTACCTTCACACACACTTTGACTATATATTCAATTTTTCTTGGCCACTTCTGCTGGCTTCGCTGTAATTATTTATTTTTTATTTTTTAAGGTACGCCACTATTGTGAATCTACATATCTCTTAGTATAGCGCACCGCAATTTTTATACCACCATCTGCTGTGATTGCTCACAGTAATCACGTGATACTAGCAGCGAGACGGTACACTGATCATCCGATGGATGCAGCTGGTGAGAGATAATGTCATATTGTGGCCCCATGGTCATATGGTCACATGTGAGACAGTATCTGGGAGGATCTCCTATGACGTCCACCCGGATTGACAAAAGTCCCGCCCGGCCATGATTTTGCTACAGGCTGAGGGGGAACTTGTTAAAAACCCTTCCAAAAAAATAATTAATTCATACATGATAAAAATCTTGAATGTGCATCCCCTAGCTCAATATCCCACTATGATAATAAAATATTGTGACAATGTTAGTAGAATCCAAAGGAACGAGCGTTGCTCCAAACACCAATGCTCTTACTTGCCAGAGATGAGATGGTTCTGGCTTGAAAAGGCCATGCACTAATGACATCACTCCACATAAAAAATGTGTTCACTCTTCCAGAACTGACATACTGAAAGTCCCCATCTAAAGCTATGCCTCACTAATGCGTTTCACCTCGATTGGGCCTAATCGTAGAGACAGAAGAGGCTGGAGAAAAGAGGAAACTAATATACAACATATAATTAAAAAGAGCAAAGATATTGACAGTCAGGTAATTAGCAAAAGGCATCACTGACTCAAAGGGACACACATTAAAATGCTCTCTTCCCAAAGTAAATTAAACCAGTGATCAAAAAAAAAAAGACCTGTGAGCAAATGACCAAAAAAAAACAAAAAAACCCAAACATACACAAGTATGCACATATCATCATGGAAGGAGAAGTGAGAGGGAATAGGATTTTTTAGGGAAGGGAAAGGAAGAAAAGAGAAAAGAAAATGAAAAAGAGAAGGAAATTATGGTAACTAAATAGTATACATAATAATATAATTCATACATAGGAGTATCCAATCAATTATCTAGTATACTTCTATTCTGCTCAACAGTGAAACATGGTCACCTCCCCTAATTAATCCTTCAGTCAATAATTTGAACTTTAAAGGATTCTATGCTAGATTCAAGATATGCTACAAAGTGTTTTACTACATGTGTGTTCTTAACAGTGGCGGCACATCCATAGAGGGCACACGGGCCCTGCCTCCCCTATCCATGCGTCCGGCACCCTGATCTACATATCAGTGACACCGCACCATGGATTCCAATGTGGCATGGTGTTTTTTTGAAGCACATGATTAGAGCCAGAGGCTCTAATAGGCTTCAAAAAGGTGAGCATTGCGCTCCGAGCCCACCCAGTTCGCTATTATTACACTAAAGTTACTCCCTGCCAATCAGGAGGAAAGTCTGTGAGATCCTATTAGATTACTAGTGCTTTGGCGGAAGACACATGGCGGAGGAAGCTGGGGGAGCGAACACACCAGAGCCCCTGCGGCAGCTGGCCGCTCTCCAGGAGAAGACACCACAACCCTGCCACATGAGTGGGTAAGTTCCGGACAGGGCTGTGTGTTTTACTGCCCCCCCCCCCAATAGGAACCCACCAGTGGCCACTGGTTTTTACATGTCCTGATGTTGGGTAAATGATCTCTCATGAGGTCACACAACTGTCCGGTTGGCCTTCTACAAATTGGACATGAGATAATATACAATATGTATCTTGTCAGGCATTTGGCCAAGTGTCTGATATTAAAGGACTCACCTTTGGCATATGACATGAACATATGAGGATCTCTGAAAAAGGTAAATAGGAACAACATGAGGCACCACTTCAAGTAACAGTAAACACAGAACAATACAATTACATTATCCCTTCTAATACAATGTTCTTAGAATAGTAGTGTTTTTTTTTTTGTTTGTTTTTTTAAGAAAATCTCTAAATGCTATTTATAAGAAGCGATATAGTGCAGTCATGCAATTTTTTTCTATCCTCTTTCCCGAGCACAGAGACTCATCTGGGAGGACTAGTGCTAATTCCCAGTGAAGTATGAACTAGTCAGCTGAGAAGTCCTAAACTCTGACTCTCTGTCTGCACAGCATTGATTGGTCACAAAAAAAAAAATTGGTCCCAATGTCACAAAAAAAACGCAAAATCGTGTTATTGAATACAATTTAATAGTGACTACCAAATATATGTTGTAAATCTTCCTGCACATATGTGAAATACAAACGTTATTATTCTTTGTTAATCAAATGTTGTGTGCTTTAACAAAGGGGGTGGCTGCAGGAGAATCCTCAGCCAATCAAGGCTCAGGAAAGACTAAATAATATTGCGATATTACAAAGCATATTATCTTGCTTTAAAAAGGCAGTGCCATAATTTTTATTTTTTTTGATTTACAAACACTTTAAACATACGTTATCATTTGTACTCAACCAAGTATTCTTTAGTTGTTTTGACTACAAAAACTCAGGGCTAAAATATTAAAATATTACCTAATATTGGTGCTCATCTAGTGACAAACCTTAAAGTGATATAAAGACTTGTTTTTTTTTGTAAATAACAAACATGTCATTCTCATCTGTTCTGTGCAGTGGTTTTGCACAGAGCAAGCTTTTCATATCAATCAACTTTTCATATCAATGCCACATGTTTAAACATTAAACTTTAAGATGGGGAGGCATCTCAGTAATCAGTTGTTTAAAAGAATGTGTATACCAGTGGTGTCCAAACTTTTTTCAAAGAGGGCCAGATTTGATGAAGTGAAAATGCGTGAGGGCCAGGTGCCTGACATTTTTTGAACCATTAAAATTTGGTCTGTGTGTTCATCCAAGCACTAATACACTGCTCAACAAGAATTCTCCTGCCTTTGTGGCTATTTGGTGAGAAGAGATGAACTCGGGTGTGTTATTTGGATATACCGTATTTAATGGTGTATAACACACACCTTTTTAAGAGGGAAGTTTCAGGAAAAACATACATTTTAAATAAAGAACTGTGAAGCAAAATAAGTGTAGGTGCCCATCAATGCAGCCTAATCACTGTACATATACAGCCTCCTAAGGGCCGTGAATACAGCTCCCCCATTGCCATGAATGCAACCCCACCACTGCCCTGAATGCAGCCCCACAACCGCCATGAATGCAGCCCACCACTGCCATGAATGCAGCCCCGCTACTGCCATGAATGCAACCTCACCATTGCCATGAATGCAGCCCCACCACTTATAATCGAATCTGGATATCGCTGAGGACATGGATTCTCTACTGCTTGTCTGTGGCCAGCCCTCTCATAAAAGGTATTTGAAATGTTGCCTTTCCACCTGAGGGTCCGGTGATTAGAAGGGTGTGTATCTGGTTTGTTACCTTTTTTCCTGATGTCTTGTTTCCTGTGGTTTCTTTGTCTTGTTTTTTTTGTCTTGTTTTTATTCAGCCCTTCCAGGTCAGAACAGCATTGCAGCTCTCACAGAGGGAGTGACTCTTCTAAGTCGCATCACCGGCAATCCTCTTCCAAATCAAAGCATTACGGTTCTTCCTCAAGATCAGGACACCGTAGTAAGGAACGATCAAATTCCTCGAAGGCTCACTCCAGTCACTCAGCTAGTTCCTGCTGGGGGTGTAGAGCTCATGTCCCTACAGGGAAATCTTTGTGTGATCTCTGCTACGCCAAGCAGGGGTGTAACTAGAAATCACAGGGCCCCATAGCAAAATGTTGTATGGGGCCCCCTGCAAACAGCCCCCCCACAAAAAAAATTAACTAATTCCATTGTAAAACAGATTACCATACTCATGTGGCACTGTACCCAGGCCAGTAAATTAATTCGACCGTGACCAGTAAATTCATTCATCAGTGACCATGACCAGTAAAATCATTTGACTGTGACCAGTAAATTCATTCATCAGTGACCAGTAAATTTATTTATCAGTGACCGTGACCAGTAAATTCATTCATCAGTGACCAGTAAATTCATTTGACCGTGACCAGTAAATTCATTCATCAGTGACCAGTAAATTCATTCATCAGTGACCAGTAAATTCATTTATCAGTGACAGTGACTAGTAAATTCATTCATCAATGACAGTGACCAGTAAATTCATTCATCAATGACCGTGACCAGTAAATTCATTTATCAGTGACCGTGACCAGTAAAATCATTCGACCGTGACCAGTAAATTCATTCATCAGTGACTGACCAGTAAATTCATTCATCAGTGACCATGACCAGTAAATTCATTCATCAGTGACTGACCAGTAAATTCATTCATCAGTGACTGACCAGTAAATTCATTCATCAGTGACCAGTAAATTCATTCATCAGTGACCAGTAAATTCATTCATCAATGACCGTGACCAGTAAATTCATTCATCAGTCACCAGTAAATTAATTTATCAGTGACAGTGACCAGTAAATTCATTCATCAGTGACCAGTAAATTCATTCATCAATGACCGTGACCAGTAAATTAATTTATCAGTGACAGTGACCAGTAAATTCATTCATCAATGACAGTGACCAGTAAATTCATTCATCAGTGACCAGTAAATTCATTTATCAGTGACCGTGACCAGTAAATTCCTTTATCAGTGACCGTGACCAGTAAAATCATTTGACCGTGACCAGTAAATTCATTCATCAGTGACTGACCAGTAAATTCATTTATCAGTGACCGTGACCAGTAAATTTATTCATTAGTGACTGACCAGTAAATTCATTCATTAGTGACCATGACCAGTAAATTCATTCATCAGTGACCGTGACCAGTAAATTCATTCATCAGTGACCATGACCAGTAAATTCATTCATCGGTGACCGTGACCAGGAAATTCATTCATCAGTGACCGTGACCAGGAAATTCATTCATCAGTGACCGTGACCAGTAAATTCATTCATCAGTGACCGTGACCAGGAAATTCATTCATCAGTGACCATGACCAGTAAATTCATTCATCAGTGACCGTGACCAGGAAATTCATTCATCAGTGACCAGTAAATTAATTTATCAGTGACAGTGACTAGTAAATTCATTCATCAATGACAGTGACCAGTAAATTCATTCATCAGTGACAGTGACCAGTGCAGGACATTAATACAAAAATTACTGTGACCAGTGTAGGACATTTACCCCCCCCCCCCCCCGCCATGCTGCATATTAGAAAAATCAGTCAAACTCACAGACAGTTCAGAATGCAGTCTGGCCCCATCACTGCATCAGCTTAATTTAGCTTGTACGGTACTTCTGAAATTGTAGTCTGCAAATTCTGAAATCAAGTGAGGGCATTGACTGGTTCCTCCTCGGCGGTGCTGCCTGGCTCCTCTTGTATGCAGGCTGCAGTAGCTCAGCAGTAGCTCAGCATACCATAGCTCAGTAGCTCCGCCCATCGAGCCTCCGGCCGAGTGACGTCATGACGCTGGGACGGGGCTGACGCCGGTGTTCTAGGCAGGACAGAAGCTTGCCAATGCCGAGCCCCGGACTACTCGGCAGCGGGCCCCGGCTGAGGGCCCCATTCGGCAGCAGTCCCCACTAGGCTGCGGGCCCCATAGTGACTGCGGGCCCCATAGCGACCGCGTGGGTTGCTATGGCGGTAGTTCCGCCACTGACGCCAAGGCTTCTAAGGAAAGGGGAGATACGGACCAACAACTTAAATCCCTGGTGGAAAAGGTTGTTAAGGAGTCTCTTAGAAATATTGATAACCAGTCCTATGTTCCTCCTGCAGAGCCTTCACGTTCTCCATGGACTGAGACTCAGTTGCAGGATACTTGGGAATCCTCTGTGCATAGCCACCCTTAGCTTATGATATCTGACAGTGACTCTGATGAAAGTGACCCCTGTGTGGGATTTGATTTTGCTCTACTTCCTCTTTTGGTCAGCGCTATTAGAGAAACACTGAATTGGGAAGATCCAGTTGCTGCCCCTTCCAAACAGAGAAAATTCTTTAAACAGTTACAGAAGGAACGGGTTCATTTTCCATTTATCCATTTTAACTTGGCGAGATCATCACAGATGTGGAGAAGAAAAATTCCATGTTGTCTAAAGTTTCAAAACTCTATCCTTTCAAGGAGGAAGAGATGATGCATTTGGAGTCAGCCCCGTTGGTGGATGCAGCAGTCATGAGGCTGGTGAAACATGTGACACTTCCCTTAGAGGATACTGTTTATTTTAAGGATGTTCTGGACAGGCGGATTGATGCCGATCTGAAGAGGGTGTACCTTACAGCAGGGATGGCCTGTAAGCCAGCGTTAGCTCTGGCCTCTATGTCCAAAGCAATGGAGGTATGGACGGATAATGTAGACAAGACGCTCAGGAATATCTCGGAAGATACGGCCAAGAGCTCGCCTATCCAAGAGTTAAGGCTGGCCTTTGCCTTTCTCGGGAAGGCCTCTATTGACATCATACGCCTGGTGGCTCGGGTAATGCTTTCTTCTGTCATGGCCAAGCGGGCTCTGTGGCTCCGTCCCTGGCTGGCTGACCCAGCTTCAAAACAACTAAGGTGTCGAATCCCCTTTGAGGGGTCCTCCCTTTTCGGCAATAAATTAGATGAAGCTATTACCCAAGCCACTGGTGGGAAGTCAGGGTTCCTTCCCCAAGATCAGCGTCTGCAAGGCCAGAGAAGGTCTTTCCCAAAGAGACAGTACCAGGAACGAGCTAGGGAAGCTTGCAGTTACAGACCGGGCCGTGAATTCTCCAGGTCCTGGAAGTCAAGACAATCGTCCTTTAAGAAATCTGCAAAAAGCGTTTCAAAAGGAGAGAGGGAGCCGACAAAATCCTTTTGAGGTTGGACCCGCTCAGACAGGTCAGGTGGGGCCTCATCTTTTCCACTTTCATCATGTCTGGGCGGCCTCGATTCAAGACTTCAAGAGAGCTAATTTTCCAAGGATGAGGGCTACTCTCCAGGACTTAGACTGGGAGAGAATATTCGCTTCAATGGGCACAGAACAGAAATGGGAATTCTTCAAAAAGACTGTTGGGGACCTCACTGCAAAGTATATTCCCATGGGCAATAAGTTTAAAAGGCTAAAAACAAAACCTATGTGGCTCACGGCCAAAGTTAAAAAAGCTATAAACTGTAAGAGAAGAGCTTTTAAAAAATATAAAAATGAAGGATCACTAGTGTCATTTAAATGTTACAAAGAAATTAACAGTATATGTAAAAAGGAAATCAAGGATGCAAAAATTCAAAACGAACGACAGGTTGCAAAAGATAGTAGGACAAACCCCAAAAAATTCTTCAAATATATTAATAGTAAAAAGGTCAAGTCTGAGCATGTAGGCCCTTTACAAAACAATCTAGAGTTGGTGACTGGGGACAAAGAGAAGGCTAATTTATTAAACACTTTCTTCAGCTCTGTGTACACAAAAGAGCATGGGGGAGCTCATGTCCATAATGGGGGTGGTAGTGACACAGCCCCAAATGATCCACAATGGCTCAAAAGGGATATGGTCCAGAAATACTTAGACAGAATAAAGGTGGATAAAGCACCTGGACCTGATGGCATCCACCCACGGATCCTAAAAGAATTGAGCTCTGTAATTTCAGAGCCATTGTATCTAATTTTTAGGGACTCATTAATGACGGGAATAGTCCCACTGGATTGGCGCAGGGCGAACGTGGTGCCTATATTTAAAAAGGGATCAAAGTCTTTACCAAGTAACTATAGACCTGTTAGCTTAACTTCTATAGCTGGGAAGATACTGGAGCGTTTAATAAAAGACCACATCGACGAGTTCTTGCTGAACAATAACACTTTAAGCAACAGACAGCATGGATTCATGAAAGACAGAAGTTGTCAGACAAATCTGATTTCTTTTTATGAGGAGGTAAGTAAAACCTTGGACAGAGGGGTGGCGGTGGACGTGGTATACTTGGATTTTGCAAAAGCATTCGATACAGTTCCGCACACACGGCTCATGTGTAAGGTAAAGTCTACAGGTTTGGAAATATCAGTTTGTAAATGGATAGAAAATTGGCTAGAAGACAGAATTCAAAGAGTCGTGGTTAATGACTCTTACTCTGAATGGTCTAAGGTTATCAGTGGTGTACCCCAAGGTTCAGTGTTGGGACCCTTACTTTTTAACATCTTTATAAATGATATTGGGTCTGGCATCAAAAGTAATATTTCTGTCTTTGCAGATGACACCAAGATATGCAGTGGAATAACGTCTTTACAGGATGTCTCCAATTTACAAGCCGACCTCAATACACTGTCTAATTGGGCGACTATGTGGCAGATGAGGTTTAATGTTGATAAATGTAAAGTTATGCACTTGGGGCCTAAGAATATGCATGCATCATACATGCTAGGGGGAGTACAACTGGGGGAATCCATAGTGGAGAAGGATCTGGGGGTTTTGGTAGACCATAAGCTCAATAACAACATGCAATGCCAAGCTGCTGTTTGCAAAGCGAGCAAAGTCCTTTCTTGTATTAAGAGAGGTATGGACTCCAGAGAAAGAGATATAATTTTGCCCCTGTTCAAATCATTAGTAAGACCTCACCTGGAATATGCCGTTCAGTTTTGGGCACCAGTTCTCAAAAAGGATATCGGGGAACTGGAGAAAGTGCAGAGAAGGGCAACCAAACTGATAAGAGGCCTGGAGGAACTCAGCTATGAGGAGAGATTAGAGGAACTAAATTTATTCACTCTTGAGAAGAGGAGATTAAGGGGGGATATGATTAACATGTTCAAATATATTAGGGGTCCATATAGTGAACTTGGTGTTGAGTTGTTCTCTGTACGGTCAACCCAGAGGACACGGGGGCACTCTTTACGTCTAGAGGAAAAGAGATTTCAGCTTCAAGTACGGAAAGGTTTCTTCACAGTTAGAGCAGTGAAAATGTGGAATAGACTCCCACCAGAGGTGGTTCTGGCCAGTTCAGTAGATTGCTTTAAGAAAGGCTTGGATACTTTCCTGATGGTACATAATATAACTAGGTACTAACATAGGTAAAGTTGATCCAGGGAAAATCCGATCGCCTATTGGGGGATCAGGAAGGAATTTTTTTCCCCTGCTGTAGTAAATTGGAGCATGCTCTGCTGGGTTTTTTTTTCGCCTTCCTCTGGATCAATTGTGGGCATAAAATTGGGTATCTGGATTGTACGATTATTTTTTATTTTATTTATTTGTTTTTAAGGTTGAACTGGATGGACTTGTGTCTTTTTTCAACCTGGCTAACTATGTAACTATGTAACTTCTGGACCGTCAAGATGGTCTCTTCAGGCCATGGCTTGGACCTTCAAAGAAACTTCCAGACTCAGGTGTGTCCCCACTTCTCTTCTGGCTACAGAAGAAAAAAGGCTAATTCTTCTAGCCTACCTGGAATCTTTGTTGGCTCAAGGTGCCGTTATCCATGTTCCAGTCAACCAGCGAGGTATGGGAATCTACTCTCCTCTTTTTATGGTCCAGAAGAAGAGTGGGGCCTGGAGGCCGGTTATAGATCTAACTCACTTGAACCGTTTTATCAAAAAAGAAAAGTTCAAGATGAAAACGTTATCCACAATTCAACAGTCTGTTCAATCAGGGGACTGGATGGTCTCCATAGACCTCAAAGACGCCTATTTTCATGTTCCCATTGCAGAAAATTTTCAGCAGTTTCTCAGCTTCTCAGTGGGCAAGCTCCATTTTCAATTCATGTGCCTTCCCTCCGGGCTATCAACTTTTTAACTGCGCTTTACCGTCAATTTCGCTGCACTATTCGGCCACTAGCGGGGAGCTTTTACCCCCACTAGTGGCCAAGAAAGGGTTAAAACCACAGAAAAGCGCTGCTGCAGCAGTGCTATGCTGGTAGTATAGCCGTACTGCCCCATTGATTTCAATGGGCAGGAGCGGTGAAGGAGTGGTGTACACTGATCCTTCACCGCTCCAAAGATGCTGCTTGCAGGAGTTTTTTTTAAAGTCCTGCAAGCACAACGCTCCAGTGTGAAAACACTCGGGCTTTCACACTGGAGAGACAGGAGCGGCTCTTTACAGGTGCTATGCAGGCGCTATTTTTAGCACTGTAGCGCCTGTAAAGTGCCTCAGTGTGAAAGGAGTCTAAAAGTCTATGGGACACGAACATGAAAAATCTAAAATCCATACCAGGCCCTATAGGTCTGGTATGGATTTTAAGGGGAACCCCGAGGCAAAATTTTTAAAAATTACATGGGAGTCCCCCCAAAATCCATACCAAACCCTTATCCGAGCACACAACCTGGCAGGCAAAGAGCAACCCCCTTTAACCATACCGGGCCACATGCCCTCAACATGGGGAGGGTGTTTTGGGGTCCCCCAAAACACCTTGTCCACATGTTGATGGGGGCAAGGGCCTCTCCCCCACAGCCCTTGTGGTTGTGGGGGTCTGTGGGCGGGGGGCTTATTGGAATGTGGAAGTCCCCTTTAACAAGGGGACCCCCAGATCCCACACTCCACCATGTGAATGGGTATTGGGTACATTGTACCCCTACACATTGACCAAAAAAGTGTCAAAAAAGTAAAAATTACAGAAGACAGTTTGGGAAAAGTCCTTTATTAAAAAAATAAAAATAAAAAATGTCCCGCAATGTCCATTCATCTTCAATCACAGCGTCCGACAACCCAAGAAAAAAAGCTGAAAAACTCTGCCTTGATGGGAGATTCCAGCAGACTGAAGCCTTTTTGCATTGACAGCTCTTATATAGTGGAGGGCGGGGGCCACCTGGTGATGTAAATGGGTGACCCTGCCCTCAGAGCACACTGTGATTGGCCAAAGCATGCAGGTCAGGTGCATGCTTTGGCCAATCAGCAGCCGTCAATGCACTGCGTTCCACGGGCACTTCAATTTCCCGCATACGCCCCATAATGTTTTAAATTTGACGAATGGGCCAACACCCAATGTTCGAGTTGAATTTACATTCGACTCGAACATCGGGCTTATCCCTATTGCTGGGTTCCCTTAGTGGAGATAGCTGCGAAAGCACCCACAGCCAATCTGAAAATCAGCTGGGGTGCCGACATCGCAGGCTCCCTGGACAGGTAAGTGTCCATATATAAAAGTCAGCAGCTACAGTATTTGTTCATCAAATTGCCATGATGTGGAGTAGCTTTTAGCCATGAAGAAAGCCCATTCTATAAAGACATTGGGGTTGATTTACTAAAGGCAAATCCACTTTGCACTACAAGTGCACTTGTAAGTACAGTCGCTGTAGATCGCTGTAGATCTGAGGGAAAGCTCTGAAATTAAGTGAAGCTCTGCTGATTTTATCATCCAATCATGTGCAAGCTAAAATTCCGTTTTTTTTATTTCCCTTGCATGTCTCCCTCGAATCTACAGCGAATTTACTTCCAAGTGCACTTGCAGTGCACTTGCAGTGCAAAGTGGATTTGCCTTTAGTAAATAATCCCCATTTCATTGTATTACATAGCTGCATTATTTAATAGAGGAGCCATGCACATAGTCACACAACCCAACAGTGTTTTTGGACAGCTTTGCAACATTTTACTAAATGGATAATGGCACTCACCAAGCAGTTTGCCAAAGGTTAAGCATCAAAGATAATTAGGTAAAGAAACATTTGACATGTGTGATTTTGATGTCTTAATCACAACATTGAAGGTAATCCCAATTTGAGAAACAACATGAAGCAAAGGGCTTGAATTTATTTTGGATGGCTAATCACCCCGTCTACCTTCATCCAAGAAAGATATCTGATAGTAAAGCTATGCACTGGCAAACATTATGATTTCTGAATCATAGTACCTAGCCTCTCTGAAATAATATACATTATGTACCCTGCAAACTGTTCTGTATTTTGCTATTGATTTATTAAAGATATCTGCCTTATTCTGTGGATTACAAGAGACTGAAGCATCAGCTCAGCATTAACTATTCTAAATACCTAAACTCTAATAAGCAAAATGAAACTATACATTGCCACCAGTATAGTAGAGAGGTTAGTTACATGTTCTCCACAGGGTGGTTGTTCCAAATAGGCTTATTGTATATTAACTAGCAAAGTTACTAGTTCATTTTGAGAGATTGCATTCCCAGGTATTTGCTTGTTAACGTCACAATAAGGGCCATCTGTAGATAAAAACTGTGTAGCTTTGACTAATTTTGAATAAAGCCCTTGCTATAAGTGTAGGCCATTTATTTACCTGTGATTATTCCAGTAAGGCTTCATGAGGTACAGTACGTAAATGGCCTACACCTATAGCAAGGGCATTATTCAACTTAGTCCAAATCTGAAAAGTTTGCTTCTATCTACAGACCTGCATAGGCAGTTTTTTTGTAAAGATGAACTATGCCTTGAACAATACAAACCCCAAAAAACTACATTTCAGGCTAATGCAAACCTACACAAAATGTAAATATTTTAGACTATCATGCAAACTGTAATGATTACTATAACATTAGAAAGCTGCATTATTAACCGCTTCAGCCATGGAGGATTTGGCTAGCCAAAGACCAAAGCAATATTTTTTACTTTTTGCTATAATAAATATCCCAAAAAATTCAGTTTAGTGCGATATGTATTCTTCTACATATTTTTGGTAAAAAAGATTGTAATAAGCATTTATTGATTGGTTTGCACAAAAGTTATAGTGTCTACAAAATAGGGGATAGTTTTATGGCATTTTTATAAAAAACATTTTTTACCAGTAATGCCGGCGATCGGCGTTTTTTATCGTGACTGCGACATTATGGTGGACACATCAGACAATTTTTGACACATTTTTGGGACCATTGGCATTAATACAGTGATCAATGCTATAAAATTGCATCGATTACTGTAAAAATGTCACTGACAGTGAAGGGGTTAACCAGGAGGGGGTGCTGCAGGGGTTACGTGTGTCCTAAGGAGTGATTCTAACTGTAGAGGGGATGGGCTAGCTGTGACACAACACTGATCACCGCTCCCGATTACAGGGAGCTGTGATCAGTGTACTTTCACTAGGCAGAATGGGGAAATGCTTGTTTACATTAGCATTTCCCTGTTCTTCCCCCTGTGAGCTGATCGCCGGTATCCCTGCGGACACCGAGTCCACGGGAACCGCGGTCAGACTCATGGAGCTCGCAGCGGGCACACGTGGGGGCACACGCGCGGGCCCGCCGCTGGCACGTGCTCCTGATATGCAAGCCTTGCGAAATCACGTAATATAATGTCATTTTGCACAGAGCCAACCCGCCGCAGTAAAACTGCAGCGGCTGGTCCACAAGTGGTTAATAAATAAGACATATATGTTTGCATTTATTTATTTAAACACTAGAACAAAAATATTACTCCAAATCTAGAACATTGGCATGTACTGTATATTCTACAACAGTGGTATTATTTTATTAATAAATTAAACTATTGTGGGTATACCTTGAGTCTTAATATGTATGTAAAGCGTCGCTCTGTTTAAGTGGCGCTTTTGCTGTGCTTTTTGTCGGCTAGCGGTGTGCTTTTAACACCAAAAAAGGATTAAAAACTCCCATGTTGCAGCACTTCGAAGCGCTCAATGGCTCAAATTCAAATGGATTTTCAGACACTTCTGAAGCGCTGCCCATTCATTGCAATGGGCAGGGGTGTTTTGGGAGCGCTGTATACAGCACTCCCAAACTGCCCCAAAGATGCTGCTTGCAGGAGTTTTTCTAACGTCTAAGCACAGCACCCAGGTGTGAAAGCACCAATTGCTAAGAATGGATGGCATTTTTCAGGCACTTTACAGGCGCTATTTTTAGCACTAAATCACCTGAAAACTGCCTCAGTGTGAAAGGGGTCTTAATGTTTTCTGATTCAAAAGAAACGTAAATACAAATTATGCTTAACATGGTTCTAAAGTTAGAATGTTTTTACCCTAATGCATTCCCTGCAGGTACAGTGAAACAAATTTTACCACTTATTGTGCCCCCCCACTTGTTGTGCCACCCCATAAACACTTACTTGTTGCCTCTCTTGGTCAAGCACTGTCCTAGCTGCAGCTCTTCTTGTGCAAGTTCAGCTGAAATCACACAATTTCATTCCCATGTCAGTCCCAACTTCAGGGGCGATTTCCGCGACATTTGTGTGGGTTTTTGCACAGATGTCTATTAAAATTGCACCACGAAGTCGCCAAAAGTACTACAGAAACTATTATTGGGAATCGGTGTGGCGCTGAAAATGCAGCATCACACTGATTCGGAAGGTGCCATTGCCGGCATTTCAAATCGCATGCCAAATCACTCCAATGTGAACCTAGGCTAAAATTCAAATGTTGGGTGACCTCTGACTCTGTGATTGGCTCAGCATTGTCAGTCCCCATATATTAAATGCAATGAAAGTCATCTAAATTCTAATATCACACAAAAATGATAAAGAAAACCTTTCAGTCGATTGAAGTGGTTGTAAACCTCTCTGTATCACTTGTACCTATAGGTAAGCCTATAATAAGGGACCGTTTAGGAGATATTTGCTGTACACTGTGGCGATGATGTAATCGGCGCATGCGATGTGAAGAGACGGACCCTTGTACCATTTCGTTACTAGCAAGTGCCATGACTGATGGCTCCTGTGTGCATGATCCAGTGTCACAGGACTCTGGCCAGTCACAAAGCCGGAGTCCGTGGTCCTGGAAGGAAGAGGGGCCACCAGCGGGGACAGTGTGGGCTTCATTTGCAGGTAAGTGTCACATAATGGGCTAGAATACAATGCATACTAAGGGGGGTCCAGGGGTAGAGATAGAAGAGATAGTCAGCATGGAACACATTCTAGAGGGTAGTATTGGAGGCATTAGTGGTAGGTTGACTAAAGCACCAAAACCCAAGGTAAGTATAGTAACAAGTCCTATTTGCAACCCCAGAGCACCCAATAAGGAGATACTGTAATATGCAACTGGTCTAAACTGGTCTAAACTATGTGGCATGTTCACCAATGCCAATACCAATGCCAAGAGTCTGGCAGACAAGATGGGAGAACTAGAACTACTGTTGTAGGAGGAGGATTTTGAATTACAGAGACTTAGTTTGACAGCTCTCATGATTGGCTGGTAACTATTCAAGGGTATTCCCTATATCACAGGGATAGAGAGGGTAAAGAGGGAGGGGTATGCCTGTAAATAAAAAATGATGTACAAGTGAATTTGAGAGATGACATCACTAAAGGAGCAAGGTAGGAGGTGGAATCTTTATGGGTAGAGCTACCAAGGGGGGAAACTAAGGGGAAAGTAATACTGGGAGTATGCTATAGGCCCCCTAACCAGAGGGAGGAGGCGGAGGCAGACCTCCTATCACACTTTGGATTAGCGACAAGAATGGGAAGTGGCGTTATAATGGGGGAATGTAATTATCCAGACATAGACTGGGTGGAAGGAACCACGCATTCATCTAAGGCTCGCCAGTTCCTAAATGTCTTGCATGACAATTTCATTGGTCAGATGATAAATGCACCAAAAAGAAACAAAGCGTTACTAGACCTACTGATTACGCACAATACAGACCTGATCACGGATGTGGAAATACAGGGCAATTTAGGAAACAGCGATCACAGATTAATTTGTTTTAGTATAAAACACAAAACACACACATTGGAAACATAGGGGGAACACAAAGACATTGAATTTCAAAATAGCCAACTTCCCTAAACTACAATCCTTGCTAGAAAATAATAACTGGGATAAAATCTTAGGAACAAAGAACAAAGAACACAGAGGAAAAATTGGTATGCTTTAAGAGCATATTAAGGTCATTAGGCAGTGCATCTCAATGGGAAATAAATGTAAAAAAGCTAATAAAAGTCCTGGGTGGCTTAACTCCAATGTAAAAATGCATATAAAAGCAAAGGAGAAGGCCTTCAAAAAACACAAGGCTGAGGGATCATTATCAGCATTCCAACTTTGCAAAGAATGCAACAAGAAAGGTCAGAGTGCAATCAGGGCAGCTAAGATAGAACATGAAAGGCACATAGCGGAGAGGAGAAAAAAAATCCCAAGAAATTATTTAAGGACATAAATTGTAAGAAAGGGTGATCATTTTTGTCCCATAAAGAATGATGAAGGGAATCTGGTTACTAAGGATGGATAGATGGTGAAGGTATTGAATTTATTATGCTCCTCAGTCTTCACAAGGGGCTTCAGTAACCAAAACTGCAAAGTTTATCCTCATGACATGTCACAGGAAGCACCCTCATGGCTAACAGAGGACAGAATTTGAATTAGACCCATTTCATACCGAGGGCGTTTTGCAGGTGCTATAGCATTAAAAATAATGCCTGAAATCCACCCTGCACCATTGGCTCCAGTGTGAAGCTGCACCATTGTCTCCAGTGTGAAAGCCCGAGGGCTTTCACACTGGAGCGGTGCGCTGGCAGGACGTCAGAAAAAGTCCTGCCAGGAGCTTCTTTGGAGCAATGAAGGAGCAGTGTGTTTACCTCTCCTCCACCGCTACTCCCCATTTAAATCAATTGGGCAGCGTGGCTATAACGACATTATTGTGGCACATTGCGGGTGGTTTTAACCCTCTCCTGGCCACTAGCAGGGGTTAAAAGTGCCCCACTAGTGTCCGAAATGCACCGCAAATCCGACGTAAAACGCCACTAAAAATAACGGCATTTTACCATCGAGGCTATGTGAAAGGTGTCTTAGACTTGAAAAACTTAACATTAATAAGTCCCTGGGACCAGATGGCTTGGAACCAAGGGTTCTTGACCATTTAAGGGCCGAGCCTCTTTCTGAGATTTCAGGTAAATGAATGGTGTTGCGTTCCACAAGAATAAATCAATTAAATAAAATATATGAATAAATACTAATAAATGATACAAATAGCTACATATGACTATTCAAAGCTTATTACTATAAATGTGCACCTTCTAAAGTGTATTAGTGCCAACCAAACAATGTTCAATCAAATGCAATGTGGATAATCAAATAATAATAATCAAATAAATTAATACTGAAAATGCAAATAAATTCAGACAGTAAAAAATAAATAATTACTGAGAGTATAATAAAATTCTAGATCGTGTCTCAGTCCATAAAGTGCATACAGTGAATACGATAGATTAGTACTAAAATTGCAATAAATTGTGTCTCAATCCATAAAGTGCATCCAATGAACAAAAATTTTGAAAAAAAGTTGAAAAAAAGTTGAAAAAAAGTCCAATCAAGATAAGAATGTCTCTTATCTATAGCATCAATGTAATCTATATCAGATCATGCAGTATGTGAATCCACACTGTGCCATAAAGTAAACTAGCTCTGTGAAAAGAAAAGATAATAATAATTCCATCGGTGATCTTGTGAATCCTCAGAGTCGGGTGTTTACACACTGAGTGCAATGGCTACCTTACCTCCCTGCTGTAAGATAAACAGCAAATAATTTCCAATAATAATTTCCAATTCCAGCATTCCATCCGTTACAATGTTGTTATCAACTGGTATAGGTACTGCAGGCAATCCCCTCTAGATTCTCAGCCATACACCACAGATCATATCCATAAAAGAGAGAAAGGGAGCTCCAATAGTGAAGTATGTACTGCCAAATATACTTTATTATAAAAAGGACATAGTCCTGGGTACTCACATTTAATCACACAAACAAAAGCAAAATTACAGCATAGAAACGAATGAACTCCACGTTCGTACCACGGACGTCACTTCCGGTATCCTCCTCATCCAATCAAGTGACTCAGTGTGTAAACATCTGACTCTGAGGATTCACAAGATCACCGGTGGAATTATTATTATCTTTTCTTTTCACGGAGCTAGTTTACTTTATGGCACATTGTGGATTCACATACTGCATGATCTGATATAGATTACTTTGATGTTATAGATAAGAGACATTCTTATTTTGATTGGACTTTTTTTCAACGTTTTTTCAACGTTTTTTCAACATTTTTGTTCATTGGATGCACTTTATGGATTGAGACACAATTTATTGCAATTTTAGTACTAATCTATCGTATTCACTGTATGCACTTTATGGACTGAGACACGATCTAGAATTTTATTATACTCTCAGTAATTATTTATTTTTTACTGTCTGAATTTATTTGCATTTTCAGTATTAATTTATTTTCACTGCATGCACTTTATTTGGAGTATTTGATTATCCACATTGCATTTGATTGAACATTGTTTGGTTGGCACTTATACACTTTAGAAGGTGCACATTTAGGGCCGGTTCACACTGCGAGGCGAGGCGAGGCGACACGGCTCGCCTCGCCTCGCTCCCGCAAGTCGCCCCCATTCAGTACTATGGAACCGTTCTGAGAGGAGCGACTCGAGTCGCTCCGACTCAGAAAAAAGGTTCCTGTACTACTTCGGGGCGACTTCGGGGGCGACTTGCATTGACTCCTCTGCAAGTCGCCGCTGAGCTCCCCGCAAGTCGCGGCGAGGTAAGTCGGAGACGCCTCGCCGCGGCTCGCTGTGTGAACCGGCCCTTATAGTAATAAGCTTTGAATAGTCATATGTAGCTACTTGTATCATTTATTAGTATTTATTCATATATTTTATTTGATTGATTTATTCTTGTGGAGCGCAACACCATTCATTTACCTGATATCACATTTCTAGGGGAGGGTTTGCACCCCTGTCGGTGTTTTTGCTGCAACCATAGTTGCTTTCTTGCTGTTTGAACCATTGTGGCGCGAGGATAACTATTAATCACTCTCTTTCTGAGATTTGTTGTTTAGAGCCCATTCACACAGGGGCAACTCCTGATCCGACTTCAGGTCGCCACAAGTCGCCTCAGGTCGCCTCAGGTCGGACAACATTTAAAAAGCAATGTAAGTGAATGAGAGCCGTCTTAATGCCCACTACTGAAGTCGCTCCGACTTCAGAAAAGGTTCCTGTACTACTTCTATCCGACTTGTAGGCGACCGGTACCTATTGATTTCAATGGAGATCGCCTCCAAGTCGGATCTCCGTCTATACGGAGGCGACTTTGACAGAATTATTAGTTCTGAAGGGGGAACTCCACGGCAAATTTCTGAAAAAAATTTGGCGTGGGTTCCCCCTCCGAGAGCATACCAGGCCCTTAGGTCTGGTATGGATTCCAAGGGGAACCCCCTACGCCGAAAAAACGGCGTGGGGGTCCCCCCCAGATCCACACCAGACCCTTATCCGAGCACGCTACCCGGCCGGCCAGGAAAGGGGGTGGGGACGAGCGGGCAGCCCCCCCCTCCTGAGCCGTACCAGGCCGCGTGCCCTCAACATGGGGGGGTGCCTTGGGGGAGGGGGGGCGTGCGGCCCCCCCACCCCAAAGCACCTTGTCCCCATGTCGATGAGGACAAGGGCCTCTTCCCGACAACCCTGGCCGTTGGTTGTCGGGGTCTGCGGGCGGGGGCTTATCGGAATCCGGGAGCCCCCTTTAATAAGGGGGCCCCCGGATACCGGCCCCCCACCCTATGTGAATGAGTATGGGGTACAATGTACCCCTACCCATTCACCTGTGGAAAAAAAGTACAAAAAAAAAACACAACACAGGGAAAAAATATTTTATTGCACAGCTCCGGGGGTCTTCCGTCTTCGGGGGTCTTCTCGCCGGACACCTCCGCTATCTTCTTGTAGCTCTTTTACTAGCGGAGGAGTCCGGCTTTCTTCCTCCCCGCCGCCGGACTCTTCTCCCGACTTCGGGGGTCTTGTCCCCCTCTTCGGTTCTTCTGCCGGGCCACCGCGCCTTCTTATAGCTCTTTTGCAGGCGGTGGCCCGGTTCTTCTTCTTCTTCTTCTTCTTCTTCTTCTTCTTCTTCTTCTTCTTCTTCTTCTTCTTCTTCTTCTTCCACGACGCTCTCTCCGGCCACAATGCCAGGGACGCGCTCCGCTGCCACTTATATAGGGACAATGGGGCGGTGTCACATGGGTTGGTCACATGGGACTCCTCCGCTAGTAAAAGAGCTATAAGAAGATAGCGGAGGTGTCCGGCGAGAAGACCCCCGAAGACGGAAGACCCCCGGAGCTGTGCAATAAAATATTTTTTCCCTGTGTTGTGTTTTTTTTTGTACTTTTTTTCCACAGGTGAATGGGTAGGGGTACATTGTACCCCATACTCATTCACATAGGGTGGGGGGCCGGTATCCGGGGGCCCCCTTATTAAAGGGGGCTCCCGGATTCCGATAAGCCCCCCGCCCGCAGACCCCGACAACCAACGGCCAGGGTTGTCGGGAAGAGGCCCTTGTCCTCATCGACATGGGGACAAGGTGCTTTGGGGTGGGGGGGCCGCACGCCCCCCCCTCCCCCAAGGCACCCCCCCATGTTGAGGGCATGCGGCCTGGTACGGCTCAGGAGGGGGGGGGGCGCCCGCTCGTCCCCACCCCCTTTCCTGGCCGGCCGGGTAGCGTGCTCGGATAAGGGTCTGGTGTGGATCTGGGGGGGACCCCCACGCCGTTTTTTCGGCGTAGGGGGTTCCCCTTGGAATCCATACCAGACCTAAAGGCCTGGTATGCTCTCGGAGGGGGAACCCACGCCAAATTTTTTTCAGAAATTTGCCGTGGAGTTCCCCCTTGAGCTCATTCTCTGCTTGGCCTCGGCAAAAGTCTTCTGGCCTGGGGCGACTTGTAAGTCGTCCCAAGTCGGGCTTGAAGTCATCACAAGTCGTTTTGAAGTCGTCCCAAGTCGCGCTGTGATCTTAACTCAAGTCGTGTCCAAGTTGCCTGACTCAAGTCGCCTACAAGTCGTGTTGCCCCTGTGTGAATGGGCTCTTACAAGTTAAAAACAGTTTTTTGCAAGAAAATTACTTAGAACCCCCAAACATTAAATATATATTTTTTTCTAACATCCTAGAGAATAAAACGGCGACCATTGTAATACTTTCTGTCACACCGTATTTGTGCATCGGTCTTACAAGCTCATTTTTTTGGGAAAAAATAGACTTTTTTGGATTAAAAAATAAGACAACAGTAAAGTTAGCCCAATGTTACGCCGATTAAATTGATACCCAACATGTCATGCTTCAAAATTGAGTCCACTCATGAAATAGTGACAAACTTTAACCTTAAAAATCTCCATAAGCAATGCTTAAAAAATGCTACAGGTTGCATGTTTTGAGTTACAGAATTATTGTTCTTGCTCTACTGATCACAGCGATACCTCACATGTGTGGTTTGAACACTGGTTTCATATGCGGGCGCTACTCATGTATGCATTCGCTTCTGCACGCAAGCTCGGTGGGACAGGGTGCATTTAAAAAATGTATTTTTTTCTTATTTATTTTACCTTTTATTTTTACACAGTTTTTTTTTTTTCAATTGTGTCACTTTTATTCCTATTACAAGTAATGTAAACATACTTTGTAATAGAAAAAAAAAGCATGACAAGACCTCTTGAATATGAGATCTGAGGTCAAAAAGACCTCAGATCAAATATTTACACTAAAATAAATACAATAAAAAAAATGTTGTCCTTAAAGAGCTATGGGCAGAAGAGACGTTTTGATGTCGCTTCCGCCCTGCACTGGAATGCATTGATTCCATGCAGGGGCGTAACTATAGGGGGTGCAGCAGTCACAGCCGCAACCGGGCCCTGTGATACAGGGGGCCCATGCAGCCCCCTCTACATATGGCCGGCAGCAGCATAGGCAGCTAGGGGTACCAGTGCACCATGCACATGGGTGGCTGGAGGCGGAGGATGACTAGCAGAGCTCCATGCTTGACTATCGCACTGGCTGCTCTTTAGTTGTGCATTCCCCGCATGACCTGTGTCCTAGGCCGGCTCCTCAGAGTACCCCTCTCCTGCTCCATGCATTGCCGATCAGTCCGATGTCTGTCCAGTGGTGGAACTACAGGGCTCACAAAGGTCATACCTGTGACCTCTCCCTGGAGTTCCACCGCTGGACTCGGAGGGAAGGGCCCTGGCTGGGGTTCAGGGGGGCCCTTCATGGTTTCTTGCATCGGGGCCCTGAAGGTTCTAGTTACGCCACTGATTCCATGCCTAGCAGGAAGAAGGGTCCAATCACTTCCGCAGCTACCGATGGCCCCGGTAAGCGGCGGAGGGCACCAGAGCGTGGCGAGAGGGAGGGGGCCTCTCTCCCACCACCGATAAAAGTGATCTCGCTGTGAATCCAATGCAGACATCACTTTTAGCTGAAAGCGGACCGCTCACTGAAGAAAAGGATATCGGGGTTAGCTAACTGCTGCCATAACAATGATATTCCTCTTCAAAGTAATGACGTATAACGACAGCGGGCTGGATATAAGGGGTTAAGGAATTGCCAGACCATTGCCAGACCATTGTTCCTAATTTTTAGGAACAGTCTACTGACTGGAATGGTACCAGCTGATTGGAGAAAAGCACCTATGTAGCACCAATATTTAAAAAAGGACCAAGTTACATCCCTGGCAATTACAGAGTAGTTTGCCTAACATCAATAGTATGCAAGCCCTTGGAGGGGATGATAAGGGACTATATACAAGATTTTAGCAATGTAAAAAGTAACAGTACAGCGCATAATTAAATAAATAAAACAAAAAAAAAAAATGACAATCAATAAATATAGTGCATAAACAAACAATTAATGTCCATAAGAAAAAAGAAACCAAGTGAGGTTATTAAGGAAGAAATATCCACTTGTGCAGCGTGTCTTCGATCAACAAAAACTAGTGATGGTGTGATCCCTTCACCGGTAAGCAAGGTGGACTCTCACCTCAACATATGGACCCCTGTTCTCACAGATAGGTCAAACAAAGCGTGTTCCCCTCATGGGTAAATCACAGCATTCAGTAGATGTGGCAGGCATAAAATAGAATCCTCCTCATATCCTCAAGGCGGTATAATTCCATATAAAACATAAAGAACAAATCTAGTGCTCTCCGTTTGAACAAATTTATTAAAAGGAAGCAGTAGTAAAGTAAATACACTCACATATTAGTGCACTGAACTCCAGTGCCGAGTGTTGGGCATGAAAACAGATAAAACACAGCGTCCATGCGTGGATCAGTGAGGCGGCTTGCGGATGACGTCACGGGCTTAGGTCACATGGTCCGTACGCGTTGCGTCCCAGAAAGTAGGCGGGACTTCATCAGCGGACGCTGTGTTTTATCTGTTTTCATGCCCAACACTCGGCACTGGAGTTCAGTGCACTAATATGTGAGTGTATTTACTTTACTACTGCTTCCTTTTAATAAATTTGTTCAAACGGAGAGCACTAGATTTGTTCTTTATGTTTTATATGGAATTATACCGCCTTGAGGATATGAGGAGGATTCTATTTTATGCCTGCCACATCTACTGAATGCTGTGATTTACCCATGAGGGGAACACGCTTTGTTTGACCTATCTGTGAGAACAGGGGTCCATATGTTGAGGTGAGAGTCCACCTTGCTTACCGGTGAAGGGATCACACCATCACTAGTTTTTGTTGATCGAAGACACGCTGCACAAGTGGATATTTCTTCCTTAATAACCTCACGTGGTTTCTT